>NC_073265.2:32425000-33675000 GCF_029289425.2 Pan paniscus | reverse complement strand
ACAAATAATTAGTTTATCCAGAGTGTATCATGGAAAGCAGTAAAATACCAACTGAACAGTTACCCCATTATTACTAAAGGTTATTTTATTTATTTATTTATTTTTAGAGGCAGGGTCTCACTCCATTCCCCAGGCTGAAGTAATTAAAGCTCATTGCAACCTCAAAATCCATGGTTCAAGCCATCTTCCTGCCTTGGCCTCCCAAAGTGCTGGGATTACAGGCCTGAGCTACTGCACACAGCCCCTAAAGTTTTGTTTTGCTTTTTGTTTGGAGACAAGGACTTCCTCTGTACCCCTGGCTTGAGTGCAGTGGCATGATCATAACTCACTGCATCCTTAAACACCTGGGCTCAAGTGATCCTCCCACCTCAGCCTCCCAGTATCGAGGACTGGCTAATAAAGTTATTTTTAAATCAGGTAAAAATTAGAAATATTTCTGGGGGAAAAAATTTCCAAGAAATCGTTATTTCAAACCTTCACGTTCCTAAAACTTAAGTAAAATATGCTATTTCCAAAGAGCACTTTTATATGCATTTTGATTCTCCTAACAACCCTATGAGGTAGGTAAAATAGGTGGTATTTGTTCCCTGCCTTTCAGTTGAAGACACTGAAATTTCAAAAAAAGAAGAAAAACATGCCATATCCAAAGACAGTCACAATCATCTAGTAAGAAATATAATAGAGACTCAAGCCCCTATTCTGCTCATTATACCACCTCTTATGGCAATATTATTACCATTGTTAAATTTGGTAAGTTTAGGGCCAGGCCATAATCTCAGCACTTTGGTAGGGTGAGGTGGGAGGATCATTGTATCTCAGGTTCAAGACCAGCCTTGGCAACATAGTGAGACCTTATCTCTATTAAAAGAAAAATTATTAAGTTTAGAAAGGTTGCTGATAGTAAGCCTAAGTCCATTTGCAATTTTTAACATTTTAACACCATTTTTTCACAAGGGATAATTGTTATGTTCTGCTTTTTACCTTAATTTATATCCCATGGTCTCTCTCCTAGCCTCCTTTTCTGCAATATCTAAGTGAATTGTTGTGAAGATCAAATTAGATTATTTATGAAAGCACTTAGCAAGATGCTTTCCTTGCTCCTTAAATGGTAGTAGTTAATGTCTTGAAGCTTCCGTAACAATCTAGTCCAAAATTTTAGAATAAAATAATGGTCTAAAAATATGAACTTAAAAAAGTATGAAGTATTTTTAGATGTAAAGCAGTGGCCACAGGAAAAAAGTGTAATTAATGCAAAAAGCTAGTAGCAGGTATTTTTGCTTTCTGGTTTTGTGTTTTTTTTTTTTTTTTTTTTGAGAGGTGGAGTCTTGCTATATTGCCCAGGCGGCCCAGGCTGGACTCAAACTCTTGGGCTCAAGTGATCCTCTCACCTCAGCCTCCTGAGTAGCTGGAACTACAGGCACATGCCACCATACCCAGCTTGAATGCTTTTTAAACTATTCAAAACTACTGCTATATGAAGACACTAATGAAGTAGAGTGTTCATTAAGTAATGTAATAGGGTCAGGCGCGGTGGCTCACGCCTGTAATCCCAACACTTTGGGAGGCCAAGGTGGGCAGATCACATGAGGTCAGGAGTTGAGACCAGCCTGGCCAACATGGCGAAACCCCATATGTACTAAAAATACAAAAATTAGCTGGGTGTGGTGGCACGTGCCTGTAATCTCAGCTACTCAGGAGTCTGAGTCAGGAGAATTGCTTGAACCCGGGAGGTAGATGTTGCAGTGGGCCAAGATAATGCTACTGCACTCCAGCCTGGGGGACAGAATGAGATTGCATCTCAAAAAAAAAAAAAAATGTAGGCTGGGCATGGTGGCTCACGCCTGTAATCCCAGCACTTTGGGAGGCAGAGGTGGGTGGATCACGAAGTCAGGAGTTCAAGAACAGCCTGGCCAACATGGTGAAACCTCGTCTCTACTAAGGATGCAAAAAATTAGCCGGGTGTGGTGGCACGCGCCTGTAATCCCAGCTACTTGGGAGGCTGAGGCAGGAGAATCCCTTGAACTTGGGAGGCGGAGGTTGCAGTGAGCCAAGATCAGGCCATTGCACTCCAGCCTGGGAAACCGGGCAAGACTCTGTCTCAGAAAAAAAAAAAAAAAAAAAGTAATGTAATGCAAATACCTCAAATCTTCAGCAGTCTTTCAGTAGGTCCTTATTCCAGAGTATATGGAATATATTTACCTTTTACCTGAAATACAAGGCATTTGTTCTTCACAGTTCATTCTTATGTTAATTCTATGATGTATATGTTTTTGTCACTTATTGCAACTCAGTAAGGCAGTAATATTCATATTAAATATTGAAATACCAGAACTGTTATTTTGCTCCACTGTTGCAATTACTTGATGGCAATGGTCATCTGAAACTTAATGTGGTCAAAACTAAATTTTTAATTTTCTCTCAAACCTGCACCTCCTTAAGTATTCTCTGCCTTACTAAATGCAGTTTTTCTTTCTCATACACAATGTCCAATTTTAAAGTACAATAAACTTTCAAAATCAATTCTGAATCGAAACCCTTCTCATCACCTCAACTGCTTCTCTAGTTCAATAACCATCATCTTTAACTTGGAATGCTATAACAGCCTTTAAAGTCTTTCTGTTTCACTCTTGAACCCCTTCAATCTTTTCAACACAGCAGCCAGTTTTTTGTTTTGTTTTTTTTTTGAGACAGAGTCTTGCTCTATTGCCCAGGCTGGAGTGCAGTGGCACAATCTCGGCTCATTGCAACCTCCACCTCCTGGGTTCAAGTGATTCACCTGCCTCAGCCTCCCAGGTAGCTGGGATTACAGGCGTGCACTACCACCCCTGGCTAATTTTTGTTTTTGTTTTTGTTTTTAAATACAGAGTCTTGCTCTTGTCACCCAGGCTGGAATGGCTCAATCTTGGCTCACTGCAACCTCTGCCTCATGGCTGGGCGCAGTGGCTCATGCCTGTAATCCCAGCACTTTGGGAGGCCGAGGCAGGCAGTTCGTGAGGTCATGAGATCGAGACCAGCCTGGCCAACATGATGAAACCCCAAAAATACAAAAATGAGCTGGGCATGGTGGCGGGCGCCTGTAATCCCAGCTACTGGGGAGGCTGAGGCAAGAGAATCACTTGAAATCGGAAGGTGGAGGTTGCAGTGAGCCGAGATCGCTCCACGATACTCCAGCCTGGGTGGAAGAGCGAAACTCCATCTCAAAAAAAAAATCTCATTAATAGTATTCTGTATTTAATACATGTTGCGTATATTGGTTAAGTAAAATATCAAAATCTCACCCTTTTTTAAAAAAATGTGGGCTGGGCGCCGTGGCTCACGCCTGTAATCCCAGCACTTTGGGAGGCCGAGGTGGGTGGATCACAAGGTCAGGAGATCGAGACCATCCTGGCTAACATGGTGAAACCCCATCTCTACTAAAAAATACAAAAAATTAGCCGGGCATGGTGGCAGGCGCCTGTAGTCCCAGCTACTTGGGAGGCTGAGGCAGGAGAATGGCGTGAACTCGGGAGGCAGAGCTTGCAGTGAGCTGAGATCGTGCCACTGCCCTCCAGCCTGGGCAACAGAGCGAGACTCTGTCTCAAAAAAAAAAAAATGTGGCTACTAGAAAATTTAAAAATATACAGGTGGTTTCAATATTTCAATTGAATAGTGCTATACAGGATATTCACATTGCATGTTTTACCACCACCTCTTCAGAAAGGCCTTCCCTGATCGTCCTATCTAAAATAGCACCCCTCCATCACTATTCATTTTAGTTTTTGTTTGTTTTTGATTTTTGAGGCTGAGTCTTGCTCTGTTGCCCAGGCTGGAGTGCACTGGTGTGATCTCAGCTCACTGCAACCTCTGCCTCCAGGGTTCAAGTGATTCTCCTGCCTCAGCCTCCTGAGTAGCTGGGACTACAGGCACATGCCACCATGCCCTGCTATTTTTGTATTTTTAGCCGAGATGGGGTTTCACCATGTTGGCCAGGCTGGTCTCGCACTTCTGACCTCAGGTGATTTGCCTGACTCGGCCTCCCAAAGTGCTGGGATTACAGGCATGAGCCACCGGGCTGGCCTATTATTTATTTATTTATTTATTTATTTATTTATTTATTTATTTTTGAGACAGAGTCTCACTCTGTCGCCGAGGCTGGAGTGCAATGGCGCGATCTGGGCTCACTGCAACCTCTGCCTCCCGGGTTCAAGCTATTCTCCTGCCTCAGCGAGTAGCTGGGATTATAGGCGCACGCCACCACGCTCGGCTAATTTTTTTGTATTTTTAGTAGAGATGGGGTTTCACCATGTTGGTCAGGCTGGTCTCGTACTCCTGACCTCGTGATCCGCCCAACTCGGCCTCCCAAAGTGCTGGGATTACAGGCCTGAGCCACTGGGCTTGGCCTACCGGCCTATTACTCACTTTATTCTGGCTTCTTTTTCTCAGCATTTATCACTACTGGTCATATAATAAGCATATAAAATAATTTTGTCTCTTCCTCTAATATGTAGTTCCATGAAAGCTGGGATTTTGTCACGGCAGTATCCCCAGTACTCTGAACAGTTCTGTACACGTATTAGGTATTCAATACATAGTTGCAGAATGGTCATTGTTCTGCCATGATAGAATCCCGTGTTAGAGAGTTGGATGGATAGTGTCTTAAGGGCTGTACGTTAATTTTGACGAATAAATCAAAAATTCAAATTTCTGAGTCTCTCAACATGTCAACCCTGTGTTTCCAAATACTTGGACATGTTAGTTTGTATGTCTTCAAGTTCATTTTTCTGCCATCTCCAATCTGCTATTAAACCCATCTGATGAATTTTTCATTTCAGTTATTGTTCTTTGCAGTTCTAGAATCTCATTAGGATTTTTATAATTTCTGTGTCTGTGCTGAGATTCCCTATCTGTTCTTTCATTAACATATTTTCATTTAATTCTTTAAACATATTTATAATAGCTCCATTAACAAATACAATAAAGGTTGGGTGCAGTGATTCATGCCTGTAGTCCTAGCACTTTGGGAAGCCAAGACGGGTGGATTGCCTGAGCTCAGGAATTCAAGACCAGCCTGGGCAACGTGGTGAAACCCTGTCTCCACTAAAATACACAAAAAGTAGCTGGGTGTGGTGTTGCGTGCCTGTAGTCCTTCCCAGCTACTCAGGAGGATGAGGCACGAGAATTGCTTAAACCTGGGAGGTGGAGGTTGCAGTGAGCCAAGGTCGTGCCACTGCACTCCCGCCTGGGCAACAGAGCAAGACTGTCTCCAGGCCGGGTGCGATGGCTCACACCTGTAATCCCAGCACTTTGGGAGGCCGAGGCGGGCAGATCATGAGGTCAGGAGATCGAGACCATCCTGGCTAACATGGTGAAACCCCCTCTCTACTAAAAATACAAAAAATTAGCCGGGCGTAGTGGCAGGCGCCTGTAGTTCCAGCTACTTGGGAGGCTGAGGCAGGAGAATGGTGTGAACCCGGGAGGCAGAGCTTGCAGTGAGCAGAGATCGCGCCACTGCACTCCAGCCTGGGCGACAGAGTGAGACTCCATCTCAAAAAAAAAAAAAAAAAAAAAAAGACTGTCTCCAAAACAAAACAAATAACAAAGTCCACCCCAATTTTAAAAAACTATGGACCACATTTTCTCATCTCTTTGTAGGTCTAGTCATTTTTTAGGGAACACTGGACATTATGAATAATAATGTTTTAGAGACTCTAGATTCTGTTATCTTCCCTGAAAAGTGATGATTCTTGTTTTAGCAGGCACTTCAGTTACTGAGTGGTCACCTAAACTTGTTGATGCTTGGTTTTATTTATACTTTGTTAGTTCACATCTATGGAAAGCCTAAGGAGACTTGCAAGCCCTATGTTGGCAGGACACAAGCTCCATACTCTGTTTCCCCTGCTAATCTTGTCAAGGCTTGACTTTAGGCTTTGATAAGGCGGATCTAGAGTAGGTCTTACTCTAGGGGATGGAGTTTACTCCTAATGTGCAGCCTTTCTAATGTTTCAGCTGTTGCTGCAATTTTTTTTTTTTTTTTGAGACAGAGTTTCCCTCTGTTGCCCAGGCTGAAGTACAGTGGCATGATCTTGGCTCACTGCAACCTCTGCCTCCTGGGTTCAAGCGATTCTCGTGCCTCAGCCTCCCGAGTAGCTGGAATTACAGGCATGTGCCACCACGCCCAGCTAATTTTTGTGTTTTTTTTAGTAGAGATGGGGTTTCGCCATGTTGGCCAGGCTGGTCTCAAACTCCCGACCTCAGGTGATCCACCTGCCTTGGCCTCCCAGTGTTGGGATTACAGGCATGAGCCACCCGCCCAGCCTGTTGCTGCAATTGTTAAAGATGTTCACCTTGGCAGGCCCAGAAATCCAATGTGCCTTAGCACTGCTTTTGTGCCAAAACTTCTTGGCCTCTGGTATCTCTATTCTGTTCTCAACCCTGTAGCAACTGCTATCTGTAAGCATTAGATGGTCTTTTTTCTGAGCATGTATAGCCCAGTCCTTGGCCATGGACTTGTGGGGACCTCTATATGGATTTCTGGGGCTGCCTCTGTGAACAGCTCCCTATTCTCTGGTGTCCGACCCAACAGATTCCAAATGTTTCAGCTGCTCCCTATGGTCTCTGCCTTCTCAGTTCAGCAGACCCACTGTGCTCTGCTCTTACTCCCAGCCTCTTTACACCACAAAAAGTGGGATGATTGTGGGGCTCACTGCCTAAGTTTCCCTTCTCTCAGAGATAGTAGTCTTGTGCTGGCTGGAAATAGTTGCCTAATACATCTTGTCGAGTTTTATAGGTGCTACTAATCCAAGAGGGCTAGTCAAGTTACTCCAACATAGCCAGAAGCAGAAGTCTCCCTTTCCTTACCTCAGACTTTTTTCTTTTTTTTTTAGTCAAGAGTCTCACTCTGTCACCCAGATTGGAATATAGTAGTATGGTCATGGCTCACTGCAGCCTTGACCTCCTGGGCTCAAGTGTCCTCCCACCTCAGCATCCCAGACAGCTGGAACTATAGGCATACACCACTACAGGCATATACCTGGCTAATTTTTGTATTTTTTGTAGAGACAAGAGTTTCACCATGATGCCCAAGTTGGTCTTGAACTCCTGGGCTTAAGGAATCTGTCCACCTTGGCCTCTCAAAGTGCTGGGATTACAGGCATGAGCCACTGTGCCTGGCCTCCCTCAGATTTTTGAAGTGAAACTAAGGGAAGAGGAGCAGCCCCTCCCAGGTAGCAAAACTAAGAAAATATGATCTGTTAGAAGCCACAGTTAGAACTTTGAGGAGGGAGCTAGTTTGAGACAAGGTAGTAAGTAGAGGGAAGTAGAAATGGGAGTTGGTGAAACAAAGTCCTGGCAGCATTCCAGTCCTTGTTTCAGTTGTCTTTAAGTCCAGGGGATTCCTATTCTTTATGCACTTTTCTTACATGAACCATTACATTTCCCCCCTTTTTCTGGGTTAGTTGGTTGAATTTTCACTTGGAACTCTTAGTGAAGAGAGTTTTAAAAGAAACTGGGTAGGGTGCGGTGGCTCATGCCTGTAATCCCAGCGCTTTGGGAGGCCGAGGTGGATCACGAGGTCAAGAGATTGAGACCATCCTGGCCAACATGGTGAAACCCCGTCTCTACTAAAAATACAAAAATTAGCTGGGCGTGGTGGCACATGCCTGTAGTCCCAGCTACTCGGGAGGCTGAGGCATGAGAATCGCTTGAACCCGGGAGGCAGAGGTTGCGGTGAGCCGAGATCACGCCACTGCACTCCAGCCTGGCGACAGAGCTAGACTCCGTCTCAAAAAAAAAAAAAAATTAGAACTGAATGTCGATGGCCCACATGTGATGTGAAAACTCTATAACCTAGACTGAAAATGTATTAATGACACACTGTCCCATTGAAACCATGTGCCGCACATGAGAGAATAGGTGTTTCTAAGGTCAGCCCCATTATGGAAAGTGACTACCTTCCTGATACAGTTTGGCTCTGTGTCCCCATCCAAATCTCATCTCGAATTGTAATCTCCTGTGTAGAGGCAGGGACCTGGTGAGAGGTGACTGGTTAATGGCGAGGGTTTCCCCCATGCTGTTCTTGTGATAGTGAGTTCTTACAAGATCCAATGGTTTTAAAAATGGCAGTTTCCTGTGTGCACACTTTCTCTCCTGCCACCATGTAAAATGTGCCTTGCTTCCCTTTTGCCTTCTGCCATGACTGTAAGTTTCCTGAGGCCTCCCCAGCCATGCGGAACTGTGAGTCATTAAACCTCTTTCCTGTATAAATTACCGAGTCTCAGGTAGTATCTTTATAGCAGTGTGAAAACAGTCTAATACACTTCCTCCTAAGTATGTTGTTGCTTTTTTTCTGAGACGGAGTCTAGCTCTGTCGCCCAGGCTGGAGTGCAGTGGCTCGATCTTGGCTCACTGCAACCTCCGCCTCCTGGGTTCAAGCGATTCTCCTGCCTCAGCCTCCCAAGTAGCTGGGATTACAGGCGCACGCCACCAAGCCCGACTAATTTTTGTGTTTTTTTAATAGAGACAGGGTTTCACCACGTTGGCCAGGCTGGTCTCGAACTCCTGACCTTGTGATCTGCCTGCCTTAGCCTCCCAAAGTGCTGGGATTACAGGCGTGAGCCACCACACCTGTCTTGTTGTTGCTTTTTTAAAAAACAAATTCTCTGTCCTCATATTCAAGCAAATTTTGTTGTTACATGATTACAGGAATGAGAAGCCCAAAAGACACAATCTTAAGATTTCTTCAAACTGTGTCATATTTTAGAAATGATTTTGAAGTCATATTCACTTTTCTTCTAAAATCATCTTTCCATGTATATTTGCTTCATTTTATTTATGGGTCAGTAGCAATACCTAAACTTACAAGGCTCTCCCTATCTTGACCCCTCCATACTTCTTCAGCCTCATTTCTCTCTCCCTTGCATATTCCATTCCAGCCAAATAACTGTAATGTTTTAGTTCAGTAAAATCTAATTGTTTGGAACCTTAGAACATTCATTCATTCATTGATTTATTTGAGACAGAGTCTTGCTCTGTCACCCAGGCTGGAGTGCAGTGGTGATCTTGGCTTACTGTGACCTTCGCCTCCCGGGTTCAAGCGATTCTCCTGCCTCAGCCTCCTGAGTAGCTGGGATTACAGGCGCACGCCACCACCTCCAGCTAATTTCTGTCTTTTTAGTAGAGACACGGTTTCACCATGTTGGTCAGGCTGGTCTCGAACTCTTGACCTGGTGATCTGCCCGCCTCAGCCTCCCAAAGTGCTGGGATTATAGGAGTGAGCCACTGCGCCCAGCCAGAACTTTTATTTTTAATAGCTCTTTAACACTATTTAAAGTTATCTTGTTCATTTGTTTACTTGTGTATTATCTGACTGCCCCCACTTGAATGTACGCTCCATGCGAACAGAGACCTTGTCTATCTTATCCGCTTATCTTAATACCTAGAACAATGCTGGGCACATAATAGGCATTCAATATTTGTTGAATAAACTAGACCTACAGTAAAGAGCCCTGGTGTAAAAATATTTGGTTTTCAGGATGGGTATGGTAGCTCATGCCTGTAATCCCAGCACTTTGGGAGGTCGAGGCAGGTGGATCACCTGAGGTCAGGAGTTCGAGACCAGCCTGGCCAACATGGTGAAACCCTGTCTCTACCAAAAATACAAAAATTAGCCAGGTGTGGTGGCACGTGCCTGTAATCCCAGCTACTTGGGAGGCTGAGGCAGGAGAATTGCTTGAATCCGGGAGACAGAGGTTGCAGTGAGCCGAGATGCGCCACTGCACTCCAGCCTGGGCAACAGAGTGAGACTTTGTTTAAAAAAAAAAAATTGGTTTTTTAGTTTAGCTTAACTTAAAATGAGTGCTAAACTTACTCAGATTTTAGTGTTAAAATGTATTTACATCATGGGTGTGATGTTTGTGTATGTATTAGAATCAGCAAAACAGTGAAACAAGTTTAATTTTTAATTTATTAGAACCCAGTAAATGATGATTTTAAAAGCAGAGTTTCCATCAAATTAACACTTAATTCAGGGCAAAAATACATTTAAAAAACCTAAATCTTAAGGCAGAAGTAAAACATTATAAAAACAGTATGTCTAATACAGACTGTAAAATGTCAGATTTTTAAGAGATTCACATAGTATTTTATAGCACTAAAATATTAATACAGTCAGAAATATTATCAATTGGTCCAAGATTTCTGTTTATAAAATGTCTGGACTGCTAATTGAAGAAATGTTGCTGTATAAGTAATAGCTACAATACAACCAACCAAGTGATTGTTTTTATGACAAAAGAACTAAGGCAGGTAATTGCATGGTTTCCATTTGTAAAGCTTTTGCAGTATTAAAATATAAAGCATTACTAGGGGTATTGTTTGATTCATCTCCCTACCCTAATGCCCCCGAAATGTACATCACTTCCCTTTAACTCTATTTTAAAATTCTGTGAACCACCATACCTATTCATTGTAGGCCTGACCCTATAAAGGCATGAATTGTTTAATTTGATATGGTGGAAAAACAATTTTAGTAAACTACTACATCTTTTCCTAGTCATTGAGCAATTTCAAACAGAAGTCTTAAGAATTTTTGCACCTCAACAAGTGAACAACCTGTTTCTTTACCACTATAAGTTTGAATTTTGCCTAGAATGTGTTAGTACACAGGGGAAAACACATTTCATGTTTATGTGCAATTAACAGTAGCCCTTCTGAAAAATAGGGTTAACAATCTTAAATTTCCCCCTGTGATCAAAACCTTTTGTTTTTAGGGGGCAGGATAAGATTTAAAAGTGCTTTAAATCAGAAAACAAGAATTAGCTAGCTTACACATTCCACTGAATAGTGTCAAAAAAGATAAATGCATTTAAAATAATTTGTAAGTCTAGCAAATATAAGCTTGACGGGTTCTTAACTAACATATTAAGTAATTACAAAGATTCATTTTTTTACAAACTTTTAAGCTATTTTAATAAAATGGCTATAGACCTCACTGTACTTCTATTTATCTGTGCATTAATAAAAACCTGTTAAAATTCCTTATTTAGTACTTCTGAAAAAGTCTAATCAAATAAGATCCCTAAAATTACCAGAAAAGCTTTGAAATACTGATTGCAGATTCATTTCAAAGTAGATTTAACCCCTTTCAGGATCTGGTGTTTAAATCATGAATGTCTTCACCAACTTCAACTCTGAAAATATAAAAATTTTAGCCAGTTCTGGCTACAGTTAAACAGTACTGGTATTACTTGAAAAAATAAAAATTAAAAATATATTGTCAATCATGCATTCCACAATTTCAAGAACTAAGATATAACTCATAAATACTGTTATGTCTTTGCAGGTTATCTCAATTTCCATCAGGCCTCAGCTGAAAGCTCATCTGCCAAAACACATCAGCACTCATGTAAAATAAAAGGAGTAGGGAGGTGACTTTGTACACAATACTGTACAGTGTTTGGCTTCCAGTTTCCCTCTTGTGTGTAACTATTCTAGGTATGACTCCTTGAGCGTGAAATGAGGGGTAGATAGAACGGAACAGCTGTTGGGCTAACAAGAATTAGTGTGTAGACTGGGCGCAGTGGCTCATGCCTGGAGTTCCAGCACTTTGGGAGGCCAATGCAGGAGGATCACCTGAGGTCAGGAGTTCAAGACCAGCCTGGCCAACATGGTGAAACCCGTCTTTATTAAATATACAATTATTAGCTCTCTATTAAAAATACAAAAATTAGCTGGGCATGGTGGTGGGTGCCTGTAATCCCAGCTACTTGGGAGGCTGAGGCAGGAAAATTGCCTGAACCCAGGAGGCGGAGGTTGCAGTGAGCCAAGATTGTGCCATTGCACTCCAGCCTGGGAAACAAGACTAAAACTCTGTCTCAAAAAAAAAAAAAAAAAAAGAATTAGAGTATAAAAAGTTTTCTGCTGAATATCTGTTCTCTTCTTACTGTGGTTATGCTATGCCACATATAACCTGTACAACCATTTTGTCCTGTTTATCTATTTGTGGAAATAAGTTGGCTCAATAAAATGTGAAATATACATTAGTTTGCTTTAGATGCAAAGATTAGCTGTTTTTGGCTTAACTGTATCATAACCAAAAAAGTCTATACCTTGATAATACAATATGAAAAAGTTCACATATGTACATGGGTACATTCCTTCATTAAAGTTTTTCCTTAATTCTATCTCAATGTATCTTTACAACTGATACAATTCGTCTTTACAACAAAAGTCAGAAAGGACAAAGTAGAATGATTTCATTTTACAGCACTTTAGGTTTTCTGAAGCGTTCCTTTAGGACTTAAAGGACATCATTGAAATGTTGCTTTCCATAGTCTGCAGGATCCATTTGAAGCTCTCGTTCTTCATCATCTGTAAGTAAAATAATTTTGTATCAACATATTATTTTTTAAATCACTGCAGAAATCCAATTAATGTCTCAGTTTTTCATAGCCTTAAGGTAGTTTCCTGCTTGTTATTTTACACCTAGTACAAATAGTGTTCTATTTGTTAGTTGCTTGGCTAAAGAGTGAAAAGTATGTGGAACTATTTTGCAAGATTAATTTTAATAAATCTTTAGAAAATAGACATAGATGACAGACAAGCAGAAATAGAGCCAGATAGACATAACTAGTAAAACTTTAGGAACGCACAAATATTGAGGAGTTAATATTTTTATATAAATGTAGTCTTTTTTTTTTTTTTTGAGACGGACTCTCACTCCGTTGCCTAGGCTGGAGTGCAGTGGTGCGATCTTGGCTCACTGCAACCTCTGTCTCCCAGGATCAAGTGATTCTCCTACCTCAGCCTCCCAAGTAGCTGGCACTACAGGCACCTGTCACCATGCCTGGCTAATTTCTGTATTTTTAGTAGAGACAGGGTTTTACCATGTTGGCCAGGCTGGTCTCAAACTCTTCACCGCAGGTGATCTGCCCACCTCGGCCTCCTAAAGTGCTGGGATTACAGGCTTGAGCCACAGTGCCCAGCCTAAATATATTATTTCTATATAGATGATATTTAGTCCTTTAAATTAAAGCTTTGGTAGAAACATTTCTGTACACATTTTCAGGCTTTTAAACATCAATTTTTTTTTCTAAATTATAAAAGTATCCAATATTAGTATTTTAAAAATTATAAAAGACAGAAAAATAAAAGTCACTCATAATCCCAACATTTAACATTTTAGTGAATTTCTTTACGTCTCTGCAAAAGTAGCTTCCTCTTGGCTTCCTAAATGGGGTATAACAACCAAAATTTAACCTTTTATTAACTAAACAGAAAAAAAAGATTACTGTTAATAAAATCGTCAAAGCCTCTTTGAGTGGCTGTATTAAATTACTCCAAATAGTGCTATGGAGTTTGATTTATTTGGCTATTACAGATTTTTCTGGCTGTTTCTTGGCTATGAGTTGTCACTTTGCCTTCTTGTCAATTTACCTGCCAATAGCAATTCTTCTTTTCTAATTTTGCTGCAAATTACAGGTTTTGAAATGAGACTGCTGAAGAGGTTTTTTTGTTTGTTTGTTTGTTTGTTTGTTTTTCTGAGACAGAATCTTGCTCTGTTGGCCAGGCTCAAGTGTAGTGGTATTATCATGGCTCACTTGCAGTCTCAACCTCCCGGCCTCAAGTAATCCTCCCACCTCAACCTCCCAGGTAGCTGGGACCACAGGTGCACGCCACCACACTAGGCTACATTTTGTATTTTTTGTAAAGACAGGGTTTTGCCATTTGTCCAGGCTAGTCTGGAACTCCTGGGCTCAAGTGATCCACCGGCCTCAGCCAAGAGTATTAAAATTATATTAGAACAAGAATGAAACGTATTTTGATGAGAGCCTTGGAGAGTCCCTTTGGAGTACATAGATTTTTTTTTTTTTTTTGGGATGCAGTCTCATTCTGTCGCCCAGGCTGGAGTGCAGTGGCATGATCTCAGCTCAATGCAACCTCTGTCTCCTGGGTTCAAGGGAATCTCCTGCCTCAGCCTCCTGAGTGGCTGGGACTAAAGGCGCTTGCCACCGCACCCAGCTAATTTTTGTATTTTTAGTTTCACCATGTTGGCCAGGCCGGTCTCAAACTCCTGGCCTTGTGATCTACCTGCCTCAGCCGCCCAAAGTGCTGGGATTACAGGCATAAGCCACCGCGCCTGGCGTAGAGTACATGGATTTTTATGATATCTTTTGGCTTCTCTGCAGACTTAAAAAATCACTTTTCTTACATTCTGGGTCACATACTATTACCCAATAGCTTAATTTTTGTTAATATAATTTAAAGAAAGTTATACATTGGAATCTAAATTCATATGTATACTATAGTTTTCTAAAAACTATTACTTTAGGTATGAGAGGTTTTAACACTCTAAAACTTTCTTCTTTCAAAAATGCAAAACAGGCCAGGCATGGTTGTCCAAGCTTGCAATCCCAGCACTTTGGGAGGCAGAGGCAGGCAGATCACTTGAGCTCAGGAGTTTGAGACCAGCCTGGGCAACATGCTGAAACCCAGTCTCTACTAAAAATACAAAATTTAGCCAGGCATGGTTGTGTGTACCTGTAGTCCCAGCTACTCAGGAGGCTGAGGTAGGAGGATTGCTTGAGCCTGGGAGGTGGAGGTTGCAGTAAGCAGAGATCACACCACTGCACTCCAGCCTGGGTAACAGAGTTAAACCCTATCTCAAAAAAAAAAAAAAAAAAAAAAAAAAAAAAGTCAAACAAACCAACTTTCTTTTTCAACAACTTTCCTGTTAAACTTACAGAAATTTTCATTTCTAAAATTTTAGGTAACCATTTTGCACTTTTTTTTTTTTTTTTTTTTTTTTTGAGACGGTCTCAGTCCCATCACTCAGGTTGGAGTACAGTGGCACAATCTCGGCTCACTGCAGCCTCGACTTCCCAGGGCTCAAGGGATCCTCCCACCTCAACTTTCTGAGTAGCTGGGACTACAGGCACACACCACATGCCCAGCTAATTTTTCCTTTTTTTTTTTTTTTTTGTAGAGACAGGGTTTCACCATGTTGCCCAAGCTGGCCTTAAACTCCTGGGTTCAAGCGATCTGCCCACCTTAGCCTCCCGAAGTGCTGGAATTACAGCTGTGACCACTGCACCCAGCCTACCCCATATTCTTAACAAATGATCTATCTTTAAATAGTATAATCCACTAGGTATGATAATCCCAAATCTGTCTTAATATGTGTTAAAGCCTGAAATTATATCCATTTCACACTTTTACTTTATATACATGCTAATCAATTTCTTATCAATGAACTCTTTACTTAAAAAAAATTATATATATATTTTTGAGACGGAGTCTCATTGTGTCGCCCAGGCTGGAGCGCAGTGGCGCGATCTCAGCTCACTGCAAGCTCCGCCTCCCAGGTTCGCGCCATTCTGCTGCCTCAGCCTCCCGAGTACAGGCGCCCGCCACCACGCCCAGCTAATTTTTTTGTATTTTTTTAGTAGAGACGGGGTTTCACCGTGTTAGCCAGGATGGTCTCGAACTTCTGACCTCATAATCCGTCCGCCTCGGCCTCCCAAAGTGCTGGGATTACAGGCATGAGACACCGCGCCCAGCCTATCTTTGTTTTTAAAAGGGAAAATAATCACAGGTATCTCTCCAGAAAGCTCTCCTTAGGATCCACATTATAGAACCTCACCTTATGGCTATAAACACATCTTTTAGGACTTTAATATAATGATTAAATTAAGATAAGACTTAATCATCATGTAGCAGTGGATAATTTTCTAGAAATTTAATAGGAAAGTTATTGAAAGGAAAAGGTGTCTTTACTTTTTGGGATTTTTTTTTTTTTTTTTAGACGAAGTCTTGCTCTGTTGCCCAGGCTGGAGTGCAGTGGCACGAATTCGGCTCACTGCAACCTCCGCCTCCCGGGTTCAAGCGATTCTCCTGCCTCAGCCTCTTGTGTAGCTGGGATTACAGGCGTGCGCCACCATGCCCGGATAATTTTTGTATTTTTTTTTTTTTTTAGTAGAGACGGGGTTTCACCATGTTGGTTAGGCTGGTCTCGAACTCCTGACCTCGTGATACACCTGGCTCGGCCTCCCAAAGTGCTGGTATTACAGGCGTGAGGCACAGCGCCCGGCATTTTTTTTTTTTTTTTTTTTTTTTTTTGAGAGGGAGTCTTGCTGTTGTAGCCGAGCCTGTTAGTGCAATGGCGAGATCTCGGCTCACTGCAACCTCCGCCAGGTTCCAGCAATTCTCCTGCCGCAGCCTCCCGAGTTGCTGAGATTACAGGGGCCCGCCATCACGCCCAGCTAATTTTTTTGTATTTTTAGTAGAAACAGGTTTTCCCCATGTTGGCCAGACTGGTCTCGAACTCCTGACCTCAGGCGATCCACCCGCCTGGGCCTCCCAAAGTGCTAGATTACAGGCATGACCCACCGCGCCCAGCCACTTTTGGGGCTTTTTTTTTTTTTGAGACGGAGTCTTGCTCTGTCGCCCAAGCTGGAGTGCAGTGGCGCGATCTAGGCTCACTGCAAGCTCCGCCTCCCGGGTTCACGCCATTCTCCTGCCTCAGCCTCCCGAGTAGCTGGGACTACGGGTGCCCGCCATCACGCCCGGCTAATTTTTTGTATTTTTAGTAGAGAGTAGAGATGGGGTTTCACCTTGTTAGCCAAGATGGTCTCGATCTCCTGACCTCGTGATTCAGCTGCCTCAGCCTCCCAAAGTGCTGGGATTACAGGCATGAGCCACCGTGCCCGTCCTTTTTGGGATTTGTTTGTTTGCTTGCTTGTTTGTTTTGAGACGTAGTCTCGCTCTGTTGCCCAGGCTGGAGTGCAGTAGGCGATCTCGGCTCACTGCAAGCTCCGCCTCCTAGGTTCACACCATTCTCCTGCCTCAGGCTTCCCAGTAGCTGGGACTACAGGCTCCCGCCGCCACTCCCGGCTGAATTTTTTTTGTATTTTTAGTAGAGACGGGGTTTCACCATCTTAGCCAGGAGGGTGTGATCTGCCCTCCTTGGCCTCCCAAAATGCTGGGATTACAGGAGTGAACCACCGCGCCTGGCCCTTTTTGGAATTTTTAAGTGAACAAATAAAAAGCGAAATCAGGATAAGAGCAAATGTCTACGAACAGAAAAACAAATGTACTCCCAGCTCACGTACTTAACAAACATGATCTAGTTCCTAAAATTATTTGGACCTGTAATTATCTTCTCAGGAAAATAGAGATAACAACTGTGTTTCCTACCTCAAAATAATATACATGAAGGCAGTCATTACTTGCAATGTCCTCAATAAATATGAAGTATTTTTTTGTTAATTTATACCTGTTAGCAAAGTTTTAATATGGTATCTTCACATTGTTTTCAGAATTTCACAGGACTTTTAAATTAACTGGAGTTCATATTCAGTGTAGCTATTCTACCCAGAATTCAAGTTTCTACCAACAACCTCTTTGCATTTATCTGTAAAGCAGTAGTACATGATTATGAAATCACCTAACCAAATCTAATGTAGAATAACAGATAACCACTAAATATAATTATAAGAACTAATATTTTAGTTCCTTTTAGGAAGCAGCAAAATATTAAATAGTTCATCAAGGTAAAATGAATATTAAAGGAATATTTTAAAGATATCCATAGTTTATTAAACAATTCCTAAATTCCCTCTGAAGTCAAGAAAGGCCACCTCCATTAAAGAAAGCGCTACCATGGCTGGGTGTGGTTGCTCACGCCTGTAATCCCAGCACTTTGGGAGGCTGAGGTGGGCAGATCATGAGGTCAGGAGTTCAAGACCAGCCTGGCCAACATGGTGAAACCCTGTCTCTTGTAAAAATACAAAAATCAGCTGGATGTGATGGTGGACGCCTGTAATCCCAGCTACTCAGGAGGCTGAGGCAAGAGAATTGCTTGAACCTGGGAGGGGGAGGTTGCAGTGAGCTGAGATTACGCCATTGTACTCCAGCCTGGGAGACAAAAAAAAAAAAGATAAAAGAAAGAAAGCTCTATCGCCTGGGTGCAGTGGCTCACGCCTGTGATCCCAACACTTTGGGAGGCTGAGGGAAGTGGATAGCTTGAGCTCAGGAGTTTGAAACCAGCCTGGGCAATATAGCAAGACCCCATCTTAGAAAATAAAAAAAAATTTTAAAAAAAGCAAGAATTCGGGGCAAAAAGCCAGTGAGGAGCCAGGTGCAGCGGCTCATGCCTATAATCCGAACACTTTGGGAGACCGAGGTGGCCTGATTGCTTGAGTCCAGGAGTTTAAGACCAGCCTGGGAAACATGGGAAACATGGCTAAATCCTGCCACTACAAAAAATACAAAAAACTAGCCAGCCGTGGTGGTGCATGCCTGTAGTCCCAGATACTCAGGAGGCTGAGGTGGGAGGATCACTTGACCCCAGGAGGTCGAGGCTGCAGTAAGCCATGATCATGCCACTGCACTCCAGCCTGGGTGACAGAGGGACACCCTGTCTCCAAAAAATATATATATATAAATATATAATATAAATATATTATAAATATATAATATAAATATATTAAATATATAAATATAAATATATATAATAGAAATATGTTATAAATATATAATAGAAATGTATTATAAATATATAACCATTTATATATCTATATAAATATATTATAAATATGCAAACATTTTTATTAAAATAGAATATATTTTATATATTGTTTATATATAATTTATATATATAATTATATATATAAATAATTGTAAACACAGGAAAAATAGGCCTCAATTCTACAAAACACTCTACAAGTAGTGCTGACCCCAATGATTAATATGAAATGAACAGGTATCAGATATAAGGCTGGAATGCTTCAGCTCCCTACTGGCAGATATGCTGCCAAAGCCTCAATTCATAATACACAATTTTGGAGACCAAAGCCAAAGTATACTTAGGTGAAGCCAGAATCTTATCCTGCAGCTGGAATCTCTAATCCTAGGGACCTCACAACTTAAGAAACTACTCCTACTACTAGAGAGCAGAGAAGAGCCCCTATTGATTGAACATTAAGTGTGTGCTTCATTTTTTGTTATCTTTCGCTGTAGAGTCACAATAGTGGCAATAAAGTTTCTACTTTCTTTCATGGATTTGGGAATAGATCTGTTTCAGACATCCTGAAATCTGAAACATATTTTCTCATAATACTTGTGTTATATATAATGATTCCAACTTGAATGTGGCCACAGAATTTTAAAACCGAGAAAGATAATTTATTCTAATTCAGCAGTCTTCATACAGATGAAAAAATTGTGGCCCAGAGAGTTTAAGTGACTTGAAAAGCAATACACAGACTATCTCTTGATTCTAGACTAATGTTTTTTTCTTTTTTTCTTTCTTTTTTTGAGACAGAGTCTCGTTCTGCTACCTAGGCTGGAGTGCAATGGTGCAATCTCGGCTTACCACACGTCTGCCTCCCGGGTTCAAGCAATTCTCCTGCCTCAGCCTCCCAAGTAGCTGGGACTACAGGCGCCTGCCACCACGCCCAGCTAATTTTTGTATTTTTTAGTAGAGAGGTTGGCCAGGCTGGTCTCGAAATCCTGACCTCAGGTGATCCACCTGCCTCGGCCTCCCAAAGTTCTGGGATTACAGGTGTGAGCCACTGCGCCTGGCTGACTAATGTTTTTTTCTACTCTATGTTCTGCCTGCTTTGGCTACAAGTGCAAACCATACTGGGAACCCAACCATTATTTCCACATTGGCAAAGTAATGAACATTTGGAATCCAACTTGTTGATAAATTAGGGAACAGCCATAATTACCTCTCCCTACTTTTTGGACAGTTAATAATATACCTAAAGAATCCCTGGATGGCCAGGTGTGGTGGCTCATGCCTGTAATCCCAGCACTTTGGGAGGCTGAGGCGGGTGGATCACTTGAGGTCAGGAGTTCGAGACCAGCCTGACCAACATGGTGAAACCCCCATCTCTACTGAAAATACAAAACTTAGCTGGACGTGGTGGTGCACGGCTGTAGTCTCAGCTACTCGGGAGGCTGAGGCAGGAGAATCGCTTGAACCTAGGAAACAGAGGTTGCAGTGAGCTGAGATCGCGCCAATGCACTCCAGCCTGGGTGACAGAGTGAGACTCCGTCTCAAAAAAAAAAAAAAAAAAAAAAAAAAAAAACCACACAAAAATCAACTCTACAACAGGAAGATTCAGCTTGAGCCTGGGTGACAGAGCAAGACTCTGTCTCAATTAAAAAAAAGAATCCCTGGAAACATGTTAACAATTATTTAGGTCTCCTCAGTATTCCTTTTTAGTCAGTTCACCCAAACTTATCCCTCTTTATTTGTTGGAGCTGATGTTCCTGCATCTTTTTGTTCTTGGTCCCCTTTGTAGGTGCCCTATCCTGCCACTATCATCTAGAGAATGCCAGAATGAGACAAGAAATGTTAAATGGCAACACTCAGCTCACGTAAGATTAACTTGCAAATAGGGAAATCCAAAAATCTAACAGCCCCTTCTCTACTTCACTGAGGACATCATCTTTTGTCATTTCCTTATATTCCTTAGTATCGGTGAATTTATTTTCTTGTGAAAGGAATGGGAGGGCAACATGAGGGTCTTGGGGACTTAAGTAGAAGGTGGCAGTAAGAACCAGGGGAGGAAGAAGGAGAAGAGTACAAGAAAGGGAGAGAGAAGGCACTGAAAATAAATCTACTTACAATAGATTGAAACCCATACAAATATTAAATCAAAATTTTCTGACAATTATCAACTTTAAGATAGACAAAAATATAAGAAATGATTGACAACAAAGATTGAGATAAACCACTATAATAAAAACCTCAAAATTATCCAATGAGATGAAAAAGCCCTTACAAAAATTAGAGAATATTGAAAGTGTAAACCAAGCAAGCTTGTAATACCAGAAGTTAAAGAGTTATTACCCTAGTCACAGTTATAAGAATAAATGCTCAACGAGAAAAGCATGCAATTATCAGTTAAAGACAATGTGCAAAGTACTGTGGCGGGTGGGTGATGTGCAAAGTACTGTGGGGGGTGGGTATAAAGGTAGAAAAGGATACAAACAAAATGGAAGGCAAAATAAATAAAAATTCCTGCCCTCCAAGAGCTTACAATCTAATTGGTGATATGATATACATGCATGAAAAAGCCTTAAAACGTTATAAATAATTGCAAATAAATATAATCCAAACAAATCACAAAAGCAATGAGAAAAAATGATAAAATTTATGAAAAAAGGATGAGATTATAGAAAAAGTACATAATATTGTAAGGTTATATTTATATCAATATCAATATTACCAAAAAGTGTTTGAAAAATTCTTATAAATATAACCTTATATAACTCCTAGCACATATGAATCTCTTTTCTATCCCCAATAATCATAATTTTCCTAAACTAAAATGAACTATGAAAACAGTGCCTAGGTAAAAGTCAGTCTCTAGTTTCCCTTTTTTCTACAAACCATATAATTTTCTAGAACAACTACATTTTCTTCCGGGTTTTATAAAAACAATGCTTGTCATGAGCCTAAATAAAAATTTAATTACTTTAAAAACAGCTAAGGAAGAAATCAAAGCATGTTATGATGAAAAATTTCCATGCATCACATAAAAATGTAATGTATCACACACTAAGGTCACAATCAACTTTTATAGAAAAGAGAAATAGCTCCACAAATACTACTAAACAAGATAAGCAGGCAGAAAACTAGCCTAAAAACTTGTAATAGAGTAAAACACTCTGATATGCATGCATGGGTAGGGCTGCATGCACACAGGTAGATTCTGAACTTTCACTAAGTTAAATGCTCAGCAGAAGTAACACAGTGAATAAGAAAAATATGTTGAATCTGTGTAATAAATATAAAACAACTCTTCACATATTGATTGTTAAATATAAATTTTAAGCCTCTCAGAAAAAAAATAGCCTTCCTCTGCTATGTCAGTGGTGAAATAATCTTATCTTCAGTGTGGAGAAAACCATTCCCTTTGTGGCTTTCCTTATAACGAAAAAGCTACCTGGGCAATATTTGTACCTGAAATAACAAAATGTTTTTAGATAAGAAATTGGAAAAGTGTATTTTGTAGAAGCATTTGCCTTAGGTAAAGTCTAGAGTCATTTTAAACAATTTAATTCTAAAATTTCTGAAGATTCTAAGTTTTAAATCATAGCTGTATCAATAATACACATAAGATAACCAAAATTTTTAAAAATTAAAATAATTTACAGATTTACAAATTCCACTATTATAAAAGTTTTCAAAATAAAACTGAAAAACTGCACAGAACCTCTTTGTATTAATACTGAGGTTGGCTGGGCACAGTGGCTCATGCCTGTAATCCCAGCACTTTGGGAGCCTGAGGTGAGCAGATCACCTGAGGTCGGGAGTTTGAGACCAGCCTGACCAACATGGAGAAACCCCGTCTCTACTAAATATACAAAATTAGCCAGGCGTGGTGGTGCATGCCTGTAATCCCAGCTACTTGGGAGGCTGAGGCAGGAGAATCGCTTGAACCCGGGAGGTGGAGGTTGCGGTGAGCCGAGATCGCACCATTGGACTCCAGCCTGGGCAACAAAAGCGAAATTCCGTCACAAAGAAAAAACAAAAAATTTAGGTTACACTGCCACTACTAAGTGGGGGAAATTCTACACAAATTCAACCAAAAAACTTAGAGGTGGGTTTCATGGTTATAGCATGGAGGCCAGGCCCACGCTCACCTTGGACGTCTTCCTCTCCACCATCACCATCTTCTTCCTCATTGTAAGCCAGTTCAGCCTGCTTGTCTGCCTCATACTCACCTACGTTACCATCATCCCCATTATAATCCGCCAGTTTAGAGCCATGCTGCGGATCAACAGGGGATTCATTTTCATCAAAGAATCGGCCTGTGAAGTAGGTAGAGGATTAATTCAAGAGTAAAGAGAGAAGAAAAGAAGGAATCTATACTGAAGGCAGACCAGAAAGTAAACAAGTGAAAGCTGGCAACTTTTGGGGTACTGGATATAAAAGGATACATTTTGTGAAGGTTATCCAAGACAAAAGTATATAAGAGGGAAGACTCTGAAAATATG
This sequence comes from Pan paniscus, assembly GCF_029289425.2. Lineage (NCBI taxonomy): Eukaryota > Metazoa > Chordata > Mammalia > Primates > Hominidae > Pan > Pan paniscus. The sequence goes on along the minus strand of NC_073265.2, from coordinate 33,652,011 downwards.
TAATTTTTATTAAGAATTTCTCTTTTGTGTTAATTTTAGTGCTTGCCACTTAAGATTTGAATGATTTCTTAAAGAAATGGGCACCATTTTTAGGAATGTTTTCCTAATAACCAATGACTTCTCTAATATAAGTATGACTAAATTAACACTTTAGGAGAATAAATTATTTTATTACTAGATATGATACATATTTAAAATTTGAAAATCTAGGCCTGGTGCAGTGGCCCACACTTGTAATCCCAGAACTTTGGGAGGCTGAGGTAGGTGGATCGCTTGAGCTCAAGAGTTTGAGACCAGCCTGGGCAACATGGCAAAACCCTTTCTCTACAAAAAATACAAAAATTAACTGGGTATGGTGGTGTGCATTTTGGATTTCCAAAAAGGGATGACAAAGAAGGTAAGCCATCAGAATCCCTAGTGGTTTAAAAAAAAAAAAAAATCCCAAGTAATTCTGGTGTATCTCTTCTCATTTCCTAAGACAGATTTTTAAAAAGACAATGGAATCTTAAGAAAACTGACCTATAACAGGCCAGTATATTATACACATTCATAACCATTAGAAATCAAGAAGACAGGCCCGGTGCAGTGGCTCACACCTGTAATCCCAGCACTTTGGGAGGCTGAGGTGGGCAGATCACCTGAGGTCAGTAGTTCGAGACCAGCCTGGCAAACATGGTGAAACCCCATCTCTACTAAAAATACAGAAATTAGCCAGGCGTGGTGGCAGATGCCTGTAATCCCAGCTACACAGGAGGCTGAGGCAGGAGAATTGCTTGAGCCCAGGAGGCAGAGGTTGCAGTGATCCGAGATCACACCATTGCACTCCAGCCTGAGTGACAAAAGTGAGACTCCATCTCAAAAAAAAAAAAAAAAAAAAAAAAGAAATCAAGAAGATAAATAGACATAATACCTACTGTAGAAAACTATTCAACAATTAGACATTGAAAATAAAAATGTTAGGCACACTAGGATCTGATTTAGAAATGCAATACAACTAAAACTATACTTAGACATTAAGTTTAACTTAGCATAAAAGTAGATTTATTTTAATCCATAAAATTAACTTCCTAATAATGCAAGACTTTAAGACTTAGAAATTTAACAACTTTCTGTGATAGGTCTAAATTTTTAAAAATATATTTCAAAAATTTACATTGCAGGCTGGGTGCAGTGGCATATGCCTGTCATAGCAGTACTTTGGGAGGCCAAGGTGGGAGGACTGCTTACGCCCAGGAGTTTGAGACCAGCCTGGGTAACATCTCTACAAAAAATACAAAAATTAGCTGGGTATGGTGGTCCACACCTATAGTCTCAGCTACTCAGGAGGCTGAGGTAGGAGGATTGCTTAAGCCCAGGAGTCCAAGGCTACAGTGAGTTAGGATATTGCCACTGTACTTCAGCCTGGGTGACAGAGTGAGACCTCGTCTCTTAAAAAAAAAAAAAATTAGCCAGGGGTCTGTAGTCTCATCTACTTGGGAGGCTAATGCAGGAGGATCATTTGAGGTCAGGAGTTTGAGGTTATAGTGAGCTAAGATTGTGCCACTGCACCCCAGCCTAGGCAACAGCAAGACTCTATCTCTGAAGATAAATAAATAGATAAATGAATAAATAAAATTTACATTGCAATGGAACACTCAGGAAAAAAAATAAACAGCTTCCTTTGCTTGGAAAGAAAGGTTAAGTACAAATAGAATTCTGGGGGTACTGGTCAATTCTACAGATGGTTCATCACATCATCAAGCCAATGTATTTCTAATTGTTGGGTAAAGAGTCCATCAGGAAAAATCGTTAAAGAACAAATTGCACTTACAGAGGCTTTTAAAGAAGGGCGGGTGTGGCCAGGCATGGTGGCTCACACCCGTAATCCCAGCACTTTGGGAGGCCAAGGCGGGCGATCAGAAGGTCAGGAGATCAAGACCATCCTGGCTAACATGGTGAAACCCCATCTCTACTAAAAATACAAAAAATTAGCCCGGTGTGGTGGCAGGCGCCTGTAGTCCCAGCTACTCGGGAGGCTGAGGCAGGAGAATGGTGTGAACCCAGGAGGCAGAGCTTGCAGGGAGCTGAGATTGCGCCACTGTACTCCAGCCTGGGTGACAGAGCAAGACTAAAAAAAAAAAAAAAAAAAGGCAAGGCGGGCAGATCGCCTGAGGTTGGGAGTTCAAGACCAGCCTGACCAACATGGAGAAACCCTGTGTCTGCTAAAAATACAAAATTAGGCAGGCATGGTGGCGCATGCCTGTAATCCAGCTACTTGGGAGGCTGAGGCAGGAGAATCGCTTGAACCCGGGAGGCGGAGGTTGCGGCTCACTGAGATTGCGCCATTGCACTCCAGCCTGGGCAACAAAAGCCAAACTCTGTCTCAAAGAAAAAAAAAAGAAGGGAGGGTTTGGGGACAACAGGAGACTGAAGTAACTGGAGTAACTGGGGCCAACAAAAAGAGCATGAATTCATCTTAAAACTATTCTAGTATAAGCTTGGATATGTACAATAAATAAATAAATAAATAAATAAATAAATAAATAAATAAATAGAAAAGTTGATGAAACAGAGTTAGAGAAAAGAAACATACAAGAGAATAGGTAGGCTATTTGTAAGAAAACAGTGTCTCCTAATTATAAATCAAACACTTTGATGGGCTTTATTATCTTTCTTTTTGAATAATAAAATAAATGATGTCAATATAGGCAGTAAAAAGAGATTTACAGAAATCTATATTTTCTTTTTCTTTTTTTTTTCTTTTTGAGACTGAGTGGCTGGAGTGCAGTGGCCCGATATCAGCTCACCGCAACCTCCACCTCCTGGGTTCAAGCAATTCTCCTGCTTCAGCCCCCTGAGTAGCTGGGATTACAGGTGCCTACCACCATGCCCGGCTAATTTTTGTGTTTTTAGTACAGACAGGATTTCACCATGTTGGCCAGGCTGGTCTTGAACTCCTGACCTCAGGTGATCCGCCCGCCTCGGCCTCCCAAAGTGCTGGGATTATAGGTGTGAGACACCACGCTCGGCCTTCATTTTTAAATCAGAGTTATGAAATACAGAAGACTCAAAACATTAGGCTAAGACAAGGTACTAAAAAATATATATCATTTACTAATATTGTCAGACATGGAATAAAGAAATGTCCCACTTCTACCTGTTATAATATTCCAACAGAACAATTTAAAATTTCCTTTTTTTAGGTGTTTGATGATCTGACTAGCCTAAATTAAGTCAAAATTTTAATACTATAATTACATAGATACTCAGATAATAAAAATATCAACAAGAATGAATAATGACACAATTGCCCTTTGTTAAACAGTGATCTGTGCTATTATATATACAGAATTATCACGTTTGGAGAAATATTTATAGCTAACCTTTAATACTGGGCTTCCAACATTTCACAGACAACAAAAGTTGAAAAACACAGAACCAACTTACACAGAGTTGCCAATCAAGTTAAGGAGATCAGACAAACTTTGCATTAAACATTGAATGAATATAACGGTACAGACAAAAATGCATAATACTGATCAATATAAGGGACTGCTAAATTATTCAACATTTAAGAGCCACATGTCAATGTGAGAAAAGGGAAAGTTCAAAAAGAAGACAATTATATTAGACTATGACAGGGAAAGAAAGAAGCACTGAAAGAACAGGTAAGAACAAAGATGGGGTATTTAGAAGATAGTAAAGAGATTAATTTGACTGGATTTATATGAGAAAGTTAGAGTAAGTTTGAACAAGCAAATTACAGATAATTACGGGGCCAGGCATGGTGGCTCACACCTGTAATCCCAGAATTTTGGGAGGCCGAGGTGGGTGGATCACCAGAGGTAAGGAGTTTGAGACCAGCCTGGCCAACATGGAGAAACCCCATCTCTATTAAAAATACAAAAAATTAGCTGGCTGTGGTGGTGGGTGGCTGTAATCCCAGCTACTTGGGAGGCTGAGGCAGGAGAATCGCTTGAACCTGGGAGGCGGAGGTTGTAGTGAGCTGAGATTGCTCTATTTGCACTCCAGCCTGGGCAACAAGAGTGAACCTCTTGTCTCAAAAAAAAAAAAAAAAAAAAAAAAAAAAAGGCTCCTATATTCACTTGTGTTCATTGTTTAAATCCAATGACAAAGTATATAGAATCTCCTATATTCACTTATGGTCACTGTTTAAATCCAATGACAAAGTATAATGGAAGTATCTACAATGCTTTCATCCATCCATGGTTCACTGATGTATGTGATAGGTATTGCACTATGCACTGTGATACAAAAATAAATCATAAATCTACAGTTGGGCATGGTGGCGCACACCTGTAGTCTCAGCTACTCAGGAGGCTTCAGCCTAGGAGTTTCAGGCTGCAGTAAGCTATGATCATACCACTGCATTCCAGCCTGGGTGACAGGATGAGACTCTGTCTCAAAAATAAAAACAGAAAGCAAAAATAACATCCTATCTTCATCTCCTATAACTGAGTATAGTAAGGAAAACAGATAAGTAAACAAATTAGGAAGTGATAGTACGTGTGCTATTGCACACTGCTCTAGAAAGTAACATCTGAACATGGAGACAACTGAACATGGCTTCAGTTGGCTTCCTTTTGATACAGTGAGTTTGAACATTATGTAGGAGGCAATAACCAGTAGTCAAAATTTCTTTTAAGCTCCCTGAGAACTGAAATCTGATCTGCCTTATGCCCTACAGTATCTCCAGTATCTATTTAGGTAAGAAGCTATGAGGACTTACACTAGGAAGACGGAGGAAATGTTAGAAACTGATGAATCAGATACATTTGAAAATGACAAAATGAATATATGTCATAATGGAGCAGAAAGAGTCAAAGGATGATTCCAAATCCTAGCCTGGAAACTATAATTAATGCTACCTATATCCCAAATTGGGAAGGTATGAGAAAGCAAATGTTGCTTTAGAGAAACTGAATTTGGGACTACAGTATGACATCCAAATGAAAATGTTTTATAGACACATGGCTATATGGATCTAGAATGTAGGTGCAAAGTGAGGGCTAAACATGTAGATTTAAAACTCATAAATTTCAAGGTGATTGGTTAAACTATCAGAATATAATTTTAGGAAATAAATATTTACAGAAAACAGCTATAAGTCAAAGAAGTGATCTTGGGGAATGACAATATTTAAGAAGAGAAAAAAGAAGTAATGAGGGCAAAGTTATCATTTGATGGTATAAATCTATGATGTGTGTGTGTGTGTGTGTGTGTGTGTGGTTGTTTTTTTTTTTTTTTTTGAGACGGAGTCTCACTCTGTCACCCAGGCTGCAGTGCAGTGGCGCGATCTCAGCTCACTGCAAGCTCCGCCTCCCAGGTTCATGCCATTCTCCTGCCTCAGCCTCCTGAGTAGCTGGGACTACAGGCGCCCACCACCAAGCCCGGCTAATTTTTTGTATTTTTAGTAGAGATGGGGTTTCACCGTGTTAGCCAGGATGATCTTGATCTCCTGACCTCGTGATCGGCCTGCCTCGGCCTCCCAAAGTGCTGGGATTACAGGGGTGAGCCAACACACCTGGCCTATGATGTGTATTAACAGGAATTAAATAGTAGACTTCATCTCTGAGGCATTTCAACTTTTTACAACCTTTAATACAGTTCTGCTGCTCCGTAACAAAACTGTTAAATCTGTGCCCAGCTAGGGGAGTAATAAAGTAATTATATTTAGTTTGGATCCTAGATTTCCTTATATTGTTGCAAAATTCAATTGTGCGCTTGAATATTATTTTCACTCTGGTGGCCAGCTGAAAATGATTTGATTATCAGCAACAATATAGCTTCATCCCAATAGTTTAAACATGAGAACACAAAGAAACAACACACCCACTAGCTATTGAAAGTCTTTGAGTTGTATCAAGTTTGAAAAATTGTAACAGATTATTTTCAATATTTAAATTCCTTTTCTGGGCTAAGTGAGCTAAAGTCTATTAAATATGTAATAAGCATGTATGGCATGTATATGAAGTAATTTTTCATACATTTTACTTTAATTCATATACCACGTGGTCTAACTTCATATGCTCCACATCACCTAATTAGGCATTTAACGCGCTTTTCAATTCACGCTAAACAACACAATAAAACTTCAAACAGAATGCTAGACATTCTGTAAGACATCTCAAATATCAGACTACAAACTTCAGAAACTAGTAGAGAAAAAAATGAGTAAGGGCTTTGGTCATGTGGAATAGATAAACTTTAACCTTTTCCATTTACAAAGGCATCGTTTGAATACAACTATCCTTTTAAACTAGTGAGTTTTATTGGGAAGGTATGAGAAAGCAAATGTTAAATGAGAAAGCAAATGTAGCCATTTCTCGTGGCTAAAATTTTATGTTTTATTAAAAAAAAATTTTTTTTTTGATGGAGTCTCACTCTGTTGCCCAGGCTGGAGTGCAGTGTTGCAATCTCGGCTCACCACAACCTCCATTTCCTGGGTTCAAGTGATTCTTCTGCCTCAGCCTCTCCAGTAGCTGGGATTACAGGGGTTTACCACAACACCCATGTAATTTTTTTTGCATTTTTAGTAGAGACGGGGTTTCGCCATGTTGGCCAGGCTGGTCTCGAACTCCTGACTTCAAATGATCTGCCCACCTCGGCCTCCCAAAGTGCTGGGATTACAGTCATGAGCCACCACACTCGGCCTCATGGCTAAAATTTTAAAATAAAGTTATAAAGTCTTTACTTTTGTCTGTCTGTATTATGTGTACAGGTATACATGTATGTTTGTATATTGTCTACATGGTATCACTGACCTATAAATAAATGAACACTTATAAATTAAATAACTAGCCTGCATGCTTTTCAAGTTCATATGAATTTGGCAATCTTTGGTAAATAAAGATAGCTTTATTTTTTATTTTATTTTATTATATTTTTGAGACGGAGTCTTGTTCTATCGCCAGGCTGGAGTGCAGTAGCGTGATCTCAGCTCACTGCAACCTCTGCCTCCTGGGTTCAAGCGATTCTCCTGCCTCAGCCTCCTGAGTAGGTGGGACTACAGGCGCGTACCACCACACCCAGCTGATTTTTGCATTTTTAGTAGAGACGGGGTTTCACCATGTTGGCCAGGATGGTCTTGATCTTTTGACCTTGTGATTCGCCCGCCTTGGCCTCCCAAAGTGCTGGAATTACAGGCATTAGCCACCGCACCCAGCCCTAAAGATAGTTTTAAATTGTTGGTAAAATAAAATAGAAACACGTTCAAAAAAAAAACCAGTAGAAAATAAGAGAATAACATTTCTTAATCACAAAAGGGTATTTCAATCAAGAAAAACTAGGCCGTATATTTTAATTCTGTACTATAAGTCAAAGGAAACACCAAGATGAGTCACTTTTGCTTCATTAGTCTGATGTTCGTTTACGGGTTTCAATTTCTCAACTATTTTATTTTTAAAAGTTTATATTTTGGCCGGGCGCAGTGGCTCACGCTTGTAATACCAGCACTTTGGGAGGCTGAGGCGGGCGGATCACAAGGTCAGGAAATCGAGACCACAGTGAAACCCTGTCTCTACTAAAAACACACACAAAAAAAAAAATTAGCCGGGCGTGGTGGCAGGCGCCTGTAGTCCCAGCTCCTTGGAGAGGCTGAGGCAGGAGAATGGCGTGAACCTGGGAGGTGGAGGTTGCAGTGAGCCAAGATTGCACCACTGCACTCCAGCCTGGGCGACAGAGCGAGACTCCGTCTCAAAAAAAAAAATTTTATATTTTTATGTCATTAATGTAATATATTACCACTATTGTAAGCAAAATGAAACTATTAGAGCTAGTTACAATAAACCTAGAGAGAATGAAAAGGAAAGTTTAAGGAAGGCAGCCTCTTTTTTCTAGCCTTCATCTATTGGCAGTATTCACTTTCATTTATTCATTTGGTAGTTAACACATTCAACTGATCTTGCATTATTCAATTTAATACTTAGAGTTGTGACTATTTCAAGTACCCTGAAGGTAAATGACACGTGATGACTTATAATCTGTTGAGATATGAGTTATAATCATGAGAGGTGGGAGGTTGGGGTGTACAAACTGTAACAAAAATGTTACTGCAGGCTTTCTTCACAAAACAATTGTAGGAAAACTATTGACTGGCTTTTGAATTGATTTCATTATCAGGAACATATTAGGGCAAAAAGACCACATTTCTATCTCAAGGGATATAGGCCCTGCATATAGTAGGCACAGGAAGCAATCTATTCACTGATGGACTGGACTTGTGGAAGGTAAAGAGAAATAAAGGAAATGAAAGAAGCATGGTAGCTAGAATTTATGGCAAACAGCATCTGAACAACCTTACCATCTCCCCATTTCCAAGGCAAACCTATACTATCTAGATTTGTGTAGATACACTCTATGATGTTTGCAATAATGAAATCAACTAAAAACCACCTTTCTCAGAATGTATCCCCTGTTGTGATGCAATGTATTACGTGGTTGCTCAAACCATGTACATTCCAAAGAAAGCTTTGTTTTCAAGACTGGCCCTTGGCTGGATTCTGAGAGATAACCTCTGAGCCCATGAAATATTCTGCTTTATAAATGTTTTTGTATGCCTGAGGCCTGAGCCATTATGTACCAGTCTGATGAGGTCAATTCATCCTACAAAGTGATTTATGGTGAATAGAGTTGTTCCTCCCTCAGTATCCACTGAGGACTTGTTCCAGGACCCCAGCAGATACCAAAATCCACAGATGTTAAAGTCCCTTGTATAAAATAGCACAGTAGGTCGGGCACGGTGGCTCATGCCTGTAATCCTAGCACTTTGGGAGGCTGAGGCGGGTGGATCACTTGAGGTCAGGAGTTTGAGACCAGCCTGGCCAACATAGTGAAACCCCATCTCTAACTAAAAATACAAAAACTAGCTGGGTGTTGTGGCATGCGCCTGTAATCTCAGCTACTCAGGAGGCTGAGGGAGGAGAATCATTTGAACCTGTGAGGTGGAGATTGCAGTGAGCCAAGATTGCGCCACTGCACTCCAGCCTGGGCGACAAACGCTTGAATGTGGGAGGCAGAGGCTGCAGTGAGCTGAGATCACGCCACTGCATTCCAGCTTAGGCAATACAGCGAGACTGTGTCTCAAAACAAACAAATAAACAAACAAAAAAAGAGCATTATAATAAATCTTCATATCTGATAGTGGAAGTCTTTACACTTTATTCCTTTTATAAATTGTCTTGGCTATTCTTATTCCTTTGCAGTTTCCATACACATTTTAGAGTCAGCTTATCAGATTCCACCCAAAACCCCCAAACTCTGCTGGGATTATAATTGGGATGGCAATGAAGTTCTAGATTAATATGGGAGGAATTGACATAATTACAACATTGAGCATTCCAATCCATGGATATGGATTTATTTATATATTAATTAATTTCTGTGAACAATATTTTGTAGCTTATAGAGGTTCTTGTAAATCTTTGTAAGAACTTTTCAAGGTATCTGATGTCTTTTTATGCTATTAAAAAGTTTCTTTTTAAAAGTTTCACTATGTTTACTGCTGCTATATACAGAAATATAATTTGTATATAAATCTTGCATGTAATAACTTTGCTAAATACATTTGTTTATAAATTGTTTTGAGTTTTCTACATATAAAATCATATTGTCTACAAATAATATCAGCTTATCAGTTATATTTCTTCCTTTCCAATCTCTATACTCTTTATTTCCTTTTCTGTGCTTTATTTCATTGATTAGAATCTACAGTGAAAAGCAGAATAGAAGTGATGATGGTGGGTATCCTTTTCTAGATCTCAAGGGAAGGTTTTTGAGAATTAATCATTAAATTTGATATTTGTCATAGGATGCTTAAAATACTCTATCGAGTTAAGGAAATTACTTTCTAACCCTACTTTGCTTAAAATTGGTTGTTTTATCATAAATGCATGAATTTCCTCAAATGCTCACTTTACATCTTTTGAGATGATTTTCCTCATATATTTTGTTAATGTGGTAAATTACATAGATCGCTTTTCAAATATTAAACAATCTTGAATTTTCAGATTAAATCCAACATGGTCATCATGTATATAATTTTTATCTGTCTCTGGATTTGACTTGCTAATGTTTTGTTCAGAATTTTTTTTTTTTTTTTTTTGAGACCGAGTCTCGCTTTGTCACCAGGCTGGAGTGCAGTGGCACAATCTTGGCTCACTGCAACCTCCGCCTCCCGGGTTCAAGCGATTCTCCACCCTCAGCCTCCTAAGTAGCTGGTACTATATGTGCACACCACCGCACCCAGCTAATTTTTGTATTTTTAGTAGAGACAGGGTTTCACCATGTTGACCAGGCTGGTCTCAAACTCCTGACCTCAGGTGATCCACCTGCCTTGGCCTCCCAAAGTGCTGGGATTTACAGGCGTGAGCTATCGTGCCTGGCCTTGTTTAGGATTTTTATATCTATATTAATAAGAGAAACTGCTATAATTTTTCTTTCTCATAATATTCTTAGTTTTGCTGTCCAACTTATGATGGTCTCATAAAATGGGTTGGGGAGTGTTTTTTTCCTTTTCAATTCTCTGAAAGTTTATGTTACATTGGTTGTATTCTTTCATGTTTGAAAGAATTCACCAGCTGGGTGCGGTGGCTCACACCTGTAATCCCAGCACTTTGGGAGGCCAAGCCAGGAGCATCACCTGAGGTTGGGAGTTCAAGACCAGCCTGACCAACATGGAGAAACCCTGTCTCTACTAAAAATACAAAATTAGCAGGGCATGGTGGCACATGCCTGTAATCTCAGCTACTCGGGAGGCTGAGGCAGGAGAATAGCTTGAACCTGGGAGGCAGAGGTTGCGGTGAGCTGAGATTGCGCCATTGCACTCCAGCCTGGGCAACAAGAGCAAAACTCCATCTCAAAAATAAATAAATAAATAAAAAATAAAGAATTCATCAATGAAACCATTTAGGTACCAAAATATTAACTTACAGATTCAATATGTTAATAGACATGGAACTATTCAGATTTTCCCTATCTTTTTCTGTCAGTTTTGTATAGAAGTGTTTTTCTAGGACATTGGCCATTTCATCTAACTTTGCAAATGTTTTGGCATTAAATTAATAATTAATAATACCTCTTATCATGTGTCCTTTAATATTATTTGTAGGATCTATATTGATGTTCTTTTTTTTTCATTTTTGTTATTGAGAATTTGTGTCATCTCTTCCTGTCTTAATGTGTGCTGACGATCTTTCCAATTTCTTTTTTTTTTTTTGAGATGGAATCTCACTTTGTCGCCCAGGCTGGAGTACAGTGGCGCAATCTTGGCTCACTGCAACCTCCGCCTCCCGGGTTCACGCCATTCTCCTGCCTCAGCCTCCCAAGTAGCTGGGACTACAGGCGCCCGCCACCACGACCGGCTAATTTTTTGTATTTTTTTTAGTAAAGACGGGGCTTCACCGTGTTAGCCAGGATGGACTCGATCTCCCGACCTCGTGATCTGCCCGCCTCAGCCTCCCAAAGTGCTGGGATTACAGGCGTGAGCCACCACACCTGGCTGGTCTTTCCAATTTCACTTGCCTTTTCAAAGAACCAGTTTTTGGTTTGCTTGATTTCATACAGTGACCCTGAATTAGTAATCAAGCTAAACTCTCATTAACTTTTACCAGTCTCTTTTGAGGGAAGGGGGGAACTTTTGATACCTATTCAACTTATTTAATGATTATTGGTTTATTCAAGTTTTCAAATCTTCATGAGCCAATTTAGGTAACTAATAATTGCCACAGTTTGAATGTGTCCTCTCCAAAATTCATGTTGCAGCTTAATCCCTACTGTGGTGGTATTAAGAGATGGGGCCTTTGGGAGGTGATTAGGCCATTAGGGCTCCACTCTTATAAATGGGATGAGGGACCTTAGAAAAGGGGGCTGAGCATGGTGGCTCACGCCTGTAATCCCAGCACTTTGGGAGGCTAAGGCGGGCGGATCACCTGAGGTTAGGAGTACGAGACCAGCCCGACCAACATGGAGAAACCCCGTCTCTACTAAAAATATAACATTAGCCGGGCGTGGTGGTGCATGCCTGTAATCCCAGCTACTTGGGAGGCTGAGGCAGGAGAATCACTTGAACCTGGGAGGTGGAGGTTGCGGTGGGTGAGCCGAGATCGTGCCATTGCACTCCAGCCTGGGCAACAAGAGTGAAACTCCATCTCAAAAAAAAAAAAAATTCTATATGTAAAGGAAGATCAGGTATTCTGTGATACACTAGCTTGCCTCTCCAATGTTCCTTGGGAGAATGATTAATAACCACTGTTAAATAAATGAAACCCTGCTGGTATACAGAAAAGCCAATATGAGAAGCAATTTGATCAACAATCACTCCCTACTGTTTGGAGTAACCACCCTCATGACTTTCCATGTGGGAGCTGACATTTGAAGTAAATTCTTATCTCTATTCAAAGCATCTAAATACAAATGGTATGTCCCTCCTAGCTGGCAAACATGTAGGCCTCGCCTGGATTTTCAGTTTCAACTATTTTGGAAGATGTCTGTTTCTTTGAAGTATCCCTAAACTATATTTTGTGTCACCACATAGCCTACATTCTAAAGTTTAAATTAAACTAACCCAAATACATCTTCCAAATATGGTGAAATATACCCCAAAATGTTCTAGCCACTTTTGCATGATGTGGTAATACAAAATTAAATTTACAAAAATATGCAGCTCTTTATAAATATATCAATATAAGTATGATATATTAAGCTATAAAACAAAAATACTAAAGTTAAAGCTGCCAAAAATTTTGTAGTGAGGTCAGGAATGGTGGCTCATGCCTGTAATCCCAGCACTTTGGGACACTGAGGTGGGAGGACTGCTTGAGCTCAGGAGTTTGAAACCAGCCTGAGCAACATGGTGAAACTGTCTCTGCAAAAATACAAAAATTAGCCAGGCATGGTGGCACACACCTGTAGTCCCAGCTATTCAGGAGGCTGAGGTGGGATGATCCCTTGAGCCCAAGGAGGTCAAGGTTGTAGTGAGCTATGAACGTGCTAATGCAGTACAACCTGGGTGAGAGAGTGAGACCCTGTCTCAAAAAACAAAACAAAACAAAAATTGTGGTGATAACTATATAAAGTCTAAGGACTTCCCCTCCTTTTCTAATAGTGTTTTCAATAAAATTTTCAACTTTTTTCTAACAGCATGTTATTTTGTACCTACAGAGTATCAAGTGCTTTTATTTTTTATTTACTTATTTATTTATTTGAGACAGGGTCTCACTCTGTTGTCTAAGCTGGAGTGCAGTGGCGTGATCATGGCTCACTGCAACCTCTGCTTCCCAGATTGAAGCAATCCTCCCACTCAGCCTCCTGAGTAGCTGAGACTGCAGGCGTGTACCACCACACCTGGGTAATTTTGTATTTTCAGTAGAGACAGGGTTCTGCCATGTTGGCCAGCCTGCTCTCGAACTCCTGGCCTCAAGTGATCCACCTGCCTCAGCCTCCAAAAGTGCTGGGATTACAGGCGTGTGCCACTGTGCCCGGCCACACTGAAATTTTTGAGAATAATGATTTAGATATACATATTTGACAAGTGTTAAATGAAAGAAAAAAATTGTAAGTCAAAAAAGAAGAAAATTATAAAGCAAAACTGTACTTAAAAATGAATTTTCAAGCTGGACGTGGTGGCTCACGCCTGTAATCCCAGCATTTTGGGAGGCCGAGGCAGGCAGATCACGAGGTCAGGAGATCAAGACTATCCTGGCTAACATAGTGAAACCCCGTCTCTACTAAAAAAATACAAAAAATTAGCCGGGCGTGGTGGCAGGCGTCTGTAGTCCCAGCTACTTGGGAGGCTGAGGCAGGAGAATGGCATGAACCCGGGAGGCGGAGCTTGCAGTGAGCCGAGATCACACCACTGCACTCCAGCACGGGCGACAGACCGAGACTCCGTCTAAAAAAAAAAAAAATGAATTTTCACTGGGCTCAGTGATGCATGCCTATAAATCCCAGCTACTCAGGAGGCTAAGGCAGGAGGATGATTTGAGCCCAGGAGTTTGAATCCAGCCCGGCAGCACAGCAAGACCCTGTCTCTCTCCCTCTCTCTTTTCTTCTTTTGAGACAAGGTCTTGCTCTGTTGCCCAGGCTGGAGTGCAGTGGCACGATCATGGCTTACTGCAGCCTCTAACTCCTGGGCTTAAAGAATCCTGCTAACTCAGCCACCCAAGGAGGTGGGGCTACAGGAGCACGCCTCCATGCCCAGCTAATTTTTGTATCTTTTGTAGAGATGGGGTTTCACCATGTTGCCCAGGCTGGTCTTGAACTCCTGGGCTCAAGTGATCCATCTGCCTCGGCCTCCCAGTGTTAGGATTACAGGCATGGGCCACTGTGCCAGGCCACCTGTCTCTTAAATAACTAAAATAAAATAAATTTTTCTTATAACTAAATAGTTTTTACTCTATGGAAAGCAAAGCTGAATAAACACAAGAATACTAACGATTTTTTTTTTTTTTGAGACAGGGTCTTGCTCTGTTGCCCAGGCTGGAGTACAGTGGTGCAATCTTGGCTTACTGCAACCTCCGCCTCCCAGGTTCAAGATTATTGTGCCTCAGCCTCCCGAGTAGCTGGAATTACAGGCATGCACCAACAAGCCCAGCTAATTTTTGTATTTTTAGTAGAGATGGGGTTTTACCATATTGGCCAGGTGGGAGAATCACTTGAACCCAGGAGGCAGAGGTTCTAGTCAGCTGAGATTGCGCCACTGCACTCCAGCCTGGCCAACAGAGCAAGACTCCGTCTCAAAAACAAAAAAAAAGAACAGTATATTTATGTCCAGATAGAATAAAAGAAATGATTTTTATAAAAGAAATTATCTTCTATAAGAGAAATGAAAATCATCATAAGAGTCTAGATCAATATGCTTGAATATATACAAATAAAGACCTTTTGTGTCAAGTTGTATAAAGTTGCATGATACAAGATCAACACACACAAAAATCAGTCATATTTCCTTTTTTTTTTTTCCTTGAGAGAGTGTCTCACTCTGTCACCCAGGCTGGAGTACAGTATCGCGATCTTGGCTCACTGCAACCTCCACCTCCTGGTGCAAGCGATTTTCATGTCTCAGCCTCCCAAGTAGCTGGGATTACAGGCATTTGCCACTGCACCCGGCTAATTTTTGTATTTTAGTAGAGATGGGGTTTCACCATGTTGGCCAGGCTGGTCTCGAACTCCTGACCTCAGATGATCCACCCACCTCGGTCTCCGAAAATGCTGGGATTACAAGCATGAGCCATCAGGCCAGGCCAAAAATCAGTCATATTTATATGCACTAGCAAGAAGTCTAAAAGGAAAATTAAGAAAACAGTTCGATTTACAATGACATCAAAACAATAAAATGCTTAGGAATAAATTTAACCAAGGCAGCACAAGACTTGTGCACTAAAAGCTACAAAACATTGCTGAAAGGAATTAAAGATGACCTAAATAAATGGAAAGACATCCCATATTTATGGATTGAAAGACCTGATATTGTTAAGATGGCAGTGCTCTCCAAAGTGATCTACAGATTCAGTGCAATTCCTTTTATTGTTGTTGTTGTTTTCCAGACAAGGTCTTGCTCTGCTGCCCAGGCTGGAATGCAATGGCACAATCTCAAAATCTCAGCTCCCTGCAGCCTCTGCCTCCTGGGCTCAAGTGATCCTCCCACCTCAGCTTCCCAAGTAACGGGGACTACAGGTGCATGCCACCATATGTGGCTAGTTTTTGTATTTTTTGTAGAGACAGGGTTTTGCCATGTTGCCCAGGCTGGTATCAAACTCCTGGGCTCCAGTGATCTGCCTGCCTCGGCCTCCCAAAGTGCTGGGATTACAGGCATGAGCCACCGCACTCGGCCAATTTTTTAATTTTATTTTTTCAGAGACAGGGCTCACTTTGTCACCCAAGCTGGAGCGCAATGGAACAATCATAGCTCACCATAACCTTGAACTCCTGGGCTCAAGCAATCCTCCCACCTCAGCATCCACAGTAGCAGAGGCTACAGGCTTGTGCCACCATGCCTGGCTAATTTTTAAATTTTTTGTAGAGATAGGGTCTTGCTACATTGCCCAGGCTGGTCTTGAACTCCTGGCCTCATGTGATCCTCCTGCCTTGGCCCCACAAAATGCTGGAATTATAGGTGTGAGCTACTGTGCCTAGCCACAATTCCTTTTAAAATATCGTTGCCTTTTTAGTAGAAATGGAAAAGCAGATCCTACAATAAAATTACAAGGGATCATGAAGAGCTAAAATAATCTTAAAGATGAACAAAGTTGAAGGACTCATAATTCACAATTTCAAAACTTACTGCAAAGTTATAGCAATGAAAACAGTATGATACTGGCATAAGGAGAGACATATAGATAAATGTAACAGAACTTATAATTCAGAAATAAACCCATATATCTGTGGTCAATAGATTTTTGACAAGGATACCAAGATTGTTCAATGGGAAATGAAGAGTCTTTTCAATAAATGTTGCTGGGACAACTGGTATCCACACACAAAAGGATTAAGTTAGATCTTACCTCAAACCATATACAAAAACTAACTTTAAATGGATGAAAGACCTAAATATAACAGCTAAACCTATGAAAGTCTTAGAAGAAAACACAGGAGGAAATCTTCATGACCATGATTTTGGCACTGGTTTCTTAGATATGATACTCAAAGTATGAACAAAAACAAAAAATAGATAAATTGGACCTCATCAAAATTAAAAACTTTCGTGCATGAAAGGACACTATCAAGAATGAAAAGACAACCCATAGACTGTGCAAAAATATTTGCAAATCATACACCTGATTAGGGTCTAGTAACCAGAATACCTTTTCAAAAACCTCTTAAAACTCAACAACCAAGACAAATAACCCAACATAAAAATGGGCAAAGGGCCAGGCCCAGTGGCTCATACCTATAATCCCGGTGCTTTTGGGAGGCCAAGATGGGAGGATTGTTTGAGGCCAGGAGTTGGAGACCAGCCAGGGCAAGACAGCAAGACCCCATCTCCACAAAAGCTAAAAAATAAATACATACACTAGCTAGACATGGTAGGGTATGCCTGTAGCCATAGCTACTACTGAGGCTGAGGCAGGAGGATTACTTGAGCCTAGGAGTTTGAGGCTGCAGTGAGATATGACTGTGCCACTGCACTCTGGCCTGGGTGACAAAGCTAGATTCTGTCTCTAAAAGTAAATTTTAAAAAAGGACAAAGGTCTTGAAAGAACAATTCTCCAAAGATGATATACAAATGGCCAGAAAGTACATAGAAAAGGTGCTCAATGTCATTAGTGAAATGCAAATAAAAACCACAAGGAAACATCACTTCATATGTACTACATGGTAGAAGGAATGAATGAAAGTGGCGGGGGGAAGGGAGGGAGGGAGGGAGGGAGGGAGGGGATGTGGAGAAATTGGAACTCTTATACGTTGCTGGTGGGAATGTAAAATGGTACAGCTATTGTGGAAAATGGTTTGGCAGTTCCTCAAAAAGCTAAACATAGAACTATCATATGACTCAGCAGTTTCACATCTAGGTACATACCCAAAGAATTAAAAACAGATGTTCAAAAAAACTTGTACATAAATGTTCATAGAAGCACTATTCGATAGCCAAAATGTAGAAACAACCCATATATACATCAACAGATGAATAAACAAAATGTATCCATACAACTGAATATTATCCAGCCATAAAAAGAAATAAAATACTGATAGATGCTACATGCTACAGCATGGTCGAACTTTGGAAAAAGTATGCTAAATAAAAGAAGCCAGACACAAAAGGTAACATACTGTATGTTTTTTTTTTTTTTAAGATGCAGTCTCGCTCTGTTGCCAGGCTGGAGTGCAGTGGCGTGACCTCAGCTCACTGCAACCTCCAACTCCCTGGTTCAAGTGATTCTCCTGCCTCACCCTCCCAAGTAGCTTGGATTACAGGCATGTGCCACCACGCCCAGCTAATTTTTTTTTTTTTTTTTGAGATGGAGTCTCACTCTGTCACCCAGGCTGGAGTGCAGTGGCGCGATCTTGGCTCACTGCAAGCTCCGCCTCCTGGGTTCACACCATTCTCCTGCCTCAGCCTCCCAAGTAGCTGGGACTACAGGCGCCCGCCACCACGCCTGGCTAATTTTTTTGTATTTTTAGTAGAGACAGGGTTTCAGTATGTTAGCCAGGATGGTCTCAAACTCCTGACCTCGTGATCCGCCTGCCTCAGCCTCCCAAAGTGCTGGGATTACAGGCTTGAGCCACCGCGCCCGGCCTAATTTTTGTACTTTTAGGTAGAGATGGGATTTCACTATGTTGGCCAGGATGGTCTCGATCTCCTGACCTTGTGATCCACCCGCCTCGGCCTTCCAAAGTACTGAGATTACAGGCATGAGCCACCGCGCCTGGCCGTATGATTCCTTTTATATGAAATATCCAGAATTGGTGACTCCATAGACAGAGAGAAAAAAGCAAATTAGCAGTTTCCAGGTGCTGAGGGTAGGAGAGTACAGAGTTTTGTTTCAGGGTGATGAAAATATTCTGGAACTAGAGTGGTGATAGTTTGTACAACTTTGTGAATGCACTAAATGCCACTGAATTGTACATTTTGGTGAATTTTACGTGTAACTTACCAAAACAAAAAATTATTTTTAATTAAAAAAACTTTTGCATGATAAAGCATAAGAAAGTCTTACATCAGGAACGACAATATAAGAGGAAAACTGTGATAAATCTGAATTATCTATAAAGATTTGATACGGGGCTGGACAATGGTGGCTCACACTTGTAATCCCAGCATTTTGGGAGGCTGAGATGGGAGGATCACATGAGCACAGGAGTTCAATACCAGTCTGGACAACAGAACGAGACCTCATCTTTGTTTAAAAATTTTAAAAATTAGCCAGGTGTGATGGCACATGCCTGTGGTCTCAGCTACTGAGGAAGGTGAGAAGGGAGGATCATTTGAACCCAGGAAGTCAAGGCTGCAGTGAGCCACAACTGCACCACTGCACTCCAAGCCTGGGTGATAGAGTGAGACGTTGTCTCAAAAAAAAAAAAAAAAAAAAAAGAAAAAGAAAAGAGTTGATACAAATAAATAGAACCAATCTACAAAGTTCTCAGGCTAAGTGGTCAAAACTGATGCACAGATTATATACCAAGAAATAATTACAATAAAATTACTCACATAAATATAGGCTACCAGAATAAATGATTATTAAAACATTTTTAAGGAAACGTTATATTCTAAATACCTTATAAAAACGATAAAAATCAATGTGGCCAGGCCACAGAGAAACCCCTAAACTTAAATAACTCCAGTGACACTTTAAAACTGTTCTAGAGAACAATCTGACACTATTTAACAAGTGCTATAAAGCTAGTCAAGTGCTTTGACCCAGTAATTTCGTTCTGAGGACTATACTTTTAAAGGAACACGCAAAGTAGGAAGAACAGGAAATAACTGGGGAAAAAAAAGATAGTAACAATCATGACAGCTACAATGAGAAAATACGAAATGATCTAAACAATGAGAGGAGACCTAAGTAAACTGTTATTATTGCCTAAGCACAATAGAATATATATATATGTATACATATATTCTGTATATGTATATAATATATACAGAATATATGTGTATATATTAATAAAAATTTAAATTAAGTAAAAAGGAATGTAAGAAATAATGTCAAAGTAAATCACAAAATTGTGCATGCATTGATTTCAACTCTCCATATACATTAATGATAAATGGAAAATAATTTGGAGTGAGGGTTTAAAACTCAATAGGCTCTTTTCTTTTCTTTTTTTTTTTTTTGACAGAGTCTCGCTCTGTTGCCCAGGCTGGAGTGCAGTGGCACAATCTTGGCTCACTGCAAACTTCGCCTCCCGGGTTCAAGTGATTCTCCTGCCTCAGCCTCTCAAGTAGCTGGGACTACAGTTGTGTACCACCATGCCTAGGCTCTTTTCAAAATTATTGTAGAGAGTAATAATTTCCGAGCAATTATTTCCAACCACCTTCTTTACCCAAATATCAGTTAAAAAATATATATACAGGTAAGGCAACAATTAAAAAAATGTATAGAATAAATATAAGTTTAGAAGAAAATCTTGGCCGGGCGCGGTAGTTCATGACTGTAATCCCAGCACTTTGGGAGGCTGAGGCGGGCAGATCACCTGAGGTCAGAAGATCGAGACTAGCCTGGCCAACACGATGAAACCCTATCTCTACTAAAAATACAAAAATTAGCCAGGCATGGTGATGTGGACCTGTAATCCCAGCTGCTCGGGAAGATGAGGCAGAAGAATCGCTTGAACCTGGGAGGCGGAGGTTGCAGTGAGCTGAGATTGCACCACTGCACTCCTGCCTGCCACTGCACTCCTGGCCTGGGTGACAGAGTGAGACTCCATCTCAAAAAAATTTTTTTAAAAAAAGAAGAAAATCTTAAGTGATCAAATTAAGATATTTTATTTGTTATGCTCTTACTGTACACCTCTTCTTGTTGAGATGTAAGTTTTCAGGCCAATCCCCCAACCCAATTTTGAGGAAATATTTTTTCATTATATTTAAAATGTTAGCTAAATCTTTGTAATAAAAATGTTTTTCACACAATACTTTGGTCAAGATACACAGATATGCTTTAAAATATCAAGGAATTTCCTATTTGAAGAAAACAGAAAAAAAGAAAAAAGAAAGGAAAGCCAATTAAATTAATGCAAACTATACATTCACATATATGAATAAATTTGAATAACTGTTACAAGATCAACAAAAATACCTTGAATAGGCTGGGCACGGTGAATCACGCCTGTAATCCCAGCACTTTGTGAGGCTAAGGCGGGAGGACCACTTCAGCCCAGGAGTTCAAGACCAGCCTGGGCAACAAAGCGAGACCCCGTCTCTAAAAATAAAGAAATAAAAATAAAGAAATAAAATAAAATACCTTGAATAAATTCACAAATATAACATTGTTCAATTATTAGCTTACATGCAACCTTTGTACAAATAACTGCCTAACCAGTGCTCTGCACAGTTGCTGCCATAGACAGAAGCCATCATAAAAACCAAAGACTTGATCTTACTCCTGGTGACTGATAAAAATTAAAAATAAATAAATAAACCAAAGACAAACTGAAGCTTTTAGAGATTCTGTCTATTCATAATTGAAGTTAAGAAGATGCCATGAAAAGCAGAACCAGTGAAAAGCACAGTTTAAGGAAGCTGATCTAAGGGACACTCTCCTGCCTCAAATTCTACTACTAGAATTTTTTCTTATACTTCTAACATCTAAATGAGGAAAATGCAATTGCAGGGAATGGAGGAGGAAGCAGTATTGAGCAATCTACTAAGGCAATCCCCCAGAGTGTATGTTTCTCCCAGAATGTTCCATTTTTCAAAACTATTTATTTTCTCTCCTCCCTAATCAAAGTTTTCATTTGTAAGCCTATCAAAATATATTTTTCTCATTTCTCCAAAAAAGTTTATATTCATAAGAACTAATTGTATTTTTTAAAAAAGTCAACTCACCTGAAATTTATTATTTAACAATGGAGAACATGAGAACCTTTTTAAAGTTTTCTTTAAAATCGTATCTATCCATTTAAAACCTGTATTTCCTTTAAATTTTGACACTTTCATACCTTCTCTTTAAATATATATAACTTCACTATACATTTATTAGAGAGCAGAATAATGAAGACCTTAATTCATATTACATTTAAAGAAATATTTTTAGCATAATATTCATCAATTGATTCTTACTTTGCTTCAATTTATGGAAATCACTGACTCTGTCCTTGGTAGCCTGCTTTAGTATATCTGTTTGAATTCTGGGTTCACTGTCCAAGTTTGAGCCTGGAATCAAACGCTGAAGAGGACTAGAAGGATTCTGTTTTGAAGTACCGGGGTTTCCATTGTGGTTTACGTGTGAATCTGTGGCATAAAAACATCAAATTAAAAGAATATAATTTAATTTAATCTTTTAAAGATGAATTTCACAAGAGCTGCTTTAGAAAGCTAAGACACACTATTGTTTAACATTGGGTAGCCACAAAGCTTTTTTTTTTTTTTTAAAGGTTTATTCTCATTTCTTTAATCAAATATTATAACCAATGTGATTTTAGCTGTGGGAAGTTTACTGATCATTCCCAGGTAAGTATCTCCACTAATGGCCATAAACTTATTCACCAAAAAGATATACAGTAGAAATCCATAGATTAATATAGCAATGATACTCATATCTTTTCCTCCCTCCAAATTCCATATCACTATCAGAAATCTCCAAAATCCAGTAAGGCTTTTGAAATTTCTACTCTCTAAGTCATCTTCATCTATACAGTGACTCACAAGTGTTGACTCTTGATTCTTTCTTAGCATTATCTACTGGATACCACCTCTCTTTCCCCACCTCCCTTTTTATCCTCATCAATGACTTTAATTTTGGATCCCAAAACATCCTATTCCACTCTGACCTTTTTCCTTTCCATCATCTCCCTTAAGCAGGTCTCTTCAATCATATCTACTCTCATTTCAGGGAAATGTTCTATAAAATGGAATGAGTGTTTAGAAAATAAACAAATACATTCATAAGTACGAAGATTTTAATATAGGTGGGAACTGTAATTTATAGAAGGCCTCTATGAGATAAATTTGAACACATTTTGAAGAAGCAAACCTGTATAGCAGGCAGAGAGGAAAGGGAATGTAGCTCAGAGTGGCATAATAAATAATTCTTCTGTTAAGAAAAAGACTAACAATCCACCAGATAAAGTGGAGTTTCAGATTATTATTTCTCTCTGCTTTTACTAGCCTAAAAAAAATATAACATTACCTCAAAGAATAAATGCTATTTCACTATACTGCTAAGTGATATATTTTATACACTATATAACTGTACATGACTAGTAAGTTGGTTTCAAATGGAATTATAAGCATAAGCCTTCATACCTGGAGGCATATTTGGGGAGAGAGGTTGTCCAGTTGGAAGATGGGAGATTGCTTGATGACTTTCATGTTGAGAAACTGAAATAGGAGGCTTCCTTAAAGCTAGAAGAAAAAAAATAAATCCATATTATTCCCATTGATACTATGATTTCTAAAAAAAAACAAAAAAACAAAACAAAAAAAACCCACCGTGAATCAATTTACATTGCACTAATTCTATGATGTTTATTCTAATTTTGTAATCCTTATAGTTGGTATGCTAATTTATTTACAGTTACTAATTGATACACTGTACCATTCATCGCAGAATTTTTTTTTTTTGGTGGGGGGACAGAGTCTTGCTCTGTCTCCCAGGCTGGAGTGCAATGGCATGATCTCAGCTCACTGCAACCTCTGCCTCCCGCGTTCCAGCGATTCTCCCTGCCTCAGCCTCCGGAATAGCTAGGATTAT
This sequence comes from Pan paniscus, assembly GCF_029289425.2. NCBI lineage: Eukaryota > Metazoa > Chordata > Mammalia > Primates > Hominidae > Pan > Pan paniscus. Next base: position 33,628,660 of record NC_073265.2, on the reverse strand, counting down.
AGGCGCTCGCCACCACGCCCGCGTAAGTTTTTTATTTTCAGTAGATATGGGGTTTCGCCATGTTGGCCAGGCTGGTCTCGAACCCCGGATCTCAGGAGATCTGCTTCCCTCAGCCTCCCAAAGTGCTGGGATTACAGGTGTGAGCTGCCGCGCCCGGCCCCATCACAGATTTTTTTGACCAATAAATCTGCCCAGAATATAAGCTCCATGACAGTACAAACTGTCTTCGTCACCACTATATCCCCAACATCTAGAACATGCCTAGCATGTAAGAGAAGTTCAACAAAGATTTGATGAATTAATAAAATGGACTGGGCGCAGTGGCTCACGCCTGTAATCCCAGCACTTTGGGAAGTTGAGGTGGGCAGATCACAAGGTCAGGAGTTCAAGATCAGCTTGGCCAACAAGGTGAAACCCCATCTCTACTAAAAATACAAAAAATTAGCCGGGCGTGGTGGTGCGTGTCTATAATCCCAGCTACTTAGGAGGTTGAGATAGGAGAATCGCTTGAATCTGGGAGGCGGAAGTTGCAGTGAGCTGAGATCGCGCCATTGCACTGCAACCTGGGTGACAGAGACTTCATCTCAAATAAATAAATAAATAAAATGAATCTCTTCAGATACAGTGATCTTCAACAGTGAGACCTTTTTATATGCATAGCACAAATAAAAATTGACACAAGTTAGGTAAGGTATTAAGAATATGTTATTTTTAGTTGCTCAGATTTTCTTTTATTTATTTGCTCAGATTTTCTTTTCTTTTCTTTTATTTACTTATTTTGAGACAGAGTCTTGCTCTGTCGCCCAGCTTGGCCAACAAGGTGAAACCCCATCTCTACTAAAAATACAAAAAATTAGCCGGGCGTGGTGGTGCGTGTCTGTAATCCCAGCTACTTAGGAGGCTGAGACAGAAGAATCGCTTGAACCTGGGAGGTGGAGGTTGCAGTGAGCTGAGATCAGGCCACTGCACTGCGGCCTGGGCGATAAGAGTGAAAACTCTATCTCAAAAAAAAAAAAAAAAAGTCCTGGCGCGGTGGCTCACGCCTATAATTCCAGCACTTTGGGCAGCCGAGGCGGGCGGATCACGAGGTCAGGAAATCGAAACCATCCTGGCTAACATCGTGAAACCCTGTCTCTATTAAAAATACAAAAAAAAAAATTAGCTGGGCGTGGTGGCGGGCACCTGTAGTCCCAGCTACTCGGGAGGCTGAGGCAGGAGAATGGCGTGAACCCGGGACGCAGAGCTTGCAGTGAGCCGAGATCGCACCACTGCACTCCAGCCTGGGTGACAGAGCAAGACTCCATCTCAAAAAAAAAATTTAAAAATAAATAAATAAATAATTTAAAAAATATATATATACTTCTTAATAACGTGTTCCTATAGAAAACTTGGAAAAATAGAAAAGCACAAAGAAATTAAACTTTAACTGTAGTACTACAACTTAAAGATAACCACTGTTATCCTCTGAAGAGTATCTCTGTGGTGGGTTTTTTTTGTATTTCTGTACATTATACTGTATACCTTAAAATTAGGGTTATATCATATATACTATCTTATAATCTTTTTTATTTGTATTTTACACATATTTTCCACGTCATTCCATTTTTCTCTACAGTATTACCAAATGATAGTGCTGAATCAAAACTCTCAATTTTATAGTTTTGGCTAGAGAGATCTGGGTAAAAAATTGCCACAAGGGGCCAGGAAAGGTGGCTCACGCCTGTAATTCCAGCACTTTGAAAGACCGAGGCATGTGAGTCACTTGTGGCCAGAAGTTTGAGACCAGCCTGGCCAAAATAGCAAAACCCCAACTCTACTAAAAAATACAAAAAATTCAGCCCGGCGTGGTGGCACACGCCTGTAACCCCAGCTACTTGGGGGCCTGAAGCACCAGAATTGCTAGAACCTGGGAGGTGGAGGTTGCAATGAGCCAAGGCCGCGGCACTGCACTCCCGCCTGGGTTGCAGAGTCACAAGGATTATTTTTATTTTTTATTTTCTGAGACAGGGTTTTGTTCTGTTGCCCAAGCTGGAAGGCAATGGCAAAATCATCGCTCACTGCAACTTCAACTTCCAGGGCTCAAGTGATCCTCCCAGCTCAGCCTCCCAAGTAGCTGAGACCACAGGCTTGCACTACTACACTTGGCTAATATTTTATTTTTTGTAGAGACGAGGTCTTACTATGTGGTCTGGGCTGGTCTCAAACTCCTGGCCTCAAGCAATTGTCCCACCTTGGCCTCCCAAACTGCTGGGATTATAGACGTGAGCCATCATGCCCAGCTCCCAAAAACTTTAGAGCCCCATAAACTGTAACAACTTAACTAGTTGGTGGATAGACTTTTACCGACATAAGAAAAAGCAGTGTGTATCCTGTAAACACTTTGATTTCTATGCTTTTATTTTGCCTTTTGTTTACTTTCCTTTTGTTTTCTTGAAAAATTCCTTTTAGAAAACCCCAGCCTTGGTTTTGTTGAACTAAGGGGAAAGGTATTTATTTATACCTAGGATAGAATAGTTAGAGGACTTCCCAGAGGCCAGAAGTAATAGTTTTAAGCCCCATAAATATAAACACCTACTATATACCTAAAAAATTAAAAATTAAAAAAAGAGGTAATTATTATAGTTAGTCGTACTGAAACAAACGATGATCTAGAAAAATGCTAGCTGACTTGGAGACAATTAAGAGTGCTAAACTTACCCTCCAATTTTGTATAGGAGATACTTGTGTATACATATACAAGTATCTATTTTTTTCCTCCACAAAAATGAGATTATGTTATACTTGTTTTCTTGTAACCTGTTTTCTTTTTAATTTAAAAAATCACAGATACAGACTGAGCACAGTGTCTCATGTCTGTAATCCCAATATTTCAGGAGGCCAAGGCAGGAAGATCATTTGAGCCCAGGGGTACCTAGCAAGACTCTGTCTCTACTAAAAGTAAATACAATTAGCTGGGTGGGGTGGCACACATCTGTAATCCAGCTACTCAGGAGGCTGAGATGGGAGGATCACTTGAGCCCAGGAGGCTAGGGCTGCAGTGAGCCACCACTGCACTCCAGCCTGGGTGACAGAGGGAAACACTGTCTTAAAAACAAGAAACAACATAGGTATCTTTGTTTTTTGTTTTTTGTTTTTTTTTGAGACGGAGTTTTGCTCTTGTTGCCCAGGCTGGAGTGCAATGGCACGATCTCGGCTCACCACAACCTCCGCCTCCCCGGTTCAAGCGATTCTCCTGCCTCAGCCGTCCCAAGTAGCTGGGATTATAGGCATGCGCCAAGCCCAGCTAATTTTGTATTTTTAGTAGAGATGGGGTTTCTCCATGTGGGTCAGACTGGTCTCGAACTCCTGACCTCAGGTGATCCGCCCACCTCGGCCTCCCAAAGTGCTGGGATTACAGGCGTGAGCCACCACATCCGGCCCAACATATATATCTTTGTATGCCAATAAATATAGCTCAGCATCATCCTTTTTAGTGGCTACATATTACACTTTTATGGATATAACAAATTTAATGAACCCTCCCTATAAGATTTCCATGGTTTTTAATTTATCATTATAAACCATTTATGATAAGCATTCTTTTTTTGAATTTTTTTGAGAAGTCTTGCTGTGTTACTCAGGCTGGAGTGCACCAGTGTGATCACAGCTGACTGGAGCCCCGACCTCCGGGGCTCAAGCAGTCCTCCCACCTCAACCTCCTGACTAGCTGGGACTACAGGCATGCAACACTACACCTGGCTAATTAAAAAATTTTTTTTTGTAGAGAGGAGGTCTCACTATGTTGTCCAGACTGGTCTTGGAACTCCCAGGCTCCAGCCATCTTCCTGTCCTGGCCTCCCAAAGTGCTGGGATTATAGGCATGAGCCACTGTGCCCAGCCTATAAATCTTCAGATAAGAAAGTACTAAGTCAAACAAATTAAGAATACTTCTCAAACAAATTAAGAAAAAACCTGTAACAAATGTGAGCTTAAAAACAATGAAAGTTTGGGGAAAATTAGATGCAGAGTAGACTGCAAACAATATCATGACAATGATTGATGATATCAAAGCAACTCTCGGTCAGGTGGGGTGGCTTATGCATGTAATCTCAGCACTTTGGGAGGCTGAGGTGGGCGGATCACGAGGTCAGGAGTTTGAAACCAGCCTGGCCAACATGGCGAAACCCCGTCTCTACTAACAATACAAAAATTAGCCAGGTGTAATGGTGTGTGCCTGTAATCCCAGCTATTCAGGAGGCTGAGGCAGGAGAATCGCTTGAACCCAGGAGGCGGAGGAGGTTGCAGTGAGCCGAGATAGCACCACTGCACTCTAGCCTGGGCAATGGAGGGAGACGCTGTCTCAAAAATAAATAAATAAATAAAAATAAATAAAGCAGCTCTCTTTATATTTTAACCTGGTCCTCTTCATTGAAGACCAGAGAGCCAGGGGAAAAATATACAAGTCAACAGGGAATATCATGCTGCTATCAGAAAATACCATTAATAGCTAGGCTGCTGATATGGTTTGGCTCTGTGTCCCCACCCAAATCTCATGCGGAATTGTAATCCCCAGTGTCGGAGGTGGGGCCTGGTGAGAGGTGATTGGATCATGGAGGTGGTTTCTAATGGTTTAGCACCATCCCCATAGTGCTGTCTCGTGATAGAGTTCTCACGAGATCTAGTTGTTTAAAAGTGTATGGCACCTTCCCCTTTGCTTTCTTCCTCCTTCTCTGGCCATGTGAAGATGTGCTTGCTTCCCCTTCGCCTTATGCCATGATTGCAAGTGTCCTGAGGCCTCCTCAGAAGCAGATGCCTGTACAGCCCGCAGAACCATAAGCTGATTAAACCTCTTTCTTTATAAATTACCCAGTCTCTGGTAATTTTTTTTTTCTTTTAAACATTTAAAACAAAAACAAAGATGGGGTCTCACTATATTGCCCAGGCTGGTCTTGAACTCTTGAGCTCAAGTGATCCTCCCACCTTGACCTTGGAAAGTGCTGGGATTACAGGCGTGAACCATCGTGCCTGGCCTCAGGTAATTCTTTATAGCAATGCAAGATCCGACCACTACAGCTGCTAAAACATATATCATTGATAAAGCCATTATTAAGGAAAAGTATCAAAGATAAAATAATAAAATGTATTTATCACAAAGAGAAAATACAGGCCACCAAAGCCATTAGAGCATATAGTTTTTATCCTATCACTGATTTTTGTATTATTTATAAAGCAGAGTTATCAGTGTAGAAATTTAATCATTTGACAATATTTATTTATTATTTTATTTTTTTTTGAGACTGAGTCTTGCTCTGTTGCCCAGGCTAGAATGAAGTGACGTGATCTCAGCTCCCTGCAACCTCAGCCCCCTGGGTTCAAGCAATTCTCGTGCCTCAGCCTCCCAAGTAGCTGGGATTACAGGCGTGCACCACCATGCCCAGCTAATTTTTGCATTTTTAGTAGAAACAGGGTTTCACCATGTTGGCCAGGCTGGTCTCGAATTCCTGACCTCAAGTGATTCGCCCATCTTAGCCTCCCAAAGTGCTGGGATTATAGGTGTGAGCCATCACACCCAGCCAATTGGACAATATTTAGTATCTACTATATGCCAAGATCTGTTTTTTTGTTTTGTTTTGTTTTTTCAAGATGGAGTCTTGCTGTGTCAGCCAGGTTGGAGTGCAGTGGCACGATCTCGGCTCACTGCAATCTCCACCTCCTGGGTTCAAGCAATTCTCTTGTCTTAACCTCCTGAGAAGCTGGAATTACAGGCGCCCGCCACCGCGCCCGGCTAATTTTTGTATTTTTAGTAGAGACAGGGTTTCACCATGTTGGCTAGGCTGGTCTCAAACTCCTGATCTCTTGATCCGCCTGCCTCGGCCTTCCAAAGTCCTGGGATTACAGGCGCGAGCCACTGTGCCCTGCCAAAACTGTTTTTGTTTTGTTTTGTTTTGTTTTGTTTTTTTGAGACGGAGTCTCGCTCTGTCGCCCAGGCTGGAGTGCAGTGGCACGAACTCGGCTCACTGCAAGCTCCGCCTCCCGGGTTCACGCCATTCTCCTGCCTCAGCCTCCTGAGTAGCTGGGACTACAGGCGCCCGCCACTGCGCCCGGCTAATTTTTTGTATTCTTAGTAGAGACGGGGTTTCACCGTGTTAGCCAGGATGGTCTCCATCTCCTGACCTCGTGATTCGCCCGCCTCGGCCTCCCAAAGTGCTGGGATTACAGGCGTGAGCCACCACGCCCGGCCGCCCAGAACTGTTTTAAACAGCTGGAGATTCAGCAGTGAACAAAATAGACCAAGTTATTGTCCTATGAAGCTTACATTCTTGTTGGGGAGATAAGAATAAATAAACAAAAGTTATAGAACATAATATAAATGTCAGAGTGCTGTGTATAAATTAAAACAGGGAGATGTGATAGAGAGTGGTGGGAGGCTCTATTTTAGATAGTTTGGTCAGGGGAGGCATTTTTGAGGAGGAATCATTTGAGCAGAGATATGAATGAAACTTGGAGGAAGAACATTCAAACAAAGACGAGCAAGTACAAAGGCCTTGAGACAGGAGCATGCGCAGCATATTTGAGGAGAAGCTAAGGAGTGAGGAAAAAGTGTTAGAAATGAGGGAGACAGGAAAGAAGGGGCCATATTAGAGACACAATAGTAAAAACTTTAAGAATAGGTGGCTAGGTGGCAGAGGTAACTGGGGGCTGGGACTGTATCTGGTAGCTCCTAAGGAGGCAATAACCAGGCACTAGTCTCATGTCACCTTTACCTCTAAATTAGATAGATATCCCTTTTTCAAAGGTGAGGAAACAAAAAGCTCATGACAGTAGAGATAAGACATACCTCTCACTTGACTTAAAAATTCAGAGTAAACATTTCTAAAGAAACTGGTAAGATGCTTACAAAGATGACAGGTGGTTTAGGATTAATTGTCCTCTACTTCTCTTTTAGGCTTCAGTTGCAGCCTCTACTCTGAGAGGCAAAAAAAGAACTGATCCTGCCTTTTCCTCCCATTTTCTTACTCTAACAACAGGGCTATAATCTCAAAACTGTCTAGACTTCCAATTTCCTGACTAACAGGACTTCATGATCCAGTGCCTATGGCCATAGAGAAGGAGTATGGCACTGATAAGCAGTGGTCCTCAACTCTGGCTGCATTCTAATATTACAGACACTACCACAGACGTACTGAATATGGGAATGGGGCATGGGTTTCTATACTTACTGAAAGCTCCAAAGGTGGTTCTACTGCACAGCCAAGAGAATAAAAGAATAAAATACATGAGCTTTGGAGTTAGACCAGATTTTCTCTTTTAGAGAGTCAAATCATGGCTCTGTAATTTATTAACTGCATGACTTTGGATTAGTTCCTAATTTTTCTAAGCCTCAACCCTCACCTATAAAATAAAGATGATGCCATTTACCCTGCATGATCAATGTGGGGACTAAGTGAGAATATTTTCCTCTGGATTATGAGACAAGCCTAGCAAATAGTTGGTGATCAATACATACTGGAGTATTTAGAGTTGTCAAAGTAATGTATTTATCCTTAGAATGAAAGAGAATCTAAGATTTAGATTGAGAAAATCTGATTAGTTTTACAATTTACATGTAAAACTAATCAATTTATTGACCGGCTGTGATCAATTTTCTGAGCCTCCTGATTATATAGTTGACTTGCACTTTAGAGTCCTGATGAATATTTACTTATAGTAATGTTTTGGAAAGTTACTGAAACTCAGATCAGCAATTGACCATAAAAACTCCTAGAAAGAGATGAAGTAATATTAATCATTCTGAAGCATAAACATTAAATACAAAACAACGATATAACATTCTTTCTTTGCTTTGTGTATATGAACAGATACAACACACTTGAAATTTGCTCAAATACTGGTTAGTGGGACTATCTCAGCCCTCCATGAAATATAGGTAAATGTCTACATGTACTACTTAAAATTATGTTCTCATATGGCTCCTGAGACATGGTCTATGAGTAATGAGTTTCCTTTAAACTTAGAGATGGATTTATTTAATTTAAAAAGGACAACATGAACTTCCACTGCTAGCAATGACATACTAACCAGTATTGGGTTTCCTCTACCCTAAACAATTATAAAGGCAGGAAAAATACATGAGGCAGCTGTTTGTAAGCACTGTACAACCATCAGCACAAGACCATGGTCCTTAAAAGAAGGGATATATATGAATAGGCAGTCTTTGTGAGCAGAGGAGACAGAGATCATCAGAGTTTGGACTGCTGAGGTGGCTAGAATTTGCGGGAAAGGATATTACAGAGGAGGAACCTGTGGGGGATGAAACGGAGAGCAGAAATCTGTATGGGGATTTCCTCTTAAGTCTTTGGCCAAGCCCCAGGTTGTGTATGCACAGGGTGAGACTTCATGGGGTCTAACAGACAGCTCCTCCTATAGGGCTGAGAGCTGAACAGAAATAACAGATGTGGTTGGGTGTGGTAGCTCATCCCTGCAATCCCAGTGCTTTGGGAGGCCAAGGTGGGAGATCACTTGAGCTCAGGAATTGGAGACCAGCCTGTAAAACATAGTGAGACTTTGTGTCTATTAAAAATTAAAAAAATTAGGTGGGCATGCTGGCACACACTTGTAGTCCCAGATACTCAGAGGCAAAGGTGGGAGGAGAGCTTGAGCCCAAGAAGTAGATGCTTCAGTGAGCTACAATCACACCACTGCACACATACACAGAAAAGGCTAAAATTCTCCCTGCCTTCCCTATTAAAAATAAAAAATAAAGGAAATAACAGAGGTCATGGAGCACCAACCATCTTCGGTATTCAGATGAGATGCTACAAGGCCATAGTTTAAGAGTAGGGACCACGCTCTTAGAGTTGGGGTTTGTTCTAGTGCCCAGGCTGAAGTGCTGTGGCATGATCATAGCTCACTGCAGTCTCAACCTCCTGAGCTCAAATGATCCTCCCACCTCACCCTTCTGAGTAGTTGGGACTATAGGAGCACATTACTACACTAGACTAATTACTTATGATTATTATCATTTTTAGGCCACACTCTAGAGTTAAAGGCCATGCTCTGAGACTAAAAACAAAATAAAAACTAACTTGCTCTAATGAAGCAAAAAACCAAAGCATAAACAAGCCTGACAGAATCAACAGGCTCTGTGATGGTCAGTATTGAGTGTCAACTTCACTGGACTGAAAGATACTTTAAGTATTGATCCTGGATATGTCTGTGAGGGTGTTGCCAAAGGAGATTAACATTTGAGTCAGTGGGCTGGGGAAGGCAGACCCACCCTTAATCTGATGGGCAAATTCTAATCAACTACCAGCGAATATAAAACAGGCAGAAAAACGAGAAAAGGTGAGACTGGCCTAGCTTAACAGCCTACATCTTTCTCTCGTGCTGGATGCTTCCTGCCCTCAAACATCAGACTCCAAATTCTTTAGTTTTGAGACTTGGACTGGCTCTCCTTGCTCAAGCTCGCAGACAACCTAATGTGGGACCTTGTGATCGTATGAGTTAATACTTAATAAACTCCCCTTTATTCATATCATATATTATTCAAATTTTAAAATTCTATCTTTTTTTATCCTTCTAGGACTCAAGTTACACACATTTTAAATTTTATTTATTTATTTAAGATGGAGTCTTGCTTTGTCATCCAGGCTTTATTAATACTTAATAAACTCCCCTTTATATATATATATGTGTGTGTGTGTGTGTGTGTGTGTGTATGCATATATATATGTGTGTATATATATACATATACAGGCCGTATATATATATATATACATACAGGCTGGTCTCAAACTCCTGATCTCTTGATCCGCCCGCCTTGGCCTTCCAAAGTGCTGGGATTACAGGCGTGAGCCACTGGGCCCTGCCAAGAACTGTTTTAAACAGCTGGAGATTCAGCAGTGAACAAAACAGACCAAGTTATTGTCCTATGAAGCTTACATTCTTGTTGGGGAGATAACAATAAATAAACAAAAGTTATAGAACATAATATAAATGTCAGAGTGCTGTGTATAAATTAAAACAGGGAGATGTGATAGAGTGGTGGGAGGCTCTAGTTTAGATAGTTTGGTCAGGGGAGGCATTTTTGAGGAAGAATCATTTGGTGAAAAACATCAATCCACAAATCTAAGAATGTATATGTACATATATACATATATATACACACAGACACACACACACACACACACATATATATATATACACACGCATATCTAAAATGCTATAGGGCTGAGAGCTGAACAGAAATAACAGAGGTGGCCGGGTGTGGTAGCCGGGTATATATATATATATAATATATCCTACTATATGCATATATCTCCTATTAGTTCTGTACCTCTAGGGAACCCTGACTAACGCAGGCTCCTCCAGTAATTTGTCTGCCAGAACAAAATTCAACACCCTTTAAAAGAAGACACCCTTTAAAAGAAGGCAACAAAATCCAAACTCCTCAATGTAATACTCATAAAGTATACAATAAAATTACTAGACATACAAAAAAGCAGAGAATGACCCACAATCAAGAAAAAAAGGAATCAACAGAAACAAACGGAGAGGTGATCCACTTGTGAAAATTAGCAGACAAGAACTTATAAACAACTGTTTATATATATATATGTATATGTATATATATGTGTGTATATGTGTATATATATGTGTGTGTGTATATATATGTTCAAGGATTTAAAGGAAAATGTGGGAACATCTGGTAAAGAATGGGGAGTAAAAAAGAACCAAATGGAAATTCTGGAATTGAAAGTACGACATCTAAAGTGAAATATATGCTGACTGGGCTTAACAGCAGACTAAACATTACAGAAAAAAAGGGGTCAATGAACTTGAAGGTAAATCAAAGACATTAAACAAACTGAAGGAGAAAAGGTATTACAAAAATCTAAACAAAACTTCAGTGACGTTTGGGATAACATCAAGCAGTCTGAAATGTATGTAACTCGGCCGAGCATGGTGGCTCACTTGAGGTTAGGAGTTCAAGACCAGCCTGACCAACATGGTGAAACCCCGTCTCTACTAAAAATACAAAAAAAAAAAAAAAATAGCTGGGCGTGGTGGTGCATGCCTGTAATCCCAGCTACTTGGGAGTTTTAGGTGGGAGGATCGACTGAACCCGGGAGGTGAAGGTTGCAATGAGCCGATATCATGCCACTGCACTCCAGCCTGGGTGACAAAGCGAGACTCCATCTTAAATAAATAAATAAATAAATTTTAAAAATGTATGAAACTTGAGTCTTAGAAGGATTAAAAAAAGATAGCATTGTAAAATTTGCATATTTGATCTGAATAAATGCTGAAATTTCCCCAAATTTGGTGAAAAACATCAACCCACAAATCTAAGAACCTCAGAGAACCCTAAGCAGGATAAATACAAAATAAAACCCCATACTAAGGCACATCTTGGTCAAATTGATAACAATTAAAGATAAAGGGAAAATCTTAAAAGCATCTAGAGAAAAAACACACAATAAAAGAGAACGACAAAAGAAAGATGGCTGACTTAGAAACAATGAAGGCCAGAAGATAGTTGGAACTGCATCTTTTTTTTTTTTTGAGACAGAGTCTCTGTCGCCAGGCTGGCATGCAGTGGCGTGGTCTCGGCTCACTGCAACCTCCACCTCCTGGGTTCAAGCAATTCTCCTGCCCAAGCCTCACGAGTAGCTGGGACTGCAGGCCCACGCCACCACGCCCAACTAATTTTTGTATTTTTAGTAGAGATGGGGTTTCACCATGTTGGCCAGGATGGTCTTGGATCTCTTGACCTCGATCCACCCACCTCAGCCTCCCAAAGTGCTGGGATTACAGGCATGAGCCACTGCGCCCTGCCGGAACTGCATCTTTTAACATGCTGAATGAATGCCCTCAACCTATCAGCCCAGATTTCCATATCTGGCAAAAATAACCTTCAAAAATGAGAATAAAATAAAGATACTTTCAGATAAAAGTTGAAAAATTCACTGCTAGAAGACCTGCACTTCAAGAAATGCTAAAGGAAGTTCTTCAGGCTGAAGGGAAATGATAATCAAAGTAGAAATTTTAATCTATAGGAAGGATTCAAATTTGGGTCCTTTATAACAGGGATCTAAAAACTTTTTCTTAAAGGGCCAGACAGAAAAAAAAAAAAAAAAGGGGCCAGACAGTAAGTGTTTCAGGCTGTGGGCCTTACTCAATTCTGCTGTTCTAGCAGAAAAGCAACCATAGGCAATATATAAACAAATGAGTATGTCTATGTTTCAGTAAAATTTTATTTATTAAAACAAATGGCCACCTGGTAGTTTGCCAATGTCTGTTTTATAAGATATCTAAGAAAAATTTTTAATTATAATTTTAATATCAAGACTGGCAATTTGTTAAGATTTTTAAATTTTTATAGCTTAATTTTTTCCTCTGAGAGTGCTTTTAGAAAAATAATCTCTACCAAAAATATAAATTATTAACCACAATGCTTCCTTAAAACATAACGTTTTTGTTTTTTTCTTTGACAGGGTCTTGTTCTGTTGCCCAGACTGGAGTACGGGTAGCATGATTATAGTGAACTGTAAACTTGAATTCCTGGCCTCAAGCAATCCTCCCACCTCGGCATCCCAAACTGTTCGGATTACAGGCGTGAGCCACTGCACCTGGCCTTAAGACATAATCTTCCTATCTTTTTTCCTCATCTCACATATCACTGTAATTACTTCTCTTTAATTTTTATTTTTATTTTTGAGACAGGGTCGCATTCTGTTGACCAAGTTGGAGTGCAATGGCGTCATCATGGTTCACTGCAGCCTCAATCCCCTGTGCTCAAGTGATCCTCCCACTTCAGCCTCCCAAGTAGCTGGGACTACAGGCGTATGCCACCATGCATGGCTAATTGTGGTATTCTTCTGTCTCATATTATGTTGTCCAGACTGGTCTCAAACTCCTGGACTCAAGCGATCCTCCTGCCTTAGCCTCCCAAACTGCTGGGATTACAGGTATGAGCCTGGCCTCTCTTTAATTGTTTTTTAAGACTTAGAGCAGTTTTGTGGTTTTTTTTGTTTTTTTTGTTTTTTTTTTGAGACGCAGTCTCGCTCTGTTGCCCAGGCTGGAGTGCAGCGGCGTGATCTCTGCTCACTGCAAGCTCCGCCTCCTGGGTTCACGCCATTCTCCTGCCTCAGCCTCCCGAGTAGCTGGGACTACATGCACCCGCCACCACGCCCAGCTAATTTTTTGTATTTTTACTAGAGATGGGGTTTCACTGTGTTAGCCAGGGTGGTCGCGATCTCCTGACCTCGTGATCCACCCACCTCGGCCTCCCAAAGTGCTGGGATTACAGGCGTGAGCCACCGCGCTCGGCCAAGACTTAGAGCAGTTTTCAGTTAACAACAAAACTGACAGGAAGATGGAAAAATATCCCAAATATCTCCTGCTCCCATACATGGCCATGGATAGCCTCCCCGATTATTAACATCCCCTACCAAAGTGGTACATTTGTTAAAACTGATGAACTTACACTGGCACACTGTAATCACCCAAGGTCCCTAGCTTACATTAGGGTTCATTCTTGGTGTTGTACATTCTATGGGTTTGGACAAATGTATAATGACATGTCTCCCCATTATAGTATCAGAGCATTTCACTGCCCTAAAAATCCTCTGTGCTCTGCCTATTCATCCTCTCTCTCTCTACCCCATCCCCTTGCAACTACTAATTTTTTAATTGCATTTTAGTGCAATTAAACTTGAACTCCTGGGCTCAAGCGATCTGTCAACTTTGGCCTCCCAATGTGCTGGGACTGCAGGTGTGAATTACCACACCCAGCTTTCTCCAAGTCTTTTCATGTCTTAATATCTCATTTCCTTTCAGTGGTAAATAATATTCCATTGTCCAAAGGTACCACAGTTTATCCACTCACCTATTGAAGAATATCTTGGTTGTTTTCAAGTTTTGGCAATTACGAATAAAGCTTCTATAAACATTTATGTGCAGGCTACTGTGTGGATATAAGTTTTTAACTCTTTTTGATAGATACCAAGGAGTAAGATTTCAGGATCATACGGTCAAAGTAAGTTTAATTTTGTAAGAAACTGCCCAACTACCTTCCCAAGTAGTTGACAATTTTGCATTCTCACCAGCAACACATAAAAATTGCTTTTGTTCCACGTCCTTGCCAGCATTTGGTGTTTTCAGTGTGCTGGATCTTGGCCTATTAGAATGGTCCAAAATCTACTGTAGTAGATTTCCCTGATGACACATGATATGAAGCATCTTTTCATATGTTTGCCATTTTTATGCCTTCTTTGGTGAGGTGTCTGTTTAGGTTTTCAGTCCATTTTTTAATCAAGTTGTTTTCTTTTCTCTTCTTTTTTTTTGAGACAGGATCTCACTCTTTTCCCCACGCTGGAGTGCAGTGGTGTAATCATGGCTCACTGCAATCTCTGCTTTCTGGGCTCAAGCAATCCTACCACCTCAGCCTTCCGAGTAGCTGGGAACACAGGCACGGTCCACCGCACTTGTCCAGTTTTTTTTTTGAGATGGAGTCTTGCGCTGTCACCCAGGCTAGAGTGCAGTGGCGCGATCTCGGCTCACTGCAAGCTCCGCCTCCCGGGTTCATGCCATTCTCCTGCCTCAGCCTCCCAAAGTGCTGGGATTACAGGCGTGAGCCACCGCGCCCAGCCACACCTGTCCAATTTTTTTGTATTTTGGGTAGAGATGGGGTTTTGTCATATTGCCCAGGCTGGTCTCAAACTCCTAGGCTCAAGCGATCCACCTGCCTCAGCCTCCCAAAGTGCTGAGATTACAGATGTGAGCCATCATACCGAGCTTGTTTTCTAAGTGTTAAGTGTGTGCTTTTATTTATTTATTTATTTATTTTTATTATACTTTTAAGTTTTAGGGTACATGTGCACAATGTGCAGGTTAGTTACATATGTATACATGTGCCATGCTGGTGTGCTGCACCCACTAACTCGTCATCTAGCATTAGGTATATCTCCCAATGCTATCCCTCCCCGCTGCCCCCACCCCACAACAGTCCCCAGAGTGTGATGTTCCCCTTCCTGTGTCCATGTGTTCTCACTGTTCAATTCCCACCTATCAGTGAGAATATGCGGTGTTTGGTTTTTTGTTCTTGCAGTAGTTTACTGAGAATGATTATTTCCAATTTCATCCATGTCCCTACAAAGGACATGAACTCATCATTTTTTTATGGCTGCATAGTATTTCATGGTGTATATGTGCCACATTTTCTTAATCCAGTCTATCATTGTTGGACATTTGGGTTGGTTCCAAGTCTTTGCTATTGTGAATAGTGCCACAATAAACATATGTGTGCATGTGTCTTTATAGCAGCATGATTTATAGTCTTTGGGTATATACCCAGTAATGGGATGGCTGGGTCAAATGGTATTTCTAGTTCTAGATCCCTGAGGAATCGCCACACTGCTTCCACAATGGTTGAACTAGTTTACAGTCCCACCAACAGTGTAAAAGTGTTCCTATTTCTCCACATCCTCTCCAGCACCTGTTGTTTCCTGACTTCTTAATGATTGCCATTCTAACTGGTGTGAGATGATATCTCATTGTGGTTTTGATTTGCATTTCTCTGATGGCCAGTGATGGTGAGCATTTTTCCATGTGTTTTTTGGCTGCATAAATGGCTTCTTTTGAGAAGTGTCTGTTCATGTCCTTTGCCCACTTTTTGATGGGGTTGTTTGTTTTTTTCTTGTAAATTTGTTTGAGTTCATTGTAGATTCTGGATATTAGCCCTTTGTCAGATGAGCAGGTTGCAAAAATTTTTTCCCATTTTGTGGGTTGCCTGTTCACTCTGATGGTAGTTTCTTTTGCTGTGCAGAAGCTCTTTAGTTTAATTAGATCCCATTTGTCAATTTTGGCTTTTGTTGCCATTGCTTTTGGTGTTTTAGACATGAAGTCCTTGCCCTTGCCTATGTCCTGAATGGTAATGCCTAGGTTTTCTTCTAGGGTTTTTATGGTTTTAGGTCTAACGTTTAAGTCTTTAATCCATCTTGAATTGATTTTTGTATAAGGTGTAAGGAAGGGATCCAGCTTCAGCTTTCTACATATGGCTAGCCAGTTTTCCCAGCACCATTTATTAAATAGGGAATCCTTTCCCCATTGCTTGTTTTTCTCAGGTTTGTCAAAGATCAGATAGCTGTAGATATGTGGTGTTATTTCTGAGGGCTCTGTTCTGTTCCATTGATCTCTATCTCTGTTTTGGTACCAGTACCATGCTGTTTTGGTTACTGTAGCCTTGCAGTATAGTTTGAAGTCAGGTAGCATGATGCCTCTAGCTTTGTTCTTTTGGCTTAGGATTGACTTGGCGATGCGGGCTCTGTTTTGGTTCCATATGAACTTTAAAGTAGTTTTTTCCAATTCTGTGAAGAAACTCATTGGTAGCTTGATGGGGATGGCATTGAATCTATAAATTACCTTGGGCAGTATGGCCATTTTCATGATATCGATTCTTCCTACCCATGAGCATGGAATGTTCTTCCATTTCTTTGTATCCTCTTTTATTTCCTTGAGCAGTGGTTTGTAGTTCTCCTTGAAGAGGTCCTTCACATCCCTTGTAAGTTGGATTCCTAGGTATTTTATTCTCTTTGAAGCAATTGTGAATGGGAGTTCACTCATGATTTGGCTCTCTGTTTGTCTGTTATTGGTGTATAAGAATGCTTGTGATTTTTGTACATTGATTTTGTATCCTGAGACTTTGCTGAAGTTGCTTATCAGCTTAAGGAGATTTTGGGCTGAGACAGTGGGGTTTTCTAGATATACAATCATGTCGTCTGCAAACAGGGACAATTTGACTTCCTCTTTTCCTAATTGAATACCCTTTATTTCCTTCTCCTGCCTAATTGCCCTGGCCAGAACTTCCAACACTATGTTGAATAGGAGTGGTGAGAGAGGGCATCCCTGTCTTGTGCCAGTTTTCAAAGGGAATGCTTCCAGTTTTTGCCCATTCAGTATGATATTGGCTGTGGGTTTGTCATAGATAGCTCTTATTATTTTGAGATACGTCCCATCAATACCTAATTTATTGAGAGCTTTTAGCATGAAGGGTTGTTGAATTTTGTCAAAGGCCTTTTCTGCATCTATTGAGATAATCGCGTGGTTTTTGTCTTTGGTTCTGTTTATATGCTGGATTACATTTATTGATTTGCATATATTGAACCAGCCTTGCATCCCAGGAATGAAGCCCACTTGATCATGGTGGATAAGCTTTTTGATGTGCTGCTGGATTCGGTTTGCCAGTATTTTGAGGATTTTTGCATCGATGTTCATCAAGGATATTGGTCTAAAATTCTCTTTTTTGGTTGTGTCTCTGCCCGGCTTTGGTATCAGGATGATGCTGGCCTCATAAAATGAGTTAGGGAGGATTCCCTCTTTTTCTATTGATTGGAATAGTTTCAGAAGGAATGGTACCAGTTCCTCCTTGTACCTCTGGTAGAATTCGGCTGTGAATCCATCTGGTCCTGGACTCTTTTTCGTTGGTAAGCTATTGATTATTGCCACAATTTCAGCTCCTGTTATTGGTCTATTCAGAGATTCAACTTCTTCCTGGTTTAGTCTTGGGAGAGTGTATGTGTTGAGGAATTTATCCATTTCTTCTAGATTTTCTAGTTTATTTGCATAGAGGTGTTTGTAGTATTCTCTGATGATAGTTTGTATTTCTGTGGGATTGGTGGTGATATCCCCTTTATCATTTTTTATTGCATCTATTTGATTCTTCTCTCTTTTTTCTTTATTAGTCTTGCTAGCGGTCTGTCAATTTTGTTGATCCTTTCAAAAAACCAGCTCCTTGATTCATTAATTTTTTGAAGGGTTTTTTGTGTCTCTTTTTCCTTCAGTTCTGCTCTGATTTTAGTTATTTCTTGCCTTCTGCTAGCTTTTGAATGTGTTTGCTCTTGCTTTTCTAGTTCTTTTAATTGTGATGTTAGGGTGTCAATTTTGGATCTTTCCTGCTTTCTCTTGTGGGCATTTAGTGCTATAAATTTCCCTCTACACACTGCTTTGAATGTGTCCCAGAGATTCTGGTATGTTGTGTCTTTGTTCTCATTGGTTTCAAAGAACATCTTTATTTCTGCCTTCATTTCGTTACGTACCCAGTAGTCATTCAGGAGCAGGTTGTTCAGTTTCATGTAGTTGAGCGGTTTTGAGTGAGTTTCTTAATCCTGAGTTCTAGTTTGATTGCACTGTGGTCTGAGAGATAGTTTGTTATAATTTCTGTTCTTTTACATTTGCTGAGGAGAGCTTTACTTCCAACTATGTGGTCAATTTTGGAATAGGTATGGTGTGGTGCTGAAAAAAATGTATATTCTGTTGATTTGGGGTGGACAGTTCTGTAGATGTCTATTAGGTCCACTTGGTGCAGAGCTGAGTTCAATTCCTGGATATCCTTGTTGAGCTTCTGTCTCGTTGATCTGTCTAATGTTGACAGTCACCCATTAAAGTCACCCATTATTAATGTGTGGGAGTCTAAGTCTCTTTGTAGGTCACTCAGGACTTGCTTTATGAATCTGGGTGCTCCTGTATTGGGTGCATATATATTTAGGAGAGTTAGCTCTTCTTGTTGAATCGATCCCTTTCCCATTATGTAATGGCCTTCTTTGTCTCTTTTGATCTTTGTTGGTTTAAAGTCTGTTTTATCAGAGACTAGGATTGCAACCCCTGCCTTTTTTTGTTTTCCATTTGCTTGGTAGATCTTCCTCCATGCTTCTATTTTGAGCCTATGTGTGTCTCTGCATGTGAGATGGGTTTCCTGAATACAACACACTGATGGGTCTTGACTCTTTATCCAATTTGCCAGTCTGTGTCTTTTAATTGGAGCATTTAGTCCATTTACATTTAAAGTTAATATTGTTATGTGTGAATTTGAACCTGTCATTATGATGTTAGCTGGTTATTTTCCTCGTTAGTTGATGCAGTTTCTTCCTAGTCTTGATGGTCTTTACATTTTGGCATGATTTTGCAGCAGCTGGTACCAGTTGTTCCTTTCCATGTTTAGTGCTTCCTTCAGGAGCTCTTTTAGGGCAGGCCTGGTGGTGACAAAATCTCTCAGCATTTGCTTGTCTGTAAAGTATTTTATTTCTCCTTCACTTATGAAGATTAGTTTGGCTGGATATGAAATTCTGGGTTGAAAATTCTTTTCTTTAAGAATGTTGAATATTGGCCCCCACTCTCTTCTGGCTTATAGAGTTTCTGCCGAGAGATCCGCTGTTAGTCTGATGGGCTTCCCTTTGTGGGTAACCCGACCTTTCTCTCTGGCTGCCCTTAACATTTTTTCCTTCATTTCAACTTTGGTGAATCTGACAATTATGTGTCTTGGAGTTGCTCTTCTCAAGGAGTATCTTTGTGGCATTCTCTGTATTTCCCGAATCTGAATGTTGGCCTGCCTTGCCAGATTGGGGAAGTTCTCCTGGATAATATCCTGCAGAGTGTTTTGTTTGTTTGTTTGTTTCTTTTTGAGACAGAGTCTCGCTCTGTTGCCCAGGCTGGAGTGCAGTGGCGCAATCTCAGCTCACTGCAAGCTCTGCCTCCCGGGTTCAACCCATTCTCCTGCCTCAGCCTCCCAAGTAGCTGGGACTACAGGTGCCTGCCACCATGCCTGGCTAATTTTTTTGTATTTTTAGTAGAGACGGGGTTTCACTGTGTTGGCCAGGATGGTCTCGATCTCCTGAACTCGTGATCTGCCCACCTCAGCCTCCCAAAGTGCTGGGATTACAGGCATGAGCCACCGCGCCGGGCCTCTAATTGTTAAGTTTTAAGAGTTCTTTGTATATTTTGCATAGATCTTTTATCAGATATGTCTTTTACAAAATTTTTCTCCCAGTCTTGTCTTCTCTTGACATTTTCACTCACAGAAGTTTCTAAATCTTTTTCTTTATTATTATTATTATTTTTTGAGATGGAGTCTCGCTCTATCACCCAGGCTGGAGTGCATTGGCGTGATCTCAGCTCACTGCAACCTCCGCCTCCCTGGTTCACGCCATTCTCCTGCCTCAGCCTCCCTAGTAGCTGAGGCACCCGGCATCACGCCCGGCTAATTTTTTTGTATTTTTAGTGGCGATGGGGTTTCACCATGTTAGCCAGGATGGTCTTGATCTCCTGACCTCGTGATCTGCCTGCCTCAGCCTCCCAAAGTGCTAGCATTACAGGCGTGAGCCACCGTGCCCAGCCAGAAGTTTCTAAATCTTAATGAAGTCCAGCTCATCAATTATTTCTTTCATGGATCGCTACTTTGATGTTGTATCCAAAAAGTCATTGCCATACCCAAGGTAATCCAGGTTTTCTCCTGTTGTCTTCTAGTTTTATACTTTTGCATTTTCTATTTAGGTCTATGATCTATTTTGAGTTAATTTTTGTGAAGGGTATAACGTCTATGTCTAGATTCATTTTTTAAAAATCTAGTTGTCAGCACCATTTTTTGAAAATACTGTCTACCCCATTGTATTGCCTTTGCTTCTTTGTCAAAGACCAGTTGACTATATTTATGTGTGTCTATCTCTGGACTCTCTGTTCTGTTTCATTGGTCTATTTCTCTGTTTGTTGACCAATATCATACTGTCTTGATTACTGTAGCTCTAATATTAAGTCTCGAGGTCGAGTAGCATCAGTCCTCCAACTTTTGTCTTCAATATTGTGTTGGCTATTCTGAATGTTTTGCTTCTCTATATAAACTTTATTTTGTTTTGTTTCTTTGAGACAGAGTCTCGCTCTGTCACCCAGGCTGGAGTGCATGAAGTGCTCTTGGCTCACTGCAACCTCCGCCTCCTGGGTTCAAGTGACTCTCATGCCTTAGCCTTCTGAGTAGCTGGGATTACGGATGTGCACACCGCACCCAACTAATTTTTGTATTTTCAATAGAGACAGGGTTTTGCCATGTTGGCCAGGCTGGTCTCAAACTCCTGGCCTCAGGTGATCTGCCTGCCTTGGCCTCCCAAAGTGCTGGGATTACAGGCATGAGCCACTGTGCCTGGCCTATAATTCTTGTATACATTGTTGGATTCCACTTGCTAATATTTCATTGAGAATTTTTTCATGTAAGATCAAGAGAGATATTGGTCTGTAGTTTTGTCTCATCTAAGATCATGAGAGACATTGGTCTGTAGTAGTGTCTTTCTCTGGTTTTGGTACTGGCATAACAATGGCATCATAGAATGAATTAGGAAGTATTCCCTCTGCTTCTATCTTCTGAAAGAGACTGTAGATAAGGGGTATAGTTTCTTCTTAAATATTTGGTAGAATTCACTGGCAAACCCATCTGTACCTGGTGCTTCCTGCTTTGGAAGGTTATTATTGATTCAATTTATTTAATACATATAAACCTATTCAGATTATCTTTTTGTAGAGCTGGCAGAGTGTGTCTATCAAGGAAGTGGTCTAGTTCATCTAGGTTATCAAATTGGTAGGCACAGAGTTGTTCATAGTATTCCTTTATTTTCCTTTTAATGTCCATGGGATCTGTAGTGATAACCCTCTTTCATTTCTGACAGAAGTAATCTGTGTCCTCTCTCTTTTTCTCTTAGCCTTGCTAGAGGCTTATGCATTTTTATTAATACTGTCAAAGAACCAGCTATTGGTTTCATTGATTTTCTCTAATGATTTCCTGTTTTTAATTTTATTGACTTCTGTTCTAATTTTTTATTATGTCTTTTATTTTGCTTACTTTGGATTTAATTTGCCTTTTTTTTTTCAATTTCCTAAGGTGGAAACTTAAATGACTGATTTTAGACCTTTCTACTTTTCTAACATATGCATTCACTGCTATACATTTCCCTCTAAGCATGACTTTCACTGCATCCTATAAATTTTGATAAGTAGTGTTTTCATTTTCATTTAGTTCAAAATATTTTTAAATTTCTCCTGAGATTTCTTCTTTGATCCATGCATTATTCAGAAATAGTTGTTTAATCTCCACATATTTTGGGATTTTCCAGTTATCTTTCCATTATTTTATTTTATTTTTGGCTGAGTACAGAAGACTTTATTGATGGTACATGACAAGGTGGGGGCTCTCTAGACCCCTCCCATTCTTCAGGGGATATGGCATGAAAACTGTGGTGGAGGGGAGCTTCTTGGTGTGGTGGGGGACGGAGTGTGGCAGGGACTCCTCAGCAGCTGAGAGCCTCTCTTTTTCTCTCATGCTCTCACTAGGGCTGGTGGTCCGGAGGGCTGTTATTCCTTGGAGGCCATGTGGACCATGAGGTCCACCACCCCATTGCTGTAGCAAAACTAATTGTCATACCAGGAAATTAACTTGACAAAATGGTTGCTGAGGGCAATGCTAGCCCCAGAATTAAAAGTGGAAGAGGGAGTGTCACCGTTAAAGTCACAGGGGACAACTTGGTGTTCAGTGTAGCCCAGTGTGCCCTTGAAGGGCCTTCCGATGCCTGCTTCACCATCTTCTTGAAGCCATCATATTTGGCAGGTTACTCCAGACAGCAGGTCAGGTCCACAACTGACACATTGGTGGTAGGGACGAGGAAGGCCATGCCAGTGATCTCCCCATTCAGCTCGGGGATGTCCTTGCCCACAGCCGTGGAAGTTCCAGTAGATGCAGGAATAATGTTCTGCAGAGCCCCACAACCATGACGTCACAGTTTCCCAGAAAAGCCATCCATAGGTCTCCTGGGTGGCAGTGATAGCAGGGACTGTGGTCATGAGTCCCTCCATGATGCCAGAGCTGTCATGGATGATCTTGGTCAGAGAATGCTAAGCAGTTGGTGGTGCAGGAGGCAATGCTGATGATTGTGAGGTTGCTTTCATACTTCTCATGGTTCATGCCCATCAAACAGGGGGTCAAATGCAGCAGAGATGATGACTCTTTGGCTCTCTCCTCTAAGTGTGCCCCAGCCATATACAAGATAGTGAAGACACCAGTTGACTCCACAACACAACCAGTGCCAGCATCACCGCATTTGATTTTGGTGGTATCTTGCTCCTGGAAGATGGAGATAGGATTTCCACTGATGACAAACTTGTGATTCTCAGCCTTGACAGTGCTGTGGAGCTTGCCACTGGTGGAATCATACTGGAACTTGTAGACCATGTAGCTGGAGTCAGTGAAGGGGTCACTGATGATGACAATATCCACTTTGCCAGAGTTAAAAGCAGCCCAGTTGACCAGATGCCCAGTACAGCCAAATGTGTTTACTACAACCTTCAATTTCACCAACTGTCTCAGGGACATGGCTGCTGCTGCATGAGATGCAGTCCTTTATCACACAGAAGGAACAGAGAGCCTATCTTTCTCTGTTGATTTTCAGTTTAATTCCACTGAGGTCTGAGAGTAGACATTATGTGATTAATATTTTTTAAAATCTGTTTAAGTATTTTTGTGTGTGTGGTTGCTGTCTCATTTTATTTTATTTTATTTTATTTATTTATTTTTATTTTATTATTATTATACTTTAAGTTTTAGGGTATATGTGCACAACGTGCAGGTTTGTTACATATGTATACATGTGCCATGTTGGTGTGCTGCACCCATTAACTTGTCATTTAGCATTAGGTATATCTCCTAATGCTATCCCTCCCCCCTCACCCCACCACACAACAGGCCCTGGTGTGTGATGTTCCCCTTCCTGTGTCCATGTGTTCTCATTGTTCAATTCCTGTTTTATGGTCTATCTTGGTGAGTGTTCTGTGACAGCTTGAGAAGAATGAGTACCTGCTGTTGTTGGATGAAGTGGTTAATAGATGTCAATTACATACAGTGGATTAATACTAATTACCTATAATTTTTTGAGGAAATGCATTACTTACATTTTCTTCTTCTAATTTTTGTGGGTACACGGTAGGTGTATATATTTACGAGGTACAGGAGATATTCTGATACAGGCATACAACGTGTAATAATCACACCAGGGTAAATGGGGCATCCATCACCTCAAGCATTATCTTTTGTGTTAAAACCCAATTATACTCTTTCAGGTGTTTAAAAACATAGAATTAAACTATTATTTAGTCACTCTGCTGTTCTATCAAATACTAGATCTTGTTCATTCTTTCTATTTTTTGTACCAATTAACCATCCCCACTTCCCCCTTCCCCTTCCCCAATAAGCTTCACAGCCTCTGGTAACCATTATTCTACTCTCTATTCCCATGAGTTCAACTATTTTAATTTTTAGTTCCCACCACAAATAAGTGAGGATATGTGAAGTTTGTCTTTCTGTGTCTGGCTTATTTCACCTAACATAATGACCATAGTTCCATCCATGTTGTTACAAATGACAGGATCTCATTCTTTTTTATGGCTAAATAGTACTCCAATGTGTATATATACCACATTTTCCTTATCCATCATCTGCTGATGAGCACTTAGGTTGCTTCCAAATCCTGGCTACTGTGAATAGTGCAATAAACAAGAGAGTGCAAATATCTCTTTAATATACTGATTTCCTTTCTATATATATTTTTTTCTGCATACGAATGCCAGGTCATATCCTTTCTCTTAAGTATATATCTAGCAGTGGAATGGCTAGATCATATGGTAGCTCTATTTTTAGTTTCTTGAGGAACTCCAAACTGTTCTTCATAGTGGCTGAACTAATTCACATTCCCACCAACGGTGCATGAGGGTTCGCTTTTCTCCATATCCTTGTTAGCATTTGTTATTGCCTGTCTTTTGGATACAATCCATTTTAAACGGGCTAAAGTCATATCTCATAGTTTTGATTTATGGTTCTTTGATGACCAATGATATTGAGCACTTTTTCATATATCTGCTTTGCCATTTGTACGTCTTCTTTTGACATATGTCTATTCAGACCTTTTGTCTATTTTCTAACTGAATTATAAGATTTTTTTCTTATATGGTTGTTTGAGCTCCTTATATAGTCTGATTATTTATCTCTTGTCAGATAGATAGTTTGCAAATATCTTCTCCCATTCTGTGGGTTGCCTCTTCACTTTTCTTTTCTTTTCTTTTTCTTTTTTTTTTTTTTTTTTTGAGATGGAGTTTTGCTCTTATTGCCCAGGCTGGACTAAAATGGCGCGATCTGGGCTCACTGCAACCTCTGCCTCCCAGGTCCAAGCGATTCTCCTGCCTCAGCCTCCTGAGTAGTTGGGATTACAGGTGCCTGCCACTATGCCCAGGTAATTTTTGTATTTTTAGTAGAGACAGGGTTTCACCATGTTGGCCAGGCTGGTCTCGAACTTCTGACCTCAGGTGATCTGCCGGCCTCCCAAAGTACTAGGACTAAAGATGTGAGCCACTGCACCTGGCTACTCTTCACTTTTCTGATTGTTTCCTCTGCTGTGCAGAGCTTTTTTAACTTGATGTCATCCCATCCGTCCATCTTTTCTTTG
The DNA here is from genome assembly GCF_029289425.2 of Pan paniscus. NCBI lineage: Eukaryota > Metazoa > Chordata > Mammalia > Primates > Hominidae > Pan > Pan paniscus. The sequence continues at coordinate 33,603,374 of NC_073265.2, read as the reverse complement.
GTTGCCTGTGTTTGTGGGGTTTTACTCAAGAAATCTTTGCCCAGTCTGATGTCCCAGGGAGTTTCCCCAATGTTGTTTTTAGTAGTTTCATAGTTCAGGTCTTAGATTTAAGTCGTAAATTCATTTTGATTTGACTTTTCTATGTGGTGAGAGACAGGGAGCTAGTTTTGATCTTCTGTGTATGGATATTCAGCTTCCCCAGCACCATCTAATGAAGAGATTGTCCTTTCCCCAATGCATATTCTTGGCACCTTTGTCAAAAATGAGTTCCCTGTAGATGTATGAACTGTTTCTAGGTTCTCTACTCTGTTTCATTGGTCTATGTGTCTGTTTTTATGCCAGTACCACGCTGTTTTGGTTACTACGGCTCTGTAGTATAATTTGAAGTCAGGTTATGTGATTCCTCCTATTTTGTTCTTTTTTCTCAGGATAGCTTTGGCTATTCTAGGCCTTTTATGATTTCATATAAATTTTAGGATTGTTTTTTCCATTTCTGGGAAGAATGTCATATTTTGATAGGGATTGCATTGAATCTGTGACTGCTTTGGGTAGTATGAACATTTTAACAATATTGATTCTTCCAATCTATGAACATGGAATATCTTTCCTTTTTGTGTGTGTGTCCTCTTCAATTTCTTTCACCAATGTTTTACAGTTTTCATTGTAAAGATCTTTCATTTCTTTGGTAAAGTTAATTCCTAGGTATTTTATTTGTAGCTATTGTAAATGGGATTATGTTCCTGATTTCTTTTTCAGATTATTCGCTGTTGGCATATAGAAATGCTACTGATTTCTGTATGTTGATTTAGTATGCTGCAACTTTACTGAATTTATCAGTTCTAATAGTTTTTTGGTGGAGTCTTTAGGTTTTTCCAAATATAACATCACCTGCAAACAAGGATAATTTGACTTCTTCCTTTCCGATTTTGATGTCCTTTATTTGTTTGTTTGGGTTTTTTTTTTTTTTTTTTTTTTTTTTTTTTTGAGACAGAGTCTTGCTTTGTTGCCCAGGCTGGAGTGTAGCGGCGCAATCTCAGCTCACTGCAAGCTGCGCCTCCCAGGTTCACGCCATTCTCCTGCCTCAGCCTCCTGAGTAGCTGGGACTATAGGCACCCGCCACCACGCCCGGCTAATTTTTTGTTATTTTTAGTAGAGACGGGGTTTCACCATGTTAGCCAGGATGGTCTCGATCTCCTGACCTCGTGATCCACCCAACTCGGCCTCCCAAAGTGCTGGGATTACAGGCGTGAGCCACCACACTCGGCCACCTTTCTTTCTTTCGTCTGATTGCTCTAGCTAGGACTTCCAGTACTAGGTTAAATAGCAGTGCTTAAAGTGGGAATCCTTTCACCTTCCTTTCTGATTTGGATGTCCTTTATTTCTTTCTCTTTTCTTATTGCTCTAGCTAGGACTTCCAGTACTAGTACTGGAAGTCTAGGTCAAATAACAGTACTAGATCAAATGACAGTGGTGAAAGTGGGCATCCACTTCGTGTTCTAGATCTTAGAGAAAAGGCTTTCAGTTTTCCCTCTTCAGTATGATACTAGCTGTGGGTCTGCCACATATGGCTTTTATTATGTTGAGGTATGTTCTTCTTTCTACATCCAGTTTTTTGAGGATTTTTATCATGAAGAGATGTTAAATTTTATCAGATGCTTTCTCAGCATCAGTTGAAATGACCATATGGTTTCTGTCCTTCATTCTGTTGATACAATATACCACATTAATTGAGTCATGTATAAGAAGCATCCTTTCATCCCTGGGATAAAACTCACTTGTTCAATGATACATGATCTTTTTAATATGTTCCTTAATTCGGTTTGATAGTGTTTTGTTAAGGATTTTTGCACCAATGTCCATCAGAGATATTGGTCTGTGGTTTTCTTTTTCCTTGATGTGTCTTTAACTGGTGTTGGTATCAGGCTATTACTGGTCTCCCAGAATGAGTTTGGAAGTATTCCCTCCTCCTCTATTTTTCAGAATAGTCTCAATAGGATTGGTTTTAGTTTTTCTTTAGGTGTTTGGTAGAGTTCAACAGTGAAGCCATTGGGTCCCGGGCTTTTCTTTGCTGGAAGACTTTTTATTACAGCTTCAACTTGTTACTTGTTGTCAGTCTGTTCAAGTTTTATATTACCTCATGGTTCTATCTTAGTAGACTGTATGTGTCTAGGAATTTAACCCTTTCTTCTAGGTTTTCCAAATTACTGGCATATAGCTGCTCATAGTACCCTCTAATGATCCTTTGAATTTCTGCAGTATCTATTGCAATATCTCCTTTTTCATTTCTGACTTTATTTGGGTCTTCTTTTTTTCTTAGTCTGGCTAAAAGTTTGTCAGTTTTATGTTTTCAAAACACCAACTTTTTCTTTCCTTGATCTTTTGTATTGTTTTCTTCATTTCAATTTCATTTATGTCTGCTCTGATCTTTATTTTTCCTTCTACTAACATTAGGTTTGGTTTACTCTTGCTTTTCTAGTTCTTTAGGATGCCTTGTTAGGTTGTTTATTTGAAGTTTTTCTTCTTTTTTGATGTAGGACCTTATAGCTATAAACTTCCCTCTTAGTTCTGCTTTCACTGTATCCCACAGGATTTGGTATATTGTGTTTCCATTATGTTTGTTTCAAGATATTTTTCAATTTCCTTCTTAATCTCTTCATCGACCCACTAGTGACTCAGGAGCATATTGTTTAATTTCCATGTGTTTGTATAGTTCCCAAAATGCCTCTTGTTATTGATTTATAATTTTATTCCATTGTGGTTCAGAGAAGATACTTGATATAACGTCAATTTTTTGAATGTTTTAAGACTTGTTTGGTGGTCTAACATATGGCCTCTACCCTTGAGAATGATGCATGTACTGAGGAGAAAAATGTGTATTCTGCAGCCACTGGATGAAATGTTCTGTAAATATCTATTAGGTCCATTTGGTCTATAGTGTAGATGAAGTCTGATGTTTCTTTGTTGATTTTCTGTCTGGATGATCTGTCCAATGCTGAAAGTGGGGTGTTGAAGTCTTCAGCTATTATTGTATTGAAATTTATCTTTCTCTTTAGCTCTAATATTTGCTTTATGTATCAGGGTGTTCCAATGCTGGGTGCATATATATGTATAACTGTTATATCCCATTGCTGAATTGACTCTTTTATATATAATGACCTTCTTTGTCTCTTAGTTTTTGTCCTGAAATCCATTTTGTTTAAGCATAGCTACTTCTGCTCTTTTTTTTGGTTTCTACTTGCATGGAACATCTTTTCTCATCCCTTTATTTTCAGTCTATGTGTGTCTTTTTTTTTTTTTTTTTGAGACAGAGTTTCACTCTTGTTGCCCAGGCTGTAGTGCAATGGCGCGATCTCAGCTCACCGCAACCTCTGCCTCCCGGGTTCAAGCGATTCTCCTGCCTCAGCCTCCCGAGTAGCTGGGATTACAGGCATGCACCACCACGTCCCACTAATTTTGTATTTTTAGTAGAGACGGGGTTTCTCCATGTTGGTCAGGCTGGTCTCAAACTCCCGACCTCAGGTTATCTGCCTGCCTTTGCCTCCCAAAGTGCTGGGATTACAGGTGTGAGCCACTGCACCCGGCCTATGTGTGTCTTTACAGGTGAGTGTGTTTCTCGTAGGCAACAGATTGTTGGGTCTTAATTTTTTTTTTTTTCTTTTTTTGAGACAAGGTCTTGCTCTGGTGCCCAAGCTGGAGTGCAATGGCATGATCTCAGCTCACTGCAGCCTCAATCTCCCAGGCTCAAGTGATCTTCCCACCTCAGCTTCCGGAGTAGCTGGGACTATAGGCATGTACCACTGTGGCACCACCATTAGAACTGTGCTGGGTTAGACCTGAAGCCAATACAGCACTGGGTCTTACCAAGGCCTGCTGTAACCACTACCTGGCTACCACCTATGTTTGCTCAAGGCCCTAGAGCTCCACAATCAGCAGATGATGAAGCCAGCTGGGCTTGTGTCCTTCCTTTCAGGGTGGCAAATTCCCCCAGCAGGTTCAGAGATGATGTCTGGGAACCAGGGCCTAGAATTGGAAATGTCAGAAATCTACCTGGTATTCTTTCTACTGCAGTAAGTTTGGCACCAAAACAGAGTCTCTCCCTGTGTCCACCACTACCACAGGCCCATGGGGAGTACTGTGGCCTCCCATGGGGAGGCCAGGGTATCGACAGTGTTCACTTAAGGCCCAAGGGCTCTTCAGTCATCTTGTGAACACTCAGGCCTGGGACTCACCCTTCAGAGCAACAGGCTCCCTTCTAGCATAGTGTAGGTCCAGAACTACCATCCAGGAGCTAAGGCCTGGAATTAGGGACCCTAAGAGCCCATTTGGTACTCTTCCCAACTATGACCAAGTTCAAATCTACGCTGCAAGACATAATCTCCTTTATTCTTCCCTCTCCTTTCGTTAAGCAGAGTCTTTACTTGCAGTCACTACTGCTGGGTCATACCTGAAGCCAGCATGTCTCAGAGTCTCACTCAAGGCCATGGCATCTCCTATCTGGTTACCACTGCTGATTATTCAGGGCCCAACGGCTCTTTAGTTAGCAGGTGATGAATCTTGCCAGGACTAGGTCCTTCCCTTCAAGGCAGGAGGTTCCCTTCTGGCGCTGACTGTGTCTAGACACTATAGGCATCTAGGGCCTGGAATAGGGGTCTCACAACTCTACTTGGTACCCTAGATGACTGTGGCTGAGCTGGTATTCAAGTTGCAAAATGAAGTCCTCTTTACTCTTCCCTTTCCTGTCCGCAAACAGAAGGAAGGGGTCTCTTTTGTACTGGCAAGCTGCACTGGCTGGCACTGTGTGGAAGGGGTGACACAAGCACTTCCTTAGTCACCCTGGCTGCTGTCTCACTAGGTTGTGTGCCCCCGCAAGACCACTGGCTCTGATCCCAGCACTACTCTAGTACTTGCCTGGGGGTTGCAGTCCTTCTAGCCTAGACTGCTTTTCTAGTTCATTTAAGACCCCAAAGCACTCTAGCTCGCGGTGGCAAGGCTAGCCAAACTCAAGTTCTGCCTGCTGGGAGAGAAAATTTCCCCTCTGACTAGGGTTAGTCCACAGGCTTCCTCTGTGGGCATTGGCTGAGTTCTGCTCAGTGTTGGCAGCACTAAGTTCCAGTGCAAAGTCTCACAATTACTGCACTCTCACTCCTGGAGGTGTATAGATTCTCTCTCCATGCCACAAGGCCACTGCAGGGGTTGGGGGGTGGTGTCTTCAATTCAAGACTGTCTTTCCTACTCCTTCCATGTCCCTTTTAACAATATTAAGTTAAAACCAGTTACTGTGATTGCTCACCTGATTTTTGGCTCTCATGAAGGTACTTTTCTGTGTAGACAGTTGTCAAATTTGGTGCTACTGCAGGGAGGACAATCAGTGGAGGCTTCTATTCAGCTATCTCGCTCTGCCTCCTCTCTCTCTCTCTCTTTTTTGTTTAGACAGGGTTCTCTCTGTCACCCAGACTGGAGTACAGTGGTGCAATCACAGTTCACTGCAATCTCGAACTCCTGGGCTCATGTGATCCTCCCACCTCAGCTTCCCAAGTAGCTAGGACTACAGGTGTGTGCCACTATGCCTAGCCATTTTTTTTTTTCCTAAGATATGAGGTCTTGTTATGTTGCCCAAGCCTCGAACTCCTGGCCTCAAGCAATCCTCTTGCCTAGGCTTCCCAAAGTGTTGGGATTACAGGCGTAAGCCACTACACCTAGCCTCTCTTTAATTTTTTTAAATAATGATTTTTTTGAATAGGTAGTTTATTAGTATTATACAAAAATTTAAAAGTTCAGAAGATTATATAATGAAAAGCAAGTCACCTTTTCATCCCTGTCCTAATCTTCTTCCCCATAAAACCACTATTACTGGTTTCAATCTAGAGCAGTACTGTCCAACAGAACTTTCTACAATAATGCAAATGTTCTGCATTGGTGCTGTCCAACACAGTTGCCTTTAGCCACAGGTAACTACTAAGTAAGCACTTTAAGTGTAGCTAGTTTGACTAAGAAACTGAATTTAATTTTACCTAAATGTAATGAATTTAAATGTAAATAGCCACATGTGACCAGTGGCTACTGCATTAATACAGTATAGATCTAGAGAATCTGTCTAGAGTAAAGGTTTTTCTGCCTTAGCTACATAATGTAATCACCCAGTGACCATTTAAACCTTCAATGCCCAAGTCAAACCCCAGAACAAATATAACAAAATCTCTGGAATGGAATTTAGGCATCAGTATCTTTTTTTTTTTTCAAGCTCCCCAGAGATTCCAATATGCAACCACCATTCGAAGCCTCTGCTCTAGAAAATCTGTTATCTTACAAATAGATTACCTCTACCTAATATTTAAAAACTAAAAGCCTGGCCAGGTGCTGCGGCTCACACCTGTAATCCCAGAACTTTGGGAGGCCGAGGCGGGTGGATCACCTGAGGTCAGGAGTTCAAGACCAGCCTGGCCAACATGGTGAAACCCCATCTCTACTAAAAATACAAAAAATTAGCCAGGCATGGTGGTGGGCGCCTGTAGTCTCAGCTACTTGGGAGGCTGAGACAGAAGAATTGCTTGAACCCAGGAGGTGCAGGTTGCAGTGAGCCGAGATCACGCTACTATACTTCAGCCTGGACAACAGAGCGAGACTCTGTCACACACACACACACACACACACACACAAAAACCTAAAAGCTTTTCCTGGATGCTGTTGATAGAAAATAAAAATAAAAATAAAGAAAAATAAGAACCAAGAGGAGTAATTTTTTTCTTTCCAAGTTATTAATTAGGAAAATAACTTTCAATTGCTCAGGTACTTAAATATCTTTATACCTATAGAGGGTTTCCCCCAAAGTAAGTCAATAGGGGTAATTTTTACATTTTTACTGGGACTGATTGGATTTTTAAAGCTAAAAAAGAGTTTCCAAGAAAGAAATATGATTTTCCTCTTTGTTTATAGGTATAATACAGAGAAGATATTTGCATTGCATACTGTTAAAGAACTCCTAAATATCAAGAAGAAAGGCTGGGCACAGTGCCTTACACCTGTAATCCTAGCACTTTGGGAGGTCGAGGCGGACGGATTACCTGAGCTCAGGAGTTCGAGACCAGCCTGGGCAATACAGTTGAAACCCCGTCTCTACTAAAATACAAAAAATTAGCTGGGCGTGGTGGCGGGCACCTGTAGTCCCAGCTACTCAGAGGCTGGCATGAACCCGGGAGGCGGAGCTTGCCGTGAGCCGAGATCGTGCCACTGCACTCCAGCCTGGGTGACACAGCGAGACTCTGTCTCAAAAAAAAAAAAATTAGCTGGATGTGGTGGCGGGCACCTGTAATCCCAGCTACTCAGGAGGCTGAGGCAGGAGAATTGCTTGAACCTGGGAGGCGGCAGTTGCAGTGAGCTGAGATCGCACCATTGCACTCCAGCCTTGGCTACAAGAGCGAAACTCCATCTCAAAAAATAAAAAAATAGGCCGGGCGCGGTGGCTTACGCCTGTAATCCCAGCACTTTGGGAGGCCGAGGCGGGCGGATCACGAGGTCAGGAGATCGAGACCATCCTGGCTAACATGGTGAAACCCCGTCTCTATTAAAAAAAAAAAAAGAAAAAATTAGCCAGGCGTGGTGGCGGGTGCCTGTAGTCCCAGCTACTCAGGAGGCTGAGGCAAGAGAATGGCGCGAACCCAGGAGGCAGAGCTTGCAGTGAGCCAAGATTGCGCCACTGCACTCCAGCCTGGGCGACAGAACGAGACTCCTACTCAAAAAAAAAAAAAAAAAAATTAAATAAATAAATAAATAAATAAATAAGTTTTGCATGTGGTGGCACAAGCCTGTAATCGCAGCCCCTCTAGAAGGTCAGGCAGAAGGATTGCTTGGGTCTAGGAGTTTGAGGCTGCAGTAAGCTATGACCATGCCACTGTACTCTAGCCTGGATGACAGAATAAGATCCTGTCTCTAAAAATAAAAAATAATAAATAACAAAAAGATTTTAAAAGTTTAAAAACTACTGATATAAATATGTAACTGCCTAACATTACAGTTATCTAAATCAGCATATAGGTAAGTATCCAGGTCAAGAAGGTAATTCATTAAATTATAAAGTTCCTGTAAAGTCTTGGCGATTAGTTCCAAATCAAGCATTAAAAACAAACAAAACCCAGTAAGGGTTCACTGTATGGCTTTGGGAGCTGAGAAGCTGAAACAAAATGCTAACCCTAGGCACATGCTCTATAACCCTTGACTGTTTCAGAGGTGTATATATATATATATATATATATATATATATATATATATATATACACATACACACACACACACACACACACACATATACATTTTTTTTTTTTTTTTGAGACAGGGTCTCGCTCTGACACCAGGCTGGAGTGCAGTGGTGTGATCTCTGCTCACTGAAGCCTCCGCCTCCTGGGCTCAAGCAGTTCTCCCACCTTAGCCTCCTGAGTAGCTGAGACTACAGGCGTGCGCCACCATGACTGGCTAATTTTTCTATTTCTTGTAGACACAGGGTTTCATCATGTTGCTCAGGCTGGTCTCAAACTCCTGGGCTCAAGCGACCCTCCCGCCTCAGCCTATCCAGCTGTAATCTCAGCTAAGATTACAGACGTGAGCCACTGTGCCCAGCCTCAGAGGTATATTTAAAGATAGTTTCCCATTGCTCTACCATAATTTCTAGTATGGTCCTAGCTATCTTAAACAAAACTGTCAGTATATATAACAGTCCACTTTTAAATTACAAGGATATATATTTTTTTCTTTTCTTTTTTTTTTTGAGACAGAGTCTCACTCTGTTGTTCAGGCTGGAGTGTAGTGGCGTGATCTCAGTTCACTGCAGCTCTGCCTCCTGGGCTCAAGGGATTCTCCTGCCTCAGCCTCCCAAGTAGCCGGAATTACAGGTGTGTGCCACCATGCCCAGCTAATTTTGTATTTTTAGTATAGACGGGGTTTCACCATGTTGGCCAGGCTGGTCTCAAAATCCTGGCCTCAAGTGATCCGCCCGCCTCAGCCTCCTAAAGTGCTGGGATTACAGGTATGAGCCACTACGCCCAGCCAGGATATGTTCTTTTCTCTGCTTCCTCTTTGGGGTTACTGCCTCTATAGCTAATAGGACACCACATATACACCAGAACTTACATTGACATTAAGAATTTTGGCATACTCTACTTCAGGAAGAAAAGACAAAACTGAGAAAAAGGAGTGGCAAAGAGATTAAAAATGGGGCTATAATTACATGAAATAATAACAACAACAACAACTAAGTTGTTTTTTTTTTTTTTTTCTGTCTTCCAGGTTGGAGGGCAGAGGCATGATCTTCGCTCACTGCAACCTCTGCCTTCTGGATTCTAGCGATTCTTCTGCCTCAGCCTGCCGAGTAGCTGGGACTACAGGTGCCCACCACCACACCCAGCTAATTTTTGTATTTTTAGCAGAGATAGGGTTTCACCATGTTGGCCAGGGGGTCTTGAACTCCTGACCTCAAGTGATCTGCCTGCCTCAGCCTCCCAAAGTGCTGAGATTACAGGCATGAGCCACTGCACCCGGCCAATAGAAACTAAGATTTATATAGCACTTGCTATGTGCCAGGCACTGTTCTAAGTGTTTTACATTTAAATTTCACAACATTCCTGTCAGGCTGGAATTGTTATTATTCTATTTTACATATAAGGGCAAAAAATGGTCACAAAATTGTTAAAAGATAAGAGCCAAAGGTTTGAATCTAGGCAATTTGACTCCAGGGACCATTGTCTCACCATTAAAAGATAGCCTGATAATTCAACCATACACATTTACTGGGACCCTGCTATATGCAAGGCAGCATGTAGGGAGCTCCAGATACAAAGATATGAAATGGCTTTCCTTCGTGTTTGCATCCGAATGATCACAGAGCTCAAAGTTTCCTTCTACCAGTTACCATTTCAAAATAATCTTTACACTCAAAATACTTCCTCAAATAATTAAGGATAATTGCTATGAAAAATGATTATCAAAGCAAAGCACCAATAGTTTAAAGAGCTTCAAATATTAATCCAGGCCAGGCATGGTGGCTCACACCTGTAATCTCAGCGCTTTGGGAGGCTAAGGCAGGCGGATCACAAGGTTGGGAGATCGAGACCATCCTGGCTAACACGGTGAAACCCTGTCTCTGCTAGAAATACAAAAAATTAGCTGGACGTGGTGGTGGGCATCTGTAGTCCCAGCTACTCGGGAGGCTGAGGCAGGAGAATGGCATGAACCTGGGAGGCAAAGCTTGCAGTGAGCCAAGATCGCATCACTGCACTCCAGCCTGGGCTACAGAGTGAGACTCTGTCTCAAAAAAAAAAAAAAAAAAAAAAGAGAAAAGTATGTGGAAATAAATAATAGAGGTCAAAAATTATATATGTTTAAATACAAATAATACATTTTGCAGGTATATTACATGAAAAATTAATGTATGCAGGTAGCCAACTGTTGCTCATATCTGAATAGAGTGCTTCTATGTATCAGAAACCATCAGTATGTCCTTGACAAAACTTTGGGTATAGTTTTTAAAATACACAATTGCAATGTAAAATAGATTAATCAACCTAAAACTCAACTGTGCCTAGGACTAGAGTAAGTGCTACAAAAATTTAGAAGAATACAGAGTTCCTGCTCTGAACATTTCTTTAAATTAACATCTAAGTCAGTGGTTCTCAAATTTTAGCATAGATCAAAATCACTAGGAGAGCTTTTTAAAACAAATTGCTGGGCTCCATTCCAAAATTTCTGATTAAGTAGGTCTGGAATGAGACCTAAGAATTTGCATGTCTAACAGGTTCCTGGGTAATGCTGACACTGCTGATCCAAAGACCACACTTTAAAAATCACTGAATTACAGCTAGGCACCACAGCTCCCGCCTATAATCCCAGTGCTTTGAGAGGCTGAGGCGGGACTATTGCTTGAAGACTGGAGTTAAAGAGTAGCCTGGGCAACAGTGAGGCACCGTCTCTACAGAAATAAAAATATTAGCCAGGTGTGGTGGTGTGTGCCTGTAGTCCTAGAAGGCTGAGGTGGGAGGATGGCTTGAGCCTAGGAGTTTGAGGCCACCATCAACTATGATCACTGCACTCTAGCCTGGGCAACAGAACGAGACCCTGTCTCTGAAAAAAATATAAGTAATTTTTGGCTCTCTCTCTATATATTTTTTGGCTGGGTGCAGTGACCCATGTTTGTAATCCTAGCACTTTGGGAGTCTGAAGTGGGAGGATCACGTAAGCCCAGGAGTTTGAGATCAGCCTGGGCAACATGGTGAGACCTTGTCTCTACAAAAAAATAAAGAAAATAGGCTGGGCATGGTAGCTGATGCTTGTAATCCCTGCATTTTGGGAGGCCAAGGCAGGCAGATCGCTTAAGGCTAGGAGTTCGAGACCAGCCTGGGCAACATGGTGAAAACTTATCTCTACAAAAAAACTATAAAAATTAGTCAGGTGTGGTGGCACATGCCTGTAGTTCCTGCTACTCAGGAGGCTGAGGTGGGAAGATCGCTTATGATCGGGAGATCGAGGCTGCAGTGAGCTGTGATCATGCCACTGCACTCTGGCCTGGGTGACAGAGCGAGATCCCATATCACAAAAATAAAAAAATAAAGAAAATAAAAAATAAAATTAGCTGGGCATGATGGCACACACCTGTAGTCTCAGTTATTCAGGAAGCTGAGGTGGATGGATAGCTTGCACCCAGGAGATCAAGACTGCAGTGAGCCATGACTGCACCACTGCACTCCAGCATGGGTGACAGAGTGAGACCCTGTCTCAAAATTTTAAAAAGAGGCCGGGCTTGGTGGCTCATGCTTGTAATCCCAGCACTTTGGGAAGCCAAGGTGGGAGAATCACTTGAGGTTAGGAGTTCGAGACCAGCTGGCCAACATGGTGAAACCTCGTCTCTACTGAAAATACAAAAATTAGCTGAGCTTGGTGGCACACACCTGTAATCCCAGCTACTCAGGAGGATGAGGCAGGAGAAATGCTTGAACCTGGGAAGCTGAGGTTGCAGTGAGCCAAGATCGCGCCACCGCACTCCAGCCTGGGCAACAGAGAGAGACTGTATCTCAAAATTAATTAATTAATTAATTTTAAAAAATCACTGGATTACTTCATTGTCTTACAAACAAAGCTTGCTAATTCTGATTCTTTATTTTCAAATTCATATTATTGCTTTTGTCCTTACCTTTATTTTAGGGGAAATCACTATGAATTGGAAACCCATAAGAATTTGAGAAGACAATAAAACTATATAAATAAAAGGACAAATATTTCATTTATTTGATCTAAACATTCAGCAATTTCAGTCATGTACAACTAGCTATAATCACAGAAGTAATTACTGAGACTGAGAAGAAATAAAATCAGCCAAAAGCAGTAGAGGCATGCTGTTAATTTCTTATTTTTCTACCCTAATAAATTGGAGCAGGGAGGAGTACCATTAATAGCCAAGAAACATAGATATGGCAAGAAAAACAAAGAAGAGACATGAAAGAAAAAAATGAAGGGGATTAGAATAGCAGCAAGTGGGATCAGGCCTTCAAGTGAAAATGGATAAGCAGCAGACACATTAAGGAGGAAAGAGACATACAATGAACAGAAGTGGCCAGAAAAGAAAAAAAATGTTAAACAAACTATCCAAAAGTGTGGGGTAATTCACTAAAAGGACAAGCCAAGCCCTCAAAACTAAATAATTAAATAACTCTTATTAGGGTATTACTATGCCATATTAAAGCACACCAACAACACAGGAATCTGGGCACATTTGGTAGGAAAGAAAAGAGCCATGCATACTTTTAGTAAACATAAATGACTCTATATAGTACAACTGTCATAAGCAAAAACTCAGAGTGACAAAGAAAAGATTCAAATATAGGTGATTCTTATCAAGGCAAAAACAAGTATTTTATACATCTTAGCAAAAAATTTTATAAAAGTTGGATCCAAAAAAAGTCCTGGCAATTAATGGGTACTTAATTAAGTAGAAATATCAATCATCCAGATATCTGTGACTTTTCCAAGTGTTACCCAAAAAGAGAATGGGGTCACATGAAATGTATTATCATCACTTTAGTCGAATTCTCTAACAATTTTTACTTACCAGGGGGAAGATCATCAACTTTTGCTAGGTCATTCTCTTCTATTCCAGGCATCCCTGCATCACCACCTCTTTTGATTTGTTCTGCCCAAGTAACAAAAAGATAGAATTCTATCGTTTTTCTTACATAATTTGAAAATGTTTTGAAGGAATGTAACAATCAGTTTCTAAAAGTAATAGGCTACATCAACTGAACATCTTTACATCTTGCTTTGGACATAGCTGTAACTCTAAAATAACTTACTCTTTTTTCTCTTCTATCAAACAATCCAAATTTGAAACAATGCAGACACTTAATCATGTGTGAACTAAAATCAAACAATTTTCTTTATGATTGAAAATATTCACTTCAAAATGGGAAGAAAAAGTCAATATCCTATTAATACAAAACAGAAGAATAATAACAATAATACCTTTCCCATGTGGAATATGATTGCTTGAGGGTTCTTCATTCTTATCTGCAACATTCTCAGCTACTTTTGGAATATTTTTAGGTACTACTTGATTGTTTATATCCAATTCTTTTCCATCATTTGATTGAATCTTGTGGGTCTCTTGCTGTTAGATAAAATTTGGTAATAATATTTTTCAGTTCAAATTGTTAAACCACCGACACAACTATTAATTAAATGTTCTGAAACAGTTCATCTTGTAAAACATATACCATGGGTTCAAATAATGAACAATTGGAGATGCAGGATACATTATTTTCTGTGTGATTTTTATACCTGATAAAAAGTCAAAGAATAACACTTTTGAAAATCTCTAGCTACAGTAAATGAATGATTTGGTAGGCAGAGGTGACTCTGCTTGGCTATGCTGAGGTGTGTGATTCTGCAAGACAGCCTGCTGAATACTATAGGTTACCCTAATGGCCTAAAATTGGGCATCTTCCTGGGTGCTATGGGCAGGGTGGGTTCTCTGTAAGCATATGTTAGAACCAAGCAGGATGGCAGTAAGGAGGAGACTAGTACACAGGTGCCTCTTCAAGAGCAAGGGCGAAAAACAGGCAATCTTCTTCCTAAGTGTGCTGGCCACCGAAACACAGCAAGTAGTGGCAGGACAATAAACAGGTCAGTGCTTCCTCCAACCTGTTCCTAACCTAGCATCTTCTTGGAAATGTGAATCTTCAGGTACATGGTTAGGCCTAACTCAATTCTCTTGGTGGACCAGTATTAAGTTTGCCTCCATGGAAAATTGGGAGCAGCAAAGATTCAAGTACACAAGCTTGGGATGCCGTATATAGGTTCCTCTAGTCAACATTTAATGCATCTATAAATGCTTTGTAAACTCTAATGCAGTATGAAATATAATTCTTAGTAATGTTATAAAAATAGTACGAAAAATCTATATGGAATCTAGAAAAACAAGAGCCAAATATATTTTTTTTATTATTTATTTCTGAGACGGAGTCTTGCTTTGTCGCCCAGGCTGGAGTGCAGTGGCGCGATCTCGGCTCACTCCAAGCTCCGCCTCCCAGGTTCATGCCATTCTCCTGCCTTAGCCTCCCGAGTAACTGGGACTACAGGTGCCCACCACCACACCCGGCTAATTTTTTGTATTTTTAGTAGAGACGGGGTTTCACTGTGTTAGCCAGGATGGTCTCGATCTCCTGACCTCGTCATCTGCCCACCTCGGCCTCCCAAGGTGCTGGGATTACAGGCGTGAGCCACCGTACCCGGCCACAACAGCCAAATCTTAAGAGTGTGTCACAATAAAGGAGAAAGAGTACTCTGACAATTAGGTGTAGGTATTCCAGTGTCCTGGCAGGTAAAATCAACAATAAATATTTGCATCGTGTCTCATAGTTTCCAAATTGCCTTCATAGCTGTCCTCTAGTAGAAATAAAATTAATAGTTTTGAGAAAAACAAAACTGAGGTATTAAAAACTTAAGCAGTTTGGGCCAGGCACGGCGGCTCAGGCCTGTAATCCCAGCACTTCGGGAGGCCGAGGTGGGCGGATCACGAGGTCAGGAGATAGAGACCATCCTGGCTAACACGGTAAAACCCCGACTCTACTAAAAAATACAAAAAATTAGCCGGGTGTGGTGGCGGGTGCCTGTAGTCCTAGTTACTTGGGAGCCTGAGGCAGGAGAATGGCGTAAACCCGGGAGGCGGAGCTTGCAGTGAGCCAAGATGGCACCACTGCACTCCAGCCTGGGCAACAGTGCAACACTCCATTAAAAAGAAAAAGTTAAGTAGTTTGGGCCAGGCACGGTGGTTCATGCCTGTAATCCCACCACTTTGGGAGGCAGAGGCGGGTGGATCATGAAGTCAGGAGTTCAAAATCAGCCGGACCAACATGGCGAAACCCCGTCTCTACTAAAAATACAAAAATTAGTCGGGCATGGTGGCGCATGCTTGTAATCCCAGCTACTCAGGAGGCTGAGGCAGGAGAATCGCTTGAACCCGGGAGGCAGAGGTTGCAGTGAGCCGAGATCGGGCCACTGTACTCCAGCCTAGGTGACAAAGCAAGACTCTGTCTCAGAAAAAAAAAAAAAAAAAATTAAGCAGTTTGTCCAAAGTCACAAAACTAGAGAATTGTGAAGAAGGAATTCTAACCACAGTCTTTCTGACTCCGAATCCCACATTTCCTGTAAGTTGGTAAGCTATAATCAATTCTGATAGTTTAATCATTGATGAATGAAATGATAAACTGAAATTTTTGAACATGTCAATATAAACACCAAGGGTGAGAAAATCCATGAGGTACAACCTGAGCAGCCAGCTTGCATCTCTGTGCATCTTCACTATAATGCTATCTCATAAGGCTATTGCTATAGTACTCTTCACTCTTTTCCAGATGTGGATAAGAAAAATATTGAACAAAATTAAAAGTCAACAAGCTACTGTTCAAAAATACTTTTCCATTGAAAATAGTTAACAAAGATGTTGTATCTTTAATGTACTATTGACAGTACCTTTCTATGAATGGACAATATTAATATTAATAAAATAAGATGCTTTTCTAGATGTAATGTTTGTGATTTGGTTAGTGGGCCTCCTGATGGTTTTTAAAATAAACTTCTTATTCTGAAATAATTTTAGATTTACAGAAAAGTAATCACCCCTTACTCAGTTTTCCCTAATGTTAAAATCCTGTTAACCTACCATCCATAATTACCATGATACATTTGCAAAACTAAAAAAGAAAATCAGTATATTATTAGTACCTAAACTCCAGACTTACTTAGATTTCACCAGTTTTTCCACTAAGTCCTTTTTCTGTTTCAGGATCCAATTCAGGATACTACACTGCATTTATTTTAATTTTTTAATTTTTTAATTTTTGAGATGGAGTCTCGTTCTGCTGTCAGGCTGGAGTGCAGTGGTGCAGTACTGGCTCACTGCAACCCCCACATCCCCAGTTCAAAGGATTCTCCTGCCTCAGCCTCCTGAGTAGCCGGGATTACAGGTGCCAGCCACCATGCCCGGATAACTTTTTGTATTTTTAGTAGAGATGGGGTTTCACCATGTTGGCCAGGTTGGTCTCGAACTCCTGACCTCGTGATCCACCCACTTTGGCCTCCCAAAGTGGTGGGATTACAGGCGTGAGCCACCGCCCCCAGCTACTACACTGCATTTAAGTCCTTAGGTCTCCTTAGTCTTCTCTGGGCTATGAGAGTTTCTCTGCCCTTACAGCATGAACGCAGTAAACAAATAAGCATGGCTGTGTCTCAATAAAATTTTATGTATGAACACCAAAATATAAATTTCTTATAATTTTCCCAAGTACTAAGATAACTTTTTCTTGATTTTTTTCAACCATTTGAAAATGTGAAAACCACTTTTGGCCTCTAAACAGTACAAAAGCAGGCAGCAAGCTGAATTCAGCCTGCGGGCTATAGTTTGCTGACTTCTTTTCCAGAGTCATTTCTATGATAGACATGTGGCTGGTTAATTAATTTTAAAATTAATAAAATAGATAAATCCCTGAATACAATTTATGCTTATTTCATATAGCTAACATTGGATTTGTCTCTATGAAAACTCAAATTGCACAGAACCAACTTGCTATAGTAGTTAAAGTACAGGAAATGAAGGGTGGGGAGTAGAATTAGGTAGCTGATCTAGAGGGTAAGGGCTGATGTGCTACCCAGAAAGGAGAAGTTCTCTGGGCACCTCAATTCCTGCCATGCCTTGTTCCATTCAGGGTAGGATAATGGCAAGGAAGAATTGGAGAAGCATTAGTTAATTAATAACATAAAAATAGCCTAGTATAGAAGAACAGAAAGAGAATTACACTGGCTTGGAAAAAAAGGGAAAGCTCTCATCTGTATTCCTTAAGAGAATAGAAGAGAGCGGCCGGGCGTGGTGCCTCACGCCTGTAATCCCAGCACTTTGGGAGGCTGAGGCGGGCAGATCACGAGGTCGGGAGATCGAGATCATCCTGGCTAACATGGTGAAACCCCGTCTCTACTAAAAATACAAAAAATTAGCTGGGCGTGGTGGCGGGTGCCTGTAGTCCCAGCTACTCGGAAGGCTGAGGCAGGAGAATGGCGTGAACCTGGGAGGTGGAACTTGCAGTGAGCTGAGATCACGCCACTGCACTCCAGCCTGGGCGACAGAGTGAGACGCCATCTCAAAAAAAAAAAAGAGAATAGAAGAGAGCAAACTTATCCCATTATTTATATACTATGCTTATAATGACACAATTGCAACAGCAAACCTCTCTTCCCCTTCCTTTTGTGTTCCATTATGTTCTTTTGACCCTCCAGTGTCTCAATAATACCTTTTGGTTGCCCTCAATGCCTCTACTATGGTAGCTCACTCAGGCCTGCCTTCGTCCACCAATCCATCCTTAAACACCTCTTCAAAGTAGACTGCAGATAGGCAGCAGGTATTCCACTTTGTAGATTCAAAAAATGAAATGGAGAAAGAAATGACACCCTCTATATCCTACTATAAAATTGTGAAAAAGCTAAGAATGAAAACCTGATATCCTTAACTTCTAGTCCTTTACTTGAGATGCTACCAAAGAGCAAAACAAATACTTTTCACTATTAAATCTTTTTTTCCTTTAAATCACAAGAGTTCATAAAAATCATGCCTGGTCAGGTAAGATTACAGGGTATAAAAAAATGAATTGGCCGGGCGCGGTGGCTCACGCCTGTAATCTCAGCACTTTGGAAGGCCAAGGTGGGCGGATCACAAGGTCAGGAGATCGAGACCATCCTGGCAAACATGGTGAAACCCCGTCTCTACTAAAAATACAAAAAATTAGCTGGGCGTGGTGGCAGGTGCCTGTAGTCCAAGCTACTCGGGAGGCTGAGGCAGGAGAATGGCGTGAACCCAGGAGGCGGGGCTGGCAGTGAGCCGAGATCACGCCACTGCACTCTAGCTGGGCGACAGAACGAGACTCCATCACAAAAAAAAAAAAAAAAAAAGAATCATGTCCTTAATAATTAGTAATCTTCAGACAATTTCCTCTATTGCTAAAAGAATCTTCATAATACATATTAACTTAAAATGAATTAATAAAAGAATTTGCCCCCCCCCCAAAAAGTATGAATCAAATTGGTTGTAGTGGCTAGTGTCTCATTTCTGTGCTTTAGGAAAGGGTGTCAGAATAACAGAGACTGATGATAAAGGAAAAAGTGTTTCTTTTTTTTCTATTTCTCAAATGTATAAAAAAGGAAGTAGTTGATTTTCAGTAAAAAAGTTGCCCACTTTACAATCTGAGAAATATATTAACAACAAAAATTATTTTTTTAAAAAGATGGATATTTTGGTTCAAAATTAATTTAAAAAAAAATTTTTTTTTTTTTTTTTGAAATGGAGTCTCACTCTGTTGCCCAGGCTGGAGTGCAGTGGTGTGATCTTGGCTCACTGTAACCTCCTCCGTCTCCCAGGCTCAAGTGGTTCTCCTGCCTCAGCCTCCTGAGTAGCTGAGATTACAGGCATACACCACCAGGCCTGGCTATATTTTGTATTTTTAGTAGAGATGGGGTTTCCCCATGTTGGCCAGGGTGATCTTGAACTCCTGACCTCAAGTGAGCCGCCCGCCTCAGCCTCCCAAAGTGCTGGGATTACAGGCGTGAACCACCGTGCCCGACCAGTTTTAAGAATTAAGATTATATTTTTGCAAATGTTTAATTTACTCAGAAATAAAGCCATTGTAAATCACTTTTGGAATTAGGCTGGCTGGAAAACTTAAAATATAATGTTTTGTGACAAAATTACAATTTTAATTTCTAAATTACCATGATTTATAACAAAAATATTTGGATTTAAGTATATTTTTAAAATTTACCTTTTGTTCCTGTAAAAACTGGTCTGCTAACTTTTTAATATTTTCTTCATGCTGTGCTCTCAATTCCTTGATCTGCTGTCCACACTGAAAACTAAATTACAAAGTCATTCTTTTAGATTATATTATCTTGGATTGGATTCTCAAAGTTGTCCAGAAGTTGACACATACATAAGAAAGATAAAACACTCAGTTAGCAGGGGAGAGTGGGCTGGAAAAAACAGAGCATACAAATAGCTCACAATCAAAACTTTTAAAATACTTGAACTTGTAATAGGAGGTAGATAATACTGATAAAGCTAATTGAGAAAACAGAAATTACAAAGATAAAAACAATTCTTTTCCTATTATTTCCATAAATTGCATCTATTAAAAAAACTTTCAAAACCAACTTCAATCACAGAAGAGAAAAATACTATAGAAGAGAAAACTGTGAGACCAATTTATAGTAACAGATGAGGAAAGCTAGAATTATGAGAGTTGATAAGGAGTGGCAGCAGAAGATTCATCCAATAGTTAGTAGTTTAAACACTGTAATAAAAGGCTAAACCATAGAATACTAGGAATGAAAGAAACTAATAAAGAAGATAGACTGGTGCCATCAGGAGAAAGTGAACAGCAGCAAAACAGATAAAGATGGTGACTTTCTGCTAGCCAAGTAGTCAAAGGATACACATACACCAATCATGCAAAAAGAAACAGTTAACACATATATAGAAAAATGTTAACTTTCACCATTATAAAATGCAAATTAAACTTCCTATATGTGGCTAGGCAGGGTGGCTCACACCTGCAATCCCAGCACTTTGGGAGGCTGAGGCAAGCAGATCACTGGAGGCCAGGAGTTCGAGATCAGTCTGGCCAACACAATGACACCCTGTCTCTACTAAAGATACAAAAAATTTAGCCAGGCATGGTGGTACATGCCTGTGGTCCCAGCTACTCAGGAGGCTGAGGCATGAGAATAGCTTAAACCCAGGAGGCGGAGGTTGCAGTGAGCTGAGATTGTGCCACTGCACTCCCAGCCTGGGCGTCAGAGACAGACTCAGTCTCAAAAAAAGAAAAACACAAAACACAAAACAAAAAAACCCACCAACTTCCTACATGTATATATATATAGTAGTATCTTATTCCTATACTAACAAAATTAAATTAGAATTAAAACCAAATTTGGTAGGGCTATGGGGAAATGTCTACATTATAAATGAGTACAATCATTTTAGAAAGCAACCTTTCATCTATGCTGTAAAAGCAACAAAATTGGTAAAGCATTCTTTTAGAGGAATTCTACATTTGAGAAAATATACTACTGAAATAACAAAGGGAGGGGAAATCTTTATTTTTTTATTTATTTTTGAGACAAGGTTTCATTCTGTTGCCCAGACTGGAGTGCAGGCATGATTATGGTTCACTGTAGCCTCAACCTCCCGGGCTCAAGCAATCCTCCCACTTCTGCCTCCCAAGTAGCTGGGACCACAGGTGTATGCCAGCATACCCAGCTAGTTTTGGGAAATCTTTTTTGCATGGACATTTTTATAGCTGTGATAGTCTTTTTTTTTTTTTTTTTTTCAGATGGAGTTTCGCTCTTGTCACCCTGGCTGGAGTGCAATGGCGCGATCTCGGCTCACTACAACCTCTGCCTCCCAGGTTCAAGCAATTCTCCTGCTCAGCCTCCCAAGTAGCTGGGATTACAGGCATGCACCATCAGGCCCAGCTAATTTTTTCTATTTTTAGTAGAAATGGGGTTTCTCCATGTTGGTCAGGCTGGTCTTGAACTCCCGACCTCAGGTGATCCACCTGCCTCAGCCTCCCAAAGTGCTGGGATTACAGGCGTGAGCCACTGCACCCAGCTTTTTTTTTTTTTTTTTTTTTTAAAGAGACAAGTTCTTCACACCTGTAATCCCAGCACTTTGGGAGGCCGAGGCAGGTGGATCACGAGGTCAGGAGATCGAGACCATCCTGGCTAATATGGTGAAAGCCCGTCTCTACTAAAAATACAAAAAATTAGCCAGGCGTGGTGGCGGGCACCCGTGGTCCCAGCTACTCGGGAGGCTGAGGCAGGAGAATGGTGTGAACCCGGGAGGCAGAGCTTGCAGTGAGCTGAGATCGCGCCACTGCATTCCAGCCTGGGCGACAGAGCGACAGACGCGAGAGACTCCATCTCAAAAAAAAAAAAAAAAAAAGACAAGTTCTCACCCTGTTGCCCAGACTACAGTGTAGTGGCATCATCATGGCTCACTGCAGCCTCAATCTCCTGGACTCAAGCGATCCTCCCACCTCAGCCTCCCAAGCAGCTAGGACTACAGGCATACGCCATCATGCCCAGCTAATTTTTAAAAATTTTTTGTAGAGACAGAGGTCTCACTATGTTGCCTAGGCTGGTCTTTTAACTTCTGGGCTCAGATGATTCTCCAGTCTCAGCCTCCCAAAGTGTTAGGATTATAGGTGTGAACCACCATAACCTAGCCTGTGATAGTCTTAAAGTGAGAAAAGGAAAACTCCTACTGTGGTCCCACAATTGGAAGAGACTAAAGAAGTTTTGGTACATTAATATGCTAGAATAATATATTACCTCTACATACGTTAAATCTTTAATCCTATAGACATGCAGAAAAATACTGAATACTGTTACGTTAAAATACATATATTTAAGTAAATGTACAATGATAACCTACAAGAGTAAGAAGTCAGAAATGGACACAAAATGCTTTAAAATATGGCAAATCTTTCTAACTTTTGGTGTACAAATCTAAAAAATATCTTTTACCATAAAATTGATTACAAATATAATAAAAGTTTTAAGGCGTGATTGCTAGAAAGGCCTGTAAGAGGATCCCCAACCTCATCACCAAGTGTAGAGGTATCAGCAAGAGGGCTGACATGCAGAGCAGGAAGAGCAGCCGGCACTCAGTCCCTCAGCTCTTCTGGGAACATCTCCCAGTGCTGGTTTCATCTTCTGGATGTCCGTCAAAAAGAATCACAAATCTTCTTTCCATCTTTGCCACATCTAATAAAACTCAGAGCTTGTAAGATTTTCTGTCTCACAATGAATTCTACAACATACACAAACTCAACATGCCCTCTAAGAGATACTTCATGCTGTTTAATTTATCAAAATAAAAGAGTCTGGATTTCAAAGAGCAAAAGAAAGATAATAGAAAAGGAATTTAAAAGGCTTAACAAAATGAAAGAAGAGAAAAAAAGGGAAACAAAAGTCAGAGAGAAAGAAATGAACTGAGCCCAAAAGCTGGACAAATATTTTAGATTCATAAACATATGTTGCATGTAACATCTTACCTTTCATATTCTAACCTCTTCACAAGGTAAGTATTGTTCTTCCTATAGTCCTGAAGCTGGTCTTCTTGTCGAAGAAATTCCTGACGAAGCTCAGCAAGTTGCTCTATCCACCCAAGGTAAGAACCAAAGGAATCAAGTTCACTCATTGTAATGCTTCCTATTCAGAAGCTATGGGATGTTTTTTTAATTATACATAATTCTCAATTTCTTTAGTAATATTCCCAGGAAATTAAATTATATAACAAACACCACATTTAATAGCCTTTTGTAACACATTCATGGTCAATAAAATTTATTCATTTATTTATTTGAGATAGGGTCTTGCTCTGTCACTCAGGTTAGAGTGCAGTGGTGCAATCTTGGCTCACTGCAACCTGCACCTCCTGAGCTCAAGTGATCCTCTCACCTCAACCTCCCAGACAGCTGAGACTACAGGTGTGCAACATCACATCCGGTTAATTTTTGTATTTTTAGTAGATATGGGTTAGCCATGTTGCCCAGGCTGGTCTCAAACTTGTGGGCTCAAGCAATCTGGCCACCACAGCCTCCCAAAGTGCTGGGATTAAAGGCATAAGCCACCATGCCTGACCGGTAACATTTATTTTTTTAAAAATATAGCTTCAGTGGCTTTCACATCAACCCAAAATATTCTTTAAATTACACATCGTTACACTTTGTATAGACTCATGCTAAGCTGTGGAGACAATACAAAAAACTACCTATCTCTTCAAATCTATCTGCTTTATTAAAGTAGGAAAAAAGTACTATGGGTACAAATTTTAAGTTTTCTTTCTCATTTTAAATCACATTCGACTACCAACATAGGTGCCAATCACTTTAGATACATTTCTAGTTCGGCTATGGATGGTAGCTCTACATATCCCAAAATTCCATTTTCAAAGCTCATAATTTCTGGACTAGGACTGAATTTTTTTAGTGGAAATGAATCACGTGAAATTCCAAACTGGATAGTAAATTATAACCTGGCCAAACACTTGTTTGTAAATGTTTAATCCATAATCACCAGCCACACATGTTCTAGATTTCATTCCCTCATGATCTAAGCCTACAGACAAAAGAAATGCAGGCAGAAAAGAGTGAATGTTAATTTCACAGATAGGTGATTTTAAAAACAGCTAACAGCCTTAGCAGTTAAGCAAAAGTAGTATTAAGATAATTTTTAGAAATGAAAACAGGGGCCTATACTGTATAAGCAACAGCTATTAAGATTAAAATATAACATCTAGCCATAATGTACCAATACTATAACATATATTTTTTACAGAAGGGTTACAGAATTAGTCTTATTCCTCTAAAAGCACTCCAAAAATACTTGGGAGATATATATACAGCCACTTTCCTGAGTAAAAAGGGAGATATAGATATATATGTGTATTTATAGAGATGGTCTCACTATTTTGCCCAGGCTGGTCTCGAACTCCTGAGCTCAAGCGAACCTTCTGCCTAAATCTCCCAAAGTGCTGGGATTACAGACGTGAGCCACCATGCCTGGCTGTTTTTAAAAAGCAGATGTTGGGGCTGGGCGTGGTGGCTCATGCCTGTAATCCCAACACTTTGGGAGGTGGAGGCGGGTGGATCGCCTGAGGTCAGGAGTTCGAGACCAGCCTGGCCAACATGGTAAAACCATGTCTCTACTAAAAATACAAAAATTAACTAAGCATGGTGGTCTGAGCCTGTAATCCCAGCTACTTGGGAGGCTGAGGCAGGAGAATCACTTGAACTCAGAAGGTGGAGCTTACAGTGAGCCGAGATTACGCCACTGTGCACTCTAGCCTGAGTGACAGAGCAAGACAAAAAAAAAAAAGCAGATGTTGGCTGGGCACGGTGGCTCACACCTGTAATACCAGCACTCTGGGGGGCCGAGAAGGGTGGATCACATGAGGCCAGGAGTTCGAGACCAGCCTCGCCAACAAGCTGAAATCCCATCTCTACTAAAAATACAAAAATTAGCCAGGTGTGGTGGCGCATGCCTGTAATCCCAGCTACTCAGGAAGCTGAGGCAGGAGAATCACTTGAACCCGAGTGGCGGAGGTTACAGCAAACCGAGATCATGCCACTGCACTCCAGCCTGGACAACAGAGCGAGAATCCATCTCAAAAAAAAAAAAAAAAACTATAAATAAAAAAATAAAAATAAAAAGCAGATGTTTTTAAACAGCAGATGTAAACATATAATTGCATCCATGCAAAAAAAAAAGACTAGAATAAAAATATATCAAAGTGCTATCAGTGAATGTGTTTGACAGTAGGATTTTGAATATATACTTTTTTTCTATACTTTCTAAATTTTATTGTGGAATTATAACTGTGGCAATAACGAAGAATAAAAATTTAAGTCACATAAACATCTGCTGAGACACATAATGTTTAACAATATGCATAATAACTTGTATAATAATCAAGTATGAAAAAAATCAATGATTCATATAAAATATTTGTAGTTAACCATTATCTTTGCATATTCAAGCCACATTTTAAATTTCTTTTTTTTTTTTTGAGACAGAGTCTCTAGCTCTGTTGCCCAGGATGGAGTGCAGTGGCGCGATCTCGGCTCACTGTAACCTCTGCCTCCCAGGTTCAAGCGATTCTCCTGCCTCAGCCTCCTGAGTTGCTGGGATTACAGGCACCCACCACCATGCCCAGCTAATTTTTGTATTTTTAGTAGAGACAGGGTTTCACTGTGTTGGCCAGGCTGGTCTCGAACTCCTGACCTCGTGATCTGCCCGCCTCAGCCTCCCAAAGTGCTGGGATTACAAGCGTGAGCCACCGTGCCCAGCCAAATTTCTCTTTTTATAATATTAATTCTCCAATATGTAAACATGGTTGATTTACCCCCCATCTCAAATAAAAGTGATGGATCTGTGGTGGCCAGGTAGCCATAAAAAACCCTTTCAGCTTGTTGCCTGATCCCTGTCTCCATCTCCTAAGATACAGCAGGCCAGAGGTACCAGAAACCCTGGCCCCAGCTATGAATGCTGATTCTATAGAGACAATGAGATCACAGTAGGAAGCAGTAGCAAAAAGCCTTGTGGCCAAGGGATCGAACTAGCTAGTTCAGTAAACCTGTGCTCAGGCTGGATAGTTTCTAGAACTGAAAGCTAAATTTAAAAACTGTAACTAAAAAACAAACAAAACTTAACAACTACCAGAAAGAGACTTCAATTGGTGATCTTTAGGACTCATTCTCCTCGGGAAAAAGGGAACAAAAAGATTACAGTCCCTTCTGATTCAGGCTATGCTGTAAAATACCTGAAATAGCTTCAGAATGAACCTGAGGCTTAGTATGATTTTAAGATTCTTGGATGGCTTCTCTGTACCCCCACAAAGCTTCCCATTGATGGTATTTGAAATTCATCTATCAGGAAATAAAATTTTCCTTTGTAATTGAAGATAAAAGACTTAAAATACAATTGACAAAGAAAAATAAAACATTAATATGAGTTTTAGCCCATGTAAAATATGATTATTTCCTATTTGAATACAGAGAAAGATCATAAAGCAGGGAGGTAATTGGTGATTTCCAGTGGGTCAAAACAGAGATTTGCAAGGGGAAAAGTAAGAAGACCAGAAAGCAAAACAAAGGAGAAAGAGGATCAGGAAAAATAACTGATGGATACTAGGCTTAATACCTGGGAGATGAAATAATCTGTATAATGAAGCCCCGTGACACATGTTTACCTATCTAACAAACCTGCACATCCTGCACATGTACCCCTGAACTTAAATAAAGGTTAAAAAAAATCAATTTTACTTTTGACTGATTGGCATGTGTTTTCTTTATATGAACCCAGAGATATTCTGTCTAGCGTGGCTGCTCCAGGTCACCGTAGCAGAACTCTTAGAGTAAGTTAACACGAGTCAGGTTGATTGTACAGGACGCTCTATCTTTGAAAGCAACACCAGTTATGTTATAGAAAGACATGGCTGTACTCCCTTAGTTTAACTTCAAAAGATTAGGGATAGGTAAGAAATGGGTTGCCTGGGGCCAGCTTTAAAAAAAAAAAGAAAATTACTTCTAGAAAACTTTGACTTTGAACTTTCTTTCAGTAACAGGCATAAAAACAAGGTAAGCTAATCAAAATAAATCTGATAGTAGAATGTCAATTTATTATCTCAATGATTGAAAAAACCAACTTTCCTTTATTTCCAAGAAAATATAAACCATCTCAAGTGTCTTAGTGTCTATTAATTCTACTATAGCAGATATTAATTTCAAAGAAAACTTGCCTATAAAAGGCAAGTTTTCAAGAAGTTTGTTTCAGTAGAAATCATTCCAGTTGCAAAAGTCACATTATTGAATTTCAATTTTAAATTTTTAAATTCAAATTTAAGAGCCCAAGCTTCAAAACCAAAAGTTGTATAGCTATACATACAAATCAAGACCTTTTTCTCTGCTGAAGAGTATCATGCACAATTTCAAAATATCTCAAGATCTACTCCAACACATATGGTACAATAAAGATTTTTACTCAGTAACACAGGTTGTCATTTTTGTTGACACATACTAACAGAAGCCACAGGACTTCTTATTCAACTGATCTATTTAATAAACAGTTAATAAGCATTAAGTTACTGCTTTAATAAGCCCTAATAGTATTTCTTAACATTTAATAAGAAGTATACTTTGATAACAAGTGAAAGCATTTGTAAAAATTGCAAGTTGGAAGCAGCACTGACACTGTGGCATCTTCTGTGTCATCCTAATATATTTTGGTGAGTCAAAAAGAGAACATGGACACAGATGCAACAAAAACCCATGTGACGACCCAGAAAGCATTTCTAACAGAAAATCAAAGCTGTTCTAAATCATGGATAATAGGAAATCAACAACTTATTTTAGGGTTACAACACAAAAAACACTTCCTATTGATTGTGCTAGGTAAGGAGAAAAATTTTACTACATTACAAAGCCAGCTAAGGTTGGCTACTTCGAGAGGACAATAAAAATAGATTATCTAAGTATATCTAAAGAGGCTCAAAAGGATAATAGAATAAAGGATATTTATGAAGCTAGAGAGCATGTACTACCCACATACATAAACCTAGAGACAATGCGTGCAAAATTTTAAAATACAGTATTATAACCAAAGGGTGTGAGGGAGATGAGGATTGTTCCTCAGATCCCAAACTTCAAAGGCTAACAGCGATGGCATGAAGTAACATAAGCAGATTGTAGGGCTTTTTTTTTTTCTCCATAAAAGCTGTAGTACCTCTTTATCACTTCATCCAAGTAAAAATATGCGTGTGTATTTTTATATTTATTATTATTTATTTATTATATATTTATCTATTTTCCAGGTTTCTTTCTGTTCCCAGGGTATATAAGACCTTAAGCTTGGAGGCTCTATCCAAAGCATCCCTAGACCTGAATGAATTAATTTAGCAGATTGGACACAGTACAGAGGGAACACTTCTCATCTTTTCCCTAGAAATTTGATGGCTTCTGAAGCTACAGCTCAATTTTTTTTTGAGTATTCTCTTAAGAACATTTCATTGCATAACCTTGTCTATAGCTCAAGGTTAAGACACAGATCTCAAATTTTAACTTGGATTTATCATATATAAAGCATCATTAAATAATTTATTATATCTTAAGGCAAAAGGATAAATGTTTTACCATCAGAGGAGTTTGTTCAGAAAATTGTATTTCATTAGGCTAATTTACTATTTCTTAATTCTTCACAATTTTAGGCATTTAGTGACCTTGGTTTATCTTTAATCTGTAATTAAGGTTCTTACCCTTTAAATGATGTATGTCTGCCATCTGATACGATATGTTGTTCTGTAGTTTAACCTGAAAAAAAATTAAGTTCTCATTTTACTAAAAAATATGTAGTTTTGCTCATTTTTTTGGTTCACATTCACTTTGAGCTTGATCATAAATGCAAACAAAAAAACTCTGGTTATTTATTTATACTCTACCTCTTTCCAAAAAAAATCAGCAATAATTCTGATCTTGTAATGCTTACTTTAAATTTGCACAAGAAAATTCATTTCAATTGATAAACAATGTAACAACTTTAAAAGTTTTAAAGTTTGAACTGAACATCACATAATGATTTTTTTCTAAAACTCAGAGCTATGGTCACTGTCTTCTAGGAGCCAGTACATAAGAATACTAAGAACTTAAAAGTATACGAAAACATGACTCAAAGGCTTACCAGTCAACTTAAAAATTAAAATAAGACCTTGGATAAGCCAGGACCTCGTAGACAGGGAACTAACCACTCTGTTTCAGTTATTGCTTTAGATAAGTTTGTTCTAATTGTAAAATGTAACTAAAATATCACTAAAAATACATCTCTTGTCTACCCCAAAGTAACTTTACTTTGGAAGGCACAGGCAGATTCACATTAATCAGAAGTAGCACCATGGAAAAATGATTTGTTTTTTTATACTGAGTCTCACTCTGTCGCCCAGGCTGCAGTGCAGTGGTGCGATCTCAGCTCACTGCAACCTCCGCCTCCCAGGTTCAAGATATTCTGCTGCCTCAGCCCCCAAGTAGCTGGGACTGTAGGTGTGCACCACCACACCCAGCTAATCTTTGTATTTTTAGTAGAGATGGGGTTTTACCATGTTGGCCAGGCTGGTCTCGAACTCCTGACTTCAAGTGGTCTGCCGGCCTCTGCCTCCCAAAGTGCTGGGATTACAGGCATGAGCCACCACGCCTGGCCTGAAGAATATATTTTTAAACTTTTTTTTCAGAGTCTTGCTTTGTCAACCAGGCTGGAGTACAGTGATGCAATCACGGTTCACTGCAGCCTTGACCTCCAGGGCCCAAGTCTATCCTCCTATCTCAGGCTCTCAAGTAGCTGAGACTACAGGTATGTATCATAATACCCAGTTAATTTTTAGAAATATATTTTTTTGCAGAGACAGGGTCTTGCTATGTTGCCCAGGCTGGTCTTGAACTCTTGGACTCAAGTGATTCTCCTGCTGGCCTCCCAAAGTGCTGGGATTACATGCATGAACCACCATGGCCAACCTAAACTTTTTATTTTAAAATTAATTACAGATTCACAGGAAATTGCAAAGATAGCAAAGAGAGGTCCCAGGTAACCTTCACACAATTCACATAATTTCCCACAATGGGTACATCTTATGTAACTACAGTACAACATCAAAACCAGGAAACTGACATTGGTACAATATGAATGTATAGCTCTATGTCATTTTAAAATATGTGCAGATTTGTATAACTACCATCACAATCAAGATGCAGAATACTTTTATCATCACAAAGATCTCCCTCATGCTATCCCCCCGCCCCCCTTTTTTTTTTTTTTTTTTTGAGACATGTTCTCACTCTGCAGACCAGGCTGGAGTGCAGTGGCAAAACAGCTCCCTGCAGTCTCCATCTGCAGGGCTCAAGCGATCCTCCCACCTCAGCCTCCTGAGTAGCTGGGACTACAGGCATTTGCCACCATGCCAGGTTAATTTTTTTATTTTTAGTAGAGATGAGGTCTTGCTATGTTGCCCAGGCTGTTCTTGAACTCCCGGGCTTAAGCAATCCTCTTGCCTTGGTCTCCCAAAGTGCTGGGATTACAGGAGTGAGGCACAATGCCTGGCCCATGCAATCTGTTATAGTCACCCCCAACCCCCAGTCCCCCACCACCCCATGTCAAGCCACTCAATGGGAAAGTATAAAACAACTAAGAAAACATGAGAGTAGTCTCAAGAAATTAGACAAGGCACCATCTAAAGCAGTATATTACTACAAGAATCCAGAGATCCGGGAAAACTTCATGGAATTGATTATATCTGAATTAGGCATTGAAAGTTAGGTAAAAATTTAAACAGATGGGAAAGGGGCATTTCAGATGGAGGAGATGGTATAAGAAAAGATACAGTGGCAAGAAAGCATGAGGTATACCTCAAGACTCCACCAACATACTGTCTGACTGGAGCACATGAAAAGAAGAGTTGGAAAGAAAGATAGAGTAAAAAGACCATGGAGTATCTTTCAGTCCCAGGTAGAGTGTATTCTTCAATCTGAGAGCCCACGACTTTCAAATTTAAAATAAAAGTTTGTCCATAAATAGATGAAAATATAAATGTTCTAGGTGAAGCAAGAGAAGGAGTCTAGGGGGTCCCTCTTTTTCTCCCCCCCGAGTCCTGGGTGCTTTGAAGAATGAAGTTTAAAATATACAGCTAGGTCAGACACAGTGGTTTATGCCTAGAATCCCAGTAGTTTGGAAGGCCAAAGCAAGAGGATCACTTGAGGCCAGCAGTTCAAGACCAGCCTGGCCAACACAGTGAGACCTACAAAAACTAAAGAAAATAAAAAATGAAATTAGCCAGGCATGGTGGAACATGTCTGTAGTCCTAGCTACTTAGGTGACTGAGGTAGGAGGATCACTTGAGCCCAGGAGTTTGAGGCTGCAGTGAGCTAGGATTGCACCAGTGTACTCCAGCCTGGGAGACAGAGCAAGACCCTATCTCAAAAAATAAATAAATAATGAAATATAATGTTGATATTCAGTAAGAAAAAAGGAATAAAGTACTAGTACATGATAAAATATGGATGAGCTTGGAAAACATTATATATGCTAAATGAAAAAAGACAGTCACAAAAGTTCAAATATTATCTGATAGCATTGATATGAAATGTACAGAATAGGTAAAGCCATAAAGAAAGAAAGTAGATTAGTGGCTGCCAGGGGCTGGGGGCAGGAAGGAATGAGGAGTGACTTTTTGTTGAGCACAAGGTTTCTTTTGGGGGTGATGAAAACGTTCTGGAATTAGACCATGGTGATAGTTGCTCAACATTTTAGATATAGAAAAATGCACTAAATTGTACACTTGAACAGGATAAATTTTATGGTACATGAATTATACGTCAATTTTTAAAATGTAAAACAAACAAAAATGGCCAGGTGCAGTGGCTCACGCCTGTAATCCCAACACTTTGGGAGGCTAAGGCAGGCAGATCACCTGAGGCCAGGAGTTTGAGACTACTCTGGGCAACATGGCAAAATCCCCTCTCTACAAAAAATACAAAAACTTAGCCAGGCACAGTGGTGCATGCCTACAGGCCCGGATACTTGAGAGGCTGAGGTGGGAGGACTGATTGAGCCCTAAAGGTTGAGGTTGCAGTGAGCTGTGACTGCACCACGGCACTCCTACCCTAGGTGACAGAGCGAGACCCTGTCTCAAAAACAAAAATGAAAACAAAACCAACCAAACAAACAAAAACCCCACTCACACATTACTATGGGGTATCATACAGGAAACTGGAAGGCCAGGCGTGGTGGCTCATGCCTATAATCCCAGCATTTTGGAGGCTGAGGCAGGAGGATCATTCAAACTCAGGAATTCAAGACCAGCCTGGAAACACAGTGAGATCTCATCTCTAATAAAAAATAAATAAATAAACAGATTAGTCGAGCATGGTGGCATATGCCTATAGTCCCAGCTACTTGGGAGGCTGAGGTGGGAAGATCACTTGAGCCCAGAAGTCAGGAGTGCAATGAGCCATAATCAAGCCACTGCACTTCAGTCTGGGCAACGGAGCAAGACCCCATCTCAAAAAAAGAAAAATGGAAACTGAGGATAACACAACAGACAAACACTATGTACTCAAGGAGCTTACCATTTAGGAGGGGAGTCAAGTAAATAGGCAATCATAATACCGTAAAATAAATGCTATCATTCGGTTCTACAGACATGATGGGCGAACTTAATAGAAGGATTTAATACAGCCTTCATGGAGTGAGAGAAGGCTTCTGGAGATGATGATGATGACTGATATGAGTCCTGCAGGAACCAGGTATAAGTAGGGAGAAGATAAGGAGGAAAGGCATTCAAGGCACGTGTCAAAACTTAGATATGAAAAACACTTAACATTCTAGGAATTATAAACAATTCCCAGTAGCTGCAACAGAGAATTAGGGAGAACTGGTAAGAAATATGGCTAGAAAGGTAAGTAAGGTTCACAATTATGAAGGGTCTTCCAAGAAACATGGATTCATCCTGTAAGCTATGGTCAATCTTTAAAGGTCTTTTAACAAGGTAGTAAAATTCAACTTCCAATTTTTTTTTTTTTTTTTGAGACACAGTGTCGGTCTGTTGCCCAGGCTGGAGTGCAGTGACCCAATCTCTGCTCACTGCAACTTCCACGTCCCAGGTTCAAGTCGTTCTCCTGCCTTAGGCTCCCAAGTAGCTTGGACTACAGGCACACACCACCACACACAGCTAATTTTTGTATTTTTAGTAGAGACAGGGTTTCACCACATTGATCAGGCTGGTCTCAAACTCCTGACTTCAGGCGATCCACCCACCTCGGCCTCCCAAAGTGCTGGGATTATGGGCGTGAGCCACGCGCACCCAGTCCCAATTTGCAATTTTAAAAAGTCAATCTGGCTGCAACATGAAGAGTAGACCAGAGTGGGCAAGATGAGAAGGAGGGAGACCAAGTACTACTGCCATATTATAGGTGAGAATGTTGGTCTAAGTCAGGGGTGGGCAAACTATGGCCTGTGAGCCTGTTTTTGTAGGGAAGGAAGCTAAGGATGACTGTTACATTTTTTTTTTTAAATAGCTGAAGGAAAAAATCAAAAGAAGATTTTATGATACATGAATTACATGAAAATGAAACTTCAGTGTCTACAAATAAAGTTTTATGGGAAAATAGCCACACTAATTTGTTTACATATTGTATATGGCTGCTTTTGAGCTACAGTGGTTGTGGCAGAGACTATATGGCCTGCAAAGCCTAAAGTATTTACTATCTGGACTTTTACAGAAAAGGTCTTTTCAATTTCTGGTCTAAACTAATAGAATCAGAAAACAGAGGTAAATACATGTGAGATATTAAAGGGGAAGAATAGTCTTGTGGAATTGATTATATACAGGTGTAAAAGGAGAAACATCAAGTATGATGCTTAGATTTCTAATCGGGGTGACTAGATGAGTAAGAATATAATTTTCTGTAACAGGTAAACACAGGAAGAGGAACAGACTTGGGGTCAGGGAGAGAATCAGGGAAATGATTTTTTGAGATTTTGACCTATTGATTTTGAGGCATCTGTGACATATTCAAGAAGAGATCTTCAGTAGGCAGTTGGACATATGGAGCTTGGGCGACGACCACAGAGCCATTCACATTCAAATGGTAATCCAGGTCATGGGAATGAGATCACTGAGGGAAAGCTACAGGGGAAGCAAAAAAAAACCTGACACCAACAACTACAGTATTTGATCAGTTTTCTCACTCAGAACTGCTCCGTAATAACTTCCAATTAGCCTGTATTTTACTTTGTTTCCCAATTCCTTCATTTGCAGAACCTAATCTCTTTTTGTACTTGTTGCCCTTCCAAGAACATCATCATCCTTTGTATTCATTTTCAACACTTTGGTTTTTTATTTAAAAAAACACTTTTTTTGAGACAGGGTCTTGCCCTATTGCCCAGGCTAGAGTGCAGTGGCATGACCACAGCTCACTGCAACCTTGATTTCTCAGGCCCAAAAGATCCTCCCACCTCAGTCTCCCAAGTAGCTGGGACCACAGGCATGTGCTACCACGCCCAGATAATTTTTTTTGTCTTTTGTAGAGATGGGTAGAGATGGGGGGGGGTCTCACTTTTTTAAATCAATTTTTATGATGCTATGCCAGGTTCTCTGTACTCCATTTTAAATCGGCTTCTGAAATTGGTAGAGGTATGCTCTTCTTAAATATTAGGCTGTGAGTGGCTTCAGCTTCCCTGAACTGTCTCTTTCATACTCTTATACATTGGAAAAAAATTTTAATGGAGGTGGGGAAATTCAATCTATAGTTGAATATATATATTCAACCTGGGTCCCTCTGTCACCCAGGGTGGAGTGTAGTAGCACAATCTCAGTTCATTGTAACCTCTGCCTCCCAAGCCCATGTGATCCTCCCACCTTAGCCTCCCGAGTAGCTGGGACCACAGGCACAGATGACCACTCCTGGCTAAATTTTTGTATTTTTGGTACAGACAGGGTTTTGCCATGTTGCCCAGTCTGGTCTTTTAGCTCTTGTTTTTTTTTTGAGACAGAGTCTCACTCTGTTGCCCAGCCTGGAGTGCAGTGGCACAATCTCGGCTCACTGCAACCTCCACCTCCCAGGTTCATGCCATTCTCCTGCCTCAGCCTCCTGGGCAGCTGGGATTACAGGTGCCTGCCACTACGCCCAGCTAATTGTTTGTATTTTTAGTAGAGACGGGGTTTCACCCTGTTGGC
Source organism: Pan paniscus (assembly GCF_029289425.2). Classification (NCBI taxonomy): domain Eukaryota; kingdom Metazoa; phylum Chordata; class Mammalia; order Primates; family Hominidae; genus Pan; species Pan paniscus. The sequence goes on along the minus strand of NC_073265.2, from coordinate 33,568,522 downwards.
CAGGCTGGTCTGGAACTCCTGACCTCGTGATTTGCCTGCCTCAGCCTCCCAAAGTGCTGGGATTACACGCGTGAGCCACCGCGCCCGGCCAGCTCTTTAACTCCTTTGGCTTTAACCCTTCCTCTGAGAGCCTTCATTTAATATCTCCACCACCATCCCCTCACCTTCAAAAGAAAGCTTAACTTCCCTTCTAACTATTCCTTCTCACAGTTCACTGTTTTTTCATTTTTTTTAGAGATGGAGTCTCACTGTGTTGCCCAGGCTGAACTCGAACTCAGTAGCTGTGACAACAGGCTCAGGCCACCACACCCAGCTCTCTCCTCACAGTTTTAATTTCCTTGTGGTCATTAGGAATATGCTTATCTTCTAAATGACTGCCAAAACGTCCCTGCTGTTGAGAAATTAATTGGAGTTCTTACTATTACATGACTAGAAAAAGAGATTATCTTCATTTTGCCACACATATTCTCTGTTGAACTGATCATGCTTCCAGAATATTTTCACTTTTTTTCTAAATATATTCCACACAGGTAACAGCACATAAACTTCCTGATACCCATAAACACTGAATAAATGTTTGCTCAATGATCCCCTAGACTTTTATGTCCCATACTCTTTGTACTACACACTCTCCTACCTTAAGTTATACTTTATCCATATTTGCACAATTTTAATTATTCTTCAAGGTTTCTTTTGAGCGCCTTTATTTATTTCCCCTTGTTATCGCCGTCATTGCCTTTAGGCTTTACCTTATCCCTCTCTTTTTGTAATACTTGTTTCTTTGGGATTTTGAGTCCATCTATAATAGGCCAATTATCCTTGTTCTGTTTGGCCTTTTCCCTGTGAATCTCTTAAAATGTGTTTACTGTCCTTCCTGAGACCTCTCTCCTGAGTTTTATGTTCTTTGTTTATGCTCTTTATTTGTTTTCCTCAGCAAGAATTCTTTTTTCCTGATACTTCCCTATAGTACTTCTTGTTCATCCCCAGCTACTTCATTTATTTTCCCTTAATCTTTCTTCCTGCAATATCAAAAACTTCATTTTTATTTTTCTACCAGCTCTCTTCTGAAGTTCTTTTCATGTTTCCCCATCCTACGTGGCTTCTCTAAATTAATTTTGGCAGCTCTTAACAGCTCAGTTGCTCTGCTTCTCTTTCCATTTGGGGAACCTTGAAAATGGCTCAGCTGTGCCTGCTTTCCTTTCATTACGGTCTGTTCTTGGGCAATCAGCACAACTATGACCATTTATTCCAAAGGTTATATACAATTGGCTTACTACAGATGTCATTCTTGACTCCTTTTTCTCCACACCAGAAATATTTTTCTTGATTATATCTCATACTCAGATGATTTCTAGAGACAAGTCTATCTTCTGTAACATAACTGCCAAACCTGGCTGATGCTCAGAATCACCTGGGGAGCTTTAAAAAAGACATATTCTACTTCCAGTCTGATTCAGTAGTCTGGGAAAGGCCCAGAAATTTTAATTTTAAAAATCTTACGTGATTCTGATAAGCAGCCAGGTTTGGCAATTATTCATCTATAGCATGGTTAACACCTATACCAGCTGGATCAAAATGGAATAGCATTAATAATAACAAGCAGGTATTAAATGATTATTTTTGTGCCAGGTCCTAGGCTAAGTGCTTTACAAGCATTATCTCATTTAATTCTCACAACCTCCCTATGAAAGTGAGCATAGTTATTTTTCCCCATTTCACAAATGAGGAAACTGTGTCCTCAGTCATATACCTACAGCAGGTTTTGAATACTTTCTCAAATAGACCCAGTCCAGAGTCTGTGTCTGTGACTACTGTGTATATACTAGACCTGGTAGGTGATTAACATTTTTTATTCTCACTACTCATAGTTCACACAGAGTATGCAGTCAACATTCCAATCACATCTGCAACTTTTACTTATCTGTTAATGAATTACTGTCTTCTTAAACCAAGTTTTAGTATAATTTATATCCAGTTATCAGTTACATTTTTTTTTTTTTGAGATGGAGTTTCGCTCTTATTGCCCAGAGTGGAATGCAGTGGTGCGATCTTGGCTCACTGCAACCTCCGCCTCCCAGGTTCAAGCAATTCTCCCACCTCAGCCTCCTGAGTTGGTGGGATTACAGGCATACACCACCATGCCCAGCTAATTTCTGTATTTTTAGTAGAGATGGGGTTTCACCATGTTGGCCAGGATGGTCTCGAACTCCTGACCTCAGGTGATCCACCTGCCTTGGCCTCCCAAAATGCTGGGATTACAGGTGTGAGCCACCGCACCCGGCCTACCCAGTTACATTTTCTTTTCTTTTCTTTCTTTCTTTTTTTTTTTTTTTTGAGACGGAGTTTTGCTCTGTTGCCCAGGCTGCAGTGCAGTGGCGCGATCTCAGCTCACTGCAAGCTCCGCCTCCTGCGTTCATGCCATTCTCCTGCCTCAGCCTCCTGAGTAGCTGGGACTACAGGTGCCCGCCACAACACCCGGCTAATTTTTTGCATTTTTAGTAGAGACGGGGTTTCACCGTGTTAGCCAAGATGGTCTCAATCTCCTGACCTTGTGATCTGCCCACCTCGGCCTCCCAAAGTGTTGGGATTACAGGCATGAGCCACTGCGCCTGGCCCCCAGTTACATTTTCAAAGAGAATAAACAAGGTCTTTGGTCTTGATTGGCTATAATGAACAGCACAAAGTTTTTTTTCATTCACTCATTTATCTTATTAAGAAATTTTATTTTATTGTGGTGCTTATTCATTATTTATTCAATCAGTCATTTATAAAGCACTTAGTGAGTACCCACTATGTGATAGACCTAGGGATACAAAGGATTTGATCTTGGTCTGTTAAGAAGAATCACAAAGAATTACTATAAAGTTTACTTATTTAGTCAGTCAGCCAGTCACAAAGAAACATTTATTGAACACCTGCTAAGTGAAAGACACTGTGTAAAGCCTAAAGATACAGCAATATATAACAAACAAGAGAGAAGTCTGGATAAAGGATACAGATTTGGAGTCATTAGCACATAAAGTGTAACAAGTTTTATAAGTGAGTATGATGACGTAGTAAGAGAGTAGAATGAGAAGATTTCAGACAGAAAACTATGAACTATAACATTTAATAATGAATACAGGTGAAGTCAGCAAAGGAGACTAAGAAGTAAATTGAGAGATAAGAAGCCAAGAACATAGAATGCTGGGGAAAAGATGCTGAGATTATCAGGAGTAGGAGGAGAAAATGCAGATGAAAGCAGAAAATGCAGAGATAAAATGTCTTTTCAAGAAATTTTCCTGGAAAGGGGAAGTAAGACAAATATTTTTTATTTTTGATATGGAGTTTCACTCTGTAGCCCAGGCTGGAGTGCAGTGAGTGGCACAATTTTGGCTCACTGCAGCCTCCACCTACTGGGTTCAAGCAATTCTCCTGCCTCAGCCTCCCAAGTAGCTGGGATTACAGGTGCCCACCACCACACCAGGCTAATTTTTGTATTTTTTTTTTTTTTTGAGATGGAGTCTTGCTCCGTCGCCCAGGCTGGAGTGCAATGGCATGATCTCAGCTCACTGCAACCTCCGCCTCCCGAGTTCAAATGATTCTCCTGTCTCGGCCTCCCAAGTAGCTGGGATTACAGGAGCACGCCACCATGCCCAGCTAATTTTTTGTATTTTAGTAGAGATAGGGTTTCACCATGTTGGCCAAGATGGTCTCTATCTGCTGACCTCGTGATCCGCCTGCCTCGGCCTCCCAAAGTGCTGGGATTACAGGCGTGAGCCACCGCACCCAGCCATTGTTGTATTTTTTAGTAGAGACGGGGTTTCACCAGGTTGGCCAGGCTGGTCTCGAACTCCTGACCTCAAGTGATCTGCCTGCTTTGGCCTCCCAAAGTGCTGGGATTATAGGCATGAGCCACCGCGCCAGGCCAGACAACTATTTTTTAAATGCTGAGGACCAAGTATAGACTGAGAGGGTGAATATAAGAGGAGGACCGGATTACTAATTCTACAAAGTCTTTAAAAAGATGGAAGACATTGGATCCAGAGAACAGGTAGAGAGGCTGGCCCTGGAGAATGGATGAACCTTCTTTTATTTTAACAAAGAGGAAAGATAGATGGGTACAGATGTAGGTATTTCTACAGATTTGGTAGTTAAAGTTTTATCAGTCCAATTCTTGGTCAAGCAGGAGACAAGATCACCTACTAAGCTTGAGAAAGGAGAAAAAAAGTTTAAATGGGCCTAAGGAGGGCAAAGATCTGAAAGCTGTTGGAAAGGGTGTGTTGCCTGGAGAAATATAATATGTAACGTGTTACTGAAAACCCAGTTGAGTTTGCTGATCATAAATTCCTGCAAATCTGGTTATATGATTTTCTGCAGCTGTGCTTGAAATTGGCATGTAAAAGAGAAGGTAATGGCAAGAAACTAAATTGAAACAAAATCTCAGCTGGATAGGGAGGAAAGTAAAGAATACATAGGGCTGCTAGAAAGGAAGAGGTAATAGATTAGAGGTCCAGATAAAGTTGGAGAACAATTATAGTTTATTCAGTGGTTTTAATCTCTTTCTTGTTACATTCTCCCAAGAACATGCAAGTTTGATGTTCACAAACTTTAAATTTCAAGGATTTGAAATCCTATGTTAATGACTTGGCACGGTGGCTCAAACCTGTAATCCCAGCACTTTGGGAGACCAAGGCAGGTGGATCACCTGAGGTCAGGAGTTCGAGACCTGTCTGGCCAACATGGTGAAACCCCATCTATACTAAAAATACAAAAATTAGCCAGGCATGGTGATGGGCACCTGTAATCCCACCTACTTGGGAGGCTGAGGCAGGAGAATTGCTTGAACCCGGGAGGCAGAGGTTGCAGTGAGCCAAGATCGTGCCATTGCACTCCAGCCTGGGTGACCGGGAGAGACTCCATCACACACACACACAAAAAAGCAATCCTATATTAGGTTTATGTTAGAATGAATTAATAATCAAGACTTTTGATAGTTCATTAACGTTGGCAAATATTTCTAGTTCTCATCCCAGGCCCTTCGAAGGACTGTCTCTCCCCACTCCTTTGAAGGTATGTGTTTTTTACCACATATACACTTACCACAATAATAAAAAAAAAAGAAAAGCAATCTTTTTCAGACATCATGTCCTGAATTTCATTTGAAAAATACAGACACTATGCCATTAATTCACATTAAAGTTATGGTGCCTGGAATGCCTCTTTAATTGGAGGCATTTCCCCAACATTTTTGGGGAAAAACGTTTTTCCTCTTAGGGAGGGGAACCATTTAGGGAAGTAAAACCTGTTAAGAAACTTTCCCCACTAAGCTCTAAAATAGTTTTCTCTTTTTCAGTTAAGGTAAGAAATACCACATGTAGCATCAAGGCAGTGGCATAATCTATAAGAATGGGTCATTTATAAGTAGAACATGTATAAGTATAAAACTACCTTGCAGGATTTGGTATGGAAAGTTTATATCCATATTCTTTAGTCATATGTTCTTTTAAGAACTTTTCCAGGTATGTATGTATGTTTGTTTTTTGCTTGTTCGTGTTGTTGTTGTTGTTGTTGTTGTTGTTGTTGTCGTTGTTTGAAACGAAGTCTCACTCTGTCGCCCAGGCTGGAGTGAAGTGGCACAATCTCGGCTCACTGCAACCTCCGCCTCCCGGGTTCAAGCGATTCTCCTGCCTCAGCCTCCCGAATAAGTGGGATTACAGGTGTGTGCCACCATGCCCAGCTAATTTTTGTATTTTTAGTAGATACGGGGTTTCACCACGTTGGTCTGGCTGGTCTCAAATTCCTGACCTCGTGATCCGCCTGCCTTGGCCTCCCAAAGGGCTGGGATTACAGGCGTGAGCCACTGTGCCTGGCCGTATGTATTTTTTAATTGACTGATTGATTGATTGAGACAGGGTCTTGTACTGTCATCCAGGCTGGAGTACAGTGGCACAACCATAGCTCACTGCAGCCTCAAATTCCTGGGATCAAAGGAGTTTGATCCCAACTCCTGGGATCCTACCTCAATCTCTCAGGTAGCTGGGATTATAGGTGTGCATCACCACACCTGGCTATCTGAATATATATGTGTGTGTGTGTGTGTGTGTGTGTGTGTGTGTATATATATATATATATATATATATAGAGAGAGAGAGAGAGAGAGAGAGAGAGAGAGAGAGAGAGAGAGAGAGACTCTCACTATGTTGCCCAAGCTGGTCTCGAACTCCTAGTCTCAGAGAGATTTCCGCCTTGGCCTCCCAGCCTTTCCAGGTCTTTTTAGTTGGTTCTCTTGTGAGTACCCTTTCATCCCTTGGTGATTTTAGTTGCTCTTCTCTGGATAATTCTTAAACTTGCATCATGTAATTAATGCTGCACAAAGTAAATTAAGACTGTGACTATGCAGAAACCCAATAGCATAGTGCTTAAAAGAAGGTGCTCTGGCTGGGTGCAGCAGCTCACGTCCGTAATCCCAGTACTTTGGGAGGCCACGGCAAGCAGATCGCTTGAGGTCAGGAGTTTGAGACCAGCTTGGCCAACATTGCAAAACCCAGTCTCTACAAAAAATACAAAAATTAGCCAGGCATGGTGGCATTTGCCTGTAGTTCCAGCTACTCAGGAGGCTGAGGCATGAGAATCACTTGAACCCAGGAGGCGGAGGTTGCAGTGAGCCAAGATCATGCCACTGCACTCCAGCCTGGGCAACAGAGTGAAACTCTGTATCAAAAAAAAAAAAAACAAAAGCGGGTGAGGGGTGGGGCCTCTAAAATTAGATTGCCTGAGTCTGAATTCTGAATTCACTACCTGTTAGCTCTATTTCCTTGGACATACTGTTTACCTTCTCTGTTTCAGTTCTTTTATCTATAAAATGAGAAAATATTATCTGACTCATAGCATTGTCAAAAAGTTTATGCCAGAGATAAAGTGTTAACAACACTGGCTGGCACATGGTAAGGGATTAATAAACATTAGCTATTACTATGTAAAGGAGTAGAATGTCTTCTTTACTATTTCTACAAAGTCCCACTGCTAAATTTGACTGGCTTAAAAACAACACAAAAGAAAAAAAAGTCTTTAGCTTTTAGCCTTTTTAGCTAAAACAATAAATTGGGAATCTCATAGAATTTTTTTATTTTATTTACTTTTTTCTCAATTACTTTTTTATTAAGGGATATTTGACAATTAAAGATTGTATATATTTAAGGTAAACAATTTGATGATTTGATATGCTTATAAGATCTCCAGAACTTACTCATCTTGCATAACTGAAACTATGTACCCCTTGACCAACATCCCATTTGCCCCTTCCCCTAGTCCCTGGTAGCCTTCCTTTAAATATATGCTCAGAAGTGGGATTGCCAGATCATAATATAGTTCTATTTTTAACTTCTGAGGAAACTACATACTGTTTTCCATATGGCTATTTACATTCCCACCAACAATGTTCAAGGGTTCCCCTTTCTCCACATCCTCACCAACATTTGTTATCTTTCACCTTTCTGACAATAATCATTCTAGCAGGTGTGAGATAGTATCTCACTGTAGTTTTGATTTGCATTTCCCTGATGATTAATAATGTTGAACATTTTTCCATATGACTGTACCTGTTGGCCACTTGTATGTCTCCTTTCAAGAAATGTCTATTCCAGTCCTTTGCCCATTTTTAAAACAGGTTGTTCATTGTTATTACATTGTATGAGTTCCTTATATATTTTGGATATTAACCCCTTATCAGATATATGATTTCCAAATATCTTCTCCTACTCTGTAGGTACCTTTTGACTCTGTTGATAGTTTTCTTTTGCTGTACAGGAGCTTTTCAATTTGATGTAATCCCATTTGTCAATTTTTAGTTTTGTTGCCTGTGCTTTTGGTGCACACACCTGCAGTCCCGGCTATTCAGGAGTCTGAGGTGGGAGAATCGCTTGAGGTGGGTCAAAGCTGCAGTGAGCCACAGTCATGCCACTGTACCCAGCCTAGGTGACAGAAAGAGACCTTGTCTCTAAAAAAAAGTTAAATATAGAATATGGCCCAGCATTTCCACTGCTAGACATAAAAGAAGTGAAACCAGGGACTCAAACAGATACTTGTACACCACCGTTTATAGAGGCATTACTCACAATAACTGAAAGAGGGGAACAACTCAAGTGTTCATCAACAGATGAATGAAAAGCAAAACATGGTATATACACATAATAAAATATTATCAGCCATAAAGAGGAATGAAGTTCTGATACATGCTACAACATAAACGAATCTTGAAAACATTATGCTAGGTGAAATAAGCCAGATAAAAAAGGACAAATATTGTATAATCCTCCTATATGAGGTATCTAGAATAGACAAATTCATAGACACAGAAACTAGAATAGAGGTTACCACAGGCTGGAGGGAAGGGCAATGGGAATTACTGCTTAATGGGTAGAGGTTTTCTTTGGTTTGGGATCGTGAAAAAGTTCTAGAAATAGATGGTAGTAATCATGGTTACACAACATTGTGAATGTACTTAATGCCACTAAATTATACACTTAATATGGTAAAAATAGTAAATTTTGTTATAGATGTTTTACCACAATAAAATAGTAATAACAATAATCATCATCATTCTGGCCCCAAATAGCTTTAACTCAGACATAATTTCCCCTACTTCTCAATACCACCATGTACCTTATATTACACTCTCCTATTCTACTGCTTGACCTTCTGTGAAGGTACAACATACTTTCCAGCTTTCCTGGCCTCATTTATGTTCCTCCTGTCCTTATCCCTTTCTCATTTTGTTAAATTACTAAAGATCACCTTTTCAGTGAATTATTTCGCTCTTGACTTCCTGAGGAAGTTAATCAGTTATTCCTCTGTATTCTCAAAACCCTTTGTAAGTAGCTTTACTATAGCATTTAATCATGCATTATGGATTATTTTTCTATGTGTGCCTCCCTCACTTCTTCAAAGAACGGGAATCTTACTATCTTTCTATCCCTATCACATACCACATGGTATTCAACTTTCCCAAATAAATGACTTATGCATATAATAAACTTTGAACAATCATAAAGCACTATATCAATAAATGGTTTTATTTCATTCTGCCCATTGAGAATTAGTATCATGTGGGCTGAACACGGTGGCTCACGCCTGTAATCCCAGTACTTTGGGAGGCCAAGGTGGGCGGATCACGAGGTCAGGAGATAGAGACCATCCTGGCTAACACTGTGAAACCCCATCTCTACTAAAAATACAGAAAATTAGCCAGGCGTGGTGGTAGGCTCCTGTAGTCCCAGCTATTCGGGAGGCTGAGGCAGGAGAATGGCGTGAACCTGGGAGGCAGAGCTTACAGTGAGCGGAGATCGTACCACTGCACTTCAGCCTGGGCCACAGAGCCAGACTCTGTCTCAAAAAAAAAAAAAAAAAAAAAGAAGAATTAGTATCATGTTAGTTTCCAGCTTATGAGACAAGTCCCTGATGATAAGCAGTATAACTTGGATACAGGCATACCTTGTCTTATTGTACCTTGCTTTATGCGTTTCTTATAACCCTGCATCGAGCAAATGTATTGGCACAATTGTTCCAATAACGTGCTCACTTCATGTCCCTATGTCACATTTTGATAATTCTCAAAATATTTCAAAATTTTCTTTATTATATCTGTCATGGTGATCTGTGATCTGTGACCTTCAATATTATTATAATTGGGGGCACCACAAACTGCACTCATAGAGGACAGTGAGTTTAATCAATAAATGTTGTGTGTGTAAATAGAATAAACAACTTTATAGAAACAGAAAGTAGAATAGAGGTTGCCAAGGGTTGGGGAGACGATAATGGGAGTTACCATGGAATAACCATTCCCCCATCTCTCTTCCTCTCCTCAGGCTTCCCTATTTCCTGAGACAAAACGATACTACAATGACCTCTAAGTGTTCAAGTAAAAGAGTTGTATGTCTCTCACTTTAAATCAAAAGCTAAACATAATTAAGCTTAGTGAAGAGGGCATGTCAAGAACATAGACAGGCCAAAAGCTAGGCCTCTTGTGCCAAACAGCCAAATTGTGAATGCAAAGGAAAAATTCTTTAAGGAAATTCAAAGTGTTACTTTAGTGAACACATGAATAACGAGAAGGCAAAACAGCCTTACTGTTGCTGATATGGAGAAAGTTTCCATGGTCCAGATAGGTCAAACTAACCACAATATTCCCTTAAACCAAAGCCTAATCCAGAGCAAGGACTTAACTCTCTTCAATTCTATGAAGGGTGAAGGGTAAAGAAGCTGTACAAGAAAAGTTGGAAGCCAGCAGAGGTTGGTTCATGAAGTTTAAAAAAAAAAAGCAATCTCCATTAACATAAAGGTGCAAGAGGAAGTGGCAAGTGCTGATGAAAAAGCTGCAGCAAGTTATCCAGAAAATCTAGCTAAGATCACTGAAGGTGGCTACACTAAACAACACATTTTCCATGTAAATGAAACAGCCTTCTATTGGAAGAAGATGCCATCTAGAACTTTCATAGCTGCAGAGAATTCAATATCTGGTTTCAAAGCTTCAAAGGACAGGCTGATTCTCCTGTTAGGGACAACTGGTGACTTTAAGTGGAAGCCAATGCTCACTTACCATTCCTAAAATCCTAGCCTTTAAGAATTGTGCTAAATCTGTTTTATCTGCGCTCTATAAATGGAACAACAAAGCCTGCATGATAGCACATCTGTTTACAGCATGGTTTACTAAATATTTTCAGTTCACTGTTGAGATATACTACTTAAAAAAAAGATTCCTTTCAAAATACTACTGCTCACTGACAATGTCCCTGGTCACCCAAGATCTCTGATGAAGATTTACAAGGACATTAATCTTTTCATGTCTGCTAACAGCAGCCCATGGAGCAAGGAGTAATTTCTACTTTCAAATCTTATTATTTAACAAATACCTTTCATAAGGCTATACCTGCCATGATGTAATTCCTCTGATGGATCTGGGCAAAATAAATTGAAAGTCTTCTAGAAAGAATTCACCAATCTAGATGCCATTAAGAACATTTGTAGAGGCTGGGTGCAGTGGCTCACGTCTATAATCTCAGCACTTTGAGAGACAGAGGCGGGCGGACACTTGGGCTCAGGAGTTCAAGACCGGCCTGGGCAACATGGGGAGACCCTGTCTCTACTAAAAATAGAAAAATTAGCCAGGTGTAGAGGCCCATACCTGTGGTCCCAGCTACTCGGAGGCTGAAGTGGGAGGATCACTTGAGCTCAGGGGGTAGAGGTTGTAGTGAGCCGAGATCGCACCACTGCACTCCAGCCTAAGTGACAGATCAAGACTCTGTCTCAAAAAAAAATTATAATAATTTGTGGCTGGGCACAGTGGCCATTAATTCCATCACTTTGGGAGGCCAAGGCAGGCAAATTGCTTGGGCCTAGGATTTTGAGACCAGCCTGGATAACATGGCAAAACTCCACCTCTACAAAAAATACAAAATTAGCCAGGTATGGTGGCATGTGCCTGTAGTCCCAGCTACTCAGAAGGCTGAGATAGGAGGATCACCTGAGTCCAGGGAGGTCAAGGCAGCAGTGAGCCATGAATTGTGCCACTGTACTCCAGCCTGGGCAACAGAGACTGTATCTCAAAAAAAAGAACATTTGTGATTCATAGAAGAAGGCTAAAATATTAACAGGAACATGAGTTTGGAATAAGTTGATTCCAACTCTCATGAATGATTTTGAGGGGATTCAAGACTTCAGTGGAGGAAGTAACTGCAGATGTGGTACAAATAGCAAGAGACCTAGAATTAGGCTAGGCACGGTGGCTTATGCCTGTAATCCCAGTACTTTGGGAAGCCAGGGCAGGAGGATCACTTGAGTATGGGAGTTTGAAACCAGCCTGGGCAACATAGCAAGACCCTGGTCTACAAACCATTTTTTAAAAATTAGCCAGGAGTGATGGCTCAGGCCTGTGGCCCAGCTACTCAGGAGGCTGAGGTGGGAGAATTGCTTGACCCCAGGAGGTTGAGGCTACAGTGAGCTGTGATTGCACCACTGCATTCAGCCTAAGTGACTGAGTAAGAGAGAAAGAGAGAGAACTAGAAATAGAAGTAGAGCCTGGAGGGCTGGGAGCGATGGCTTATGCCTGTAGTCCCAGCACTTTGGGAGGCTGAGGAGGGCAGATCACTTGAGGTCAGGAGTTTGAGACCAGCCTGGCCAACCTGGTGAAACCCTGTCTCTACTAAAAGTACAAAAATTAGCCAGGTGTGGTGGCGGGCGCCTGTAATCCCAGCTACTCAGGAGGCTGAGACAAGAGAATCGCTTGAACCTGTGAGGCGGAGGCTGCAGTGAGCCGAGATCATGCCATTGCACTCCAGCCTGAACACAAGAGTGAAACTCTGTCTCAAAAAAAAAAAAAAAAAAAAAAAAAGAAGTAGAGCCTGAAGACGTGACTGAATTACTGCAATCTCATGATAAAACTTGAATAGGCCAGGCATGGTGGTTTATGCCTGTAATCCCAGGACTTTGGGAGGTTGAGGTGGGAGGATTACTTGAGGCCAGGAGTTCAAGACCAGCCCTGGGGAACATAGCAAGACCACATCTCTACAAAATTTTAAAATTAGCCAGGTGTGGCCAGGCACCGTGGTTCACATCTGTAATCCTAGCACTTTGGAAGGCCGAGGCAGGCGGATCACTTAAGGTCAGGAGTTTGAGACCTACTTGGCCAACAAAACCCTGTCTCTACTGAAATACAAAAATCAGCCAGGCCTGGTGGCGCATGTCTGTAATCCCAGCTACTCAGGAGGCTAAGGCACGAGAATTGCTTGAACCTGGGAGGTGGAAGTTGCACTGAGCTGAGACCACACCACTGCACTCCAGCCTGGGTGACAGGGCGAGACTCTGTCTCAAAAAAAAAAAAAAAAAAAAAAAAAAATTAGCCAGGTGTGATGGCACAAGCTTGTAGTCCTAGATGCTCCAGATGCTGAGGCAGGAGGATTGCTTGAGTCCAGAAGGTCAAGGCTGCAGTGAGCCATGATCATGCCACTGCAGTTTAGCCTGGGTGACAGAATGAGACCCTGTCACCAAAAAAAAACAAACAAAAATCCAAGCTATGCTTATAACTCAAACTTTTTTTCATTATATCCCCATGAAGCTAATCCCAAGGTTTTGTTCTCTTCACTTAAACACTAAATTGAATCAGAAAAATATTTTTGAGTTTCTAAATGAATAAAATATTATTCTAGATCTACTATAACATGTTTCAAATAAAAGATATATTCTATGTATACTAGAAAGATGAGTTGACAAGCGGTAGTTTTACATCTGAATATTTTAGTTATGTCTTCCAGAAAAGGTAGTGCAATCAGATATGTGGATAATATCTGTGGTAGCCCTAGTACATATTTATGCACCCGTTGGTTCAAGAAGCAATATAAGTTGCTAAATCAATCATCAAATATTTACTGAGTCCAGACATAGGGAATAGTATGAAATATTAAGTGTTAGATTTATACTAGATTTAGACTATTTATTTATTTATTTATTGAGATGGAGTATTGCTCTGTCACCCAGGCTAGAGTGCAGTGGCGCGATCTCCACTCACTGCAACCTCTGCCTCCCAGGTTCAATTGATTCTCCTGCCTCAGCCTCCCAAGTAGCTGGGACTACAGGCGTCCGCCACTACGCCCGGCTAATTTTTGTATTTTTAGTAGAGACGGGGTTTCACCATGTTGGCCAGGATGGTGTTGACCTCTGGACCTCGTGATACGCCCACCTCAGCTTCCTAAAGCGCTGGGATTACAGGTGTAAGCCACTGCGCCCGGCCTAGACTATATTTTTATAGTCAAGAAATTCACAGGCTAGATATGGTGGCTCATGCTTGTAATCCCAACACTTTGGGAGGCCAAGGCCGGCAGATCACTTAAGTCCTGGAGTTCAAGACCAGCCTGGGCAACACAATGAAACCCCATCTCTACAAAAAAAATAAAAATTAGCTGGGTGTGGTACTGTGCACCTGTAGTCCCAGCTACCTGGGAGGCTGAGGCAGGAAGCTCGATTGAACCTAGGAGGTGGAGGTTGCAGTGAGCTGAGATGGTGACACTGCACTACAGCCTGGGCAACAGAGTGAGACCCCATCTCAAAAAAAAAATAGGAAAGAAAGAAAATTCACAATATATCATTGGAAGACAAGAAAAAAATTAGAACCACTAGGCGTGGTGGCTCATGCCTATAATCCCAGCACTTTGGGAGGCCGAGGTGAACAGATCACTTGAGGCCAGGAGTTTGAGACCAGCCTCGTCAACATGGCAAAACCCTGTCTTTACTAAAAATACAAAAATTAGCTGGGTGTGGTGGCATGTGCATGTAATCCCAGCTACTTGGGAGGCTGAGGCAGGAGAATCGCTTGAACCCATGAGACAGAGGTTGCAGTGAGCCGAGATCGTGACACTGCACTCCAGCCTGGGCAACAGAGTAAGACTCCATCTCAAAAAAAAATAATAATAAATTAAATGTAAAAAAGAGAGTCAATCAATGGCTTCCTATTGCCCTTAACATGACTCACAAATCTTTTCACAATCTGAATCCAGTCTTGTAGTGCAACATCAAATATTATCACACTCATTCTAGCTCCCTCATTCCACATGGTGAACTTTTTTTTTTGAGATAGGCTCTCACTCTGTTGCCCAGCCTGGAGTACACTGGTGCCACGACCTTGGCTCCTAAGTTTTTTTTTTTTTGAGAGAGGGTCTCCCTCTGTAGCCCAGGATGGAGTGCACTTGGCATGATCTTGGCTCACTGCAACCTCTGCCTCCTGGATTCAAGTAATTCTCCTGCCTTAACCTCCCGAGTAAATGGGATTATAGGCATGCGGCACCATACCCGGCTGATATCCTGTGCTTTAAAATATGCAATAAAATAAAATATGCAACATTCTACATCTGGAGCCCTCTTTTCATCTCTCCTGAGCCTCTTATCCCAAACCTCTCACTCAATCTTTGCCTCATTAAATCCTGATCTTTTTTTTAGGACTCAACTAAAACTCTCAAGAATGTCATCCCTAAGCCTCTAAAATAGGTTAGGTCTTCCCCTCATAGCCCCTGCTCAAGGGTAAGTTCCATAGTCAATGTATACCATATCTGTCTTGTTCACTCATTCACTATGTGATATGCATGCAGCATAGTAACTGATCCAAAATAGAAACTTGAACATATTTGTTCAATAAAGAAATTAAAATGGGGTTAAAGATGGAAGCACAGCATATGTAAACATTGAGTGGGAAAATGATAGGATAACCAAGATAAATGGGTATTATTAAAGCTAAAGGGAAGAAGTTTCAAAAAGGAGAGAAAGGAGAGATCATCAGTATAAAATGCTATAGAGAGTCAAGTTTAAGAGTGAAAATGTAGCCAGGCATGGTGGCTCATGCCTGTAATCCCAACACTTTGAGATGCTGAGGCGGGAGGATCACTTGAGGCCAGGAGTCTGAGGCTGCATTGAGCTATGAGAGGCCTTTGTTAATCATCAAATGAGAAAAAATGTTCCCCTAAGTTGAACTTAAATTGGATATAGAAAATTGAAATTGTAAAAGGAAAGCAAATCATTTTATATTAAATAGAAAAAGCTTCGTGGATGTAAGTTTTGAAGTCATCCTCAGGGAAAAAGTGTAGTTTGGAAAAGAGAAAGAATCAGACATTAAAAGCATCTGAGCAAAAGCTCTGTGGCAACATTGTTCAAAAGAGGAACTACCTGGCCAGAAACAGTGTAAGAAAATTAGATAAAGTTAATTAAGAACAAGAAAGAGAGCCTTGAAGCACTGTGAGAAACTGAAATTACTGCATGCCCAGTCTGTCCCTAGAGAAAAGCCTGGACTTTGAATTCAAGGAAACTTTAACTCTCTTTTGAGGAAGAGGCTAACATGGGGAACTTTAAGGTCTTCAACCAAAAATTGTAAGGACTAGTTCCTCCTGTTTAATGAGGTCATAAGTCAAAAGGTACTCCCTATCACTTCAGGAGACAGATGTTACATGCCACACTATAAGAACTGTTTGTTTGCCTCTATGGAGTAAGTAAAAGGGAGCTCCTTGAATGTCCTTTTACCTTTTTTCTGCACAACTAAATCCTAGTCATCATTTTTCAAAAAGCAGCTTGTTTTATGATCTTCATGGAACCTCCTGAGATTACTCAGTCCTTTATCAGGAGAGTAAGAAAAAACAGAGAAATACAAAAATAAGAAAGGGAGACAAAGAAAAGTGACAACTTGTTTCAAAGATCATTTTAGTGTATAGCACAGTAAGTGCCCAATATATTTAATAAATTTTTGTCAACTGAATTAATATACTTGGGTTTCAACAGAATAATACAAGACTAAATTTCTTCCTTCCTTCCTCCCTCCCTTCTTCCTTTCTTTCTTTTCTTTCTTCCCTCTCCCTCTCCCTCTTTCTTCCTCTTTCTCTCCTTCCGTCCTTCCTTCCCTCCCTTCCTTCCTTCCTTCTCTTTCCTCCTCCCCTCCCCTCCTCTCCTCTCTTCTTTTCTTTTTTCCTTTTCTTTCTTTTTTTGAGACAGGGTCTTGCTCTGTTGTCAGGCTAGGGCACAGTGGCACAATCATAGCTCCCTGCAGCCTCAAACTCCTGGGCTCAAGTGATCTTCCAGCTTAAACCTCCCAAGCAATTAAGACTATGGGCATGTGCCACCATGCCCAGCTTTTTTTTTTTTTTTTTTTTTTTTTTTTTTGCTATGTTGCCCAGGCTAGCCTCAACCTCCTGGCCTCACATGATCCTCCTGCCTCAGCCACCCAAAGTGCTGGGATTATAGGCATAAGCCACTACACCTAGCCCCAAATTTCTTCAAGATTAGCTATACCAATGCACCCATGAAAGAAAGGAACTAATATTATTAAATGTCAAGCTTTGTATGGGACAGGCCTCTAAATATTTTACTTCATGAATCCTCTTCATTTTATGAGTGAAGAAACAGGCTTAAGGAGAGGTAACATAATGGTAGAATTATAAACTCAAGTCTGTTTGACTCCAGAAACCCTTGTTCTTTCCAGTGACCCATACTGCCACACAGTATATATTATATAAGAGTAGTTATCTAGTCAATTTGGGAGGCCGAGGCGGGCGGATCACCTGAGGTCAGGAGTTCAAGACCAGCCTGGCCAATATGGTGAAACACCGTCTCTATCAAAAATGCAAAATTTAGCTGGGTGTGGTGGTGCGTGCCTGTAATCCCAGCTACTCGGAAGGAAGAAGCAGGAGAACCACTTGAACTCGGGAGGTGGAGGTTGCAGTGAGCTGAGATCGCGCCACTGCACTCCAGCCTGGGCGACAGAGCGAGACCCTGTCTCAAAAAAAAAAAAAAAAATTATCTAGTCAAAAAATCAAATTAACTTTTAAGTATGCATTTGTGTATTTGTTTCCTAGGCTGATGTAACAAAGTGCCACAAACTGAATAGCATAAAGCAGAAATGTATTGTCTCACAGTACTAGAGGATGGTTTTAGAGGCTAGAAGTCCAAAATCAAGGTGTTGGCAAAGCCTTGTTCCCACTGGAGCCTCTAGGGGGAGGCTCCTGGCTTCTGGCTTCTGGTAGCCCTGGGCATTCCTTGGTTTGTGGAAACATAACTCCAATCTCTGCCTTTATCTGCCATGCGGTCTCTGCAATGTGTCTGTGTGTCTCTGTGTATTCATGCACCTGGTGTTCTCCCTAATTCTATTTTTTTTTTCTTATAAGGATACCAGTTATAATGGAATAGGGGCCACCCTAATCCAGTATGACCTCATTTTAACTTGATTACATCTGCAAAGACCCTATTCCCAAAATAAGATAACATTCACAGGTGATTTAGACTTCAATATATCCTTTTAGGGGATACAAATCAACCTCATACATTTTGTAACAGCACTAAGAACTATTTTTCCCAGAGGAAAAAATTTAAAACATAGTCCTTCCTCAAGGAACTTAAAATTTCGTTGAGAAAACGAAGTTCACACACAATAAGCTATTAGTAAAAAATGAACAAAATAAGTTAATGAAGCTCAAACAATAAATGTAAATGGTGTATAAAGAAGGAAAAGCATGGCTGGGAGCAGTGGCTCACACCTGTAATCCCAGTACTTTGGGAGGCCCAGGTGGGTGGATCACCTGAGGTTAGGAGTTCGAGACCAGCCTGGCCAATGTGGTAAAACCCCATCTCTACTAAAAAAAAAAAAAAAAAAAAAAAATTAGCCGGCCATGGTGGTGGGTGCCTATAATCCCAGCTACTTGGGAGGCTGAGGCTAGAGAATCACTTGAACCTGGGAGGCGGAGGTTGCAGTAAGCTGAGATCGCGCCACTGCACTCCAGCCTGGGCGACAAGAGCAAAACTCCATCTCAAAAAAAAAAAAAAAGAAAAGAAAAGAAGGAAAAGCATATTCTAGGTCAGAAGTCCCAGGGGGCTTCATAGTGGACATGGATCAGAAGCTGGATAAAAGACTGGTAGAATAGGCCAGGTGTGGTGGCTCATGCCTGTAATCCCAGCACTTTGGGAGGTCAAGGTGGGCGGTTCACAAGGTCAGGAGTTCGAGACCAGCTTGGCCAACATGGTGAAACCCCATCTCTATTAAAAATACAAAAAAATTTAGCCAGGCCTGGTGGTGTGTGCCTGTAATCCCAGCTACTCAGGAGGCTGAGGCAGGAGAGTCGCTTAAACCCGGGAGGCAGAGGTTGCAATGAGCCAAGATTGCGTCACTGTACTGCAGCCTGGGCAACAGAGCAAGACTCCATCTCAAAAAAAAAAAAAAAAAAAAAGGCCAGGCGCGGTGGCTCACACCTGTAATCCCAACACTTTGGGAGGCCGAGGCAGGTGGATCACGAGGTCAGGAGATCAAGATGGAGACCATCCTGACTAACATGGTGAAACCCCTTCTCTACTCAAAATACAAAAAATTTAGCTGGGCCTGGTGGCGGGCACCTGTAGTCCTAGCTACTCAGGAGGCTGAGGCAGGAGAATGGTGTGAACCCGGGAGGCGGAGCTTGCAGTGAGCCAAGATCACACCACTGCACTCCAGCCTGGGCGACAGAGCAAGACTCTGTCTCAATTAAAAAAACAAAAAACAAAAAAATTTGGTATAATAAATATACAGAAAAGAGGCAAGAAACTAAGAGTCAAACAGCAGGAACAAAGGCACAGAAACAGGAATTAACATGATACAGAAAGGCAGGTGGGAAGGCAAAAGTAAGCAAAACAATCAGCCTGAAATACAATTTGGGTCAGGAGATAGTGGGAGACAAAGGTAGCTAGAGCCATTCTATGGAAGACCTTGAAGATGAGACAGCAGAATTCTAACCTGATGTAGTCAGTGAGTAATACAGCCACTCTGAAAATAAGGTTTGAGGAAGTTCAGGCTGGCTTCACAGGAGAACTGACAAAAAGAAATGGAGACCAAGGAAAGGGGACTAGTTAGGGATCTGCCAAGTTCTCTATTCTGCAGTCAGAATGACGTTTTTTTTAATTCGATCAAGTAACTCCTCTGCATGTTGAAGCACTCAATATGATATACTGAAGGAATCAAAGACAACACCAAATTTCTAATCTCAGTCTTAAATAACAGTTGCATGGGCATCATTTATAGGAACCAAGAAGGTAGGAAAGGGATATCGTTTGGAAGAGTTATCAGTTTTGATTGGTTTATGAATAATTTGAGGTAGAAATTACAGTTAAAAGTTGGCCAGATTATGGCTGGTGAGGCAGAGGCAAAGGCAGGAATTATCATGTGCAGCATATTAGAACTGTAGAAGGTTGATACTCAAATTACAGAAGAACAGGCAAGCTCTAGGGAGTCAGCTAAGACACCTATGGGAGGAGCCAACTAAGCCTAACTGGAAATGAACCAGGAAACTGAAAACAAGCAAATAACAAAAACAGTCAGACATTCAGGAGCAAAGGGTGAGGCAGGTAGGCTAGGGCTGGGACCAGATCTTGGGCAGGAACACAGACAGAGTCCCATCCTGGAAAAAAGGCAGAAAAGAAATAAGGAAGTAGCTGTAGAATAACCATGTAGTAGGCACTGTTTTAAGAATTTTAATCAATTTACTCAAACCTCTCAAGAATAAGAGAGACTACTATTATATTCCAAAATTTTCCCCCAAAAAGCATTTTTTTGTAATACGCTTCTCATCCTCCTTTCTGACACATGACCTTTTCCCCATTCAACTAAAGGCATAGGCTGCCTCAAGGAAAATTATGGTTGTTAAAGGGAAAAAAGGTCATTTACTATTCAGCTTCAAACCTCAAAACTGATGTGTGTGTGTGTGTGTGTGTGTGTAATAAAACGACAATTTTGAGGACTTTTTCTACATTCTAACAGCTCCTTTTATTTATCAAGAGCTTGACTTGCCACAGCTGGACCACATAGCTTTAGTATGAGCTACAGTTTGCAAGAATCCAAGTTTAGGAGCCAAGCACAGTGGTGCACACCTGTAGTTTCAGCTACTCAGAAGGCTTAAACAGGAGGACCTTCGCTTGAGCCCAGGAGTTCCTGGCTGTGGTGTGCTATGATCACACCTATGAATAGCTACTGCATTCTAGCCTGGGCAATGTAGTAAGACCCCATCTCTTTAAAAGACAAAGAGAGAGAGAATAATAATCAAAGAGACATGCCCTGTACTGAGGAAAGAGAAATAAGGACTTTTCTGATAAAAGAGGAAATAAAAGGGTGTGTGTGTGTGTGTGTGTGTGTGTGTGTGTATGTGTGTATGTGTGGTGGAGCTCCCTTGTTCTAAGATGAACTGTGTTTCCCCCAAATTCACATGTTGAAGTCCCAGCCTCCAGGATCTCAGAATGTAACTGTATTTGGAGACAAGGTCTTTAAAGTGCTTAAGTTACAGTGGGTCTAATCCAATATGACTCGTATCCTTTTAAGAAGAGGAAAAGACACCAAGGATGTGAGCATACAGAGGGACTATCATGTCACAATAAAGCAGCAAGAAGGTTGCCATCTGCAAGCCAAGGAGAGAAGTTCAGAGAAAAACAACCCTGCTGGCACCTTGGTCTTAGACTTCCAACCTTCAAAAATGTGAGAAAATAAATTTCTGCTGTTTAAGCCACCTAGTCTGTGGCATTTTGTTATGGCAGCCCTAGCAAACTAATACACCCCTCCAGGCTGAAACCCTTTAGAGGGAAGTTTAAAAAATCAGAAAGTTTGAGGGAATCTCAGAGAAGTGGGGGTTGTTTCTCACTTCTTTGGACAAGGCAGGAGCAACTTAAAGCTCCCTTAAAGAATTTCCATGTTCAAGGCTGGATGTGGTGGGTCATGCCTGTAATCCCAGCACTTTGGGAGGCCAAGGTGGGCAGATCACTTGAGGTCAGGAGTTAAAGACCAGCCTGGCCAACATGGTGAAACCCTGTCTCTACTAAAAAATCAAAAATTAGCCAGGCATGGTGGCATGCGCCTGTAGTCTCAGCTACTCAGGAGGATGAGGCAGGAGAATCACTTCAGCCCGGCGGGTGGAGGTTGAAGTGAGCTGAGACTGCGCCACTGCGCTCCAGCCTGGGTGACAGAGTGAGGCTCCATCTCAGAAAAAAAAAAAAAAAGGAATTTATGTGTTTAGTAACCCAGGTAACAGACTGGAAGTGACAGAATGGCATAATAATGTGAAAGAAACCAAATATCACCTTTCTGATTCCTCTGGAGAAAGGATTCCTTCATTTCCAAAGATAACCTTATAGTAGCAATGAGCATATCTGCCAAGCAGACTTTGGTTTCTTTTTTTTTTTTTTCTGAGACAGAGTCTTACTCTGTTGCCCAGGCTGGAGTGCAGTGGCACAATCTTGGCTCACTGCAACCTCTGCCTCCCAGTTCAAACGATACTCCTCCCAAGTAGCTGGGATTACAGGCGCCCCCCACCATGCCCGGTTAATTTTTGTTTTTTTTTGTGGTGGTGGTGTTTTTTTTTGTGTTTTTTTTTTTTGAGATGGAGTCTCACTGTCCTCCAGGCTGGAGTGCAATGGCGTGATCTCAGCTCACTGCAACCTCTGCCTGCCGGATTCAAGCAATTCTCCTGCCTCAGCCTCCCGAGTAGCTGGGACTACAGGTGCACACCACCATACCCGACTAATTTTTTGTATTTTTAGTAGAGACGGAGTTTCACCATGCTAGCCAGGCTGGTCTCGAACTCCTGACCTTGTGATCTGCCTGCCTCGGCCTCCCAAAGTGCTGGGATTACAGGCGTGAGCCACCGTGTCTGGCCCAATTTTTGTATTTTTAAGTAGAGACGGGGTTTCACCATGTTAGTCAGGGTGGTCTTGAACTCCTGACCTCAAGAGATCCACTAGCCTCAGCCTCCAAAAGTGTTGGGACTACAGGCGTGAGCCACCGTGCCCAGCTGCAGACCTTGGTTTCTAATGCCATTCTCCAATAAAAGGAACCAGGGTTCCTTGGAGAAATGGCTGACTCTAGGGCTGGAGTAGGAAACGTATAGATAGGCCTAGAGCATCTAAAAGTACCAAAAAGTAAGAAAGGGGTATGTCACAATGAAACTGGGTGTAGGGTATGTGGAAATTCTCTGTACTTTCTGGCACTATAAAAGTAAGAAGGGGATACAGGAGTTAATGAAGGAGCTCTCCAATAGCCAGAGCCAGAACAATTTGAGCAACAAAAAAATAAACTAATATTGGATTATAAGCCAAAGTACAAAATAAATATCCATGAGTCCATACCGATACAAGTAAATTATTAAGTTAATAAATGAGGGAGAAGAGACAAATCTCCTTTGCAGAAGAATTCCATATAGTTTATGTTGATACTCTGTCCTTAAGGAGGAAAAACATAACTACCCACTCATTAAGTGAGGGTGAACATACTTTCTTCCAAAGTGTACAGTATGGAAACAGATTTTTTTTTAAGAGTACATTATAGTGGAGAAACCTGACAAGCACTATCTCACGCCAGGTGATAGAGGTTAACATAAGTAGTGATAAATCATTTTGAAAAACGTACCCATGATATGATGTGTTGAGACTGGTACTTTACTTCTGTGGTCTTTGTCCCAAAACCCACAACCCCAGTCTAATCCTGAGAAAAGACTCAGACAATTCCCAATTGAGGACATTCTATATAAAACACCTAATCAGTAATCCTTAAAATTGTCAAGATTATCAAAAACAAGAAAAGGTCTAAAAAACAAGGAAAGGCTGAAAAGAAGCTTCAGGAGACATAATGTCTAAATGTAACGTAACTCTGGATGAGACCCTGGAATTAAAAAAGGACAGCAAGCGAAAACTGAAGAAATCTGAATAAAGTACGGACTTTCATAATAAGATATCAATACTGGTTCATTAATTGTGACAAATGCATCATACTTATGTTAAGATGTTAATAATAGGGAAGACTGGGTGTGGGGTATATAAAAACTCCCTGTACTATCTTTGCAATAATTTTCCAGATCTAAAACTGTTAAGTGGCCAGGTATGGTAGCTCACACCTGGCACTTTAGAAGGCCAAGGCAGGAGGATCACTTGTTTAGTTTTCCAGATCTAATTTTCCAATAATTTTCCAGATCTAAAACTGTTAAGTGGCCAGGTATGGTGGCTCACACCCAGCACTTTAGAAGGCCAAGGCAGGAGGATCACTTGTTTAGTTTTCCAGATCTAATTTTCCAACAATTTTCCAGATCTAAAACTGTTAAGTGGCCAGGTATGGTGGCTCACACCCAGCACTTTAGAAGGCCAAGGCAGGAGGATCACTTGAGGCCAGGAACTGGAGACCAGCCTGGACAAGATAATAAGACGCTCATCTCTACCAAAAAATAAAAAATTAGACCATCATGGTGGCATGCACCTATAGTCCTAGCTACTTGGGAGGCCGAGGTGGGAGGATCGCTTGAGCCCAGGAGTTTGAGGCTGTAGTAAACTATGATCGCACCACTGCTCTCCAGCCTGGGTGACAGAGCAAGACCCTGTCTCAAAACAAACAAACAACAATAACAATAAAAAAACCCTGAAAAACTGTTAAGTTTAAAAGACAGAGACCAAGACTACCCTTTCTACTAAGCAGCTCAGAGAGTCCTCATTAACCCCAAGAACAGACATTCACAAGCAGCCCAAGAAAGTTGTTATAGCCAGCTCAAAATACAGAAGTGGCACACCAAGTGCTGTAGCACACACCTAGAATCCCAGCACTTTGTGAGCCCAAGGCAAGATCACTTGGAGCCAGGAGTTTGAAAGCAACCTGGGCAACATAGCGACACCCTATCTCTACAAAACTAAAAAAAGAAAAAACTTTTAAAAATATACAGAACTAGCCGGGTGCGGTGGCTCACGCCTGTAATCTCAGCACTTTGGGAGGCCAAGGCTGGTGGATCACGAGGTCAGGAGATCGAGACCATCTTGGCTAACATGGTGAAACCCCGTCTCTACTAAAAATACAAAAAATTAGCCGGGCATGGAGGTGGGCGTCTGTAGTCCCAGCTACTCAGGAGGCTGAAGCAGAGAATGGCGTGAACCCAGGAGGCGGAGCTTGCAGTGAGCCGAGATCACACCACTGCACTCCAGCCTGCTTAACCGAGCGAGACTCGGTCTAAAAAAAAAAAAAAACATATATATGTATGTATACACATATACACACACAGAACTGACATTCAATAAGAGATACAGTCTTGTGAGCCAGCTGCATAAAATATTAGCCAAACACTTAAAAGTAGTTAAGATACCCAGGGCAATATTTCCCAAACTAGTGGGCTTTGCTATATTATTCTGTGCCATAATAGGTAGGCCATGAAAATAGTAACCTGTGATCAAATAAACTAAACAAGACTGAGTTTAACAAAATTGAATAGCCTTCTTTATTAATGGATTTCTCAGAGCTTTTATATTCTAGCAGGCATTATGAATTCCAAGAGGAGGATACACTAACATTTCCCTCCAAAAAAGGTTTTCGTTTTTTTCTCCTTACCACCTAAGAAATATTACAAGAAGGGTATTCTGTTTAACACTACTTTGGGGAATACTGCTCTTATGGGAGAGCAAAGGCTCAATAACAGAGTCCCCTACTAGGTGACTGGAAAGAAAAAATAAATCCAGCAAAGAATATAGTGAAGAAGATAAGACTGGAGAGTCCAGTATTACAGAAGCAAGAAAGAAAATAGTTTCCAAATAGCTAGAGAAAATCAACAGGATCAAACTACTGGGAGGTCAAATACAGTAAGAATAAAAATATTCTTTGGTTTTGACTAGGAAGACTGCCATTTGTGACCTTCAAGAGAATAGTTTCAAAAAAGGGGAGGAAAGAAAGATGGCAGACATTTTAAGATTAGGATGGTTATGAAAAAATAGGTAGATGGAACATTTGTAGACCATCAATAATTTGACTTTAGCAATGAAAGTGAAAAAACAAATGGGTTGGTTGGGAGAAAGGAATATACAGATTTTTTTTCCTTTACTGAGAACAGGGGACACCCACATACTGTTGAAGGTAAAAAGTGAAACAAACTGAAAGAGACAGTTCAGTAGAGCTGGGCAAGGTGGTGCACACCTGCAGTCCCAGCTACTCAGAGGCTGAAGCAGGAGGATCACTTGAGCTCAGGAGTTCAATGCTATAGTGCATCATGCCTGTGTAACAGCTACTGCACTCCAGCCTGGGCAACACAATGAGACCCTGTCTCTTTAAAAAAAAAAAAAAAAAAAAAAGAGGCTGGGCATGGTGGCTCACACCTGTAATCCCAGCACTTTGGGAGGCTGAAGCGGGCGGATCACCTGAGGTTGGTAGTTCAAGACCAGCCTGACCAACATTGAGAAACCCCTTCTCTACTAAAAATACAAAATTAGCCAGGCGTGGTGGTGCATGCCTGTAATCCCAGCTACTCAGGAGGCTGAAGCAGGAGAATTGCTTGAACCCCGGGGGGGCGGAGGTTGCAGTGAGCTGAGATCACGCCATTGCACTCCTGCCTGGGCAACAAAAACAAAACTCCATCTCAAAAAACAACAACAACAACAAAAAAAATTCCAATGGATGAAAGAATGGAATCAAGAGTATTAATTACAACAAGAGACTTTACTTTGAGACCAGAGAGAAGAATGTGAACTGTAATGCTTAACCATGCCAAGTAGGAAGACCTTACTTTAATACTCCAAACTTTCATGGATTTCTACCTACTCTGCCCGAGAGTTTTTCAGTCTTTAGAGTTAAGCATGCAGAGCACATATAAATGTACTGATTCCTTGACCTATCAGAGCATGTCTATGTTATGGTGAAGAGGAGGGGGTTATAGGGAAGCACTTAGCTGAGGGCCTTAATCTTCATGAAATAAGAAAGCCAGGTCAACAGGAAAGTTAAAAGCTCACAGTTTAATTTATAATGACTTACCCTTAAGTGATTTTGATATGCAAAGTAAAACTTGTAATTATAATGGGCATTTACACACAAAAATGTGAAGATTACCAAAGAAGTGTATAGAAAGGCATCTACTATCCTGCCCAGAAATTTTCATAACTCTACTATACCTACAGAAGTTGCTAAGTCATAAACTATTAATATAGTTACCAATGAGCTAATGAAAACAAGGATTATTTAGTAGCAAGTATGATTACAGTTCAATTTTAAACTTTTTATATTTAAAACTTTGTATAGTTTTCCATCTGCATAAAACACCAACCCTAATAGCAACTTAGCTATACAAAATTTCATTCTATTTTCTTTCAATGAAGACACTGACATGACATTCCACTGCTTAAAATTTATTTTCAGATTCTAATCTTTTGGCTGATTTCATTAACAATTCAAATTGAGTAGATAATGATGGATCAACTATGTCCAAGACACAAGTGTGTCTCACATATAGCTCGAGGGCCCATCTATCATAACATTTTGATCACAAAAAGGCAGTCATAGCTGATTATTTAGTTATTCAATACATCACCCTATAGAGATTTTAAAAGTCACACAGCTTAAAAAATATATGGTGACTACCATAAGTAGAGGAGTCAGAGGCGGCTTCATTCTTTAAATAACGAAATTAATATTGATCAGTGTGCACGGAATAAAAATGAGACAATAACCACACCAAACCTGGCAGTCGCCAGATTTGTGTGTCTTTGAAGGTAAGGGGGCCACACAGGCCAGATGATTACTACTGCCAACTCACCAGCTGAGCTTAGAGAATAGGCAGCATCCGTACACAGTCCACTCTTGAGAACCAGAATTTACAGTCATTTTTTTCTGGCAGGGACCAGAGAACGTGGCACTGATAAACTGGGAAAAGTCTGACAGAAACAGGGTTGTTGGGGGTGAAAGGAGCCTTCAGGACTGAAATACTGGAAGGGATAAGACAACAGCTAGCGGATTAACATCCCGCCCCAGACCCCGGAGAGAAAAGAAACCATGGGGGTTGAAGAGAAAGGGGTCGTCCTTACCTTGTCATCCTCGCATCTCTTCCCGAGGCCCTCTCTGGCCTGCAGCCGGCTGCTGAGGCGACCGTAGTCGGCCTCCTTCTGGTCGATCTGTTTCTTGTGCGTGTCCACCAACAGCAAGAGGTCCGAATTGCGCTTTTCCAGCCGCCCGCGGGCCACTTCGGTGCGCTGGACCTGGCCCTGCAGCTCGGCCACCTCCTCCTGAAGCAGGACGTGGCGGGAGGAGATGCTCCAGTAGTTGAAGGCGAGGACGACGATCACCACCAGCAGCACCACCAGCACGAGAGAGGGCAGGCGGCCAGCCCGCCGGTTGGCCCCGAAACCCACCATGGGGCCAAATCGGGCTGTACCCTAGGGGCCTCGCCGCAGACACCTGCAGGCAGAAGCCCAGGCCTCGGCTGGAGTTGCCCGGCGGACACGGCCCCAGGACCGGCCGAGGGAGGAGGCGGGCTTATCGGTCGGCTGCGAGCCGGAGAAGGGGGCGGGGCCGCAAGCCGCAGGTCCCTCCCCGCCCCCCTCCTCAAATCAGGCCAAAACGCGTTCCGGAGGCTTTGAACCCGACCCTGCACCTGCCCAAGGGAACCGGGAGAACCCAGCTGCCAGCGTCCCCCAAACCCAACACCTCACGGTTGGGAGGCGGGGAAAAAAAACCGGAAAGGGGCGGATGTACCCTGGCCCCACCCACTAGCTGGGGCCTGGTCGTCTAGGGGACCATTTCCGAGTTTCCGTCGACACCCCTCTTGTCGCGAGAACGTTGCTTCCTCTCGTCTCTCTCTCTCTCTCTCTCTCTCTCTCTCTCTCTCTCTCTCTCTCTCTCTCTCTCTCTCTCTCTCTCGTCTCTGTCTCCGGGTTCTCTCTCGCTCGCTCGCTCTCGCTCTCTCTCTCTCGTCTCTGTCTCCGGGTTCTCTCTCGCTCGCTCGCTCGCTCTCGCTCTCTCTCGTCTCTGTCTCCGGGTTCTCTCTCGCTCGCTCGCTCTCGCTCTCTCTCTCTCGCTTGCTCTCTCTCTCTCTCTCGCTCGCTCGCTCGCGCTCTCTCTCTCTCTCTCTCGTCTCTGTCTCCGGGTTCTCTCTCGCTCGCTCTCGCTCTCTCTCTCTCGCTTGCTCTCTCTCTCTCTCGCTCGCTCGCTCTCGCTCTCTCTCTCTCGCTTGCTCTCTCTCTCTCGCTCGCGCTCTCTCTCTCTCCCCGCCCAGAGTTTTCTCTGTCGCGTAGGGTGTTGTGTTAATTTTGGCGGTCTCAGATGTCTCAGGTACCTGGGTCGGAGTCCTTTCTGTTGTTATCTACTGGATTCCCTTGATTCAAGGCCTGGGGAGTTCCTGCCCTACACTGGCCCTCGCGAAAATATTTGTCTTTGAGGACGTCTGGGGCTGCGACCGCGGAATAGAAAAAAATAGTAGGTGAGCTGCTGCCAAAAAGGGGCGAGTAGAAAGGTTTTGTACTTGCTTCTGTAGAAGGGGAATTTCTCTTTTGTGCTAATGATGTGGAAAGAAAAAACAAAAAGACCGTAAAATAGCGATGCCCTAAACATAATGGAGAAAAGCGGGAGAAACCAAGCTTTAGGACTGAAAGGGGTGGTGCCAGTCTCGTTTCCTAGGTTACTGCTTTCACGAACCGAAAGAATTTCAGAATGTGGCGAGCTCCAATTTTTAAACGCACTGCTGCTTTTGCCTCAGCTGGGCTTCCAAACAGAAAGTCCAGAAGCTGCCCTCGATGAATCGTAACTAATGCACTGTTACTGCCAGCGAACACATTCTGGGTTAGAAATAATAGCTCTAACAAATTGTTTTGCGCGCCTAGTCTCATATTATCTTCTCAACAACGCAATTTTACAGATGAAGAATCCAAGACACATAGATGTTTGGGAACTTTCTCTTATCTGGTTTTAAATAGGCTTGAATCCAGATCATTGAACTCTAAACACCATTGCTGTCTGCATATAGCAGACTGTTTATATGTTAAGTGTGAATTTCAGTAGTGCAAAAAAAAAAAACCTGCCTCTTTTGGGTTTTTTTGCATAATTATTTTGTCCGTGCGTAGAAAAATAAAAAGGTACTGGCTGTAACCTGTTTAAGGAGAGGATGGGGTTGCCTTATTTTTCAGACCTCAGGTTGAAGAACTTCCATGAGTATAAAACCTCAAGAAGGAAAAACCTTGGTATTTTTTATTCGAATCAGAGTGATACGATTTTGAGGCAGGAAGACTTGTCATCTTTGAATGATTATTCTGTGCTTCCTATCCTCAAAAATTATTTCCCTAAGTCCCGTAGTAGCGTATAATTATTGCATCTTCAAAGAACAATGATTACTCTCTCAGATGCAGTACAGAAAACCACCACCAAAATTATTAATACTTGGTTCACATCAGAAGTGAGCTCTGGCTTCATAAGATCTAACAAATCCTCTCCACTCTCAGATGACAAGCCGACTTTGGCAAAAGGAAGCAAAGCAAAAATGAGAAATCATTAACTATAAAGAGCCTTTCCATCTCTGCTTTCGTCAACTCATATTGGCCTTGCTCTGCTCAACCAGCAATCGAAAATTATTCTAGGCCGGGCGCGGTGGCTCACCCCTGTAGCCCCAGCTACTCGGGAGGCTGAGGCAGGAGAATCACTTGAATCGGTGAGGCAGAGGTTGCAGTGAGCCGAGATCGTGCCATTGCACCCCACCTTGGGCAACAGAGTGAGACTCCGTCTGAAAAGAAAAAAAAATTATTCTATAAAGTTATGTTAACTACTTAAGATTTACTGTTCCCACGAGTGTTTTCATTTTTACATAGGCAAATCTAAAAGTATAAATGTTGTACAAAACACATACACATACATTTCCTCAACAGATGTTTAATAGAACTATTGGGTACCATTATTCCATTTTACAGGTGCAGAGGTAACTTGCCGAAAGTCAATTATGTAGTAAATGGCCGAGATGACCAATCCTCTTTCCACTCTTCCCCAGAAGATTTTTTTTTCCATTTTGATGGTTGTCTCATCAAGCTGTTCCTGCTACTGAATACAAACCAGATATTAAGACAGTGTTTAAGTGCCCTCCCATATGTAGTTCTGAGTTAGACATTAAACAAATTAAGGTAAAAGTCAATTCCTTAAACCAGGTAATCAAAGTTAACATCAACAGTGATGTCCTGTCGATAGTATGTATTGGTGATACAATATGATGATTGTAGCACTCTGTGTGGTCTTCTTCACAAAGACTCATAACCCTAGTCTACTCATGAGAAAAACATCAGACAAATCTCAGTGGAAGGACATTTTAAAAAATACTTGACCAGTATTCGTCAAACTTGTCAAGGTCATCAAAAGCAAGGAAAATTGGAAAATCTTTCATGGCCAAGAGAAGCTTAAGGAGACATGATGATTAAATGTATCCTGGTTGGGATCCTGGAACACGAAAAGGACATTAGGTAAAAACTAAGGAAATCTGAATAAAGTATGGATGTTAGTTAATAATAATATATCAGTACTGATTCATTAATTGTGACAAATGCACCATACTAATGCAGGGGAAACGGTGTGGGATATATGGGAACTCTACTATTTTCACAATTTTTCTGTAGATCTAAAGCTGCTAAAAAATTATTTTTAAAAAGTCCATTCCTGTCTTTTAGAATATGTTATCAAGTATAGACATAAATATGATATAACTGTAAAGGCAGTGTAATCATAGATAAATAATGTTTCTTGTGGTTTTTTTGTTTGTTTTATTTTGTTTTTTAAAAGATGGGGTCTTGCCCTGTCACCCAGGCTGGAGTGCAGTGGCTCGATTTCGGATCTCAGCTCGCTGCAGTCTTGACCTCCCCAGCTCAAGTGATCCTCCGGCCTCGATCCCGGAAGTAGCTAGGACTACAGGTGCCCGCCCCACGTGCAGCTAATTTTTGTATTTTTTGTACAGACAGGGTTTTGGCATGTTGCCCAGGCTGATTCTGAACTCCTGAGTTCAGGTAATCCTGCTGCCTGGGCCTCCCAAAGTGCTGGGATTAAGGCATGAACCACCATGCCCGGCCAGTCATAGACAAATAATGGGGTTTTTTTTCTTTCTTTTCTTTTCTTTTTTTTTTTTTGAGGGGAGATGGAGTCTCACTCTCACCCAGGCTGGAATGCAGTGGCATGATCTCACCTCACTGCAACCTCTGCCTCCTGGGTTCAAGCAGTTTTCCTGCCTCAGCCTCCCAAGTAGCTGGGATTACAGGCGCATGCCACCATGCCCGGCTAATTTTTTGTATTTTTTTGTTTTGTTTTTTTTTAGTAGAGATGGGGGTTTCACCATGCTAGCCAAGCTGGTCTCAAACTCCTGACCTCGTGATCCACCCACCTCGGCCTCACAAAGTGCTGGGATTACAGGCGTGAACCGCCGCACCCGGCCAACATATAATGTTTTAAGGTTTAATTGGGAGGCCAGGTGTCCCAGCTACTCAGGAGGATGAGGTGGGAGGATCATTTGAGTCTGAGAGGTGGAGGTTTGGTGAGCTGTGATCGCACCAGTGCACTCCAGCCTGGGTGATGGAGTGAGACCCTGTGTCAAGAATAAATACATTAATTAAATAATTATATAGATTTAGTTTGGGGATAAGCATCTGTTATAGGGTAGCAGGTGTAGGAATTTTGTGTTTGGATGAAGTCATCTTTAAAGGCAAAAATCGGCCGGGCGCAGTGGCTCACGCCTGTAATCCCAGCACTTTGGGAGGCCGAGGTGGGCGGATCATGAGGTCAAGAGATTGAGACCATCTTGGCCAACATGGTGAAACCCCATATTTACTAAAAATACAAAAATTAGCTAGGCATGGGGGCATGCACCTGTGGTCCCAGCTACTCAGGAGGCTGAAGCAGGAGAATCACTTGAACCCAGGAGGTGGAGGTTGCAGTGAGCCGAGACCGCACCACTGCACTCCAGCCTGGTGACAAAGCGAGACTCTGTCTCAAAAATAAATAAATAAAGGCAAAAATTATGTCATGTATTTCTCTTAACATAATCCTTCTGACCCCCTTTCTTAAGCCCACAACACAATTTCACGTACATTGTCTTCAGTATATTTTGACCCATAAAAAGTTTGACATGCTGGAATTGGGTAGAAAAGTGGATTATTTTATAGTTTATTCCTCAATATTTTGGACATTTGGTAGGACTAGGTTAGAGAAGATGGCAGCTCATAGAAATAAGAAATGCACAGATATGTAGGCAAGATTTCTTCTATTGCTAATCAAAAAAACCTAACTTAAAACTAGCTTAAGAAAAGAAATTATGGCCGGGTGTGGTGGCTCATGCCTGTAATCCCAGCACTTTGGGAGGCTGAGGCAGGCAGATCACGAGGTCAGGAGCTTGAGACCAGCCTGGCCAACATGGTGAAACGCCATCTCTATTAAAAATACAAAAATTAGCCAGGTGTGGTGGCACACGCCTGTAATCCCAGCTACTCGGGAGGCTGAGGCAGGAGAATTGCTTGAACCCAGGAGGTGGAGGTTGCAGTGAGCCAAGATCGCACCACTGCACGCCAGCCTGAGTGACAGCGAGACTCCGTCTCAAAACAGAAAAAGAAAAAAATTATTAGAATGATACTAGGATAGTTCACAGTACTACTATTGGTGTAGCAGTAGGAACTGGAGTACCTACAGGGGATTTGATGCTTCCAGGACCTCTAACTCTTTCTGTTTCTCCCCTCTGCTTGGCTTTATTCACTACTTCAGATGGTCCTTTTCCTTGTAGGCAGCAAATATGGCCCCAGCATCCATAGAGTAATATCTTGACATTTCTCTGATCTGAGAAGAAAGGGAGGTTTGTCTTCTAGATTTCAGTACAAAAATCCTCAGGGAAGGATTTTGATTGTCCAAGGCTGGTCATGTGCCCACCCCTTGTACCCATTACTGTGTTCAGGAAGGTGAAATTTTATGATTGGCCCAGCATAGGACACTCCTCTCTGGCCAGTGGGCAGTATGTTACTATGAAACAGTGTATTGGGTAGACCAAAATAAATAATCTTAATTACAACTGAGTTTTCTTTTTCTTGAGATGTATTAAGTACTTTCCTTCCAATTAGGAACAGTTAATGTGTTAATAAAGCCATGGTGTCATGGGTTGGGTTATCCAGAAAACAGACTATGAGATGGAGATTAGTAATAGGAGGTTTTTTTAGGGAGTGTTCTTGAGATCACCACCTGCAGAAGGGAAGGGAAAGAAAGAGAGGAAAACAGGATGAGCAGAGGGTGAAGTTGGGCTGCTGGGAAGTTTCAGTGAAAGCTTCGGCCAGCTCCACGTAGAACTCTGAAGCTGTGGTGACCCTTCAGAATTGTCCTGGGTTGGAAGGGCTCAGGCCTTTATACTCCCACACCAACCAGGTTTTGGATAACGAAAGGGAAAGGCCAAACTGCAATCAATTAGTAACAATGCCTGGGCTGGGCGTGATGGCTCACGCCTGTAATCCCAACACTTTGGGAGGCTGAGGCGAGTGGATCACAAGGTCAGGAGTTCGAGACCTGCCTGGCCAACATGGTGAAACCCCGTCTCTACTATAAATACAAAAATCAGCTGGGCATGGTGACGGGCGCCTGTTATCCCAGCTACTCGGGAGGCTGAGGCAGGAGAATCGCTTGAACCTGGGTGGCAGAGGTTTCAGTGAACCGAGATAGTGCCACTGCACTCCAACCTGGGCGACAGAGCAAGACTCCGTCTCAGAAACAAGCAAACAAACAATGCCTGGATTGGTGCATTTAAAAAAGATTAGGAAAATATATCCGGACTTATTGATAAAGCAAACTGTAGTCGATTTATAGTTCAGCCACAGGCACAGGAAGGGAGTATGATATCATGCATGGGTAATGGATGCTGTGGTGTGCCACCCAGATCCCTCTTCAGGAATGAATGACATATTCCCCCAGCTGCTGGGAGTGCTGTCAGCAGACACCTCTCAGTGATCAGTCAGCCACCTTCAGAATTGCCTCAGCTAAAGAGGGCTGCTTCATAAAGGAAATACCCCAGCCCCCCATCCAATACTGGTCAACAGAACACATGTGTTATTTCCCTACGACAAATCCATTTCCTATAGTTGTGTAGCATGAGGCAATATACTGTAAGAGTAAGGTGGGCTCTGGAGTAAGAATTCATGGGCTGAAAGTCGTCTCTTCACTTTTACTAATTTTGTAACATCGGGCAAGGTACTTAACCTTAGTTTTCTTGTTTCCAAAATGGCAAATCAGTTAGGATTAAGTTTGGTGCCATGTAACAGGAAAATAAATAAATAAAAATAAACAAGATAGGATTTTCTTCTCTCACACATAAATCCAGAAGCCGGCCATTCAGGATTGACACGGCAGGCTCCTTTGAGTTCACTGTTCAATCATCCCTACAGTGTTGCCCTCATGTTCACTTCCAGCTATGACATTCTTGATGCAGGAACCAGAAAGGGCCAGGCATGGTGTCTCATGCTTGGAATCCCAGCACTTTGGGAGGCTGAGGCAGGAGGATTGCTTGAGCTCAGGAGTTTGAGACCAGCCTGGGCAACATAGTAAGACCTTGTCTCTACAAAAAAATTTAAAAAGCAGGGGTGGTGGTACACACCTGTAGTTCAAGCTGTTTGGGAGACTGAGGGAGAAGGACTGCCCAGCCTGGGCCACAGAGCAAGATACTGTCTCAAAAAACAAAAAAGGGCCAGGCACAGTGGCTCACGCCTGTAATTCCAGCACTTTGGGAGGCCGAGGCGGGCGGATCACAAGGTCAAGAGATGGAGACCATCCTGGCCAGCATGGTGAAACCCTGTCTGTACTAAAAATACAAAAATTGGCTGGGTGTGGTGGCACACGCCTGTAGTCCCAGCTACTCAGAAGACTGAGGCAGGAGAATCTCTTGAACCCAGGAGGCAGAGGTTGCAGTGAGCCAAGATCGAGCCACTGCACTCCAGCCTGGTGACAGAGCGAGAATGTCTCAAAAAAAAAAAAAAAAAAAAAGAGGAAGGGTACACCCTCCCCCAATTTTTAAGAAGACTTCTCCAAATACACATTTCTACTCATTTTTCATTTAGTCACAGAGTCATCGTAGACATTAAGGAGGCAAGGAAATACAGTGCTACAGCAGAGCAGCAGTGTCCCCAGTTGAAAATTCAGATCTTTAGTAAAGGAAAAGAGAAGAAAGGTACAAAGAGACAACCCAAAACCAAAAAACAACTCTGAAATCTGTGAGGATAATAATAAAGCCTATCTCACATGGTTGTTTTATTAATTAATAAGTATACAGTGTTTAGAACGGGCACTTATCAAGTATTCAGTAAATGTTGCTACTCTGGCTACTATTACAGCAGTGGTTCTCAGTTTGTAGGAGGTCATAAATGTTCACTATATTTTCACTAACTTTTGTCCATGTACAGAAAAATTAATGTCTACAAAATCTCATTACTTTAAAAAAGAGTTTGAAATTGTGTTGAATAAAATTTTACTTAAAATTGAGCTGGTTATGGTGGCTCATGCCTGTGATAGCAGCACTTTGGAGCACCAAGGCAGGAGGATCACTTGAGGCCAGGAGTTCAAGACTGGTCTGGGCAACATAGCAAGACCCCATCTCTACCAACAAATTTTAAAAATTAGCCAGGTATGGTAGCACATGGCTGTAGTCCCAGCTACTTGGGAGGCTGAGGTTGGTGGATCTCTTGAGTCCAGGAGTTCAAGGCTGCAGTGAACCTTGACCACACTACTGCACTCCAGCTTGGGTAACAGGGCAAGATCCTGTCTCAAAAGAAATAGCAGGGCGAAGTGGCTCATGCCTGTAATCCCAACACTTTGGGAAGCCGAGGTGGGAGGATCACTTAAGGCAGGGAGTTGGAGACCAGTCTAAGCAACATAGCAAGACCCCATCTCTACAAAACAATTTAAAAATTAGCGGAGTGTGATGGTGTATGCCTGTACTCCCAGTTACTTGGGAGGCTGAGTTGGGAGGATCCCTTGAGCCCAGGAGTTTGAGGCTGCAGTGGGCCGTGATCAAGCCACTGCACTTTAGCATAAGAGACAGAGCAAGACCCTGTCTCTAAAAAAAAACTAAGTAAAATTACTAGTGAATCCACTTTAACCTTTTTCATTGTGTATTTTTAAAATCAGTAGATACTGGCCGGGCGCGATGGCTCACGCCTGTAATCCCAGCACTTTGGGAGGCCTGAGGCAGGTGGACCACCTGAGGTCAGGCGTTCAAGACCAGCCTGGTCAACATGGTGAAACCCCATCTCTACTAAAAATATAAAATTTAGCCGGGTATGGTGGCAGGCACCTGTAATCCCAGCTACTCAGGAGGCTGAGGCAGGAGAATTGCTTGAACCTGAGAGGCAGAGGTTACAGTAAGCTGAGATCGCGCCATTGCGCTCCAGCCTGGGCAACAAGAGCAAACTTCGTCTCAAAAAAAAAAAAAAATCAATATATACTAAATTTATAATTACTATCACATGGTAATCTGTACAGTTTTTGACATTAAAAAAGAAGTTTGAGCTGGGTGCGGTGGCTCACACCTGTAATCCCAGCACTTTGGGAGGCCGAGGCAGGTGTATCACAAGGTCAAGAGATCAAGACCATCCTGGCTAACACTGTGAAACCCCATCTCTACTCAAAATACAAAATTAGCTGGGCGTGGTAGCATGTACCTGTAGTCCCAGCTACTCAGGAGGCTGAGGCAGGAGAATAGCTTGAACCCAGGAGGCGGAGGTTGCAGTGAGCTGAGATCACGCCACTGCACTCTGGCCTGGAGACAGAGCGAGACTCCGTCTCAAAAAAAGAAAAAAAAAGTCTGTAGAATCAAAAGCTGTCACTGCCTATAGTCCCAGCTACTTGGGAGCCTGAGGCAGAAGGATGGCCAGAGCCTAGGAGTTGAACACTGCAGTGCTCTATGATCGTCACTGTGATTAGCCACTGCACTCCAGCCTGGGCAACATAGTGAGACTCATCTCTAAAAAAATAAAAGGTTAGAGGCCGGGTACGGTGACTCGCGCCTGTAATCCCAGCACCTTGGGAGGGCAAGGTGGGCGGATCACCTGAGGTCAGGAGTTCGAGACCAACCTTAACAATATGGAGAAACCCCGTCTCTACTAAAATACAAAATTAGCGGCTGGGCGCGGTGGCTCCTGCCTGTAATCCCAACACTTTGGGAGGCCGAGGCGGGAGGATCACGAGATCAGGAGATCAAGACCATCCTGACTAACACGGTGAAACCCGGTCTCTACTAAAAATATTTTTTAAAAAATTAGCCGGGCATGGTGGCGGGCGCCTGTAGTCCCAGCTACTCGGGAGGCTGAGGCAGGAGAATGGCGTGAACCTGGGAGGCAGAGCTTGTAGTGAGCCGAGCTTGCGCCACTGCACTCCAGCCTGGGCGACAGAGCGAGACTCTGTCTCGGAAAAGAAAAAAAAAAAAAAATTAGCCAGGCATGGTGGTGCATGCCTGTAATCCCAGCTACTTGGGAGGCTAAGGCAGGAGAATCGCTTGAACCTGGGAGGCGGAGGTTGCCATGAGCCGAGATCGCATCACTGCACTCCAGCCTGGGCAACAAGAGCGACTCTCTGTCTCAAAAAAAAAAAAAAAAAAAAGTTGGTAATCTTGGGCCCTTGGGCCTATAGGACCACTTTTTTTTTTTTTTTTTTTTGGAGACAGAGTCTCGCTCTGTTGCCCAGGCTGGAGTGCAATGGTGCAATCTCGGCTCACTGCAAGCCCCGCCTCCTGGGTTCACCCCATTCTCCTGCCTCAGCCTCCCGAGTAGCTGGGACTACAGGCGCCCGCCACCACGCCCAGCTAATTTTTGGTATTTTTAGTAGAGACAGGGTTTCACCATGTTAGCCAGGATGGTCTCGATCTTCTGACCTCGTGATCCGCCCGCCTCAGCCTGCAAAGTGCTGCGATTACAGGCGTGAGCCACTGCGCCCGTCCAGGACAACATTTTTTATAAGACTATAACCCCACCTCTACCAGCCTCCATAGCCTTATTTTTTCTTCATATCACTTATGCCCTAGCTCTAGGATAATCCTGTTTCCCAGGATATATTATGTCTCTGGCCCTTTGGAATGCTTCTCTAACTTTGTTCTTTCACTGTCAGTTATTCAAGAATTCATTCTTAATAAAAATGATACAAATTTCTCACATAGGTACACAATCAAAACTATACTATTAATATAATTTGAAGTTGTAACAGTAATTTTTTTGTTGGCTTTTTTTGAAACAGGGTCTCACTCTGTCACTCAGGCTGTACTGCAGTGGTGCAGTCATAGCTCACTTCAGCCTCGAACTCTTAGACTCAAGCGATCCTCCTGCCTCAGCCTCCCAAGCTAATTTAAAAAAATATTTTTTTGTAAAGACAGGATCTCACTATATTGCCCAAGCTGGTCTTGAACTCCTGGCCGTAAGCAATCCTCCTGTCTCAGCCTACCAAAGGGCTGGGATTACAGATGTGAGCCACTGTGTCCAGCTGAGTAATACTTTTCAGTGAAATTTTAAAAAATTCATCATCATGGCATTGTTATTGGAAGCCTGCTTTGTTCAAGGATTTATATCATGGTGCATGCATTAAGTAATTAACAAATTAATTAATTACTCAAATATTTACTGTGTGCCTGCCATGTGACAATCTATAGTGTTGTAGGTGAGAGGAAGTGCGGAGGATACAGCAGAAATAGAAAGGTCCTCCTGAAGCTTCCAGTCTCTTCCTCCTTTACCAGTGCCCAACCAGGGGAACACTGTATTCAGTTTCCTCCTTGAAAACATTTTTCAACAGCTCCCATGCCCTGCTGCTCCCAAGTGATGGAAGCGACCACTATCTTACTGTGCCTGCATGATGTCCTCTAGTTTTCTATTGTAGCAGTTTATTTTGCTGACTCTACAGTGGACTTTTGGTAGATTTTTTTTTTTTGAGATGGAGTCTTGCTCTGTTGCCCAGGCTGGAGTGCAGTGGCACAATCTCGGCTCATTGCAACCTCTGCCTCCTGGGTTCAAGCGATTCTCCTGCCTTAGCCTCCTGAGTAGCTGGGACTACAGACACGCACCACCATGCCCAACTAATTTTTTGTATTTTTAGTAGAGACGGGGTTTCACCATGTTGGCCATGATGGTCTTGATCTCCCAACATCGTGATCCACCCGCCTTGGCCTCCCAAAGTTTTGGGATTACAGGCGTGAGCCACCACACCCAGCTGGTAGATGTTTTTCTGCAGGACCGCATTATAAGATAGTATGAGGTAGGCTGTGATTTTGTTTTGACACCACACCATTAGGCTTTTTTTTCCCCTTCTCCAATGTCTGCTCACTTCTTTCTTTTCCATTTATCTGAAACTTTTTTTTTGAGACAGTGTCTCACTCTGTCACCCAGGCTGGAGATCAGTGACACAATCATGGCTCACGGCAGCCTCGACCTCCCTGGCTCAAGCAATA
The DNA here is from genome assembly GCF_029289425.2 of Pan paniscus. NCBI lineage: Eukaryota > Metazoa > Chordata > Mammalia > Primates > Hominidae > Pan > Pan paniscus. Next base: position 33,528,815 of record NC_073265.2, on the reverse strand, counting down.
CTCCTGCTTCAGCCTCCCAAGTAGGTGGGGACTACAGACACACACAACCACACCTGGCTAATTTTTAAATTTTTTGTAGAGACGGTGTCTTTCTATGTTGCCCAGGCTGGTCTCAAACTCCTGGGCTCAAGCAGTCCTCCCGCCTCGGCCTCCCAAAGCATTGGGATTTACAGGCGTGAGCCATCGTGCCCAGCCTAAAACAGTTTTAAAATACTCTCTTATTCATTTCATTCTTTTTTTCTTTATATCCTTGAATTATGGAATTTTAGAACAGGAAGGGAATTTAGAGATTACCTAGTCTAAAACTCCTATTTAATAGATGAAGATAAAAATCCAGAGAAGTATTGCGATTTAAAATTATTCTATTTGGCCAGGCGTGGTGGCTCACGCCTGTAATCCTAGCACTTTGGGAGGCTGAGGCAGGTGGATCAGGAGGTCAAGATATCGAGACCATCCTGGCCAACATGGTGAAACCCTGTCTCTACTAAAAATACAAAAATTAGCTGGGCATGGTGGTGCGCGCCTGTAGTCCCAGCTACTCAGGAGCCTGAAGCAGGAGAATCGCTTGAACCCAGGAGGCAGAGGTTGCAGTGGGCTGAGATTGTGCCACTGCACTCCAGCCTGGTGACAGAGCAAGACTCGGTCTCAAAAAAAAAAAAATTATTCTATTCTACCAGTCAAAGGCAGACATAGGATGAGAATACAAGCTTTCTTCAAGATCCAGCATAAATCCTCACCCTCTGAGAGCTTCTTCCAAATTCCAGCTCAGCTCACATATTTTTCATCTGAATTTTGCGATTATTGTCTACATCATTGCGTATATTATCTACATTTATTGTCTGCATCATTTTGGCAATAATCAGAGTATAATACTGCCTTGCACTGCTACTCAAGTCTTTCACATTGGTTTGACTTGACTCTCCAGTTAGCTGTAAACTCTGGAAAGCACAGATTTTTCACTTTTATTTTCTCAGTTGGCAGTTAATGATATTAAGCAGATATGTACTGAGTGAATTAATGGGCACATAGTAGGGATTCAAATATTTTTTGACTGATTAGTCATCACTTCTCACCTATCTTTTCAAAATATAGTGGTTCTTGTTCCTTAACATTTGCTTCTATTTCCATTGTAATTTTAAAAAACCATACTTAGATTCTTGGCAAGCAATGAAAAGATGGTCATGCCTCTGCACAGTCTGCTGCAATGTATTTTTTCTACACTTGGCAGAAAACCCAAGGTTTCTGCCCTATTTTTTGTTCTCTGCCCTGCAGTTCATCTAATCTTCTAGCTCATGGTGGCTTTCTCTGCTAGATATTGTTCTGAAGAGCGACCCAATTAAATATGGCCCCATTTGATGCAGTGGGACTTTATGTGGGGCTAGTTTCAGATGGCCACCTTGTAATTTTCCGAACCTTTATTTATGTAGTTTTTTTTTTTTCATTCCTCAGCACCTGCTGCAGATGCTAGTGTGGCATCACAATAAATCCTCCTGTGCTGACTTTCAGGCAGAAGACACAGCTGTGAGCAGAGCTGGTCATGTGTCATCTACTGCTTTTTAAGCAGATCCTCGTGTGTATCCATTGTCTGAGCTTTAAGTGGAAGCTTTTTTAACCTACGTAGTTTTTCACTGAATCTGTTAGTTTCAGCATGTTGTTTGTGTTGTTTTCAGTAGTGCAATTCCTGATATCTATCAAGTAAACACCATGATGGATTGAGCTCACCTCATGCTCCTGTTCAGGTGCTATGTTTTGATTTGTCGGTATCCCAGAGAAGAAGCCCATTGCATCCAAGGCCAGAACAGAAGCCAGCAGTTGCAAAACACCATATTTTGTAGCAGGGCGATGTAGTAACTTTGAAATACTGATCCTTATTAACATATTGGTGTGCACAATGCTTTCTTTTGGCATCTGAGCATTGATGGGATTATTTTAAATCCATATTAAAAATTACTCCAAAGCAGGCAGATTGCTTGAAACCAGGAGACCAGCCTGAGCAACACAGTAAAACCCATCTCTACAAAATATACAAAAATTAGCTGGTCATGGTGGCCCATGCCTATGGTCCCAGCTACTTGGGAGGCTGAGGTGGGAGGATCATTTGAGCAAGAGGATGAGGCTGCAGTGAGCCATGATCACACCACTGTACTCCAGCTTTGGCGATGGGAGTGAGACCATGTCTCAAAAAATGAAAATAAAACAAATTACTGATATTTAACTGGGCACAGTGGTTCATGCCTGTAATGCCAACACTTTGGGAGGTTGAGGCGGGAGGACCACTTGAGGCCAGGAGTTCAAGACTAGCCTGGGCAACACAGTGAGACCCCATCTCTATTAAAAAAAATTTTTTTGGCCGGGCGTGGTGGCTCATGCCTGTAATCCCAGCACTTTGGGAGTCCAAGGCGGGAGGATCACAAGTTCAGGAGATCGAGACCGTCTTGGCCAACATGGTGAAACACCATCTCTACTAAAATACAAAAAATTAGCCAGGCGTGGTGGTGCGTGCCTGTAATCCCAGCTACTTGGGAGACTGAGGAAGGGGAATCTCTTGAACCCCGGAGGCAGAGGTTGCAGTGAGCTGAGATGGCGCAACTGCACTCCAGCCTGGTGACAGAACAAGACTCCATCTCAAAAACAAAAAACAACTTTGGGAGGCCAAGGCGGGTGGATCACCTGAGGTCAGGAGTTCAAGACCAGCCTGAACAACATGGTGAAATCCCATCTCAAAATACAAAAAAAAATTAGCTGGGCGTGGTGGCAGGCGCCTATAATCCCAGCTACTCTGGAGGCTGAGGCAGGAGAATTGCTTGAACCCAGGAGGTGGAGGTTGCAGTGAGCTGAGATTGCACTGTTGCACTCCAGCCTGGCTGACGAGCAAAAAACTCTGTCTCAAAAAAAAAAAAAAAAAAATTTTTTTTTTTTTAATCAGCCAGGCATGATGTCATGTGCCTGTAGTCCCAGGTACTCAGGAGGCTGAGGTGGGAGGATCGCTTGAGCCCAGGAGGTCAAGGCTGCAGTGAGTTGTGATTACACCACTGCTCTCCAGCCCGGGCGACAGAGCAAGACCCTGTCTCAAAAAAACCAACCAAACAAACAAACAAACTACGGATATTTTAAAGAAAATCTGTTAATTTCCATATCCAGGTAAGTTATTTCAAATGATATGTAGCTAGACCACACTCAGTACATACTGTGCTATTTCATGCCTCCATGCCTTGGAACACTCTGTTTCTCTTTGCTAGAATGCACTCCCTTTGCATTCTCCTAAGTCTTTTAAGATACTATTTGAATGTCTCTTACAAAACAATTTCATCTTTGTGCCTCTACTACACCTAATTTACATGTTTGGTATTACACTTACTATAAGTGTATTACTGCTATTTAGTTTATACATATGTCACCTTGTTATAGATTGTGAGATCCCTAAAGATAAGGACTGTGTCCTTATCTTTCCACCATTCAGCACTGTGGCTGACATATATCATGTTTGATAAAGGAACATGATTTATTTCCTCTGGGTGGTATTTGACTAATCCTTGGTCTTTCTATCACATATAAAGAAAATCCTAAAATAGATTAATTTTTCATGTTGAATTGTCTGAATTCGTATGAATGTATGAATTTGGGGGTGTTTTTTAAAAGTGGAAACAATTTAATGTTTTTTAATGCTTATGAACATGCTCAGAGCAAAAAAAAAAAAAAATCAGATAGTCAGAATGGGAAAACAAACAGTGAAAATCACCAACAGTTTCATCCACCAAAGTAAAACCACAGTTAACATTCTAGCATAGAGCTTTCCAGACTTTTTCCTTTTTCCTTTTTTTTTTTTTTTTTTTTTGAGATAGAGTCTTGCTTTGTCACCCAGGCTGGAGTTCAGTGACACAACCATAACTCACTGTAACTTCGGACTCCTGGGCTCAAGCCATCCTCAGTCTCCCAAGTAGCTGAGATCACAGGTGCACGCCACCATGCCCAGGTAATTTTTATTTTTGCAGAGATGGGGGTCTCACTATATTACCAAGGCTGATCTTGAACTTCTGGCGTCAAGTGATCCTCCCTCCTCGGCCTCCCAAAGCACAGGATTACAGGCATGAGCCACCACTCCCGGGCCCATCAATGCATTTTTAATGCATATCAAAAGTACCATGTGTATTGTTTTGTGACCTGCTTTTTCACTTAACAATATCTTGCAGGCAACTTTCCATGTAATAAATTTATTGCTACATATCCGTTTTTGGTCAATGCATAGAACGATGTACTATATACTTTATTTAACGAATCTCCTATAGATGATCACTAAGTATTTTAGGTAGCTTCTTATGGTCGCCCAGAACAAAGACATCCCTCAAGACACTTTATTTTTATTTTATTATTATTATTTTTAGAGAGAGTCTTACTCTGTCACCCAGGCTGGAGTGCAGTGGTGCAATCCTGGCTCACTGCAACCTCTACCTTCTGGGTTCAAACGACTCTCATGCTTCAGCCTCCCGAGTAGCTGGGATGCATGCCACGACACCCAGCTAATTTTTGTATTTTTAGTAGAGATAGGGTTTCGCCATGTTGGCCAGGCTGGTTTCAAACTCCTGACCTCAGGTGATCCACCCACCTCGGCCTCCTAAAATGCTGGGATTATAGGCGTAAGCCACCATGCCCAGCTGGCAAGATACTTTAAAAATGTAGGAAAGACTCGTTCAGATTTCCTCAAGGATCAAGAGGGCACGTTAAAGGATGTTCAGTCCATAGATCAAAACTGGAACCAGAAGTCCATCTATCAGGACACAGCTCTATAAACCAACTACTCTTTCTGACACTTCTTTTTTTTTCAGACTGAGTCTTGCTCTGTTGTCCAGGCTGGAATGCAGTGGTGTGATCTCAGCTCACTGCAACCTCCACCTCCCAGCTTCAAGCCATTTTCCTGCCTCAGCCTCCCCAGTAGCTGGGATTACAGGCACCTGCCACCATGCCCAGCTAATTTTTGTATTTTTAGTATAGATGGGGTTTCACCATGTTGTTCAGGCTGGTCATGAACTCCTGACTTCAGGTGATCTGCCCGCCTCAGCCTCCCAAAGTGCTGGGATTATAGGCATGAGCCACTGCGCCCAGCCTCTTTCTGACACTTCTGTCTCTCCTCTCGTCTCCATGTCTCCCCAATTTTCTCTTCTTCTTCAGAGTTTTTGCTTCCTCTCAACTTCCACTTGTACAGAGCTTTGACTTGGCTTGCTCTCGTCTCCTACATGTGATATTCTTTTGGTTTCTGTCCCTTATTGTCAGTAAGTAGAAGTTCAGATATTTTTATCCTATACCCAGAGGATGATCTTGTACACTCCACTTGAGATCCCCGGTGTAGAAGTGAAAGAAGTAACGAGAAATGGAGGTGAAGAGATAAGTGGGGGCCAGATCATAGAGAGCTCATATTAAAGAGTCTGGCTTTTTACCCAAGAGTAAGAGAAAACCACTAAAAGATTTTAGGAATATTTATGATTTAGGAAGACTTTTCTAGCTAAGTGTGATTGTGCCTGCAAGTCTGTAGATGGCAGGAAGGCTAGTTGAGAGACTGTTGCAACAATTCATATGAGAAACATTAAAGTCCAAGAAACATCCCAGAAACAGTTTTTAACTTGAACAGTTGTATCAGTGCTGGGGGCATTCCCTGAAACAGGAACTCTGGAGAGCTGATGAGCTTACAAGTCGTTTCTATAAGGCAGAAGGTTTTCTAGTTGAACGAAAAATTACACATTACTTCACTAAGTCCTTGAAGATCTTCATCTGACAACCTCAGACCTTTTCTACTCTCAAATTCTATTCAAGAGCTGTTTGGGGTTGTGGTTGTCTTAAGTCTTAAACCATGAAGCTAATTTTTACTCCTCTAGCTTTATCCTTTGTCATAATGAAATACATTTTCTTGACTGAATAACATGTCATGCCTTTTACCTCCTCCTGCCAATGTGTGACGGATATGTAAGAAAAAAATACTAAAAAAATTTTTGATAATCCATTCACAAAGTGTGATCTTTCTCCATGTTCCCCCCACCACCCCACTTTTTGTTACACTTTCTCTTTCTCCTCCTCCTCTTCCCTCTGGGAAGTCGTTTTGAAGGAACAGGCATCTGTCTAGACTGTTTTTTATTTCTAGAAAGTATTAGGTGGATGACTGATGCTTCAGAAAAATGGATTCCAAAGAAAAAGGAAACAAGATTACTGGGGTTTAGTCAACTAGCTTTACAACAAGACACAAACAATTCCCTTAGTCTAGTAGTAGAATGGTAGGTATGGGCCTGGAAAGGTTTATTCATCATGCCTGATGTTCCTCACATCTGGACCTGCCTTTTATTCCTCAAGAACTTATCCTAGCAAGACTGATGGCCAACTCTCCTGAGCATTCTCGAAGCTGAAGCAGGATACTTCTCCACTGTCTTTCCTCCTTTTCCTCTCCCACTCAAAGATAATTTTTGGGTGAGAGCAAATTAAGTCTAGGAATTTACTAACTTGAAACATTACTTTTTAAAGTATATGTCTTAGCTATAGTATTATTTATCTATAACTTTGGCTAAAGTAGTAAGACCTGATCCATCTGACTTAAATCCATTGAAATGTGTTCCCCCAAAACCCTATCAAAGAATTTACAACTTCTATCTCTTACTTAGGACTCCCTTAACTGTAGTTTACATATCTTAGAGTTTTTCTCGATGGATACGTAGAAACAGCATTTCCCTGGAACAGAGGCTCATAAAAATGATGGCATAGGCCAGGTGCAGTGGCTTATGCCTGTAATCCCAACAGTTTGGGAGGTCAAGGTAGGTGGATCACTGAGGTCAGGAGTTCAAGACCATTCTGGGCAATACAGCGAGACCCTGTCTCTCCAAAAAAAGTTTATTTATTTATTTATTTATTTTTATTTTTATTTTTTTTGAGACAGAGTCTCACTCTGTCGCCCAGGCTGGAGTGCAGTGGCGCAATCTCGGCCACTGCAAGCTCTGCCTCCTGGGTTCAAGCCATTCTCCTGCCTCAGCCTCTGGAGTAGCTGGGACTACAGGCGACCGCCACCACACCCAGCTAATTTTTTTGTATTTTTAGTAGAGACAGGGGTTTCACCGTGTTAGCCAGGATGGTCTTGATCTCCTGACCTTGTGATCCACCTGCCTCGGCCTCCCAAAGTGCTGGGATTACAGGCGTGAGCCACCACGCACGGCCACTGGAGATGTAATTTACATACCATAATGTTCACCCATTTAAAGTGTGTAATTCAATGATTTTTAGTACAGTTACAGAGCTGTGCAACAGTTGCTACTATCGAATTCCAGATTATTTCCATTATACCAAAAAGAAATCCATAAGCAGTCACTCTCCATTCTTCCTCCCCCTAGGTCTAGGCCTACTTTTTGACTCTATGGATTTACCAGTTCTGGACATTTCATATAAATGGTATCATACTATATGGGGTTTTTTGTGATTGGATTATCTCACTTAGCATAATGTGTTTGAGCTTCATCTATGTTTTTAGCATGTATCAATACTTCATTACTATTTTTTTTTTTTTTTTGAGACAGAGTCTTTCTCTGTCACCCAGGCTGGAGTGCAATGTCGCGATCTTGGCTCACCGCAACCTCCGCTTCCCGAGTTCAAGCGATTCTCCTGCCTCAGCCTCCTGAGTGGTTGGGATTACAGGCGCCCGCCACCACGCCTGGCTAATTTTTGTGTGTGTGTGTGTGTTTTTAGTAGAGATGGGGTTTCACTGTGTTTGCCAGGATGGTCTCAATCTCCTGACCTCATGATCCGCCAGCCTTGGCCTCCCAAAGTGCTGAGATTACAGACGTGAGCCACCACGCTTGGCCAATGCAAGTCTTTTCAAAGAATTTATTACTCTTGACTTGTGCACAAGTCACGGCCTTTATTTTCTAGCTCTGCAAATTACTGTTGTTAACCCAGCACTTATATACCTGCTTATCACTTTTATTATCTGTTTTAATAATAGAGATCACAGAAAAGTGAAATACAATGCAAAACAAATCCCAGCCCAGTTTGCAAACACCAAGCATGAGCAAGAGGCCAAGTGAGCTGCCAGCCTCTCATTCAACCTTATGTTCCTAGTGCAACAAGCAGCAGCAGTTCTGTATCACAGTGATGTTATAGAACCTGTAGCCAGTCTAGGCGCTGTGATTCATGTTCCCTACATATCTGATTGTATCTAGTTTGCAATGTGAAAATCCACTGTAGAAGAAATGTCTGTAAGTGTAAGTTGCTATGGAAACGTGGAGAAAGAAATACTTAATTCCTTCTTGGAGGTACCAGGGGGATTGAAGTTCAGGGAAGGTTGCCCATTTGATCTGAGTTTTGAGTAAGGAGAGAATGTGTTCGTAGGTATACAAGGGGGGACAGGCACATCCAGGTGAGGATACATCATGAAGGAACAGGAAACATTGCTGTGGAAGTTTAGAGAATGGAAATTTATCTGTCATGGCTGAAACAAGGTTTTTTGAAAGCCAATTTTCAAATAAGTTTTAAAATAATGTAAATGTACATCTATTCTATTGTGTAGAACTAGTATATCTTATATCCTAAGAACAGGCGTTGCTATTCTTCAATCACTTCTCAATGACTTATTTAGATAATTTTACTCACATTAATCTGCATTCATTTTCTTCCCATTAGCCATTTTTCTCTAAGAATTACTATAATTTACAAAAGGTACTGGCAGTCTCTGATAAAAATATATATCCACATACAGTCATTCACGTGGTTTGGGGGCTGAAAACTGAGCTCTAAGCAGGATATCTAGATGTTGGCATGTCCTTCAAGGAACTCCATGAACCTGGGCAAGTTGCTCAACTTATTTTGACCTCAACATTTTTTATGGGTAAAACAAGATGATCTCTAAGATCCCTTCGACTATAATGGTCCTTTCAGATGGTGAATTGTGAACTAAGCAGCCTAATGTCCTATCTGGCTAGGAGATTTGCCTTACATGCCTGGAACAAGACAGAAATTAAAATATTTATGTCCTAAGAAAGAGTCTCTCAGGTAGAGACCCCTAGACAATGATGGGGCAAGGCAAATAACCTCACACTTAAGTACATGATAAACTGCTGCCCATGCTAATCTGTCATTAAAGTTTGGTTAAATTAGAATCAGAAATTTGTAGACATAAGCAGTGCTATTTTGTCGTTGTTGTTGTTTTGAGGCAGGGTCTTCCTCTGTCACCCAGGCTGGAGTGCAGTGGTGTGATCACAACTCACTGCAGCCTCAATCTCCTGGGCTCAAGTGATCCTCCCACCTCAGCCTCTCAACTAGGTTGGACTACAGGTGTGCACCACCATGCCCAGTTAATGTTTTTTTTTTTAAAAAAAATTAGAGATAGGGTCTCAATATGTTGCCCAGGCTAGTTTTGAACTCTTGGCCTCAAGTGATACTCCTGCCTTGGCCTCCCAAAGTATTGGGATTACAGGTATAAGCCACCACAATTGGCCACTATGCTTTTTTAAAAATTGTAGTAAAAGGCCAGGCACGGTGGCTCACGCCTGTAATCCCAGCACTTTGGGACGCCAAGGTGGGCGGATCACTAGGTCAGGAGTTCAAGACCAGCCTGGCCAACATGGTGAAACCCTGTCTTTACTAAAAATACAAAAATTAGCTGGGTGTGGTGGTGTGCACCTGTAATCCCAGCTACTTGGGAGGCTGAGGCAGGAGAATCGCTTGAACCCAGGAGGCGGAGGCTGCAGTGAGTCAAGACTGTAACACTGCACCCTAGCCTGGGCGACAGAGTGAGACTCAGTCTCAAAAAAGAAAATATTGTAGTAAAATACACAGAACATGAAGTTTACCATTTTAACCACTTTTAGGTGTACAATTCAGTTGTATTATGTACATTCACAATATTGTGTAATCATCATCACTAACTATAAATGCTACGCTTTCGTGTTTTGTTTTTCCTCCCTTAGTTTCCTTAGATAATGTTATTTTAAATAAATCTTCTCCCTCAGCTGAATGAAAAGAAAAGAAACTTTTTCGCTTGGGCATGGTGGCTCACGCCTGTATTCCCAGCACTTTGGGAGGCCGAGGTGGGTGGATCACGAGGTCAGGAGATCGAGACCATCCTAACTAACACGGTGAAACCCCGTCTCTACTAAAAATACAAAAAATTAGCCAGGCGTGGTGGCGGGCACCTGTAGTCCCAGCTACTTGGGAGGCTGAAGCAGGAGAATGGCGTGAACCCGGGAGGCGGAGCTTGCAGTGAGCCGAGATAGCACCACTGCACTCCAGCCTGGGCGACAGAGTGAGACTCTGTCTCAAAAAAAAAAAAAAAAAAAGAAAAGGAAAGAAAAAAAACTTTTTCATATTGCCATTACAGTTTTTCTTTTTCTTTCTTTCTTTTTCTTTTTTTTTTTAAGAGGCAGGGGTCTCACTATGTTGCCCAAGCTGGATTCAAACTCCTGGACCTATGCAATCCTCCAACCTGAGCCTCCAGAGTAGCTGGGACTATGGCATGTGCCAGTGCATCAGGCTACAGTGGTTCTTAACTTGGAGATCCTTTTCCCCCTCAGGGGACTTTTGGCAATGTCTGGATACTATTGACATCTAGTGGGTATAGGCTAGCAATGTTGCTAAACATCCTACAATGTACAAAACAGTTGCCCACTCGCCCCCTGCACAACAAAGAATTATCTAGCCTCAAATGTCATTAGTGTTGCTTTTGTGATTCCTTGCTCTTTCAGAATCATTCTGGGGCTCTATGCCTCTCTCTCTCAGCAATGGAGAGGCATGCTGGTAATAAGATTGGAAAAGTTTTGAAACCCGAGGAAATACAGCAAGACCCAGGCAGATAAAGAGAAGAAACCAAATAAGGATGAACTGTGAACATTAATTCCTTTTCTCCTAGTGATCCCCTCATTGTGTTGCTCTCTAATTCTATGTTAGTGGTCATTTTATAACTGTTCCTGTAGTACAATACTTATCAACAGCATGACTACAATGGTGAAAGGACAGGACCAAGATGCAAGAGGCCCAAACAGTGAAAGGCAGTGTTTAATTACTTCTTCATTTGGAATGAGTTATTTCTAAGAAGCAGTCTTCTCTTGAAATTTGACTTCTATTGTACCTTGATCATTGGCATCTGACCCTTAGTTTCCTGGATATGCTAGTAATATGTCTGGTCCTGATTGTGGATTGTTTGCAATCTTTTTCCAAGAGGAATATTAGTTTGGTTAGTAGTCTCAGTGGAACTTCCTAGCAGAAAAAAATAAGCAGTAATTCCTCTTCTAACTTCACTCTTGGCCGGGTGTGGTGGCTCACACCTGTAATCCCAGGACTTTGGGAGGCCAAGGTAGGAGGATCGCTTGATCTCAGGAGACCAGCCTGGGCAACATGGCAAAATCCTGTCTCTACTAAAAATACAAAAATTAGCTGGGCATGGTGGTGTATGCCTGTGGTCCCAGCTACTTGGGAGGCAGAGGTAGAAGGATCGCTTGAGCCCAGGGTGGAGTTTTTTGTTTGTTATGGTAGTTTGTTTGTTTTTTAATTTTTATTTATTTATTTACTTTTATACACATGAGCCACCACGCCAGGCCAATTAGACCAGTTTTTAAATTTTAAGACTTTGACTACTCATTTTAAGACTATAAGTCATTTTGACACAGACCTATGTTAGAAATGAGCTGAATTGTCCTAAGACCTAAATATGGGGAAATGGCCAGGTTGTTAAGTTCCGTACTTAAATGTTTTATGAAGTCTCAACTGATTGCTACTAAGAGAAGATCCTAACTTGATCCAGTGAGAAATAATTTGCTCATGGAATGAGGAACAGAGATAACAGAGTGGGGAGGTTCCCAGTATGCGCTTGCCTTTCCTCCCTCCCCGCCCAACAAAAGAACAGAGGTAGCTATACCAGCACTTCCCAAATTGTGCTCCATGGGACAATAATGCCTAGAAAGTCAGCAAGTGTTAAGACAAAAACTGTGGGGGGGGGGGGGCGGTGGGGTTAAAACCAGGATGCAAACTAATTATTAGGTTCCCTAAGTGAAAATGTCAGTGCTCCAAGAAGCAGACATCAATTAGAATGCTTTTTCAACATAGTTTCCTTATTTTTCACCCAAGGTAACATTCAGTAATTACTGGATATTTCCTGCACTGGCTTATCAGCCATCTGCTCCTGGTAATCTTGCTTCTAGAATTTTGTCAAAGTTCCAACCAGAAACAGAGATTGACCCTGCCCGTCTCAGCAAGACCTGACCTGATTTCTGCTCCCTGCTCCCCAGGTTATCTGCCTTCTTCTCGTTTAATCAAGAAGATTGATAGGCTGGGCGTGGTGGCTCACACCTGTAATCCCAGCATTTTGGGAGTCTGAGGCAGGCGAATTACTTGAGTTCACGAGTGAGACCAGACTGGGCAACATCTATTAAAAATACAAAAACTTAGTTGAGCGTGGTGGCAGGTGCCTGTAGTCTCACCTACTCGGGTGGCAGAGGTGGGAGGATCACTTGAACCGGGAGGCAGAGGTTGCAGTGAGCTGAGATTGTGCTGCTGCACTGCAGCCTGGGCAACACAGCCAGACCCTGTCTCCAGAAAAAAAAAAAAGATTGATAGTGAAGACATCCAATTATAACTTTTTCTTTCTCATTTGGAGCGCTAAAAGGTGAGCATCTTCTCGTCTCCACTAGAAATATTATAAGGTGGTAAGCGTTTTTGTAATGTAGTATATTTGATATGCTCTTTCCTTTCCTCTGATATAATTTATATGCTTTATGTTGTGGAAAAAGAACAGCTTAAGGTTGTTCTTAACCTAAACTTAATACGTTATTTTTTCAGTGACTCCTTAGCTCTGCAAGTGATGTTCAGGATGTTCACATATTCACAGGCATGTGGTCACAGACTCACCCTGCTATTCAACACCTACAAAGTTAATAGGTTTCCTTATACATGAATATTCATAGCAGCATTATTCGTAATAGCCAAAAGGTGGAAACAAATTAAATGTTTTCTAACTGAATATTTAACAAAATGTGGCATATTTATATACTGGAATATTATTTGGCAATGAAGAGCAATGTGGTCTGGATTTCATATTATTAAAGTCAATGTTGGCCAGGTGCAGTGGCTCACGACTGTAATCCCAGCACTTTGGGAGGCCAAGGCAGGTGGATCACAAGGTCAGGAGTTCGAGACCAGCCTGGCCAACATAGTGAAACCCCGTATCTACTAAAAATACGAAAAAAAAAAATTAGCCGGTCATGGTGGCAGTCTCTTGTAATCCCAGCTACTTGGGAGGCTGAGGCAGGAGAGTCACTTGAACTAGGGAGGCAGAGGTTGCAGTTAGCCGAGATCATGCCACTGCACTCCAGCCTGGGTGAGAGAGCAAGACTCCATCCCAAAATAAAATAAAGTCAATGTTAATAAGATTTTAAAAGTTATTTTTTTGGAATGTAAGCGCTTGGAAAACTTAAAGGCCAGAAATGATAACAGTAATGGGAAAGCTCCAGAGTGTGAAGTTAAAGGGCCATGAGAAGGGTTCAGGCTTGTTTTTGTTCATTTTGATCAACCAATCTGTTATTATTATTATTATCATTATTATTTGAGATGAAGTCTCGCTCTGTCTCCCAGGCTGGAGTGCAGTGGTGCAATCTTGGCTCACTGCAACCTCCGCCTCCTGGGTTCAAGCGATTCTCCTGCCTCAGCTTCCTGAGTAGCTAGGATTACAGGTGTGTGCAACCATGCCCAGCCAATTTTTATATTTTTAGTAGAGATGGGGTTTCATCATCTGGCAAGGCTGGTCTTGAACTTCTGACCTTGTGATCCACCCTCCTCGGCCTCCCAAAGTGCTGGGATTACAGGCATGACCCACCGTGTCTGGCCCCAATCTGTTATTTTTTTTATTATTATTTTTTGAGACGGAGTCTCGCTCTGTCGCCCAGGCTGGAGTGCAGTGGTGCGATCTCGGCTCACTGCAAGCTCTGCCTCCTGGGTTCACGCCACTCTCCTGCCTCAGCCTCCCAAGTAGCTGGGACCACAGGCGCTTGCCACCATGCCCGGCTAATATTTTGTATTTTTAGTAGAGATGGGATTTCACCGTGTTAGCCAGGATAGTCTCGATCTCCTGACCTCGTGATCCACCCACCTCAGCCTCCCAAAGTGCTGGGATTATAGGCGTGAGCCACCGTGCCTGGCCTCCAATCTGTTATTTTTAACAAACGTTTTTTAACAAAAACGTCTTTATTGCTGCCATTACTGAAAAAAAGAACTTTATTATTTTTTCTTATATCTCAATTCTTCCCATTGAGACCATCAACTTTTAAATGCAATTTTTAGATAATTTTTTTTTTTTTTTTGAGACAGAGTCTCACTCTGTCTTGCCCAGGCTGGAGTGCAGTAGTGTGATCTTGGCTCACTGCAAACTCTGCCACCCGAGTTCAAGTGATTCTCCTGCCTCAGCCTCCCTAGTAGCTGGGATTACAGGAGCCTGCTACCGCACCTGGCTAATTTTTGTAGTTTTAGTAGAGACGGGGTTTCACCATCTTGGCTAGGCTGGTCTTGAACTCCTGACCTCGTGATCCACCCACCTCAGCCTCCCAAAGTGCTGGGATTACAGGCATGAGCCACTGCGCCCAGCTGATAATGTGATGTTTTAAACCCAAGTTGTGCAAATAACACAACAGTGCCTTTATTTGCTGCTTATTGAATTCTACCTTGTAATACTTTATCTCTCAGATTGTGAGCTTATTGAAGACAGGAATCATACCATTCATCTTCATATTTCATTTCTCCCTTGGCTTCAGAAAAAGACTACCATGTCTAACACATAGGCACTGAATACCTTTTTTTTCTTCAGTGAAATTGAATGGGAATTTTAAAATTATGATCTTTTTTAAACCTTTTTTATTGTGAAATCAGAAAGGCAGAAAAGAGCACAATACAAAAATGTATAGCTCAACAAATTATCCACAAAGCAGACATCCATGTAGCTATTACTCAGCTCAATAAAAACATTATTACCAGCAACCCTCTCTCAATCACTATCCCCTTTGTTCTCCCAAAGGTAACTATTATCTTGACTTTTGTAAACACATACTCTTAAACACTGTAGGTTAGTCTGGCCTGGTTTTTAAAACTTACTACAAATGGAATAACACTGAACAGGAAGAGAAAACCTTGAAATATTCAGAGCTGAAAATGATTAAGGTGAGTATTTTTTAGATGCCTGCCCCCCGCCACATTTTCTCTCCCTCCCTACCTGCCCCAGAAAAAGGAAGCCCTAATTCCTTAGTTCTCTAAACCTGCTCATCCAAGAGGCAGTTACCCTAGAGCAGCCGCCTGCTGGAGCATCCCGCCCAACACACTGCCGTGTAAGGAGCTCCCCTGCTGCTACTGACTCCGGATGACTGGGATCCATCAGGAAACTCCGTCCAAGGGCACTAATTGTGCATGTGTTCTTTTGTATCTCAGATTCACCTATAATGAATCCATAATGTTGTAAATAGATTTGTACCTAAAATTCATCCATAATCATCCATAATGTTGCATATAGATTTAGCCTGCTCATTTCCATTGCTGTATGTCATTCCATTGTATGAACACATCACACTACATATTTACTCGTTCTTTTTTTTTTTTTTTTTTCAGATGAGGTCTCGCTCTGTCGGCCCAGGCTCCAGTGCAGTGGCGTGATCTCGGCTCACTGCAAGCTCCACCTCCTGGGTTCAAGCCATTCTCCTGCCTCAGCCTCCTGAGTAGCTGGAACTACAGGCGCCTGCCACCACACCTGGCTAAGTTTTTGTATTTTTAGTAGAGACAGGGTTTCACCGTGATAGCCAGGATGGTCTCGATCTCCTGACCTCATGATCCACCCGCCTCGGCCTCCCAAAGTGCTGGGATTACAGGCATGAGCCACTGTGCCTGGCCTCATATTTATTCATTGTACTGTCGATGCCATATTTAGGTGATTTCCAGTTTGGAACGATTACAAATAACATCTCCATGAGCATTTATATATATGTCTCTTGATATATATGTGTTCACTTTTGTACTGGATACCTGAGGGTGGAATTGCTGGAATTGCTGGATCACTGAGTATGCACCTTCCACCTTAGTAGAGAAAGTCAAGCTGTTGTTGTATCACTCCTGCCAGCAGTGTATGAGAGTTCCCAGTGCTTCACGCCCTTGCCAACAGTTATTATTGTAGTCTGTTTAATTTTAGCTTTTCTGGGGGATATACAGTATTATCCAATTGTGGGTTTTTGTTTGTTTGTTTTGTTTTGTTTTTTAGAGACAGAGTCTTGCTCTGTTGCCCAGGCTGGAGTGCAGTAGCAGGATCACAGCTCACTACAGCTTCAAACTCCTGGGCAGAATTGAGCCTCCCACATCAGCCTCCCAAGTAACTGGCACTGCAGGTACATGCCACCATACCTGGCTAATTTTTATTTTTTTTCGTAGAGACAGAGTCTGACTATGTTGCCCAGGCTGGTCTTTTTCTTTTCCTTTAATTTTTATTTATTTATTTATTTATTTATTTATTTTTAGAGATGGGTTTTCACCTTGTTGCCCAGGCTGGTCTTGAACTCCTGGGCTGAAGCAACCCTTCAGCCTCGGCCTCCCACAGTGCTGGGATTACAGGCATGAGCCACCATGCTCAGCCCCAATTGTGGTTTTAATTTACATTTTCCTGATCACTAATGAGATTGGGCAATTTTCATATGTTTATTGGCTATTTGATATCCTCTTGTGAAATGCCTGTTCAAGTCTCTTGCCTGTTTTTCAATTGAGTTGTTCAAATTTTTGTTATTGATTTCCAGTAGTTCTTCATACAGTATACTCTGGATACAAGCCCTTGGTCAGTTGTATATGTCGTAAATTTCCTCTCCTTTTTGTAGCTTGTACTTTTCATTCTCTCTATAGTCTTTTGAAGAAGAGAAATTCTTGATTATAACACAGTCAAATTCATCAACTTTTTAATATGTTCCCTGTTTTAGAATGCTTTCCCTACACCAAGATCATAAAGGTATTCTGTATTATCCTCTAGAAATTGTATGTTTTTCCTTTCAAATTTAGATCTACAATCTACATTGGATTGTCTTTTATATATGATGTGAGTTAAAGGTTGTTTCTTTTTTTCTTCCCAAGATTCTTTTTCAAATATCATAGTGTCATTTATTGAAAAGACTGTTCTTTCTCCACTGCTCTGCAGCACCATCTTTGTTAAGAATCAAATGTTGATCAATATATGAGCCATTTCATTCTATTTGTCTATCCTTGTACTGACATCACACTGTCTTAATTGCTATTGCTTTATACCATGTCTTTATATCCAAGATAACAAGTGCTCCATTCCAGTTCTTCTTCCATTGGGTCTCGGCTATTTGTTACTTTGCATTTCTGTATAATTTTTAGAATTAACATGTCAAGTGGAACTTTCATTTTTCTCTCCTAGTGCTGACTTTCAGCAGCTAAATTTCTGTGGGACTATAGTTATTTAGAACTTTAATGACAATAGCACTTTGAAAGGACGTGATATAGTGGGAAAAACATGGGCCATGCTATCAGACTTGAGTTTGAATTTATTCCTACCATTCTCTATTAGTGTGGGACATGAGAATGGTACAGGCTTGTTTTTATCTATTTTGATCAATTTTTAGGCCACAATAACAGAAACATCTTTATTACTGAAATTAGGGAAGAAAAATAACTTTGTTATTGCAAATATGAGACTATCTTCTTCCCATTGAGACAGTCACTTTTATAAGCACAAGTTAATTAGCTTCCCTAAATTCAGGCTTATCAGTTGTAAAATGGGGATAAAAATAATTACTTTATGAGGAATGAACCTTTGTAAATGTGCTTAGCACGGAAAAGGAACTTGATAATGGTGGTCCTTATATCTGTTCTTTCTTGGCTTGTCTAGCGTGTTTTCCTACACCCTTCTCAGTTGACTGGGAGCAATGGCAGGTCTGAGATGCTAGAAGTTTTTGCATAATAAGAGCCTAATTTTCAGAAATTCATATTATCTAAACTGGGAGATATTGGGGTACATTAGATACATATTATCTAAACTGGGAGAGATTGGGGTAAAAATTATGTATATGAATACATTCTTTATAAATGTTTTACAAATTATGATGCACATTTTAAATTTCACCATTATTCTTCTTTTCCTCCTCCTTTAATATTAGTTATAAATCATACAGAGTATAGGTTTTGTTTCTATAATGCTCAGTGCAATAAAAAGTCAGGCTTGTGACTGGATTGTTAAAATTCAGCACTGCACGGGTTTGTTGGCATCATGATAAATATTTCTTAGTCCAGTTCAGAAATGCGTCAAAGCTATCATGACATGTATCAGACATGTCATGATATGACATGACATGCAGCAGACAATGTATCAGTCAGCTCTGGGCATCATTACCCACTTATCATAACTGTAACTTGTGCCTCATCTTTTTAACTTTAAACATTTGTGCTCACCTAGAAACCAATTTAAAATGTTTTTCTTATTATCTTCTTACCATCCCCCCAGAATATATATATATATAAATACACACACATATATATATATGTGTGTGTGTATATATATATGTGTATATATATATTTTTTGAGACGGAGTTTGGCTCTTGTGGCCCAGGCTGGAGTGCATGGCATGATCTTGGCTCACTGCAACCTCCGTCTCCCGGGTTCAAGTGATTCTCCTGTCTCAGCTTCCTGAGTATCTGGGATTACAGGCACCCGCCACCACGCCTGGCTGATTTTTGGTATTTTTAGTAGAGACAGGGTTGCACCATGTTGGCCAGACTGGTCTCAAACTCCTGACCTCAGGTGATCCACACGCCTCGGCCTCCCAAAGTGCTGGGATTACAGGCGTGAGCCACCAAGCCTGGCCCAGAATATATATATTTTTTAACTCACAAAATGCATATCGTATAATGTAAATCATAAAGTTATAATGAATACCCATGAATCTAACATCTGTCATCCAAACCATGTGCTCTTTCTCTATTCATGCTAACTGGCTTCTTATTTAAGCCTCTTTCAGAACTTTGCCTCTTTAATTTATATTATTGGCTTAATATTCACTTAAAATATCCTCAAATAGTACAGACAGCTGCATGCAGCTTCGATATGCGGTTATTTTGCAGCTCATTAATGCTATGAAATCTATGAACATGTTTATTTAGTAAAATTGGCAAGCAGGGAGTTTTGTCTCCAATTCTATCTACACTTCTAAGTGTCTGTGTGTAACGGTGGCTGCATATGGCCTCTTACACACATTCAGAAATGAATTCTTCTCTATGTATCTCTGTATCTCTTTCTCATTCTGTCTCTCTCACACACACATACATATTCAAACACACACAGAAAGAAAAGGATATAGAAAAATAAAATATGAAAACAGCTCCCAATCTGATCCATCTACCATCTGTACTTTCCTATCCATCACTCTGCAAACTTGGGCAAAATGCTCTCTCTTGTATTCATTTGCTCCCTATTCCCTTATTCATGCTGGTTTGGAGACAAAGTGGGTGTGCAAAAAGGCAGTCCGCTATTTTCTGTGCCACGATTTCCCTTTTCAGTGACTCCATAGCTGCTGTCAGCTCACAGGAGCCATCAAAGAGATGCTCTTTTATGGATACAGGGGGAACTCTGATTGAGCACTTTGTGGAAGGTGACCCACAGGGCAAGAGTGAATAGTCTGTCAGCCTATTCACTGTTTCTGCAATCCTGTCACCAGGTGGCAAAAGCAAAGTGCTCTGTCAAATGGCCCAAAAGCTTATCAGGGAGGAAAAGACTCAAGGATTTACAGCATCTGAGCTTATAGAACATGCTCATTTAATTCATGTGATGTTTCATTTTTTGTATTTTGCTCTTCAATTTTAGTAACACTTATGCCTTTATGGTTGTAATCTTTTGCTTCCCCCATCCTTTCTATAGATGCATTATGTATATATCTGTGTGAATATGTATATATATAATATACATCTACATATCATAGTTCAGTTTAATAGGCATTTATTAAGTTATTATGTCCCATGCATCAAGGACACAAAGATGAATAAGATATGGATTCTGCTGGGCATGATGGCTCCTGCCTATAATCCCAGCTACTCAGAAGGTTGAGGTGGGAGAATCACTTGAGGCCGGGAGTTCAAGACCAGCCTGAGCAAAATAGCACAAGATCCCATATCTGTTTTTAAAAATGTGGATTCTGCCTCGAGGAGCTTACAGTCTACTGGTATTTATCTTTCCAAAGAGACGATTTTAAACATAGGGACCATATTTCAGTTTTACTACACAAAGTATTAAAACCTAATAGGACTTTCCAGAAGGCACAGGTCAGCCATAGGAAGCAGATTTAATTTGTGTATCATTTACATACAATTTAAATTTGTTATGAATTTTTTTTTTGACAGGGTGTCGCTCTGTCACCCAGACTGGAGTACAATGGCGCGATCTCAGCTCACTGCAACCTCCGCCTCCCGGGTTCAAGCAATTCTCCTTCTCAGCCTCCCAAGTAGCTGGGATTACAGGTGCCCACTATCATGCCCAGCTAATTTTTTGTATTTTTAGTAGAGACGGGGTTTCGCCATGTTGGCAAGACTGGTCTCGAACTCCTGACCTCAGGTGATCCACCCGCCTCAGCCTCCCAAAGTGCTGGGATTACAGGCATCAGCCACCGCATCTGGCTGACTTTTTTAAATTTCTGAAATAATTTTAGGCTTACAGAAGAGTTGCAAAGATAGAATAAACTGTTCCCATATACCCTTTATTTCAGATGTTAACATCTTACCGAACCATAGTACATTTATCAAAACTAGGAAATTATCATTGGTACAATACTATTAACTACAAAATAGACTTTATTTGAATATCACCAATTTTCACTAACGCTCTTTTTCTGTTCCAGGATCTGATCTAGGATCCCACATTGCATTTAGTTGTCACGTCTCCCTAGTTTCCTTCAATTTCTGATGGTTCTTCATTCTTTCCTTGTCTTTAACTACCTTGACACTTTTGAATAGTACCAATCAGGAATTTGCTAGAATTTTCCTCAATTTGGGTTGGTCTGGATGTTTTCTCATTATTAGATTAAGGTTATAAATTTGGGAGAAAAAATATCACAGAGGCAACATGCCCTTCTCAATGCATCCTATTAGGAGTACATGCTGTTGACATGTCTACTTACTGGTGTTATTAACTTCGATCGTTTGGCTAAGGTGGTATCTGCCAGGTTTCTCCACTGTAAGGTTACTATTTTTTCTTTGTAACTAACAAATATTTTTCAGAAGATATTTTGGGGCTATGCAAATATCTGGTTTCTCCTTAAAACTTTACCCACTAGTTTTTTATTTTTTAAACCAACTTTTCTTTTTCTTTCTTTTTTTTTTTTTGAGATGGAGTCTTGCTCTGTCACCCAGGCTGAAGTGCAGTGGTGCAATCTCGGCTCACTGCAACCTCCGCCTCCCAGGTTCAAGCGGTTCTCCTGCCTCAGCCTCCCAAGTAGCTGGGACTACAGGCGTATGCCACAACGCCCAGCTAATTTTTGTATTTTTAGTAGAGACAGGGTTTCACCATGTTGGCCAGGATGGTCTCGATTTCTTGACCTCATGATCCGCCCGCCTCAGCCTCCCAAAGTGCTGGGATTACAGGTGTGAGCCACTGTGTCCAGCCTTTAAATGATCTTTTCTTTTCTTTTTTCATTGCTTTTCTTTTCTTTCTGTTAGAGACAGGGTCTTGCTATGTTACCCAATCTGGTCTTGAACTCCTGGGCTCAAGTGATTCTCCTGCCTCGGCCTCCCACAGAACTGGGATTACAGGTATAAGCCACCACACCCACCCTAATTAAACTTTTTGTTTGAGAATAGTTTTAGATTTAGAGAAAAGTTGGGCTGGCCTAAATAAACTTTTCATTTTAGAATGGTTTTAGATTTACAGAAAAGTTGCAAAAATAGTACATAGTAGCCATTTTCCCCTATTGTTAATATCTTCCGTGTACATTTGTCACAACTATTAAACCAACATTGACACATTAAACTATAAACTCTGTACTCTATTTAGATTTCACTACATCCACTCATTTTAACATTCAATTGATCTTGCCTGTAGCAATTACTATTGTGGTTTTCTGGTTTTTTGTTTTTGTTTTTGTTTTTGTTTTTTGAGATGGAGTTTCGCTCATGTTGCCCAGGCTGGAGTACAGTGGTGCAACCTCAGCTCACTGCAACCTCTGCCTCCTGGGTTCAAGCAATTCTCCTGTCTCAGCCTCACGAGTAGCTGGGATTACAGGCAGCCACCACGATGCCTGGCTAATTTTTGTATTTTTAGTAGAGATGGGTTTCACCATGTTGGCCAGGCTGGTGTCAAACTCCTGACCTCAGGTGACCCACCGGCCTTGGCCTCCCAAAATGCTGGGATTACAGGCATGAGCCACCGCACCCAGCCACTATTGTGGTTTTCTAACTGTAATTTTCTGTTTCCCTCATTTTTTCTACACTGTTAACTGGAATTCTTCTGCAAGGAAAAATTGTTCCTTTTCTCCTATTTATTTATTTAGTCCTTCATTTATATCTGTGTGGACTCATAGATATTTATTATATTCTTTGGCTTATAATACTATCTATCTATCTATCTATCATCTATCTATCTATCTATCTATCTATCTATCTATCTATCTATCATCTATCATTTTAAGAAGAGTCTAGCTGTGTTGCCCAGGCTGGAGTGCAGTGGTGCAGTCTCGGCTTACTGCAACCTCTGCTTCCTGGGTTCAAGTGATTCTCACATCTCAGCCTCCCGAGTAGCTGGAATTACAGGCATGTGCCACCATGCCTGGCTAATTTTTGTATTTTTTTTTTCTAGTAGAGATGAGGTTTCTCCATGTTGACCAGGCTGGTCTCAAACTCCTAGCCTCAAGTGATTTGCCCACCTCGACCTCCCAAAGTGCTGGGATTATAGGCGTGAGCTGCCACCATGCCGAGCCCATTATATGGTTTTGTTGATCAAATTATTCCAGCTTTTGCTATTGGGAGCTTGTTCAGGTTAGCTTCTGTGTCCCTTCGACACACTTACATCCCTTTCTTTTCTTTTTAGATCATTTTTATAAATCTACGTAGACACTGTCATCTAGGAAGCTGTTTATTAATTAAATTCTTTAAATTAATTAAAATTATATTTTTATTTAATTTTCTTCCTCAGTTGACATTTTAACTTTTTTTTCCTTATTCTTATCATCCAAACATTATAATTGTCCCAAATTACACTGAAGGATCAAGGCATGACAAATATACCAACAAGGGGGAAAGGATAGGACTTAGGTGGACAGGGCTTGTTTTTTTTTTTTTTTTTTTGGCACAAGTTACCTGACCTCTCTAAGTCTCAGTTTACTCATCTATAAAATGGGTGGTAATAGTAATAATATCTATATCATGGACTCACAAAGATTAGATGATTAAGGTGTCATAAGATGGAAAAGTACTTTGTTAACTGTAAAGTTTTATATAAATATAATAGTGTTATCTTTGTATCATAGCACAATGGCGCTGTATCCTATCCCTTTAATTATTTGATAATGGTTGTTAAGAAAATGTTTTTGTGATTACACAGAGAGGCCTATTTAAGGAATAACAATGAACAATTGAAATTGTACTAGCCAAAACACTAAGCCTGGAACCAGATTAATGTATTTACTCAGATGCAGCCTCATTTCTATAACTCCATTCATTCAGAAAACCCAAAGATTATACTGGTAATAAGCATGACCTCTCTCTTTCAGACATAAAATGAAAGTTTTGTCTCTATTAAAATAAAAATAAGCCAGGATCAAATTTTTTTTTCTCCAAAGCCATATAATGGTTCCTAAATCAACACAAACTATTATGTAGAAGCAATTCATGTTGAAGAGTCTGCTGATTTGCTCAGTGTCATCCTCCTGTTCATCAGTCAGGAGATTCATGGATTACCCATTACATATGAAGAATACATGCTGCAAGCTCTACCTGGGAAGTAAGAGATTTAGTACCTGCTCTTGAGGAGAATGATACCTACACTATCATTTATGGAACCTGGAGCTAAAGAAAAAAATAGTTTTAAAATGACTTTCTCAGGCTGGGCGCAGTGGCTCACGCCTGTGATCCCAACACTTTAGGAGGCAGAAGCTAGAGGATCGCTTGAGCCCGAGGAGTTTGAGACTAGCCTGGGCAACAAGGCAAAACCCCGTCTCTACAAAAAATACAAAAATTAGCCAGGCATGGTGCTGTGCACCTATAGTCCTAGTTACTTGGGAGGCTGAGGTGGGAGGATTACTTGAGCCCAGAGGTGGAAGTTGCGGTAAGCCAAGACCACACTACTACACTCCAGCCTGGGCAACAGAGTAAGATCCTATCTCAAAAACAAAAATTATTTTCTCGGCCAGGTGCAGTGGCTCACACCTGTAATCCCAGCACTTTAGGAGGTCGAGGCAGGTGAATCATGAGGTCAGGAGATGGAGACACAGTGAAACACTGTCTCTGCTAAAAATACACACAAAAAAATTAGCTGGGCTTGGTGGCACCCACCTGTAGTCCCAGCTACTCGGGAGGCTGAGGCAGGAGAATACCTTGAACCCAGGAGGCGGAGGATGCAGTGAACCAAGATCCCGCCACTGCACTCCAGCCTGGGCGACAGAATGAGACTCCGTCTCCAAAAAAAGAAAAAAAATAAGACTTCCTCAAATCAAACTGGAATCTAAAATTTAAGTGAGTATAATAATGTTTGGGAGGCCGAGGTGGGTGGATCACGAGGTTAGGAGATTGAGACCATCCTGGCTAACACAGTGAAACTCCGTCTCTACTAAAAATACAAAAAATTTGCCAGGCGTGGTGGCAGGCGCCTGTAGTCCCAGCTACTCGGGAGGCTAAGGCAGGAGAATGGCGTGAACCTGGGAAGTGGAGCTTGCAGTGAGCCAAGATCGCGCCACTGCACTCCAGCCTGGGCCATGGAGCGAGACTCCATCTCAAAAAAATAAAAAAATAAAAAATAAATAAATAATGTGAATACAAGGCTGGGCGTGGTGGCTCACGCCTGTAATCCCAGCACTTTGGGAGGCCGAGGTGGGTGGATCACGAGGTCAGGAGTTCAATACCAACCTGGCCAAGATGGTGAAACCCCGTCTCTACTGAAAACACAAAAAAATTAGCTGGGCATGGTGGCGGGCGCCTGTACTCCCAGCTACTTAGGAGGCTGAGGCAGAGAATTGCTTGAACCCATGAGGTGGAGGTTACAGTGAGATAAGATTGTGCCACAGCACTACAGCCTGGGTGACAGAATGAGACTCCATCTCAAAAAAAAAAAAAATTGTGAATACAGAGATATTTATGTGGGAGCCAGGAAAGGACAGAGTGAATTGAAAACCAAGATCAACAGAGAAGTGGTTTTCCTCTTTTTTGAATGGCCTGTTTCCTTATTTCTGTCTCTCTCTTTTTGAGAGTCTGATGTCTCATTGTGCACTCAAATTTTAGTGTTTGACTTGACCCAATTCTTGATGGATAGAGAGCAGCAATGGAGACCAAATGTGTTTTACGGTGCAATGTTTGAAAGAAATTCAACATAGTATATCATTAGTCCTTTAAAAAATGTTTATTAATGACAGACAGGGCCCCTTCTACAGTTTAGCAAATTTAAACTAGCCCAATAATTTATCATCAAATTTTTTGTGTATAGTAAACCCAAAATTTGGGCTAACACAATGATACCTCCAACTTCTGATTCTAGCCTCTCTCTGGGCCCTCTTCCCTCCTCCATACAGTCTTGCAGTGGCATTAGGACAGTTTATTTTAAAAGGATCTGTAATACTATCTAGAAAGCAAAGAATACAGACCAGGAACTCAAACTGATTTATCAGAGAGGGCCAGAGATTCTCCTCTCTCTCAACTCAGTTCTGTTCTCATAGGCTTTGCCCCTAGTTTTTATTATTTTCACCACAAACACTATAGGATTTGATCTTCAACTTCTCAGATTGTCTGTAATTGTCACATATCTGTCCTAGTCAGAAAAGTGACCTGTAGGCTGGGTGTAGTGGGTCATGCCTATAATTCCAGCACTTTGGGAGACTGAGGCGAGAGGATCTCTTGAGGCCAAGAGTTCAAGATCAGCCTGGGTAACATAGTGAGATTCCATCTCTACAAAAAATACAAAACTTAGCTGGGTGTGGTGACACGCGCCTGTAGTCCTATTTACTTGGGAAGCTAAGACGGGAGGATCACTTAAGCCCAGGAGTTCAGGGCTGCCACTGCACTCCAGCCTGGGCAATAGAGTGAGATCCTATCTCTAAAAGTAATTTTTTAAAAAGTGACCTATGGTTCACCCTTTCCTTAATTTCTATGGTTGTAGAACAGTAACCGGGCTGCACTATGACATTTCAGCACTAAGTGGAGCCAGACGCCCAACTGCCTTAAAATTTACAAATCAGCAGAAGAGTACAGCCTAGTTACCTGGAAAACCGGACTTGGCCATTGTGTTTACAGATGGACAGAGCTGGAGTTATATGGTACATCACATATATTTGAATGCCCAAGACTCAAGGAATAGATACCATGGAAATAATTACTTTAGCTCATCTCACATGGTTAAAGAAAACCTATCAAATAAACACAAACTAACCAAATTTGGTTTTTTTTTTTGTTGGGGGGGGTGTTTGTTTGTTTGTTTTTGAGACAGGGTCTCTCTCTGTTGTCCAGGCTGGAGGGCAATGACACAATCTCGGCTCACTGCAACCTCCACCTGTGGGCTCAAGCAATCCTCCCACCTCAGCCTCCGGAGTAGCTGGGACCACAGGTGCACGCCACCATGCCCAGCTAATTTTTGTATTTTTTGTAGAGACAAGGTTTCACTATGTTACCCAGGCTAGTCTCAAACTCCTGAACTCAAGTGGTCTGCTTGCCTCAGCCTCCTAAAGTGCTGGGATTACAGGTGTGAGCCACTGTGCCTGGCCCCAAATTATTTTGTTATGTCATGATTCCCAACCCCTCTGCCCTTTGTTGAAAGCTTCTATAAGAAAGACATGTAGCCTCTGGTGGTTCAGATTCTGATCTGCAGATGAGAATGAGCCAATTTGGGAAAGAGCCCAGCCTAACAGAGGATTTGTGATAGCATTTGGGTGACGTTTTTGCAAGCAAATATATGTTTGGCATAGGGACAGTTTTGCCCAGGGCAGAGTATTGAATTCTGAGAATAGGAGCCAGTTATGGGGTACGTATGTGTAGGAGGCCGATGGAGGGTTAATAGAGTCACAGATCATGGCAGTTGGGTAGAGGATGAGAAATTACTTAATGTTCAGGATCTATACCCTAGGGAAAAATAAAAAGAAATTACTTAATGGGTACAATATACGTTATTTGGGTGGTGAATACCCCGAAAATCCTGACCATTACAAAGTCTATGCATGTACTGAAATTACACTTATACCCCATGAACTTATGTAAATAAATTTTTTCTTCTTCTTTTTTTTTTTTGAGACAGAGTCTCATTCTGTCGCCCAGGCTGGAATGCAGTGGCTCGATCTCACCTCACTGCAACCTCCGCCTCCCAGGTTCAAGCAATTCCCTGCTTCAGCCTCCCGATTAGCCGGGATTACAGGCACCGGCCACCAAGCCCGGCTAATTTTTGTATTTTTAGTAGAGACAGGGTTTCACCATCTTGGCCAGGCTGGTCTTGAACTCCTGACCTCGTGATCCACCCACCTTGGCCTCCCAAAGTGCTGGGATTACAGGCATGAGCCACCGCGCCCGGCCATAAATAAATAAATTTTTTCAAAACAGACAAACAACAACAACAAAAAAACCCAAAGAGTCACAGATCATTCTTACCTAGAAACTCAGCACAGACTGAGCAAACCATTCAACTCTTGGGAGACCCTGAGATCCTAAGTATAAAAGATGAGCTAGGCCGGGCGTGGTGGCTCACGCCTCTAATCCCAGCACTTTGGGAGGCCAAGGCTGGCGGATCACGAGGTCAGGAGATCGAGACCATCCTGGCTAACACAGTGAAACTCCGCCTCTACTAAAAATACAAAAAAAAAAAAAGTTAGCCGGGTGTGGTGGTGGGTGCCTGTAGTCCCAGCTACTTGGGAGGCTGAGGCAGGAGAATGGTGTGGACCCAGGAGGTGGAGCTTGCAGTGAGCCGAGATCGCACCACTGCATTCCAGCCTGGGCAACAAAGCCAGACTCTGTCTCAAAAAAAAAATAAATACATAAAAATAAAAAAGAGATGAGCTTCTGGCCCAGCACGGTGGCTCACGCCTGTAATCCCGCACTTTGGGAGGCCGAGGCAGGTGGATCATCTGAGATCAGGAGTTCAAGACCAGCCTGGCCAACATGGTGAAGCCCCGTCTCTACTAAAAGTAGAAAAATTAGCCAGGCATGGTGGCATGCGCTTGTACTCCCAGTTACTGGGGAGACTTGGGCAGGATAATTGCTCAAACTGGGGAGACGGAGGTTGCAGTGAGCTGAGATCGCGCCATTGCACTCCAGCCTGTGCAAGAGAGCGACTGTGTCTCAAAAAAAAAAAAAAGAGAGAGAGAGATGAGCTTCTTACAATTATTCCACTGCTTTCTGACATATTTCCTTATCTGTGAAAAGTGATAAAAATGCTAATTTCTACTTCCACTTCTCTTTCACAGGCATATGTTGAAAGGGGGTTACAAAGTTTAAAATCGCTGTTTTAAAGACTAACAAAACTTTATCTTGCAGGTAAGGAACTTGTTGTGATATGCCACCTTAAAGTCAAATGCTATTGGAAGCCCAGTCCTGAGCTTGTTCTTATAGGATGACAGATGAACTGAATGGATAAATAAAGTACAGCTCGATGCCTTATAATCCTACTTTCTTTTATTTACTTCTTTCTTCAATAAACATTTACAGGTGCTTACTCTATGTCAGGCACTGTGTTTGGCATTGGGAAGCCAGCAATGAAAGCCCTGCTCTCTTCCCACAAGAGCACTTGGTCTATGTGAGGAGAATGATAAAAATGCTAGCGATTATAGGAGAGTGCAGTAGGTGCTATGATAGGGTGGGAGCAAGGTTTGTGGGGACACAGAGCAGAGTCTCAGACTGGGGCCGGAGAAGGCCTCAAAAGAGGCGGCATTTGAATGGAACCTTGGAGAATATGAAGAGATAAACAAGTGGAAAAGCTCAGAGGCATGAAACAGCATACTTGTAGCACTATCTTGTAATAAACTACAACTTGTAACAATACATAAAGAAGGACAGCTGGGGACGGGTTCAGTGGCTCACACCTTTAATCCCAGCACTTTGGGAGGCCGAGGCAGGCAGATCACAAGGTCAGGAGTTCCAGCCTGACCAACATGGTGAAACTCTCCATCTCTACTAAAAATACAAAAATTTGCTGGGTGTGGTGGCACGCACCTGTAATCCCAGCTACTCAGGAGGCTGAGGCAGGAGAATCACTTGAACCCGGGAGGCAGAGGTTGCAGAGCTGAGATCGTGCCATTGCACTCCAGCCTGGACGACAGAGCAAGACTCCGTCTCAAGGAAAAAAAAAAAAAAAAGGACAGCTGGACATGGTGGCTCATGCCTATAATCCCAGTGTTTTGGGAGACAAAGGGAGGAAGATTGCTTGAGGCCAAGAGTTCAAGACCAGCCTGGGCAACATATTGAGGGCCCATCTCTACAAAACAAAAAAAAAACAAACAAAACTTAGCTGGGTGTGATGGCACATGTATGGTCCCAGCTACCCAGGAGGCTGAGAAGGGAGGATCAGTTGAGCCCAGAAGTTCAAAGCTGCAGTGAGCTGTGATTGCACCACTGCACAACTCCAGCTTCTGTTCATCCACCTAAAAGGAGAGACTTCTCTGGGACCCTGTTGTTCAAATTATGGAGGGAAGGTGTGGAATATCTTTCTATGTCCAAGTCCCTGAGGGCAGGAAGGAAAACTGAGAGACTGGCCTTATTGGACCTTGTTGACACTGTTATCTCATGTCCTTTCTCTCTCTCCTTTCACTGTCAATCTCCTAAAATGTGCGGTTCACACTCACTGTACCCACATCTTCTCCCATTCTTTTCTTAACATCTTGAGCTTTGACTTCCATGCCTAAGACTGCTCTCTCCAAGATAACCAATATTCTTTCAGTCAGTTTTATTGAGTTCATATTTTCTTCTTAGCAATATTTGTTCTGCTGATGGAAGAATCTCTCTGTAGTGCCTTTTGGTGGCCCACCACTACATTTCCTTTGCCAACATTTCTTCTCTTTTTTCTTTTTATTGAGACAGAGTTGCCCGGGCAGTAGTGCAGTGGCACGATCTCAGCTCACTGCAACCCCTGCCTCCCAGGTTCAGGCGATTCTCCTGCCTCAGCCTCCCAAGTAGCTGGGATTACAGGCATGTACCACCACGCCCAGCTAATTTTTGTATTTTTAATAGAGAGGTTTCACCATGTTGGCCAGGCTGGTCTCGAACTCCTGACTTCAGGTGATCTGCCCACCTCGACCTCCCAAAGTGCTGAGATTACAGACGTGAGCCACTGCACCTGGCCTCTCCCCATTTTTATACCCAATTGTGTTGCCCCTAAAGCTGGGTCCTTGGGCCTGGCTTTGTCTCTTTCATTCTCTTCCTCATTTTAATACCTTCCTATTTCTTTATACATATTCCTCTCCTAAGACTTAATTTTTGGCTGGGTGCAGTGGCTCACGCCTGTAATTCCAGCACTTTGGGAGGCCAAGGCGAACAGATCATGAGGTCAGGAGATGGAGACCATCCTGGCTAACACAGTGAAACCCCGTCTCTACTAAAAAAAAAAAATACAAAAAATTAGCCGGGCATGGTGGTGGGTGCCTGTAGTCCCAGCTACTCGGGAGGCTGAGGCAGGAGAATGGCGTGAACCTGGGAGGCGGAGCTTGCAGTGAGCCGAGATTGTGCCACTGCACTCCAGCTTAGGGGACAGAGCGAGACTCTATCTCCAAAAAAAAAAAAAGGTAAAATGATATACAGCTTAAGAGCATGGATTGTGGTGTCAGAATGCCTGAGTTCAAATCTTGGCTCTGCCACTTACTAGTAGTGTCACCTAATTTCCCCATATGTAAAATGGGGATAATAATAGTACTTACTTGGTTGGATTGTTGGAGAATTAAATATATTTATGTAAAATGCATGGAATAATGCCTACTACATGGTAACTCTATGTCAGTATTACTATTATTTTTATTAGGCTCTAGATTAGTTTTTAAATCTGCTGTTAATATATCTCCACTTGCATGCCCTTTGAATTTATTCCTTACTTTTAATCCCTATAACGTCTCGTACCTCCCTGTAGAGAAGTTATGAAAAGTATGGTCTTTTGAGTCAAACCTGGATTGGTATTTCAGTTCTATTTCTTCCCAACCACATAACTTTGTGTAAGGCATTTCATCTCTCCAAGACTTCATCTCCTCTTCTGTATCTATATCATTTGTGAGGATTAAAGGAAGTAAGTATGTGATGAGATGATATAAGCACAAGGCAAACAGTTAACAAATAGTAGTGATTCCATTGTTGTTACCCCTTACCTTCTATATTCAGCACAAGTACTATATCTTTTATAAAAATTCCTCAGACTGCTCCTACCACAGTGCCCCCTTCCTGGCTTCTCTTGCACTTGTTATCTGTACCACTCATCTGAGAGTAAGCATATGCCACTGTGTATAGTCATTTGCCATTTGATTAATATTTCTTCTTTCCCTGGTGTAAATGTCAGCTCTTTGAAGGTAGGGACCTTGTCTTACACCTTCTTGTAGCTTCAGCATGTTTTGACAAATATTTGCTAGTGTTTGACAAATAAATGCTTTCTCCTCAAATATCAAATATACAAATTGGAGCTTTCCCCAAGAAGCATACTTCTCAACTCTCTTGGATCTCTCTGTTAAGATGCCACCTTTATTTGGAAGTTAATCTGATGAAGCTATTTCTAATCTCTTTGTTCAGAAATCTTTGACATCTTATGTACTGAGTTCTATCAATTCATGTGCCTGGCTCAGTGCCTAGGACATAACAGTTGCTCAATAAATGTTAAATGAGAAACAAATCAGAATATAAATAACTAGATTCTTATTTTAAAATGTTTCAGATTTGCCTCTTTTCTTTATCCCTATTTCCACCAACATAGTCCAGACGCTCACGGCTTCATATTTAGAATATTGAAATAGCTTTCTCTCTGGCTCCCTCATTTTCTTCTTTCATTTTAATCTATCTTGCCTATTACTGTTAGACACATATTCTGAAAATTCCATTTCAATTCACATATGATATG
This sequence comes from Pan paniscus, assembly GCF_029289425.2. Taxonomy (NCBI): domain Eukaryota; kingdom Metazoa; phylum Chordata; class Mammalia; order Primates; family Hominidae; genus Pan; species Pan paniscus. Next base: position 33,496,576 of record NC_073265.2, on the reverse strand, counting down.
GTTTGGGTGTGTCCCCACCCAAATCTCATCTTGAATTCCTACATGTGGGAGGGACCCGGTGGGAGGTGATTGAATCACGGGGGCAGGTCCTTCCTATGCTGTTCTCATGACAGTGAATAAGTCTCATGAGATTTGACAGTTTTGTATGGGGGGTTTCCCTGCACAAACTCTCTGTCTTTGCCTGCTGCCATCCACGTTAAGATGTGACTTGCTCCTCCTTGCCTTCTACCATGATTGTGATGCCTCCCCAGCCATGTGGAACTGTAAGTCCATTAAGCCTCTTTCTCTTGTAAATTGCCCAGTCTCGGGTATGTCTTTATCAGCAGCATGGAAACGGACGAATACAACATAACATGACCTTTTTTAACCCTCACAGCAACTCTATGAGAATTATCTCTCTACTGCTTAAACAATTAGCTGATCTTCTGAGGCTGGTTGTTAAGGTCTTACACAGTTTGGTCTCATTCCATTTACCCAGTATTTCCTCTCATCAGTACCTCTCACAAATTCCATGCCTACCCAAGCTGGTCCCACTAGTCCTACACATTTTCCTTCACACCCAGTCATGACATCATCCTAACTCACGCTTTAATCATGTTCTCAATCATGGAGATCTTGCTTTATTTCACTATCTTTATTTGACTTCAAAGTGAAAAGTTCTTAGACTAGTGTAACCTGCTATTTTCTTTACATAACTTTATGTAATTCCCTTTATATATAAAATCTTTATGGTTCTATTTAGCATGTATTGATTCCAACTTATTATGTCTACTTATTTCACATGGGTTAGTTAGTATAGCCTCTCTCCCTACTTGTATCACAAATCAATTAAGAGACGAGTCTATGATTTATTACTCTTTGTATGCTATTCAGTATCTAAGCGAGCTAAGTCCATAGGAGAAGCTCAGAAATGATTGATTGATGGCCAGGCGCGGTGGCTCACACCTGTAATCCCAGCACTTTGGGAGGCCAAGGCTGGCAGATTATCTGAGGTCAGGAGTTCGAGAGTAGCCTGGCCAACATGGTGAAACCCCGTCTCTACTAAAAATACAAAAATTAGCCAGGCGTGGTGGCACACACCTGTAATCCCAGCTACTCAGGAGGCTAAGGCAGGAGAATTGCTTGAGCCAGGGAGGTGGAGGTTGCAGAGAGCCGAGATCGTGCCACTGCACTCCAGCCTGGCCAACAGAGTGAGACTCTGTCTCAAAAAAAAAAAAAAAAAAAAGAAATGATTGATTGATATAGTGGAAATTACTGTGATGAAGGTGATGTTTTGGGAAACAGAGTTTTCTCAAATTTCAGTCCAAGATAAGATCTATGATATTCCAGATAATTTGACTGAATATCATATTATGCTGTCTGTCTTATATTGAATAGAAGGTAAATGTTACTGCACCATTTACTTTAATAAAAACAAAAAGTTTGCTATTGATGAAAGCTAACGCCGAGATTTATCTTTTTTATCTGAATTTGATCCATAAAAACCGTTTCATAAAAAGGAATAAAAATTATGAAAATCAAACCCCATCTAAAGTTTCTGTTTGGGCCAGAATGGCTTACACTTGTAATCCCAGCACTTTGGGAGGCCGAGGCAGGCGGATCACCTGAGGTCAGGAGTTCAAGACCAGCCTGAGCAACATGGTGAAACCCCGTCACTACTAAAAATACAAAAATTAGCTGAGCATGGTGGTGCACTCCTGTAATTCCAGCTACTCAGGAGGCTGGGGCAGGAGAATCGCCTGAACCCAGGAGGCGGAGACTGTAGTGAGCCAAGATCGTGCCAAGGTACTCTAGCCTGGGTGACAGAGTGGGACTCTGTCTAAAATAATAATAATAATAATACAGTTTCTGTTTCTTTTAAATGTGAGCTCAACAAGTAAAACTTATTCATTTCAGTCCTTCCAACATTAATACCATGGATAGCTCATAGCTTTCCTCTCACATGACAATTCCAATTTCTGGACATGCCAAGACCTTAGAATTTAGAGCAATCTGTTAAGTCCAATTGCAGGGCTAGTTGGTTATAGTTGTTGGAAGCTAAGAAGTACAGTGTGCCATGAAAAAAAGGATATAGATATGTTTTCCTTTAAAATACTGCTACGAATATAAGATTCTATGGTGTTCTATTTCACATAGTATGCTACACCTTTTTATTCAGTTCTGCCTCAGGGAAATAGGTATATATATATGTGTGTGGAGGCATAGGAAGCTTTAGATGCCATTCTCTTTCAGGCTACCCGCTATTGTCCTTTGGGAATGTGGAAAATTAACTAGACAAGGGCTCCTATGCTTCAGTAATCTTTGTCTTACTTTCATGGTTTTTGCCAAATATTTTTCTTTAAAGTAACTATTTTTATTTGTATACATTTATTTTTAAAAAGTATATTTGTATCACTGTCATAAATTAAAAAAAAGATTTCGGTTATCATAAGCAGAATGTAACCATGAAAAGAAATACAACAAAAATAAAACTTTTTCATCAAATTCCAGCTAGATACTCTTGGACTCTCAGCCCAAGGCTGGACTCACTCTTTGTTATAAAGGAAGGTTGGTAGATGTTAGAAAGATGTTAAGACATATTAGCATTAAAGTGAAACTTTCTTCTTGACATAATCAGTGTTATTAAAAGAAAATTAAAAGGAAAATATTATATTTGTTGCCCAAGTTAATTGATGTTGTGCCTATCACCTAAAATTATTTCCTGTATCTTAGTGGTATGTGTGCCCCACTTTGGGATACAGTAAACCAAGAGAAAAAGGGATTGAATTATTTTTTAAAAACTGAGGGAAAATTCCAAAAAGGAGAAATCTTTATGCCACCAAATATTATCATACTCTTGTATTTTCAAATCTATAAAGCACAATTTCGTTAGTGTTCATTTTCATTCTAAGATCCCTCATTATAAAGGCTCAAGTGGGCCAGGCGTGTGGCTCACACCTGTAATCCCAGCACTTTGGGAGGCCGAAGTGGGCGGATCACCTTAGGTTAGGAGTTTGAGACCAGCCTGGCCAACATGGTGAAATGCTGTCTCTACTAAAAATACAAAAAATTAGCCAGGCATGGTGGCGTGTGCCTGTAGTCCCAGCTACTTGAGAGGCTGAGGGAGGAGAATCGCTTGAACCTGGGAGGCGGAAGTTACGGTGAGCCGAGATCGTGCCATTGCACTCCAGCCTGGGTGGCAGAGCAACACTCAGTCTCAAATAAATAAATACATAAGTAAATAAATAAATAAATAAATAAATAAAGGCTCAAGCTAATAAAAGAAAGCCTGTCAATGCACCTGTATCACCTTATCTGATGCATTATTTATTCACTCAAATAAAATTCATGGAGACCATCCACCTATTTAGAGCTTAACAAATATAGTAAGCGTTCAGCTATAAAACAAAAACCTTGGCATATAAATCTACAATAAACTAAGGGAAACAAGTCAACAGAGGTACAAGGGAAAAACATTTTAGGATTTCAATAGAAAAACTATAAACTTGAAAAAGAAAAGGAGAAAAGAGGTACATTAAGAAATCCGGATAGGTTCAAGTAAGTTTTCTATGCTTTTTTGAAAGAAATTTTCAAAGTAGGATGATCAACCATCCTGGTTTTCCTGGGACGGATGAATTTCCTAGGATACAGAACTTTTTTAACAAATTGAGAAAGTCCTGGCAAATCAGGACCAGTTGGTCACCCTAATTCGAAAGCTTCCTTCAGGCTGGGTATGGTGGCTCACCCCTGTAATCCCAGCACTTTGGGAGACTGAGGCAGGCGGATTACCTGAGGTTAGGAGTTCAAGACCAGCCTGGTCAACATGGTGAAACACTGTCTCTACTAAAAATACAAAAATTAGCCAGGTGTGGTGGCGCACACCTGTAATTCCAGCTACTTGGGAGGCTGAGGCAGGAGAATCACTTGAACCTGGGAGGCGGAGGTTGCAGTAAGGCTGAGGAGGCTACTCAGTAGACAGCCCTACCCTTACACAAGATCGTGCCACTGCACTTCAGCCTGGGCAACAGAGCAAGATTCAGTCTCAAAAAAAAAAAAAAATGAAAGAAAGCTGCCTTCAAACATACATATTAAGCAGTACAGAAGTAGAACTTTTCCTCCTGTAGAGTGTTGGAGGGTGTATGAAGTTATGTCTACAGAGCATCTGATAAACTTTGCCATGCCTAGAAATTGCTTTGGGAATACTATTGTCAAACCTTTTTCCTAAAATTGCAATTAAATTTTATTGACTAATTACCTGAAATGGAATAAGGACAAGCATCAAGCATCTTTTTCCAATATCCCTTCTACTTGCCTTTTTTTTTTTTTTTTTAAGACAGAGTCTTGCTCTGTCACCAGGCTAGAGTGCAGTGGTGCAATCTCAGCTCACTGCAACCTCCGCCTCCCGGGTTCAAGTGATTCCCCTGCCTCAGCCTCCTGAGTGGCTGGGACTAAAGACGTGCGCCACCACGCCCGGCTAATTTTTTGTATTTTAGTAGAGATGGGGTTTCACCGTGTTGGCCAGGATGGTCTCAATCTCCTGACCTCATGATCTGCCTGCTTCGGCCTCCAAAAGTGCTGGGATTACAGGCGTGAGCCACCACGCCCAGCCTCTACTTGCTATTGACCATCTAAGTGCTCAGTGACACTCACATAGTAATACTTCTAGGGATGCTGGGGCATTATCTGTAAATGGTTGAAGATACTAAGTAACCAAAGGCATTTGAATATGAAAATTCTCCAGTTCAGCATGCCAGTGTTTTTTTTTCCATAGGTCATCTACTTGTCTCTTCCATCCCTACCACTTGATTTATAAGATAATATAATTAAATTCAATAATCAGTCTCTGAAATGCCTTCTCTGTGAAAGACACTTTTTGCTAATTTAATTCTAAGCTCCTCTTACAAATCATGTATAAAATTATACACTTCTAAAATTATGTACTTCTACCTTATCGAAAATCAAGATTTGGGATTTTTCCAAATATGCACCTTGAAGATTTAAATTTTCTATAAGAGAAACCATTACTATGAAATGTTTAATTGTGCATATTCCTAGTACTCCTCACTTAAGGCTCTAACAGCACTTTCTAGGTGTAAAATACAACACAGGGCTGGGCATGGTGGCTCACGCCTGTAATCCCAACACGTTGGGAGGCCGAGGCAGGCGGATCACGAGGTCAGGAGTTCAAGACCAGCCTGGCCAACATAGTGAAACCCCATCTCTACTGAAAATACAAAAATTAGCTGGGCATGGTGGCATGCGCCTGTAGTCCCAGCTACTCGAGAGGGTGAGGCAGGAGAATCACTTGGACCCGGGAGGTGGAGGTTGTGGTGAGCCAAGATCATGCCACTGCACTCCAGCCTGGGTGACAGAGTGAGACTCCATCTCAAAAAAATAGAAAAAGAAAAAAAAATCACAGTACACACACAAAAAAATAAAATCAACAAAAAACAAATAAAATAACAAAACCCCCACAGTACTAATATCTCACAATTTACTATATAGTAACATTATTTCTTCTTCTTCTTCTTTTTTTTTTTTTTTGAGACGGAGTCTCCCTCTGTCACCCAGGCTGGAGTGCAGTGGCGTTATCTTGGCTCACTGCAACCTCTGCTTCCCAGGTTCCAGCAATTCTCCTGCCTCAGCCTCCCGAATAGCTGGGACCACAGGCACACGGCGCCATGCCTGGCTAATTTTTTGTATTTTAGTAGAGACAGTGTTTCACCATGTTGCCCAGGCTGGTTGCGAACTCCTGGGCTCAGACAATCCACCTGCCTTGGCCTCTCAAAGTGCTGGGATTATAGGCATGAGCCACCGCTCCCAACCACATCATTTCTTCTTAATGCATTCTTCTCATTTATGTATTGCATTATTCAAAACAATTATTGTTCCAATTTTAGTATATGTGCTGCCTAAGCAAGCTCTATTCAAAAAATTATTGAGTACTTTCTTTGGACTGCACACTCTGCTAGGAACTGGGGATTCAGGAATAACACAGACAATGTCCCTACCTACATAGGGCTCACATTCTGGTTGGTGCCTTTGAGACATTTAAAATGAATGTCAAATAGAAAAAAAAGTCTCCAAGGCATGAAGCTCTGACTACTCGGGAGAAAAAGATTAGCTAGCCAAGCAGATCTTGTCTATCTTTAGTTTTCAGACTTTGGGGATCAAATAAAAGGAAAGCAGAATAGTTTAGAACAAGAAATGAGTCATACTGGAATACAACCAGTGTAAGAAAAAACCAAAAAGCTATAATCTCTGTTTGTCTTCCTTGGAGCAGAGTTCTGCACAAGAAATCTTTTGATATAGTTGTGGGGTTACTTCCTCCTTTCTCTGAATCCTTATTAAAGCTTTTGGTAAACAGCTTTGGTTAATATAATCCTGTTTCTTTTAATGACCTTGGTTCACTCTTTAGCTATTACACACTTTCTGACTTTACTTTCATGGATAAGTTGCCATGCCCATGCAAAAATTTAGCCCAAGAATCCAAATAGACCAGATTTTTCAAGCAAAATCTTTGTTTTCTTTTCTTTTCTTTTTTTTTTTTTTCTTTTTGAGACAGAGTCTCACTCTGTTACCCAGGCTGTAGTGCAGTGGCGCGATCTCAGCTCACTGCAACCTCTGTCGCCCGGATTCAAGCAATTCTCCTGCCTCAGCCTCCTGAGTAGCTGGGATTACAGGCGCCTGCCATCGTGCCCAGCTAATTTTTGTATTTTTAGTAGAGACGGGGTTTCACCGTGTTAGGCAGGACTCGATCTCCTGACCTCGTGATCTGCCGGCCTTGGCCTCCCAAAGTGCTGGGATTACAGGCGTGAGCCACTGTGCCGGGCCCAATCTTTGTTTTCTTTCTGTTGGTACAGAGTCCTCTGAATAAAAAAGAAAAGGAAACTATGGGTAATTTTAGAATTCTTTTGGCAAGAAAAGCAATCAATATTATAAACAACACTGCCAGGCCGGGCGGATCTCCTGAGCTCAGGAGTTGGAGATCACCCTGGGCAACATGGTGAAACCCCATCTCTACTAAAATACAAAAAATTAGCTGGTCATGGTGGTGCGCACCTGTAGTTCCAGCTACTTGAGAGGCTGAGCCACAAGAATTGATCGAACCCCAAAGGGAGAGGCTGCAGTGAGCCAAGATCACACCACTGCACTTCAGCCTGGGCAATACAGTGAGACTCTGTCTCAAAACAGAACAAAACAAAAACAATACTGCTACTATTAAATAATAGGCCAGGTGCAGTGGCTCATGCCTGTAATGCCAACACTTTGGGAGGCCGAGGCAGGTGGATTACTTGAGTCCAGGTGTTTGAGACAAGCCTGGACAACATGATAAAATCCTGTTTCTACAAAATATAAAAATAAGAAAATTATCTGAGCATAGTGGCATTTGTCTGTAGTCCCAGTTACTTGGGAAGCTAAGGCAGGAGAATCACCTGAGCTCATGAGGTCAAGGCTGCAGTGAGCTGTGATTGGGCCACTGCACTCCAGCCTGCGTGACAGAGTAAGACTCTGTCTCAAAAAAAAGAAAAAAAATGCAGACATTTATTGAGCATCAGTTAAGTGAAGGAAATTAGAGAATAGATAAGGCCATAGTCCTTGGCCTTAAAAAACATGATCATTTCGTATGTCAGGTGCTAGGTACTAGCAGAGATGCAAAAGAAGTATTCAAGAGGGTTCTGGGCTGGGCGCGGTGGCTGACACCTGTAATCCCAGCACTTTGAGAGGCTGAGGTGGGCGGATCACTTGAGGTCAGGAGACCAGCCTGGCCAACATGGCGAAACACAATCTCCACAAAAAAACTACAAAAATTAGCCAGGCGTGGTGGCAGGTGCCTGTAGTCCCAGCTATTGGGGAGGCTGAGGCAGGAGAATCGCTTGAACCTGGGATGTGGAGGTTGCAGTGAGCCAAGATTGAGCCACTGCACTCCAGCCTGGGTGACAGAGCAAGACTGCGTCTCAAAAACAAAACAAAACAAAACAAAAAACCCTCCTTTCCATTGTCATGTAATTGGCTTAAGAGACATGTGAACCAATTCTGACCAACAAGTCACAGGAGGTTTGCTGGAAGCCTCTGGGAAAGGAACTTCATTGATCTTGCTGGGTGTTAAGGGGTAGAATGTAGCCTATATAGCCTGATAGTTACTGAAGATCATCTTGAGATTATGGCAGAGGAGGCTTAGAATTAAGCCTATATTACAGAAGGCAGAGGAGAGAGATGGAAAAAACGGAGGGTTTTTTTTTGAGAAAAAAGGTATCATTCTGTCACCCAGGCTGGGGTGCAAGTGGCGCAATCACGGCTCAATGCAGCCTTGACTTCCCAGGCTCAGGCAATCCTCCTGCTTCAGCCTCCTGAGTAGCTGTGACTACACATATGTGTCACCACACTGGGCTCTGAGTTCTTGATCATGTAATTTTTCCTCCGAGTTAACTAACGCTGAAGCTTTTGTGAGTCAATAAACTTTTGATTTAGGACAGTTTGAATCAGTATTGATGTTATTTGCAGAGAGCATCCTACCTGAAGCTAGGTTCCAACTTTCAAAGACACAATCTAGTTGGGGAGGCAGGATCACCATATTTCACTGGCTCTCTGATGTACTTCCTTTTCTCCATATTTTTTTGAAGGGGTGGCCTGCCCCTCCACACCTGTGGGTATTTCTAGTCCGGTGGGATGAGAGACTGAGAAAAGAAATAAGACACAGAGACAAAGTATAGAGAAACAACAGTGGGCCCCGGGGACCTGCGCTCAGCATACCAAGGTCCTGCACCGGCACCGGTCTCTGAGTTCCCTCAGTTTTTATTGATTATTATCTTCATTATTTCAGCAAAAAGGAATGTAGTAGGAGGGCAGGGTGATAATAAGGAGAAGGTCAGCAACAAACATGTGAGCAATAGAATCTACGTCATAATTAAGGGAAGGTACTATGACTGGACGTGCACGTAAGCCAGATTTCTGTTTCTCTCCACCCAAACATCTCAGTGGAGTAAAGAATAACAAGGCAGCATTGCTGTAAACATGTCTCGCCTCCCACCATAGGGTGATTTTCCTCTTATCTCAGAATTGAACAAATGTACAATTGATTTTTATACCAAGACATTAAGTTCCCAGGGGCAGGCAGGAGACAGTGGCCTTCCTCTATCTCAACTGCAAGAGACTTTCCTCTTTTACTAATCCACCCCAGCACAGACCCTTTACGAGTGTCAGGCTGGAGGACGGTCAGGTCTTTCTCATTCCATGAGGCCATATTTCAGACTATCACATGGGGAGAAACCTTGGACAATACCCCGCTTTCAAGGGCAGAGGTCTCTGCAGCTTTCCACAGCGCATTGTGCCCCTGGTTTATTGAGACTAGAGAATGGCAATGACTTTTACCAAGTATACTACTTGTAAACATTTTGTTAACAAGGCACGTCCTGCACAGCCGTAGATCCCTTAAACCTTGATTTCATACAACACATGTTTTTGTGAGCTCCAGGTTGGGTCAAAGTGGTTGAGGCAAAGCTACAAATTAACAACATCTCAGCAAAGCAATTATTTAAAATACAGGTCTTTTTCAAAATGGAGTCTCTTATGTCTTTCCTTTCTACATAGACACAGTAACAGTCTGATCTCTCTTTCTTTTCCCTACATCTTTTAGCATCTCTGAGATGGGGGTATGTTTCTGAAATCAGAGTATAAAATCATAAAATTATTCTTACTCCTTACTCAAGCAGCAGCCTTTCTTTTTTTCTTTCTTTCTTTTTTTTTTTTTTTTTGGAGATGGAGCCTCACTCTGTCACCCAGGCCTCAGCCTCCCAAGTAGCTGGGATTACAGGTGCCCGACACCATGCCTGGCTAATTTTTGTATGTTTAGTAGAGACGGGGTTTCACCATGTTGGCCAGGCTGGTCTCGAACTCCCGACCTCAGGTGATATGCCTGCCTCGGCCTCCCAAAGTGCTGGGATTACAGGCATAAGCCACCACGCCCCAAGCAGCAGCCTTTTCATAGTTGTCAATGCCTATGCATGTGTGCATGACCTTGGTCATACTGTTCAGTTGATATTGCTTTAAGTTATAGGCACTGTTTGAAATACAGGTATTAAGCTTAATCACCATTTAAAATTAATCATGATTGCATCATGATTCAGAATTGAAATGAAAGTTTATTCTGTCTTCAGAAACGCCCAGAAACAGCAGCAAAACATACATTGATATAAGTATAGGAAATATTCATCCTTGGAGGAATTACCACAATTCCATACTTTCTTGCAAATACTTTATGCAGGAACTAGGAAAAGAAGACACCCACAAGTTTATGGAACTGTGTTATATTCTGTTACTGAGATGCATGCAGAAGGAATGCCATTCACACATCAAACAATGCACCTGAAAGCAAGAAGAAAAAATGCCAAATCCCTCAGAATACATGTAAGAAATTTCAAGGTCATGATAGGTTTGTGTTATTGCATCACACAGGACTGTCATTAAAGCATTGTGCCATAGAAAATGGAAACATTATCAGGTGCCTTTTGCTTATAGGAAACTAATTGCCAAATTGGTCTTTTAGGCAGATGTGGTCACACCAGTTGTTTATGAGAATTTATTTTCCTGAACTAGAAGAAGAGTTTTAAATAATTTGATCTTGTTGATTTTATTTTTGAAGGCCAGATCAACTTCTTTTCTTTGAATAATTGAGGCATTTTGCTCTTTTTTAAAAATTATTATACTCTAAGTTCTAGGGTACATGTGCACAATGTGCAGGTTTGATACATAGGTATACATGTGTCATGTTTGTTTGCTGCCCCAATCAACTCATCATTTACATTAGGTATGTCTCTAATGCTATTCCTCTCCCAGCTCCCCACCCCACTGACAGGCCCCAGCGTGTGATGTTCCCTGCCCTGTGTCCAAGTGATTTCCTTGTTCAATTCCCACCTATGAGTGAGAACATGCAGTGTTTGGTTTTCTGTCCTTGTAATAGTTTGCTCAGAATGATGGTTTCCAGCTTCATCCATGTCTCTGCAAAGGACATGAACTCATCCTTTTTTATAGCTGCATAGTATTCCATAGTGTATATGTGCCACATTTTCTTAATCCAGTCTATCATTGATGGACATTTGGGTTGGTTCCAAGTCTTTGCTATTGTGAATAGCGCTGCAATAAACATACGTGTGCATGTGTCTTTATAGTAGCACGATTTATAATCCTTTGAATATATACCCAGTAATGGGACGGCTGGGTCAAATGGTAATTCCAGTTCTAGATCCTTGAGGAATCGCCACACTGTCTTCCACAATGGTTGAACTAATTTACACTCCCACCAACAGTGTAAAAGCGTTCCTATTTCTCCACATCCTCTCCAGCATCTGTTGTTTCCTGACTTTTTAATGATCGCCATTCTAACTGGCATGAGATGGTATCTCATTGTGGTTTTGATTTGCATTTTTCTGATGACCAGTGATGAGCATTTTTTCTTGTGTCTGTTGGCTGCATAGATGTCTTTTTTAGAGAAGTGTCTGTTCATATCCTTTGCCCACTTTTTGATGGGGTTGTTTGTTTGTTTCTTGTACATTTGTTTAAGTTCTTTGTAGATTCTGGATATTAGCCCTTTGTCAGATGGGTAGATTGCAAAAATTTTCTCCCATTCTATAGGTTGCCTGTTCACTCTGATGGTAGTTTCTTTTGCTGTGCAGAAGCTCCTTAGTTTAATTAGATCCCATTTGTCAATTTTGGCTTTTGTTGTCATTGCTTTTGGTGTTTCAGTCATGAAGTCCTTGCCCATGCCTATGTCCTGAATGGTATTGCCTAGGTTTTCTTCTAGGGTTTTTATGGTTTTAGATCTAACATTTAAGTCTTTAATCCATCTCGAATTAATTTTTGTATAAGGTGTAAGGAAGGGATCCAGATTCAGCGTTCTACATATGGCCAGCCAGTTTTCCCAGCACTATTTATTACATAGGGAATCCTTTCCCCATTTCTTGTTTTTGTCAGGTTTGTCAAAGATCAGATGGTTTTAGATGTATGGTGTTATTTCTGAGGCCTCTGTTCTGTTCCATTTGTCTGTGTATCTGTTTTGATACCAGTACCATGTTGTTTTGGTTACTGTAGGCTTGTAGTATAGTTTGAAGTTAGGTAGCGTGATGCCTCCAGCTTTGTTCTTTTGGCTTAGGATTGACTTGGCAATGCGGGCTCTTTTTTGGTTCCACATGAACTTTAAAGCAGTTTTTTCCAAAGGCATTTTGCTCTTTAAGTGAAATCACCAGCACTGTTATTGGAGATACTGTTATTTAGCCCTGGTAAAAACCTGTTTCAAAAAGATAACCACTCTAGCCATGTGTAATGGTGCACACCTGTAATCCCAGCTACTTGGGAGGATAAGACAGGAGAGTTGCTTGAGCCCAGAAGTTTGAGGCTGTAGTACACAATGATAGTGCTTGTGAATAGCCACTGTACTCCAGCTTGGGCAACATAGTGAGATCTCATCTCTCAAATAAAGAAAAAAGAAAGAAGAAAACCACACTAACTTTGGAACTTGCACCTTTGGAATAAACTTAGCTGGATGGATCCTATATTCTTCTGCAATTAGCATCTGTAATATCCATAGCATAATCCACATTTTTTCTGGAAATACTTGCATGCGGCAGGATAGAAGTTTCCTAATCTCTTGTGTGTTTTAAGTGTTTATAGACATATTTAGAGCATAGAGAGACTGCTGTCTGTAAATAGATCTGCTTCTCTAAACAGTCCCTAAATGATCTCTCTGCCTCTTTCCTTGTCTTTCACTTAATTCTATAAGATGCAAAATGTCCTTTATAAAGCCTGATTTGGTTCTACTGCCTGAAGAATAGCATGCAGACTCCTCAGTCTGATATTCAGTTTGATAATGTCAGCCTATATTTCTAATTTTATTTTGTACCATACTCTTTCACATATTCTATACCTCAGTCGCATTAGAGGGCTTGCCTTTGCCCAAACCTACTTACAGTCTCTTATCTCCATATCTTTCCTTATGGTAGTTTCTCCTTGTGAAATCCTTTCCCATCATCTGTCTCTTCCTTTTGGAGTCCTTCCCATCCTTCGTGGCCCAGCTCAAGTAGTGCTATTTTACATCTCCTTATTGAGGGTTAATGCCTCTCTCTCTTATTTTCCTATTATTTTCATTGCATGTGTTGTGTCACTACTACACTTGGTTTATCTTGTATTCAAATTAAGAGTGATTTGTAAATATGTTTGCTCTACTGGACTTGGGCTCCTAAGAGCAGTGACCAAATTTTTCACTAATTTTAGTCATTCGATAATGAATGGGGTTAGTCACTGTGTTAAATACTCTCATGAAGCTTCTAGTCAATAAGGAAAGCCAGACATTAACGAATAATTACAACTGTGTTGAATATGGTGACAGAAAGGTAAGTTTTAATAGGAGCATATTAGAAGGGAACATAATTTAGTCTGAGTAGTTGGGGAAAGCTTCCAGGAAAAAGTAACACTTAAACTGAGATTTAAAGGATAGTACCAGCCTGGTGCTTTGGCTCATGCGTGTAATCCCAGCATTTTGGGAGGCTGGGGTGGGAGAACTGCCTGAGCTCAGGAGTTCGAGAACAGACTGGGCAACATAGCAAAGGCTTGTCTTTACTAAAAAAACTAAAAAATAATAAAAAATTAGTTGGGCATGGTGGTGTATGCCTATAGTCCCAGCTACCAGGAAGGTTGAGGTGGAAGGATTGCTTGAGCCTGGAAGATAGAGGCTGCAGTGAGCCATCATTGCACCACTGCACTCCCACCTGGGCTACAGAGCAAGACCCTGTGTCAAAAACAAACACACAAACAAACAAATAAACAATAAAAAAAAGTAGGAACCAAAAAGATGAAAATGGGAAGGGAATTGAAAGAGGACAGAAACAGGACAGGAACAGTATCTAAGAAAGCTAAGACTTTAGAAATAATGACATGTTCTTAGTACTGAAAAAAGTCAAGGTTGTGGGAATTTAATAAATGAGGAGGAAAGTGGCACCATGTGAGCCTGTAGAAGCAGACAGCGGCTGAATCACGCTGTCCTAAGAATTTATGATTTTATCCTAGGGGCAGTAGGAAGTAATTGGAGGTTTTAATAAGGGAAATGAGGAGGTCAGAATTATGTTTGTAAAAGCACATGTTGGCTTGGCGCGGGGCTCCAGCCTGTAATCCCAGCACTTTTGGAGGCCGAGGTGGGTGGATCACAGATCAAGAGATAGAGACCATCCTGGCCAACAGAATAGGCAGGAGAATCACTTGAACCCGGGAGGCAAAGGTTGCAGTGAGCTGAGATGGTGCCACTGAACTCCAGCCTGGGCGACAGCGTGAGACTCTGTCTCAAAAAAATAAAAATAAAAAAATAAAAGCACATGTTTGCTGCAATATGAATATATGTGAGACACAAGAGTTTGTTATTTGTTTATTTTGGTGGGAGGTGGTTTTATTTGTTGTTTGCAATTATTCAGGCAAGAGACAGTGGTAACTTAGACCCTTAGATATTTGCATCCCCTACAAGGTCGAGTACAAGTGTTTGTTTCCAGTGTCATTAATAAATGTTTTTTGAACTGAAGTAAATTAATTGGCTCATAAGTATAAACTCCAAGACACTACAGTCATCAGGAACAAACACTTTTATTTTTTTTTTTTTTGAGATGGAGTCTCGTTCTGTCACCCAGGCTGGAATGCAGTGGTGTGATCTCAGCTCACTGCAAACTCCGCCTCCCAGATTCAAGCGATTCTCCTGCCTCAGCCTCCCGAGTAGCTGGGATTACAGGCACATGCCACCATGCCTGGCTACTTTTTTTTTTTTTTTTTTTGAGACAGAGTTTCCCTCTTTTGCCCAGGCTGGAGTACAATGGCGCCATCCCGGCTCACCGCAACCTCCGCCTCCCACGTTCAAGAGATTCTCCTGCCTCACCCTCCCTAGTAGCTGGGATTAGAGGCATGTGCTACCATGCCCAGCTAATTTTGTATTTTTTCAGTAGGGTTTCTCCATGTTGACCTGGCTGGTTTCGAACTCCTGACCTCAGGTGATCTGCCCACCTCAGCCTCCCAAAGCGCTGGGATTACAGGTGTGAGCCACCGCGCCTGGCCTAATTTTTGTATTTTTAGTAGAGACAGAGTTTTGCCATCTTGGCCAGGCTGGTCTCAAACTCCTGATCTCAGGTTATCCACCCGCCTCAGCCTCCCAAAGTTCTGGGATTACAGGTGTGAGCCACCCTGCCCGGCCATGGATCAAACACTTTTCTTTTTTTGAGACAGAGTCTCGCTCTGTCACCCAGGCTGGAGTGCAGCGGCGTGATCTCAGCTCACTGCAACCTTCGCCTCCCAGGTTCAAGCGATTCTCCTGCCCCAGCCTCCTGAGTAGCAGGGGGAACAAACACTTTTAAATACCTGGGCATTCTTCTCCAAGTGACCTCAGGTCTGTGATTCCAGGTTTCACTAAGTCCAGAGCAAATAATAATTTCTTCTCTAGTGGTCCCTGAAGATCCTGGATCAGGAAGAAAACGCTGTAACTAAAACTACTGCCAGTCTCATTTTACAGGAAACTTCTCTATAAACGTCACTTGTTAAGTACTGGTGGAAATGACATTCCTTTCAGTTCAAGAAAGGAAGCTCATTCTTTCTCATTAGTTGCCTCCTGCTTTGGTTGCTAATGTTTCAATGTATGCAAATAAAATCTCTCCCTTACCTTACTTCATAAAACAACAGGTTATGCTTTTAATTTTTTGTGAGGTTAGAAAATCAGTCTAGGTGTAATATTTGGTAATCTTGTGTCAGATTACTTTTATGCTTAGTAATTTTTAAAATTTTCAAGATAGCCATTTATCATCAAAATGGGAAGTGTGTGCGGGTATGAATAAGCACGATTAAAGAAAACAGGCCATGGCCGGGTGCAATGGCTCATGCCTGTAATCTCAGCACTTTGGGGGGCCGAGGTAGGTGGATCACTTGAGGCCAGGATTTCGAGACTAGCCTGGCCAACATGGTGAAACCCTGTCTCTACTAAAAAAATATAAAAAATTAGCCGGGCATGGTGGCGCATGCTTGTAGTCCCAGCTACTCAGGAGGCTGAGGCAGGAGAATCGCTTGAACCCAGGAGACAGAGGTTGCAGTGAGCCAGGATCGTGCCATTGCACTCCAGCCTTGGCAACAAGAGTGAAACTCCATCTCAAAAAAGAAAAGGAAAGAACAGATGAGCAGATATTTAAGGAAAATAGCTAGTTATGAAGCATAATTATTCAGGACAGCTGTGAGACACACATGCGCGCGCACACACACACACACACTCACCTCTTCTTTCAGATACCAAATAGAGACATGATTAAGTTTCTTTTCAGTGTGACAAAGCAAAGTTGATCCCATTTCCTTCAAACCTACTCGGTTTTCTTATCTATAAAATGGAGATAATACTGTTTACTTCATGAAGCTGTAAGGATTAAATATGTTATATAAAATAACAAGTAAGTACAGTAAATGTTTAATCAATTAAATAATACATAGAAAAAATACTAAGATACTCTACATATCTAGACGCCTTCGCCGCACAACCTTAAAGACTTGATATTATTAGGAATGTTTACATTATGGATTGGACTAAGGGACATTTTTAGACAAACTTGAAGTAGTTGCAATTAGTCTTTGGTTCACCTTCCTGCCCCTTTGTGTTCAGGTTTATCCTCTTCTGTATTCACATTCCTGGTGTCCACATGATGGTTTCTAATTGCTTGTTGCTTTCCTTTTTGCAGTCTATTCAGAACTTATTTCTCTGAAAGTATTTCATGACACAGTGTACTCCAAAACGAGGTGTCTTTTTTTCTAACTCTGTTTTTTCTTTTTGAGGCAGAGTTTTGCTCTTGTTGCCCAGGCTAGAGTGCAATGGCACGACCTCAGCCTTCTGCAACCTCCACCTCCCAGGTTCAAGCAATTCTCCTTCCTCAGACTCCTCAGTAGCTGGGACTACAGGTGCACATCACCACGTCTGGCTAATTTTTTTGTATTTTTGGTAGATACAGGGTTTCACCATGTTGGCCAGGCTTGTCTCAAACTCCTGACCTCAAGTGATTCGCCCACCTTGGCCTCCTGAAGTGCTGGAATTACAGGTATGAGCCACCACACTCGGCCATTTCTAACTCTGTTTAAACTTTCGACCTCTTCAAAAGGCTCAACTTAGCTAGGCGTTAGGAAGCAAGTGCTCTTACTAAGCTAATTTGAATCAAAGCATTTGGTTAATTTAATCTTTACGCATATTTACAGTTGAGAAAGGACAGTCATTAACCCCAGTGACAATGATTTTGTAGTGGAATTTTAGGCTCTGTAAAGGAGATGTTTTTTAGGTCAGGCAATAATTTAACTGGCAGTAATTCTCAATCTTAGTTGCATTTTGGAATAATTTGAGAAGCTTTTAAAAGATGCCTATTGCCGAGACCCACCCCCAGAGAGTCTAATATAATTGTTCTGGGGTGAGGATCAGAAAGTGGAATTTTTAAAGCTCCCCAGATGGATTCTAATGTGCAGCTATGTTTAAGAACTGTCAGGTTAGAATAACCCTGTTTTGATTTAACCTCATTACTAAAAGGTTTTCATTTTTCTATTATGTGAGTCACGTACACATTGATTACTATACCTGATAAAAGAAGGTTGGGAAAAGTTTAATGGGACAATATAGAGCATTAATTGTAATTTAAGTGTCATCAAATTCACCTCCCACATTTTACTAATGAAGAAAAAAATTCAAATGGTTAAACTTACAGAGATAGTTAGAGGTGGAGCCAGGGCAAACTTTAAATGACTTAAACAATAGAATATTTTTTAGGATATATTAAAATATCCTAGATTTTTTTTCACTTTTTGAAATTTAATTTAATTAATTTTCTAATGGGCTAAATTTATTTTAAAATAAGAGTCATTCATGCAAATGGCAAAATTCAAACAATTCAAAAAAGTACAAAGTAGAAAAGCACAGGTTAAGGCCGGGCGCGGTGGCTCATGCCTGTAATCCCAGCACTTTGGGAGGCTGACGCGGGTGGATTACCTGAGGTCAGGAGTTCGAGACCAGCCTGGCCAACATGGTGAAACCCCGTCTCTACCCAAAATACAAAAATTAGCTGGGCGTGGTGGCAGTTGCCTGTAATCCCAGCTACTCCGGAGGCTGAGGCGGGAGAATTGCTTGAACCTGGGAGGTAGAGGTTGCAGTGAGTCGAGATAGTGCCATTGCACTCCAGCCTGGGGGACAAGAGTGAGACTGCCTCTCCAAAAAAAAGAAAAAAAGAAAAAAAAAGCAGAGGTTACTTTTCTTTGTTGCCATTTCTGCCACAAAGAATATAACTATTGTCTTCCACAAGGCGGCAGTATTGCTTACTCTTCAACAATCTCCCCATGGCCAGACAGTGATTGCCAGAGTCGACTATGAATATTCAAGTCATTCTCCCAGTGACTGAATCAGTCCCCGGTACTGAAATGCCAGGTCAAAGCCAGATTCCCGTCATGAGAAAAACCAAAAGTGAACAAAGAACTGCACCAGATTGAGCTGTAACTGTGTGGATAAACAGTAGGAAATAGGTTAGGGACGGAGAGAACCAAAGGAAGCACAGGGCAGTGGGTTGCCGCCCAGAAAACTTCTATCAATTTCCTATCTCCATGGAGGAACTGCAACAGCTAGGGTCAGTTTTGAGAAAGCGTGCATCCAATTGTGTCATGCACAGAATTTTCTCTTTACAATGAACCGGACCCAGTCAATTCAAGGGTTTCCACAGTATCCCTCATGGCTCCAGAAGTCTCTAGGCCACCAGAAAAGACCTGGATCTTTCAATAGTGCCCTTCCCCAAAAAGAGTTGGGGAGATCATGTTTGAGTTTCCCAACCTTGTAGATTTCCAGCAGGAACAGGTGATAAAAAGCACAGATGGTCCTGTTTTGGTCATTAAATTCTAGCGACATATGGTGAGGAGAATGCTTTTTAGACTTTCTATGTGAGATCACATATCTACTGGAATAAAACGTTTGTTACTGGTGACATCTTTAGGATCCTGAGAGAATGACCCTTCTCTGTGACATTCAATAATATGCTTCTCCATGACCTAGGAGAGGACAGAACTGAAGAAAGTAGTAAGTGATGGAATTGTAGAAAGGAAAACTCTTCGTCTCCTCAATCCTTGAGATCATTGCAGCAGGGATAGGGGCAGGGGCAGAAGCAGAGGCAAGGAATGGACTATGACAGAAAAGGTTTGTGTGAGGGACAGTTACTAAGAGTGAAGCTTTGTTCCCAAGGTAAACCCAGACAAACCACAGAGAAAGAAGTATGTGGGAAACACATTATGGAATTTGCAAGATACGTCTCTAATTATTATGGATCTATTGTGATGTGATCTACTGTTTGGGGTCCTTCAAAGTAATGGGTATAGAGCCTAGAACACAGGACCAAGAACCAGCTTTTTTTTTTTTTTTTTTCTAATCAAGAGTCTTTCTAAAAGCTGCTGAGCTCTTAGACCAACTTTGTAGTTTAGACAGTCTTTTGGTAACTAATGGGAATTGTTGTACCTAATTACAACAATGGAGAGAAATACCATACTAAATACTTTGAGTCATAATGTCAATCAGTTTAAGTTAAATCCTTACTTTCCACAAGCATTATTTCTTTTTTTTTGAGATGGAGTCTCGCTCTGTCCCCCAGGCTGGAGTGCAGTGGCGGGATCTCAGCTCACTGCAAGCTCTGCCTTCCGGGTTCACACCATTCTCCTGCCTCAGCCTCCCGAGGAGCTGAGACAACAGGCGCCTGCCACCATGCCTGGCTACTTTTTTGTATTTTTAATAGAGACGGGGTTTCACCGTGTTAGCCAGGATGGTCTCGATCTCCTGACCTCGTGATCCGCCCGCCTCGGCCTCCCAAAGTGCTGAGATTACAGGCGTGAGCCACTGCGACCAGCCAGCATTATTTCTTTTAGTGACCCCTGGCTACTTCTAAATGATGTGCCTGATTTCAACTATGAATTTCCACTTTTTTTTTCCGTGCTGTATCCAAACTTCATTCTGGATTACAGTACTTGGCAATATGTCCAATGATCATGGTTTGTAACGGGAAAAATCCTGGCTATTGCCTTCATAAGGCTTAGACATCTTACATAGTCCTGGCAGAACTTTTATTGATAAACAAAAACAACAACAAAAACCCAGGATGTTGACCTGCATTTTCTAGGTTTGAAGCTAAAACAAATTTTGCACAGGCTATATAATTTAGTCAATGGGCACTCCCAAACCTCAGACTGGAAATATGAAACCCGGTTAAAAGCCAATAAAGAAAACCTGATGTGATCCCAGAGCTAATTAGGAGAATCTACTAAAAGCATTCTTGTTAATAATGCAAGTGCTGGGCTCGTTGTCACAGTGTTAGAAGAACCGTAACTGTGTTCTCTCTCTCTCTCTCTCTTTTTTTTTTTGAGACGGAGTCTGGCTCTGTTGCCCAGGCTGGAGTGGAGTGGTGCGATCTCGGCTCACTGAAAGCTCCGCCTCCCGGCTTCACGCCATTCTCCCGCCTCAGCCTCCTGAGTAGCTGGGACTATAGGCACCAACCACCATGCCCGGCTAATTTTGTTTTTGTATTTTTAGTGGAGACGGGGTTTCACCGTGTTAGCCAGGATGGTCTCGATCTCCTGACCTCATGATCCGACTGCCTCGGCCACCCAAAGTGCTGGGATTACAGACATGAGCCACCACACCCAGCCACTGTGCCCTCTTAATTCCACCTCAATTTTAAGTGAAAGATGGGCATAAAAATCAGAAGGAAATAGCATTGCCAGTGCCATGTTATGCCCTACCTTGGTCTGGAGCCAGGTGCACGATAACCAGAAGATCAGCTCTTACTGGCCAATGGGAGTGTTTATGTTTCTTAATCACAGTGGACATGTCTGAGAGACTGCCGGCTCTAGTAGATTGCTCACTGATACCTGGTTCCTCTTCATGTGGAAAGATCACAATAACCTGTCCTGTTGAGCTCAGATGTCACCATGTGAGTTGCTTTGGCCATTGAAATGTGAGTGGAAGCTCTGGGGGTTCCTCTGGCAGAAGTTTTAAGAGCCAGAGCATGCTTTTTCATGGTCTGCTTTTCCTCTGCCATGGTTACCAATAACATTCCAGACAGAAGTTGCTCTGGCAGTCTGGGTGCCAAAGTGAAAATAATGATGGAGAGAGCAGAGCAACTTTGCTGACCTCCAATGCACATGTGGTGTGAGTGAGATGTAAGCTTTTGCTTTTTTAAGGTTGTTTGTCACTGTAGCACAACCCTACATCATACATTCTCAATGGGAGAGGTATCACCCCATGGAAGGCAAAAATTGGCCTTTTTTTTTTTTTGGAGACGGAGTTTTGTTCTTGTTGCCCAGGCTGGAGTGCAATGGCGTGGTCTTGGCTCACTGCAACCTCCACCTCCTCGGTTCAAGCAATTCTCCTGCCTCAGCCTCCCAAGAAGCTGGGATTACAAGTGCCCTCCACCATGTCAGCTGATTTTTTTTTTTTTTTTTTTTTGTATTTTTAGTAGAGATGGGGTTTCATCATGTTGGCCAGGCTGGTCTCGAACTCCTGACCTCAAATGATCCTCCCACCTTGGCCTCCCAAAGTGCTGGGATTACAGGCGTGAGCCACCGTGCCCGGCCTTTTTTTTTTTTTTTTTAAATGTTATAAAACTCAGATGTGCTGGGTGTGGTGGCTCATGCAACATAGTGAGCCCTAATCCCTTAACAAAAAAATAAGACAATTAGCCACGTGTAGTGGCCTGCACCTGCAATCCCAGCTACTTGAGAGACTGAGACAGGAGGATTTTTGAGCCGCCCAAATAAAAAAAACAAAAACAAAACACACAGATGTTATTGTATATATAGTACACAGATAGATATACTATATATTAAATATTTATGGGGGGATGATTAGGAAAAAAGTCTAAAAAGGCTCCTTGAGAGGTGATAATGAAATAAAGGTTGAGTAACATTGTTCTATAATGGTCAGGTTATCTTCATCAAATCTAATTTAGGGGGTTCTCAGCTCTAGTGGAACATTTAAGTCTTTTGGAGAGCTTTTTAAAAACACTGATATCCAAGTCTAGTTCCCAGAAATTCTAATTTAATTGGCAGAATTAACATATGTGTATATATATATATATATATATATTTTTTTTTTTTTTTTAAACAGTTCCCAGGTAATTCTAACTTGCAGACAGGGTTAAGAACCACTGGACCAGACATTCTCAAAGACAAAGCCGCATTACTTCCCCCAGGGAGAAGTCACACAAATAGCAGAGAAATAGCACAGAGCACAGGAAGTGGCTGGCATGGAGTACAACTCACTCCTGTTTTAGACGGGCTATTCTGGCCTCATACCAGGTAACAAAAAGCTGCATTCATCAAGAAGAGACAGCAATGTCCGCTTTCTGTATTTTATCATTCCCATTTCATGACACACTATTTGAATGCAGAAGGTCCTTTATGAGTCATTTGGAAAACACAAGAAGGCCAAAAAATGGCTGTGGTTATTCCTGGACTAGTACCCATAATCAGCATTTTCTGCACAGATGCATTTGGAAATCATCTCTAGCTCAGCTCCTAAAATTCTAAGTTCTTATTGAGTGAGTTAAAAAAGCCATTCAGCATGAGATCTTTATGTCCTATTCCTAGGAAACTCTAGATGCCAGAAGGGAACTTTCATATAGTGTGTAAAAGTTAAAAATTAAAGAAAATTAAAAACAATTAGGAGGGCACTTTCTCTGTCTTTGCATAGAAAGATGCTTGGGCTAAATTGCAGTGACATGGGATTATCGTGACTGAATTTGGACATTAGATGGATCACCACTTATTCTTCCCTGAAATGTGACTTGGAATTGACAATGGTATGGCCATATATATATATATATTTTTTTTTTTTTTAGATGGAGTTTTGCTCTTGTCACCTAGGCTGGAGTGCAATGGCACAATCTCGGCTCACTGCAACCTCTTCTGGTTATGGCTATATTTTAATGAAGTGGCTCATTTTCAGGTTGGAAGTTGAAATTATAATGTGTTAATTAATAAGGGTATCACCTTGATTTTTTCCTTTACACATTTGCACACTCAGATG
Organism: Pan paniscus; assembly: GCF_029289425.2. NCBI lineage: Eukaryota > Metazoa > Chordata > Mammalia > Primates > Hominidae > Pan > Pan paniscus. The sequence goes on along the minus strand of NC_073265.2, from coordinate 33,473,508 downwards.
GTATTTACATTGGTCTCATTTATTTGGAGGTTAAAATTAAAAGATGTGGATTGGCTTTCCTGATGTTAATTTTGGTCACTGAGCACCTAGCTCAAGGGAAGGTGGAGATATTTGCAGGCATTACTTGTGAAATTTCTTGAAGCATAAACATAAAATTTCCAGGAAATTCTCCACAAGGAGAGTCAGCATCAGTTGTACAAGTTGACAAATGCTCACAACTATCTTGTCAACACTTGGTTGGTGATTTGGGCAGATACAGAAATAAAAAAAATCAAGTGTTGCAGTTATTAGTAGAGGCCAGAATGGATTTGAAATGTGAAGATGGACAAAACGTGGATCCTAAAGGGCTTAAACGCTAAGTATCTGCAATTCATTGTCTCTAATTTTTAAAATTTCTTTTCAATTTTTTAAATTGACAAAAATGTTATGTATAAGCCGAATGTAGAGATAAATGCCTTTAGTCGCAGCTACTTGGGAGGCTGAGGTGGGAGGATCCTTTGAGCCCAAAAGTTCAAGGTCAGCCTGGGCAACAGAGAGACCCCCATCTCAGAAACAAAACAAAATTATATATAAAATTGTACATAATAAATATATATAATTATATATAAAAATATATATATTTATTATATACAACATGGTGTTTTGAAATATTATGGAATGGCCCAATTGATCTAATTAACATATGCATTACCTCCTTATCTCTCGTTTCAAAGAATGGCAATTGTGAATCCTTTTTAGAACGCTGGCTAACCGCAATTCCTCATGTGGAGAAAGCAACACAGTGACTGTATGATGTTGCTCGTCTACCCACAGCTGATTGAATAAGAGGTAGACACCTGACTTAAGTTAATTACATTCTTTCTCCTGGGAATTTGGAATTGGGATGCAGAGTCTTTGGTTTGTTTATACTGGGCACTGGAACTGTTAGATAATGAAGAGCTGGGGCTGACTGCCATTTTCTACCAAGGGGATGTTGAAGCAGAGAAAGCCAATCTTCGAAGAAAGGAGAGAAGACATTATGGAGCCTAGAGGAGATGAAAGTAATATCTTCAGTTTGTGACTTTCAAGTTCCACGTCAAATCCCTTGTGAAACCTGACTGTCCTAACAGTTTTGGTTTTATAAGTTATGTGTGTATCTTTTCAATAAACATCATCCCCTTGTACTTGAACTAATTTGAGTGGGATTCAGTGCCCTACAATTATTGCTGTCTTAAGAAATATGTCTATGTCTCTATACATAGAATGGCTAAAATCTATGAAGAACATATGCCACATCTACTGCAGGTATTTGGCTTCTGAAAATTTTGCTTAAATTATTAAGGTTAGCCTTCCAGTAGATGAACTGGCTGTTTAGTATGACAGATGTGGCAGGCTCTGTGAGCAAATGGGTCACAAAGAAATGCTGATTGGCACGAAATCGTTTGCAGCAATGGGCACATGTTTTACCATACATGTTCTAAACCAAAAAGTATAGATCTATGCATGCAAAACCTATGGTTAAATTAGCTTTCTTTAACTTAATTAAACCCCGTTAATATAGAGAGACAAAGGAGATATGCACAGCAATTTAATGTCTCCATTATAAAAGACTTGAAAAGATTCTAAGATGGATGGAATAATCAGCTCTATCAGCTCCATCAATTTCTAGCCCCCTTTTGCTTCTGCTTTAGACCCCTGACACCAATTATGTAAATTTGACCCCACAGCATCTGATTGCTTTTGCATTATAATTTAAATGTAGGTGTCTTATGAAGACAAAAGGAAATGCATTCTTTTCAGAATTAAGAATTTGAACGGATACACTGATTTTGTTCCTGTTGAATTACCAGGCAGCTGGAGAAACAGCTGGACCAGTTTCTGAAGATCAAAAAAAGAAACCTCAAGTCCGAATTACAATAGGGATTTCATCAGAATTTTATAGTATTGTTTAATAAATACAAAACAGCTGAGCGCAGTGGCACATTGCCTGTAATCCCAGCACTTTGGAAGGCCAAGGCGGGCAGATCACCCAAGGTCAGGGGTTCGAGACCAGCCTGGCCAATATGGTGAAACCCCCGTCTCTACTAAAAATACAAAAATCAGCCGGGTGTGGTGGCGGATGCCTGTAATCTCAGCTACTAGGGAGGCTGAGGCAGAAGAATAGTTTGAACCCAGTAGGCGGAGGTTGCAATGAGCTGAGATCATGCCTTTGCACTCCAGCCTGGGTGACAAGAGCAAAACTCCATCTCAAAATAATAATAATAATAATAAATACAAAACACACTTTACTGGTAATTGGTTGCTTTCCCGTTTACATTAGCAAATGTATTATGAAGACAGTGCCAAATGCACTAGGAGTTTCTTGATTCACTGAGAGTAATCAGTTTGAACTTTATTTTAAGGACTACAAAATCCAGTTTGAAGGAGGATGTAAAGATCAGAAGCAGTATAGCATAGTAGTCCTCTAGTATTGCCTGGGTTCAACACCCAGTTCTTCTAACTGTATGATCTTTGGTAAATTACTCAAGCTCTCTGTGCTTTAATTTAAGCATTAAAAAAAATTATTGTTATTATTTTTTCGTCTGGGCCTGGTGGCTCACGCCTGTAATCCCAGCACTTTGGGATGCCAAGGCGGATGGATCACCTGAGGTCAGGAGTTCGAGACCAGCCTGGCCAACATGGTGAAACCTTCTCTGTACTAAAAATATAAAAATTAGCTGAGCGTGGTGACAGGCGCCTGTAATCCCAGCTACTGGGGAGGCTGAGACAGGAGAATTGTTTGAGCCCGGGAGGCGGAAGTTGCAGTGAGCCGAGATTGTGCCATTGTATTGCAGCCTAGGCGACAGGGCGAGACTCTGTCTCGAATTTTTTAAAAAAATTGTTATTATTTTTTTAGAGATGAGGCTTCGCTATGTTTCCCAGGCTGGTCTTGAACTCTTGGCCTCAAGTGATCCTCCTGCCTCAGCCTCTCGAAGTGCTAGAACTACAGGCGTGAGCCACCATACCCAGGCTCTGTGCTTCAATTTTCTGATTTGTGAAATGGGGATAATAATAGTACCTACTTCACTGGATAGTTATGAGGATTAAATGAGTTAGTTTATATGAAGCACTTAAAACAGAGCCTAGCTTATAGTAAGTTGCGTTAGTCATTATTATACTCCATATGCAAAACCTTGTATTTTCTTGAAATCTCTGCCAATGGAGCTAATTATTTTATTAGTGCAATATCCTTTCAAATCCAGTCAGTGACTCAAAAGTAGGGAAATAGATATATGTCTGGCTTTTCACAAGCAGATAGCAATGTGGGTAAGGAACGGTATGGTGTGTATATGGGTTATGTGTATATATGTGTATAAGATCTATGTATGTAGAAGTAGCCTTGATCTCAAAATTCAGACCTCCTACTTCCTTATGAGAATTACATTCTGCCCAGTAGGTTGGTTGAATGACTGTCTTGTCTTAGGACAGGGCCAGCATGTTCTGATTAACTATAGGTGGACAAGGTACATTGGGTCAAGACAAGTATAAGATGAAACCAGCTGCAGATTCTAGAAGGAAGTCCAGCCTCAGTGGTACACATCAGAAGGGGGGGGTAGCCTGGGAAGTTGTTGACAAGAAGGAGGAATAACTTGGAGCTAGAGAATTTTTCTAAACTGGATAGCACAGTGATGGGTAACCCAGAAGAAGGACTATTCAGAGATCCAGACAAACAGCCTGCTATTTGAGTAAGGGATGTTGCAAATAGCAGCATCTGCAATGGGAGAGTAGTAGGAGCATATTGGATTCCATCTCTGAGGGACTGTGATTTCATGGTGTATTAAGACAAGGGAGCCAATGAAAGGAATCAAAAAGGAGCTCAGAAACTAGAAGTAGGGGCCAGATCTCAGAAATCTGAACTCTGTTGAAACTGTAGCATAAGACCAGAACCAGAGCCGCAATGGCAAGTTTACACTGGGTGTTGGGATAAAGACTGGTCAGGATGGTCCTAGGGATGGGTTGGGTGGAAACTTCAGGTCCAAAGGGCTCAGCTGTATGGATAAGAAGGATAAAAGAGGCCGGGAGTGGGAGGGAGAAAAGAACAACTGGATGTCTATAAAGGACAGTGAGGCAGTTCTTCAAGCATTCTTTTGTCTTTTAAACTTTGAGTCACAGAAAGTACCATTTAACTCTGGGTACTCTCTCAGTGAAGGAATGGTGGTCCTTAAGAATGCCTCATGGTCTGTAAGAATGCCTCAGCCCAGGCTGGGTGCGGTGGCTCACACCTGTAATCCCAGCACTTTGGGAGGCCGAGGCGGGCGGATCACAAGGTAAGGAGTTTGAGACCAGCCTGGTCAATATCGTGAAACCCTGTCCCTCCTAAAAATACAAAAATTAGCTGGGCATGGTAGCGCACGCCTGTAGTCGCAGCTACTCAGGAGGCTGAGGCAGGAGAATCACTTGAACCCAGGAGGTGGAGGTTGCAGTGAGCCGAGATCGCGCCACTGCACTCCAGCCTCGTGACAGAGCAAGACTCTGTCTCAAAAAAAAAAAAAAAAAGAATGCCTCAGCCATGGCTACATCTCTGAGTGATTGGTAGAAAAAACAACAACAGCAACAACAAAAATAACTATATTCTGGCTGGGTGTGGTGGCTCATGCTTGTAATCCCAGCACTTTGGGAGGCCAAGGCAGGTGGATCACTTGAGCCCAGGAGTTTGAGACCAGCATGAACAACATGGTGAAACCCTGTCTCTACTAAAAATATAAAAATTAGCTGGGCATGATGGCATGTGCTTGCAATCCCAGCTACTCAGGAGGCTGAAGCAGAATTGCTTGAACCCGGGAGGCGGAGTTTGCAGTGAGCCGAGGTTGCATCACTGCACTCCAGCCTGGGTGACAGAGCAAGACTCAGTCTCAAAACAAACAAACAAGAAAACAAAAAGAAACTTGTTCCCTAGAATTCAAGGAAGAGCCAGGCGTATTTAGAATAACATAAAAACTTAATTCGAAAACTCACATTTTGTGATTACCAGATTAGGGAAATGGAATGGTGTTTGGAAGGAGAATTGCACTAGTTATAGAGGAAAATGACCTTCTGTGAGAGTTGGATGCCCTGTGGTTGCTCTTAGATTAATTTGCCTCCTTACTTGTCACTGATCACACCTACTTCTTGTTGCAGAAAAACCGTTCCTTTCCATAGCTATAGTCTTAACCTGTTGTCTAAATAATGTAGCTAAATCAGCTGAGCACATGGGAATCAGAGACTAAAAGAAGCACATTAGGCATTCAATAAATATTTGCTGAATGAATGAAATGCTCAGTAAGCATTAAAAGATGATGATAATGACAATGGTTAGCATGAAGAAGAAAAGGAAAGGGGACAGAGGAAGGCACGAATAGCTGTAGCTCTAAGGCAATTGGCTCACCAATTACACTGCTGAAGCGATAACATAACAATCACAGTTTTCAGGTACTCGGATGCTGGTTCTCCAGTTTGTGTATCATCTCAGATTTTTGGTTTAGATTTTCCCTTAAACTGACTCCCTTTTAGTCCTCCATTTAATGTCTATTAATCCACAGAGAAAATGAAGGAACAAGAAATTAATAGTAGCTAAAACTTTCCAATGTTTTCTTTGTGCAAAGGCTTATCTCATTTTACTCTCACAGTCTCTCATAGAGAGGGACTATTATTATACCTGTTTTACAAATAAGGAAACTGAGCCTTCACAGCATTCTCAAGGTCACACAGCTGGTACACAGCAGAGCATAAACTGGGATTATTGGAACCTAGAGCCCATACTCTTATCCATGTTCTCTTGCTTCCATGCTACCGAGTCTTCTAACTTGTTCCTTGTGTTTTAGAGTTAAGTCCTTTCAAACTCTCTCTTCTTTTCCTTTTTCTCTTCTTCTTCTTTTTTTTCCTGGTGTATAAATGTGTGTTGTATTGATTTATCAAATTGTTTCTTTTGCATCTTTCAAATTCTTAAGCCTCAAGGTGCCTCTGTGCTGGAATGTTTGTTTTAATCAAAACTAGGCATGTACATAGTTTAGGAGTCAAATAGCTCTACAAGGCCTATTACAAAAAAAGAAAAAATCAGGGCTGGGCATGGTGGCTCATGCCTATAATCCCAGTTACTTGAGAGGCTGAGGTGGGGAGATCACTTAATTCTGGGAAGTAGAGGTTCCAATGAGCTAGGATTGGGTCACTGCACTCCAGCCTGGGCAACAGAGTGAAACCCTGCCTTAAAACAAAACAAAACAAGACAAAACAAAAAAAATCAATTCCCTAGGCCTCAATTTCTGCCTCCTCTACCCCCCCTCCGCCCCCATAATAACTTTTAGCTATTTTAGCTATTTCTTTTGTATTTGTCTCAATTCTTCTAAATAATATGCTTTTACTGTTATTTCTCTTTTTTGTTTTTTTGGTTTTTTTTGAGACAGGGTCTCACTCTGTAGCCCAGGCTGGAGTGTAGTGGCATGATCATGGCTCACTGCTGCCTCAACCTCCCAGGCTTAGGTGATTCTCCTACCTCAACCTCCCAGGTACCTGGGACTGCAGGTACACACCACCACACCTGGCTAATTTTTTTATTTTTATTTTTAATAGAGACAAGGTCTTTCTATGTTGCCCAGGCTGGTCTTGAACTCCTGAGCTCAAGCAATCCTCCTGCCTTGGCCTCCCAAAGTGCTGGGATTACAGACATGAGTCATTGTGCCTAGCATATACTGCTATTTCTTGATTTTTTAAAATGTAGGTGTTATCTATGAAAGATATATTATTTCTTTCAACTACTCCAACCCCCAGCATACCCCAATCACACATACTTTTCTATCCATTATCCCAATATAGTTATGTCAGTTAAATTAGTAATAAGTATATTATTATGATTACATAAATTCGTATACACATGCTATGATTACTTTTCCTTTCTTATACAACTTTTTGTTTTTCCTAAAGTTAATACAAGCTTTGTTTTTATTTTTCTCTTACTTTGTTTTAATATAATTATCACTAACTTATAACCAAATTCTCCCCTAAAAGTGTATTTTTTCTCATTACTACATAGTCGGGCATATTAGGTAGTCTATCAATTTCGTCTTCTTGGAAACACCTGGGAGCCATCTGATTGTCTCCCTTCCGACCTTGATTATTTTCTAGACTAGCTTCACAGCTGTTATTCTGGGATCAAACCTCACAATTATTCTGAGAATTTACATTACCTCTTTCTGTGTTAGATCCTGTTTCCAGGATGCCATGTGTATTAGTCAGCTTTTGATACTTTTTTTTTCAGGAATGACTCCAAAATATGAGTAGCTTACAACAAAAAAGATTTATTTCTCACTTTCATTAGACATCCTCTGTGGGTTGGCTGCGTCGTCTACTCCGTGTTGGCTTCTTCCCAGGACCCAGGAGCAAGCTCCATCTGGGCCATGCCAGTCTTTTGGGAAAGAAAAGGTCAATAATATACATGTTTTCACTTACATTCTATTGTTCAAACCATCAGTGGTCAAGTTTAATGCCAGTAGGGTACGTAGAAATAGAGACGACAGTGAATATTTGAAGACATAGCACAATCTTTTATTTTATTTTATTTTTGTGAGACAGAGTCTCGCTCTGTCACCTAGGGTACGGTACAGTGGCGTGATCTTGGCTCACTGCAGCCTTGAGCTCCCCAGCTCAAGTGATCCTTCCCCTTCAGCCTCCCGAGTAGCTGGGACTATAGGTGTGCACCACACCACACCCAGATAATTTTTGTATTTTTTGTAGAGATGGGTTTTTGCCATATTGCCCTTGCTGGTCTTGAACTTTCGAGCTCAAGTGATCCTCCCACTTTTTCCTCCCAAAGTGTTGGGATTACAGGTGACATAATACATAATCTACTATGTATTCTTATTTCTATTTTTTTTTTTTTGAGACGGAGTCTCACTGTCACCCAGGCTGGAGTGCAGTGGTGCGATCTCAGCTTACTGCAAGCTCAACCTCCCAGGTTCACGCCATTCTCCTGCCTCAGCCTCTGGAGTAGCTGGGACTACAGGCGCCTGCCACCACGCCCGGCTAATTTTTTGTATTTTTAGTAGAGACAGGGTTTCACAGTGTTAGCCAGGATGGTCTCGATCTCCTGACCTCATGATCTGCCCGCCTTGGCCTCCCAAAGTGCTGGGATTACAGGCGTGAGCCACAGTGCCCAGCTCTTATTTCTTATATCTTTGTTTGCTCTGACATTTTTGGGGAGCCCATCCCTCAAAAGCTTCCTGAAGAAGGGTATGTACGAGTATAAGATATTAGATATTGAGTTCATACATGTCTAAAAGTGTCTTTTTACTCAAGAGTAGTGTATTTGGGTATAGAATTCTATATTGGAAATAATTTTCCTCAGAATCTGTAAATGCTGTTCTACTATTTTCTTGATTCCAATGTTGCTGTTGAGAAGTTCAATGTAATTCTAATACTGTTTGTAACTTTTTTTTCCTTTTCTGGAGGCTTACTTTTGTTTCTAGTGTTCTAACATTTCATAGTAGTATGTTGTGGTGTGGATTTGTTTCTATCCATTGTGCTGGACAGTTGGTACCCACTCTAAATTTGGAAATTCATGTCCTTAATTATGGGAAATTTTCTTGAATTATGCCTTTGATAATTTTTTGCCCTCCATTTTTCCCATTTTTTTTTTTAAATCCAGGATCTTGCTCTATCGCCCACATGCTTGAGTGTAGTGGCATGATCCCAGCTCACTGCAGCCTTGACCTCCTGTGCTCAAGTGATCCTCCCACCTCAGCCTCCTGAGTAGTTGGGACTACAGGCACCTCCCACCACACCTGGCTAATTTAAAAATTTTTATTTTGTAAAGACAGGGTCTCACTATGTTGCCCAGGCTGGTTTCAAATTCCTGAGTTCAAGCCATCCTCCCATCTTAGCCTCTCAAAGTGCTGGCTGGGATTACAGACGTGAGCCACCGTATCTGGCACTCTCCCCCTATTTCTATTTCTATTTAGTTTTATTTTTCACCTATCCTATTTTATTTTACATTTGCACATGTTATTTTTAATTCTCAGAATGCTTTTTCCCCCTCTTTTTCTAAATGGCATCCCAGACTTATTTACTGGATGCAAGATCTTCTATCTCTATTAGGATATTTACCAATAATTTCCATTTTGAAATTTTTCTTTTTCCTACTTAGTTTTTCTGTCCTCCAAGTTGCCTGTTTTCCTTTTGTTTTAGTCTCTATATTTTATGTTAGAGATATTTCTTAAATTTCTGGCGACCCCATTCTGGTTCAGAAATTCTGTTTTAGTCTCTCCAGATAATTACCCTTCAGTTTTCTGATAGGGTGAAGAAAAGAAGTCTCTTGGCTGCACAGAGTCAGAGAAGGGAATTGCTTCTTAAATTGACTTTCTAACAATCCTCCTGTTTTCAGTTCTACCTTCATTTCCAAAAGAACTGGGTAAATCAATTTCTAAATATTTTGTGCATTCTACAGTGCAGATCAGGTTGCTTCTCAGCTTTGCCCTGCTAGTTTTGGATTCGGCTTTCTTGGGTTTGCTCAGTCAATTATTCCTCATCCATATGCTTTCTGGATTCCAAAATGTTGTTGTTGTGGCTTCTTTCCATTAAATTGGTCTTTTAGGTTTATGCCTTTTATTTATTTCTTCTTCTTCTTTTTTTTTTTTTTTTTTTAGACAGAGTCTCACTCTGTCACCCAGGCTGGAGTGCAGTGGCGCGATCTCAGCTCACTGCAAGCTCCACATCTTGGGTTCACACCATTGTCCTGCCTTAGCCTCCAGAGTAGCTGGGACTACAGGCGCCCGCCACCACGTGCAGCTAATTTTTTGTATTTTTAGTAGAGATGGGGTTTCACCGTGTTGGCCAGGGTGGTCTCAATCTCCTGACCTCGTGATCCGCCCACCTCGGCCTCCCAAAGTGCTGGGATTACATGTGTAAGACACCTCGCCCGGCCTTATTCCTTCCTTCCCTTCCTACCTTCCTTCCCTTCCCTTCCCTTCCCTTCCCTTCCCTTCCCTTCCCTTCCCTTCCCTCCCCTCCCCTCCCCTTCCCTTCTCCTTCCTTCCTTCCTTCCTTCCTTCCTTCCCTCCCTCCCTCCTTCCCTCCCTCCCTTCCTTCCTTTTTTTTTGAGACAGGGTCTCACTTTCTCACCCAGGCTGGAGTGCAGTGGCACGATCTTGGCTCTTTGCAACCTCCACCTCCCAGTCTCAAGGGATCCTTCTGCCTCAGCCCCTCAAGTAGTTGGGACTACAGGCGTGCACCATCAGGTGCTTATTTTTGTATTTTTGGTAGAAATGTGGTTTTGCCACATTGCCCAGCCTGGTCTCAAACTCCTGAGCTCAAGGGATCCACCTGCCTCAGCCTTCCATAGTACTAGGATTATAGGCATGAGCCACCTCACCTGGCCTGGTTAAAGCCTTTTAGACATCACTTTACTGTTGCTTCAGTGGTTCGGTGTGACAGCAGAGGTAAATACGTGTGTTTAACCTGCCATTTTTAAGCAAAAGTCTTATGATTCTCAGAACAACCAGAGAAGGCATTCTAATCCCCATTTTATGAATGAGAAACAGAATTTAAATGACTTGCCAAGATTACATGGCATAGAATGTTAGAGCTGGGGCTTGTATTCAGGACTTGTGACTCCACATTCAACGCTCTTTCCACTAAATTCCTGAAAACGAAAGCTGTATAATATAGTTGTTAAAAACACAGTGTTTGGCACCAGACACTTGGATATGAGTCCAGGTCTTGCCTCTTGATAGCTGTGTTCTTTCAACAAGTTATTTAGTCTCATTGCACTGAAAGTTCCTCATCTATAAAATGCGGATGATAACAATAGCACAATCTAACCACACTATTATGAGAATTCAATTAGATAATATATGTAAAGTACTCACCACAGTCTCTGGCATATAGTGAATGCTCCCTTGTTACTATAATGGAAAAAGTGAAATGATAAGGTGTAATCATGATTTGCAATTTTAATTAATTGAACTATGTCCAGAGAACCTTTGAAATTAATTCTGCAGACATTTACTGAATAATTAGCATGTGCATTGTGGAATGTTTATTCTTCCTTTCTCCTCTGTTTGAACCTCTTTATGAAAATATCTTTGATTTGCAACTGCTTCAAGCCCAGCTGAGCTCAGCTAAGTAACTTCTGAGTAAGGATAGAAGAATTAGATAAAGTCACAGATTTTTCTGTGCACCAATAGCTAATGAAATGAACAACAAAAATACATTGATAAAGTTCAAACAGCAGCTACAACAAGGTAAAGGGGAAAACCTTACATATAAGTGAAATGTTAAAAAAAAAAAAAAAGGCCAGGATGCCTCACGCTTGTAATTCCAACACTTTGGGAGGCCTAAGCAGGTAGATTACATGAGGCCATGAGTTCAAGACCAGCCTGGCCAACATGGTGAAACCCTATCTATTAAAAATACAAAAAGTAGCTAAGTGTGGTGGCTCACGCCTGTAATCTCAGCTACTAGGGAGGCTGAGGCATGAGACTCGCTTGAGCCCAGGAGGCGGAGGTTGCAGTAAGCCAAGACTGCCACTGTACTCCAGCCTGGATGATGGAGTGAGACTCTGTCTCAACAATAAACGTGGGGAGACAATAAAAGAAACAGAATATTCTGGTGCAGTAAGGTGTGGCTCCTCACCTTGCCTCTATTCTTTAGAAGCCTGTAGTCCTTGCTACTCAGGAGGCTGAGGTAGGAGGGTTGCTTGAGGCCCAGAGTTCAAGACCAGCCTGGATCAACAAAGTGAGACCCCCCACCGTCTCTACAAAAAAAAAAAATTAAAAAATTAGCTGAGCGTGGTGACATGCACTGTAGTCCCAGCTACTTGGGAGGCGGAGGTGGGAGGATCACTTGAGCCCAGGAGGTTGAGGCTGCAGCGAGCCATGCTTGCACCACTGCACTCCAGCCTGGGCAACAGAACAAGACCCTGTCTCAAAAAACAACAAACAATAGCAACAACAGCAACAAAAACCCCAAAAAACTATGCGTTGATTTCAAAACTTTCTTGCAAGAAAATAAGCTTATAATAACTTTTATAACATGTTGAACAGGATCTAGTTTGAAGCACTAAAAAGGATAAGACAGCAGTTTGAAAAGAGCTCCTATCAGAGCAACATTAATTCTGCTAAAATTGAACTAAGAACAAACATCAAACTTATGGTGGAAGCTTGAGTGGAGGAATGGTGAAATCATTGGTGCTTTATGAAAAGTTTATGGGGAAAATGTCCCAAAGAAATCAGCAATTTGCAAATGGATAACTCATTTTAAGAAGGGACACGATGATGTTGACAATGGAGCCCACAGAGGCAGGCCATCCACATCAATTTGTGAGGAAAAAAATTAATCTTGTTCATGCCCTAATTGAAGAGGACAAATGATTAACAGCAGAAACAATAGCCAACACCGCAGACCTCTCAACTTATTCAGTTTATACAATTCTGACTAAAAAATTAAACTTGAGCAAACTCTCCACTTGAGGGGTCCCAAAACCATTGCATCCAGATCAACTGAAGACAAGAGCAGAGCTTTCAAAGGAAATTTTAAATAAGTGGGATCAAGATCCTGAAGCATTTCTTCATAGAATTGTATCAGAAAATGAAACATGGCTCTACCAGTTTACCATGGCTTTACCAGATTGTGCTGAAGACAAAAACACAATCAAAGCAATGGCTACCAAGAGGTGGAAACGGTTCAGTCCAAGCAAAAGTGGACCAGTCAAGAGCAAAGCTCATGGCAACAGTTTTTTTGGGATTCTCAAGGCATTTTGCTTGTTGATTTTCTGAAGGGCCAAAGAACCATAACATCTACTTGTTATGAGAGTGTTTTGAGAAAGTTAGTCAAAGTTTTAGAAAAAAAAAAAAAAAAAAGCCTGGGAAAGCTTCACCAGAGATTCCTCCTCCACCATGACATATTCCTGCTGCTCATTCCTCTCATCAGACAAGGGCAATTTTGTGAGTTTTGATGGGAAATCACTAGGCATCCACCTTACCATCCTTCTAACTTCTTTTTGTTTCCTAATATTAAAAAATCTTTAAAGGGCACACATTTTAATGTAAAAGACTGCATTGATATGGTTAAATTCCCAAGATGCTCAGTTCTTTAGGGATGGACTAAATGTCTGATATCATCACTTACAAAAGTGCCTTGAACTTGATGGAGCTTATATTGAGAAAGTTTATATTTTTATGTTTATCTTTTAATTCCCTTTTGTCATAAATTTTTTGAAGTCCTCTTGTATGACTGACAAAATCTATAAATTATAAACCCTGACAAAATAGAAATAATAAAAACCACAAGATTGGGAGTTGGAATACGGAGGTAGGAGGAAGTATACGAATACTAAATATCTTATTTCACAGAGCAAGTGGTCAACTGACACTTTTTCTGTTTTTTTTTTTTTCCAGATGGGGTCTCACTCTCTCACCTATGCTGGAGTGCAGTGGCATGATTTCGGCTCACTGCAACCTCCACCTTCCAGGTTCAAGTGATTCTCCTGCCTCAGCCTCCCAAGTAGCTGGGACTACAGGTGCGCACCATCACGCCTAGCTAATTCTTGTATTTTTAGTAGAGATGGGGTTTTGCCGTGTTGGCCAGGCTCGTCTTGAACTCCTGGTCTCAAGCAGTCCACCGGCCTCAGCCTCCCAAAGTGCTGAGATTACAAGTGTGAGCCATGGTGCCTGGCCAAGAAATATGAGCTATTCTGATTTCTTCTTTATATATTTTCTTTGCTCACATTTTTTTGGGCTATTTCTCATATATTTCCTGCCTTTCCCCTTTATATCTTTTTTTAACCAATGTGTATTGAATATCAATCTACATAAACTGATGATTTAATAAATGTTGAAGTAATTTTTCCAGTTGCATAAGACTGTAAGTTCTATGAGGATTGGAGATATGTTTTATTCATCTTTGAATTCTGTCAGCACATGGCATAGGGACTTGCACATAGTAGACCACCAATACTTTTTTTGAATAAATGAATTAATTTGCTTTGTTTCATTTATGTTTGTTGCTAGAATAATGGCTGAAAACTAGCTGGGAATATAAGAAAAATGAGCCGTAATTGGAGAATATAATAAAGCCTGTCACCCAAATCTGAGAGACCTGTTATAAATGCTTCTGGTGCTTCATTAAAGATATTCTATTGTTTTCAGAATCCATTTTCCCCCAGCAAATAATTTCTTCATACTTTAATTTAATCCTTTACACTATCAAAATTATCATTTTTAAACACAGATCTGATCTTGTCACTTCTCTATTTAAAAACCTCCAATGTCAGCCTATTGACTATGCAACAGAGTTCAAACTCCTAACCATGGCAATCAAGGTCCTACATGACTTGGCTTCAGTCCATCTCTTTCTGGCCAAGGCACCTCACATGCTATCCATTCAGGGATACTTGCAGTTTCTAGAGCATGCTATACTCACGCTTATTTGGACCTCTGTGTCTTTGCTTATACAATTTCCTCTACTTAAATGTCACTCCTCATCCCATATCCATCTTTTCTGCCTTCTTCACAATCAAGAGCCTACTGTAGTCCTCAACGCCCAACATAAATGCTTTCTCTGTAAGGCTTCACTGTCTCTCCTAATTAAGCCTACATAATTGTACCATTTGTTGTGCTCTTGTAGTACTTTGCTCATGCTCCATGTATTGTATTATAGCTAATTTACATACATCTAACACTCTCTCTTACATTGTGAAGAATTTTTTTCTTTTTCTTTTTTTTTTTTTTTTTTTTGAGACGGAGTCTCGCTCTGTCGCCCAGGCTGGAGTGCAGTGGCGCGATCTCGGCTCACTGCAAGCTCCACCTCCCGGGTTCACGCCATTCTCCTGCCTCAGCCTCCCGAGTAGCTGGGACCACAGGCGCCCGCCACCATGCCCGGCTAATTTTTTGTATTTTTAGTAGAGACGGGGTTTCACCGTGTTAGCCAGGATGGTCTCGATCTCCTGACCTCGTGATCCGCCCGCCTTGGCCTCCCAAAGTGCTGGGATTACAGGCGTGAGCCACCGTGCCCGGCCCGAATTTTTTTCTTTATACACTTCTTGACTTATTTCCTTTTCCCATATCTGGGCTATGTCTTACATATTCTAGAACATTGTCACAGTGCCTAACACATACGCTCAATAAATGTTTGTAGTTTGGAATTTTAAAAAGCGTGTATACTGCTTATATTTCCATATAAAAAAACCCACCTCTTCTAAGTGTAATGGGGGCTAACCAAAAGTCTAAAGGTTAGGTAGAAAAACTGTCTCTTAAACTGTATGTGGTTTTCTGTCCTGATAAATGGGAAAACTAGAGCATTTCTTCAAGAGAAGACTACTCTGGGAAAACTACATGAATTGTTTAGTTACTCATATTCAAACAAGTAGACATGTATTACTCTTAGAAAACTATAAAGCAACAATTAACCTGAATATAAATGCTTTAGACTGAGAAGCAGAGTGCTTCATTTGAATATGCAAATCTTTGTGTGTGGAGCAGAAGTACTGCTTCTGCAGACATTGATGTAGAAGAGAAGAACAGAAAATCTGTTTCTTTCCTCTGTGCGGATTTAGAGCATATATGTGTCAATGCATTATTATTTCTGTGGAGATGTGAATGTCCTTTTGAGCCCCTGCTCTTTAGATAGCAGAAGCTGAGACCTAATGAATATAGGAAAGCAAGGACAGGCATGATTTTCACTGCTCTGCTGGAGAAATAATTATGCAAACGGACAGGACTGGCTTTGACAAGGCTTTACCTTGACCCACGTGTAAAGACTGAATAATTCAACCTTTGTGAGAAACATGCTGATGTTGACTATTGTGTTCTGATATGACAGCCCTGTTGAATCAGAGGTCAAGGTCATACCCTTGGGCATGCAGGGTGGGGTTTCCTCCAGAAGAGTGGATATTTCCATGGTTAGTCATTCTAGGAAGAGGTAGCACCTGGGACAGAAAATGGGACTTGGAAAGTGGACCCTAACCTGGGTAAGGAGAGTTGTTTTCTTCACAGTGATTGGGAGTAAATGCCTAAGACGTAGTCAGGGGAACTCTTGCTGGAGAGGGGAAGCTATCTTCAGCCACATGAACCAGAATGGAAGCCTGACAGTAAGGCCAGGCCTGTATCTAATCCACAGTCCATGAGGCTTTGAAAGTAGCTATGTCATACTTCCAAGTTACACTTCAGATTATTCTTTTTTTCCTAAATATTGTTAGGAGTTAGAGCTTGGTCTTAGCTGTGTTGGGGGAAACTTTGATGGGAAGGGCCTGTGTTTGTCATGTCTTGGTGAAGAGAGGGCAGTACTCCTTCCTGCCAAAATCTAAAGAAATGGTGAAGGTTGCATTGGCTAAAGAGAGAAACCAGTGTCCCAGAACAGCAGGGTATAGAATATCTGAAGCAGAGACATGAAATGCTTTGTTTAGTTTTTTCAGGCATACGCGGGGGATAGTACCTCCCCTGGGGACTCCCTCGTAGTAGAGAAGGAAAAGAAATTCAAAAGACGGCTGATATTCTGATAATTTGGAAGGTGGGGGTTCAGAGCCATTATAATTTGGATTCTTATTTTTAAATGTGGCCTCCTTTATACTTAAAGACACATGAAAGCTATGGCACGCTGGTTCTCAAGGGCAAATAAGGCCTTTTATTAAATAAGCCCTTTCCATTCTGGGCATCCTGGTTAATAGATTTGAGGAAAACAAAGATAAACAAAATATTTCTGTTTGGTTTTACTTTTTATTTTATTTGGAGACAAGGTCTTGCTCTGTTGTCCAGGCTGGAGTGCAGTGGTGCAGTCATAGCTCCTGGCTCAATTGATTCTTCTGCCCAGTCTCCCAAAATTCAGTTTGGTTTTATATGAGCCCTTCCTTTCTAGTTCTCCTTATGCTTCTTCTCATGAGCTTTGTTGTGGAGGCATACATCTAGATTCTTGCTTTTCTTCCATTATTTTTTCATTCTCTGTATTCCTCACAAAGTGTTTTGTATCAGAGAAGAAGGGAGAGTTTGAAGTTCTCTCTGGATATTACACCTAAGCATGAATGAATATCTAACTGGTCTTTCGGTGAGGTGAGCATCTAAGCAGATGTGATTTTTTAAATTACTTTTTTCTTTTTTTGAGACAGGATCTGGCTCTGTTGCCCAGGCTGGAGTGCAGTGGTGTGATCTTGGCTCACAGCAACCTTCCCCTCCCCCTAGGCTCAAGCAATCCTCCCACCTCAGCCTCCCCAGCAGCTGGGACTACAGGTGTGTGCCACCACACCCAGCTAATCTTTGTATTATTATTATTATTGTAGCTATGGGGTTTCACCATGTTGCCTAGGTGGGTCTTGAAATCCTGAGCTCAAGCGATCTGCCTGCCTTGGCTTCCCAAATGTTGGGATTATAGGCATGGGCCACTGCACCCAGCCTCAGACATGATTTTCTCAGACTGAGCAAGGATGCTACTTAACACATTGACATAGGAAATACAGTCTCACCTCTGTTGATTGCAACTATGGCCACACTTAGAAAAAAGACTGCATTCAGTTCCTTAGAGCTTTTCTGGATTCATAGTGCTTTGCCTTTTCATTCTAACAGCTTCTTATTTGGATAACCTGTTAAAAACACTTTCCTACCATCACACTAATGGACTTCCTCTAGCTTGGACATTTTTTCTTGCTCTTGTTGATTCTATAACAAACAGTAACTTTTGCCTTCAACAAAAGCTCTTTCAGTTTGAATTTTTTTCCCTTTCTTTTTTTTTTTTTTTTTGAGATGGAGTCTCGCTGTCTCCCAGGCTGGAGTGCAGTGGCCCAATCTCAGCTCACTGCAACCTTCGCCTCCCAGGTTCAAGCAAATCTCCTGCCTCAGCCTCCTGAGTAGCTGAGACTACAGACACACGCCACCATGCCCGGCTCATTTTTGTATTTTCAGTAGAGACAGGGTTTCACCATGATGGCCAGGCTGGTCTTGAACTCCTGACCTCGTGATCCACCCACCTCGGCCTCCTAAAGTACTGGGATTACAGGTGTGAGCCACCCCACCCAGCCTGAAATATTTCATTATCTTCTTACAGCTACATAACAAAGCTGAGCTTTGTAGAATATCACTTTGGCATATTAATAATTTTACTTGTCTCCAAGATCTTCCTGAAATTTTGAGTTTCTTCACAGGTCTTCTTCCTCTGGGATTTAAGTGCTGTAGAATACCTGTCAATTCCATTTACTTCAGTTCATCAATTTTTTTTTTTTTTAGACCGAGTCTTGCTCTGTTGCCCAGGCTGGAGTGCAGTGGCACAATCTCAGCTCACTGCAATCTCTACCTCCCGGGTTCCAGCGATTCTCCTGCCTCAGCCTCCCCAGTAGCTGGGACCATGGGCGCATGCCACCACACCCGGCTAATTTTTGTATTCAGTTCAACACTTATTGAATACCTATTATGTTTCAGGCATCAGACTACCTGCTGAAGCTACAAAGTAGTGGAGCGCATGCCTGGTTTTATGCCTGGAACACTTGACTTACTAGTTCTAGACTCATAACTAACTCCATCCGAATTGCACTGAAAAGAGAATCCTGCTCCTATGGCTATTAAATGCCACAAAGGAGAATGCAACCAATTAAGAGCAGTCCAGGTTACTAAGGTGATAGAAAGAAAAAGGGGGAGGGAGAGGGGGAGGAAGAGATAGAGAGAGAAAGAGAGAGAGAGAGAATGAATGAGAATGAATCTCCCCGTGCAAAAAAAAAAAAAAAAAAAAATTGGGAAAAATATTGGAATCCAAAGACACTAGGGAAGAAGCATACTTTAAAGGCGGTATAGTTTTCTAGGCTAATGTAGTTTCATTTTTGTTACACATTATACCTATAAACAAGAACAGTGCAAATGAAAGTAATAGGAAATTATGCCTATTTCATTATTTTAAATTAATATATTTATTACAGCATTAATGTTCTATGTTGACACGATTATTATTATTTTTTTTGAGACGGTGGCTTGCTCTTGTCCCCCAGGCTGGAGTGCAATGGCCATGATCTTGGTTCACTGCAACCTCTGCCTCCTGGGTTCAAGCGATTCTCCTGCCTCAGCCTCCCGAGTAGCTGGGATTACAGGTGCGTGCTACCATGCACGGCTAATTTTTTTGTATTTTTAGTAGAGACGGGGATTCACCATGTTGGTCAGGCTGGTTTCGAACTCCTGACATCAGGTGATCCGCCCGCCTCGGCCTCCCAAAGTGCTGGGATTACAGGCGTGAGCCCCTGCGCCCGGCCGACATAATTATTTTATAACATTTCCTCACGTCAAAAATCTTTGAGGGAGAATATCTCTTATTGAAGTTCTGGTAAAAAACCTTGAAGTCTGTAAATTTGGGGTGACAAAGAGAAGGAGACAATTCTTTGTGATGTATACCTCCTGACATACTATGTTGTTCTATTGAGAAAGTCTGAAGACATAATTTCCAGTTCTAAAAGTGCAAGGAGAAGATTCATTGCTTCCTCTGCTCCCTACCAGCTGAAGCAGCAGTCTCCTTTTGTCTTCTGAAATAAAAAGAAGGAGGCAAAGGGTGTTAGAGTGGAGGGTTTTTTAGGGGATTAAACCCGGGTACTTCAGAACCTCTGAGGTCCCTTTAGCTTTTATTTAAGTAGCTCCTGTTTCCCAAAATAAGAGGGCTGGAGCACAGAGGCCAGACGGGCCAACTTAGGGTACAGCACAAGTCGGGGGCAGTCGCCCTATCTGGAGCGAGAGGTACCCGCATTCTGCAGGTGCAGGGACTGTGATCCAGCACCCTGCCGCCTCCTCGCTCCGGCTCCCAAGAGGGCGGGAACCGCGGTGTTGCAGGGTGCGGGGCTTGGCTTCGGAAACGCAGATCAAGTGTATTTCAGGCGGCAGACATCAATCCAGTTGGGTGCTCACACCTGGCCCGGGGGAGGGGAAACAGCATCCATAGGAACCACGGGGCGGAGAGGAACCCCTCGTTTGGGACGCTAGAGGGCTGCTCCGGCTTGACTAGGTCCGACTGCTTTTCTGTGATTGCTTCTTTATCCCGCCCATCATCCCAGTACTCTATCTCGATTGGCTTTTCGGTCTGCCACTCGGTTCCGCCGCGCTGACCCCCATTGGCCCTCTCCAGTTGAGGCCCCGCCCCGCGAGCTGGGCACGGGCATTGGGGCGCCGAGGAGACAGAGCCCGGCGCTTGATCTGGGCTGGGGGGAGGCGGTGGCGGCTGAGGGAAGGAGGAGGATAAGGAGGAGGAACGAGGCCAGCAGGAGGCAACGGCAGCGACGGGGCCGGGGTGATGGTGCAGGTGCCTGGGGTCGGTGCGGAGCTGCCGGGCTGAGGGACGCCTGGTCCAGGGTCCGCAGCGCCGCCGCGTCGCTCCCGGGCGGGCGGGCGGGAAGATGCTGAGCAGGTTGATGAGCGGCAGCAGCAGGAGCCTGGAGCGCGAGTACAGCTGCACCGTGCGGCTGCTGGACGACAGCGAGTACACCTGCACCATCCAGGTCAGCGCCGCGCCGCCCCGCCCGCGGGACCCCCTTGTCCCCCAAGTCTGGTCAACTTGGCCGGCGGCGGCCGCCGCCCAGGGGTCGCCCCAGCCCCAGCGCCGTGCTTTGTCCGTTCCTGGTTGCGGCGGACCGCCCTAGTGCAGGGCGTCTTCTCGGGAGCCCCTGCCGGAGCCCTGGCACCCGGTGTGTCACCGCCGCCGCGGGGCGAGTCTCCGCGTCCCACACCCCTAAGTCCTCCCCTGCTCTCCCTGGGTGAGGGCGCCCCGTCCTGGTTCCTCGAGCCCGCCCGAGTAAGGTGCACCTTTCCGGGGCGCCCGGAGGGAGGCGGGTAGGGCGTTAGGCTCCTAGCCCGGCCGCCCCGTCGGGGGCGCAGGCTTTGGCTCTCTGGCCGGGCAAGGACGTATGGCTGGCTTTTCTTATCTTTCTTGGGTTGGAAGGATAATGGTTTATGTCATAATTCCTCCCCCCCCCCCATTTGTGAGTCAGAGCTTTCAGAAGGTAGAACTGAACGCGCAGCCCATGCGGAGTGGCCTATTGAAGGAAGCCCAGTCCTCTGGGTTTTAGAGATTTAGGCCCCCTCCCGCCTTTCGATCCCCAAATTTTATTGTGTTGGGCGGTTCTAGGGGACGTGAGGTAAAGATTTAGCAACAAGTCCCAGCGATTTGGGGCTTGGAAGTGGCCAGGAAGAATCGGCGACTTACGAAAAACGCCAACAATACGGTAATGCTCAACAGCATTTCTTTCAGAACCTGGTATTTTTGAAGGCATTTTTACAACCTCTTGCTCATGTTCCTTCGCTACTGCTGTGTGCACGTCAGGAGTAGTAGTCTTTCCCGGGAATGCAGTCACAGCCCTCTCTCCTCCCTTATGAAAAAGTCAGAGATTGAAAACATTGACAATGCTCCCGTGTTTAGTTCATCAGCCAGGAGGATCCTGCGCTCATCGCCGGAAGCTGCTCTTTGTGGAGAAGCAAATTGAGCTGGACCCAGAGGGGTCTCACCTGATCCTTCGCCTTTGCAGCAGGAAAACAGAGGAGGAGGCTTCTGGCTCAGATGTGACAGACAAAACTGTCGGCCTGGGTCCTACCCTCAGTGTCTTCTTGCCCCCCGCCTCCTTATTTATTTATTTTTGCTGACAGTGCTCAATCGCGGAAAATAGCGGTGTGTGAGAAAGACACTGGGTAGTGTATGAGAGCAGCTGGTCTCTGCTGACTCCGTGCTCAGTTCAGCCTTCTCCTCACTTTCCCTTTTCTCCCTCCCCTCGAAACCAGCTCTGAGCGTAAGTGCTGACTGCTGCCAAAGATCCATGAGGGTAGAGAAAGAGCACAAAATCTCTTTTTAAGGCTACTTAAATACAGACTAAGCAGTCATAAAGATGCTAGCCATCTAGTGAAAGGATTTTTGTAGTTGAATATGATAGAGAGATGCTCTGTATTATTTCCTTGCTGAATGAGTGGAATACTACTTTTTGTTCCTATTGTATCATTGTGCCATGTCCAGTTTTTTTTTGTTTTTTTTTTTTGTTTTTTTTTTTTTGCTGGGGTATGAGAATACATTGAGTTGATATCTTCACCATTTGAGTATATTGTCTAGAGCTTTTTAAAAGTCTTTATCCTTTTGTTTTAAAATTTAAAGCATTTATCCAATAGCATATCAAGGGGAGTGTGAGATTTAGACTTTATAAGTCCTAAGAATACTTTTGGGGTATGTGAAATAATTTCCGAGGCAGGTCATTAACTTTTGCCAAGGTGTAGAATACAAATAAAACACAATTCACATCACCATTTCGCTAGAAATGATTGTTAACCTTGTGGTTTTAAAGTATTGCAATGAGGCAAATAGTTATTTTTTTCCCAGTTAGTGGAACCTTTGAGGTTGCTTGATTGGTATTATAATTGTGGGTAGTTTTTATTACCATTTAGAAAAAGAATATTTTTGAGTTAAATAGGACTTATTGGATTTGTGCTTGCTATATCCTACTATGGCTGTACTTATTTTCCTACTGCTCTCATTTTACATTATTACAATTTAATTTTATAAAATATCTAGGCCACCTAAAAAATTAAGCTTGGTGTAATATGGCCACACTGTAGTAAGTGTCCACTGTCTAGACATGTTAATGATTGTGCATTGTGATTTTTGCATGGAATCTAAAGAACACAGGGATTGTTAAGTATATGTAATGTTGTCATTCTTTGGCATCACTTTTGCGAATTGCTTTTGTTTTTACCCATGTGAGGAAATGTAGCAAAAAGACAGTATCTTATATGAAATTAACATTTTCTGCATGTAGCTTTTTTGAACATTTAGAAGTTGAGCTTTTCTTATAAACTTTTCCCTTCATGCATTTCTGTAGTGAGTGTGTGTGTATATGTACATGTGCTTATTTGTTAAATACTGGGCATAGGATCTTTTAAATCAGTATGGAAAGGATCTGTGAACTTCTTATTAGGTTAAGCAATATTCCCAACATTTTAGGCATTGTAGCACTGTATATTTTAATTTTTATGGTGATAATTTGAACTCATTTTCCTTAAAGTGTTGTATGCCATATTTTTGTTTAAATAAAGTATCTATTTTAGAATGATTTTACTGCCTTAGCATAATCAGAGACTACTTAGGATATTACAGAATCAGAAATGTATCACTGGGTTGGAGTCATGATAGTTCCATTTGGTAAATTTCAGTTATAGGAAATTCTGTCAAAGTATTTGTCTATCCTTTCATAATGCAGCATTTATTCCGATCTGGCATTTAGGATGTAATTATTAAGGTAATGAAAATGCCTTATATCTTTTCAATGAAGGTTGCCACAGTTACCAGACTATTCTTTCACTCTTTCTGATATGCAAATGTATTTGTAGACCATGAGAAATGAAAGTATACATAGGAGGGTTGTAGTATAATTGCTCCCCTGTGAAGAACATTGTTAACAGCTCCCTGCCAGTTTTGAAGGTCATTGCCTCGTAAATGCAGGTCTGGTCTACTCATCTGTTTTTCATTCATCTGTTTCATTTATGGAGATATATATATATATATATATTTACCACATTTATCAGCTTACTTTGTTATTTGGAGAAAATAGGGAAAATTAAAAAATGAAAAGATAACTAATATCTTTGAACTCAGTATACTGAAGAAGTCATTTACATGCTTAGGCATGTAATATCCTAAGGAATAGATTTTTATGGTTTTAAGAAATGGGATCTTGCTATGTTGCCTAGGCTGGACTTGAATTCCTGGGCTGAAGTGATTCTCTCGCCTCAGCCTCCCAAGTAGTTGGGACTACAGAAGTGCACCACCATGCCCTGCTTATAAGGAATAGGTTATTTTATTATTATTATTATTATTATTATTTTTGAGGTGGAGTCTCGCTCTGTTGCCCAGGCTGAAGTGCAATGGCGCAATCTAAGCTCACTGCAACCTCTGCCTCCTGGGTTCAAGCGATTCTCCTGCCTCAACCTCCCGAGTAGCTGGTATTACAGGCACCCACCACCATGCCTGGCCAATTTTTGTATTTTTAGTAGAGACGAGGTTTCACCATGTTGGCCAGGATGGTCTCTATCTCTTGACCTCGTGATCCACCCGCCTCGCTTCCCAAAGTGCTGGGATTACAGGCATGAGCCACTGCACCCAGCCAGGAATAGATTTTTAACTATCTTTCAGCTTATAATAGTTTATAAATTATGAGAATATATATTGCAACATTTCTAGTAGAAATATGTGTTGAAAAAATACCTATTTTCAAGTCAGAAATGTTAATCAGTTTTTTGTGATTACTGAAAGGTGAGCTACTCTAGAAATGAATTTGATTTTACTGAGAGACATATTAAAATAACGGATTAAGCAGCCAGGTTAAATTGTGCAGTTAAATAAGATACTACCATAAATAGAATGTGTGTGCAGGGGCATTTCCATAGTATAACCAATATTTGGATTTGATTGTGGCTCAACCACTTAGTAGCTGTGGTAGCTAGGGTGAGAGAGGGAGGGAGAGAACAAATGTATTGAGCCCTGTGCTTGCCAGGCACTCTAGAGTTTATAATAGATTAAGAGAAAGCTATAAATCACAAACCCTAAGAATTATCACATCTAGTTCTATGCCTTACATAGTTTTAATTCAATAAATATTTGTTCTAATTTGTTTGTGCTACATGATTGCTATGTTAACTTCACTTCAAATTTTCTTATTCCTGAAAACAATAAACAGTTCTAACAACTGTATGACTCTTTATAGTTTTAATCCATTCCATTACAAACCGTTTTGCTGTGTGACCCCTCTCCCGGGTGAGAAGTACAGTATGTTAGTGTGGTATTTATGAGGTCTTTGAGGTATTTATGAAGTCAGTTTCTGCAATTATCCTTTGTTGAATTAGTGGAGTGCCAGTTGGTATAGCTCCTATGACTTTTTGGTTTGTCTTTTAGGATTTCAAAACTTTCAGGTCCCCCTGCCTCCATCTCTGCAAGTTTAGAGGGCTTAGATCAAATGAATACTGTGTGATGCAGTACTTCATGGATTGTTAGAGTTCTGCCAGAATTAGGATTTTGAGTGTAGGGATCACCATAGCTACAGAAGTTTCCTTCACACCTTTCCCCTTAGTACCCCATAAAAGAGGAGACAGACCTCCTCACAGCCTCATTTTCTCACCTCTTGCTCCAAGAGGAAGTGGACCATGCTTCCCATCCTGTTTCTGGTTATATCTATTTTAAGTTGAATTCACCTTTGATAGCCTCATCTATAACATCCTGTCTGATTCTGCAGACCCTGTTTCATGGAGTAGCCTACTGTGAGTTGCTCGTCTCTCAAATGTGTCTAGTTAGGGCTTGTACTAAAGAAGTGAATATCATGGAGGATTGGCAGCAACCTTATAGCTTCTGTTTATCACTTCTGTAGTGCCCAGGAAGGACAGTGCTGCTTTCCTGGAGGCCAGGTGATGGTTGTTGCCCCTCTGTTTTCTGGTCTTGACCTTTTGGGGCTTAGGCCAACCACCTCAGTGGTTTTCTTATGCAGCTGGGAAATTTGAAGGGTACTAAAGCATCTCCATTCCCATGTTGCAGGGAGAATGGTGTTTCCCCTAAGACAGCAAATCGCCAATTCATATGTCTATCCTAGCAATTGAAGCAGGTCTTCCATTCCTTTTTAAGACCCTAGACCCTGGTGACCAATAAAACTCTTTGGACTTTTGGCTAGACATGGTGGCTCATGCCTGTAATCCTGGCAATTTGGTAGGCTGAGGTGGCAGGATCACTTGAGATCAGGAGTTTGAGACCAGCCTGGTCAACATGGTAAAACCCCCATCTCTAGTAAAAATACAAAAATTAGCCAGGTGTGTGCTGTTACATGCCTGTAATCCCAGCTGCTCGGGAGGCTGAGGCAGGAGAATTGCTTGAACCCGGGAGGTGGAGCTTTCAGTGAGCCGAGATAGCACCATTGCACTCCAGCCTGGGTGGCAGAGCAAGACTCTGTCCCAAACAAAAAAAACAAACAAAACAAACAAACAAAAAAAGTCTTGACTTTTACAAGCACTTTAAATACAGGTAGAGCCAAAGATAAACCAGGGGGAACAGAGGGTCTAAGTTCACATACTCCCAACCTCCAGTTTCTCCATCAGGCTAAAACTGTCTCAGAGAAATTTAAATTATGGACCTTTTGCCTCCCAAGGTCAACATGTGATCTTCATTATTGTTGTCAACATTTTGACCAAGATAGGCCCCTATATTGGTCTTTCAACAGTTGTAATTGTTGTATTATTTCTAAAGATTGTGTTTTACTTTTGTGGTCTTACCAACTTTCTAGTATCATATCCTAGATTTGGGAGGCAGGAACTTGTAAAGACCCTTAGGTTCAAATTCCCCAGGCTTTTGCCTGCTACCGTTAGACTAAACACAAACTTGTGTGAATCAAGTTCTCTAAAGAGATCCTTCCGTGCCATGCTCATGAAGGCAAAATAATTGGGCCACATGCTTGGCAGCCACTGAGTTTGTGTACAATAGCTCCATTCACTTGTCTACAGAAAACACCCCTTTGACAGTGATTATAGCTTTCAACCCCCCACCCTTCCACTTCTGACTCCCCGAATTACCATGACCTCATCTGCTGCTTCGTATTTAGAGGTGCTCTGGACCACTCCAGAAGTGCCTAGAACTCATTCCTGTGTGTTAAAGATCAGTTCAAAGCTTCAGACAACTACTGCCCACCAAGAAAAACCATTCAAAATCAGGACCAAATCTAGCTATTCTTATGCCTCATTTGAGTCATTTTACTATGTCACAATTCAGGGGCCCTTTTCCTTCAGTAGAAATTGTGAGGCCTCTCAAAAGCATGGAAAATGAAATAAGGGATTGGATAAAGCAGTGGTTCTCAAAGTATGGCCCCTAGATAGGCATTATCCATATCACCTGGGTACTTGTTAGAAATGCAAATTCTTGACCCCATCCCAGACCTAGTGAATCAAAAACTCCGGGGATGGAGTTCAGCAGTCTGTTTAACAAGTCTTACAGGTGATTCTTAGGCTTGCTGAGGTTTGAGAATCACTACTACTGGGTTACAGAGATATTTAGTAGGTAAAATGGACAAGTGTTGATTGACTGGATGTAAAATGTGAGGGAGAGGGAGAGGTGAAGAAGGAATCTCACATTTCTAACTTTGGATTTATTCCTGAATTGTCTTAATAGATTCTCTTCCCTTGAAAGGTAAATGCTAGGTTGTCTACAGATATGCATACCTATTTTCAAGTGGGTAGGAGTCTAAAGATTCTGCAGTGTGTCATTATACCAGTTTGATGCTGTTGTATTTATTGGTTAGTATTTTTTGTCTCTCCTGACCTAAAAACAGTAGATTATTGTATATTTGTATATTTTTTAAAAATAAATTTTGTTCACAACTTGACGCACTGGGGGAAAGGAAAAGTCAAGGCCCCTGTTGTCGAAGGGCTTACAACTTAGGGATTGCAAACACGTAAATAACAAACTATAAAGCATCATGGAATTTGGAGCTAAGACAAGGGGATATGTTGTGGCAATGCAAATTTGGGTTGGAGTTTGGGAAGTGGGGAGGGATTCCAAAATTAATAATTGTTTTTCAAAGGAGATGAAATGTGAACCAGGTTATGAAAAATTGCCAAAAGCAGGGCCAGGCACTGTGGTTTATGCCTATAATCTCAGTGCTTTGGGGAACCAAGGCAGGAGGATCCCTCGAGGCCAGGAGTTTGAGTCCATCCTGGGCAACATAGCAAGACCTTGTCTCTACAAAAAATTTAAAATTTAGGCTGGCATGTTGGTGTATGCCTGTAGTCCTAGCTACATGAGGGGGCTGAGGTGGGAGGATTTTGTAAGCCCAGGAGTTTGAGGTTACAATGAGCTATGATTGTGCCATTGTACTCCAGCCTGGGCTACAGATGGAAACGCTGTCTCCTAAAAAAAAAAAAAAAAAATTGCCAAAAGCAAAAATGGCATGGGGATGCGTAAAGAGCATTAGAGGCTGAGTTAACAGCAGACTACTTCTAAGTGGAAAAGTTAAAAATGTAAAGTCTTTAGTTTTTTTCTTTAGTATGTTTATCTGACTTACTCTGGTATAGTTGAGTCAAACAACAGAAATCTGCTTGGGGAAAATTCCTGTCAGTAAATTTCAATCATACTTGATATGCGGAGAGGAATCAATCTAAACTAATAATGCATAAAGCTAGTGTTGAATTAAATCTAATTCTAAAACTGTATAACATAAATTAAGATTCTTCACAAAGCAATGGCATTATGTCAAGAAAAGGTGGATTCAGATTTCAATCTTCATTCTGTGGCTGCAGTAACTACATATGAATTTTATTTCCAAGAGGACTCTTCTCTTCAGGATCAGTTTAATCATCTGACAAAAAAGAGGGTATCAAATTGCAACATTTAGCCGATGTTTGAAAATCCTTTGATGAATACAGTGCAGCCCCAATTGTGCATTAACAGTTAAGAAATGTGACCCATGGAGTCCTAAAAGGCACATTTCAGCATCTCTGTTCCCAAACCTAAGCGGCCACCAAAAATAGCTTCTCTTGAGGACCGAGGATTGCGTCTCTGAATTCCCCAGTGAACCCCTGACAGCTTCGAAGTTCCCAGCCTTATACAGGGTGTACTTTTAGCACTCAACACAATGCCAGGCTAGAGCTTTGGGGATGGGAACCTCCAAGAAAGCACTGTTCGGCATTTGGGCAATCAGTGTTCGGCAGAATGCCAATGCTAATAGGTTATTTTGCTCTGGAAAAGGAGAAAAAGAAGGGATAGTCTAAAGACTGATGAATAGGGGATGACTGACAATACGGACACTCCACTTTATTGGAGAGATTAAGGGGGCTTGCTGTGAAGTGGTATTGTGGGAGCCAGAAAAATTAGCAAAGGCCCACAGGCCCAAGACCTGAAATAAATAGTGGTACATCAAACCCGCATGCCCTAGGGCACACTCAAATGTCTGGCCACTTTCAGTGAACTTGTAGTAGGAAAAAGCCAAATCATTAGGAACCCTCATAGTCTGGTACTCCATCCAGGCACTCCTTAGTCAGGCAAATTATCCTTCACCTCCAGACAGGTGCAGAGCCTTTTTTCTCTACACCCTGACTTAACCCAAGGGCCTGTAGTCTGGGCCTCAGTCTAATTTTGAGGATACTGAGTGGAAAAGTTGGCTTCAGGATTTCCAAAGGATTCCAAATACGCTAGGCAGGAGGTGCCACTAAGATTCTTGTTTTGTTAGACTTGAACCAAGCTGGTAAGAACATTGATCAGAACACAAGAAAGGCCGGGTGCGGTGGCTCACGCCTGTAATCCCAGCACTTTGGGAGGCCGAGGTGGGTGGATCCCCTGAGGTCTGGAGTTTGAGACCAGCCTGACCAACATGGAGAAACCCTGTCTCTACTAAAAATAAAAAATTAGCTGGGTGTGGTGACGCATGCCTATAATCCCAGCTACTCTGGAGGCTGAGGCAGGAGAATCACTTGAACTGGGGAGGCGAAGGTTGTGGGTGAGCCGAAATAGCGCCATTGCACTCCAGCCTGGGCAACAAGAGAGAAACTCCGTCTCAAAACAAACAAACAAACAAACAAACAGACAAAAAACACAAGAAAGCAGAATTAGTGAATTCACATAAGGATCTCATGTACTTCCAGAGGTAATTTAAGATGGAGAAAACATCTAGCCTGCCCTCTTTTAGATTTTTTTGCCTCTAGAGCATTTTTTTTTAAGATAAGAGTCTCACTCTGTCGACCAAGCTGGAGTTCAGTGGTATGATGTCGGCTCATTGCAACCTCTGCCTCCTGGGTTCAAGCAATTCTTGCGTCTCAGCCTCCTGAGTAGCTGGGATTACAGGCATGCACCACCACGCTCAGCTAATTTTTGTATTTTTAGTGCAGAAGGGGTTTCACCATGTTGGCTAGGCTGGTTTCTAAACTCCTGACCTTAAGCAATCCACCCGCCTCAGCCTCCCAAAGTGCTAGGATTACAAGTGTGAGCCACCATGCCTGACCTTGCCACTAGAAGACTCTAAAGGCCCCAAAGTTATTATGGAATTGGAGGTTTGTAGGTCAGAGGACTCCATGGATTGGCAATGATGCCTGGAATGTTATAAGGCATATTAAGCCTGCAATTTCTCAGCATACACTTATCTGTCTAACAGAATAGCCCCTCAGCTCTTCGGGAGGCCATTTGGAAGTTATACTATCAAAAGAAATTTGGCTGTTGAGCAGTGAAACTCTGATAAAAACATAAGGAAGTCCCAGTACTGGAATGCAACTTCTTCAAACTATGCCCAGCTTCAGATTCTAGTACATGTGAAATAGGTTTTAAAAAAACTAGGAGAGGAGTTTGCTTGGTGTAGCTACAGGACATCAAACACCGCATATTCTCACTCATAGGTGGGAATTGAACAATGAGATCACATGGACACAGGAAGGGGAATATCACACTCTGGGGACTGTGGTGGGGTGGGGGGTGGGGGGAGGGGGGAGGGATAGCATTGGGAGATATACCTAATGCTAGATGACGAGTTAGTGGGTGCAGTGCACCAGCATGGCACATGTATACATATGTATCTAACCTGCACAATGTGCACATGTACCCTAAAACTTAAATAAAAAACAAAAACAAAAAAAACCACTGAACCAACTAAGCAGCACAGCTAATCTGAAAACTTAATACTTTCTTTGCTTACTTTTAAATTTATCTTACATAATTTTAAAAAGTTTGTTTAAATGAATAGCCACACTACAGACTGTACATCTATGAACTGTTTTCTAATTTTATGGTAAGGAGATATTACCCATATTCTAATTTGTAATATTGGGTATACTGGTCAGTCTGATTATTTTTAAAGAGACAGATATAATGATATACTATCTTGCTGCAAATGAGATCTTTCAGTGTGTCATTATAAAATATTATGGACTATTTTTACTAATGATTTATCTCACATAAGCTACTTTCTGGCTGAAAGACAATGACAAAAGAAGTGGAAGAATTTTACTTTTTTTTCACTTTCTGAATTCCACAATTTTATTTCTTGCCATCTTTCCTGAACAAGATAGCCCTTCTGTTCATCTCTTATTATCTCCTTTGCTTTATGCTAATTTATACTATTAGCCTCTCATTTAATAGAGTCTTTTATCACCATTTCTAATTGCCATCACTGCTTAGTTATACCTTTGCTGGTAAGATTCTTTGTGTGATGGTCACACCTTCTCTTCGTAGTGAGAGGTATTAAATAGGTGCATTCATAGTGTATGTAAATGTACACTAAGGCATAATGTGATACGTGTACTTTAAGTTCATTTTTAAACTTAAGAGTGTTGTATATTTAGTTAATTGAGGCAGTACAAACAAATGGAAATCTGTATTGTATAAAATGACATCTTGAAACTCCAACCTAAAGATTCCTGAAAACCTTGGGCTTTAGCTGGATTGGTATTATATGTTAAGAGTTTTCTATTAACTTTTTTTGGTAATAATTTCTTAATGGATTAATAGACCCAATGTGACTCTGTGTCTACTATGTCTTCAGGTCTGGTGCTTCAGGAATGGGTAGACATGATGGCAGGAGGTGGACTTTCCATGGCCAGTAAAGCCTTACTTTAGACAGCCGAAGTTAGAGTGGAGGGAGAATTAAAATAATTGACTAAATGGAGAAACAAAAGATCAAAACAGAGAAACAGAGGGGTTGGAGTGAGAGCCTTAAGCAGAAATACCTGGACGAATCTGGAGGGAGAATCTGGAGAAGCAGGTTGAGGATAATGAAAGAACATTGGAGATCTTTTTTTTTTTTTTTGAGACGGAGACTTGCTCTGTCGCCCAGGCTGCAGTGGCGCAATCTTGACTCACTGCAACCTCCACATCCTGGGTTCAAGTGATTCTCCTGCCTCAGCCTCCCCAGTAGCTCGGACTGTAGGCTCAAGTCACCACACCTGGCTAATTTCTGTATTTTTAGTAGAGACAGGGTTTCGCCATGTTGACCAGGCTGATCTCGAACTCCTGACCTAAGGTGATCCACCTGCTTCAGCTTCCCAAAGTACTGGGATTACAAGCCTGAGCCACCGTGCCGGCTGAGATCTATTTTTTGTTGTTGTAGCTGTGTGTGATGGTAGAGGCTTAATGGTTTAAAGGAGCCCTCTGGGCCTGGCCTCCATGTGGGGGTGACATTTAAAATATTCAACAATCAATGAGTCATAGTGAACACCTCACTGCACAATACTCTGCCACAGTGCACTGGTGCTGGGTATAGAACCCTCTGCTGGACGGGCCACTAACTATTTAGTGCTGACCACATTCTATTCTCTGGCTTCCCATTTGCCCTTGCCAGATGTGGGGACCAAACTGTGTAGGTTTTACCTTCCTGTGGAGTGGTGGGCCCATTCACATCTTTCACATGTTTCCCAAGCGCACCTCTAATTATTTTATCTTTTAAAAATCCTACATGGTTTTCCCATTGCCTACAGGATAACAGGAGCCTTTTAGCATGGCACAGAAGGCCCTCCATAATCTCTCTGCTACCCCGCTTTCCAGCATTGTCTTGTCTCATCTTCCGTATGCACCTTTTCTCACTGCATGGATCACCAGCCTTCTTGTTCCAGGGTAGACTCCCTCCCCATTGTTGCTGGGCAGTGCCTTGGGGGACTTATAGCACTTACCATATTGAAATGTGAGTATTTTTGCCAGAACAGTGGCTAATGCCTATAATCCTAGCACTTTGGGAGGCCAAGGTGGGCGGATCACGAGGTCAGGAGATCGAGACCATCCTGGCTAACATGGTGAAATCCCGTCTCTACTAAAAAAAAAAAAAAAAAAAATTTAGCCTGGCGTGGTGGCAGGCGCCTGTAGTCCCAGCTACTGGGGAAGCTGAGGCAGGAGAATGATGTGAACCCGGGAGGCGGAACTTGCAGTGAGCCGAGATCATGCCACTGCACTCCAGCCTGGGCGACAGAGCAAGACTCCGTCTCAAAAAATGAAATGTGAATATTTTCTCACATGTCTGTCTCTCAGTGTACTGTGAACTGTTTGAAGAGCAGAGATATCTTTGTACAGCTAGTAACTAAGGTGTCACCGAGGGGCTTAATATATGTTGATTGTAGATGTGTATGAATAAAAGTATTAGCTCTGAAAAAATGATTATTAAATAATGCAAATGGGCCTGATGCGGTGGCTTACACCTGTAATCCCAGCACTTTGGGAGGCCAAGGCGGGTGGATCATGAGGTCAGATCGAGACCATCCTGGCTAACATGATGAAACCCCGTCTCTACTAAAAATACAAAAAATTAGCCAAGCATGGTGGCACGTGCCTGTAGTCCCACCTACTTGGGAGGCTGAGGCAGGAGATTTGCTTGAACCTGTGAGGTAGGGGTTGCAGTGAGCTGAGACCGCACCACTGCACTCCAGCCTGGGCGACAGAGCGAGACTCCGTCTCAGAAAGAAAAAAAAAAAAGAAAAGCAATGTAGGGCCAGGTGTGGTGGCTCACGCCTGTAATCCCAGGACTTTGGGAGGCCAAGGTGGGCAGATCACATGAGGTCAGGCATTCAAGACCAGCCTGGCCAACAAGATGAAACCCTGTCTTTACTAAAAATATAAAACTTAGCCAGGCATGGTGGCGCACACCTGTAATCCCAGCTACTCGGGAGGCTGAGGCAGGAAAATTGCTTGAACCTGGGAGATGGAGGTTGCAGTGAGCCGAGATCGCACCACTACACTTCAGCCTGGGCGACAGAGCGAGACTCCGTTTCAAAAAAAAAAAAAAAGCAAATGTAAAGTTACCTATAGCTTGAGCTAAATAGGTGGAAAAATGAACCCATCATGTTTTCTATTTTTGAGAGTTATGATATGGTGATATTATTTGTTTTGTTTTGTTTTGTTTTGAGACACGGTCTTGCCCTGTTGCTGAGGCTGGAGTGCAGTGGCGTGATCTTGGCCCACTTTACCCTCGAACTCCTGGGCTCAAGCAGTCCTGTCTCAGCCTCCCCAGTATCTGGGACTACAGGTGCATGCCACCAAGCCCAGCTAATTTTTAAAATTTTCTTTTGTAGAGACAGAGTCCTGCTATGTTGACCAGGCTGGTTTCAAACTCCTGGACTCAAGTAATCCTCCCACGTCAACATCCCAAAGTGCTGGGATTATGAGTGTGAGCCACCGTGCCCAGCCTATGATGACTTTAAAAGGTGGTTAGTTAGTGGTGAGGGTGGCACAACTCTGGGAACATACTAAAAACCATTTAATTGTATACTATAAAATGGTGAATTTTATGGTATGTGAATTAAATTTCAGTGCTAACGTAAATTTCCTGGTTTTGATAACATACTATAGTTATGTAAGATTTTACCACTGGGGGAAGGTGGGTGAAGGGCACATGGGACATCTCCTTACTATTTTTTGCAATTTTATGTATCTATAACTATTGCATAATAAAAAAATGTAAAAAGGTTAGGATGGGCACAGTAGCTCATGCCTCCAACACTTTGGGAGGCTGAGGCGGGAAGATTGCTTGAGTCCAGGAGTTTGAGACCAGCCTGGGCAACATAGTGAGACCGCTGTCTCTACAAAAAATAATAAAACAAAAATTAGGCATGGTGGCATGCTGCTGTAGTTCCAGCTACTTGGGAGGCTAAGGTGGAAAAATTGCTCGAGCCCCAGAGTTGGAGGCTGCAGTGAGTTGTCATCAGACCACTGTACTCTAGCCTGGGCAACAGACCAAGATCTGGTCTTAAAAATAAAAAAAGTGATTAAATTAGTTTTTCTGACCAAATGTGTTTATGATTAAGTTTGGGTTTATGGTTTAGAATTGCTATAGAATGTTTTCTCACTTGATTAGAGATCCAGTTACTTCTTAAAATTTTATGTCAATATTTTATTCTCAAGTATCATATGTCAAAACCTATCTACTTATAAATAATCCTATATAATTATCAATTATAATCTAATAAAAAGATAAAAATTAAGGATTTAGAAATGGTATCTTGGCAGTATTTTTCTTTTTTTGAGATGGAGTCTCACTCTGTCATCCAGGCTGGAGTGCAGTAGCAGGATCTCAGCTCACTGCAACTTCTGCCTCCCAGGTTCAAGCGATTCTCCTGCCTCAGCCTCCTGAGTAGCTGGGATTACAGGTGCCCACCACCATGCCTGGCTAATTTTTGTATTTTTAGTGGAGACAGGGTTTCACCATGTTGGCCAGGCTGGTCTCAAACTCCTGACCTCAAGTGATCCGCCCATGTTGGCCTCCCAAAGTGCTGGGAATACAGGTGTGAGCCGCCGCGCCTGGCCAGTATTCTTTTTTTACATCCTTTCTCTGTAATTCTTTGTTCCTTTAAAAATAATATTTCTGACATAATTACAATTAAAATGAAGGTACTGATAAGTTATGAATATTATGACATGGTGCCATTTTTGTGTCTTAGAGAGTTATTTGCTATAAAGTCCATATTACATATCTTTAATTTGTAATATATGTTAATTGATTAAAGAATTATTGAGTTCTTTGTTCCAGGCTCTGTGCTAAGTGCTTTATATGCATTCTTTCATTTAATCTTATCTATAAGATAAAAAATGATATTGTCTCTAATTACAGATGAGTGCAATGAGGCTTAGACAAGTGAAATAACTTAATGTCCCAGGAGTAGTAAGTCGGGAAGCTGGGATTTGAACTTACATCTGTGTGACTACAGAGTTCTTTTCTTTTTTTGCCTTTTTTGCCTTTTTTTTTTTTTTTTAAGAGATGGAGTCTCACTATCTTGTCCAGGCTGGAATGCAGCGTCTGTTCACAGGTGTGGAGCACAGTGCACTGCAGCCTTGAACTCCTGGCCTCAAATGATCCTCCCACTCCAGCTTCCGAAGTGGCTGGGATTACAGGCACACACCACTGTGCCTAGCTACAGTTGTTTTACTTCTCTCTGATGATAACTTGGAGTGAATTGGGAGAACTGTGTTAAATGCCTGGCACTGATTATCTTTGAGACCTTGGTCAGGTAACTTAATCTCTAAAATTGCAATGTAACCCTCTTATTTGCCAAATGAGGAGATGAGGAGGCACAAATAGATGATCCCGCCAGCCCCTTTTAGCACAGATGTTCTGTAGTTCAAGAAATTTATCCTTGGCTCTATAAGTTGTTTGTTTAATGTGTGTGTGTTCCCTCTGTGAAGGATATTATTTATAAATACAGATGTTCCTTTTAAAGAAAGAGATGTCAAAGGAAGAGCTTGGTGACTGCTTCCATCTATGATCTGGTCTTTGAGTTTGCAGAACACAAAATACAGCTTTATATGCTCATTCAACTGATTTCAGGTTCTCGGGAATTGATTCATGCTAACCAAAATTGTAAGAGCTTTTGTTTTTTATGTATAATCCAGAATCTTAGTTTGTCAATTATAATGGAATAGTGAATACTGGTTTCTGCCATTGTAGGCACTTCTTTTAGGATCAGAGACTTTGGAAAACCAGATTAGAAACTATTTGGAAGGCAAAGGGAATCAAGTGGGTTTGAGGGGTATTTTTCAGGTTCAAAGTCTTATAAATAATCTCTGTTCTGTAGTAGAGTTCTAGTAATTATATATCTACCGGAATCAGTTTTCTTTCTCCTTTAAGTAGTAGTTACTAATGGCTGGTAGTCTTCTCTTTTTCTCCTACTTCATGCAGATTATTGTACCTATGCTAATATGACTTTTTTTCAGATAGGTTAATTTTTCCTTTTCTTATTTTTTTTAAAGGTACATCCCAGTCTACATGATACTGTTTACTTTGATTAGACTTGGGTATTTATTTATTTATTTATTTATTTATTTATTTATTTATTTATTTCAAGACAGAGTTTCACTCTTGTTGCCCAGGCTGGAGTACAGTGGTGCAATCTTGGCTCACTGCAACCTCTGCCTTCTGGGTTCAAGCGATTCTCCTCCCTCAGCCGCCCAAGTAGCTGGGACTATAGGTGCGTGCTACCACACCTGGCTAATTTTGTATTTTTAGTAGAGATAGAGTTTTACCACGTTGGTCAGGCTGGTCTCGAACTCCTGGCCTCAGGTGATCCACCCGCCTTGGCCTCCCAGTGCTGGGATTACAAGTGTGAGCCACCGTGCCCGGCCTAGACTTGGGTATTTCTTAAGACTCAAATCTAAATGTCATTTCCCCTCTAAGTTAGAGGACTTGGCCAGACAACTTTAGTTTTATGTTGACTTTCACTAGTTCACCTTTCAGAGGGAGGACTCTTTCTAACATTGATCCCAAATTCCAAGGGGAATTCTGCCATGGTCCATATGTTTTCGACTATATTGTCATTCTGTCATCGGCAATATATAAACTTGATGGTATACGTAGGAGGAACGCTCCTCTTAGTTATAGAACTCAGTAAGGGTGAGTTCTGGTATATTTCAAAGGTTTCCACTATTCTTTTGATCTCAAGTTTCCAAATATAGTTTTCTGTATCTCCTCAATGTAAACTTGCCTTTTAATTTTTTAATTTTATTTATTTTTGAGATGGAGTATCACCCTGTAACCCAGGCTGGAGTGCAGTGGTGTGATCTCTGCTCGCTGCAACTTCCGCCTCCCAGGTTCAAGCGATTCTCCTTGCGTGAGCCTCTCAAGTAGCTGGGATTACAGGCACCCACCACCATGCCTGGCAAATTTTTGTGTGTTTTTAGTAGAGATAGAGTTTCACTATGTTGGCCAGGCTGGTCTCGAACTCTTGACCTCATGATCTGCCCGCCTCAGCCTCCCAAAGTGGATTACAGGCATGAGCCACAGTGCCTGGCAAAACTTGCCTTTTATAAGTCAGATTTATTGGGATACAATTTACATAGATTAAAATTAACTTTTTTAGCTGTACAGTTCTATGAATTTTGACAAATATATGCAAGTTGTGTAACTACCTTGTATGGAATATTTTCAGCACCCTGTAAATTTCTCTTATGCCCCTTTGTGATCAGTCCTCTCCTCTTTCTCCAGCTTCTGGCAGCCACAAACCTGATTTCTGTCCTTACAGTTTTGCCTTTTCCACAGTGTTATAAATGGAATCATACAATATGTAATCTTTTGAGTCTGGCTTCTTTCACTTAGCATAATGCTTTTTTGAGATACAATTTACATACCATAAAGTTCATCTGTTTAAGGTGTACATTTCAACAGTTTTTAGTATCTTTTCAGAGTTGTGCAACCATCAAGATATCTAATTTTAAAACATTTTTATCACCCCAAAATAAACCTTGTACTCATTAGCAGTTATTCCCCAATTCTGACTCCCCTCCCATAGCTCCCTATCCTAGGCAAACACCTACTTTTCATCTCTCCAGATTTGCCTATTCTAGATATATTAATTAATGGTATCATACAACGTGGTCTTTTGTAACTTCTTTCACTTAGTATAATGTTTTTCAGGTTCATTCATGTAGTAACATGAATGCTTTATTTTTTTAATTGCCAAGTAATTTCCCATTGTATAGGTCATAGATATACCACATTTTGTTTATTCATCAGTTGATGGACATTTCAACTTTTTGGCTATTATGGATAATGCTATGAACATTTATGTACAGGTTTTTGTGTGGACATGTTTTCCTTTCTCTTGAATACGTTATGAACATTTTTGTACAAGTTTTTGTGTGGAAGTATGTTTTTATTTCTTTTGGATGGATACGTAAGAGTGGAATTGCTGGATTGTGTGGTAATTCTTTGTTACCACACGAGCCAGCAAACTGCCAAACCCTTTTTCAAACCCTTTTCCACAGTGCTCAAACCCTTTGGAACTGTCAAATCCTTTTCCACAGTGGCTCAAGGGTTCCAGTTTCTCCTGGCCAATCCTCACTATTGTCTGCCTTTTTTTTTTTTTTTTTTTTTTTACATATTTTATTTTATGAACTTTCTTTTTTTTATTATTATACTTTAAGTTTTAGGGTACATGTGCACAACGTGCAGGTTAGTTACCTATGTATACATGTGCCTTTTTTTATTACAGCCATTCTAATGGGTGTGAAGGAGTATCTTATTGTGGTTTTGATTTGCATTTACCAGATGACTAAATATGTTGAGCATCTTTTCATGTGTTTATTGGCCATTTGTATATCTTTTTGGGAGAAATGTCTATTCAAGTCTTTGGCCATTTAAAAATTGGGTTATTTGTCTCTTTGTTGAGTTATAAGAGTTTATTATATATTCTGGATACAAGTCCTTTATCAGATAGATGATTTACAAGTATTTTCTCCTAGTCTGTGAGTTGTCTTTTCATTTTCTTGATGGTATCTTTTGAAGCACAAAAGATTTTAATTTTGATGGAGTCCAATTTAATAATCTTATTTTTTATTGCTTGTGCTTTTGGTGGCATATCTAAGAAATCATTGCCTAACCCAATGTCAAGAAGGTTTATACCTGTATTTTCTTCTAGGAGTTGTATAGTGTTAGCTCATACATTTAGGTCTATGATCAACTTTGAGTTAATTTTTGTGTATGGTGTGAGATAGGTGTCCAGACTTTTGCTATTACATGTGGATATCCAGTTGTCCAGCGCAATCAGTTGAAAAGGCTATTCTTTTCCTCATTAAATTGTCTTAGCCCTTTTGCTGAAGATGAATAGACCATAAATATATGGGTTTATTTCTGGACTCTAAATTATATTCCATTGATCTATCTATTTACCTTTATTCCACTACCACAGTATCTTGATTAATAGCTTTGTAGTAGGTTTTGAAGTTGGGAAGTATGAGTTCACCACCTTCATTCTTTTTCAAGATTATTTTAGCTATTCTTGGTTTATTGCATTTCCATATGAATTTTAGAATCAGCTTGTCAATTTCTGTAAAAATTCCAGGTGGAATTTTGATAGGAAGTGTATTGAATCTGTTGATCAATTCAGCAGTTCAGGGAGTGTTGCCATCTTAACAGTATTAAGTCTTCTGATTCATGAATGTAGGATGTATTTCCATTTATTTAGATCTTTAATTTTTAAAAAAATGCTTTGTGGTTTTCAGTGTAAGCATAATGCTTTTGAGATTCATTCATGTTAGTGTGTATATTAGCAGTTTTTTCATTTCATTGCTGAGTACTATTCTATTTTATGGATGTATCACAATTTGTTCATCTATTAACCCATTGAGAGACATTGGAGTTTTCATTTTTTGGCAGTTATGAATAAGGCTGCAAAAAGACATTCACATACAGGTTTTTATATAAATATAGGTTTTCATTTTACTTAGGTATATACCTAGTAGTAGAGTTACTAGTTGTATATGTGTGTCTGTTTACCTTTATAAGAAACTGCCAAACTGTTTTCCAAAGTGGCTATATCATTTTGCATTCCCACCAGCAATATATGAGAATTCTAGATGCTTTGTGTCCTTACCAGCACTTGGTGTTATTAACATTTTTAAAAAAAGTTATTTTGATAGGTATATAGTGATATTTCATTGAGGTTTTAATTTACATTTCTCTAATGGCTAATGATATGGAGTATAAAATAATGAAATCCTAGACTTTTAGAGCTGGAAGAGACTTGAAAGAGTTCATTCCTGGTTTTTATATTCTGTTCCTCAGACATATTTCATGGGGTGTCTGAGGTGGGGATTTGGGGACTGAGGAGCATGCTGAGTGCTGAGTGGGTGGGATCTGAGCAACCTGCCTAGAAGGGCTCTACTTTTTATCAGTTTTAAAAATATTGAATTTCCAGGTGATAAATTGTTAGAAAAAAGGTGCCTCTGTTAAACAAAAATGAAAGCTACTGAACTGAATTTTTTTTTAAATTTTATTTTACTTTAAGTTCTGGGATACATGTGCAGAATGTGCAGGTTTGTTTCATAGGTTTACATGTGCCATGGTGGTTTGCTGCACCTGTCAACCTGTCATCTAGGTTTTAAGCCCCGCATGCATTAGGTATTTGTTCTAATGCTCTCCCTCTCCTTCCTCCCAACCCCCCAACAGGCCCCGCTGTGTGATGTTCCCTCCCTGTGTCCATGTGTTCTCATTTGAACTGAATTTTTTTAAAGGGCAAAACTGAGACCCAGAGAGGTAAATTGACTTACCCAAGATTCTGTAGTCTGAAATGGATTCATACAATAGGGCTCTTTATTCTGCAGTGCACTATCTTGTCATAACTTTCAGATTCTACTGTTTGTTGACTCAAGAATTATGATAAAAACTCTTCTGACCAAGATTTGTTGAAGTCATAAATATTTTAAAAATTTTCTTTTATATTGAAAAGTAGTATATGGAAACTAAGTCATTTTTCATGAGTTAGCTGTACTGACTAAAAAATGAGGTTATCTTTTCTTCAGGAATCCAATTTCTAGTACAAAACCTTCCAAAATTACTGTGCTTGGTTTCTGTGTAATGTGGGAA
Source organism: Pan paniscus (assembly GCF_029289425.2). Lineage (NCBI taxonomy): Eukaryota > Metazoa > Chordata > Mammalia > Primates > Hominidae > Pan > Pan paniscus. The sequence continues at coordinate 33,432,251 of NC_073265.2, read as the reverse complement.
ATGTGGCACAACTGTCAGAGGTTATAAATGACAATACATTATAGAAATAGGTGAGGGAACAAGCAGGGATTTGCCATTGGGAAACAGACATTGTATTTTGTTATCAGTTTTGATGAACACTGACAATGGTTCATCAATGTTGAAAGAGTAAAATTGAATTCATTAGATGCAATCATAATGGTTAGAGTAAGTTTTTTTTTAATAAGAAAAATTCAGTTCTGAAATCTTTCCTTTATTGAGGTTTTTCTAGAAATTACCAGAGTGTGAAAGCAGTTCTATACAGTGTTGGCAATTCTGAGATTGGCTTTGGGACTGATGAGTGAGCAATGCATGGTTACATTGAGCAGAATTTTATTAGAATGCCTTTGGTGGATTTGAGTAGAAATTTTATTTAATAATGGTATAGAGAAAGGAGTATAGTGTTTGAACTCAGGAAACTTGAGGTCAAACCTTGGCTCTGCTTCATACTACCTATATGACCTTGAATGAGTCACCTAACTTCTGTGATCAGCCTATTCCCAAGAGTTGTGTGAAGATGAGAAAAAAAAAATAGAGAAAATGTATCTGAAAGTACTTTATACATTTTAGTGCTATTTAGCTATAGTTTTATTACTAATAATCATCTTCGAACTTGCAACATACAGGATTTTTAAAAAATGATTTTTCAGCCACATGCGGCAGCTCATGCCTGTAATCCCAGCACTTTGGGAAGCCGAGATAGGAGGATCGCTTGAGCTCAGGAGTTCAAGACCAGCCTGGGCAACATGGTGAAACCCTGTCTCTACTACAGATACAAAAAAAATTAGCCAGGCATGGTGGCACATGCCTGTAGTCCCAGCTACTCGGGAGGCTGAAGTGGGAGAATCACTTGAACCTGGAGGTTACAGTGAGCCGAGATTGTGCCACTGCACTCCAGCCTGGGTGACAGAGGGGGACTCTGTCTCAAGAAAAATATATATATATTTTTTTCCTCCTTATATTTGGCTATAATTTACTTGTATTCTTTTAGCCTCTGTCCTATGTCTCTCATTTTTGGAGTTTTTGGAAACTTTGCTCTGTCCTTAGTCCCCCTCCTCCTCTTTCAAATAGATGACATTTTCTCACTTTTGTCTATTAGGAGAACTAGCTGTATTACTTTTTTCCTATGGAAAAAAAGAAATAGTTTTTATTTTCTACATATATTTAGCCTAAGAACCCTGGCTAAAGTATCAAACCTATAAGCTGCATGTAGGTTTTCTTATCTGGCATTGAATTTCCCTTCCTTGTGGTTAAGTTCCTTGTACTTCTGCCTGCCTTTCCTCTGGGATTTCTGTTTCCTTTAGATGTGTTTGAAACCTAATATGCCTTGGTCAAGCCCATTTGTTGGTCTGTAATAGAGTTACAATACTTTATCATGATATATTTTGTAGACATGAACGGTGGGGTCATGTATTTCAACTGCTCCAATAATGATGACAAGCGATTTCATGTGTTGATTTGACTCCTCTGTCTTAGATGGAGTTAAAAGTTATTTGCCAGTCCTCAGTAACTGTAGACACAGGAGACAATGTTGGAAACAATGTTGGTGAAATGGAAGTATCTTCCCTTTTGACAGCTGAAGCTGGTAAGGTTGTCAATTTTAGTGTTATTTCCTTTTCTTCCTGGTTAAGAGAAGGAAAACTTTTTCCTGAGGGTTTTTATTTTCAGTGGTTACTATCTAATCGCTTATTTTTATTTAAATTAACTAAAAAATAAAATTGTATATTTTAAGTAGTTCTGAGATGAATGGGTATTCTGGAGAACAAGCACATCTGCATCAAATACTGTTTCATTCTTGGGAGTTTCATATGCTTGCTAGATCTACTTTCATCATTTGGAGTAATATTTTTAAAATAATAGCATGTCCCATTTTTGAAACTAGAGGCTAGTTTTCAAAAAGTCACTGAATTCTAAATTAAAGCAAAGGAAATAGCAATACTGGCTGATGTGTTTATAATTTGCCTAGAATTACCTCTTGGTTATTTATACTTTGTATTTCAGAAACCACACTCTTAATGTATGTTTTCTGAAATAAAAATGGGCTGGGTATGGTGGCTCACACCTGAACCCCCAGCACTTTGGTTGGGAGGCCAAGGCAGGAGGATGGCTTGAGTCCAGGAGTTTGAGACCAGCCTGGGCAACATGGCAAGACCCTGTCCCTCAGAAATTAAAAAAAAAAAGAAAAAGAAAAAAAGAAAGCCAAATATGGTGGTGCACACCTGTGGTCCCAGCTACTCAGGAGGCTGAGGTGGGAAGATCACTTGAGCCCAGGAGGTCGAGGCTGCCGTGAACCATGATTGTGCCACTGCACTCCAGTCTAGGTGACAGAGCAAGGCCCTGCCTCAAAAAAAAAGAAAAAAAGTGTAGTGATATTGTGTTAAAAGCCAGCAGAGGCTGGGTATGGTGGCTCATGCCTGTAATCCCAGCACTTTGGGAGGCTGAGGTAGGTGGATCACTTGAGGTCAGGAGTTTGAGACCAGCCTGGCCAACATGGTGAAACCATGTCTCTACTAAAAATCTAAAAATTAGCTGGGGCATGGTGGCGCACGCCTGTAGCCCAGCTACTCATGAGGCTGAGGCACCAGAATCATTTGAACCCGGGAGACAGAAGTTACAGTGAGCCGAGATCACGCCACTGTGCTCCAGCCTGAGTGACAGAGCGAGACTCTGTCTCAAAAGCCAGCAGATACTGACCAAAGGCATACTTTCTCTAATAATGACATTCTAGGGTCATTTTGTTCATAGCAATCATTCATGGAGGGGTAGAAAGACAGAGGCTGGAATGGGGTAGGTGAAGTATCAATGCCAGTTGAGTTCAATTCCCAACCTCATTGGAAATTCAGAGGTTGTCATATACTTTAATCATTCATATTTCGGGAAAATCATACCTTAACCCAGAAAAAAAATAATTTCTAAAGATACTACACGGGCAGCATTCTCAGTGTGTATTATTATATACTTCAACGTATATTAAAAACAAAACCCCAAACAAAAATACTGGATTCCTTATACAGCCTTGAAATTATAACCAAAAGCTTGTAGTGTTGAATACTCAGTAGACGAGAAAGATTCACAACTAGCAAATTGGGCAGTTTGAACAAGTTGATCAATGAACTGGCTGGAAATAGAATGACTGCTTTAAAATATCACTTAGACATAGTTATGGTAACAATTATAATTTAGCTTTCATATTTTTAAGCAATATATACATCAAGAAATTCTAAAATTGTCACTATTCTGTGATAACTTAGTATATTTTGTATTCAGATATTATGCAAAAAATGTGCACTAACACATACTTTAAGAAAAGTAGGTTCTTTTACTTAATATTTTAGGGTATCTCTGTGGCTTCTTAAGATGACTGCTTATAGGCATATATCTTGTCACCAAGCTATGGATATTTTAGATTTTAATGGTTATGTGTGTGTTTTTAAAAAACATAGCAACATGAAGAGATTACATCAATTAAAGCTTTATGAGATAGAGCAATATAGGTATATCTTGTCATGGAATGGCTTTCTAAAATATTATAAATGGAAGTATTTTAAAATAAACTGTAAAAATCAATAGTAAGTCTCTTTGTTAAGTGAAAAATCATGTATAAATTAAAGTAATATATAACTCAATTTAGAGTTTTCATGTTATAGGTGTTGTAGTATAACCAGCTGGGTAAGGTAACGCCTTGTGGAGTAGCAGACAAAAGCCAGTGGCTTATCTAAGGGCAAAAACTCCATCAAAAGTGGCTGGCAGGGTTCAGAGACTCAGCTTGCTTTCTTTGCAAAAGTCCCTGGGCCTAGGAACACTGTTGGGGCCAAAAAGAGAGTGAGTATAGGATCATAACTACAGAATGGGAAAAATTATGGGGAAATGGGGATTTCTTTCCATGTACAAAAAGGTATCTGAAAACATATTTAAAGTTTTTTTTTTTTTGGATATGGAGTCTCACTCTGTTGCCCAGGCTGGAGAGCAGTGGTGTGATCTCGGCTTACTGCAACCTCCGCCTCCTGGGTTCATGTGATTCTCTCACCTCAGCTTCCCGTGTAGCTGGGATTAGAGATGTATGCCACCACGCTCAGCTAACTTTTGTATTTTTAGTAGAGACGTGGTTTCACCATATTGGTCAGGCTGGTCTCGAACTCCCGACCTCAGGTGATCTGCCTGTCTTGGCCTCCCAGTGCTGGTATTACAGGTGTGAGCCACCATGTCTGGCCTAATTAAAGTATTTTTAATAAGCAACCAGCTGGGCTTGATGGTGTTCTCCTGTAGTCCCAGCCACTCCAGAAGCTGAGATGGATCACTTCAGCTCAGGAGTTTGTGGCCAGCCTGGGCAACATAGTGAGACCCTGTCTCTTAAACAAAAAAAGCAACCACGTGGCAAAAGTAGGTTTTGGGAAATCTGTATTTGAGAAGAAAACTTTAAAAAATAATATTTAAAAATAAGAAGGAGCAATTTATATGTTGATACTATCTCTTCTCCAGGAACAAAAGAGTATGTAGTAGTTCTATACACAGGCAATAAGTGAAAGGCTGAATATTATATTCACCTCTGAATATGTTTCAGTAATAATTACATATATTTTTCTATAACACATGGAAAGGAGTTTCAGTAGTATTATACCTAAGTATGGAAATAGTTATAGTTACCATATTTTTAAAAAGTATATTCAGGTAGTCTAACTGAATTTTATATTCTCAGAAATTATATATAAATAGCTATCATTTGGGGCTAAAAACTTCCTTGTTTTGTTATTGTGCCATATTGGAGCTCACATATTTTGATGAGAGGTGATAAAGCAAGGGTCCCCAGAAATCTGCTGTTGTTAAGGAAACCCATATAAAACCTGACCCCACATCTTCTGGGATTTCCTGGAAATCCACTGACATTTCCTGGAAAGAGAGATGTGCCTGAATATTTTCAGGATAACTCTGTTCTCATAAGCTTTCTGCCTGTTCTCTCTCCTTTCAACTCTGGTTTCTTAGGAGCTTCACTTCTCTCTACTCCCTTTCCACCTGGTGATCTTAGGTCTCAGAGGTTTTTTTTAAAATAACTATCTTCTCTCAATTTTTTTTTTTTTATGGAAGGATTCTAATTCCAAAGGAATCATTTGGTTAAAGGTCACCTTCATGTAAGGTCTGGAGGAATGGAGGAGAATCTAGGGGACTGTTTTACATTTTCCTTATGGAAGATAGAGTATAGCATACCCTGAAGAATTACATGCAAGGTGAGAAGAAAAGGCGACAAAAGCCTTTACATGCAAGGTGAGAAGAAAAGGCGAGAGGAATAATTGGGGAGGTGAATAGAGTAAATCTGAGTATAATACAGAAGCCAAAAGTAAGTATTTTATTAGATGCATAATTTTTATATTTACCAGCTTCTACTGAATAAAATTGAAGTTGGTTCATCAGGGTCTGTGACCAATGATTGCACGTGAGCACAGGAGAGAATAAATAGAGCAACCTGAAGTAATAAGCGATGGGGAGGAGTAGCCTAGGCGATCTTGAAATGATATTGATCAAGGAACAACAGGGAGAGAAGAAACATTTGAAGTAAAGGAGGCTTGTAGCAGCAGGTGGGTGTTAGGATGAAATAGCGTTTAGTCAGCTTGGCAGAAGAGGAACCTAGCGCATTAAGATCAGCACCTCGGAGAGAATCTGAAGAGAAAGATTGGGTAGAAATGAAATAAACAAAATCTGGACAATCAAAAATGAAGTACGTTGGGGATATTGGCGAATTATTTGAATTGTCCTAGCCCCTAAATATAGATGTACCTACATTTTTAACGCTAACATACATTTAAGTTGATTCCTGAACTCTGATTGGACAATAAAGATACAGTTTATTATTTTCACTTTCAGAAAGTAGAGTTGTTAAAAAAAAGTTTTTACATCAAGTAATTGTTCTTGTCATTACTAATGTAGTTACAGTTGTGTTCACCACCCAAAATAAAATTGGCTATGACACACAAGAATTAAAGACAGGAATCTTAAAATTCACTTAAATTTGGCACTGAGCAAGTCTATATGCATGATTCTTCCACTAATCCTTATGAGAACTTAATCAAATAGATGATCTATATGTGAAAGGATCCTAAATTCATAAAGGCCCTTAGTCACAGTCATGAATGTTCTCTGCTGAACACTTTTTTTTTTTTTTTTTTTTAAAGACAGGCAGGGTCTCACTCTGTTGCCCAGGCTGGTGTGCAGTGATGCGATCTTGGCTCACTGCAACCTCCACTTCCCAGGCTCACATGATCCTCTCACTTCAGCCTCCTAAGTAGCTGGGACTACAGGGATGTCCCACCATGCTTGGCTAATTTTAAATTTTTTTTGTGGAGACGAGGTCTCACTACATTGCCCAGGCTTGAATATTTTTCTTAATCCAGCGCTCTGGGCAGCCAATACCAACCAGTTGCTTGGAGGTGAAACTGTTGGCTCTTCCATCTAGTGTTATTTTTATATGGAAAAGTCTAATTGGTAGAAATAGAAGTCTTAGAAAAAAATTGCTAATTAAGGAGTTAGTTGAATTGAAGGATGCTAAATCTATTTTCATTTCCTTTAGTTGGAATGATTCAATGATTCACTGACTTTCAGACATACTGACTAGATAAAAACAAACTCAGTAAACTTGATTTCTCACTTTGGATAGACCTTAATAAGCAGTATTCGGAGTTACTGGGAGAAAATAGAGGTGAGTATTTTTTAATCTTTGCACAAGAATTTTCTTCTTCTTTTTTTTTTTTTTTTTTGAGATAGGGTCTCACTTTGTCACCCAGGCTAGAGTGCAGTGGTGTGATCTTGGCTCACTGCAACCTCTACCTCCCGGGTTTAAACCATTCTCCTGCCTCAGCCTCCCGAGTAGCTGGGATTACAGCTGCTCACCACCACGCCCAGCTAATTTTTGTATTTTTAGTAGAGATGGGGTTTGCCACATTGACCAGGCTGTTCTTGAACTCCTGACCTCAAGTGATCCACCATCCTCAGCCTCCCAAATTGCTAGGGTTACAGGCATGAGCCATCGCACCTGGCGTACATGAGAATTTTCTAAGTGTAAAGATAATGAGAGAAATAAAAAAGAAAAAGATCCAAAGATATACCACATAAAAATTAAAAATCTCTTTATGTCAGAAACATCAAAGCCAATAGCTAGAAAGTGAGTAAAAATTTAGGAGAAAAATTTGCAGCCAATATGCCAAAGGGTTACTATCCTTAATAATAATAATAATCACCACCACCATCATCATCATCCATTATATAAACACTAAAAAGAACTCTAGCTCGATGGAGAGAAGGCCACAAAGTGGACAATTAATACAATGAGGAATTACAATTAGCTAATAAACATGTGAAAAATGTTTATTTCAACCTCACTAGTAAGCAAAAACTGTAAGTTAAATAAGTTCCAAATTTATTATGCAAATTAGCAGGAACTAAAAAATAATGATAAGAATATACTGAGTACAAGTTTAAGTCAGTACAGTCTTTATTAAAAGATTTGCAAGTTAACTCCTAGGAATCTCCCCTAAGGAAATGATTTAAAATACAAGAAAATAATTTTTATACCAAGATGTTCATTAGAAAATTATTTATAATAGTGAAAAAAATTCTTTTACATATTGAAACATGTATGTTAATTATACCTCTTTTAATACTCAGAGGCTGAGTGGGAAATATTAATTTGATAGATTTATTTTATTTTTATTTTTTTGAGACAGGGTCTCACTCTGTCGCCCAGGCTGGAGTACAGTGGCATATGGCTCACTGCAGCTTCAGCCTCCCCAGCTCAAGCAATCCTTTCACCTCGGCCTCCCAAGAACCTGGGACTACAGGCACATGCCACCCACCTGGCTAATTTTTGTATTTTTTGTAGAGATGGGGTTTCACCATGTTGCCCAGGCTGGTTTCAAACTCCTGAGCTCAAGAGATCCGCCCACCTTGGCCTCCCGAAGTGCTGGGACTGCAGGTATGAGCCACCATGGCCAGCTGCCAATTTGATAGATTTAGATTAATTTAATATCTGCTACCTGCTAGTTACTGTCTTATTGTGTTGGAGTTCTTAGTTGCAAGCAATAGCAACCAACTTTGGTTGATCTGATTGATTGATTGATTGATTGATTGAGATGGAGTCTCACTCTGTCGCCTAGGCTGGAGTGCAGTGGCATGATCTCAGCTCACTTCAACCTCCACCTCCCAGTTTCGAGCAATCCTCCTGCATCGGCCTCCCCAGTAGCTGGGATTACAGGCGTGTGCCACCACCACACCCAGCTAATTTTTGTATTTTTAGTAGAGACGGGGTTTCGCCATGTTGGCCAGCCTGGTCTCGAACTCCTGACCTCAGATGATCTGCCTGCCTTGGCCTCCCAAAGTGCTGGAATTACAGGTGTGAGCCACCGCTCCTGGCCAACTTTGGTTGATTTTAACAGAAGGGGACTTCACTGCAAGGACATTGGGTAGCTCAGAAATTTTATAAGCAGGGTGCAGGCAGAAATGGGCTTAGAAAGTGGACAACAAAAAGGGAGGCTAGGGAGCACCCAGGACCCAGAATACTACTACAGAGCCAGTCTGAGAGGACATTGCTGCCTCCACCTCCAAACATGTATCTGGATGCTCCAGCTTGCTCTACTGTAATCTGGAACACTGAACACTAGGCACCGGTGCCACAGTGCTACCACATCTGCCCCTGTGCACTTCATACTGGTGGTGCAGCTGTCTTAGCTGCTTCTGCTGACCACCAAAATGTATTCTCCATGGTTCCTGCTTCTTCACTGTGACAGTTTCATTGTCAAAGACCAAGGTAGGAGTGTTTGAGTAGCCAAGCCCAAGTCATGTACTCTATCCTAGCTGTAGGGGAGGCTGGGAAAGTAGGTATCTGGTATTTTCAGTTTCTAAAGTGTCTCCCATTAAGACTTGTATAGAAAATAGTTCACATGTTGAGCAGGAAAAAATCCATTATATTTATGTTATTTCATCAAATTATGAACAAAGTTTTAAAATTTACTGTCTGTTGCCTCTTATCTTGCTAGTGAATAGGCTAACATCATTAATTTCTGTTATTGTATGGTGCTATTTATGAGTATGTGACAATCTATCTTCTATGTGGTCCCTGATCCTTAGGCTGATTTTAATTTGCAGAATAGTGCATCTGCAAAAAAAAATGACCAATAATATGTGCTGTGAACATGGTAACTAGTCAGTGTTGTTAAGTGAATCCATAAAAGTTGGAAGTAGTATATTTTTCTTATAATGCAAAAAAAAGTGCTTACAAAAATAGTACACTACTAGAATGTACCATGATCAAGTAGGGGGAATTTCAGGTTAAGCTATCATTGAGTAAGTAAGGGCTTTCAGGGAAACCAAAGAAAACATGATCGGGGATAGACATTGTCTGGAAGGGAGTGGGGCTGAAGAAATGAAAGGTGGGGAGGACAGTGAGAAGCAGGAAAGAACAGATGAGGATTGAAGGAGAGAAGCATTTTGTTTGCATTCTTAGGAACTGGTGCGGAGGTTAAGGAGCAGCATAAAATGGATCTCAGGTTTGAAAGACTTCCCCTTGCTAGAAGCAAGGCAGAGACAGAGAATGTTAAAAGATGGATGATGATGTCTGTCAACATTTAATTTGGCCTATACAGAATGAAGTGGAGGGACTTGACTAGGCAACATTCAGGGCCTCTAATCAGCTGCACACTCTCCCCATGTAGCAAGAGAAGTGGCCTTATTAAAAATCTTAGAACAGAGAGAAGAGAGGGAGATAGCAGTTTTTACCTTTTCCTGAGACCCTGCAGAAGTTGTTATTCATTAGACGTTCACTTTATTCCCTTTTAAGTCTGGTAAAGAATGAATACTTGGACGTTTTGTTTCATGCAGATTTAGTTAGCAACTCGATTATCAAATGGTAGAATATCTGTATGCACTGAAGCCAAATTCTCAGTAACTCAGCTTTTGTTAGTCATATGAGGATGATGAATAATAGGACTCCAGAGCAGTTAACACATTGATACAAGTGGTAGGAAAATTTGATATGAAGTTATCAAAACAATGTAATGAATCTGTTAAAGCTAAAGAAGTGTACCATGACCACATTCATTATTTACCCACTCAGTCGTTCAAAAAGTATTAGAATGCCCAACCCCTCTATTCCAGGCACTAGTTATGTACACAGGGGTACAGCAGAGAAGGCAGACAGACCTATTCTCTGCCCTTGAAGAGTTCACAGTCCACTGAAGAAGTAGACACATTGAGTATAATCAATAAGTGTTACAAGGATGTTTAACACTTCCTTAAAATCCTGAGAGAGTCAAACATAATATAAGAGCTGAAAGATGCGGATTTGGGGGAGACATAGGGGTTTTTTTGTTTTGTTTTGTTTCAGGCTGGAGTGCAGTGGCGCAATCTCGGCTCACTGCAAACTCCGCCTCCCGGGTTCACGCCGTTCTGCTGCCTCAGCCTCCCGAGTAGCTGGGACTATAGGCGCCCGCCACCACGCCGGCTAATTTTTTTGTATTTTTAGTAGAGACGGGGTTTCACTGTGTTAGCCAGGATGGTCTCGATCTCCTGACCTCGTGATCCGACCGTCTCGGCCTCCCAAAGTGCTGGGATTACAGGCGTGAGCCACCGCGCCCAGCCTTGTTTTTTTTTTTTTTTTTTTTGAGACGGAGTTTCACTCTCGTTGCCCATGCTGGAGTACAATGGCCCGATCTTGGCTCACCGCAACCTCTGCCTCCCAGGTTCAAGCAATTCTCCTGCCTCAGCTTCCCAAGTAGCTGGTATTACAGGCATGCGCCACCACGCCTGGCTAATTTTGTATTTTTAGTAGAGTCGGAGTTTCTCCATGTTGGTCAGGCTGGTCTCAAACTCCTGACCTCAGGTGATCTGCCTGCCTTGGCCTCCCAAAGTGCTGGGATCACAGGCGTGAGTCACCGCGCCCGGCCGACATGGGAGTTTTAAGACAAAGAGAACATTAAATTTTCAGCCTGGAGGCAGGAAAAAACATGACTTTAGAGCCAATAGAAATACAAAATTGGCAAATTATAATGAAAGAAAGCTAGCAAAGGGAGGAAATGCAGTGTTAGGCAAAGTAATGTAAATATTAATATAAAGACAAAGAGTTAAATAAGCCAGGTGTGGTGGCGTGGACCTGTAGTCCCATCCACTGGGGAAACCGATGTGGGAGAATTGCTTGAGCTTAGGAGTTTGAGACCAGCCTGGGCAAAATAGTGAGACCTGATCTGTCTTTAAAAAAAAAAAAAAAAGGCCTGGCACGGTGGCTCACGCCTGTAATCCCAGCACTTTGGGAGGCTGAGGCGAGTGGATCACAAGGTCAGGAGTTTGAGACCAGCCTGACCAACATGGTGAAAACCCCATCTGTACTAAAAATAAAAAAATTAGCCGAGTGTGGTGACACACGCCTGTAATCCCAGCTTCTCAGGAGGCTGAGGCAGGAGAATCGCTTGAACCTGGGAAGTGGAGGTTGCAGTGAGCCAAGATTGTGCCATTGTACTCCAGCCTAGGGCACTAGGAGAGACAAGGAAAAGACAAGGAAAAGAGGGAAGTCTGAGGTTCTTATAACCTTTCAAGGAAATACCTCTACCTAAAAATCCCAAGGAGGGATGACAGAACATAAGGCTCATAAAGATGGCAGTTCAGTACAAAAGTAGAGATAAAAGTCTCAGCTGAATTCAATTTCCTGTGAAAATAGTCATTTTAGTGGAGAGTCTGTGGAAGGAGAGGAAGATACGGTATAGTAAGGGGCTGTTTTGGAACTTGGAACATTTGGAAAGATGTAGAACAGAGGTAGATGAGGTCAGCTGCATATCTGTGAGAGGGAGAAGTTGGTCGCCATATGCCATCCCACTACATTCCCGAAAACTACCAATGGTAGTAATTTATACAAATCATGTTTAAATACCATGCATCACAACAATGATTACACATTGAGCATGTGTCAAATTATTGTATTTTATTGGAAAATTATACATAACCTTAATAGTTAAGCATGTTGCCCAGTTGCTTGCAGATATTAATATTACAGGTGAAGAAGGCAGATAAAACTTTGTGGCACTCTTTGAATCACAGCATTCCTTCTCAGCAATTATTTAATGAAGCTATGAGGTATCCTAAAGAGGCTTATGATTTGGTGGGTGAATATAAAATTACCATTTTAGTAAACTATATTTTATACTCAGAGGTGCAGGCAGGACACTTTGGGACCACTTGACTCAAGATGAGCATGGTTAGAGAAGACTTTCTGGAGGAAGCAGCAGTTGAACTTTTTTGAATAAGTAGGAGTTGGTTGGGAATAGAAATTGAGGGAGCTGTGGGACATGGGTGGAAGGAACAACATGAGCACAGATGGAGGCATCTCTGTCTACATTTATTGTTAACTCAAGGAGGGACCAGTAAGCATCCATGGGATGGGAAAGGAGATATAAAATAATATGCTGATCCTGCTGACAGAGAGCACATGGTTCACTTATTGGAGATGTATTTACTATTTTGTGCCACGAGGGTGCTATTTAGTGAACTACCTGCCTCCTCTCTTGTACAATATGGTACACTAGTGGCTTGATAAAATTAATGCGTCCCCAACAAGTGAGCAATTTACTTCCTTCTTATGAAAGGGCTAGTAAGTTGCTATGCATTCTTTTAGCTGGTTATATAGGTTTTAAAAATGATTTAAACAAAAATCTAAAGGGAATTTTATAGACAAGGAATCATCAAATAAAATACTAAGATATTGCTAGTTGTCACCATAAAAATGGAATTAGGATTACTTAGAATGATGGGCTTAATTTTTAAAATTAGCTTGAAAAGCTTTCTTCAAACTTAAGCATCCAACAATAGGTGGTTGAATAATTCATGATATATAATCAGATACTATTTAGCTTTAAACATGAAGTTATAGAAGAATGTTATAATACAGGAAGATGCTCACCATATTGTTAATTACAATAAAGCAGTATACAAACAGTATGAGCAAGGTTTTGCTTTTGCTAAAATGTTTATAAACTGGTAAGCTGTAGGCTTTAGTAATCCGGAATCATACAAGAGGTTCCATTTGCATTTCAAAATGATTACAACTTATCCGTCCCTCTCCTCCCCACCTTTCAGGTTCTGTTCTATCCTGCAAAACTTTCCCAGTTATTTATTTATTTATTTTTTGAGATGGAGTCTCACTCTGTTGCCCAGGCTGGGTGCAGTGGCGCCATCTTGGCTCACTGCAACCTCTGCTTCCCGGGTTCAAGTGATTCTCCTGCCTCAGCCTCCTGAGTAGCTGGGACTACAGGTGCAAGTGGCACCACGCCCAGCTAATTTTTGTATTTTTAGTAGAGACAGGGTTTAACCATGTTGGCCAGGCTGGCCTCAAACTCCTGACCTCAAGTGATCTGCCCACCTCAGCCTCCCAAAGTGCTGGGATTATGGGCGTGAGCCACTGTGCCTGGCACTTCCCCAGTTATTTCTATGAGAACTAAATGTCAGCAGTGGCTACCATGAAGGGTCAGCCATGCTACTTATTCATCTTTGGCTCACCCTTGATGATAGATGCTGCCACTTGAGGAGCCTCACTGAAGGTACTACTGAGAACCTCGGGACCTTGCCAGAGAAGCTACCCCCTGAGCCTGTCATAGCCCCTGATTGTCTGGGTGATAGTGCTGGATTCTATTTAAAGGTATGAAAAATGGCTTCCTCCTTAAATCTCAGCTGCTATTTGTTGCCTGGGCCTTGAAGCAGCACAAAGTCCACAGATCCACTTAAGAAATGAAGCAACTCCTCTAACTGCTAATCTTTATCCTTTGTCCACAAGCTTTCAAACTTGGCAGATCAAAGCAAGAATTACCAATGCTTCCTGATCCAACCTGATGCTTCTCCTATTTTCATTCTCTAGGTGACTTGGCAGTGTCATCTGCTTGATTGCTCAAGCACAAAACCTGAGAGGCATCTTAAACTCCTCTTGTTCCTTAACTTTAGGCTCCAAGATCCCTTCATTCTTCTTTCTTGCTGTCTTGGAAGTCAATTCATTCCTTTTGTCTCACTGCCTCTCAGAATTTAGACCTTAATTTCTCATCTGGAGATATCAGTAGCCTCCTAATCATTCCTGCCCCTTCCAGTCTTTCTTCCACCCTGGTTTAGCCTCCGTACTCCTTTACCATGGAATACAAAGCCCTTTATGGTCTAGCCCTGTTGCATCTCAGTCCTTTCTCTTGCCACTCAGTCTCCTCCACAGATACCTTATGTGGTGTTTCTACCCTCCCAAACGTGTGCGTATGGTAAAATACACATAAAATTTATCATTTTAAGTGTATAATTCAGTGACATTAGGTACACCAATAGAGATTTGTGTAACAAACACCACTCTGTATTTCCAGAATGTTTTCATCATCCCAAACAGAACGTGTGTCTTTTTCCTCTGAATAGAATGCCCTGTTCCTCTGCTCCCATCCCTGTTCCTCCTAAGGATCTCTCTAGGCTTGGTTCTTGCGCTACATTGTCTGAGAAGATTTTCCCAGTCTTTTCAGACTTGAGTTAGGTGCTCATTTTTTTTGTCTTCCTATGCCATGCTGGGCATACTCCTGCCATGACACTTGCCCATTATATTGTGATTGTAGGTATGTGTGGCTCTTTCTTCCACTAGACTTTGAGGTCTTTGAATGAAGAGTCTGACTGTCTTTTATCTCTGCATCCTTAGCTTCTAGCACTATGCCTGCTGTGAATAAATGATTGGACTCAGCTTCCTATCAGCTATGCAAATTAGCTCTTGATCACATGCTAGCATTGAATGGAAATCAGGTAGCAGGTCTAAAAGAAATTTCATAAATGTAGGCTCTTTCTTCTTTACATTAGGTATTCATGGAAATTTGTTTTTGAGGGCTGCTTTGAGTATGTAATTTCTCAGCAGTTGCACATAATCTTCTATGTTTATAATTTTAGTAATGGGTTGGGTCATGAGTATACAGTAACTAGGATAAGGTGACAAATATTAGGAAGAGTAAAAATTTTACAAAAAGCTGAAAATCTATGTGGTCTTAAATATCCAGAACAGTTTCCAAGACTGTTTTATTTGTCAGGTTATGAGGTACAAAAGAAAGAAGGAACTGGAAGTCTTATTATTTTGGTGCTATTGGATAGAAAATCAGTGAAAAGACATTGGAATGAGTCAAGGTACTAGACAGGGCTTAAGGTCACAACAATTTTTTTCTCCCTTCTGTTCTATTTTTTCCCCTTTCTTTAGAACAGAAAATAGATGGGAACAATTCTTAAAAGTAGAACTGCTACTAAGTTCTCACAGTAGTAGTTTAATGTTTCTCTTGTGGTTTTACCTCATCCTGGTGTGAGATGCTGAATTTGTCAAAGAGGGTGAGACAGAGGCTCTAAAATTCCTAGAATTAAAATTAGATATATGGATCTATTATCCATGGACTTTTATGTCACTTCTTTTGCCTTAAATCAAGTGAAGTAAAATCCTAAGCATACTATTTAAAATCCAGTTCCGCCAGATGCTCAACTAGAAAGGTCAATCTTTATCACTCCATTTACACTGAACAAACATATTTGTGGCAGCAAGAGATTGAATCAAGGGGAAAAAATGTAGTCCAGTAATGTGATTCAATTGTCTCATCAGGCATATGATTTGAACATAATTTGAAGGGTCCTTGAAGTTTCTTTTTTTTTTTAAGTTTGAAATCAGAAATTTGCAATTGACACAACATGAGTCATGTAGATCTGATTGAATTTCCTGGATTTTCCTTTTCTTTCAACTCCTGAATTGTACTCTTTCATTTTCTTATTTGGAGTCTAGTGAAGAAAGGAAGTGAGACAAACTTAAAGTGAAATCAGATTGTACATTTGCATACCATAGAGCTAGTGGAATTTTTTTATTTACAGTTTATGATATAAATGACTTAGCAATAGTTGTTTTTCACACAACACATTTAGAAATTTCTGTTTTAGCACATTGAACAATTAATTGCTTGATAGTGTGATTTACCTGCTTAGGACTTTTTAAGTCATCATTATGAATTATATGAAGTATTATGTGAATACTACTACCTGTAGGATACTACAGTGGTACTAATAATTTAGACATCTGTTAGGCTTTTCATATAATCACATGACCCAAAGTTATTTAAAGAGGAGTCTGAAGGCCCAGTTCCTAATGTGAGAGGACCTCACAGGTAGATTACAAATATAGAATATTGCCTGCATTGATACTGATTGATTACTCTTGAACATTTGGACATTGGAGAAAATTTTTGAAGATAAGTGTTCATTGACATAAAGTATGCTTTACTTTTCATGAAGAAAGGAGGCTTCATCTAGAGAAGTAGGAATTAAACATATCTGAAGGTGTCTGGATTTTAGCTCTCATAAAATAATACAGGTAAAAATTATTGTATGTATTTAATATGATATGTAGCTTGTAATCATAATGCCTTTTTTATTTGAGAAGGTTGACCTATTTTTAATGACAGAGAGAAAGGATGTAGTATGAAAAATTGATCTTTGTCTCATCCCTGACCTCCAATTCCCAGCTTGCCTGTTCAGAAAAACTACTGTTAACTAGTTTCTTATGTATCTAGAAGGGGCAGTTTATTTTTGCATTTATATATATATATATTTTGAGACAAAATCTCTCTATGTTGCTCAGGCTGGTCATGAACTCTTGATCTGGAGCAGTCCTCCTGCCTCAGTTTTCCAAGTAGCTGGTACTAGAGTAGAAGAGACAATTAAAAAGATACATTCCTGATGTTTATTACAGCACCAAACATATTGTGGGTGTAAGTCAAGATGCATATCAAATCCTATTTTCATACTTCCAAATGACAGGGTAGAGATGAGATTTAGGTTCATAAGCAGCAGAAGCCTATCTGGGTCTAATAGGTATTCCTCAACTTTCTTAGATCATATATATGTTCCTGGAAACACATAAAAAAGTCAAATGTGTGAACCTCAAACATTGGACTCTCATGTTTTAAGGGATGTTTAGAGTACTAAAAGCTACTAAAAAATCCTCAACTTTGCCTTACTTTTTAAAGCACAATCTTTGGCCTCTATTTACAGTTAAAATTATTTATACGGGCTGGGCGAGGTGGCCCACGCCTGTAATCCCAGCACTTTGGGAGGCTGAGGTGGGTGGATCACTTGAGATCAGGAGTTTGAGGCCAGCCTGGCCAATATGGTGAAACCCCGTCTCTACTAAAAATACAACAATTAGTTGGGCATGGTGGCGCCTGCTTGTAGTCCCAGCTACTAGGGAGGCTGAGGCAGGAGAATCACCTGAACCTGGGAAGCAGAGGTTGCAGTGAGCCGAGATCATGCCACTGCACTCCTGTCTGGGTGACAGAGCGAGACTCTGTCTCAAAAAAAAAAATTATATGTCATTTTGTATTTTTCACTATTGGGCAAGTAGTTGACTGACCTCAGTTCACTGAGACTAAATATTAGTCTTTTTCAATACACTTAAGGCTTTGAACTTTGCCTCAGTGGTTCAACTTTTGTGACACTGTGCTGTTTTTCATGACTATCAGCTCTTTTTTTCCTGCTTTCCTCTGGAGAACTTCTTGCATATTTCATTATATTCCTTATTGCACCTAGTCAGTGGTCACTCAAAAAATATGTTTGGGGAGGAGCCAGGCGTGTTGGCTCACACCTGTAATCCCAGCACTTTGGAAGGCTGAGGCAGGCGGATCACTTGAGGTCAGGAGTTCAAGACCAGCCTGGCCAACGTTGGTGAAATCCCGTCTCTATTAAAAATACAAAAATTAGGCGTGGTGATGGGTGCCTGTATTCCCAGCTACTTGGGAGGCTGAGGCAGGAGAATCGCTTGAACCTGGGAGGTGGAGGTTGCAGTGAGCCGAGATGGTGCCATTGCATTCCAGCCTAGGTGACAGAGCGAGACTTTGTCTCGAAAAAAAATGTATATATATATTTGGGGAGGAATTAAATTAGTGAATAAAAGAATTCAACCCTTTTTTTGATAAAGGAATGGAGTTTCTACATCATATGGTATGCTTATATTCAGCTTTAATAGATACTAACAAATAAGTTTCCAGAGTGACTATACAGCTTTTCTTCTTTTTTTCTTTTTTGAGACAGAGTCTCGCTCTGTCACCAGGCTGGAATGCAGTGGTGTGATCTCGGCCCACTGCAACCTCTGCCTACTGGGTTCAAGCGATTCTTGTGCCTCAGCCTCCTGAGTAGCTGGGACTACAGGCACGTGCCACCATGCCCAGCTAATTTTTGTATTTTTAGTAGAGACGGGGTTTCACCGTGTTGGCCAGGATGGTCTTGATCTCCCGACCTTGGGATCTGCCTGCCTTGGCCTCCCAAAGTGTTGGGATTACAGTGTGAGCCACCGCGCCTGGCCAGCTTTTCTTTTTATCAACAGTGTGTGTATGCTGTACTGTCTCCTCACCAACACATGTTATTATCCATCTTTTATATTTTAGCTGATAGATGTATGATGGTATCTCACTTTGGTGCTAATCTGATGCCTAATGATATTGAGTGTCTTTTCATATTTTTATTAGTTTTTTTAGTGAAGTACCTATTTTTCTTTTTCTTTTAAAAATAACTTTCTTGAGACATAATTCACATGTCCTACAATTCACCCATTTAAAGTGTACAATTAAGTGGCTTTTAAGGTATTCAGAGTTGTACATCTATCACCACAATTTTTGGAGAATTTTTATTATACCAAAATGAAACACTGCACCCCTTAGCTGTCACTATGTAACCTCTCCCTTTCAGCCCTTCCGCATGACTAATCTACTTTTTGTGTCTATAGACTTGCCTATTCTGGATATTTTATATAAATGGAATCATATAACATGAGGTACTTTGTGACTGTGCAGATATAATAGTTGCAATAAAGGTTTTACACATAAAGTATTGCCTGCTTTGCAGGGAAAACAGTTCACTAAAGCTTGATTAAAAGTATCTACCAAGCAGTTTCCACTCTAAGCATCTTCTAAGTATGCACTGATTATAAATCATAAATAACTATTTTATACTGTTGCATAGGATTAAAAACCAAAGTAATCCCAAAGTAAAAGCTTTGGTGCCCTCAATAACCAAGTATGTAAGCCGATAAAGAAAGTTAACATGGTGATTAGGAAAAACTAAAAACTTGTGTACTCTATTGGTCTATTTTTTTTTTAAAGTTTTTTCCCAAGGTTTTTTTTCTTTGTTTGTTTTTGTTTTTGTATTTTGAGACTCACTCTCACCCAGGCTGGAGTGAAGTGCAATCATGGCTCACTGCAGCCTCAACCCCCCCAGGCTCAATTGATCCTCCCACCTCAGCCTCCTGAATAGCTGAGATGAAAAGCATGCACCACCAAACCCAGTTAATTTTTGTATTTTTTATAGAGATGCGGTAATTGCCATGTTGCCCAGGCTGGACTCCAACTCCTGGGCTTAAGCGATTTGTCGACCTTGGCCTTCCAAAGTGCTAGGACTACGGGTGTGAGCCATTGCACCCGTCAACATTTTTTCCCAAGTTTTAATTGTACTTAAAATTAATATAACGTAAAATTTACCATCTTAGCCATTTTTTTTTAAGACTTGCCCTGTCACCTAGGCTGGAGTGCAGTGGCGCCATCTTGGCTCACTGCAACCTCTACCTCCTGGGTTCAAGCAATTCTCCTGCCTCAGCCTCCTGAGTAGCTGGGATAGCAGGCACCTGCCATTATGCCCGGCTAATTTCTGAATTTTTGTAGACACAGGGTTTCACCATGTTGGCCAGGCTGGTCTTGAACTCCTGACAGCAGGTGATTCACCCGCCTCAGCCTCCCAAAGTGCTGGGATTATGGGCGTGAGCCACCATGCCTGGCCTTAACCATTTTAAAATGTACAGTCCAGTCAAACGAAATACATTCATAATGTGCAACCATTACCACCATCCACCTCCATAGTCTTTTTCATCTGTAAAACTGAAACTCTATACCGTTTAAACAATAACTTCCCATTTCCCTATCCCCTCAACCCCTGGTAACCATTCTAGTATTTGTCTATACCTCATATAAATGGAATCGTATAGTATTTGTCTTTTTGTGACTGGCTTATTTCACTTAGCATAGTTTTTTCAAGGTTTATTTATGTTAAAGCTTATGTCAGAGTTTCCTTCCTTTTAAAGTCTGAATAATCCTTCATTATATGTATATACCACATTTTGCTTATTCATTCATCTGTTGATGGACTTTTAGGTTGCCTCTACATTTTAGCTATTGTGAATAATGCTGCTGTGAACATGGATATACAAGTATCTCTTTGAGACCTTGTGTTCAGTTATTTTGAGTATATACCCACCCAGAGGTAGAATTGCTGGACCATATGGTAATTATATTTTGAATTTTTTGAGGAAGTGCCATACTATTTTCTATAGTGGCTGTACCATTTTATAGTCCCACCAATAGCGCATAAGAGTTCCAGTTTCTCCACATCCTGTCCAGCATTTGTCTTCTCTTTTCTTGATGATAGGCATCTTAATGATGTGAGGAGGCATCTCATTGTAATTTTGATTTGCATTTCCTCAGTGATTAGTGATGTTGATCATCTTTTCATGTGCTTATTGGCCATTTGTATATCTTCTTTGAAGAAATGTCTATTCAAGATCTTTGCCCGTTTACTTTTTTTTTTTAGAAAATATTTGCAGTACAGTTTAATAAAGAAGTCAGATCCACAATATATAAACAACTCCTGCAAAGCAATAAGAAAAAGATAAACAGCCAATTTTAACGGGCAAAATATGTCATCAAGCACTTCACAAAAGACTATCTCCAGATGGTCAGTAAATGTATGTTCCATTATTGTTCATCAGGGAAATGCAAGTAAAAATTGATGTGCAATATCAGTAGACATCCACCAGAGTGGTTAAAGTTAAAAAAAAATTAAGGCCAAGTGTTAGTAGAGATTAGAGCAACTTAGCTCACAATCAAATCTGGTGGAGCTTTTTCCCATTTACTGAGGTAACTCAAGAAAGCTGTCTGGTGGTTTCTAATAAAATTAAACATACGCTTATTCTGCAAGGCTTGTATGAGAATGTGTGTAGCAACTTTATAATTGTCCCAAACTGGAACAAACCAAATGTTCAGTAGGATTATGAATAAACAAATTGTGTCTTATTTATATATTTGCACATTGGAGTAATACTACACAATAAGGTTAAAGAATGAAGTATTGATACATACAACAACCTAGATTTATCTTTAAAAATTGAGCAAAAGAAGGGAGACACAAAAGATGTACAATAGTGTTTACTGCTGCAGGTTTTTGACTGGAAAAGGGGAAAATATAGTTTTGTTTTGTTTTTTTGGGACCGTCTCCCTCTGTCACCCAGGCTGGAGTACAGTGGCGCAATCTCAGCTCACTGCACCTGTGCCTCCCAGGTTCAAGCAATTCTCATGCCTCAGCCTCCTGAGTAGCTGGGACTACAGGCATGCGCCAGGACACCTGGCTAATTTTTGTATTTTTAGTAGAGAGGGGATTTTACCATGTTGGCCAGGCTGGTCTCAAACTCCTGACCTCAAGTGACCTGCCCGCCGCGGCCTCCCAAAGTGCTGAGATTACAGTTGTGATCCACTGCGCCTGGCCTGGCCTTTGCCCATTTACTAATTGGGATTTTTGTTTGTTTGTTTTAGGAGTTTACTATATATTCTGGACATTAATCCCTTATCAGATATGTGATTTATAAAGATTTTCTCCCATTCTGTGGGTTGCCTTTTTACTCTGTTGATTTTGATGCACAAAATTTTTATAATTTTCATGAAGTCCAAACTTTTTTTTCTTTCCTTGCTTGTGCCTTTGGTCTCATATCCAGAAAATCATTGCCACATCCAGTGTTGTGAAGCTTCTGTTTGTTCTGAGTTTTATAGTTTTAGGTTTTACATCTAGGTCTTTTAGCACTGCACTTTAATTTCTTTTAGCACTGTTTTGTAGTTTTCATCCAATGAATCTTTTACCTCCGTGGTTAATTCCTATGTATTTTATTCTTTTTGATGCAATTATACATTGAATTGTTTTTGTACTTTTCTTTTCGGATTATTATTTGTTAGTATATAGTACCCAACTGATTTTTGTGTGTTAATTCTTTTTTCTTTCTTTCTTTTTTTTTTTTTTTTTTTGAGATGGAGTCTCGCTCTGTCACCTAGGCTGGAGTGCAGTGGCGCGATCTTGGCTCACTGCAAGCTCCACCTCCTGGGTTCACACCATTCTCCTGCCTCAGCCTCCCGAGTAGCTGGGACTACAGGCGCCCACCACTATGCTTGGCTAATATTTTGTATTTTTAGTAGAGACGGGGTTTCATCATGGTAGCCAGGATGGTCTCAATCTCCTGATCTCGTGATCCATCCGCCTTGGCCTCCCAAAGTGCTGGGATTACAGGCATAAGCCACCACGCCCAGCTCTTTTTTTTTTGTTTTGTTTTTTGAGACAGAGTCTTGCTCTTTCACCCAGGCAAGAGTACAGTGGTGCCATCTCGGCTCACTGCAGCCTCTGCTTCCCAAGTTGAAGCAATTCTCCTACCTCAGCCTCCCAAGTAGCTGAGACTACAGGTGCATACCACCACGCTTGGCTAATTTTTGTATTTTTAGTAGAGATGGGGTTTTGCCATGTTGGCCAGGCTGGTCTCGAACTCCTGATCTCAATTGATCCACCTGCCTTGGCCTCCCAAAATGCTGGGATTACAGACGTGGGCCACGGCACCCAGCCTCTTTATTTATTTATTTTCTGAGACAGGGTCTGCTCTGTTGCCCAGGCTAAAGTACAGTGGTGTGATCATGGCTCACTGCAGCCTTGAGTTCCTGGACTCAAACAATCCTGCTTCATCTTCCTGAGTAGCTGGGACTACAGGCATATAGCACCACTTCTGGCTAATTGAAAAAAAAAAAAAAGAATTTTGTGGAGACAGGGTCTCTCACTGTGTTGCCCAGTGTGGTCTCAAACTCTTGGGCTTAAACGATCTTCCTGCTTTGGCCTCTCAAAGCACTGAGATTACAGGAGTCAGCCATCACACCCAGCCTGTGTGTTGACTTTATTTCCTGAGACTTTGATGAATTCATTTATTAGTTGTAGCAGGGTTTTTTTTTTCTTTTTGATGGGGGTGGAATCTTTGGGATTTTTCTACACATAATATATCGTCAGCAAACAAACAATTTTATATCTTCCTTTCTGACTTCTATGACTTATTTCTTATTCTTGCATAATCTCTTTGCTAAGAACTTCCAATTCTATATTAAATAGCAGTGGTGAGAGTAGGCATCCTTGCCTTGTTCCTGATCTTAAAGGAAAAGCTTTCAGTCTTTCACTATTGAGTATGATGTTTGCTGTGGATTTTTCATATATGACTTTTCTTATATTGGTAATTTCTTCTATTCCTAGTTTGTTGAATGTTTTTATCACGAAAAGCTGTTGATTTTTGTCAAATAGTTTTATGCATCAGTTGAAATGATTATTTTTTTCCTTCCTCCATTCTGTTAGTGTGATATATTGCGTTGATTGATTTTCATATGTTGAACCATCCTTGCATTGCAGGAAAAAAATCTCACTTGGTTATGTTGTATAATCCTTTTGCTATGCTGCTGAATTTGGTTTGTTAGTATTTTGTTGAGGATTTTTGCATCAATTTTGCATCAATTTTGCATTGCAAAATGTTCATATGGGGTATTGTTCTGTAATTTTTTTATACTGTCTTTGCTTTGCTATTAGGGTAGTGCTGCCCTCCTGGAATGAGAATGAGAACTGTCTCTACCTCCTTTCATTTCTTTCAGTCTTTGCTTTATATATTTTGATGGTCTGTTATTAGGTGCATAAATGTAATTGTTACATCTTCTTGCTGTATTGAATCTTTAATATATATTGCCCTTTGTCTCTTGTTAACTTTTTTGATTTAAAGTCTGTTTAGTCTGATATTAATATTGCCACTCCTTCTCTCTTATGGTGACTATATATTTTTACATCCTTTCGCTTTCAACCTACTTGTGTCTTTGGATCTAAAGTGAGTCTTCTATAGATAGCATATAGTTGGATCATGTGTTTTTTAATTGATTCTGCTAATCTGTCTTTTGATTGGAGCATTTAACCCATTTATATTTAAAGTAATTATTGATGAGGAAGCACTTTTGTCATTTTGTTGTTTGTTTTCTATATATATTATAGTTTTAAAAATCTCTCATTTCTGTATTACTATCTTCTTTTGTGTTTAGTTGACTTTTTGTAGTGAATTATTTACATTCCTTTCTTATTTCTTTTTGTGTGTTTTCTATAGGTATTTTCTCTGTGGTTACTATAGGGATTACATTTAACATTCTAAGGTTATAATGCTTTAATTTGAATTTTTACAAGTTCAACTTTAATCACATAAAAACTATGCTTTACAGTTCTGTCCCCATTCCTTCTGGTTGTTGATATAACAAAATTACATCCTTATACATTGTGTGTGCCAAAACATAAACTAATAATTCTTTTTAATACATGAGTCTCTTAAATTATGTAGAAAACAAAATGTGGAGTCACAAACCAAAGTTATAATAATATGAGTTTTTAGACTAATTTTAGAATGTATAAGTCTCTCAAATCATGGAGAAAACAAAAACTGGAGTTACAAATCATTGTTACAATAATACTAGCTTTTATAATTGCCCAGGTATTTACAGGTACACCTTTGAGATATTGTGGATTTGGTTCTAAACCACTGAAATAAAGCAAATATTGGAATAAAGTGAGTCACAATTTTTTTGGTATCCTAGTGCATAAAAGAGTTATGTTTATGCTATACTATAGTTTACTAAGTGTGCGATAGCATTATGCCTTTTAAAATGTACATACTGTAATTAAAATATTTTATTGCTAAAAATGCTTACACAGAGACACAAAGTACAGCTGTTGGAAAAATGGCACTGATAGACTTGCTTGACACAGGGTTGCCACAGACCTTCAATTTGTTAAAAAAAAAAATGTAGGTTGGGCACAGTGGCTCACGCCTGTAATCCCAGCACTTTGGGAGGCCGAGGCGGGCGGATCACGAGGTCAGGAGATAGAGACCATCCTGGCTAACACGGTGAAACCCCGTCTCAACTAAAAATACAAAAAATTAGCCGGGCGTTGTGGCGGGCGCCTGTAGTCCCAGCTACTCGGGAAGCTGAGGCAGGAGAATGGCGTGAACCCGGGAGGCAGAGCTTGCAGTGAGCAGAGATTGCGCCCCTGCACTCCAACCTGGGGGACAGAGTGAGACTCCGTCTCAAAAAAAAAAAAAAGTAATATCTGTGAAGCACAAGAAAGCAAAGCATAGTAAAACAAGGTATGCCTGTATCTTCATTTATTTACTTATTTTATTATTTTTACTTTTGAATATCTTAGTCTTTATTATCCAACTTCCAAAAGGGGAAAAAGAGAAAAATTAAGGGAGGGAAACAAAAAAGATGTGGGCCCATTAAATACTCTGGAAGTCACTTCAGCTGGTGAAGAAATGCTGGATTAAAGAAATGGTAGATTTTAAGTGGTTAGGTGTTAATGGGAACACTAAATTGATAATGTCATAGCAGATATTGTGGTCAGAAGCAGCAATCAGCACTGAAAGCACAGATCACTGATATTTGAAGGACAAAGTCTTTTTTTGCCCACCCTGGCTCCTGCAAGCTATGTGCAAGCCGCTCCAGGAGTAGGTGCACAGCTGTCTGCCACAGGGCTGGGGGTGGGGAATGGGCAGCTGCTAATGTGATAACAGCTGAAATTTATAAAAATTAACCACACTTTACAATCCAAGCCTTCCCCTGGAAGTTGGAAGCCTTCAGTAGACTCCAGAGTTCCAAAATAGTTACATCAGACAGATTTGTTGTCTAGGTGGGGCAACAGATTCCTGGTACTTCTTACTCTGCCATCTTACCAAAATCCTTTCCTGTACTGGTCTAACACCTGTTTTCTAAGTCATGTTCAAAGACAAAATGCTTTCAACTTAATGGCCATACTGCCCACAGTCATTTACAGACTCAATGATATTCCCATTAAACTACCATTGACATTCCTCACAGAATTAGGAAAAACTACTTTAAAATTCTTATGAAACCAAAAAAGAGCCCCTATAGCCAAAAACATCCTAAGCAAAAAGAACAAAGCTGGAGGCATCACGCTACCCGACTTCAAACTATACTGCAAGGCATGGTACTGTTATGAAAACAGACATGTATACCAGTGGAACAGAATAGAGATCTCAGAAATAAGACTGCACATCATCCACAACCATCTGATCTTTGACAAGCCTGACAAAAACAAGCAACAGAGAAAGGATTCCCTATTTAATAAATGGTGCTGGGAAAACTGGCTAGCCATATGCAGAAAATTGAAACCGGACCCTGACCTTACACCTTATACAAAAATTAACTCAAGATGAATTAAAGACTTAAATGTAAAACTCAAAACTATAAAAACCCTAGAAGAAAATCTAGGCAATACCATTCAGGACATAAGCTCAGGCAAAGATTTCATGACAAAAATATCAAAAGCAATTGCAACAAAAGCAAAAATTGCCAAATGGGATCTAATTAAACTAAAGAGCTTCTGCACAGCAAAAGAAACTATCCATCAGAGTGAATGGGCAACCTACAGAGTGGGAGAAAGTTTTTGTAATCTGACAAAGGTCTAATATCCAGAATCTACAAGGAACTTAAACAAATGTACAAGAAAAATCAAACAACCCCATTAAAAAGTGGCCAAAGGACATGAACAGATACTTCTTAAAAGAAGACATTTATGCACCCAACAAACACATGAAAAAAAGCTCAACATCACTGATCATTAGAGAAATGCAAATAAAAACCACAATGAGATACCATCTCACACCATTCAGAATGGCAATTATTAAAACGTCAAGAAACAACAGATGCTGGCAAGGCTGTGGAGAAATAGGAATGCTTTTATACTGTTGGTGGGAATGTAAATTAGTTCAACCGTTGTGGAAGACAGTGTGGCGATTCCTCAAAGACCTAGAGCCAGAAATACCATTTGACCCAGCAATCCCATTACTGGGTATATACCCAATGAATATAAATCATTCTGTTATAAAGATACATGCACACGTATGTTCACTGCAGCACTAGTCACAATAGCGAAGACATGGAATCAACCCAAATGCCCATCAATGATAGACTGGATAAAATGTGGTACATATACATCATGGAATACTAGGTAGCCATGAAAAGGAATGAGATCATGTCCTTTGCAGGGACATGGATGGAGCGGGAAACCATTATCCTCAGCAAACTAACACAGGAACAGAAAACCAAACACCACATGTTCTCACTTATAAGTGAGAGCCAAACAATGAGAACACATGGACACAGAAGGAGAACAACACAAACTGGGGCCTGTTGGGGGATGGCAAGGGAAGGGAGAGCATCAGGATAAATAGCCAATGCACGCGGGGCTGAATACCTAGGTGATGGGTTGATGGGTGCAGCAAACCACCATGGCATATGTTTACCTATGTAACAAACCTGCATGTCCTGCACATGTATCCTGGAACTAAAAAGTTTAAAGTGAAAGTTCAATTCCATTCTCAGTATGCAAAAATGTAATGTATTAAATTTCTGCGTGTTAATACAGCATACAAGTTTAAGTTGCCATTTCCATATGATAAGCTCCCTTAGTATGATATGTTTTTCTTCTAATAAGGATGATTAAAATGAAAGACAAAGGGTCAGTTATATTTTATTAGTGGCCGAATAATGCCCACTAAATTACTTGTGTTAAATCTTAAACTTTCATTCAGTTCAGCAGAATTATCCTTGGTAGCCATGTGTTCCTGCTGCTTATCAAACAAAATTGGACTGCTAGTGTGTAATCAGAATTGTAACTGTGAGTAATATGCTAGCAAATTCCAGACTCTGAAAGCAACTTCTAAGGTTAGGTTTCTTAGAGTTGGAGTCCTGTTCAAAATGAGTTTTACACCAAAATGGATTTTACTTCCAAATTTTGTGTTTTGAAATGTATGTTTAATCTAAGTTTGCATTTAATTTTTCCTGTCAAACCTTAGTTTAGAACCCAAAATCCTCTTCCTCTAAACTTTCTTAGTGATACCAGCAATTAATCCCTGTCAGTTTCACTGGTACAAGAACACTGCATTTATGAAACAACTGTTCAAATAAATATAATAGTAAAAAGTAATACTTTACTTGAAATAGTGAGTTTTTAAAGAAATGCAGGATTTTAAGTGGTTGTGTTAACAGGCACACTAAGTTGATGGTGTCATAAAAGACATTTTCCATTCCCATTTTGGACTGAAATGAGTAGCTGGTGCATTCAGTTCTGTGCAGTTTTGCTATCTGCCAGCTCCCTGATGGCCTGGAGCACTGGGACCTCAGGACAGATGTTTGCAGGAGGCTTTTATAGGTAAGGCTGTAAAGCAGCATCAGGAGCAAAAACAGAGAAATAGGCTGCTGTAGTTTACATATCCCCCTGGGATTCTACTTCAGTGTAAAATTTTAATTTTAAATTTTAGTAAACTGAAAAGGATAAGAGCATTCTGCTTCCAGAACACTTTATCAGGACAAATTCATTAGTAACTCTATGATACTGGGCACTGGCCAGGTTTCAGTCAGGACCCTTTCTTCTCCTATCCTGCATACCAACCCTGCACTTAGGACCAGCTTTCTACACTTAGGACCAGCCTGCTACAGAAAGGGAACAAGCACAGGTTTCCTCAGTCTTCTCACATTTTAAAACGCTTGGAAGGACTTGACTCACTCTGTTGCAGTTTCCCCCTTCTGGAAGAATTTTGTTTTTGAGAAAATGAATGGAAAGTCTTAAGTATAACAATGGCATATTTATGAATTATGCAAGTGTTCCAACATCAGTTTATTATGGGAAGATGTGTTTTAAACATATAATATTCTAAATGGTGATGAGGTTTTCAAGCTAGTTCGCAGAAACCACTTAGCTCAGGGTGCCCCTGGAAAGAGAAGTTGTGTATTCTAGGATCCTTTGGGGACCCTGAACCACAAAGTCCTCTGGGCCCAAGACCCTCTATAGCTTAAACTCTTGTATCACATGGAGTCCTGTGAATGAAATAGATGGAAACTCCTGAGCACACTCCTTTTTCTACTCACTGATTTACTGTGTCCTTGGCTCTACCCACTATCCATGCCTAGCTGTCACCCAGTGGATAAGAGATAAGAGGGAACATTCAGACCATAAGCTGATACAGAATTGGAGGCTGAGTTGGACTTATTTACTTACAAGTTCCTTTTCCGGATGAGCCTTTAACTGAAAAGTTGAAGAAATATTTATAAAAATAATACCTACTCTATAGATATCCTCAACTTACAAAGCTTTTGTTTTTAAGCAGAAGCTATGCTAGAAAAAAAGAAGACAAGAGAAGGAAATCCTATAATGAAGTATAAAGAACACTGGCAGATGGAGCAGATAAAATTTAAAAATTATTGAATGCCACTTTTTTGGACACCGAAAGGTTCTCAGGGACTTCATAGTTATACAGAATATCTGGCATTGTTTTTAGCTTTTGAGTGTTGTATATTTACGTTTCTCTTTTACAGTCAAGAAATAGAGCTTCAGGGAAAGATAATACTTTTCTTTTCCTTTTTTTTTTTTTTTTTTGTGACAGAGTCTCACTCTGTCACCCAGACTGGCGTGCATTGGCATGATCTTGGCTCACTGCAACCTCCGCCTCCTGGGTTCAAGCGATTTCCTGCCTCAGCCTCCCGAGTAGCTGGGACAGCAGGCGCGTGCCACCACGCCTGGACAATTTTTTGTATTTTTAGTAGAGACGGGGTTTCACCGCATTAGCCAGGTTGGTCTCAATCTCCTGGCCTCGTGATCAGCCTGCCTCGGCCTCCCAAAGTCCTGGGATTACAGGCGTGAGCCATCGCACCCAGCCGAAAGATAATACTTTCTACCATCTAGTAATGCGTTCTGATACCTCTATTATAGTTTGTTGGGAAATGTAAAAGAATGGGTTTTTGTAATTAAATACTCATAATATCTTATTAATGGAACCCTTGGAAAGATGCCTTAAGTAGCAAAATATTTATTCCATATCATAGTTCTTCATGGCCAGTGAAAATTTTTGGCTATATGCCCATCTCCTTATATACAATGTCTTTGTAGATAGCTGGTTTCTTAGTCCCCAAGTGAAAAGTTTGTGTCTGAGGAACACTGAGAGAACCAGATAGAAGTAAGTCTCTTAGGTGCTCATGTGTGAATTCACCAGGAAGATCAAATGAGGAACAGTTTCAAAGCAGGCTACATGAAGGTAGCAGAATATTTTCTACTCTCTAGTTTCAGTGTTCAGGGTGTACTGTGTCTGATACATCCTTTGTGATTAGGTGGGATAGTTGCCCCATGTTTTCTTGGGAGCTGAGTTTTATAACTTATCTGGATTTTGAACACGTTTATTCTTTTTCTTTCTTTCTTTTTTCTTTTTTTTTTTGAGACGGAGTCTTGCTGTGTCACCCAGGCTGGAGTGCAGTGGCACAGTCTCAGCTCAGTGCAACCTCTCTGCCTCACAGGTTCCAGCAATTCTCCTGCCTCAGCCTCCCGAGTAGCTGAGACTGCAGGCCCGCGCCACCACGCCCAGCTAATTTTTGTATATTTTAGTAGAGACGGGGTTTCACCATGTTGGCCAGACTGGTCTTGAACTCCTGACCCCATGATCCACCCACCTTGGCCTCCCAAAGTGCTGGGATTACAGGTGTGAGCCACTGCGGCCCGGCCTACGTTTACTCTTCTTTTGTGAGGAAGTACAGCATTTGCCCAGTTGTATACCTGTCTGCCTTCTCTTAATTTAAACTATCAAAGTAATGTTTTTGAACTCTATTATCCTTTTACATTTATCACTCTCCCCATATTCCTCTCCACCCCAGGGGGCTCCATTTCTTAGCGTTACCAGTTCTTTTTCTGTGAATGATAGATTTTAAAGAAATTTTCTGGCCTGCATATTGTGGACATGTTTTTTCAATAGTTATATATTTCCCATAGAGACTATAATAATTATGTTATGAATGTGTGGAGTCTCTATAATTTGGTCTCTTCTGTAACTTGTGCTAATTTTTCAGAATTTACTTAAAATTTTTTGAGTGGTTTGTGAGCATCTGAGAAAAGATGTACAAGTTGTTTGATGCTACCATGTGTTCACTAAAATCAAGTGATGTCAGACTATCTCACTTCTATCTCACTTCTTTGAAAAGCTTAGTAGATTGGCAGATCATGGAAATGCAACAAGCAAAGCTAAACCAAAACTGAGCAGGACATTTTACCTTGTCTTATAAGGGTTTTGATGGCCAGATAGAAAAATATGGACTGATTGCTAATATAATTAAGTGGATTAGTATTAATTAAGAGGAAATTTTCTGTTATGTCTCTAGGGTTCTCTATGTAAAACTTCTCGATCAACATTTTAAATCAGTTCTTTGGATGAAGCCTTCTATAGAAGGCAGGATTATTGATTTTGTGAATGACATAGTGCAGGATGGGATAATGAATACATTTGATGACATAAAGAGATTATGGAAAAGGCCACAGACAAGGACAACAAGCCTAATTTAATGACAGCAATGAGTAGATGTAAGAATAAGGCCTTACACTTGGAGGAGACAAAAAACCCTATACAAATGAGCCCAGGATGTGAGAGGTTAGGTAGCTGTTAACTTAGCTGTTAAATAGATGGCAAGTGCAGTGTTCATCATTCCAGTTTTGTAGTGAATAAGTAAAGCTGGTGTGGTCTGAGGTAGGTTGTGTCACCAGAAGTCTAATAACAGCACTTGGAAAGTGATGCTCACACTCTAACTCTGCAGCTTCCGAATTACAAGGAGAATTCAGTTCTGGGTACAGAGTGCCCTTCAGGAGAACAAGTAGGACAGTTTAAAGCCTAGAAATTGTATCAAGTAAGAAAGTCAAAGGAATCACAATGTTATAATTCCTTTGGAATGTCCTGCAGTTTTGCTTTTTCACATTTAGGGTTCTTTTTTCTTCCATCAATTTTATTTTGTTATATGGTAGTGATCTAATTTGCCTTATGCATAGCTAATCCTAGCTCCTTTTATTGAGTGGTCTAATTTCCCCCTGATTTGTAGTGCCACCATTGTCTAGAACCAAATTTCTGTGTATGTACTTGACTGTTTCTGAATTATCTGTCCTGTCCATTGATCTGTTTGTCTACCCTTGGGCTAGTATCACACTCTTTTAATTATTTTGTCCTTTTCTTTCAAATTGTCTTGGCTATTTATTCTTCTATGTCAACTTTAGAATGAACTTGTCAACTTCTGTAAAATTTCCTTGTAGAATGTTGATTTTTTTTGGCATAATTTGAAGAGAATTGATGTGGTTATCCATCAAGTATTCATATTTGTGAACATAATATATTTCTCCATTCATGTTATTTTTGGAGGTTTTTAATATAATTGTGTACTTTCATCTGACAGTTTTACACATTTTGTAGGATTTTTTCCACAGTTACCCTCTAGTGTTTATTGCTATTGTAATTGTTTTTTTTTAAAAAATTACATTTTCTGAGTTGGTTATTACTGGTATGTAAGAGAACACTGTCAGTTTTTACAAGTTGATCTTATATCCAGCAACCTTGCTGAATCCTCTTTATTTTAATTGTAAATTCTTTTGGATTTTTTTTTTTTTTTTTTTTTGAGACAGAGTCTCACTCTGTCACCCAGGCTAGAGTGCAATGATGTGATCTTGGATCATTGCAGCCTTGATCTCCTGGGCCCAAGCGACCCTCCCACCTCAGCCTCTTGAGTAGCTGGGACCACAGGCACGTGCCACCATACCCAGCTAAATTTTTTTTGTATTTTTTGTAGAGTTGGGGTTTTGCCATGTTGCCCAGACTGGTCTCCAACTCTTGAGCTCAAGTGATCCACCTGCCTCGGCCTCCTAAAGTGCTGGGATTACAGGAACGAGTCACTGTGCCTGGCCTTTCTTGGATTTTTTATGAGAGCAATGATAGCATGCAAATAATGACATTTTGATATTTCTTTTTTAATTCTTGTGCCTTTTATTTTTCTTCTTGCTTTATTGTATTGTCTGGGACCTCCAAAACAATGTTGTTTAGAAGTGGTGATAACGGGTATCTTTATTATCTTCTTGACTACCCCTCTTTACACATTTAGTTGTATTTTTACAAAGTTTTTTATATGGTAATTTCATTGTTGTTCAGTTTTAGTATTTCATAATATCTATTTAGATTTCCTCCCTATGAGTTTTTCTAGTATGTTATTTTCTCTATATATGATTATTTCTGTTTACTTTTTATTATTGATTTCTAATTTGCATTGTGCATAATGTGATTAGTATATTATTCTTAGAAATTAGTTGATACTACCTTTGAGACAATAGTAAATTTTTATAAATGTCTTATATGCTTAAAGCCACTGTATATTCTTTTTCTGTTTAGCACAGTTTTATATCTATATGTGTGTATATATGTATACACACATATATGTATGTGGATATATACATAGACACAGACATGTATTGCATATGTGTATATATTTATGTGTATATATGTATATGTATAAGATCAGACTTACTGTTGTGTTCAGATTTGCTATATCCTTGGGGAATTTTTGTCCATTTAGTCTGTGAGTTTCTGGTAACACAGTATTAAAGTCTCCCATCATGACTAGTTGTGTCAGTCTCTCCTTATTAATTGTATCTGCCATTGCTTCGTATGCATTTGAGAGCTTATATTATTAATTGTATACATTCATTCATTATAGCTTCTTTGAAGAGTATTCTTTTTTATCATTATGTCATGTCTTTTTTTTTTTTTTTTTTTGTAGAGACTGGGTCTCACTTTATTGCCCACGCTGGTCTCCAAGTCCCGGGCTTAAGTGATCTTGCCCCCTCAGCCTCCCAAAGTGCTGGAATTACAGCATGAGCCACCATGCCTGGCCTGTAATGTCTTTTTTTATTCCAAATTTGTTTTTTATCTTAAGTTCTATTTTGTCTGTTAATGTTGTTATACCAGCTTTCTTTTGCACCTTCCTGATATATTTTTCACTGTCTATTTTCAAACTTTCTGCATCATTTTGGCTTAGACATGTCTCATAAGCAGTGTATAGTTGGATTAAAAAATTATTTTTATGATTTTTTTTCTTTTTCTGTTCTGGCTTCTCAATAAGATTTTTTTTAACCGAGTCTCATAGACTCTGTCTTTTAGTAGATGAAAGAAAGTGTGTGTGTGTGTGTGTGTGTGTGTGTGTGTGTGTGTGTAGAGAGAGGGGGAGCTATAGGTGGTGTTTCTGTTCTTGTAATGGTTATTTCTAAGTTTTTAACATTCATAAATAATTATAAAAATTTCTATCAAAATTTAAAAGGATCTTAGTGTATTTGAACATCCCCTTTTCCTTTCTAGTTCCGCTTTTTAAAATGGCTTTACTGAGATACAATACACATACTATACGATTCACCCATTTAAAGTGTACAAGTCAATTTTTTAGTATATTCAGAATTGTGCAACCATTGCCACGATCTAATTTTACAACACTTTTGTCCCCTTAGTTTTGTCCCCCTTAAAAGAAATCCTGTGCTCACCAACAGTGCTGGCCTACTCCCCACTCTCTTCTCTGTCGCCCCAGTCATAGGCAGCCAGTAATCTACTTTCTGTCTCTTTAGATTTGTCTATTCTGAACATTTTATGTAAATGGAATTATATAATCTGTGGTTTTGTTCCTGGATTCTTTCACTTAGCATAATGTTTTCAAGGTTCATCCATGTTGCCACTTTTCTTTTCATCATAATCACTTTTAATCATAATTTATTTGTAATCTGTAATTGGCTGCATTTGATAATAAATTTTATCAGTTTCTGTGACCACCAACCTGTCTTGCTTCCTTCTTTGGGCTCTTCTTTCTGAAGTATATTCTATGATATATCAGTTCTTTACTAAGAGTCTGTTAGTGTAACATGGTCATTGTAGGTTTTAAAATGTTTTTATTTTGCCTTCATTCTTTATGATGGCTTAGCTGGGCATGGAATCCTAGCTTGACAGTTCTTTTCTCCTAACATTTTAAACTTATAACTCCATTATCTTCAAGGCATCCATTATTGCTGATGAAGTGTTTGCTGTCAGTCTAATTGTTGTTTTTTTGGTAGGTGATATTTCTTTATGGCACTTTGATGTTATGCAGTTTCACTATAATATGTCTAGGTGTGATTTATTTATGTTTATCCTGATTGGTACTGAGATTGCACTTTGAATCTCTATGTTTTATGGCTATTTTTCCTTTATATCCTTTGAGAATTCTAAATACTTATTTTAAGGTCATTTTCAGATTGTTTTATTATTTTCATTTTGTCTTGAGTGAATTCATCTACCAAATAGTTGATTTTATTGGTAATCATGGTGTTAATTTTTTTCATGTATTTGGAATTTTGGTTTGAAAGCTTAACTCGAATGACAGTTGTTAACCAATATCATCATATCCTACCCAGCCTATCAGTTTTGTGGTTGCCTCCATCTGATTCCTGTAGGTAACTCAGATTTCTGATCATTGTGATAATGGTAAATAGTACATATCTAGCCACTGAGCTAGCAAGTGGCTGGCTTAGATTTTGGTGCCTCCTGCCTGTTTTATTGTACAGTATGACATAACTGCTTTTTCCAGTGTCATTTCTGGAGTGCTGCCCACTTCCTGGCTTTAAGCAATGTGCCTGGCCTCAGTCCCCTGCCTTAAGTGAGACAACTTAAATTTTCATTAACCTACAGAAGTTGAACTCCTGACCATCTTTGCTTGCTTTCAGATATGGAACCCATTAGGCTTCACTGACTGCTTTCTGTTTCTGTTCCATTTATAGTCCTTGGAAATATTTATTCTAAATAATTACTATCATATAATCATATAATTTATTGTCATTTTGATGGATATGGCATGTATGATAGATGGGCTAATTTAGCATCTGTTTTAACCTCCTTCTGGTATGCCTTCCTGTGCTACAGTGACTGGAAAGTAAAAAGTACTAGTTAGGCTTCCTTACCTCTAGAGTTCCTGATATGATTCCGATTCCATTAATCATATTTACTTGCCTGAGATTTGAATTCAGAATTGAGTCAGTGGGGAGAGGGTGGTAGGGCACAGAGCATTCATTTTGCTGGTGCAGATCCAGTGGTTTGGCGTTTACAGTGTTTCTAATCCCCAAATTGCAGCCATGGGCTGTGTTCCTCGGAGCCAGCAATTCTGGTGGGAGCTTATTGATCTAACTGAAGCTAAGGCAGTATGTTCTTGGAGACAGCAATCACACTGGTGGCTACCGAATTCCTGGACTGTGGCTAAGGAGGTGTGATCCTGTAGCCAGCACTTGGCACAGGAGTGCCTTGCTTCCTCAGCTTTCCGATGGTGGCAGAGGTGGCAGTTCCTTTGGCAGGCCAGTTCTGTGTGGATTCTGAGTTACATTCCTTAAGGTCTAGCTTATAACCTCCTCCTCCAACTCTTACATTTATTTTATTAGCATCTAAGTGTTAGCACCTAAATATTAAATCTGATCCTGTTTAAAATATTAGAGGTTTTTTTATACCTGCAATTGAACTCTAACTAATATGGCAGCTATAATTTTCCTTTTTTAAGAATTTTTTTTTATTTTTTATCTATCGCTGTTGTGTGAAGGGTGCAAGAGTTTGTATGTGTTGGGGTGTGTGACCTCAAAGTATGAACCTACACAGCCATTTTAACAAGAATTATCTGTTACTTATATTGTTTTTCAATTTCAAATGATTTCTTTTTGTTCCTTGGTATGTAAAACCATTATTGATTGCAAGGTTGTCTCAACCATAACATTGCAAAACTGAAATATAATGGCATGTGTTACCCTAGAAGAGGAGAAAGAAGGCAGTGTTTATTTAGGATTTTAATGCAAAGTGATTGGCCTAAGGACATTTGGAAGATGTAACACATTTTTCTACCACTGCAAGGTAATAAAGGGTTGTGTTCCTTGACTATGATGAATTAATATGATCAAAAGTAGAAAATATCAACTAGCTACAAATAAATCTTATTCTCCCTCTTTTCTTTCTACTTTTATATTTTATCATAGCCAGTTTGTGACTTATGTGCCTAGAGAAATAAAGTCCTTCTCCAGAATTTATAGAATAAAAATATTAACTCTAGCCATCTTTGTGAAAGGGTTCTGGGATTTCTGACATTCCATTTTTATTAAAATATTATTTGCACCTGATAAGAAAAGTTTTATTTCAGGCCAGGCACCGTGGCTCACGCCTGTAATCTCAGCACTTTGGGAGGCTGAGGTGGGTGGATTGCTTAAACCCAGGAGTTTGTGACCACCGTGGGCAACATGGTGAAACCCCGTCTCTACCAAAAAAAACAAAACAAAACAAAAAATAGCCAGGTGTAGTGGCGCACCTCTGTAGCCCCAGCTACTCGGGAGACGGTGGTGGGAAGATCTGGGAGGTGAAGGTTGCAGTGAGCCAAGATGGCGCCACTGTACTCCAGCCTGGGTGACAGAGCCAGACCTTGTCTCAAGAAAAAAGAAAAGAAAAAAAGGGAAATGTTCTATTTAATAATTTTCCTGGCATTACTTACTGCGACCCAAAACTTAACTGGTGTCAGATTTGTATTTTAAATAATATTATGAATATAGTTCAGGAAATAAGCAAAAATATCCTGAAAATTTTATGCGTCTACTAACTTGTCTCCTTGTTGCCTTTGATTTGTAGGGTTTTTTTTTTTTTTTTTTTTTTGAGACAGTCTCACTCTGTCTCCCAGGCTGGAGTCAGTAGCGCGATCTCGGCTCACTGCAACCTCTACCTTCCGGATTCAAGCAATTCTCCTGCCTCAGCCTCCTGAGTAGCTGGGACTACAGGTGTGCACCACCACGCCTGGCTAATTTTTGTACTTTTAGTAGAGATGGGGTTTCACCATTGGCTAGGCTGGTCTCGAACTCCTGACCTTGTGATCCCCACCGCCTTGGCCTCCCAAAGTGCTGGAATTACAGGCGTGAGCCACCATGCCTGACCCAATTTGTAGTTATTTAAAAACTGATGTCAGAGTCACAACACAGAGAAATGTCTGTAATATAGTAAAATCTATAATAATTAGGCAATAAAGCATGTCTATGTTATAATTGTAACTGAAAAATCAGTTATGCATAGGAATAGGGACTGTAAGGAAATATGAAAAAATTGGAAACAGCTGATGCTTTCTTAGAGGAAATAAAGCCAGTGGGGCTTGTTTTGTTCATAGTAGGCTTGTTTTGACTCCTAGTTTCTGAAATTTGCCTTTCCTTTTCTACATTTGTGAAAACTTAGAAAAACATTTAACTCCAGGCTTCTGGCACTACTCTTGTTTTTTATAAGTTGTAAAAAATTATTGAGGGTGGTTGTGTGAACCACACATCTTTACATTTTTTCAGTACTCTGATGTATAGTTTGTATAGATTTGGGGATTCAAACTTTTTTAGAAATGAGAGTTCATTCCTTTCCTGAACTTGTAGCCTCCTAGCAGGTCCATCTCCTTTCATGCTTATCCCTCAATAGTCTCTTTTCTACAGTAGCCAGAGTAACACTTTCAAAGTATGAGTCAGATCTTTCCACCTATTTCTTGTTGCTCTTTCCTTGTTCCCTCCATTCTAGCCCTAATCTTCTTGCTGTTTCTCACATAGGCATCTTGCCAACTCAGGGCCTTTGCATTTGCTATTGCCTCAGCTTGCAGGGTCTTTCTCCCATGGGTTGCACCCTCATTTAATTCAGGTCTGCATTCAAATGCCACCTTCTCAGAAAGGCTATCACTGACTAGCTAAAGTATACCTCTCGGGGCTGGGCGCGTTGGCTCGTGCCTGTAATCCCAGCACTTTGAGAGGCCGAGGAGGGTGGATCATTTGAGGTCGGGAGTACAAGACCAGCCTGGCCAACATGGTGAAACCCTGTCTCTACTAAAAATACAAAAATTAGCCAGACAATAGTGGCGCGCGCCTCTAATCCCAGCTACTCGGGAGGTTGAGGCAGGAGAATCTCTTGAGCCTGGGAGGCGGAGGTTGCAGTGAGCCGAGATCATGCTACTGCACTCCAGTCTGGGTGACAGAGCAAGACCCTGTCTCAAAAGAATAAAAATAAAATATACCTCTCTATCCTCTTACCTAGCTTTGTTTTTTAAAGAATTGCCACACCCTTATTCTCCTCACTTTCTATGCCTCTAAGAAGAGCTGTTACTATTGCCCTCCATATTTTTCATGAGCCTTAGCTCATTTTGGGCCTTCATCTTCCAGATATTCTTTTGTAAGTATTTGTAAAGCTGGACACGGTGATGCACACCTGTAGTTCTAGCTGTTCAGGAGGCTGAGGCAGGAGAATAATTTGAGCTCAGGAGTTCCAGCTATGACTGTGCCACTGCACTCTCCAGCCTGGGCAACAGAGTGAGACCCTGTCTCAAAAAAAAACAAAGTATTTGCCAGTCTTTTGCATGTTTTGCTTTGGCCATCTGATTATTTTCCATCTATCTTTTGAACACATCTTTTAAAGTTTGGGTGCTTCAGAGAGTTCCTTGACCATCCATATTGGCTTATTTAGAGTTCTCTCCCTTTTATTCCTTTTCTTTTAGTTTTGATTTTGTCAGCCTTCTAGGGCTAAAAT
This sequence comes from Pan paniscus, assembly GCF_029289425.2. Classification (NCBI taxonomy): domain Eukaryota; kingdom Metazoa; phylum Chordata; class Mammalia; order Primates; family Hominidae; genus Pan; species Pan paniscus. Next base: position 33,392,644 of record NC_073265.2, on the reverse strand, counting down.
TATTATTATTATTTACAATCTCTGGACATTGGCTTATATCTGATTCTTCTCTGAACTTTTGTAATCTATTATTAAAAACTTTAAAACTCTTAAACTTTAATATGTATGCCTGATATGACCAGTGTTAATTTTTTGTGTGCGATTAAATACTTGAATTTTATATAGGCTTCTTCTTCTTCTTCCTAGAGTTTTGTTATCATTACAACACCAACCTATTCTTTCTGGTTTGTCAGAATTAAGTTCTATTTAGCATCTTTTCTTTCTTTATTTTCTCTTTTTAAATAAGTAATTTTAAAGATTCCTCACAGACATATTTAAGAATTCTATCTTTTTTCAGTTTTTTTTTTTTTTTTTTTGAGACAGAGTCTCACTCTGTTGCCCAGGCTTGGAGTGCAGTGGTGCGATCTCAGCTCACTGAAAGCTCTGCCTCCCAGGTTCATGCCATTCTCCTGCCTCAGCCTCCCAAGTAGCTGGGACTACAGGCACCTGCCACCACGCCTGGCTAATTTTTTGTATTTTTAGTAGACACGGGATTTCACCGTGTTAGCCAGGATGGTCTCGATCTCCTGACCTCGTGATCTGCCTGCCTCGGCCTCCCAAAGTGCTGGGATTACAGGTGTGAGCCACCGTGCCTGGCCTTTTCAGTTTTTTATAGTACTAAAATACATATAAAATTTGCCATTTTAATCATTTTTTTGTTTTGTGTTGATTTTTTTTTTTGAGACGGAGTCTCGCGGTGTCGCCAGGCTGGAGTGCAGTGGCGCGATCTCAGCTCACTGCAATCTCCAACTCCCTGGTTCAAGGGATTCTCCTGCCTAATCATTTTTAAGTGTCATCATTTTTAAGTTCAGTGGTATTAAATACATTCATGTGGCTGGGCATGATGGCTCATGCCTGTAATCCCAGCACTTTGGGAGGCCAAGGTGGGCGGATCACAAGGTCAGGAGTTTGAGACCATCCCGGCTAACGTGGTGAAACCCCATCTCTACTAAAAGTACAAAAATTAGCCGGGCATGGTGGCAGGCACTTGTAGTCCCAGCTACTTGGGAGGCGAGGCTGAGGCAGGAGAATCGCTTGAACCCGGGAGACGGAGGTTGCAGTGAGCCAAGATTGCATCACTGTACTCCAGCCTGGGCAACAGGGTGAGACTCTGTCTAAAAAAAATAAATAAATAAATACATACATACATTCATGATGTCCAGGCATGATGGTTCATGCCTGTAAGTCCAGCACTTTGGGAGGCTGAGGCTGGAGGATCGCTTAAGTCCAGCAGTTCGAGACCAGCCTGGGAAATGTGGCAAAACCCTGTCTCTACGAAAAATAGAAAAATTAGCTGGGCGTGATAGCACATGTCTGTAGTCGCAACTACTTGGGAGGCTGAGGTGGGAAGATCACTTGAGTGCAGGAAGTCGAGGATGCAGTGAGCAGAGATCATGCCACTGCACCCCAGCCTGGATGACAGAGTGAGTTTCTTTCTCTAAATAAATACACACACACACACACACACACACACACACACATACACACACATTCATAATGTACTACCATCATCACTATCTGTCTCCAGTAACTCTTCTCATCTTGTAAAACTGAATCTCTATACCCATTACATCAGAGGTCCCCCAACCCACGGGCCATGGACTGGTGCTGATCTATGGCCTGTTTGGAACCAGGCCACATGGCAAGAGGTGAGCGGTGGACGAGCAAGTGACGCTTCATCTGTGTTTACAGCCACTCCCCATCGTTCACGTTACCGCCTGAGCTCCACCTCCTGTCAGATCAGCGGTGGCATTAGATTCTCAAAGGAGCGTGAACCCTTTTGTGAACTGCCCATGCAAGGGAACTAGGCTGCGCACTCCTTATGAGAATGTAATGCCTGATGATCTGTCACTGTCTCCCATTACCCCCAGATGGGACCATCTAGTTGTATGAAAACAACCTCAGGGCTCCTACTGCTTCTACATATGGTGAGTTGTGTAATTATTTCATTATATATTACAATGTAATAATAATAGAAATAAAGTACACAATAAATATAAAGCACTTGAATCATCCCAAAACCATCTCCCGCGCACCTGTGGAAAAATTGACTTCCATGAAACCAGTCCTTGGTGTCAAAAATGTTGGGGACCACTGCATTATACAATACTTCTCCATTTTCTTCTCCCACCACACTCTGGCAACCACTGTTCTACTGTCTGTCTCTATGATTTTAACTACTGTAAGTACCTTATATAGGTGGATTTATTCAGTATTTCTCTTTTTGTGACTGGCTTATTTAACTTAGCCTAATGTTTTCAAGGTTCATCTATATTAGAGCATATGTCAGAATTTCCTTCCTTTTAAAGGCTGAATAATATTCCATTGTATGTATATCCCACACTTTGCATATTCATTCATCTGTTGATTGACATGGGTTGCTTTCATGTTTTAGCTATTGTGTATAATGCTGCTTATGAACATGGGTATACAGATATCTCTCTGAGACCCAGTTGTTTTGAGTATACACCCAGAGTAGAATCTTTGGATCATATAGTAATTATATTTTGATTTTTTTTTTAGGAATTGCTGTATTGTTTTCCACAGTGGCTGTATCATCTTACATTCCTACTGTTTATAGGGGTTCCATTTTCTCCATATCCTCACCAACACTTGTTATTTTTTGTTTTTTTGATAATAGACATCTTAGTGGGTGTGAGGTAGTATTTCATTGTATTTTTTATTTGCATTTTCCTAATGATTAGTAATGTTGAGCATATTTTCATGTACTTATTGGCTATTTGTAGATCTTCTTTGGAGAAATGTCTAAAGAACTACTTTTTTGATATTCATTTGAATGAAAGTGGATAGCACTAACCTTGGCAGCACAGTAAGATTTGGAGATTTTATAAATGCAATTGAAGGATTAGAAACTGTTAGGCTAGATAGCCTTTGAGATAAAGTTTGGATAACTATAAGGCTAAATCCTGGCTTGGATTCATCCTTTGGTCAGTAGAGGTCATCTGTGTCAAAGAAAACAAATTATTTATTTATTTACTTATTTTTTGCTACTGCTATTACTGTGAAATTACTAGTATATAAATAATAATTTCTTTTAACGTAAACACCAACTAGTTTATGCTAAGCTGGTTTCAGCTTGCCAGAGTCAGGGTTGTAAGTAAATCTGTAAATCTATGCATTTTGTGCTCTGAAGTTCTAATGAATCAAAGTTCCACAAGGGATGCTATGCTTTCTCCCTCTTACTTTTTTCCATTTGGTCCATACAATTGTAAACAGGTGCTGCCCTGTAATTTGTAGCTATTCAAGTTTGGAAGAAATATGTACCTTCTGAAGTGCTAAGCATACAAATTCTTAAACAGGTTTTATAGTTCTAGTAGATAATAACATATTATGGAAAGACTTTCTCCAGAGTCATTTTTTAGAACTTTGAAGAAGGTTCACTTTGCCTGGACTGCAATAGATTTATCCTTTTTCTTATATTTATTTATTTATTTATTTATTTATTTATTATTATACTTTAAGTTTTAGGGTACATGTGCACCTTGTGCAGGTTAGTTACATATGTATACATGTGCCATGCTGGTGCGCTGCACCCACTAACTCGTCATCTAGCATTAGGTATATCTCCCAATGCTATCCCTCCTCATAGGTGGGAATTGAACATTGAGATCACATGGACACAGGAAGGGGAATATCCTTTTTCTTATTAGTTATTCAGGGTCACCTAAAACTAAGCTTTACTAGTGAGCCAGGTGTCTCACTTGGAAGTTCCCTGGAATAGTAGAACTGAAGTGTAATCTTTGGAAAATGAGTTGGAAAGGAATGCCATCAGGGTCCTGGGGAAGGAATCTAATAGACTTTGCCACCGTGGGGAAAAAGGCCATGAAGGCGAGGCAGAGCTGTCCCAGACTAGTGGGCGAATCCTCTTGCCTCCAAGGATTGGCGGGGATGTCAGTCTCTCATGGTCCTCACCTTGCACAGGGTAATAGATGTGATAATGGTGATGAGTGTTAGCAACCTGCTGAAGCATGATGGGTTTAGAGGGGAGAGGGTGGTTATAGTATTAGTGCAGCCCACCTGGAGGGAGCCCCATTGACCACAGGAATCACCAAGCAAGGTGCAAACCATCCCAGCATCTTTTAAGAGAAGGAAGGGGACACTGAGTTAGGGAGAGTTGACATTGTAAATGTGGACATTGAGGTCCTTGGTTGGCCTTCCCCAAGCTGATGTTCTCTGGGAAACAGTGGTTATAAAAGTTTGCTTACCCATGTGCTTTGCCTGGGGCTCATTTGTTGCCTTGCCAGAAGTCAATCATGGGAAGGGTCCTAGTTACTAACCTGAGGAACTGCTGCAAGTGAAAGCATCTAGAATGACTTTTCTGTTGGAAGAAACAAAATGACTGTGAAAATTGGAGAGGAAAAGGCTCTTCCTTCTGTTTTGGGCTCTAGTTAGGTCATTTTTGTGATGTGGACTGCTGTTAGAAGCTTCACTCTAAAAGCCTATCCTACAGTATCTCTTGATGCCCTTGGAAATGACTTTAAGCTGTCTTTCCCGGTTTGGAGTTAATGGGATATTGAAGCAGAAACTGAGTTCTAATATCTGGGGACTGCAGAGAATCTCTAAGGATTACTTTAACTTTTTGTTTATTTTAAATTAAAAAAAAGTGCCTCTGAGATATAGATCACAGGATAAAGACATAATCAGAGGAATTGCCATCACTCCTCACTGGATTTTTCAGAAACAGAACAAAGTTGTTGTTACAGTTCCATAGCCCTGGGATAAAGTCTGTGATTACTTTGCTTATTACATTTTTGGGACAATGCTTCTTGCAATTCTAGAATCTGACTTATAATCAAAATGGTCAGGTTTTAGGTTTATGAAATGTTTACTAAGTATACAAAAGTTGGGTTTTGGCTTTAGAGACAAAATTATTTTTTACTAGATGGAGTTTCTTGAATTGACTTTAAAAAATAGCATGTAAGCAAGGGATTTTATTTTTCATTTTAGATTGGGGAATCATAAGAGCTTTCTGTACATTTTTCCAATATAATTGACATTGATCCTTAAGGGCTATTTGGATTAAGGTTAGCCTGTAGTCTCAGTTTTTGTATTATCTCTTTCAAAGTAGGACTTGCCTGAGATTTTATAATGTGGAAATGTTTTATGCGCAGTGCTGTTGACTGTGTAAAGAGCTTCAGACCTCCACTAATGTTGTACTCCTAGCTGCTGTTTGGTTAACACTGCCTACCTTCTCCAAAAGTAACTCATTATATATGCCTTCTCTCCCCACTCATGCTTAGGGACTTCGTACCACATCATTCTGTGTTGTTTTTTTTTCTTTTTCTTTTTTTTAGCTCCTTTAATTTCCCTATTTCTATCCTTGTTCAAATCTTAAAAATTCAATCTTAATTCCTTCTGATTCCTGTCATCTTCAGTTTAAAGGAAGAATGATGTTGAGGGGATGGTAGAAGAGCTCCTGAAAGTAGTCATATTATTTACTGTATGACTATTTTATTTTTGAATAATGGTACCAGTTTGCTTAGGTAAGCACATATCTAGGAATACCCTAACCTACTCAATGATGAATGCCAATATTGAAATCCTAGTGATGTATGCCTACCATATATCTTAATCAGCTTCATAATCCCATTTCTTTCTCAATGATACTACTTTGTGAAACTTAATTTCTTTTTATTTATTTATTTTTTTGAGATGGAATTTTGCTCTTGTCACCCAGGCTGGAGTGCAATGGCATGATCTCGACTCACTGCAACCTCTGCCTCCCAGGTTCAAGTGATTCTGCCTCACTCTCCCCAGCAGCTGGGATTACAGGCCTGCGCCACCACGCCCAGCTAATTTTTGTATTTTTGGTAGAGACAGGGTTTCGCCATGTTGGCCAGGCTGATCTTGAACTCCTGACCTCATGTGATCCACCCGCCTTGGCCTCCCAAAGTGCTGAGATTACAGGCCTGAGCCCCTGTGCCCAGTGAAACTTAATTTCTTAACTCTTGAGTGCTAAATAGTATGGATATAAAAATAGTTGCTCTTTTGGGCATTTTTTGAAGATTGCTTTTTTTCTCAGAAGCTTCATTGAAATGTAACTGCCATGATTCTGTCTGTATGGTGGGGGCAAAATTTTACCTTCCTCTCTCTTGGCATAGCTGCTAAATAAGTTAAATAATTAAAAATGGAAGCATAAGCAAAAAAATGGGAAAATGTTGAAAAGCCAGATTGCTACAGCTGCCTCCTTCACATTACTAAAAGTTTGTTATCTTAGAATATTATCGACATCTGCTGGGTTATTTATTTATTTGTTTTGGAGACAGAGTCTCATTTTATTGCCCAGGCTGGAGTGCGGTGGTGAGATCACAACTCCCTGCAGCCTCAACCTCCCAGGCTCAAGTGGTCCTCCCACCTCAGCCTTCCAAGTAGCTGGGACTACAGGTGTGCCCCATGCCCAGCTAATTTTTGTATTTTTTTGTAGAGATGAGGTTTCGCCATGTTGCCCTGGCTGATTTCAAACTCCTGAGCTCAAGTGATCCTCTCACTTCAGTTTCCCAAAGTGCTGGCATTACGGGTTGTGAGCCATTGCACCCGGCCTGGTTATTTTTGTTAATAAATATAATTGAGGGAAAGGAGAGCCAAGAGCAATTAAGTTGAGATTGTACAGTAGTCATGGAAGTGGGGAGTGGTGATGGATAGTCATTGCTTTTCAGTTTCTGAAATGAACACTGAAGACTCCAGATTGAGATCTGGGTATAAGTCTCTTACTACCTTCACAATAAAAAAGCATTTATTAGGCTGGGTGTGGTGGCTTACACCTGTAATCACAGCACTTTGGGACCTCGAGGCAGGCAGATCACTTGAGGTCAGGAGTCTGAGACCAGGCTGGCCAACATGGTGAAACCCTGTCTCCACCAAAAATACAAAAATTAGTCGGTGTGGTGGTGAATGTCTGTAATCTCAGCTGCTTGGGAGGCTGAGGCATGAGAATTGCGTGAACCTCCTTGAGCCTGGGAGGTGGAGGCTGCAGTGAGCCGATATTGCACCACTGCACTCAAGCCTGGGCGACAGAGCGAGACTCCATTTCAAAAGAACGTTTATTAAATGACTATATGAAACATGTTCTGTTCTATAGAATACAGAAAGATTGTTCCTCTCTAGGTGTTTATTATTTAAAGTGACCAATTGCAGAATGAACATTCATTAGGATCAAAGTACTTAAAAAAGTATTTATAGGCCATGAATGTAGCAGTGCCCAGTGATTGGTATGAGGGAAGTACATTAGTTTAATTAGCTTAACGTTCTCTTGACTGGACTATTCCCCTTACTTCTAGTTACTTGGGAAAGTTTTTATGAAGGAGACTAATTTCCAAAGTTATTTAGGCAATGACAGGTTGGAAGATTGGTCAGCTGAGAGTGGGAGGAACATAACGTATGAGAGCCAAAAGGAAGGGTGGAACAATGGGCCGGTAAAGAGAATGAGGACTAGATAAATTCTAATGAGGGAAGAGTCTAGGGCCTATGTGGGAGAGTATGAAGAGTAGAGGGTCCTTGGAGTGTGGCAATAAGAATGTGAAACTCAGATTGGAATTGGCTCCTGGTCAAGAGGATGGTGTGATGTTTCTGCAAAGGTTTATGGCGGGATCATGTCATTGTGGATGGAAGAGAGACTCAGTGTTTTTTAGATGCTCACATTTTATTAGGAACTGCATGATACCCATAGTCTCTAAAACTGGCATAACACAGATCACATACAAACTTAGATTATTTTAAAGATTTATTGTATTAGTTCATGCATTTTAGCTTTTTCTAAAAATGAAGTTTGATCTAAAGTAATTACTGTGGCAAAGAAGAAGGTTAAATCTGTGGAAAGTAGCACCTGTCATAGGGAAATGCCATTATCTCAAACACTTTGAAGTGCCTGGATTTCAAAGCTGTCAGTTGGAGCCATATTTCTTGAATCTTTTTTTACTCACCAAGCTGGATTGTGTCATTTTAATGTGGTAACATATATAAGAGAAAAGGAGAAAATGATCCTGGTACTGATTATCTCTTGGGAGGAGGTTCAGAGAGGTGAATTTTTAATGAGACTTTGGTGTTTGTCCAGCAGAATCATTGCAGTAGCTGACTTCACTTATATTGGTTTTTTTTGATACTATCCGATCATAACTCTGTGGGAGTTTCTTCAAGTGAAAGGTAATTTATAGAATTTACCGATAAGACTACTTACATTTTCAAAAGCTTTTTATTGCTTTTAGATAGACTCGGAAAAGGCTAAGATGTCCTGGGCTTCCCTGTCAATGTGCTTCCCTGAAGTCAGTGGTGGCAGGGTAGCAGAGTCAATTCTCCATGACAGTAAAGGAGGACTACTGTGGCAAGATTGGTGATGAGTGCTGTATTCAGTGATCATTGACACATTAAAAATGCCACAAGAGGTCATAAAAATGATGTCGGAATTTGGAAGACTGTTGAGAAAAACTGATTTTTATTATCTTCTTAGTCCTCTTTTCTTCTTCAGAAATAAGAGTTTTTATTTTGTCTGAATGTCAAATCACAGTAGTTAGTATTCATCAGGCCACCCGTCTCATGTCTAAGAATTTCATGATCTCAGAAATTGTAGCTGAGGCTTTAGCCTCAATTCCATAGGCCCTGAGGTAAAGCAAAGGAATTTTAAAATCAGCTTTAACCTCAGCATTTAGAAAGAAACTAGAATAAATCATCTAACATTTAGCTTGGTGTTATGTGTAAGAGCACAAGGTACTATGGTAATAATCAGAATGACTCTGAAAATCAGTCATGTCAGATCTATTTCCTGTTCTTCTCTGATAGAATGAAAGACCCATAGACGAGGAGGAAATAGTAAATTATTATTATTATTATTAAGAGATGGGGGTCTCACCCTGTTGCCCAGGCTGGAGTGCAGTGGCATGATCCTAGCTCACTACAGTCTCAAATGCCAGGACTCAAGCAATCTTCCCGCCTCAGTGTCCTGAGTAGCTGGGATTATCAGCATGAACCACAATGCCCAGCTAATTATTCTTTCCTAGTTTTAGTAAGGTTTTGATTTTGACTTGCACTACATTCTTATTGACAACCTAAGAAAACACCCTTTTCATGAACTTAAGTAACTTCAAAGAAAAAAGGACTACAATACAATAAAAACAAAACTTTATTTACATTTTTCCAAATTAATTGTTCTTATTTGTCAGTGGATTTTTGTTGTTGTTTGAGATGAGATCTCACTATATTGCCCAAGCTGGTCTGGAACTCCTGGGCTCAAGCGATCTTCCCGTCCTCTTCTGCTCAATCCACCACGCCTGGCCTCTGGATATGTTCTTAATTGTTGTTTTGAAGTCTGTCTTATTCATATATCCTAATTTTTATAACCGTTCTCTTTCTGAGGGATACTTGGATGATTTCTAGTTTTTCACTGTTTTAAATAGCATGTCTAAGAACATCTTTTTAAAATTATTATTATTGTTTTTTTTGAGATGAAGTCTCCCTCTGTCACCCAGGCTGGAGTGCAGTGGGATGATCTTGGCTCACTGCAACCTCTGCCTCCCAGGTTCAAGTGATTCTCCTGCCTCAGCCTCCCTAGTAGCTGGGACTACAGGTGCGTGCCACCATGCCTGGCTAATTTTTTGTATTTTTAGTAGAGACAGGGTTTCACCGTGTTAGCCAGGATGGTTTTGATCTCCTGTCCTCGTGATCTGCCTGCCTTGGCCTCCCAAAGTGCTGGGATTACAGGTGTGAGCCATCGCCCACAAGAACATCTTTATTTTTCTTCTTCCTTCTTCCTTCCTACCTCTTTTTTTCCTTCCTTCTTTTATTTTGAGGATACTGAATATTTCCTTACATTCCTTGTAATACCAGGTGGAATTATTGGGTCAAAAGATATGGGCACAGTGGCTCACGCCTGTAATCCCAGCACTTTGGGAGGCCGAGGCGGGCAGATCACCTGAGGTCAGGAGTTCGGGACCAACCTGGCCAACATGGTGAAACCCCATCTCTACTAAAAATACAAAAAATAGCCAGGCATGGTGGTGAGTGCTTGTAATCCCAGCTACTTGGGAGGCTGAGGCAGGCGAATTGCTAGAACCCAGGAGGCAGAGGTTGCAGTGAGCCAAGGTCATGCCACTGCACTCCAGCCTGGGTGACAAGAGCAAAACTCTGTCTCAAAAAACAAAAAAAAAAAACAAACAAAAGATATGAACAATTTTATAGTACTTATTACATAATCTTGATTATTTTTCAAGAAGAATTTATCAAATAATAATGTCACTAAGTAGAAATATAGCCCAGTCAGCCTCAGATTTTGTAATTTACATCTTGCTAGTTAAGCGGTAGTACTTTAAAGCTATTTTAATTAGCATTTCTTTAATTTCTAACATTGTATTTTCTCAGATGATTCCCATTTGTATTTTCTTTTTCAAAATTTATCTTTTTCTCTCTTTGACCACTTATGAGTGAATTTTAGGTGTCGCCCTTATGTAATTGCATGTTTGTTTTCTTTTACATTTTTGGACAAGAAACTTTTGTCAGTTTTCTCAATGTGTTGTGTTGCTTTTTATAAAAGATGATTTTCTGGTTTCTTTATTTTTAAAAAAATATTTAATTCTACAGATACATAGGTATATGAAACAAGATAGGTATATAAATAAATTTTCTGTACTAATAGTCAGTTATCCCAACAATTCCCAAGTGGTGATTCCTTTACCCAACATTGAGTTGCTGTTGATTTCCAGCTTGTTTATATACTAAAATAGTACCAAATAAACTTGTCTATCATATTCCTTGAGGGTCACTTTTCTTTAACCCTATGCCATATCACTTTTTTTTTTTGAGATGGAGTTTCACTCTTGTCACCTGGCTGGAGTGCAATGGCGCGATCTCAGCTCACCGCAACCTGTGCCTCCTGGGTTCAAGTGATTCTCCTGTCTCAGCCTCCAGAGTAACTGAGATTATTGGTGCCTGCCACGATGCCTGGCTCATTTTTGTATTTTTAGTAGAGATGGGGTTTCACCATGTTGGCCAGGCTGGTCTCAAACTCCTGACCTCAGGTGATCCACCCACCTAGGCCTCCCAAAGTGCTGAGATTACAGACGTGAGCCACCGTGCCGGGCCTGCCATATCATTTTGATTAATGTTCACATTATGATAGCCATAAAATGATTCTTGCCATGTTATTTTCTGTATTTATCAGGCTTGTCATCACTGAAAATATGAAAGGCTTTTAATTGGTATTGAATTAAACTTATTAAATTAGAGGTTTTATCTTTTTTTTTTAATTTTTTTTTGAGACAGAGTCTCGCTCTGTCGTCCAGGCTGGAGTGCAGTGGCACGATCTCAGCTCACTGCAAGCTCTGCCTCCCGGGTTCACGCCATTCTCCTGAGTAGCTGGGACTACAGGTACCCGCCACCACACCTGGCTAATTTTGTTTTTGTATTTTTAGTAGAGACGGGATTTCACCATGTTAGCCAGGATGATCTCCATCTCCTGACCTCGTGATCTGCCCTCAGCCTGGGTTCGGCCCCTCGGCCTCCCAAAATGCTGGGATTACAGGTGTGAGCACCATGCCCAGCCATTATCTTTTGTTTTTGTTTTGTTTTGTTTTGTTTGAGGCAGGGTCTCACTCTGTTGCTCAGGCTGGTGCGGTCTCTGCTTACTGCAACCTCTGCCTCCCAGGCTCAAGCGATCCTCCTGCCTCAGACCGCACAGTACAGCCCAAGTGCACCTGGGACTACAGGCATGCACCACCATGCCTGGCTAATTTTTTTTGTATTTTTCGTAGAGACAAGGTTTTGCCACGTTGCCCAGGCTGGTCTTGAACTCCTGACCTCAAGTGATCTGCCTGCCTCGGCCTCCCAAAGTGCTGGATTACAGATGTGAGCCACCATGCCCAGCCTATTATCTTTTCAATACTTAGTCTTATCTACTTGACGTATAACTTTTAATTTATTTATGCCTTCTTTTACCATTAACAGTTTGTCTCTTTCCTTAAGTAAATACCTTACATTTGGTTAAAATAATGTCTGAGTATTTCAAGGTTTGTTATGTTTTGTTAATGAAATTTTTATTTTTTACTAAAGCTTCTACTTACATGTCACTATAATTTAGGAATGTGATTTGAATAAATATATTTCATGTGTTACAGTGAAAAGTATACTATTTCTTTTCCTTTTTTTTTTTTTTTATTTTGAGTCTCCCTTTGTCACCCAGGCTGGAGTGCAGTGGTGCAATCTTGGCTCACTGCAACCTCCATCCCTCAGGTTCAAGCGATTCTCCTGTCTCACCCTCCCAAGTAGCTGGGACTACAGGCACATGCTACCATGCCCGGCTAATTTTTGTATTTTAGTTAGAGACAGGGTTTCACCATATTGGCCAGGCTGGTCTCGAACTCTTGACCTCACATGATCCATTTGCCTCAGCCTCCCAAAGTGCTGGGATTAAAGGTGTGAGCCACTGCCCCGGCCTGAATAGACTATTTCAACTGTCATATAAGGAGTTTTTTTGTTTTTGTTTTTGTTTTTTTTTTGGTAAGTTTCCCCTTTAAAGCCTGGAGATATCCATGAAAGATCTAGAAAACTAGAGAGAAAGGGTCAAGCTTGAGAGAAACCTCGAGCTTGAGAGATTTGGTGATTAGACTCTGTCTACTCATTGGGGACTACAGATCTTAAATCTTGCTACATTTAGACCAGTGATCATTGGATTGAAGACTGAAAGCAGATCAAGATTTCAGCGCTAATATGGCAATACTTTTTTAATAGCCTTTCCCACTTTATAAAAATCCTTTAATTCTATTCTCCCTCTTCTCTTCCATAGCCAATCTCCTTGAAGGATATCTTGCTGTTTTCATCTCCTTGGCATTTATTCCCTTCACATCCACTGAAAGCTGACTCCCCCTCCCACCCCCTGCCCCAAATGTCCTAGTTAATATCCTTAGTGATACTTCATCAGCCCTTATAGTAATTGAGCTTTTTGCACTATTCGACATTGTTAAACACTTCTTTTTGATAGTTTCCTCCAAATCAACATAATTACTACTCTTTTCCCCTTCATTATTTTCCTGCATCTTTGAATTCTTTGCAGCTTCTTTTTTCCTTCCTTCAGGGGGTTATACTTGAACTTCTCATTTCTCACTCTGTGTTTCCTTTCTGATTGATTTTACCTGTGGCCTCAATTTCCACTACCACTTAAACACTGATGACTACTAAATTTATAAATTGACTGAGTTCAGGCTGTGTTCCTAAGCACAAGATATGTATACCCAATTTCCTGCTACATGTCTCTACTTGGGTTCAATCCAGCACCTCTAACTCAGCATGTTCATCCTCCCATCTTCAAAATCCACTCTTCCCAGCTGGGCACGGTGGCTCACGCCTGTAGTCCCAGCACTTTGGGAGGCTGAGACAGGCGGATCACGAGGTCAGGAGATCAAGACCATCCTGGCTAACACGGTAAAACCCCGTCTCTATTAAAAATACAAAAAAAAAAAAAATTAGCTGGGCGTGGTGGCAGGCGCCTGTAGTCCCAGCTGTTTGGCAGGCTGAGGCAGGAGAATGGCGTGAACCCGGGAGGCGGAGCCGAGATTGCGCTCCTGCACTCCAGCCTGGGCGACAGAGCGAGACTCCGTCTCAAAAGAAAAAAAAAAAAAAATCCACTCTTCCCAATAATCCCTACTTTTGGGGAATTCTTCCTTATCCTTCTAGTTACCCAAGCCAAATCTAGTACTTATTCTATAATTCTTCTTCTATCCCACCTATACATTAATCTCTTATCATGTTTTGTCAGTTCTGTCTTCGAAATCTCTCTTAAATCTGGCCCTTCTCCATTTCTTCTGCCTCTGTCTTATTTCAGGCCCTCATTATTTTTGCGTGAGCTCCAGTGGCCTCTTACCTAATCTTCCTGCCTCTAGACAGTTCTTTCCTATTCATTCCTATTTCTGGCAAAGTGATTCCAGAGAGATCTTTCTAAAACTCAGTATGCCCCTGCCATTCTTCTTGGGATACTTTAATGTTCCATTATTGTCAGCATAAAGCCCAAACTCCTTGGTATGGTTTGTAGGTCCCCCTATGAACTTTCTCCTCTGTACCTGTTCAGAATTGTATGTCTTGACATTCCCTGACAGGTGTTCTATGCTCCAGTCATATTGAACTACCTGTACATCTCTGGGACCATGCTGTTTATTGCTTATTATGCTTTTGCACATTCTGTTCCCTTGAAATATATTCTGTCTTCTTTAGTTGGTTACTTCCTCTGAGATGCTCAGTCATTTATTCAGTAAGTATTTTTTACCACTTACTATATGTTAGGTACTGTTCTAGGTGGTGGAGATAGTAATGAATAAAACAGGCAAAGATCCCTGTGCTCATGGAGTTTGTGTTCTGGCAGAACCCAGAACTGGGTTAGGTGCTTTTGTCTTCACACAGTGCCTTAAACTTAAAAAAAAAAAAAAAGAAGTAGACAGTCTCTATGATTTCAGCTTTTCTGTCATGTGCCCTTCTGAATCCTTCCTAGGAGATGGAACCATTGCTAATGCATAAACTGCCTTCTCTCCTTTATTATCAGAACCTGCTCTGATGAAAGGATCTGAAATTTATTCATGGGAAATAAAAATAAGGGTTTAAAATATCCCTCCCAGGGATATTTTATTCCAAAAGGCCAGAGAAACTTTAAGCTTGGGGAATTTTAAGCACCAGATTGCCTAAAATAAAGTTTAAACTTTGGAAACAAGAAAGAAAAAAACAACCTGGAATGGAACCAGTTAAGTTATGGTGGGTAGTGTCACTGTACGTCTCGAAGTCAGTAGCCTTGCTTACCTCCCTTTACATGGATCTTGGGAAGATTGGTAAGCCATTTTAGAGGAAAGGTGCTGTTTTCTTATAAATGGTAATAAATTAATGAGTGTGATTTAAAAAATATTATTAGTGGCCAGGTGCAGTGGCTCACACCTGTAATTCCAGTACTTTGGAAGGCCGAGGTGGGAGGATTGCTTGAGCCCAGCAGGAGTTTCACACCAGCTTGGGCAGCATGGTAAGACCCTGTCTCTACAAAAAATAAAAAAAATTAACTGGGTGTGGTGGTGCATACCTGTAGTCCCAGCTACTCAGGAGGCTGAGGATTGCTTGAGCCCACGAGGTCGAGGCTGCAGTGAGCTGTGATCACGCCATTGCACTCTGGTCTGGGTGACAGAGCAAGACCCTGTCTAAAAAATAAAAGTTAAATTTAATAAAATAAAACATTAAAAAAATGTAGCATGGTGGGATGAACCTGTAGTCCCAGTTACTCAGGAGGCTGAGGTGGGTGGATCATTTGAGCACAGGAGGTCGAGGCTGCAGTGAGCAGTGATTGCGCCACTGCACTGCAGCCTGGGTGATAGAGCAAGATCCTGCCTTTAAAAAAAGAAAAAGGAAAATCTTAGAGAACAGATTCCATACAAAGCTGTGTATTATACCTTTTGAATCCCATCAGGGGATCTGGTTGAATCTGAGATTTTGACTGGCTAGTTTATGAAGATTTCCTGCTTTAGGCTTGCGTTTGAATTGGAATTTTAAAAAGAGAAGTAAATGCTGTGATAAATTGAGGTAATAATCAGTAAAGTGAAATGGTAGGATAGGAAATGAAAAGAAGACAGGTTCATAGAAAAGTGAGTATAGGGGCCAAGAAAGTGATTGAATATAGAGGCAAAATGATGTAGAAGTGGTAAATGGGAAATCTATGCTAAAATAATACAGAGTATTAAATAAAGTTGGCCTTGTAGTGGTCAGAGGAGGAGACCACAAATATGTTCTGGATTTTTAGAGCCCCAGAAAGACCCTTAAAATCTGCCTTAAAATGTGTTTTCCATTTACTAGTGAAGGCTGAACATTCTTTTAAAGATGTCTTTGTCCTTGTACAATACAATATACCCAGAAGGGAAAACACTTTATAGCCCTTATGGACTAACTTGGTCTGCTTTGAAATTTGGCTCAGGTAGGCCTTACCATGGAGTTACCTGGTAGCTATTAAAGAAGTTTAAGTACAGAAGTTTTCATAATTACTTCCTTAATTTCTTCCTCATAGTTTGATTTTAAATTAGAAGAGAATTACTGGAATACATGTATCCTCCTCAATCACTACCCCTAGCAAGCTTCATTAGTCTTTGAAATGTTTCTCCCTGTAAAGAACAGTGGCAAAAAAAAAAAAAAAAAAAAAAAGAAGAAGAAAAAAAGAAAGAAATGGAATCCAGATTAACTGACTAGTTTTTAGTCCTTGCTCTAATTCCTCAAAGCAAACCTTTAAAGGCTGTGTGGTTTTGAGAGTGAGGGAAGATTTATTAGTGATTGAAAACTGCTGTTTTATTTAGAAATTCCTTTTAATTTTAATTTAGGTTATAAGTATCTTGGACAAAGGAAGTACACCCAGCTGCTAGGTCCCCTGATTGTATTTATATCACTTTCCCTTCAACCTCCTCTGGCCTCTCTAAGGCCTTAGCCTTCATAAATGCTAAGGCCCAGGTGGGCCATCTCTGCAGAATTGCATACAAAGAAGCACAGTCCAGCATCCAGAAGGAATTTAAAAGGAATCTCAGTCTTGATGTGCTTTTCTCAAAGATTGTTAAATAACATCTAAGTTGTAACCCATAGCAATGCTTCTCACAGTCAATCTTTATCCTCCCTCCAATTCTTTCATTGTAGCACTGCTCAGAAACCCCAAAAATGCTCAGCCTGAGGTCTTTCCGCTAGCCCAATCTGATTTTTTTCCCTTTCATCTTATCCTCCCCAACTCTTTATTAGATGGGCAGACTTAGTCTTTTTGGCTTATTCTCTCATTTTTCTCGATTCCTTGCCCATTACTCAGATTCTCTACAAAGGTGAGTTCAGAAACTGAGCAAGCAGGAATCTTTTCTTCTTTCTTCTTAGCTCTTCAGTCCTGCCTTTCTCTACCACTCATTCTCTTGATTCTGAATCACAGTAAGTCCTGGGAAAGTGGATAGTCCAAAGAGAACTTTCATTAGAGGGCAGTGAAGGCAAATTAACTGGGTGAAGACAAAATACATTTTAGCTAACTCTTCCTCCTGGATGGGTGCATTCACACTTTTTTTTTTTTTTAAGACGGAGTCTTGTTCTGTCGCTCAGGCTGGAGTGCAGTGGTGCGATCTCAGCCCACTGCAACCTCTGCCTCCCGGGTTCAAGTGATTCTCCTGCCTCAGACCCCGCCCACCCCCCCGCCCCACCCCCTGAGTAGCTGGGATTACAGGCCCACGCCACCATGCTCGGTTAATTTTTGTATTTTTAGTAGAGACAGGGTTTTACCATGTTGCCCAGGCTGGTCTCGAACTCCTGACCTCAGGTGATCCGCCCGCCTCAGCCTCCCTTAGTGCTGGGATTAAAAGTGTGAGCCACTGCACCCAGCTCGTGCAGTCACACTTTAATACATTTTGTAAGGTTACATGAAGTTGCTTTGAGGATCCAAGAATTCTGTTTTCTGAGCCCAAGGGAGGAATGATGCAGACAGAAAAGATTGGTAACCAACACTGGGGAGCGAGGGGCATAAAGGAGATAGTGCTGACCCTTCTCCCTCTCTCCCAACCCTAACCTGTTGCAGACAACCGGTTCCTTCTTTAACCCTTTAGCCAGTTAATGAAAGTGTATTATGCTGGCAACAACATGTCTACTTGACATCTTCAGATGCTTTTGTGACACTTTTCAAAATGTACCCTTTCTCTGGCTGTTGTAGCCCTGTAGTCAGGACACAGGCTCTGCCAGTTGTTAAAGCCAAAGAAATATATTTGGAGCTGGGTGTGGTGGCGTCCTTAGTCCCAGCTGCCCCAGAGGCTGAGGTAGGGGGATCACTTGAGCCCAGGATTTCAGAGTTACAGTGAGCTATGATTGTATCACTGCCCTCCAGCCTGGGCAAAGAGTGAAACAGCCAGACCCTGTCTCTTCAAAACAAAACAAAACTCACTCTCTCTCTATATATATATATAATATATATAGTTGTATATGTATATAAAATATATATAGTTGTATATATTTTCAGAATATAGATATATTCTGAATATATAGATATATTCTGAAACATTATTCCATCTCCCCTAATAAATCATCTTTCCTCCTCTTCCTTATCGCACTCCTTCCCCTGGTTAGCATTCATCTGAGCAACTGTCATTTTGAGGAAGGCTGGCAATCAAATAGGGGTGACAGAACAGGGCCTGAATTATTAACAAGCAATAGGTTGGACTCCAGTGCTCACATTAGTTGCTTTGATCAGTCAGCTGCTTATTAGCATAATCCAGAGAAAGAAAGGACCTGCCTTGTTGTACCCGGGATGCTTTCTTATCCTGATGATTGCCTCAGAATTTGCATCTGCTCCTTATTCAATTGACTCTACGTTTGCAGCTGCCTGAAACTGCACCTACCTTTGTAGCAGTTTTTTCCTACAAATGTTTAGAACTCAGATTTCCTCTGATCTTGTTTCTCTGATCTGATTCCACATGCTTTCTTTCCTTTGAGAAATCCTCAAAATCTGTGATCTGCTTAGCACTCTTCTTTGCTTTCACTGAAATTTTGAATTTCTTCTTTTAAGTATTTCATTTTACTGGATTTAGGATGGAAAGGGGTTCAGTTATGTGCATAAAGTCTATCATCTCAACCCAGTCTTAGTTTTTATTATTTTACATATATGTATCTGTAGTTTCATATAATATCATCCCTATGTATGATTGACTCAAAATGTTATTAAAGATCTGAACATTATTTCTAGTTTTCTTTACTGGAAAGAAACACATTTCCAGCTGAAGTATACTTAAAACTATAGAATATGTTAAGTTTATTTTGCAAGTTGATCCAAGATTAAAAGAATAAAATGCAATGTGACATATATGTTTGAGTAGTGCAGAAAACTACTGTTTTTATGGAGATAAAAGTTGATGTTGATAACAGAATTTATTACTGGCTTATTACATGTATTACATGTAACGCATGTAGATAGTTTTTATGTATCTGTTTATGAGAAGAGTATGTTGTATTTATATAATTTGACTTATGTTCCAATATTTAGTGTTTTTTATATAACATAAGCATTTTTCAGAGTTGCAGAACAGAATTCAAACTGGTAGACTCCAGGCCAGATCAGGCTATAGAAATGTTTTGTTTGGTCTTCATAATATTAGCTTACTCAGTTTTTTTTAAAAAGTGAATTAATTGCCAATGTTTGAAAGTAAAGCTATTTCAGGAAGAGTTCCCGACTTGTAGCTTCTCTTGAAAAATCAGAAGATTTAACAACTTTGGGTCCACATTCCTCTGTGGCAGTAAATGACCAGTGCTGAGTAGTGGCTGCCCTTGTTAGCTAGTAGTTGGCCACAGTCTTCGTCATTCTTTATAATCTCTTAAGCCAGTCTACTTTTCTCTTTATTGCTTCTTTCCTGATCCTGTAGGTGTTTGAGTTTGTGACCCCCTACTATATAAATCATTATTTTAAAGTATTATGAAATATTCATGGAATAAGGGTACTACAATTATCAGATTTCTTTCTTTTTTAAAGTGTATATAATTCTGTGATTTTCAACTTTGTAAACATATTCTTTCACATTGGCATTATAACCTGGAAGCAGAAGTATAGAGTCAAAAAAATGAGAACAGTTACATGGCTCTTGATAAATATGCAAAGTGCCTTCACAATAAAAATAGCTAATGTTGAAGCTAGAAAGAGGAGTCAATAGAGAAGTCAGGAGAAATGCTGGCCTTCTACCTACAGAGCCTCATAGTGTCCCTGTGGAGATCTTGTCAGTTTAGGTCTGGTTTTTATTCTTGCTGATCCAGTTAGTAATCAAAAAGTGGCTTGGTGAACACAGACTCAGAATAAAGGAAGCAGTAGTTTTGAAGGAGATTTCATTATACCTTAGCGAGGACTGATGTATTAAGTTTGCTTTATAGTACAAAACATTTGTCTCTCAAAATCATAATGCCTGCTGAGTCAGTATCCATTTTCCTTGGATAGTGTTGGGTGAATACTGCGAAATTCTTTTTGCAACCCCCTCCTTCTTTCTAAAAACTCCATTTATACTACTGTCTTCTGTTAATACATTCTTTATATGAATTTCAGTATCATTAGGTTACGTCTTTATATATGTCATTTTTTTTTCTGAAATACCTAATTACCTTATTGGACTTGGGCTAGAGGAACTCAAATGGTCTTTTTATGGTGGATGACTGTTATAGATAGAGATGCCATCCATTATATGTTTACCCTTTCTAGATTCATGTTTAGTTTTGTCTTCTAAATTCTGAGTATACTTTGTTCTCATATGTCGATTAATCTGGTGTTTGTTTAATATTTCATAGTTATGCAAATAAAGTTCACATATATCATGTTGTTTTATCCAGTTCAGACCCTGTGTCAGTTATCCGCGAGGGTATCGTGATTCCCATTTTTAAAAACAAAGAAACTGATGATCAGAGAATATAAATGACTTATTCAAGGTCAAAAAGCTAGTAAGATGATTACTAGAGGCTGGGAAAGGTAGAAGTGGGGAGGAGGGGAAGCGGGAATGGTTAATGGGCACAAAAAGTTGTTAGAAAGAATGAATAAGACCTAGTATTTGATAGCACAACACAGTGGCTACAGTCAATAATAATTTGTGCATTTAAAAATAACTAAAGGAGTATATAATTAGATTGTTTGTAACACAAAGGATAAATGCCAGAGAGGGTGAATACCCCATTTACCATAATATGATTATTACACATTGCATGCTCGTATCATGTACCTCATGAGAGATATCAAGTGTCTCATATACCCCATAAATATATACACCTACTGTCTACCCACAAAAATTAAAAAGTGAAAAACAAAGCTATTAAGTAACAGGGTTGGGAATTAAAGTGAGATTTTCTGACTTCAAAGTCCATGTTTCCAAGATAAGCAGTAGAATGAGGCAGTGGACTTAGTGATGCGAAATGAGAAGGGAGCATAACCCTACAATGCAGATTGTTTCTTTTGAAATTTCTTTTTTTGCTCCTACCGGGAAAGCAGGGTCACCCTATTTGGTATAAGTGGCATAGAGCTTGTCAAGAGGTGTTCTTGGGGATATAGTCATACCCTGTTTGTGAGGGAGAATCCTGCAAGTTTGGTACCCTTTGATCTTCTCTGGGACAGCTGCAGATAGAAGGGCAAAAGTTAAAGAGAGGTTTTATGTAGAACCATTCCTATAAGACCCCCTTCTCATCTGGCTAAATACAAAGGTATTCACTAATGAAGCTTAACTTATCTCTGAAGCATTTTCATTTTAATAGAAGACTTATAAGGAGAAATATGAAAGGAAAAAATCAGTGAAGGTGGCCGAGTGCGGTGGCTCATGCCTGTAGTCCCAGCACTTTGGGAGGCCGAGGTGGGTGGATCACAAGGTCAGGAGTTCGAGACCAGCCTGGCCAATATGGTGAAACCCCATCTCTACTAAAAATACAGGCCAGGCGCGGTGGCTCAGGCCTGTAATCCTAGCACTTTGGGAGGCCGAGGTGGGTGGATCATGAGGTCTGGATGAGATCGAGACCATCCTGGATAACATGGTGAAACCCCGTCTCTACTAAAAATACAAAAAATTAGCAGGGCGTGGTGGCAGGCGCCTGTAGTCCCAGCTACTCTGGAGGCTGAGGCAGGAGAATGGCATGAACCCGGGAGGTGGAGCTTGCAGTGAGCCGAGATGGTGCCACTGCTCTCCAGCCTGGGCAACAGAGCGAGACTCCATCTAAAAAAAAAAAAAAAAATCAGTGAAGGTGCAGTGGCAGATAAGGGATTCCCTTTTTATTACATTTTTGTTTCAGTATTTTTTAAAAATTAGAAAGATTGAATTATGAGTTTTAAAATAGTACACAAATAATATAAGGAGTTCTTAACAGTCCCTTCAGGCTTTTATTCTCTTAAAATGATTTCTAAAACCATATAACAGGAATTTTTAAATAAAACTTCTAGTATAAGTTCACTATAATTCCTGTGCACTTAAGCAATATAGCACAACTTTGAAATACAAAAATAAGATACACTTCTATCTCCAGGGACTTCTGACATTTTTATATGAAAAGAGAGAAGTATTTGGCCAGGCACTGTGGCTCACGCCTGTAATCTCAGCACTTTGGGAGGCCGAGGTGGGCGGATCACGAGGTCAGGAGATGGAGACCATCCTAGCTAACACGGTGAAACCCCGTCTCTACTAAAAATACAAAAAATTAGCCGGATGTGGTGGCGGGCACCTGTAGTCCCAGCTACTCGGGAGGCTGAGGCGGGAGAATGGCGTGAACCCGGGAGGCAGAGCTTGCCGAGGTGGTGCCACTGCATTCCAGCCTGGGCGACAGCACGAGACTCTGTCTCAGAAAAAAAAAAAAAGGAAAAGAGAGAAGTATTCAACAAATCAGTTTTGGCGTATGGGTTTCCTCGTGTTGACTTTTGAAATACTGATTGGTGACTATCACCAACCAATATTCCCTAGCTCCTTCGTGCACCTCAAATGACTAAGAATGGAGAGTACTAGGAGTAGCATCTATTTCTTTTGCAGAGATTAGAAACAAGACGCTTCTTGCTCCACTTCTTCAAAGGGTTCCGATTGGGTGATTAAGAACAACTTTAAATATTTTGGAGTTGAGAGAAAGTTATGAGTCCTTTTTCAGCCTGAGACTTTTCTGTTATGAAGGAATGCATACGCAGTCAGCCTTCCAAGGATACTGCTAGCAGTTGCTTTAAAATATTCTTAGGGGCATTGTTTTATAGACAAGTCCCTTGAACCTGATGATCAAGAGAAATAAATTGATCGGGCCCTTGCAGGAGCAGTTTATCACCCTGGAATACTTTTGACAATTGCTGAAAATGCGTGCTGGCAGGAAGTTTTTTAATTACCAAAACCATCAGATCATTTGCTTGGTTCTTTCAGAGTCAGTGAAATATATGAGTGAGTAATGGAGTCTGTTCAAGAAAAAATTAGCTAAGCATTGAATCTGGCACTGTCCCTGTTGCAGATGGAAGGCCAGATGTGCAGGAGCAGTCACGAATCATCAGGTTCATATATATAGAAGCACACACATATATGTATGTTACATATATATGTATACATGAGAGTTAAAATAAGAAAGGAAAGATTTTGTAGTTCATAGGAGAACCTCATATTTACAGCAGGTTGAATTTCTGGAAAAGGCATTTTAATTAAATGGAAGTGGTTTTCTTAAGTTTAATTTGGTTTTCCTTTGGAAATAGCATTATAATAGAGTTATATGCTTAACTGGGGGAGAGATATCTGAGTCTTTATAAAATTGGTTATAAATGTAATATTTAATCAGCTATTAGTGATAGAAAAGGGCAATAATAGGCAAGCACTTTTCAAAGATAATACATTTTCTCATTTAATTTCTCACACTATTATCTTCATTTTGCAAATGGGGAAACACGTTTTGAGAGATTCAGTAATCTGAGGAAGATCATAAGGCAAGGAAGTGCTAGAGCATGGCTTCATTAAAGGGATTAGGAAATGCTAGCCCTTGAGAGTTTCAGGGTTAGCAGTAGCTAGAACAATGAAAAAATATTGAAGCTAGAGATGGATTATAGTGGAAAAGTAGAGACAGTCCACACTTTTTCTGTGTTAAGAGAGGTAATGGAAAGTAGTTGCCAGAGGATTGTATCAGTGATTTACTGTGTTGAATGGTAGTAAATTGAGGACTGTCTGTACTGCAGTTGTGAAATATATGAAGTCCTACAAAAAGTAGACTTCTCAGAAACCTTGCAAGCAGTTTCTTACAAACCTGAAGATACTCTTACTATATAATCTAGCAATCACACTCCTTGGTATTTACCCAGATGAACTGAAAACTTACATCCACACAAAAGCCTGCACGTAGCTGGGCATGGTGCTGTGGGCCTGCAGTCCCAGCTACTCAGGAGGCTGAGGCAGAGGGATTGCTTGAGCCCAGGAGTTTGAGGCTGTAGTATGCTATAAATGCCTGTGAATATCTACTGTGCTCCAGCCTGGGCAACATAGCAAGACCCTGTCTCTAAAAAAACAAAAACTGCCTGTGGATGTTTATAACAGCTTTATCCATAATTGTCAAAACTTGGAAGCAACCAAAATGTTCTTCAGAAGAAAGGAGGTTATTTTACAAGAAGGTGAATAAATACAAAAAAATTACATACAAAAAATTTACAGTAAATATACAAAGTTAGAAGAAGGTGAATAAATAAATAAAACATGGTACACTTAGCACTAAAAAGAACTGTGTTATCAAGCCATGAAAAGACATGGAGGAAACTTAAAGGCATTTTACAAAGTGAAAGAAACCAATCAGGTTGTATACTATATGATTTCAACTATATGACAGTCTGGAAAAGGAAAAACTATTGAGACAGTAATGATCAGTGGTTTCCAGGGGTTAGGAAAGAAGGAGGGAACTTAGGTAGAGCAAAGAGGATTTTTAGGGCAGTAAAATTCTTCTATATCATATGACAGTGATGGATATACGTCATTGTACACTTTTCAAAACCCAGAGAAAGTACACTACCAAGAGTGAACCCTAATGTGAACTATGGACTTTGGGTGATAATGATATGTCAATGTAGGTTCATAATCAATGTATTGATTATAACAAATGTACCACCGTAGGGTGGGATGTCAATAGTTGGGGGTGGGTTTCATGTAGGGGGTAGGGGAGTATATGGGAACTCTGTACTTTCTGCTCAATTCTGCTGTGAACCCCAAATTGCTCTTAAAAAAAAACAAAATTTATTAACTAAAAAGAAATAAAAAAGGAAGCAAAGAAATAAGGAAAGAAGAGAAAGAAACCTTGCAAACCAGAAGATAATAAGTGACATATTTAAATGGGAAAATATTCTGTCAACCCAGAATTCTATAACCAGTGGAAATGTCTTTCAAAAATGAAGGAGAAAAATGGTAAATTTTATGTTATATGTATTTTACCACAGTAAAAGAAAGGAGAGATCAAGATATATAAGAAAAAGCTGGATGAAAAGAATGCAAAGAGCAAACAGTGGCACTGATACTTCGTAGTTAATGTGATGAGACCAATTTTAGAAATTAAAAAATTATTCAAGGAACATAACCATTAATGATAATAGAAGACAGCAATAATATCACAATAGTATCTAACATTTTATTGAGTACATATTATGGGCCGGGCACTAAGCTGAAATGCTTTATATCTGGCAATGGCATTGGCAAACTTTTATTTTATTTTATTTTATTTTATTTTATTTTATTTTTATTTAGAGAGAAGTCTCACTCTGTTGCCCAGGCTGGAATGCAGTGGTACCATCATATTTCACTGTGGCCTTGAATTCCTGGGCTCAAGGGATCCACCCACCTTAGCCTCCCAAGTAGCTGGGACTACAGGCTTGTGCCACCATGCCCGGCTAATTTTTAAATTACTGGTAGAGGTGTCTCACTGTGTTGGTCAGGCTGGTCTCCAACTCCTAGCTTCAGAGATCCTCCTGTCTTGGCCACCACCCAAAGTGTTGGGATTACAGGCATGAGCCACTGTGCCCAGAGGTTTTTTGTTTTTTTGTTTTTTGTTGTTGTTATTGTTGTTTTTGAGACAGAGTTTCACTCTTGTTGCCCAGGCTGGAGTGCAATGGCGCGATCTCGGCTCACTACAAACTCTGCCTCCAGAGTTTAAGCAATTCTCCTGCCTCAGCCTCCTGAGTAGTTGGGATTCCAGGCATGCACCCACCATGCTCGGCTAATTTTGTATTTTTAGTAGAGACGGGGTTTCTCTATGTTGGTCAGGCTGGTCTCGAACTCCAGACCTCAGGTGATCCGCCTGCCTTGGCCTCCCAAAGTGCTGGGATTACAGGCATGAGCCACCGCGCCTGGCCTTATTTTTATTTTTTATTTTATTTTTTAAAGAGATCTCAGAGTCTCTGGCTTTGGACTCCGGGGCTCAGGTGATCCTCTGATCCTTCCACCTCAGCCTCTCCAGTAGCTGTGACTACAGGTGTGCACCACTGCACCTGGCAAGGGAGACTGTTAAAAATAAAAGTCCAGACAGTAAGTATTTTCAGTTTAGCAGACTATTTACAATTTCTTTTGTCTATTATTCTTTTTTAATTTTGTTTTGTTTTTATACCTTTTAAAAATGTAAGAAACCATTCTTAGCTTGAGGGCTATACAAAAACTGTATGAGGGCTCAGTTTGGTTTAGTCTATAATTTGTTTACCCCTGGTCTAGACTTTAAGCTTTTGACCTCAGTGCACATGACTACTTAACAAAATCCAAACCAATTGCACATCCCTGAAAAGTCTGTAGAAAGGACCAAAGGCATATGGAAATTGAGAATTAATTGTCATATTTCCGTGGCTTTTGTTGCTTTAGGAGCAATGGTATAACAAAATTAAAGAAGTAATTTAAATCATCTGTAATTCTACCACCCTAGCACAATAGCCAAATCCAAATTACTTTCCAATCCTGGCCTTTATGCAGCATATTTTAAGAACAGTAATTTTTAATGTATTTTCAGCATGTAAAAATAACTTCAGCATTTC
Source organism: Pan paniscus (assembly GCF_029289425.2). Taxonomy (NCBI): domain Eukaryota; kingdom Metazoa; phylum Chordata; class Mammalia; order Primates; family Hominidae; genus Pan; species Pan paniscus. Next base: position 33,366,126 of record NC_073265.2, on the reverse strand, counting down.
TAATTTTAAAATCTCATTAACATTTTTTATATTTTAATGGAATGTTAAAAAATTTATCAGTTGAATTCCAATCATGCAGCTTCATGAGAGCTGTTGCTTTCCCCCCTCTAATCATATAACCTTTGAGCAGCATTTTTCGGCTGATAACTACAAATCAAGAGAGAATAGATATCCAAAAGAGGCAGAAGAGATGTGTAATAAAGAGCATATGAGGACTGAGAAAGATAAAAAGATGGGAGTTGTGTGGAATAGAATTGTTAAAGTGGTACATTTCCTACCCAAAAGATCAATTTTTACTTAAGGTTTCGTTCAGACTTTTGTCCTTCTGTGTCGTTCCTGTTTTTGGTTTTGTTGGTACAGAATTACTTTTAGCTTCTTTATTATTTTTCCTAAGACTGGTGATGTTTATACTTTATTACCACTCTTCCTTGGCTTTGCCTCTCTGTCCTCAGCTATTTTCTCTAGCTATGGTTAAGGTCGTATCCCCCTTCCCTTCCTTTATATCTTTTCATTTGCCTATCAACCTTCTCAAATATTTCGTTTGTGAATGAAAATACATCTTGTAATTTATGAAACAAACAACCCACAATACCATTGTGCTGGGGCCCTGGGTGGTCCCTGACACCCTTTCAGAGAGTCCTTGGAGTCACAGATATTTTCAAAAAATGCTAAGGGTTATTTATTAACTTTTCTTTTCTTGAATCGATGCATATTTTAAAAATTTCTCAGTTTAAACTTCTAAAATGGTAAAAATATACCATATATCATCCACATAAACAAAGCTCATTGATGTTCTCAATCATTTTTAGCAGTGTAAAGGGGTCCTGAGACCAAAAAGTTTGAGAATGGCTAATGTATTTCATCAGCAAACTAAAAACATTTATTAAGCAGCTTTGTATTTTCAGTCCCAGTACTAGTTGTGTAGAATTGGTGGCAGAACTTTCCCTCACAGTTTAGAGGTGAAGACATACTTCTCAAAGGATAAGTACAGTTGGAGTCAGTAAGTGCAGAGATCTTACACATCACGGGAGTCCAGAGGGAAGTATAGTTAACTTGTGATTATGTTACTGGTGATAGGGGAGGGGTCAGTGAGAGGCTGGAACCACATTTATTAAGCCTTCCTAGAGGAGGTGACCACTGAACCAATTATTTTAAAAATCAGAATGAGGCAGGTGAAGGATGGTTGTAGGAGGCCTTCTAGACGAATCAGCAGGAGCAAAGACAGGGAAGCAAAGAGTGCAATATGTACAGGCAAACACAAGCAGGCCTCTGTTACTGCATGCAGGGTGGGTTTAAAGAGTAGTGGCGATGAGGCTGGAGATATGGCAGGGAACAGTTCTTAGAGAGTCAGTTTTAGCCTTTTAGGAGTTTAGACTCTATCCTTAAAGGGAAATCCCACATTTATTTATTTATTTATTTTTGAGCACATATGTGGTATTAGTTCGTCTTTCTACACATGAAGAATTTGGCTTATTAAAATAATTTTAATTGTTGGGTATCAGACCCATTTGTAAACAGAAAAATACAGTTAAGTGTTTTCTTAGGAAACAGAATGTAACCGTACTTTTTAAAACATCGTACAGCCATGGATTCAACCAACTGTGGATGGAAAATGTTTAGGAAAAAAACAAGAAAAAATAATAAAAAACCAATACAGTTAAACAACTATTTACATACATTTACATTGTATTAGGTATTATAAGTAACCCAGAAAGATAAAGTATATAGGAGGACGTGCTAGCTTATATGCCAATACTACTCTATTTTATATAAGGGACTTGAGCATTTGGATTGTGGTATCTGTGGGGGTTCCTGGAACCAGTCCCCAAGGGGCAACTGTAGTAAGTTTAATAAGAAGAAATTGTGTGGTAAATATTCACCATCCATTTAGTTCTAATGGGCAGTAGTAATTATGGGTTTTCTTGTTGAAGCTAATGAAGGTAAAAAATAGGTCCATTTTTTTTTAAAGACTAAGTTGAGAACTAATAGAGCTAAAAGCAGTACAGGCATGAAAGGAAAAATGACAAGCTACAAATAAATAGTAGTAAAGTGAACTCTAAACCTTTAAATTCTCAACTCAGTATAAATGACAAAACATGTTACCAAATCTGCATCATTTTTATTGCCACCATTTAAATCTAACTGATGGTTTCCTACAACTAGCAAACTAAAAAAAATAAAGAACAGAAATGTATTTCCCACAGTCTGGGAAGTTCAAGATCAGTAAGTTAGCGCCTTGGTCACTCTGCTTCTAGGATGGCACCTTGAATAGCACAGGTGTTTTAAAGAAATTTTGCCTTCCACACCTTTGAAATAATTTGAGCTGGGCACCGTGGCTCACACTTGTAATCTCAGCACTTTGGGAGGCTGAGGCAGGTGTATTACTTGAGCCCATGAGTTAGACACCAGCCTAGGCAACATGGTAAAACCCTGTTTCTACAAAAAATACAAAAATTAGCTGGGCAAGGTGTTGCGCGCTTGTGGTCCCAGCTACTCAAGAGGCTGAGGTGAGAAGATCACTTGAGCCTGGGACATCGAGGCTGCAGTGAGTTGTAACTGTGCCACTGCACTCCAGCATGAGTGAGACCCTGTCTCAAAGAAAAAAAAAAGAAAAGAATTTGAGTGATATAGGCTCTTTACTACCATGTATGATACTACTATGAAAGTTTTATCAGCATTATTCACGATAGCCAAAAAGTGGAAGTAACCCAAATATCTGTCAGCTGAGAAATGAATAAATAAAGTGTGGTATATCCATATAATGCAATATTGCCAATAAAAAGAAATATATGTTTTCTACATGGATGAGCCTCGAAAACATTATGTTAAATGAAAGAAACCAATCGAGAAGACTACATATTGTATGATTCCAGTTACAGTCATGTGTCATTACTTAACAACAGGGTATGTTCTGAGAATAGGGTGATTTTGTTGTGTGAACATCATAGAGTATACACAACCCTAGGTGGCATAGCCTACTATATATACTACCCAGGTTATGTGGTATAGCCTATTGCTCTTAGGCTACAAACCTGTATAGCATGTTACCGTACTGAATACTATAGGCAGTTGGGACACAATGGTAAGTATTTGGATATCTAAACATAAAAAAGTACAGTAAAACATCAAACATCTTTAACGTATGAAACATTAAAAATGGTACACCTATATGGGACACTTACCATGAATAGAGCTTGCAGGACTAGAAGTTGCTCTGGTTGAATCAATGAGTGAGTGGTGAATGAATATGAAGGTCTCAGACATTGATGTACACTACTATGGATTTAATAAACACTGTACACTTAAGCTACACTAAATTTATTTAAAAATTTTTTTCTTCAATAACAAATTAAGCTCAGCTTACTGTAACTTCATGAACTTTTAGAATTTTTAAACTTTTTGATTCTTTTATAACACCTAGCTTAAAATATAAACACATTGTACAGTTGTACAAAAACATTTAAAAATATTCTATAAGCTTTTCGCTATTTAAAATTTATTTTTACTTTTTAAACTTTGTTAAAAACTAAGGCAAACACACATTAACCTAGGCGTACACAAGGTCAGGATCATCATTATCACTGTCTTCAATCTCCGTATCTTGTCCCACTGGAAGGTCTTCAGGGGAAATAACACACAGGGTTAATGATAAAAAGTATAGTATGATAATACATAAAACAGTAACAGTCATTGCTATTATCAAGTGTTATTTACTGTACATAATTATATGTGCTATGCTTTTATATGACTGGCATTGCAGTAGGTTTGTTTACACCAGCATCATCACAAACATATGAGTAACGCATTACATTATGATGGCTATGATACCACTAGGCAATAAGAATTTTCAGCTTCATTTTAGTCTTATGGGACCACTATCATATATGAGATCCATTGTTGACCAAAATGTTGTATGAGCTGCATAACTGCATAGGCAAATCCATGGAGACAGAAAGTAGATTAATGGTTTTCCAAGACTGGGGAAGAAGGAAGTTGGGAAATGGGGAATGATTGCTTGCTAATGGATATGGGAGGATTTCTTTTTGGGGTGATGAAAATGTTCTAAAGTTGATTATGGCAAAGGTCGCACAACCTTATGTATGTACCAAAACCCACCGAATTATACACTTTAAATAGATGAATTGTATGGCGTATGAGTTATCCCTCTATAAAGCTGTTTGATCTATCTGTATTTCAACAGTTAGAGTGAGAACTTGAATATTGAAAAGTTTGAAAATACACGTTGTGAGGGAAGGTAAAACGCCAAAGACTACATTTTACCAGTATATGTCTAATCAAAACTATTCCATAAAACTCCTTCCTAATTTGAATAGAATGATTTTTTTCCTTTGAAGGTAAAAATCCTCTATATCTTTTACCATTTTATTAATATTTAATTCCTTCTTCTTTCTTTCTGGAGAAACTTTGGATTCTGACAGAGCTCTTTCTATACTGACCTGACAAGGTCTCAGAGACTAGTACTGTTGCAGCTAATGAGTCAAGTGGACACTCATGCTGGCTGTGTTCCCAAGACTATTCTTACATTAGGGCAAATGGCATGAGGACAATGCATCCAATGTATCAGGCACAAAGAGGTTTTTCTTCCTAATTGACCATGTGTGTCCTCCTTTCTTTGAATAATAGGAGGAAAATCTCCCTACCATGACTTTTGGAATTCCTTCCTTTCCCTCTCCTAGTACCCAAGGTTATGAGTGTAGGCAAGGCTTTTGTTCCAAAGCTGTCATCTCCTTTTATCAATTTCCCCTTTTCATTCCTTCTAGGTCTCCAAGCCTCAGAGCAGAAGGCTGTGACTAGTGAGCCTTTCTGATTTGTTTACTCATTCAGGCACACACAGTGAACAGCTGGGAGTCCAGCCAGTTTTGTTATACTGTTGCTTGTCTAAGTGATTCCCAAGTGAGTCAGTGAGACCTTAGGTCCAACTCTGACCATCCATTTGGTTAGTGGTTTGGGTAGGCTGTGGACTGGGAGGCTTTTTGAACTCTTACATGGTAGCTTTTGAGCCCTTACCCTTTTGTTCTGCAGGCAGAATGAAAGTCTGCTTGGGAACTCCTGAAAAACCTCCCATCTTCAAACAAACACTATATTTAATTCCAAGCTAGGACAATTTCTTTCTTTCCTTTTCCTATGGAAGAGTAGTCTGTTTGTGAGATCTTCATTTCTATACCCTGATTTCTCCACAGCCCTGTTTCAATTAGCTTTTATTTCCATTGATTTGTCAGATCCGTTTACCGGAAGTACATTCTTAGATTGAGGACCTCCTTCATGCCAAAACCTTCTGTCCTCTTTTGACTTAACTTTATGTGATAATATTCCTGACAACTCCTTCCTTCTCAGAACTCAATCTTTCCTTGAGTGGAACTCAACTGATGCTTGTTGGATTTGACTATATTTTTCACAGTGTAGCATCCAGGCTTACTTCTTACCTTTCAGCTGATTCATCTTTGTTTCTTGCATTGAACTACACATTCCTCACATTCTCTAATCAGAGTATTCTCTGAAGGTTCTACATGCCAGTGCATGATCAACTGCATCTGGTTTGTATTTAGACCTTGTGGTCCAGGGGAGTGGATATGTCCAAGAGGTTAAAGGTATGCAAAGAATGGATAATGGTGCCAAGTGGACTGCTTCTGCCATTGAGTGTGATACGGCAGTCACCATAAGAATAAATTACATGGCTTTCAACTAGTCAATAGTCCAAAGTTTTTCAACCCTGCAGTACCTTAAGCCAGATTTTCTAGACTTTGGTAGCGGTTTAAAATAGATTTCTGGAACACCTCCAAATCTGTGATTTAAACTGTCTTAAAGTTGGGCCCAGGAATCTGTGTTTTTGAAAAGCACCCAAGTGTTTCTGATAGAGTTGGTTCAGGCATCATTCTCGGAGGAAACAATGTCATAACCACCTTTCCTTTAGTAACAGGCTCCATCCTTGGAGATTTAGAAAGAACTAAGAGTAATCTGCAAAATATAGTAAAAGTTGCCTAGGACCTGGAATGTATCTACTTGTGAAGTAACAACAGTACTCATCATCTTATGTTTGTTCATCCTCACCTTGGGAACAAGTACATTCATTGTCATTTATAGAAAAGATCCAAAAGAAGCAGGCTTACCAGCTTTCATGGTAAGTCTATTTTCACCTTCATAGGAGTTTCAGAATCATCTGTAAGAGGCCTGGAATCCAGAGGCACCCAAGGGAATTAGCAACAAGAAATACATAGTAAGTAGGTTAGTTAATGAGGCTATGGAGTTAGTATTGTTTTACATTGTTTAAGATACTCTACTATGCCTACATTTTGGGAAAGATGTGTATCTTGTGACATTTGTACTTGATTTGGTTTGATTTCATACCCTGCCTGCTATCCACAAGCTTGCTTTATATTCTTTCTGGGGGAAAGCCCCTCAGAATCATGTGAATAGCTGCCAGCCACAAAGCTGACTTCTCCACCCTGGCATCACAGAGTGGGAAAGACTAGTTTATTTCCTTCTTTTCTTTTTTCTTTTCTTTTCTTTTTTTTTTTTTTTTTGAGACGGAGTATCACTTGGTTGCCCAGGCTGGAGTGCAGTGGCGCGATCTCAGCTCACTGCAACCTCCGCCTCCTGAGTTCAAGGGATTCTCCTGCGCCAGCCTCCCAAGTAGCTGGGACTACAGGCGTGCACCATCACACCCGGCTAATTTTTGTATTTTTAGTAGAGACAGGGTTTTACCATGTTGGCCAGGATGGTCTCGATCTCTTGACCTCGTGATCCACCTGCCTCGGCCTCCCAAAGTGCTGAGATTACAGGCGTGAGCCACTGCGCCTGGCCCCAAGACTAGTTTATTTCTAGCTGCAGGAACTAGTTCTCTTGTTTAGGCCATTTAGTCTAATGAATAAAAAGAATTCAGAAAAACTGGGTTTCTTTCCATACAGCAACTTCTTTGGGAGGTAAAGAAAAAGAATCTTAGTCTCAGAAGTCAAGCTATCTGTGGTTCATATCTGCCTTGGGAGATAGCACCTCCTTGCACTGTGTCTCATTGATGGTTGTCACTTTCTGTTGTTACAAGAGAGCTTGGGTCCCATGTGAGGTCACTAATATTAATAATGTAGAAATGGTTTTTAGTTCAGAGGAGCAGCTTGTCAACAGCTTGTATTTTTAAATATTGTACTAGGAGGAAGTATACTGTATTCATAGGGTATGTGCTTCTTTATTAGTAATCTTAATGCATTTATGAGCAGTTTGACATACGCTAATTATTTATAGTGCTGTGGATTCCATTTGCTGCTAGGTGACAATGTGGAGAGTTGGGATGCAAAACTGTGATTAAGAAGCTATTAGTTGGCCTGGCACGATGGCTCACGCCTGTAATCCCAGCACTTCGGGAGGCCAAGGCGGGTGGATCACCTGAGGTCAGGAGCTCGAGACCAGCCTGGACAACATGGTGAAACCCCCTCTCTACTTTAAAAAAAAAAAAAAATTAGCCGGGTGTGGTGGCACATGCCTGTAGTCCCAGCTAGTTGAGAGGCTGAGACAGGAGAATCACTTGAACCCGGGAGGTAGAAGCTGCAGTGAGTCGAGATCACGCCACCACACTCCAGCCTGGGCAAGACAAGACCGAAACTCTATCTTAAAAAAAAAAAAAAAAAAAGAAGAAGCTATTAGATACAGTCAGGATGACTGGATTTCAGCTTTTGTGTGGCTAGACTCAGAGTGTAGGGGGGCTTTCAGAGTGCTTGTTAAATGCTCTGGGTTAAATCAGAAAGAAGGAAAGCTAGCAAAAATTGCTTAATCAGAATAGTTTGGTTGAACTCATACAAGCTTATCTTTTTAGATGTTGTGGAATTCTTTGCAACTCTATAATTAATTCCAGATTGTTCAGATGTACTTCTAGTGCCAGAGATAGTGTTGTGGCTGCCTCCATAGCAAGCCTAAAAGTACCCCAGAGCTGGCCTCTTTATGGTACTTGCAAGTAGAGGATAAAAGATGTATCTTTTTGTATCTTGGATACTGGTGACCCTTGGCAACAAACAATCTCCATCTCTCTTGAGGGAGTCAGGATGCCAAGCAAATTTTGAGGAACAGATAATAGAATAATGATATGAATCAAAATAGGGGCCAAGAATCCCAAATTCACTTCTTCCTTCCATTCTCCAGAACCCATGATTGCAGTTTCCACATTTTTTTTTTCAGTTTTAACAGTCTCCTTTTTCATAATCATATGATGGGAATTCATGTGTGTCAAAGAGATTACTTGAACATTACCACCTCCAAGAGAGGTCATGGTAGATGGTCTTACTGTTGAAAATGTGGTCCATGGATCAGCAGAAGCAGCAGCAGCATTACCTGGGAGTTTGTTAGGATTTCATAATCTCAGGCCCCACTCTAGACCTACTGAATCAGAATCTGTATTTTAACAAGATCCTCGGGTAGTTTGCATGCATGTTAAAGTTTGAGGAGCATTGGTAGAGGGAACTGTGGCTATTTATTTTATTGGTCATGTGCATACTAATTTCCCGACCTCTCGATTATTAAAATGACTGTGAACTTACTAGAACTACAACATATTGATGTGAGGGAGGTGTTTATATGTGAAGGTGATTGGCTTCCATGCAGAAACCATGTAACACCCAGCCTGAACAGTTTCTGATGAGGTTGCCCTTAACCTAGGAAACTGAAAGATAATGTTGTCGTGTTTTTGATATATGACTACTGTCCTGCTCAACTTTATAAACATGTCCAGGAGGTGGGGAGCAGTTTGCTACTCTTCATTTGCAAATCAATTATCTTTATATAAGTAGCAAATAGTCTATTTTAAAAGCTCAAAAGATAATTTTTAAATGAGAATTTGCTTTGCATGAAGTGTGTAGATGTTGGAAAAAGGTGACTTTGTCTAATTTTTCTAATATATGAAGTTTAAAGGAATTAAGAGAATGTAAAAAATGGAGGCAGTAAAACGTAGAGTCTTCTTTAAGTCACAACTGTGACAGGGTCTCTTCAAGAGACATCAGAAGTGACAAATGACCATTGGTGAGGAAATGGTACATTTGCAGTTTGGGTTCATAGTTTTCTAACTCCGTGGATAAAGAAAGACTCAAGGCTCTGACAGAAACTAAGTCATAGATTGCTTTTCTGCTTGTGTCTCTCTCTTTTTTTTTTTTTTTTTTTTTTGAGACAGAGTCTTGCTCTGTCGCCAGGCTGGAGTGCAGTGGCATGATCTCTGCTCACTGCAACCTCTGCCTCCTGAGTTCAAGTGATTCTCCTGCCTCAGCCTCCCAAGTAGCTGGGACTGCAGGCATGCACCACCACACCCAGCTAATATTTGTATTTTTAGTAGAGATAGGGTTTCACCATATTGGTTAGGATGGTCTCGATCTCTTGATCTCGTGATCTGCCCGCCTTGGCCTCCCAAAGTGCTAGGATTACAGGCGTGAGCCACCGCACCCGGCCTTGTATCCCTTTTAGTAGAGAGTATGCTTCCTGTTCATTCAAGAGTCAGGTGACAGAGAGTAACATAATCATTGAAGCTTGGACTTTTTATTTAGTTTTTTGTTGTTGTTGTTTAGTTTTTTTTTTTTTTTTTTTTTTTTTTTTTTGTCACTCTGAACTTTCGGGAGCATGGCATTACTTTCTGGCTGCTTTAGGCATTTGGCTCTTGCTGATGCACATAACACAGGGTCAGGCCAGGTTCATGCTGCTGCAGGTCCTTTCTCCCAGACTTTAAGAAGATGACATTTTACGTTAGGATGCAGTACACATGTCATTCAAAGGCCATTCTGCAGCTCCTGGAGCACAAAGACTTGCTGAGTTTGCCATGATTGCATGCAAATTTTTGAAAAGTCAAATGCATGTATAAAACAGTTTGTCAGGCTGCTATTGGAGGAAAACAAGAACAAGTTGAAATCAATTGTTTGGGAAGAACATTTTGGCATGGTTTCTCTGAAGTTGAGTAAACATAATTTGTCCTATGTACCCATCTGGGCACACAGTAGCAGTCCTTCTGCCCATGGAAGGAGTTTGCACACATTAGACAAGTTACTAGTCTGAATCTCCAAGACACAGATAGACGGTTCTGTGTGTGTATGTATTTGTGTTTATACACTGTAACATATTATTCTATATACAGTGTTAAAGGCAGAGCCCTCCCCGAGGTACACTGCTTTCTTCAGAGAGCTTCCCTATAGTCTGCTCTGGTAGCACCTCCTACTTCTTTTAAGGTTAGTACAGGAGCCCCTCTTCTTGTCTGGTTGACCTGGACACTTTCATAGCCATGTCATTCTAAGGGTTCAGGTCTGACCCAGATAAGCCCTAAGGCCCAGACTGCTTGTCTGAAGTCTCCCAAGAGCACAGTTTTGCAGAGGCAAAGTGAGGCTTTGCTAAAGGCACTTCAGAATTTTTCTACAAAGCTTGCTGTTCCTACAGGTGAGGGTAGCTGTTTTTTTCTCCCCGTAGGTTTACTTTACTCTCACTCATCAACTCTGGCAAAGTGGATTTAACCATCAGATGTATTCTTTATTTCAGAGAACAAAGTGGTTTTGTTGGACTTCTTGTTCTCTCACTAGCTTTTGTGAAGGAAAAAAATCCTGCATGTTCCATACTAAAATGATAGCATTATAATTTTGCATCATTACATTATTTAACTGTTATCAGTAAATCTATGAATAAACTCTTCGAGACATCCATTCTCTACTTTTGTTTGTTGATTCATTATCATGCTTTTTGTACTTTCCAAAGCAGACCCCACATTTTTTGTATGAAGCATCAATAAGGGTGAGATATGGCAAGGGTCACTCACCATCATCCCTGCTTATCACTGTCTCCTTTCTTGCTCCTGACATTTTTTCAGTGAGTAGTACCCCTGTGTGACAGCTGGAATACAGAGTGGTGACTGCACATTGACCTTAAGAACACATTTGTGGTTGTGAAATGGGCTGGGTCAAGGACTGCCCTCCTGCAAATTCCCTTCTACAAAATTTATTTTAAAGATACACACTACTAGGCTGGGTGTGGTGACCTCACTTACAAAGTGCTGTAATCCCAGCACTTTGGGAAGCTGAGGCGGGTGGATCGCTTGAGGTCAGGAGTAAAAGACCAGCCTGGCCAACATGGTGAAACCTCGTCTCTATTAAAAATACAAAAATTAGCTGAGTGTGGTGGCTCGTGCCTATAGTCCCAGCTACCCAGGAGGCTGAGGTAGGAGAATTACTTGAACCCAGGAGGCGGAGGTTGCAGTGAACCAAGATCACACCATTGTACTCCAGCCTGGGCAACAGAGCAAGACTCTGTCTAAAAAAAAAAAAAAAAAGATACACCGTACTAGATTGATCCTTCAGTAATACACTGTAGCATTTGTTTTAGGTTGTTAAATGAGTGGGCTTATGCTACTACAATTGCTTTAGTGTTTATATAGCAAAAGTGTGGCATTTGTGATTAAATGGATCACCCTGAGTTGGAATGATGGACATAATTTAATTTACTCTTTTTTTTTTTTTTTTTGAGATGGAGTTTCTCTCATGTTGCTCAGGCTGGAGTGCAATGGCGTGATATTGGCTCACCACAACCTCTGCCTCCTGGGTTCAAGCGATTCTCCTGCCTCAGCCTCCCGAGTAGCTTGGATTACAGGCATGCACCACCACGCCCAGCTAATTTTGTATTTTTAGGAGAGATGGGGTTTCTCCATGTTGGTCAAGCTGGTCTCAATCTCCTGACCTCAAGTGATCCACCCACCTCAGCCTCCCAAAGTATTGGGATTATAGGCGTGAGCCGCCGCACCCGGCCAATTTACTCTTATGTAGTAAGAGTAGGTCAGCCTTCCTGGAGTCTGTTTAGGATGGAAGTGGGCTTTCAAGGCCAGGCCATATCCAGTCAGGCATGCCTTTGAGTGCAGCATACAGTTGGAAGGACTAGGGCAAGAATGGGGAGAAGGTATAGGAGCAGTTCCTTTATCTTAGTGGGTTTCCAGTTGGCCATGCCAGGAGGGAATAAAGTAACTGAACTCTGGAAAAGCTACAGAATCCTGCTGCAGGGGGTACATTTGAGGAGAAGCCAGAACATTAAATGAAGGTAAGAAAATGCAAGAAAGAAGAAGCAGCACAGGTGAATCAGAGCTCCTTCAGCAACATCTGACAGGGGCTCCCTTTTGGGCATGAAGCTCAGGGTTCATTTTTAAAGTCATGCTAAACAGAAACTGTGAATTCAAGCCAGGCGAGTTGGCTCACACCTGTAATCCCATTACTTTGGGAGGCCAAGGTGGGAGGATTGCTGTAACCCAGGAGTTTGAGACCACCCTGGGTAACATAGTGAGACTCTAACTCTACAAAAAATTTTTAAAAATTAGCCAAGTGTCGTGGTGCATGTCTGTGGTCCCAGCTACTCGGGAGACTGAGGCAGGAGGATCTCTTGAGCCCAGGAGATTGAGGGTGCAGTGAACCACAGTTGTACCACTGCACTCCAGCCTGGGCAACAGAGCAAGACCCTGACTCAAAAAAAAAAAAAAAAAAAGAAATTGTGAATCCCCTGGAGGTGCTTGTTAGATGAATGGAGTCCAAGTCCTGTCTCATAGAGATTCTGATCAGGTCTCAGATGGACTCGTGGAATCTGTATGTTTTCAAATGCTCTAGATGAGTCTTATGCTTGGGTAATTTTGAGAAATACTCTGCTGCTAGATTATATTAATCCTGTTGGGTGGGACTCTATGTTGGCTGGCTCCCTAGGGGTCCAGTGAGTAATGCATCGTGAATCACTGGATCATGGTCATGTTATATCTATGGATATAATAATTTTGTCAAAGCTTTCTAGAGAGGCCATTTCAATGTGTCCCTCAATGAATTTTCCTAAAACTATTTATCAGCACAATTGAAATTTGTGGATGAACTTGGTCTGATTAAAGAGATGAAAAATGGCTTTTGAACTAATTGCCCCTTTATCTCCCAAAGTGTCTTTCAGAATATTGATATTCATATATCAGTAACTCAGAGTGAATATTAGCTGCAAAATAAAACAGGAATCATAGGCTTTGGGTTTACATTATGACACAAAACTTTTAAGTGTGTGACCTAAAATAATTTGTGCTACAATCAAAAGAAAATGTTAAATAAAATGGAAAATAAAACTCTTAGATTTCTGTACACTGGTGATGAATAACTTGAGCATGGTAGGAGCCTGATAAATACTAGAGGAATTCCAACACACTGTTTAGTGGGAGTTTGGTGGCTCAATAAAACATTTATGTCCTAGTTAGGACTAATGGGTTGTAGGTGTCTGAGAAGAACTCGAGCTAGCCTTAGCAGAAAGAGGGGTTTATTATAAGGATGTAGAGGTTGCCAGACCTAAGAATGGGAGCAGCTGGGCCTCAGAGAGAGACTGGAATTAGGGGACAAATGGAAAGCCAGCCCGGACCTAGGAGGTGCCCATGCTCCCTCTCCCTCTGCTTTTGTTTGCATATCTGCCTCTTATCTATATACAGACAAGATTTCTTTGTTCCACAGTCTACTTGGTAGAAAAATCACCAAGCTGCAGTACCTGAGTAACTCATGAAGACACTGCCTTGATTTGTTCTCATGATTTCAATTCCAAACTCTCAGGAGAAGAAATCTGACTGGCCTGGCTTGAGTCAGTTTGTATCCTGGGTTCATGGTAAGCACATATGCCAGAGTCCATATGTTTCTGGAGATATGGAATGCAATGTGGAGGTATGGTCTTTGAGAAAGAGGGTTCTTGCAAGCTGATTCATTCACCCCAAAAATGCAAGTATTATGATATATAATGGTGAAGACTTTTATTATTATTTTTTTTCAGTGGGGCTGGGTTGTATTGCTCCATTAAGATATTAGGGGCCGGGCGCGGTGGATCACGCCTGTAATCCCAGCACTTTGGGAGGCCGAGACAGGTGGATCACAACATTAGGAGATCGAGACCATCCTGGCTAACACGGTGAAACCCCGTCTCTACTAAAAATACAAAAAATTAGCCGGCCATGGTGGAGGGCACCTGTAGTCCCAGCTACTCTGGAGGCTGAGGCAGGAGAATGGCGTGAACCCGGGAGATGGAGCTTGCAGTGAGCTGAGATGGCGCCACTGCACTCCAGCCTGGGCGACAGAGCAAGACTCCGTCTCAAAAAAAAAAAAAAAAGATAGCATGGTTGCAGTGTTTTGTCAACCAAGTATTGTCTCTCATCCATGCTTTTGCATAATCTAATAGATGTAGTCATTTCTACCCTTCTTCACCTGACTAGCCTCATTCAAGTTCAAGTTTCAGATTAAATAACTCTTCAGGAGAAGTGCTCATCAGCCAGTCTTCCTTGTTGCTTCATGCCCTTCCCTTTCCCTACCCCTGATAAGATCAAGTTGTTTTTTTTTTTTGTCCTGAAGGAAGGAATGGAAGAGAGTTTAGAAAATATGTGCATTCCTAAAAATACTCCCTATCTAATGTATACAAGTTTCTGGGCTAATTTTTATAAGTAATAAAAAGGGAGTAATGGCTGGGTGCGGTGGCTCACGCCCATAATACCAGCACTTTGGGAGGTTGAGGCGGGTGGATCACGAGGTTAAGAGATCGAGACCATCCTGACCAACATGGTGAAACCCCGTCTCTACTAAAAATACAAAAATTAGCTGGGTGTGGTGGTGCACGCCTGTAGTCCTAGCTACTCGGGAAACTGAGGCAGGAGAATCACTTGAACCCGGGAGGCAGAGGTTGTGGTGAGCCGAGATTGTGCCACTGCACTCCAGCCTGGCGACAGAGTGAGACTCCATCTCAAAAAAAAAAAAGGCAGAGGATAGAACAAATACACAATTACTATAATGCAAAGTAAGATAAAAGTTTCCGAGGACAGTATAGGGAGAGAAACATTAGGATGTGGGGTCAGCGAAAGACTTTATGAAGGACATTTCACTTTAGACAGGCCTTGAAATTTAGATTAAGTTTCTAGAAGGTGATGTGGGGAGAGGTGGGAGAGGATTCTGGGTGCAGAAGTCAGAAAAAAATAGCATGGTTGTAGCAAAATTCTAGATGAGCAAAACCCATTTCACTAGAACAGAGGGCAAGGGTGCAGTAGGAGATAAATCTGGAAAGGATCACTTAGCTCATATCCTATGATGAACACAGTGAGGAAATTACACTTAATTCCATTGGCAGTGGGTTGATGAATTTTGCACAGAGTATATCATTGGAACGTAAGCTTCATGAGATAAAATGACAACAACAACTGTGTGTCTTTTTCTCTGACTCTTTAGAGTCTAGCACAGTGTCTGGCATAGAGAGTGTGTGCTTAAGAAATATTTGTGACTTCGTGAATCACAGCTGTATCTTAGCAACGTTAATTTGGCAGCACCAAATAGAATGAGTTATAGGGGAAGACTGGGAGCTGTGAGACCAATTTGGAGGTGAATATGGTAGCTTGGCTGAGAATTAATGAAGACCTTTGAGCTGAGCTAGAACAGAAAGGATGGAGGCTGACTTGTAGAACATTGTGGAAGTGGAATCCGAAGGACTAGACATACAGGAGAGGCAGAGACCCTTTCAATCAAGGGACTAGATTCCCAAAACAGAGGGACTAGATTCCCAAAAGAGAGTGACGACCAAAAGAAAGAAACCTACACGTTACTGTTTTATGAGAGAAAAATATGAAGCAGTTATTCCCCTTGCTTTTTAAATTAAAAATCGGGAGCATTAAACTTAAATACTTCAAAGTCTGCTTCTCTTGCATCCCATGTCGTCATACAGTGAGGTGCTCTGTCTATATTTCATGTAGGATGTCAGGCCTCAGCTCTATCCTAAATTCATACATAGGCACTATGTATTTTTCCTTCCTCTCTTGACTGAGGGGAAGCAGGGAGAGAGGAGAGTAGAGGCTCAGGCAGCACACAATTCTAGAGAAAAAGCAAATCCTGTCAGTTAAAAAAAAATTCCCATGGATGGAAGAAAATTAAGATAAGAGTTAGCACTGGCCTAGAGTTTCTTTTCTCAATAAAAAAAAGTTTGTGGAAAAAAGATGAGTATTTAATGAACCAGACACCATATATATAAGGGTATTTCTTATATACCTCCTTCTGGAACTTAGCACTATAAGATTCATTCAGTTACTGATTCCCATTTTTCCCATCACAAAATCTTGTTCACATTAATGTGATGTGATTTATCTTCTTCCAAAGTCTCTTGTGCTTAGAAAAGAGAAGCTAAAATTAGTTAGGAAAGCATTCATTAAGGACTGGATCATGGGCATTCCACTAAGCA
This sequence comes from Pan paniscus, assembly GCF_029289425.2. Classification (NCBI taxonomy): domain Eukaryota; kingdom Metazoa; phylum Chordata; class Mammalia; order Primates; family Hominidae; genus Pan; species Pan paniscus. Next base: position 33,349,902 of record NC_073265.2, on the reverse strand, counting down.
CTGGTGATAAGGAGACTTATAAGTTATGTTTTATGTTCTTAAGGAATTTATTAACCTGGTTGAAGAAACAGGATATATGTGTGTGTGTGTGTGCATGTGCGTGTGTGTGTGTGCATATATATCTATATATATCAGGCTATATATGTAAAATGTAAATAATATCATAAACATATGCCAAGTGCTAAATAAGCTTGATTTCATAATGCTTGTTTCACAAACAGGTTAAAAACCACCAGTCAGGTATACTGTAACACTTAGGTGGATTTAACATTTTCTTCTCCTGAAGAAAAATACTTAAGTATTTCCTAAAGATTTCAATGAGAGAGAAAATTGTGTTTGACAAATTAAATAGAATACCATTATTAATAGCTTACAGTTGCTATAAATTGATCTCAAATGCTTGGTACTTGAATAATGGAACAGGTTCTGTGATTTATAGTGTAACTTCATTAACAGGTGTTTCCATAGTTACAGTGCTCTTTGTGCAGGGTCCCCAAGCTGGTTGTGTTAGGTTGTCTCGAATTGCCCATTTTCTCAGATTGGGTATTTGCAGGCTTTAGTAATGGAAAGAATTTAGTTGTCGTGGTAAGGATTCATAGTAGTCTTTTTAAAAAATTCAAAACATGGGACATAGAGTGATTAAAATACAGCACTTTCTTTGGAAATAAGTACTATAAGACTTAATTTAAACATGCACATTGTCAGAAGAAAATTGCAGTTATTCGCCCAGGCACAGTGGCTCACGCCTATAATCCCAGCACTTTGGGAGGGTGAGGCGGGTGGATCACCTGAGGTCAGCAGTTTGAGACCAGCCTGGCCAATACAGTAAAACCCCATCTCTACTAAAAATATAAAAATTAGCCAGGCATGGTGGCGGGCACCTGTAATCCCAGCTACTCGAAAGGCTGAGGTGGGAGAATCACTGGAACCCAGAAGGTAGAGTTTGTAGTGAGCCGAGATCGCGCCATTGCTCTTCTCCAGCCCAGACAAGAGTGAAACTATCTCAAAAAAAAAAAAAAAAGTAGTTATTCATCTCTTCGGTAATTTAGACAGGGCTTCCATAACATTTTATCTTTAATTTTAAAATATTGAGCTAGCTATTGTGGCTAAATCTTGTATATTCTGAAATATAGTTACAAATCAATTGGGACATCTAAAGAGAGCAGTACTCACTAGGGATTTTATTTACATCATCTCAGTAATTTTATGGGCAAGCATTCTGAGGATCTAGGAGATTAAATAACTTGCTCATGACCTTGCAGCTTATAAATGGGATCTAAAATTGTACCCTGGTGTGTCTAACATTCACCTATACCACAGATTTCCAGATTCTTGGCCTCAACTTCAGGATAGACAAGTTTAAAATGGGAATTCAAGTAGGAGCTCCCTAAACACAGATTAAGTTCAAGTGAAGTGAGGGACGGAGGTGAGCATGCATGCACGTGTGTGTGCATGCAGGGTGTACACTGCTGAGAGATAGTGTGATGGAGGTCTTTGCTGTGTTCTTTCTTTATGATAAAGAGTGAGAGAGGTGGAAGACAAAATTTCATTAGGCCCTTAGGCCTAATCAGCCACTTTATCTTTGTTCCTGCTTTATAATAGGCACTTCTGATGTCTTGACTTACCTGGCTACATGCACTACAGACATCTTCCACTGAAATTCTTTCTATTCTTTATGTCCCAGTTCCTTTGCTTCTGCTTGCTCTGACTGCAGAAAACCACCCAAATAAAATGCCTTCTATTAGGAAGTGACCAACTTTTTTTTGACGTAGGATCTGGCTCTGTTGCCCAGGCTGGAGTGTAGTGGCATGACTTTGGCTCACTGCAAGCTATGCATCCTGGGCTCAAGTCATCCTCCCACCTCCGCCTCCCAAATACCTGGAACTACAGGTGCATGCCACCATGCCCGGCCAATTTTTGTATTTTTTGTAGAGCCAGGGTTTTGCCATGCTATCCAGGCTGGTCTCCAACTCTTGAGCTCAAGTGATTCTCCCATGTGGACTCCCAAAGTGCTGGGATTACAGGCGGGGACCACCATGCCCAGCCCTGAAAAACTTTTTAAAGGACAAGCAGACATGCCTGTTTATCTCCTGGAAACTCTGGTACTGACAAGGAGTGGTCAGTTCCACATTACACATATACGTAAAACCATCGTTAATAGTTTTATGTGGTGTTTATTTTCTTGTTCTATATATAAAAATGGACTCACAAAGAAAGATTTAAAAGCATATCTGAGGTTATAAAGTACATTCATGCTGTAGAATGGGAAAAGGGAGGGCAAACAAATGTGAGAAACATGGATAGATCTGGAGACACAGAGTCACCATCTTTCTGTCCCCTCCTGTGCTGATAAATTCTTTCTATTATATCAGTCTGCTGGCCAACTTTTATTTTCTCTTGAAACCTGAGTTTTTAATGTAAGTCTGTAAAATAGAGAATAAATATGAAAGTTTATCAGCAATATTAAGAATCCATTTATATTATACATTAAGGAGTTCCTTGAAGAATAAGCCACTTTGACTGGGTCAGGAGAAAACCACTACTGAGTGAAAGAGCTTAACAGTTTAGGGGCTTAGGGTCTTACGGCTTTGTAGTCAGACTGAACAGGGTTCAGATCCCATCTCTGACATCACTGGCTGTGTGCCTTTGGGCGAGCTAGTTAACCTTTCCAAACCTCAGCTTCCTCCTTTGTAAAATGAAGATACTAGTAGTTTTTGTCTCCCAGAGTTATTGTGACAATTAAAGGAGAGCACATATATAAAGTATATCATAGTGCCTGGCATATGGTATGGAATGAATAACTGATAGCCTCCAGTATTGTTTTCTCTCCTCTTAACTTCAGTCCTGAGTACCTCTCTGTACACCCAAGGTTTTGGGGGAAGGAAGAAGAGAAAACATGAGGAGGGATAACCTGAAACAGTTGATATCTGTCAGAGGTGCACACATGGAATCAAAACATGTGGAACAAGAATCAGGGCATCATTTCTCTTTTCTAAGTCCTGATATTACTTAAATAAATATAATTATCGTGGAGTGGTCTTAAAGTTGTTGGATTTTTACCATATATTTATGATTCTGTTTATATTAAATGTTCAGAATAGGCAAATCTATAGAGACACAAAGTAGATTAGGGGTTTCTTAGAGCTGGTGGGGAGAGAGTTAATGGAAAGTGAGGAGTGACTGCTAATGGGTACATGGTTTCTTTTGGGAATGGTGAAAATGCTCTAAAACTGATTGTGATGATGGTTGCATAACTGTGAATACACTAAAAACCATTGAATTTTATATGTTAAGTGGGTGGGATTGTGAATTATATCTCAATAAAAATGTTTAAAATTGGGGGAGTTTTTGCCTATCTCAACTAGAATGTAACTTTCTTGGAGAACAGGACCTATATCTTTCCTCTCTAAACACTCAGCCTAGCATAAAAACTAGCACATGGTAGATATTCACGAAGTGTTGAATAATGAATGACTCCTTGAGTAAGTCCAGGACAGAATTCTCAGACAATGTGACTCACCATACAGGAATTACTTCAGCTAGAGTAGTTTTACTTCAACTCAGTGTAACTATTGGGCTTTCAATTTTGATTTTATTTGCATTCCCCAAACAGTTTGAACATTGCTGGGCTGGAACACCAAATTTTATTCCTAAATTCAATTTACTCCTTCTTCAATGCCTGGGATGATGATGATGATGATGATGATGATGATGATGATGATGATGATGATAGCAGCTGATATTTACTGAGCACTTTCTATGCTTCAGGCACTATTCTAAGCATTTAAAATAAATGAATAAATAAATATGTGTATGTATATCTCATTTAATCCTTACAACAATTTTGGGATGGGTTCTATTATTATTCTCATGTTTCAGGTAAGGACATTGAGGAAAAGTAACTTGCACAGGTTCAGGCAGGTAGTATGTGGTGGAGCCAAAGTTCAATATTGCACGAAAACCTATACTTTAAACTACTGCACTAGAATGTGCCGTAATGTTTTGGTTCATATATTTCAAAGGAACCTGCCTTGACTACTTTCTCCTCTGAATTCATTGCATATGTTGACTGCATTACTCTTAAGTTTATCTGTTATTACGTGTTATAATGTAGGGCTTTTTGTGAGTTCTACTTACTCTATTTTAAAACTTGGGCGGGCGCGGTTGCTCATGCCTGTAATCCCAACACTTAGGGAGGCTGCGGCGGGGTGGATTACCTGAAGTCAAGAGTTTGAGGCCAGCCTGGCCAACATGCTGAAACCCTATCTTTACTAAAAAATACAAAAGTTAGCCAGGTGTGTTACCACACACCTGTAATCCCAGCTACTTGGAAGGCTGAGGCATGAGAATCGCTTGAACCTGGGAGACGAAGGTTGCAGTGAGCCAAGATTGCACCACTGCACTCTAGCCTGGGTGATAGAATGAACAAACAAAAAAACACTGGTAAGGGCAGAGACTACCTCTTTATCTGTTTCTAACAGATAAAGCCATTGTTGTCCTGTGTTGCCCTTTATATTATCAAGACCATGAATGATGATGATTTTTACAGTGAACGGAAATCCTTTCCATAGTACTGCTTTATTTTAAGGTCAGTATTCCTTTTATAATACAAATGTTTCATAAAAGCCATGATTATTACTTTTTAATGACAGACTAATCTTTATCCCTCACCCCTATCAGTCCTACCCTTTAAATATCTCCATCCATGGAAGTACTCTATCAATAGGCCAATATTCACCTTTTAAAAATTGTGGTAAATACACATAATATAAAATTTACCAATGTAACCATTTTTAGTGTATCATTCAGTGGCATTAAGTACATTTACAATGTTATGTAACCTCATCACTCACTAGTTCCAGAATACTTTCATCACCCCAAAAGGAAACCCACTTAGCAGTCACTCCTATTTCTCTCCTACCTGCAGCCCCTGGCAACCACTAATCTGCTTTCTGTCTCTGTAGATTTGCCTATTCTGGATACTTTACATAAATAGAATTATCTAATATGTGGCCTTTGGCATCTTTCACTTAACATACTGCATTTTCAAGGTTCATCCGTGTTGTATCAAGTATTAATACTTTATTCCTTTTTACAACTGAATAATATTTCATTGCATGAATATACCACATTTTGTTTATCCATTCATCTGTTGATGGATGTTTGGGTTGTTTCCATCTTTTGGGTGTTATGAATAGAGCTGCTATAAACATTCATATGTAAGTATTTGAACACCTGCTTTTAATTCTTTTGAGTGTATTCCTAGAAGTGGAATTGCTATGTCATATGGTAGTTCTATGTTTAGTTTATTGAGGAAACTCTAATTTCCCTTGTATAATTTTATAGATATTATATAACACATATGGATATTATTGCTTGTATCATTATTAAACACCTCTGTTTCTCTCATTCCTGGAGTCTTCAGGCCCTCTTGGTTCTACCTTTTAAAATTATCTCCTGAATATGACAGGAGATAATAAAAAAGCTTCCATTTCCATTCAAACCATCAGACTCTTAGTATATTTTACCTAACCAGTTGCTAAGTGATTTGGGCAAATTATTTAATGTCTTCAAGTCTCCATTTCATTATTGATAAGATAGAGGATAATGTATATATGGGGTTGTCATAATTGAGATAATACATATAAAGCTCTTAGCCTTCTGATTGCATAATAGGGCTCAATAAATGTTTGTGATTATTAATAATCTTTTAACTTGTCTCTCTTCCTCAGGTTTGGTTACCTCAAAATTCATTAGCCATACTGCTGGTAGAGTAATTTTTCTAAAATGCAAAATTAGCCATTGCTTCCCTATTTTATATTTTCTTACAACTCTCTATGCCTATAAGATAATGCCCAGACTTGGTTTGAGATACCCCTCTTTGGCTTCTCTTGCCCTATGTGGCTCCTTATCAAGACCAGTATTGGCATCCTAACCACCCACACGGCTGCCATTGTATCAGGTCATTTGCTTTCTCTTCTGTTTTCTTACTTAATTTTTCTACTTTGACCTATGAGTCGTTTCCTTATCTTCTTGAAAACTTAGCTATGTATTTTTAAAAAATGTTTGCTATATTTTATTCTGAAGTTTCTTTGAGTTTTGTTGGCGGAGGCTTTTTAGGTTATCTGGTCTACCCTATTGACAGAAATAAGTCTTTTTTATATTTCTTGTCTAATCTCCTGTCTTTCCACTTTGCTTCTCAAATAGGACTTAGGGCTAGAAGTGGGTTCAGTGTATCTTTATATTCCTAGGCTGTAGAACATAGTGCTTATATAATATCTATTTAATGAATATTCTCCAAACCACATTGTTTATTTGGAATACCTGTTCACCTTTTAAAATTCACAACAAACTGATTGTTGCAATCACCAAATAAGAATCTATATAAATGACAGCTGCTGAGTGAAGTTTGTACGTAGGGGAACATTTCCTGGTAGCCATATTAGATTTCCATAGGTAAATCTCTTGGTGCTCAGATCACAGTCATTTGTGTGTAATGATATCTGGATGTGGTTTATACCACACCCCCAGATTGCTTCCCCAGATTGTATATCAAAGTCACGATCTTTTGGCAGAATTATAATTGCCCGTGGGGAATGGTGGCCTCTGAGTTTCATAGCTCAGGGATGTATTGTTGGAGCTGCTGTCAGTTTTTCACTAGAGATATAACAATTGAAGTGTCTTACATTTCTATAGTTCTTTTTAAAAAACAAATTTGAGATACAACACATACCATTTAAAGTGTACAATTTAAATTTAAAGTGTACAATTCAATGGAATAAAAGCTAAAGGATTATTAGCCTGGAGAAGAGAGAAAACTTATAAGAATGTGACAGCTTCCTCCAGTATTAGAAGGTCTATCATGTGGATAATATAGAAAAAAGGTTTAAGTCTGTGCTGTGTTGCCCCAGAGGGACGAACCAGGAAGTTGCAAGGAGATAGATTTATATCAACATTTATATCTGAATTCATATCAGAAGAATTTCTGACAGTTGGCGTTAGTTGAAAATAAAGTGGGCTGCCTCGGGAGTTCATAAAACTCTCCATCAATAATAGTATCCAAACAGGAGCAAGATGACTGGTAGTGGGGAATTCTGTAATGGTGATTCAGGCATCCCGTGGGTTGTATTAGGTGATTTCTGCGGTCTCTTTCTACCATGAGAGATTGATTCTTTGAAGGCTAGAGAAAACAAAGGGAGAAGAAGTTTACAGCTTGCAAAACACGGGGTATGTATAATGTAAAGATAGGTGTGTTATCATCTTCTTGAAATTTGGTAGTCAAAACATAAAATTTGAGATTAGCCTCCTCATTATATAAGTGGGACATTCAGATACAGAAGTTATTAAACATTGCCCAAGGTCAAATAGCCAGTCAGTGGCAGAGTTGGAACTAGATTCCCTATTGTTTTAAGACAAATAATGGAATTATTCATTTTAATAATTAAGATAAAAATAATTTACTGGATGGAAAAACTGACAGGTCCAAGACTAGGTTATGACCACATCCTTAATGTATTATTAATGAAAGGTAGGTATGTTCAGGATACCTTTCAAGCCTTTTGAGGATAAGATCAAACAGTACGAATGACAAGCTTTACTACAAAACTTACCCTGGTGCTGCTGACAGAAAGAAGATATTGAACTGAATGAACCACTGATTTAACACACAATGGCTTTTAAACTGTGTATGTCTTTATGTTTTTTCTCTGTTTGCTTTTATCATTGTTTTTGAATGTTTTATTATTTCCATAGTTTGATCCCATGTGTCCCGTTTTATTCCAAGTCCACTTTTATCTCAGCGTCTTGAATGTTTAACACAAACAACAAATGCATTAAACAGCAAGGCACTGTAACTTCTAACATCAATAACAGTAAAAGCAGTAAGACATTCAAGAACAATGAAATAAAAGCAGTGGGGGAAAAAAATCCTGGGTTCAGTTGAAGCTCGGCTAGGAGTATATCAGCCAGTAGTGAAGCTTGAACAGGATCACAGAAGTTAGAAACAATTGTGCCAGACTATGAATGGACAGCAATTCTGTCCTCCAAATTTAAACACATAGCATTAAAATATTACAATTAGTAACCATGCAAGACTGGCATGAGAAAATGAAATCTAATCTTGATCCTTGTTTTAAATATTTTAAGAGGAGTTTATCAAATAAATTTTCTTGCTTTAGTGGATGCATTTAGAAGAAATGGGACCATATAGATTTGTCCTGTGAGATTACGTCTTCATCTTCTTCCTAGCATACCAAAGAGAGTAGGATATTTGCATATTTCCAGTTCTCTTTTCACTTTTTAAAAATCACATGAAATATCCTGTGATATTTATATATGACCACTGAGGTCCAAAGGTAAAAGAAGGGCATTTTAATCTGTCTTTTAAGGCATATAATCAGAAAGTGTTTGAGAAGCTTGTCATGAATTATGAGCACTTTCAGCGAATCACTTACAGAGTATTTTCAGCACAAAATCCTGTGAAATTTAGGTTCATAATTGCATCACACTCCTTTGGTACCGTTGTTGGAGTCAGAATTCACTTGGGAAAACACTGACTTAATTGGCAAACTTTATCTCTTCTTCCTTCAGTACACCTGCAAAGTGCTTATCATAATAGGAATTATGCTTGTTCCAAGGAGAAGCTATCCTTGTGAATTAGCCAATTAGCTAGTGTTTCATATCTTATCTTTCATTCCCAAGCCTATGATTTTTTTCCTCTAAGTACCAACACTTATTTGTGAGCTTGCAAATTGAAATGTATGTATTCCTTTCCTTGACATCTCATCACTGTGTAATATGACCTTCAGCTATGCTTTTAGGAAATGATTATGTATGTCTGAGTTAAAAAAATATCTTCAGACTGTTTGTGGAAACTGATTTTTTAAAACAAATTTTAAAGGAACTTCCTGTCTCATAGAATTTCTTGGCATATAAAACAAGGGAGTCTTCAATAGAAATGAAAGAATACTGAATGCAATTTGTACAAAACAGCATATTTGGCTGTCAATTATGGACAAAATCACCAGAAATCAAACACCTGGTCTCTCCAGGGAGGAGGACTGATTGTCACATAGCAAGAATACTGGCTGACCTAGCATAGTTCAATATATGGGGTGGAGAGTATCTCACCACCAGAAAAGTCGTTTGAGAATACATTTAAAAATATATTAGTTTGGTTTTGCCAGTGCAGACTTATTCTCGATTAGCAGATAGAGTGTTTTTGAAGGAGATTTGCTGCAACCTTTAAACTCAACTTTTCCCCTCTGTGTTCCGATATGAGCTAGTGGCGCATGGGGACCCTTACCTTTGTTTTGTAGAGTTAATGTGAGCAAGAAAGAATTTGTGTGAAATTTTGAACAGTCATAAGAATTTTGGTATTTATAAAAATAAAAAAATTCAATTTATTTTTGAAAATAAATTGTTCTACTGTCCCTAAAGTACCAAGAAAATGAAAGAATTTTTGGGAAAAGCAGGTCTCAGAATAATTTCACAGCCAATTGCCATTTCTTGGATCATGAAAGGCCTTAGGATATTGGTGTTGACATTTTGGGTTCACTTTTCTTCTTCATTGTCCTCTGAGGCTGTCTATATGTAGCAGATGGACCAGATTGTGGCACAGCTGACCTGTTAATTTTCACTATTTCCATTATTAGAAGCTTTCACTGGTTATGTCGCAATTTACATTAGCCACAAAAATGGCCAAAATGGATAGATTTTTAAATTACCTTGTAAGCTATTCATTTATGGCCCCAAAACGCAGACAAAATGTCAGTTCAGAATTTTATTTGAGGAGGATATAAATCAGTTTGAACAATAATTTTAAATACATGTTAATAATTCTTTTTATTAATCCTCTGAGTTCCAAAGCACAGAGAAAGAATCCCGTAGGATCTCAGTAAACATGAAATATAAGTAAACGACTGGACCATAGTTCATTTTTGTGTGTGAAAGAATATAACTTGTGTCTTCCTGGTGTTTATTATTTCTGGCTTGTTACTGGATTCCACCTAAAAGTTTCTGTTTCCTGAAATAGTTGATCCCAGATCTCTTTATGAATCACAATGCCGATTTGCTTTTCTTTCTGTATGTGTAACAGAGAACTTTGTGGTAACACATAGACTTTCCCAAGTTCATAGTTGAGGATTTTAAGCAGTCAGTAAAGACAGAAAATTAAAGGAGAGAAAATCCAGAACAAGCTGTTCAAAACTAATCAGTAGGAAATTATGTAAACTTAATTAACTAGGGCATCAAGGGAAGGGCTATGGAGTGTAATGAATTTTTTTTAGAAATGAGGCAAAGCAGCCAAACTAAAATAGGGTTAGTTGAAGTGTTCCCAAAAGGGAAGGAGGGAATATCCTTCCTGCATAAGGAGACTTCCTTGACCTCCTGCCTTATTTTTGGCTGTGAATCTCTATGCCATGATCCTCAGTGGGGTAGGTATGCAAGGAGAGTATGGTGCCAAATGAACCAAAAAAAAAAAAAAAAAGATCTCATTTGTATTATTTATTGAATGATGCTCATATAGTAAAATGGAGACTGAAATATAGGCATTATGGCCTAGTCGCAAACCTCTGACCTTCCATTTGCAAATGAACCAAAATGATTAGCCAAGATTTAGAGGAAATTCATAAATTTCACATCTAGGTAGACCAGCTGGAGAAAGACTTGAGGGTTCTCTGTCTAGGACTCAATTCAGTTCAATTTTTAAACAATTTATTGAACACCTACCTGTTCTGTTAAAAATGATGTGCTAATGCTGCATGGAACAAATAGCTGAGTGAGGTATTTCATTGCCTTTCAAGAGTGTATAATCTATTATGGAGAAAGAGACAAGTATACAAACAATAAGCATACCAGGAAGTGGTACAAAATAATACTCCTATGTCTGAAGACTCCTAAACGTCTTTTCCTAGTCTCATTTTCTCTTGTAAGCCCCAGATCTGAGTAGTCAACTGCCTTTTGGACCTCTCCCATCAACTTTTGAGTAGAGAAATGTAAACTTTGCATTTCTGATTACTTCAAAGGTAGATTTAGAAATGTAGATACACATACAAAAATGGAGTGTTTTCTCAAAGCTATCATTTATTTGGGTTGCAAATGTAGAATTCAGGTGTTTTAGGCACACACGAGAACTGATAATTGTTACATATATATACATAATCCCATATACCTACAGACCCTTTATGACAAGTACAGATTGTAAAACACAGTACTGTCAAATTTTGGAAGACAAAGAATGCATATATGAACTCTTAATTTAAAATTGGGTTTGGAAATTCAAACAAAATTAAAGGAGATAAAAAGTTTTATTTTCTTATTCCTTTATAGCCTCAGTCACATGCTTCACTTTTTTTTAGTTGTGGTAAAATATATATATATAACATAAGCATTTTAACCATTTTTAGGTATAAAGTACAGTGGCATTAACAACATTCACATTGTTGTGCTAACATCACTGCCATTCATCCCCAGCACTTTTAAATCTTCCCAAACTGAAACTCTGTTTCCATTAAATAGTAGCTCCCCATTCTATTTTCTGTCTCTGTGAATTTATTCTAGATAACTCATATAAGTGTAATCATACAATATTCGTCCTTTTGTGTCTGGCTTATTCCACTAAGAATAGTGTTGTCAAGGTCCATCCATCTTGTAGCATGAGTTAGAATTGCCTTCCTTTTTAAGACTGAATAATATTCCATTTCCTTTCAAGGCTGAGCAATATTCCATTTTGTGTATATACCACATTTTGTTTATCCATCAGTCAATGGACATTTGGATTGTTTCCACTATTTGCCTATTGTGAATAATACTGCTATGAACATGGGTGTACAAATATCCATTGAAGTCCCTACTTTCAGTTCTTTTGGGTATATACCCAGAAGTGCAATTGCTGGATCATATGGGTATACTTACCCAGATGGGTTTTGTTTTATTGTTTAAGAGACAAGTTCAATGTTGCCCAGGCTGGCCTTGAACTCCTTGGCTCCAATGGATCATCTTGCTTCAGCTTTCCACTTAGTTGGGACTACAGGCCAGGTAGACCAGCACCCAGCTCAATTGCTGGATCATATGATACTTTTATGTTTACTTTTTTGAGGAGCCATTATACTATTTTCCACAGTGGCTGCACCATTTTACATTCCCACGAGGAAAGTGCAGGCATTCTAATTTCTCCATATCCTTGACAACATTTGTTACCTTGTTTTGGGTTTTTTTTTGATAATAGTCATCCAAATAGGTGTGAAGTGGTATCTCATTGTAATTTTGATTTGCATTTTCCTAATGGATTAGTGATTTTGAATATCTTTTCGTGTGCTTATTGGCCATCTGTTTATCTTTGATGGAGAAATATCTGTTCAAGTCCTTTACCTATTTTTTAATTGGGATGTTTTTTGTTATTGGGTTATAGGAGTTCTCTATACATCTGAATATCAATTGCTTATTAGATATGTGGTTTGCAAATATTTTCTCCCATTCTGTGGATTGCCTTTTACTCTGTTGATTATGTCCTTTGGCACACTTTGATAGTGCCCTTTGTTAATTTTGATGAAGTCCAATTTATCTGTTTTTGCTTTGGTGGTCTAAGAAATTTCCAAGTCTAATGGCATGAAATTTTTTCCCTATGTTTTCTTCTAAGAGTTCTATAGTTTGGGCTCCTATATGTAGATCTTTGATGCACTTTGAATTAATTTTTGTATATTGTATAACATAAGGATCCAAGTTTATTCTTTTGCATGTGGATATCCCAAAGCCATTTGTTGAAAAGACTTCCTTTACCCATTAAATGGTCTTGGCATTCTTGTTGAAAAATAATTTGGCCATTGGCTTATTTCTCATAGCATAATGTTTTATTTCTGGGCTCTATTTTATTCCTTTGGTCTATATGTCTGTTCTTATGCAGTACAGTACCACACTATTTTGATTATGGTAGCTTTGTAGTAAGTTTTGAAATCAGGAAATGTGAGACATCAATTTGCTTTTCTTTTATAAGATTGTTTTGACTCTGGGATTCTTGAGATTCTATGTGAATTATAGGACAGTAACATACTTTTACTTATGGTCTTTGAAGTATTTTATAGGAAGTCCTCTATGACATTTTTATATAAAAACTCCTTTTGAAGTAATCCTCTCTAGTTCATCTAAGTTTAGGATAAATGGCAGGGTCTGATAATTTAAGCCAGTATAGGGCTACATGGTATTATTTAAACCCTTAGGGGGAATAAAAGATTACAGGATAAAGAATTTGAAAAGATATTTTCTTTGTAGAGAAAAAGAAGGAAACCACATTTGAAAAAACAGTTATCATGCCTTTTGAATTTTTTAAAAGTTTGATTGGAAAGCATTCAGCTATTCAGCATTTGCCTTTAGCAAAGGTTTTAGATTGACTCCCCTCTCACCCATTCTCAATAATCTTATTTTTTGCTTTGTAAATGAATAAGCTTCGGGGATTTTATTCTGCAATGTATAAGATATGTATGTAATATAGACATAAAAAATAAACATAGTTTAACCACTTTAACAAGCTGTAAAAATCCAAATCTTCAGGGGCTACCTTTTGTTATTTAAGGATGTATAAATCATGATAGCTTTTAGATAAGTCCTTCTCATCTTCATGAGCTTCATGTAGTCTAGCACAGTTACTTTCCATAGCAGATGTTTGATAATTGTTTTTTAGTGAAATTTTAATAAGAATTTTATGTCTGTTTTTTCCTGTTCAATAATAGGTAGTATTTGAAGGAACTTTTCTGGCTTAGTTACTTCATACATCCAGTCACTTCATTTCCTCCCCTATCTGTTTGAAGGAAAGGTGCTTACTAAATTTGTTAGTGATCACATTTTTTTGAATTTTCTAGACTCACTCATTTTTATTAAAAGGTAAAAAGTTAGCATTTTCCCATCAACATTTGTATTTATTTGAATTATCAAATTTCTTTTGCTTTGAACTTAAGCATGCTGCAGTCATTGTTGTCTTCTTTTTTAATCTTGCAGTTATTTATAATTTCTTTTTGTAATCTCTTACAGTTTTGATTTAGTTTTTTGACAATGCAATTGAATATATTCTCCATGTGTTTAAGAATATTTTAAATAAGCGCCCATTTCTTTGTAATGATTTTTCTCAGAAACAAACAAATCCTCAAGCTACTCTAGTAATATTCCTACTCCAGAGTAGTATACCATAGCTCTTGAGAAGAAAAGGAAAAATAATAGTTTCTGTGTGTTTTAAGTGGAAAGTAGTTTCTTTGATTTACATGAACATTAAGGCATGATAGGTAATGACAATTTATTCCTAAAATGTATTCAGTTACCCATTGACATGGATATGTCATAACCTGTTATCCTTGACTTATAGATCTCCCCAGGGAAAATGTTCCAAGAGAGTGAGCAAAAGAAATGTTTTCTGGGGAAAGTATCAAGGCAAGAGTGTTGTTATTTCAGACATCACAACATTTCCCTATAGCAGTCTATATCCAAGAATAAATCTGTGCTAGCCAAGCAGATGAATCTGGCATTTCTGAGAATACATGTGATGGTTGAATTGAGATTTTTGGTAACAACTGTGGGTCACTCTAAGATACCCATTTCTGGACATCTCAGACTGAGAGATGACTATAAGAGGTATCATTTTAAGTCTGGAGACCAGAAAGCCTCTATACTTGTTCATAGAGCTTTTTTTTTTTTCTTTTTTTTATTATTATTATACTTTAAGTTTTAGGGTACATGTGCACATTGTGCAGGTTAGTTTCATATGTATACATGTGCCATGCTGGTGCGCTGCACCCACTAACTCGTCATCTAGCATTAGGTATATCTCCCAATGCTATCCCTCCCCGCTCCCCCCACCCCACAACAGTCCCCAGAGTGTGATGTTCCCCTTCCTGTGTCCATGTGATCTCATTGTTCAGTTCCCACCTATGAGTGAGAATATGCGGTGTATGGTTTTTTGTTCTTGGGATAGTTTACTGAGAATGATGATTTCCAATTTCATCCATGTCCCTACAAAGGACATGAACTCATCATTTTTTATGGCTGCATAGTATTCCATGGTGTATATGTGCCACATTTTCTTAATCCAGTCTATCATTGTTGGACATTTGGGTTGGTTCCAAGTCTTTGCTATTGTGAATAATGCCACAATAAACATACGTGTGCATGTGTCTTTATAGCAGCATGATTTATAGTCCTTTGGGTATGTACCCAGTAATGGGATGGCTGGGTCAAATGGTATTTCTAGTTCTAGATCCCTGAGGAATCGCCACACGGACTTCCACAATGGTTGAACTAGTTTACAGTCCCACCAACAGTGTAAAAGTGTTCCTATTTCTCCACATCCTCTCCAGCACCTGTTGTTTCCTGACTTTTTAATGGGAGAAGATTTTCGCAACCTACTCATCTGACAAAGGGCTAATATCCAGAATCTACAATGAACTCAAACAAATTTACAAGAAAAAAACAAACAACCCCATCAAAAAGTGGGCGAAGGACATGAACAGACACTTCTCAAAAGAAGACATTTATGCAGCCAAAAAACACATGAAAAAATGCTCATCATCACTGGCCATCAGAGAAATGCAAACCAAAACCACAATGAGATACCATCTCACACCAGTTAGAATGGCAATCATAGAGCTTTTCATTTATCTGAGTGTTTTCCTCTGCTTGTCGGGACTTGTGCTTTCACGAGCTCCTGCTCTCATATCAGGGGAGTGAATAATTGAATTTGGATAGCTTTTTGGTTTTTGAGTTGGAACACTCCTTTTCCTGTGGAACGTCTATAGAAAAAATGAGTCAAACAGAGAATATGCAGGGGAGGCAACTCTGAATGCTTCCATGGCTACATACATACCTGTTTTCTTTGATTTGCTAAACCCTAAATTAAAAGGAAAGTACTGTCTAAAATAGGGAGAAATTCCCTATATTTATACCATCATCTGAGTATTTACAATGGAGTGTTTTGTGTTATAAATGTCAAAAAGGTTGAGACAGGACTCACTTAAATTAAGAGGGGAAACTTTTTTTAATGATGGAAATAGGGGCTTAATAAACTTACATCTCCTTAACTCCTTTAATATTTGTAATAAACTATGACTGTTCAAGAGTTGAGCAGTCTCTTGTTTGAAGAAATTTATTCATTTTCCTTCAAAATTGGCACCACTTTAGAATTTCCAGTTGAGATCTATTTGGCTAAGACCTCATTTCCCATCCAATTCATTAAAATTGTTGATGTTCAAGCCAGGGAGAGGATATTTTCTGGGTCTACTTGTGATGGCTCTGTATCAAACCAGCCATGTTTAGAAACCCTCCAAGGCCTATGTGATTTTTTAAAAAGAAATTTATTATGTGGAATGAAGAAGCAAACATGTTCTATTTTATACTATTCAGAGCCAAGTAATCAGCCATTTCCCTCAGGAGTCACTTGTGCTAAGAGCTGGCCTGGACTGGGAAAGGCACTGTAATGGCGGCTCATCACCCAGAGCTGCCCAAGCACTAGCTTCACCTTATAGCTCAGAGGGACCCCAATGGTCTTTTCCTTAGTGCTTAGGTTATTAGTACTAGACCTCTGAAATGCAGACCTAAGAAATGCCTGGTGATGGCACTAAAGCTGACGTCACTATGAAAAGCAGGCAGGAGGTATTGTACCCCTTGTGAGGAAGTTTAAAAGTTTCTTATAGCAACTGACTTCTCCATTAACAAATAAATAGACCTTCCATAGCAGCTAGAAGTTACCTCATCCCGTTTATTGAACTGTGGCCATGGACTTCTCAATGATATCCCTGTAACCCTAAGACCTAGTGAAAAACCTGGTACAGGAAAAAGTATACAGTAAATATTAGATGAAGAATAGGCAGGAGAATCACTTGAACCCGGGGGGTGAGGTGCGGACGTTGCAGTGAGCCAAGATGGTGCCACTGCACTCCAGCCTGGGCGACAGAGCAAAACTCCATCTCAAGAAAAAAAAAAAAAAAAAAAAAATTCAGCTCTGTGATTTCCATTTTTTCTCCTGCCAAAGATCATGTTAATTATTTCTGTTTCTCATGGCCTCCATATTTTGAAATATTTATTATTCTCCATTGATTAAATAATAATTCATTTGTTTCCTAATTTTACTGACCAAAGCCAACCAGGACTTCTGGTCAATATGAGAAAATTACAGTTGGTTAGCTGCAGCTCAGAAAAAAAAAAAAAAGATATTTGTGTAATAAATAAGCTTTTTGAAATAAAAATAACTTCCAGGCCCAATTATTACTTTGGGGGGGCTTCTATGATTCTGAACACGCATACTAAAAATCAATAATATTGTCTAAACTACTCATTTTATAGATAAACATGGTAATGCTTCAGGAGTTAGGTAGAAATGACTTACCTGCAAAGCCAAACTAATTGATTCCCAGTTCAGAGTCTATTTAGGATGGATATATAGGATAGGGCTTGGAGAGGGTATTCTAGAATGAGGCCTTAAGTTCTTGGCTCCTTTTTAAGAATACGTGTTGTTGGATTATTGTTAACATAAATTTGGACAGAATTTATGGATAGAATCCCATTTAACAAATACTGTATTATATCTAGTTATATATAATGTCATTACATATCCCCATGATCTAACTCACAGTTCATACCAATGTTTTATTGTCATAAGCTGCAAAATTCTATTAGATTTTAAACATTTCATATGAATAGGTGTCATAGAGGACTTGTTTTTGTCTGGGAAGGATGTGGGAACACCCTCCTTATGGCCCCAGGAGAGGGAATGGCTTGAGAGTGCATGTTATTAACTTGAGATCAGGACTAGGCATCCATTAGAGAGTGACCCTTGTGGGCAGTGGGATCAGCCTTTGTAAGGCCTATAAAGAAAACCAAGGATGAAACTATGCAGTCAGGGCCAGGTCAAGGATTTGAAGTGGATCAAGATTCCTATGTCCATGATGTTTTGCATTTCTGCTATTATTAACATGTCAGAATATAATAGGTAGTCAGTATAATTTGATTGTTCCAAAAAAATTAATTACAAGTCCTTATCCATTTAGCAGGCAGTCTTCAAATTAATATATTAATCCATTTGCTACAGCACTTATGAACAATAATTATATGCAAACACCCACATCATTATAAATATTAGTAATTAACTTTAAGGTGTTTAGGCTGAATATTAAGTTCGCTCTTATACACGTATGTTTTTGTGTGCAGAGTGTCTGGAAGGGTCAAGAAAAGGAATTTGAAACTCTGGAACAGGCAAATATACAGGAAATCATGCAATAGGGAGAGGAATACGTAAGATTTACCTGAAATATGGACTTTTACTATTTTTTATCTTAAAATTTTTAGTTTTGTTTCTTTAGAGACAGTTTTGCTTTGTTACCCAGGCTGGAGTGCAGTGGCATGATCAATAGCTCACTCTAACCTTTAACTCCCAGGCTCTGGCAACCCTCCTGCCTCAGCCTCCCAAGTAGCAGGAACTTCCAGTGTGTGCCACCATGCCCGACTATTAAAAACATTTTTTAAAAATTGAGATGGGGTCTTACTATGTTGCCCAGGTTGGTCTTGAACTCCTGACCTTGAGAAATTCTCCCACCTTGGCTTCCCAAAGTGCTGGCATTATAGGTGTGAGCCACTGTGTCCAGCCTTGATCTTTTATTTTATTCAGGTATAAAACATAGATAATGAAAAACACAGTTTGTTTTTTTTTATTGCTAGCGCAAATTTGGGACAATTTTATCTTTGAAAGGGACAATATCTGCCATCTAGAATCATAATCCAATTAGTTGAATGAGTTTCTT
The DNA here is from genome assembly GCF_029289425.2 of Pan paniscus. NCBI lineage: Eukaryota > Metazoa > Chordata > Mammalia > Primates > Hominidae > Pan > Pan paniscus. The sequence goes on along the minus strand of NC_073265.2, from coordinate 33,331,129 downwards.
TCAATCTGAACACAGTCTTCATATGAATATTAGTATGACATAAAGGAATACAGCATGGTATGTTCTGGTGTCCTACAAGAGCAAAAACATCCAGAACTTTCCACTGGAAGGCTTCATAACAGAGGTAAGCAGTAACAATTCTAAAGCATTTTAAAGCTGGTTAAATTGTCTGTAACAGCAAATTTTTATAGTAATCTTTTTTTTCCACCTTGAGAGGGCAAGGTAGTCTAGCTGTGTTTCAAAATCTCTTACTGTATTAACAAGGGAGAATCATTTGCTGTTATAACAAGTAGCAAAAAGGTACAAACATTTATATGGTAGTGTGGAGTGGGTTCTTTTCTATCAGGCAGTTCCAACACACTGAGAGGCATACCCTGTTCCTTATTTTGACTGTTGTACGTCATACTTAGAAACTGTTAAGTTTTAGAATCTTTAAAAAAGAACTTACGAGGTCGATAGGTCTAAAGCATGTTTTGTCTGTTTGTACAAGCAGAACCCTTAAGAAAAATTTTAAAGTTTTAAGAACTCGGCTGGGTGCGGTGGCTCACACCTGTAATCCCAGCACTTTGGGAGGCCAAGGTGGGTGGATCACCTGAGGTCAAGAGTTCGAGACCAGCCTGGCCAACATGGTGAAACCATGTCTCTGCTAAAAATACAAAAATTAGCCAGGCATGGTGGTGGGCGCCTGTAATCCCAGCTATTCAAGAGGCTGAGGCAGGAGAATCACTTGGATCCAGCAGGCAGAGGTTGCAGTGAGCTGAGATTGCACCACTCCACTCCAGCCTGGGTGACAGAGCAAGATTCCGTCTCAGCATCAATAGTAAGGAAACATTTTTTGTATACAAGCACTTGTGTATATAGTGGAATATTAAATGATTTTAAAAATATTTTCTTAATTATTAAGAATATAGTCAATGTACTTTGACTAATGCAATGAATAACACAAGAGTCCAATGTAGCTTCATAGGCTGAAATGATGGAACAGATGGAAAAGAGTACATTAACCATAAATAAACATAAAATCATGAACTTAGGTTCAAAAAATCAACTCTGGATACCCATGATAGAGAACACAGCATGTTATGGGAAGAGACCCCAAGTTTATAATTAGCTGTAAGCTCACCGTAAAGCAAGGTGGTAAAATGTTAGTCCCAAATGCTTAAACTAAATTGTATTAAGTAGGGAGGAGAGAGTTTTATAGTACACTTGACTATTGTTGCCAGAACTTTAGTTTGTTTTGTTTTGTTTTGTTTAGACAGGGTCTTGCTTTGTCACCCAGGCTGGAGTGCAGTGGCACGATCATGGCTCACTGCATCCTTGACCTCCTGGGATCCGATGATCTTCCTCCTCAGCCTCCCTGAGTGCTGGGATTACAGGTGTGAGAACTTTAGTTTTGTGTTCTATTCTGGGCATCAAATTTTAAGAAAGATGCTAACCAGCTAGGGTGTACTCAGAGGAAGGCACCAAGTGGATGTGGGGACTGAAAACTGACCTGGGAGGATGAATCAGAATAACTGGGCAAAGACATAAGTAAAAGTATAGCTCTTGCTTCTGGGGGAAGAAAGCCTGAGAGATTATTTGATCTGAAATCCTGACTTTCAAGTTGAGGAAACAGGCTCAGAGAGATGTGTCTTGGGTCACATGAAGAGAGAGGAGCAGACTACAGACTAGTTTCCAAATATGCCAGGCAATGGGATAGCAGGTGCCAAACATGTGATATGCTGTGCAGAAGAGGGGCCAGACCTTTTTTGGCAGCTTAAAAAGGCAGAACCAAGACTAACGTTTGAAAGTTACAGAGATGATTTGGGACAAAAATCGAAGGAACAACTTTCTAGCTATTGTAGCTGCCTAACATTGGAATGGATTGCCTTGAAAAGCAGTGAGTTACCTATCACTAGCTATGTTCAGGTAAAGGTTGGATAGGATGTTAAGAATGTTGTTGAGTGATTCCTTTCGTGCAGGAAATGTTGGACTACGTAAGTTAATTACTCTAGCCCCTTTTGATTATTAATAATAGCAAACATTTATTGAGCTTATGGAGCTACCATGTCAAGTGTGGCGTATATATCATCTCTTTGATTCTTATAATATTTGAGGAAGCTGAGGCTCCACAGATTGCTTATCTGAGGTCACACAGTATTGGTGAGGTGAGATTCAAATCTGGAGGTAGTTTTGCTAACTTATGTGCTATAGCTACAGATCTCTAATTCACATAACTATTAGATCCATTCTTTTGTGATTTGTTCTTTAAGCTTTTGTTCAAGCATTATTTGTTCAAGCATTCTGGAACAGAAGCAGACTCTCAATGAGAGGGCCTAGCTTGCATTAGAGGATCTGACTTTTTTTTTTCTTATTTTTATTTTATAAATAAGGTTTTGGTCTGTCACCCAGGCTGGTCTTGAACTCCTAGACTCAAGCAATCTTCCCACCTTGGCCTCCCAAAGAGCTAGGATTACAAGCATGAGCCACTGCACCCAGCCCTGGTTTCCTATAGGTTTCAGGTATCATTAATTTACCCTTTGAGGCACTTATGCCATCACAGTCCCTTGAGAATAAATCCTCTGGAAATGGTTAGCCATTTGTAGTTCCTAAGCCATTTCAATAGTGGTAGAAGTAATATTAAATTACCATTTGTCATTAAGAGACCTTGTGTTCCCAAATCTCCTTACTTTGTATACATTTAAAAAATTTCCTTAGTAGTTATTACAATCCTCTTGTTATGAATATGAAAACTGCATGTCAGATTTTGATTTGTCTTGCCTCCCCCTTAACCTGAGCTATTTTTTTAAAATTAAACTGAGATAATTGTAGATTTACATGCAGTTGTAAGAAATAATACAAAGAGGAGAGCCTATGTATCTTTTACCCAGTTTTTCCCTATGGTAACATCTTGCAAAACTGCAGCACAATATCATAGTCAAGATACTGACATTGATGCAGTCAGGATGTAGAACATTTCCATCACCATGAGGATCCCTCCTATTGCCCTTTCATAGACACCTCTCACCCTCCCATCCTTGACACTTGGCAACTACTAATCCTTTCCCCATTTCTATAATTTAGTCATCTCAAGAATGTCATATAAATTGAATCATACCATTTATAACCTTTTGGGATTTTTTTCACTCCACATAATTTCCTGAAGATTAATGTAGGTTGTTGAGTGTATCAACAGTTGTTTTTTTTTTATTATTGCTGAGTAGTATTCCATGGTATAACAGTTTGTTTAACCTTTACCTGTTGAAGTACATCTGGATTGCTTCCAGTTTTCAGCTGTTATGAATAAAGCTGTTATGAACATTTGTGTAAAGGTTTTTGTGTGAGCATAGGTTTTCATTTCTTTGGGATAAATGCCTAGGAATGTAATGCTAGGTTATGTGGTAGTTTCATGTTTAGATTTGTAAGAAACTGCCAAACTGTTTCCCAGAGTGGCTGTACCATTTTACATTCCCACTGACAGTGTGTGAATAATTCAGTTTCTTTGCATCCTTGCCAGCATTTGGTGTTGTCACTATTTTTTATTTTAGCCATCCTGATAGGTGTGTAGTGATATTTCATGGTTTTAAGTTGCCTTTCCCTAATGCTAATGTTATTGAACATCTTTTCATGTACTTATTTGACATCTGTATATCCTCTTTGGTAAAATGTCTGTGTATGTCTTTTGCCTATTTTCTAATTGGATTGTTTGTGTTTTTATTATTGGGTTTTGAAAGAGCCTGGGCTTTATAGATATCAATTTCAGCAATGTGCTATTCATTCCTTGACTCTGCCTTCCTGCCTTCCCAATACCTTATTCACAGTAACCCTCACATCTGACTTCTATGATGTGTTGTACCCTGAGAAAATCATGATTCCATTCTGAATAGATCTGGAACAAAATACAGGTCATCTAAACTTGCTAGCAATCTTTTCAACACAAGATTCACATGTCATAAAATTCGCCTGTTTAAAGTATACAAATCAGTGGGTTTTAGTATTCATAAAGTTGTACAAACATCACCAGTATGTAATTTCAGAACATTTTTATCACTGCAAAAAAGGAATCTCGTACCCATTAGCAGTCACTCTGCACTCTCCCATTTTCCCATTCCCTCAGCCCCTGGAAACCACTAATCTGCTTTCTTTCTCTATCAAATTGCCTATTGTGGACATTTCATATAAACGGAATTCTGCACTAAGTGGCCTTTTGTGTCTGGCTTCTTTCACTTAGCATAATGTTTTAAAGATTCATCCGTACTGCAGCATGTATTAATATTAGTACTTCATTTTTATGGCAAATAATATTCAATTATATGGATATCCCACATTTTGTTTACTCATTCATCAAGTGATAGACATTTAAGTTGCTTCCACTTTTTGGCTATCATGTATAATGCTGCTATGAACATTTGTGTGCAAGTTTTTGTGTGGCTATATGTTTTCATTTCTCTTGGGTATATAGGAATGAAATTAATTGCTGGGTTATATGGTAACTCTATATTTAACTGTTTGAGAAACTGCCAAACTGTTTCCCAAAATGGCTGAACCATTTTATATTACCACCAGCAATATGTGAGAGTTCCAGTTTCTTTGCACTCTTAGCAACGCTTGTTATTTTTTATTATGTCCATTTGTGTTTTTTACTATGACCATCCTGGTAGGTAAGGAATAGTTCACTGTGTTTTTGATTTGCATTTCTTTAATGATAAATGATGTTGAGCATCTTTACATGTGCTTATTGGCCATTTGTATTTACTTGAAGAAATATCTGTTTCAATCTTTGCCTATTTTTAAATTGCATTATTTGGTTTTTCACTGCTGAGTTTTAAGAGTTCTTTGTATATTCTGGGTGCCAGATGATTATCAGATATCAAATTTGCAAATATTTCCTCTCATTTTGTGGGTTGTGTTTTCACTTTTTTGGTAGTGTCTGCTATGGTCTGAATGTTGATATTTCCCTCAAATTTATATATTGGAAATAATCCCCAATGCTATAGTATTAAGAGTTGGGGCCTTTAGGCGTGATTAGGTCATGAGGGCTCCACCATCATGAATGGGATTAGTATGCCTGTAAAAGAGGCTCAAGGGGCTTGTCTCTGCCCTCCACCCTCTGAGGATGCAGCAACACGGCTGATCCATGAGGAACAGGCCCTCACCAGACACCAAATCTGCTGGTGCCTTGATCTTGGACTTCTAGCTCCCAGAACTGTAAGCAATAAATTATACTGTTTATAAACTACTCAGTCTATGGTATTTTGTTATAGCAACCTAACACTGATTAAGTCAGTGTCCTTTGAAGCACAAAAGTCTTTACATTTTGAATATGACCATTTTAACTATTTTTTATTTGGTTGCATTTACTTTGGTGTCTAAGCAATATTTTAACCAGTGCTTTTTTGCTCATGATTATATCCCTCTCAATGTCTTTTCTAAGTACACCTAATTCATGGCATATACCTAGTCTCTCCCCAGTTCTCCATGCAAATGAGCTTGCCTCCTATTCTCTGAGAAAGTTGAGATGATTTGCCATAAATTCTTCAACTTCCTCTGTCTCAATAAGTTTCCATGTATTTTCACTCTTTTCCCTTTTATACTCTCTTTCTTTTGAAGTACGGGAATTTTCCTTTTCAAAATGAATACCTCCACCTGGTCCATTCCATCCCTCTTCTTCTTGGACTTTAATTCAGTGATTGATCTTTTTCTCCCCACTAGCATCAATAATATTTTGTTCTCTACTAATCTTTCTTTTCTGCCTTCATACAATCTCAGGTCTTTGTTGCCCCTTTAAGGAAAAGAACTGAGGGGGAGCTTTGCCCAATTTTATTTTTCCTTTAAGCTACCAACCTCTTTGACTCCTTCCCTTTACTTTTAATCTTGAAAGAGCAGTTTCACTTCGTCTAAAATATTGTAGTAATCCTCTCAGTGGCCTCCAACTCCAAAGTCTCCCCTTGGACTCCTCTTACACACTTTCCATCAGTTGAATCTTCCCAAAGTAAAGTTCTTATCACCTAACTCTCCTGCCTAAAAACTTTGATGACTCATTTAATATCGAGTTATCTATAGGACCTCCCAGCCTAATATTCAAAGCCCTTCATAACATGTTCTCTCAACTCTGATAGATCTGAACAACTCATTTTTCCGTGAACACCCCCTTGCCACTAGTTTCCTGCGTAATGCCTTTTCCCCAGAATGCCTGTCTTCCTTCAGTTCTTCCTATGGAAATTCTGTGTAAAATTTAAATGCCTTGAAGTCTCTGTTGATCATCTCTTCCCCTTCCACCAGAGGGCGCTCTCCAATCTTTGAATCCCTATCACATCGTAAACGACTGTGTGGCCCTTACTATTTGACCTCGTATTATAGCTTTTGAAAGTAGATTGTGAATTCTGTGAAGGCAGAGACTTACCTATCTGTGGACCTCTCCAGCAGCCATCCAGAGCTGGTAGAGCCAGTAGGTATTTCTTGAATTGATTTATTGAATTGAGTATTTCTTGAATTATTTTGATTTAAATTGAAAACAAGAACCTGGACACCTACATCTGTGGAGAAAAATCTTGAAAAGATAAAGCAGAAAACATGGGGTAGACAGTGGGAGGTGAAACTGAGAAGGTAATTTATGCTTTAGCTTTACAGCAAATCAGAGCACCTGGAGTTCAAAACCTCATTTTTCTGAATGTCAGTTTTGTTTTTGAAAAACAATCAGTGCATAGCATATTTACTCTTTAATCTCAAAACATTAAGAGTAAAAAAAAAAGTGGAACTGGTTGAGTAAAATGATATAAAGTCACCTTATCTGACAAACTGTATCATCTGTTTTGAATGAAGGCCCTAGAATTGTTGTGAAGGATGTCATGTTCATCTCCCAATTATGGAGATAAAAAGTAATGAGTGCAGGAACTTTGTAAAGTCTAAAGCACTGCATATAAGTTGACCTTTAAAGTTAAAAATATTTCTTACAAAATGTAGATCAGTTTATATGCTTATTGACTACTGTTAGCTGGTTGGTAGGTGGTAGCAGTCTCTCAGCTGGCTCTTTAAGGATGGATGGGTCATGAAATCAATATCATGACCAAAATCAATATATTCTCAAGGATAAACCCAGTCCCAAACTTTTATATTAAAAAGTCTAAGTCAACCTGTGTACTAGATCGTACTCAACCTCCATCATATGCATAGTGTTATTAACTCTGTTGAGTGTTCAAATGACACTAAATCGATTAAATATTTACCTGTTTGGGTTGGGTGACTTAAAGTGATTTTGTTTTATTAACTTTCAGGTCTTAATAGGAAAATGATACTCTTCATTATTTTTCCTTCCTTCATTACCCTTCCTTTTGGGCTCTTTGAATTGATTTCTAAATTGTAAGTTCTTGAAAGCTGAGAAACTGTGCCATACATTTTTGTAAACCCTAGTCCTACCAGGACCTCTTTAGCATTATAATTATTCAGTAGTACCAATAGTGATAATCCTTAATATTTATTGAGTGCTTACTAAGGGGTAGACACTATACTAAGTACTGTATATTCATTATTTCGTTTAATTCTCATAGCAACTTTGTGAGTTATTTCAAAGGAAGAAATGAGACTTAAATAATTTGCCCAAGGTCACACATTGCATAGGTGGCTGAGCCAAGATTGGAACCCAGGTGGTCTGACTCCAGAGCCTGTGCTCTTAACCACTACACTATCTTCTTTAATAAATGTCTATTCTCAGTGATGCTAATTAGAACCAAGCTGTGTGCATGGCATATGTGCAGTGACATCCTGTCTATGTTTTTATTGTGTAATATACCCATGATACTGTGAGCCCACAGCTGGTGTCCATTAATGATAATGGTGTGGGAATTCAAAAGTAATTTCCAGAGCATCTTGAGTACAAGACATAATTTTCATTTTTCAGTGATCTTTAAATTCTGGGGCTTAAAAGGGACTTGTTATTTGGTTACCCAAAATAGTTTTCTTCCTTTTCTGAAAGTTGGATTTGAAATGGAGATAATATAAGACTACAGTGTGCTTTCTGATATTATTTCAGTAGGATTTTTTCACTTTTATTTTTTCTAAGCTCCTCTAAAGGGGGAGGTAGAGGCAACGTGTTTTGTTTTGTTTTGTTTTGTTTGAGACAGAGTTCACTCTTGTCGCCCAGGATGGAGTGCAATGACGAGATCTCGGCTCATCACACCCTCCGCATCCCGAGTTCAAGCGATTCTCCTGCCTCAGCCTCCGGAGTACCTGGATTACAGGCATGCGCCACCACGCCCAGCTAATTTTGTATTTTTAGTAGGGACGGGGTTTCTCCATGTTGGTCAGAATGGTCTTGAACTCCTGACCTCAACTGATCCACCCACCTCGTCTTCCCAAAGTGCTAGAATTACAGGCATGAGTTTTACTGCATGTAGCCTGTTTCACTACCTTCTTGATGTCATTATATTTGCCAGGTTTCTCTAGATAGCAGATCAGATCCATGACTGACAGACACAGTGGTGGTGGGGGACATGGAAGATCATGCCAGTGACCTTCCTGTTCAGCTCAGGGATGACCTTACCCACAGCCTTGTCAGTGCCAGTAGATGCAAGGATGATGTTCTGGAAAATTCCACAGCCATTGTGCCATAGTTTCCCAGAGGGGCCATCCACGGTCTTCTGGGTGTCAGTGATGGCATGGACTGTGGTCATGAATTCTTCCATGATGCCAGAATTGTCATGGATGACCTTGGCCAGGGGAACTAAGCAATTGGTGGTACAGGAGGCATTACTGACAATCTTGAGGCCGTTTTTGTACTTCTCATGGTTCACACCCATTACAAACATGGGGATGTCGGCAGAGGGGGCAGAGATGATGACCTTTTTGGTTCCCCCGTCTAAATGAGTCCCAGCCTTCTTCATGGTAGTGAAGACACCAGTGGACTCCACGATGTAATTAGTGCCAGCATCACCCCATTTGATTTTGGTGGGATCTCTCTCTTGGAAGATGGTGATGGGATTTCCATTGATGACAAGTTTCCCATTCTCAGGCTTGATGATGCTGTGGAACTTGCTATGGGTGGAATCATACTAGAACATGTAGACCATGTAGTTGAGGTCAACAAAGGGATCATTGATGGCAACAATATCCACTTTGCCACAGTTAAAAGCAGCCCTGGTGACCAGGTGACCAGTACAACTAAATTCATTTACCTTGGCCTTCACCTTCGCCATGGTGTCCCAGGGGTGCAGCTGGCCCTGCACAAGAAGATGCTGTTGTCAAACGGGAGGAGCAGAAAGCCTAATTTTCAAAATATTTATTTGAAAAATGTTTTATACATTGGTGGACTTTAGACTGTTTTATATTAAAATACATAAATACATGAATAAATTTATGCCAATAAATTTGACAACTGAAATGACATTTCTTGAGAGACATAAACAACCAAAGCTCACCCAGGAAGAAAAAGATAACTGGAGTAGCCCTATGTCTTTTAAAGAAATTTAATTAATGGTTTAAAATCTCAAAACCAAAAATAAAACTGTATTCCTAGATAGATTTACTTATATGTTGTACTAGTTCTATACAAACTCTTCCTAGCTGGCTTTTTTAAAAAAGAAGCTGACAAACTGAAATCATGTGGAAATGGAAAGAACGTAGAATAGCCAAAACAATTTTGAAAAAGAAAAGGCTGGAGATTTCACTCTCATTGATTTTAAATATAAAGCACCAGTAATCAAAATTATATGGTTTAGGCTTAAGGATAGATATATTCATCAGTGAAACAGAATAGAGAGTCCAGAAATGGACCCACATATATACAGTCAATTGATTTTTTTAACAAAGGTACCAAGAAAAAATTGGATATCCCTGTGCAATAACCTCAACCTTTATCATACTCGTTATACAAAAAAAATTACAGTAGTCCCTCTGTATCTGGGGGGGATTGGTTCCAGGACCCATTGAGGATACCAAAATCCCTTATATAAATGGTATAGTATTTGCATGTAACCTATGTACATTCTCCCATATACTTTTTTTTTTTTTTTTTTTGAGACAGAGTCTCACTCTGTTGCCCAGGCTGGGGTACAGTGGTGCAATCTTAGCTCACTGCAGCCTCTGCCTCCCAGGTTCAAGCAGTTCTCTGCCTCAGCTTCCCGAGTAGCTGGGATTATAGGCACCCACCACCATGCCTGGCTAATTTTTGTATTTTTAGTAGAGATGGGGTTTCACCATGTTGGCCAGGCTGGTTTCGAACTCTTGGTCTCAAGTGATCCGCCTGCCTCGGTCTCCCAAAGTGCTGGGATTACAGGCATGAGCCACAGCGCCCAGCCTGTAGCTACTAACTTTTGAAGTAATACTGATACTTCTTCAGAAAGACCGTGTCTTCTAGTTTTAATATTGGAAGTAACATCTCTGTGGTCCCCATGGTGGATACAGTATTTTGTGTGGTATACATATTCATAATCAACTTACTTGAGAAGGAAATTTGGGACTTAAATTTTTATAAACATGAACTTTTTAAAGTTTATTGCTGCCAAAAATGTTTATTGCAAAGTAAAAAGGCATCACCACACAAGAAAATAAAGTCTTTATTTACATCAGGAAAATAAATGACAAAATCACTGTGAAAGAGCATACAGACTACTATCTAAATATGTTGCAGCAAGGCTGTTCAGATTGTATTTCCTGCACTTGTATCTAACCTACGATTTCTCACATTTCCCACTGACCTCACTATCTGGAAGCCTAGCAGCTTTGTGCATCTCACAAAAGACATGGTCAGGAAGAATGAACTGTCCTTAGCCACTCATGTACCTGTACACTTCATTTGTTCAGCAAGCATGTGCATGCCGTCTTTGAAAGAGAAGTATTAAGTCCGGTATCAGAAAATGGTGGGGGAAAGTGATTGCTGGCCGTATTTCAGATTTAACACCATATGAGAAATGTTAATGCATCTCACCATTAGATAAGACCATGACAAAGGCTGGAAATTTAAAGCAAAGATCCTGCAACATTCATAACCACCCACCCCAGCTTATTTTAATGCAACGAGTAATAATAGTTTTTGAAAAGTTAACATTCTGATTCAAATGTCAAATGTCAAACTTTATGGACTTCGCTGACAGCAGCAGGTAAATTGGACTGGCATAACAAACTGGGATGAGTAGTTACACATTTATGGCCTATATCAGAAGCTCTAAACAATTCAAAGCATAAAGGATAATGATAATAGTCCAGCCAAAGGGCCAGACTAATAGTGAGAGACCACTGGCCGCCCTTTATTGCTAAAAAGCAGTAATCTTGGTGAAGCCTGGGAGAACCCCACACTTTTCTTTAGGACTGAGGCTGTGAGAGCATCCATGGACATTACAGTTTGTCTACTTTAAGCCCACACTGAAACCATAATCTCTCCCAAATGCATTGAAACTTGTCCCTGAAATCTGCCCCTAGATTTTGACTGTGAAGGAGTCAGAGTTAAGTAACTATGATATTGAGAAAAGCTGGAATGTCTAGGTTGTGGGAAGTGAGAGAAAAGAGAATATAATGATAAAATTGCATCTGTAAATCACATAGAGTAGGGAGTCAGGAAGGACATAGGATTTCCCCATTGATGTATCTTTGTGTCAAGAGCTGAAAAATGTAGGAGGGTACTGCCTTACTCTTCTGAGCTAATCAAAAGCAGCAGCAAGTACACAGTGAAATAAGATTTAGTTGTTAAGTGGCAGGGAAGAGTGTTACAGTTTGAAAGTTTATGTTGTATACTAGACATTATGTCTACTGTGGAGGAGAGACAAATATGAAACAGTTTCTTCCTGTTCACTGAGCCTATATATTTTTAAGGGATATAAAATGTTTGCACACAGGGGCCTGTCTCATTTCCTCTCTTAGAGCTCAAGCCCTTAATCCAAGTATTCTCAGATTCAGATGTGAGGAATAAGTTAGTGTGCCAGGGATTTTTTTCCTTTTTCATTATTTTATGTAATTAAGTGGCTTCTCACCTTTTCTTTTTTTAGGCAGTCGTCATAGAATTATCATTTCTGCCCTCTTGTTCCATTATGGAATGAAATTTCTGTTGTCCTAGGTCATCAGTGCCTAAGCCATTTGGGGACTAAAAAAATAAGTGTGCTGTATAGTTGAGGATTTTATTATTTCTGCCCCAAATATTTTGACTTTAATTTTGAAGGGAATATTTCTAAGATGTACCTTTTTAAACAGAGAATGTTTATCTTACTTTAATCTATTGTTGATTCAAGGTCATGTTTAGGAATGTCAGTGTTCTGTGTTGTAGATATATATGGTGCAGGGCATGAAGCTGAATGATTTAATTTGTCACTGTAGAGCCCAGCACTGTCACAGCCCCTTCTCCCCTGGGCCCTTGAACTGCCTTGGTTTTCAGGCTTCTGGGTATCCACCTAGCGTGGATACTAAGGAGCATGTCCTTAGGCACTCTTTGCATGCTGTCTTCCCTCGCTGCCTTCAAGGGCTGCTTATGAGCTGGTAACTCTTTGTTGGATTAGGCTGTAGAATGAGTTTCTTTTCTCCCTCTTTTGTAACTGGCTTTCTTATGTGCCAGTGTCTGCTACTTGCAACCTTGCTACCTACTCTGTCATTATTTCCAACCTCTGCTTCTGCTTCTAATCTCTGTTCTATCTGACAGCTCTCTCCACTTACCTTCTTGTCTTCTTCTCCTTTGTGTCGTACACATTGTCAGCAGATTGGAAGAAGGTTTTTCCTACAAATAGCCAGTGCAGCTCTTTAGCACTTTTGGCTATTTTTGTTGCCAGGTGTTCAGGGACTTGATCTGAAACTTAAATACTATTTTTTTAAAGGTGTTTCTGAATTTGAAACCAGGGATTTGTCCAGAAACCTGTCTCTATATAAATGAAGTTTTACTTTACCTTATAAAATATAGTGACCCTAGCTGGGTGCAGTGGCTCACACCTGTAATCCCAGCACTTTGGGAGGCTGAGGCAGGTGGATCACGAGGTCAGGAGATAGAGACCATTCTGGCTAACATGGTGAAACCCCGTCTCTACTAAAAATACAAAAAAAAAATTAGCTGGGCATGGTGGTGTGCGGCTGTAGTCCCAGCTACTGAGGAGGCTGAGGCAGGAGAATCGTTTGAACCCAGGAGGCAGAGGTTGCAATGAGCCAAGATCGTGCCACTGCACTCCAGTCTGGGTAAGAGAGCGAGACTCCATCTCAAAAAAGAAAGAAAGAAATATAGTGACCCATACTAGGAATATCTCTTGTTTTAAATAAGAGTAGAATAATTTAGTTTTTGTATTTATTATCCAGCATATTGGCTTGGTATTCTCAGATGTTTAAGGCCTAGAGAAAATTCTAGTTCTTCTATGAAGGCTTTCTTTACCCTTCTAGAACCTATGCAGACTCTATCATAGCATTTATTCACCTGGCCTTGAAATGTGCATGTTCTGTCCCTTAAAGGCTCTTTGAAATCGAGGAGGGGGTGGGAATCTATTTATATCATCTTTATATTTCCCTCTTTACTACAGCTCTTAAGATAATACCTTGTATATCATAGCTTTCTCCAAAATGTTCTGTTGAGTTGAATAATCCGCTCACTCCCAGGTCCCTTCTGTAGTTTGTGATTGATGCTAGTTGAGGGTTCTTCGCACCAAACGTGTCATCTTGCATTTGCTCACATTAAAACTTCTCTGCCAGTTGCATAGGTTCCTAAGTTTTTCTTGTTGTTTGTCCTCAAAGATCCTGGCTCTTTGTTGTTTCGGGAAATTTAGTGTCAAACAGAAATAAAGTTACTATATGCTTCCCCTTCCAGAGCCATTTAAAAGATAAAATCTTTAAAAATGCTCTGTTCTTACAGAAAAATGCCTATTTGTTCCTCACACATTTTTGCTTCTGAGCCAGTTCATTCCCCACAATAAAACAGCCCCATTTCTTCTTCTTTTTTTTTTTTTTTTTTTTTTTGAGACGGAGTCTCACTCTGTCGCCCAGGTTGGAGTGCAGTAGTGCAATCTCGGCTCACTGCAAGCTCCACCTTCCAGGTTCACGCCATTCTCTTGCCTCAGCCTCCTGAGTAGCTGGGACTACAGGCACCCGCCACCACGCCCGGCTAATTTTTTGTATTTTTAGTAGAGACGGGGTTTCACTGTGTTAGCCAGGATGGTCTCGATCTCCCGACGTCGTGATCCGCCCGCCTCGGCCTCCCAAAGCCCATTACTTTTAAAAAGAGCTTTACTGAGATATAATTTACACATCATACAATTTATCTATTTAAAGTACATAATTCAGTGGCTTTAAGTTTATTCACGGAGTTGTACAACCATCACCACAATATAATTTTAGAACATTTCATGACCTCCAAAAGAAACCTCATGCCCCTTAGCAGTCACTCCACAGTTCCCCAGCTTCCGGTCTGAGGCAAACCACAAATCTACTTTCTGTCTCTATAGATTTGCCAATGCTGGACATTTCATATAAACATAATTATACCTACCATGTGTGGTCTTTTGTGACTGGCTTCCTTCACTTGATACTGCTTGATATTTGTTTTTTTAAAATATTCTTGTATTTATAACTTCTCCTCAGAACAGATGTGGTCTTGTAATTCTCATAAGTCCTTCTGTGGCCTGGTTTTATTGGATTTGTGAGATTTGGTTAAGTTGCAGAATATACTGTTACACGTCAAATAACATTGGCTGCTGATGATAATGAAAATGGCCCTGTTTCAGAGCTAAGATTAGGTTATAGATATATTTCATAAAGCTGAACCAAACTATGGATGTGGTCAAATGAATTGGGATATATGGGACTCCATGGTTTTCACACTGACCCATTTTCTAATGGGTTATTTGAGGCTTTGAGGTTTTTAATTCCTAAGGATCATAAAGCGCTGGAACTGGAAGGGACCCAGCAGTCATGAAGCTTAGTCCCTCTTCTCTAACTCCTATCCCATTTTACAGAATTCAGAATGTTCATTGTTCAAGATCAAATAGTTAATTAATAACAGAACCAATTATAGCAAAATTACAACTAATGTGTGTCGATTCCTAATCCAAGGTTCTTTACTTCCTTTTGGATTTTGTTGCTGCTGTATCCTGGGTTCTCTAGAAACAAGAGCCTGACTGGAAATTAAGTGAAGCTTTATTTGGTGGTACAATTTCAGAAGAGTAAGAGTGAAGGAAAAGAGATGAGAAGTGAGAAGCTTTGAGAAGCAAAGCAAGGCGATTAGATTACCATGTTAGCAATTGTGTCATGATGATCCTCAAAGAGACACAGCTGGTTATTCAGCAAGTACATATGCTTGACCATGTGCAATATCTCCAGATAGGATAGATAGAACAGTTCAGCCGGGCACGGTGGCTCATGCCTGTAATCCCAGCACTTTGGGAGGCCGAGGCAGGTGGATCACTTGAGGTCAGGAGTTCAAGACCAGCCTGGCCAACTTGGTGAAACCCCGTCTCTACTAAAAATACAAAAATTAGCCAGGCGTGGTGGCTACTGGGGAGGCTGAGGCAGGAGAACCGCTTGAACCCCGGAGCCAGAGGTTGCAGTGAGCCGAGATCGTGTCGCTGCACTCCAGCCTGGGCAACAGAGTGAGACTCTGCCTCAGAAAAAAAAAAAAAAAAAAAGAACAGTTCATAAGAGCAAAGAGGGAGAGGGAATTTATCTGCCCATCTCCTCTCTGGCTGCTTGTTTCCCATTATCAAAGGTCAGTCATTGAGAGTCAACTCACAGTTCTGAGTGGTGTCATGCTGCCCTTCCATTTGGAAAGCCAGATTCCATGCCCTGGTGAAGGATTTCATCCAAGTTTGGAAGTGGTAGGAGAATCCATAAGCTCTGGGTATATAGTTAATTTGTAGTCAACAGGGAGGATTTCCTCCTCCCTCCTGCAGTGTCGCTGGTTGTCCTCAGGGATGATGAGACAATGGTGTGGAGGGAAACTGAGGAGGTGTTTAAGGGTCAATGAGATAATGGTGTGGAGGAGAACCAAGGAGAGGTGTCTGATACACTTGCCAAGAGAGTGCCCTTCCTAGCCTAGGTTTCTGAAGTCATCCTTTATGAGCATGATGACCCCTTCACTAGTGTATTTGAAGGAATTGCTTAAATTGACAGTCATGTTCTTTTTTCTAATGAGACATTTTTTCACACTGCTATGGCTGACACTCTTTAGAGTATTGAAACATGTAACTAAAACTGTCATTAGGAAACTTGTTCTCCTGGCCATCTCTCTTTTCTAGAAAAAAGAAAACACCTGGAAAGGCTTTTCAGAATTATAATTGCTTGGTACCTGGGTTTCTGTGTAGGTTGCCCCACATGCAGAGATTTCCTCAGTCAATTCAATTCTTATTCTTCTTTGCAGATGAACTGACTAGCCTATATTGAGATTTCTCCTGCTCTGGCTATTTAGAGTTTATTTTCACTGTATTTGCCCTACTCTCTTTCATTTAAATATTACTTCAGATTTTTTCTATCCTGGTTTGTTTATATGCTAGTTTTCCTCCTGGATATCTTTAATTTTTGGGAATCCCCCCACTACCTTGAATTTTAAATGCTTGTTGACTACCTAAATATAAGCTGGAGTATTTGTTCTAGGCCAAGTTGTCAGAAAGAATTTGGACAGTGGACAAAGAAGTAATTAAAGCTTTAAGTTCTTCAGTGAATAACTGCAAATGAAAATGTTAAAGTTAGTTGTTTGGAAAGGTTTGAAGATGAGAGAGAATCATATGTAGATTAATGAATAAGGGAGGAGGTTATTTCAATTTGGGGACAAATGGGAAGAAATACCAGGATAAGGAGGTAAAATGGTGGTTAGAAAATACCTGGTATAGAAAATGAAGAAGATCACGCAAAGAAAAGGAGATGTATAATCATGACATTTATAGAATTAGAGAATCGTCAGTGCTGGAGGAGGCCTTAGAAATAATTTAGTTTAATCCAGTTAATGTATAGGTGAAGAAACTGAGGCTGAAAGAGGTTAAGTAACTTAAGGTCACACAATAGTTAAGATCAGAGGCCAAGATTTGAACTGAGGCCTTTGGATTGCAGATGATTGTGCCACATCTACCTTGTACCACAGAGTACCACAGCTACTTTAAGAATGTTTCATATTTCCTTTCCTGAAGAGTTATTTTTCCTATTTGGTGGCTTTTTCATAGCAATAATTGGTAAAATTTAAAGGACTTGATTTTTAATTTATTTTCAATGTTTTAAAATGCAGTGCATAGTAAAGCTTGTAGTGTGTATAGTGACTTTATGTTGACTGTATAGTGTCAGTTACAGGGCTTCAACAAGCAAATGAGATCCTCTTAGTAGCTGAGGATAGTGCTAATCATTTAATAAAAGCACTTTAGTAGTTGGTTTTGTCGTAAAAACATAGACTACTATCTAAACCCAAATCAAGTTATAAAACACTCCAGTGTTTTTCTGGAGTCCAAATAATTGTTCTTGTGTTTGATCCTTCTACAGTGCTACTACTAGTCTATAAGGTGCCAGAGTCATTAATCCTGGGCCAAGTAAAAAAATAAAATAAGACACAAACAACTTCCACCCCAGCTACCCACCCTAGCTCCTGGTCACAAAGCTTTGTGAGAGAAGCAGGCCTGCATTTCAGATCCTATAGCCAGGTGCCTTTGAGCAGTGCACAAACTGTGCAATCTTAGGAAACAGCTCCACTCTTTTTTTTTTTTTTGAGACAGAGTCTTGCTCTGTCACCCAGGCTGGAGTACAATGGTGCGATCTCAGCTCACTGCAACCTCCATATCCTGGGTTCAAGCGATTCTCCTGCCTCAGCCTCCTGAGTAGCTGGGATTACAGGCGCATGCCACCACGCCCAGGTAATTTTTGTATTTTTAGTAGAGATGGGGTTTCACCATGTTGGTCAGGCTGGTTTTGAACTCCTGACCTCGTGATGTGCCCGCCTCGGCCTCCCAAAGTGCTGGGATTACAGGTGTGAGCCACTGCGCCCAGCCAGCTCCACTCTTTTGGAAGCAGATCCTTGTGTACCTTTCATCCTTGTGATTCTGGTATTACCTTTTTGAAAACTGTCATATCACTCACAGTTTTATCCCAAAGAGTTTACATATGATTAAAATATGGGTAGACTCTAATTAGAGGATTATTAATATATTCTCCAAAGAATAGAATTAGCTATAATTCTGTAGAATTATTATAGCTAGAATAATTCTATTCTTTGGCGGACAACCCCTATGAAAATAGCATTCAGTTGATGATTACAAGCTGTTAAACCATTCTTTGTATTAGATGTTTCTGCATTCACTCAAGAATCAGTTTCTATAATCAAGATGTTATTTGTTGTGGAATTAGTTAATGTGTATTTGAAGAGACTCTAGTAAAATCTGACAGGTTTGGGATTTTTATGGTTGTAAACAGTTGTTCCAAATGGCTCTGGAGAGCGGACGATTGCAGGGAAGATAATAGGATAGAGGTTGGGATAAAAGCTGCTCCCACACCCTGATGCTTTCTTCCCTCAATGCCTCATTTTCACCTGTGGGCCAATGATTAGGAAAATTAAAACAACACTGTTTGTCATGTTATTAGTAGCTGTTAATCCTTTACTATAACTGCCAGAGATTTTGTGTTTTAAAAGACATAAGTGATCATATATACATTACATAAAGGAGTTGAACATGAGAAGGCACACAACCATAGATATATTCCATAGGAGTGTTTTTTATAAAATGCACAATTTCAATGCTTTAAAGGTTGGGTGCTTACAGTTTGCTATTTGCTTTCACACATGTGATGACGTTTAATCCTGACTATAATTCTATGAAATGGAAATTATTAATCTCATTTTGTGAATAACTTGACTTGCTCAGTGCCTCTTCTTTTCATATTCTGAATTCTTTCCTAAACTATCTTATCTGTGCTTACAGCTTCAGTTACCATCTATAAAATTAGTAACTATATCAAATTTATATTTCTCACCCTGAGCTTCAGTTTTTTTATATCTAATTATCTTGTTAGCCTTTCCATTTGGATCTCTCAGAATGAACTGTGCTCATGGACTTCCCTATCAAACCTGATCCTCTTACAGTGTTTTCTTTATTAATGAATGACATCATCCATCATCCATCTGATTGTGCAAAACTAGAAACCTAGGTCTTGCCTTAAGCCATCCTTATTCTTGTCTCATATCCAGTATGTCACAGAGTCTTCTCAATTTTGCTTCCTACATAACTCAAATCTGTCTGCTTTTCTCCATCTCCACTGCCACCGCTCCCATCCAAGCTCTCTAGCATCATCTTTTTCTGCTATTCCAGTAAAAATACTAGTATTTGGGCTTTTCACCCACTCATATTCATTCTCCACACAGCAACCAGAACGATCCTTGCAAAACACTAATTTCAAGATGTCACTACCCATCCCACCCTCCTTAAAACTCTAATGAACTTTACTTCAAGAACTTCCCATTGCTCTTAAAATAAAGACTAAATCTTTACCATGACTGGCAAGGACTACTGTGGTTGCTTTCCTTCCATGTTCATCTTTTGCCAGTATCCCCCTAACTCTCTGAGCTTTTTAATGTACCACATTCTCTCCTGCTGCAAACTTTTGCCTTCCCCTTGTTTGAAGTTGTTTTCCTGCTCTAAGTTAGTTACCTCCTATTCCATCTGATTTTAGCTTCCTCTGGGAAGCCTTCCCTGACTCCTAATCCACAACAGATCAAGTCTCCCTGCAGTATTATCTCATAATATCATCTACCTCTTCTTTGTAACACTTAGCACAGTTACATTGTTGTAATTATTTGTGTGATATTTTAAAAATAGCATGCATCTCTCTTACCAGACCATGGACTCCCTCATGACAGGAAGTGTGTCTCATTTTATGTCCTGTTACATCCCCATCACCTAGGATACTACCCAGCACATACTAGACCCTCAATATACATTTGTGAATGAATGAACAAATGAATTCAGTATTCTCTAAGGCCCTTTCTGGCTCTAACATTCTATGATTCTATAAGGGACAGAGAAGTATACCACTGGATAAGTATTAAATGGAGTGTAATTGTTCACTGTGTTTAAGAAATGGTCATGGTGTCTTTTGTTGGGACTAAAACTGATATATTAGAGTGGGGCTTCCCAAAATCAGAGTGAAAGGACTTCTGGTCTCTAATATTGTTCCTAGGCACTATCTCAGGGTGTCCTGAGAAATATTTTGATTCTGGAAATGGAAACAAATGTTATGTAAAAAGAAGTGGCTGTGGAAGCAATAGTACCCAACTAGTAACAAGTACACCTTGCACTTGGCTCTTAGATTCAAATACCATTCTCAGGTAAAGGAATGAAGGATCCTTAGAGAAATGGCTGATTCTCGGATGGGGACAGGAAATATACAATATAGGCCTGAAGCATCTTATAGTGCCAGACAGTAAGTGCTCAAAAGAAACACAATGGTTGCGTATGTTAAAGGGACACAGGATCCAACTGAAAGAGCTCCCAATGGTCAATGCCAGAAAAATTTGAGCAACAAAATAAAGTAGTATTGCATTGTAACCCAAAGTATAAAACCAATATACATAAGTCCATACTGATATAAATAAAAGTCTGAATAAATTGGAGAGACTAGAAAAAGCTATAATAATTGGGAGAAAAGACAAATCTCCCATGAAGAAAAATTCAAAATAATATATGTAACTACTTTGTTCTCAAGGAGGTGGAGCACAACTCCTCACTCCTTTAGTATGGGCTGTACATAGTGACTTACTTCCAAAGAATAGAGCACATAAAGAGGAAAAAAAAAAAGAGTTAACTTTACAGTGGAAAATTCTGACAGACACTGCCTTAGCCAGGCAATGAAGATCAGCATTAACAGTGATAAATGTTCATAGTATTACCCTTGATATGACGTGATAAAAATGGCACTTTATCTCTGTAGTTCTTCCTCCCTATAAGTTCTTCCTCCTTATAAAAACCTATAAGCTCAGTTAATCATGAGGAAAACATCAGACGAATCCCCACTGAGAGACATTCTACAAAATACTTGACTAGTACTCCTCGAAACTGTCAAGATCATAAAAAAACAAGGAAAATCTAAAAAACAGTAACGGCCAAGAGGAGCCTAAGGAGACATGACTACAAAATATATTGTGAGATCCTAGAATAGAAAAAGAGCATTAGGTTAGAACTAAGGAAATGTGAATAAAGTATGGATTTTATTTTAAAATAATCATATTGGTTATTGTGACAAATGTGCTGTACTAATATAAGATGTTAATAATAGGAAAGGAAATGGTATCAGATATATTGGAAGTCTGTACTATGTTTACAACTGTCAATCTTTAAAACTGTAATATCTTTAAAACTGTTCTTAAGTAAAAATTATTTAAATGTTTTTTTAAAAAGTGACTGGGCTGGGTGCTGTGGCTCATGCCTGTAATCCTAGCACTTTGGGAGACCAAGGTGGGCAGATCACCTAAGGTCAGGAGTTGAAGACCAACCTGGCCAACATGGTAAAACCCCATCTCTACTAAAAATACAAAAATTAGCCCAGTGTGGTCATGGGTGCCTATAATCCCAGCTACTTGGGAGGCTGAGGCAGGAGAATTGCTTGAACCCAGGAGGCAGAGGTTGCAGTGAGCAGAGATTGCATCACTGCACTCCAGCCTGGGTGACAGAGCAAGACTCCATCTCAAAAAAAAAAAAAAAAAAAAAAAAAAAAAAGTGACTGAATGTATACACTAATTAGGAGGTGAAAGATGGAAAGAGTTTAACAGGGCTCTGGAATTTCAGGACCAGTGAGAAATAGTCAATTTAGGATCTAATTATTTGCTTTGTAGGTTTATGTATTGCCCATTTGGGGTAGATTTAGGAAAATATTTTCTAAATTCAAGAAAAAAAGGCCAGGCTGGGCACGGTGACTCACGCCTGTAATCTCAGCACTTTGGGAGGCTGAGGCAGGCAGATCACTTGAGGTCAGGAGTTTGAGACCAGCCTGGCCGGCATGGTGAAACCCCGTCTCTACTAAAAATACAAAAATTAGCTGAGTGTGGTGGTGTGCACCTGTAATCCCAGCTACCAGTGTGGTGGAGGCTGGAGAATCACTTAAATCTGTGAGGCAGAGGTTGCAGTGAGCTGAGATTATCCCACTGCACTCCAGCCTGGGCGACAGAGCGAGACTTTGTCTCAAAAAAGAAAAAAAAAAAGGCCAGTGTGCCTCACACCTGTAATTTGGGAGGCTGAAGCATGAGGATCACTTGAACCCAAGAGTTCAAAACCAGGCTGGACAACATAGCAAGACCATATCTCTACCAAAAAAAAAAAAAAAAGGGAGCCAGGCATGGTGGCATGTGCCTGTAGTCCCCAGCTACTCAGGAGGCTGAGGTAGGAGGACAGCTTGAGCTCAGGAGGCTGAGGCTGCAGTGAGCCATGGTCACACCACTGCACTCCAGCCTGGCCAGCAGAGTGAGACTCTGTCTCAAAAGAAAAAAGAAAAAGAAAAATACTCTTTAGTTATCAGATACTCCTCACGCATAACTTCTCTATCATTTTTTTCTTTCTAGTGTTTTGAATTTTATTACTTGAGCTGAAATATTCTAAAGATGTAACCACTCTCTTTTTTTGCACACTGCTTAAGATGAAAAGAAATCATTTATATGGAAACTAGAATAGCTGATATTCCAGACTAAGGTAATAAGCTTCTGCATTAATAATTCATAGATGTAATTTTTGTGAAAGATATGGTTTATATTAATCTTCTGGTGTTCCTAAATTTGATTTTTTAAAAAAGTTTATTCACTAAACTAAAATTTATTGTGGTCATATACAGGGTGATCTAGGGGTCAGGAAGGTTACTTGTACATAGATCCTGCCCACAAGAAGATTATTGTTTAGTGCTGGAGACAAGACATGTTTGTAAACAACTAAATCATAAAGTAGAGGGTTATAACTTCCCAATAAAGATGTTGATAAAATACTATCCAAAATCAGTAATGGAAAAGATCATTCCCAATTGGAGAACTCTGGGAAGGTTTCATAGAGGAATTAGTAGGTTGACCTAGACTTGAATAATTTCAGATTCCTCTAAGTCAAGAGTTATATATTATTGATATATGTACTTCCAGCACATAGTAGGTATTAAATAACATTTGTTGACTGACTGAAGGATTTTAAATGCAAATGGAGATGACAGAAAGGACAAGGAAAGATATTCTAGTTCTAACTATTGCTTCTAACAATGTTGTATGAAACAAATATCTATTCTATCTTTTTTTCTTATTGATTCCTCATTTGATAAATGAGTTAATTTGATTATGTCACTTTCCATTTTTACATCTCAACAAATACATTATTTATAAATAAATTGTTTGCAAAGGCTTTTTATAGTGACTTTTTGATGGCTGGAATATGGAATGGAGGAGCAAAGCCAGCCCTTTATTCACTAGGGTTACTCTGTTTTTTAAGGAGCCCACTGTCCAGCTTAAGGTTTATTCGGGTTACTTATACTCTTGTGTGCCTTATTTCTTTAAGCTACTTTGAAGCTTGTGGAAGTATCGGTCAGATGGTGGTACAGATTCCAGGAGAAGTAAAACTCAGTCAAATGAGTGGTCTACTTCTTAACAACTCTGGTTAGAGGTCTGGTTTGGGAGCCAACTCTGGTTAGAGGTCTGGTTTGGGAGCTTAAAACTATGTTTGAAATAAAGATTGCATATCATCTGTGGATTTCAGTTGCATGGGCTATCTCCCTCATTTCTATGGATAACTAAGACATGGCTGGTAGCACATGCCAGCCATTTTTAGCAGGGTTACCCTGTTGGTTGCACTATTGCAATTTGTTTTTAAATTGACCCAACTTTTAAATCTGTAGGCAACAGCAATAATGCATGCTGCCTTTCCGCCAAGAAGTACAAAGTGGCTTAGCAGTGGATTTGTAGGTATATGATTATATTCAAAATTAGTGTAGGTATGAGATCAAAATCATAATGAGGCCGGGCATGGTGGCTCACGCCTATAATTCCAGCACTTTGGGAGGCTGAGGCAGCAGATTACTTGAGGCTAGGAGTTCAAGACCAGCCTGGCCAACATGGCAAAACCCTGTCTCTACTAAAAATACAGAAATTTGCCAGGCATGGTAGTGAGCACCTGTAGTCCCAACTGCTTGGGAGGTTGAGGCACAAGAATCGCTTGAACCTGGGAGACGGAGGTTGCCATGAGACGAGATCACACCACTGCACTCCAGCCTGGGCAACAGAGTGAGACTCTATCTCAAAAAAAAAAACCAAAATAGCTAAATTGGACTTCATCAAAATAAAAAACTTTGTGCTGCAAATGTCACCAAGAAAGTAAAAAGACAACCCACAAAATGGGAGAAAATATTTGCAAATCATGTAACTGATAAGGGACTCATATCCAGAATATATGAAGAACTCTTACAACTCAATAATGAAAAGATAGCCCAATAACAAAAGGGCAAAGGATTTGAATAGACATTTCTCCAAACAAGATACAAAAATGGCCAATAAGCACATGAAAAGATGTTCCACATCATTAGTCATAGGGAAAATTAAAATCAAAACGACAGTGAGATACCACCTCATACCCATTAGGATGGCTATAATTAAATGGATAGACAAGCCTTGCTTGTGAGGATGTGGAGAAACTAGAACCCTCCTATACTGCTGGTAGGAATAGAAAATGGTATAGCCACTTTGGAAAACAGTTTGGCAGTTCCTCAATAAGTTAAACTCTATGTTTATAGAGTTACCATGTGACCCAGCAATACCACTCCTAAGATGACAACCGAGAGAATTGAAAATAGATGTCCACACAAAAATTTGTTAATGAATGTTCATAGCAGCATTTTTCATAATAGCTTAAGAGTGGAAACAACCCAAATGTCTATACACTGAGAAAAGGATAAACAAAATGTGGTATATCCATGTAATAGAATATGATTTTGCAATAAAAAGAAAGTATTGATACATACTACAACATAGATGAAGCTTGAAAAAGTTATGGTAAAACCCAAAGGGCCACAAGTCGTATGATTCCCTTTTTATAAAATGTCCAGAATAGGCAAACCATTAGAGACAAAAAATAGATTAGTAGTTGCCAGGCGTTGGTAGGGATTAGGAAATGTGTTGGCAGGAATGAGAATTAGCTAATGGATACGGGGTTTCTTTTAGGAGGGACAAAAATATTCTAAAATTAGATTGTTGTAAACATATCAAAAATCACTGAATTGTGCACTTTAAATGGTGAATTTTATGATAGGTAAAGTATATCTCAATAAATCCATTTTTGAAAAAGAATTGTTTGTCATAGATGTTTGTATTATAAAATTTATTGATCTTTATGGTAGGGAAAGGGTCACCCCACCAACACATAACATTTAAAACTTTCCACAGGCCTAGGAACATTAAGCTAAAGGACAAATCAGACAGCAGGCTAGAGGGCACCCATGTCTGGCCTAGTAATTGGTCAGAGGAAGTTTAAACAGTTTTTTCTTTTTCCCTCTCCCCTCCTTTCCCCTCCTCTCCCCTCCCCTCTTTTTTGAGACAGTCTTGCTCTGTCGCCCAGGCTGGAGTGCAGTGGCACGATCTCAGCTCACTGCAACCTCTGCCTCCTGGGTTTAAGCGATTCTCCTCCCTCAGCCTCCCACATAGCTGGGATTACAGACACCCGCCACCATGCCCAGTTAATTTTTTTGTATTTTTAGTAAAGACGGGGTTTCACCACGTTGGCCAGAGTGGTTTTGAACTCCTGACTTCAAGTGATCCGCCCGCCTCAGCCTCCTGAAGTGCTAGGATTACAGGCATGAGCCACTGCGCCTGGCCTTAGTTTTTTCATTGACTAACAGTTGAATTATTTCCTAAGAGGACGTCCTCACAGTAAAGATGATACTGGCATGCTAGACCTCTATAGCAAAATCTGAATTAATATCTTCTAAGAATGGTTCCAGTTGGTATTCAGTGTAGAAAAGTTATAGGATAATCTTTTCTTAGGCTATGTGGATGTCTAGTTTTTGATATTTTCAGATTAAGGGAAGTTGAACTTGGCTATCCTTATATAACTTCCAAATGTATTACATTATGTATTGTGGTGTTTCCAAGAATTTGCAAACACTAAAATGTAAAAAGGTTAGGAACTGCTTAGAAAAATTATAGTGACCATTGCTATTCTTGGAAAAGTAATTACACCAACATTGTATTTTAATTCCAGAGCCAAAAAAATGTGTGGCAGAGTCAGCTAGCAAACACCAGGAAAGCGGCTGTGAAGGAAGATTGAAATTTAAATTCATATTAGCCTCTTGAGCCAGTATTTTTGTGCATGGCCCATTGTACTTTTCTATTTGCCTTGAGTTGGCACTGGACGTTGAATAAACCTTGAAGACATAAATGAAAATGCGTATTGGTATGGAAATGTGTAAGGATATGGAAGTGTCCTTGGTGCAATAAAGCGCATAATGCATTTTCTGTCATTTGTCATCAAAATTATTTTTTCACTTTGTGTGGCTTGTCTACTTCCATTCTTGCTGTGAGGTATTAGCACATTTGTAGCTATTTATTAATTCCCCTTTTTATTTTCTCTTGAGTTCTGTCCTACTTGTTCCTTATTCAGGGTTAAATTTAAAATGTTCACGTCTTTTTCTTTGGGGAATATTTAAGAAAGGAAGACTACGACATCACTCCATCTTCTTCAATGAAAGGAGAACTTCATTCATTCATTCAGGAATTATTTGCTGAGTATGTACTCTGTCCAGGGTATTATGCTAGGTGTTGGGTGTTTCTAAATTAATCAAGGAGATGACTGCAGAGCTGATTTCTAAGGTACTGTTTAAAGTAACATTTCAGTGCTGTGCATAATGATAGCAGCAAAGAGACTATACAACCGTAGGTCAGAAGAAACAGAATAATTCCACTGAACTATCTGTGACAGAGTGACAAATGACAACAGATCTTGTTCAAGCCCTGATCATGAGCTGAAGGAATAACTGCATTTCCTATTAGTCAGATAGTGCTTTGACCTGATATTAAAGTCAACTGTTCTCATATTTAGGATACAACAGCATTGTATTCACTTATCAAAGAGAATGGGTGACAAATACTACATTTCTCCTTTCTGCTCTTCTCCTTCTGCCCCTTCCTTACACTCTGAATGCCCTTTCTAACCACTCCTATCATTTTGTTTCTCCTCCTCCTATATTACTGTACTGTCTATTGAAGAATAGTCTTTATTACTAGTTTTATTGTCAACTGATGTTTCTTAATAAATCATCTGATCTTCCATGTTGAATTTATACGTGCATATACAAGTATGTACATAGGCATAGTAAACTTTTCCACTTTCCCCTGTTTTTGCTTTTTTAAATTGATTCTTGTTGATGTGGGTTGATCAGCCTTTTGGTATGAATCATTTAAGTGTAGTCAAGATACTCCAGAGAGGGGAAGTGAATGTCAGAACTTAACAGCCATTTCTCTTTCGTTAGAAAAGAGACAGCATAACAGGAAAATGAGTCCTTGCCATAAATGCCATGCTCAAAAATCTAAGGTAAATTGGAAAATATCTAGGACAAATGGTGGAATTTGCTAATTATTTACTTCCTGGACACATCTGACTGGGTAATCCAGGATAGACTGAAATTGACCTAATTGAATTTTGTAAATTATTGAATAAGAATACACTTTACACTGAACTGAACATTTAGTTATTTTTTCCCACTAACTCGTGAGTGTAGGAAGGAGAGTCAGATTAGTTCTAAATGAAATGAAGAAATTTTATTTTTCTCTCCACATCTGAGTTATAGTGTGAGTTGTGTGTCACAGTTTTATTTATGGGGAACTCAGAGGATGTATAGTCTTTAAAGCAGTCTGGGACAGAAAGCTTAAAAAGGAAATGAACATAGAACATGTCATATTAGGGAAACAAAGGGAATGAGAATTTTTTTTTAAATACTTTAAGTTCTGGGGCACATGTGTAGAACGTGGAGGTTTGTTACATAGGTATACATGTGCCATGGCGGTTTGTTGCACCCATCAACCAGTCATCTACATTAGGTATTTCCCTAATGCTATCTCTCCCCTAGCCCCCCACCCCCTGACAGGCCCCAGTGTGTGATGTTCCCCTCCCTGTGTCCATGTGTTCTCATTGTTCAGCACCCACTTATGAGTGAGAACATGCGGTGTTTGATTTTCTGTTCTTGTGTTAGTTTGCTGAGAATGATGGTTTCCAGCTTCATCCATGTCCCTGCAAAGGATATGAACTCATCCTTTTTATGGCTGCACAGTATTCCATGGTGTATATATGCCATATATTCTTTATCCAGTCTATCATTGATGGACATTTGGGTTGGTTCCAAGTCTTTGCTATTGTGAATAATGCCTCAATAAACATACATGTGCATATGTCTTTATACTAAAATGATCCTTTGAGTATATACCCAGTAATGGGATTGCTGGGTCAAATGGTATTTCTAGTTCTAGATCCTAGAGGAGTCGCCACACTGTCTTCCACAATGGTTGAACTAGTTTACAGTCCCACCAACAGTGTAAAAGTGTTCCTATTTCCCCACATCCTCTCCAGCATCTGTTGTTTCCTGACTTTTTAATGATCGCCATTCTAACTGGCATGAGATGGTATCTCATTGTGGTTTTGATTTGCATTTCTCTAATGACCAGTGATGATGAGCTTTTTTTCATATGTTTGTTGGCCACATAAATGTCTTCTTTTGAGAAGTGTCTGTTCATATCCTTCACCCACTTTTTGATGGGGTTGTTTTTTTTATTGTAAATTTGTTTAAGTTCTTTGTAGATTCTGGATATTAGCCCTTTGTCAGATGGGTAGATTGCAAAAATGTTCTCCCATTCTGTAGGTTGCCTGTTCACTCTGATGATAGTTTCTTTTGTTGTGCATCAGCTCTTTAGTTTAATTAGATCCCATTTGTCAATTTTAACTTTTGTTGCCATTGCTTTTGGTGTTTTAGTCATGCAGTCTTTGCCCACTCCTATGTCCTGAATGGTATTGCCTAGGATTTCTTCTAGGGTTTTTATGGTTTTAGGTCTTACATTTAAGTCTTTAATCCATCTTGAATTAATTTTTGTATAAGGTGTAAGGAAGGGATCCAGTTTCAGCTTTCTGCATATGGCTAGCGAGTTTTCCCAACACCATTTATTAAATAGGGAATCTTTTCCCTGTTGCTTGTTTTTGTCAGGTTTGTCAATGATCAGATGGTTGTGGACGTGTGGTGTTATTTCTGAGGCCTCTGTTCTGTTCCATTGGTCTATATATCTGTTTTGGTACCAGTACCATGCTGTTTTTGTTACTGTAGCCTTGTGGTATAGTTTGAAGTCAGGTAGCGTGATGCCTCCAGCTTTGTTCTTTTTTGTTAGGATTCTCTTGGCAATGCGGGCTCTTTTTTGGTTCCATATGAAAGTTAAAGTAGTTTTTTCCAATTCTGTGAAGCAAGTCAGTGGTAGCTTCATGTGGATAGCATTCAATCTGTAAATTACTTTAGGCAGTATGGCCATTTTCATGATATTGATTCTTCCTATCCATGAGCATGGAATGTTTTTCCATTTGTTTGTGTCCTCTCTTATTTCCTTGAGCAGTGGTTTGTAGTTCTCCTTGAAGAGGTCCTTCATGTCCCTTGTAAGTTGTATTCCTAGATATTTTATTCTCTTTGTAGCAATAGTGAATGGGAGTTCACTCATGATTTGGCTGGCTGGCTGTTATTGGTGTATAGGAATGGTTGTGATTATTGCACATTAATTTTGTATCCTGAGACTTTGCTGAAGTTGCTTATCAGCTTAAGGAGATTTTGGGCTGAGACGATGGGGTTTTCTAAATATACAATCATGTCATCTGCAAACGGACAATTTGACTTCCTCTTTTCCTAATTGAATACCCTTTATTTCTTTCTCTTGCCTGATTGCCCTGGCCAGAACTTCCAATACTATGTTGAATAGGAATGGTGAGAGAGGCTATCCTTGTCTTGTGCCAGTTTTCAAAGGGAATGCTTCCAGTTTTTGCCCATGCAGTATTATATTGGCTGTGGGCTTGCCAGAAATAGCACTTATTATTTTGAGATACGTTCCATCAGTAGCTAGTTTATTGAGAGTTTTTAGCATGAAGGCTGTTGAATTTCGTCAAATGCCTTTTCTACATCTATTGAGATAATCATGTGCTTTTTGTTATTGGTTCTGTTTATGTGATGGATTACGTTTATTGATTTGCGTATGTTGAACCAGCCTTGCATCCCAGGGATGAAGCTGACTTGATCGTGGTGGATAAGCTTTTTGATGTGCTGCTGGATTCAGTTTGCCAGTATTTTATTGAGGATTTTCGCATCGATGTTCATCAGGGATATTGGCCTAAAATTTTCTTTTTTGGTTGTGTCTCTGCCAGGTTTTGGTATCAGGATGATGCTGGCCTCATAAAATGAGTTAGGGAGGATTTCCTCTTTTTCTGTTGTTTGGAATCATTTCAGAAGCAATGGTACCAGCTCTGCTTTGTACCTCTGGTAGAATTCGGGTGTGAATCCATCTGGTCCTGGACTTTTTTTGATTGGTAGGCTATTACTGCCTCAATTTCAGAACTTGTTGTTGGTCTATTCAGGGATTCGACTTCTTCCTGGTTTAGTCTTAGGAGGGTGTATGTGTCCCGGAATTTATCCATTTCTTCTAGATTTTCTAGTTTATTTGCTTAGAGGTGTTTATAGTATTCTCTGATGGTAGTTTGTATTACTTTGGGATCGGTGTTGATATCCCCTTTATCATTTTTTATTGCATCTATTTGATTCTTCTCTCTTTTCTTCGTTATTAGTCTGGCTAGTAGTCTATCTATTTTGTTGATCTTTTCAGAAAACCAGCTCCTGGATTCATTGATTTTTTTGAAGGGTTTTTCATGTCTTTATCTCCCTCAGTTCTGCTCTGATCTTAGTTACTTCTTGTCTTCTGCTAGCTTTTGAATTTGTTTGCTCTTGCTTCTCTAGTTCTTTTAATTGTGATGGTAGGGTGTTGATTTTAGATCTTTCCTACTTTCTCTTGTGGGCATCTAGTCCTATAAATTTCCCTCTACACCCTGCTTTAAATGTGTCGCAGAGATTCTGGTACGTTGTGTCTTTGTTCTCATTCGTTTCAAAGAACATCTTTATTTCTGCCTTCATTTCATTATGTACCCAGTAGTCATTCAGGAGCAGGTTGTTCAGTTTCCATGTAATTGTGCGATTTTGCATGAGTTTCTTAATCCTGAGTTCTAATTTGATTGCACTGTAGTCTGAGAGACTGTTTGTTATGATTTCTGTTCTTTTGCATTTGCTGAGGAGTGTTTTACTTCCAATTATGTGGTCAATTTTAGAATAAGTGTGATGTGGTGCTGAGCAGAATGTATATTCTGTTGATTTGGGGTGGAGAGTTCTGTAGATGTCTATTATGTGGTCAGTTTTAGAATAAGCGCAATGTGGTGCTGAGCAGAATGTATATTCTGTTGATTGGGGTAGAGAGTTCTGTAGATGTCTGCCTGGTCCAGAGCTGAGTTCAAGTCCTGGATATCCTTGTTAATTTTCTGTCTCGTTGATCTGTCTGTGTTGACAGTGGGTGTTAAAGTCTCCCAGTATCATTGTGTGGGAGTCTAAGTCTCTTTG
This sequence comes from Pan paniscus, assembly GCF_029289425.2. Lineage (NCBI taxonomy): Eukaryota > Metazoa > Chordata > Mammalia > Primates > Hominidae > Pan > Pan paniscus. Next base: position 33,299,602 of record NC_073265.2, on the reverse strand, counting down.
TAGGTCTGTAAGAACTTTGCTTTATGAACCTGGGTGCTCCTATATTGGGTATATGTATATTTAGGATAGCTAGCTCTTCTTGTTGCATTGATCCCTTTACCCTTATGTAATGCCCTTCTTTGTCACTTTTGGTCTTTGTTGATTTAAAGTCTGTTTTATCAGAAACTAGGATTGCAACCCCTGCTTTTTTTTTTTTTTTTTTTTTTTTTGCTTTCCCTTTCCTTGGTAAATATTCCTCCATCCCTTTATTTTGAGCCTATGTGTGTCTTTGCACATGAGATGGGTCTCCTGAATACAGCACACCGATGGGTCTTGACTCTTTATCCAATTTGCCAGTCTGTGTGTTTTAATTGGGGCATTTAGCCCATTTACATTTAAGGGTAATATTGTTATGTGTGAATTTGATCCTGTCATTATGATGCTAGCTGGTTATTTTGCCTGTTAGTTGATGCAGTTTCTTCATAGTGTCGATGGTCTTTACAATTTGGTATGTTTTTGCAGTGGCTGGTACTGGTTGTTCCTTTCCATGTTTAGTGTTTCCTACAGGAGCTCTTGTAAGGCAGGCCTGGTGGTGACAAAATCTCTCAGCATTTGCTTGTCTGTAAAATATTTTATTTCTCCTTCGCTTATGAAGCTTAATTTGGCTGGATATGAAATTCTGGGTTGAAAATTTTTTTCTTTAAGAACACTGAATATTGGCCCCCACTCTCTTCTGACTTGTAGGGTTTCTGTCAAGAGATCTGCTGTTAGTCTGATGGGTTTCCATTTGTGGGTAACCTGACCTTTCTCTCTGGCTTCCCTTAACATTTTTTCCTTCATTTCAACCCTGGTGAATCTGACTATTATGTGTCTTGGGGTTGCTCTTCTCGAGGAGTATCTTTGTGGTGGTCTCTGTATTTCCTGAATTTGAATGTTGGCCTGCCTTGTTAGGTTGGGGAAGTTCTTCTGAATAATATCCTGAAGTGTTTTCCAACTTGGTTCCATTCTCCCTGCCACTTTCAGGTACACCAATCAAATGTAGATTTGGTCTTCTCACATAGTCCCATATTTCTTGGGGGCTTTCTTTTCACTCTTATTTCTCTAATCTTGTCTTTTGCTTTATTTCATTGAGTTCATCTTCAATCTCTGATATCCTTTCTTCTGCTTGATCAATTCGGCTATTGATACTTGTATATGCTTCATGCACTTCTTGTGCTGTGTTTTTCAGCTCCATCAAGTCATTTATGTTCTTCTCTAAAGTGGTTATTCTAGTTAGCAATTCATCTAACCTTTTTTCAAGGTTCTTAGCTTCCTTGCATTGGGTTAGAACATGCTCCTTTAGTTCAGAGGAGTTTGTTATTACCCGCCTTCTGAAGCGTCTTCTGTCAGTTCATCAAACTCATTCTCCATCCAGTTTTCTTCCCTTGCTGGCGAGGAGTTGTGATCCTCTGGAGGAGAAGAGACATTCTGGTTTTTGGAATTTTCAGCCTTTTTGCACTGGTTTCTGCCCGTCTTTGTGGATTTATCTACCTTTGGTCTTTGAAGTCGGTGCCCTTCAGATGGGGTCTCTGAGTGGACATCCTTTTTGTTGATGTTGCTACTATTCCTTTCTGTTTGTTAGTTCTCCTTCTAACAGTGGAGGCCCCTCTTCTGCAGGCCTGCTGGAGTTTGCTGGAGGTCGACTCCAGACCCTGTTTGCCTGAGTATTACCAGTGGAGGCTGCAGAACAGCAAAGATTGCTGCCTGTTTTTTCCTCTGGAAGCTTTGTCCCAGAGTGGCACCTGCCAGTTGCCAGCGAGAGCTCTCCTATATGAGATGTCTGTTGGCCCCTACTGGGAGGTGTCTTCCAGTCAGGATACACGGGGGTCAGGGACCCACTTGAGGAGGCAGCTTATCCCTTATCAGAGCTCGAATGCTGTGCTGGGAGATCTGCTGCTCTCTTAAGAGCTGTCAGGCAAGGACATTTAAGTCTGCTGAAGCTGCACTTGCAGCTGCCCCTTCCCCCGGGTGCTGTGTCCCAGGGAGATGGGGGTTTTATCTGTAAGTCCCTGACTGAGGCTGTTGCCTTTTTTTCAGAGGTGCCCTGCCTAGAGAGGCAGTCTGGCCACAGCAGCCTTGCTGAGCTGTGGTGGGCTCCGCCCAGTTCAGACTTACGAGAGGCTTTGTTTACACTGTGAGGGCAAAACCACCTACTCCATCCTTAGCAATGGTGGATGCCCCTCCCCCTACAAAGCTTGCGCATTCTAAGTCGACCTCAGACTACTGTGCTAGCAGCAAGAATTTCAAGCCAGTGGATCTTAGCTTGCTCGGCTCTGTGGGGGTGGGACCTGCCGAGCCAGGCACTGGAGGGAATTTCCTGGTCTGCTGGTTGTGAAGACCATGGGAAAAGTGCAATATCTGGGCCGCAGTGCACTGTTCCTCCCGGTACAGTCTCTCAAGGCTACCCTTGGCTAGGAATGGGAAATCCCCTGACCCCTCGCGCTTCCCGGGTGAGGCAACGCCCTACCCTGCTTCAGCTCGCCGTCTGTGGGCTGCACCCACTGTCCAACCAGTCCCAATGAGATGAACTGGGTACCTCAGTTGGAAATGCAGAAATCACCGGCCTTCTGCATTGATCTTGCGGGGAGCTGCAGACTGGAGCTGTTCCTATTCAGCCATCTTGACAGCCACTGAGAATTGTTAAAAAAAAAAAAAAAAAAAAAAAAAAAAAGCTCTGGCTAGCCATATGCAGAAAGCTGAAACTGGACCCCTTCCTTACACCTTATACAAAAATTAACCGAAGATGGATTAAAGACTTAAACATAAGACCTAAAACCATAAAAATCCTAGAAGAAAACCTAGGCAATACCATTCAGGACAAAAGCATGGGCAAAGAGTTCATGACTAAAACACCAAAAGCAATGGCAACAAAAACTAAAATTGACAAATGGGATCTAATTAAAGAGCTTCTGCATAGCAAAAGAAACTATCATCAGAGTGAACAGGCAACCTACAGAATGGGAGAACATTTTTGCAATCTATCCATCTGACAAGGGCTAATATCCAGAATCTACAAAGAACTTAAATTTACAATAAAAAAAAAAACCCATCAAAAAGTGGATGAAGGATATGAACAGACACTTCTCAAAAGAAGACATTTATGTGGCCAACAAACATATGAAAAAAAGCTCATCATCACTTGTCATTAGAGAAATGCAAATCAAAACCTCAATGAGATACCATCTCACACCAGTTAGAATGGCAATCACTAAAAAGCCAGGAAACAACAGATGCTGGAGAAGATGTGGAGAAATAGGAATGCTTTTACACTGTTGGTGGGAGTGTAAATTAGTTCAACCATTGTGGAAGACAGTGTGGTGATTCCTCAAGGATCTAGAACCAGAAATACCATTTGACCACCAATCCCATTACTAGGTATATAACCAAAGGATTATAAATCATTCTACTATAGACACATGTTGCTGGGCACAGTGGCTCACACCTGTAATCCCAACACTTTAGGAGGCCGAGGCAGGTGGATCATGAGGTCAAGAGATCAAGACCATTTCCTGGTCAACATGGTGAAACCCCAACTCTACTAAAACTTTAAAAAAAAAAAAAGCTGGGTGTGGCGGCATGCACCTGTAGTCCCAGCTACTTGGGAGGCTGAGGCAGGAGAATTGCTCGAACCTGGGAGGCAGAGGTTGCAGTGAGCTGAGATTGTGCCACTGCACTCCAGCCTGGCAACAGAGCGAGACTCCATATCAAAAAAAAAAAAAGAAAGAGAAAAGACACATGCACACGTATGTGTATTGAGGCACTATTCACAATAGCAAAGACTTGGAACCAACTCAAATGCCCATCAGTGATAGACTGGATAAAGCAAATGTGGCACATACATACCATGGAATACTAGGCAGCCATAAAAAAAGGATGAGTCCATGTCCTTTGCAGGGATATGGATGAAGCTGGAAACCATCATTCTAAGCAAACTATCACAGGAACAGAAAACCAAACACCGCATGTTCTCACTCATAAGTGGGAGGTGAACAATGAGAACACATGAACACAGGGAGGGAAATATCACATACCAGGGCCTGTCGGGGGTTGGGGGGGCTAGGGGAGGGATAGCATTAGGAGAAATACCTAATGTAGATGACAGGCTGATGGGTACAGCAAACCACCATGGCACATGTATACCTATGTAACAAACACGCACATTCTGCACATGTATCCCAGAACTTAAAGTATTAAAAAAAAAAAAACAACTGTAGTTGTAATGTTGAATGCTGCCTAACAGTCAGGCAAAATAATGATTGAAAAGTACCTGTTGGATTTAACAACAAGAATTTCATTAGAGTCCTTTGCCAGAACCTTTTAGTGACCGAGTAGGGAAGAAGATCCAAAAGAAATGGCAGAGTCAGGAATATGATCAGGATGCTCACCAGCACTGCTTCTTTACCACTGTACTGAAAGCCCATGCACAAAACAAAAAAGTATAAGGATTAGAAAGAAACAAGTGTCATTACTTACAGATGTTATACTATTTTGTATTAGAAAAATCCAAGAGAATCTACAAGCTAGTGAGTTCAAGAATATGTAAAACTCAGTTTGATTTTTGTTCTAAGTGCTTGACACATACGATTTTATTTAATCCTCTTAATAACTATGATCAACTACAATTTTCAGCTCCATTTTATTGATGAGGAAATTGTGGTGCAGAAGGGTTAAGTAACTTGTGCAATCACACAGCCATGCAAATAGCAGTATGAGAATTTGAGCCCAATCGGCTGCAAGGACCCAGCTGCCGGTGCCTATACTCTCTAAACAACTTCTCTCCTCTATTTTCAAAAACAGAGTCAGAAATAGTAATTAGAAGGGACCCAGGAGGGTTTTTTTTTTTTTTAATTTGAAGATAAGAGAATGTTGAGCAGGTGCGTGAGGGTGAAGAGGGACTAATTGTAGGAACTTAGTTCTGGAAGAGATTGAAAAAAGAAAAAACTTGAGAGAAGTTCAACCTTGGTCAGGAGAAATGTGCCCTTATCCTCTGACACTAGCATAAGGGTTGTTATGTCTGAAACAAACCACAGAGTTTGGAGTAGGCATTTCTGGTCTTGTTTTGATCCTGTTGACAAGTGCCCTCTCAGTACATATTATGGGCAATGCTGCGTTAGGATTTGTTCCTTTAATTTTTGTGACATATGACGCAGTTTCTCTGGCCAGAGGCTTCTCTTAGGTCAGCATACATTTCTCACTTAGTTCATCCAAGCGGTGCCTTCAGAGAGAGTTTACTACGAGGAAGATCTGTCAGGAGCACATGTATAACATTTTTTAGTCATTCTAGTTAGTTGGCTTCAGGACAAAATAAAAACCTCCCAGCTGATGAATAAAAAGTACCTGATGTCACCTTCTTAAATGCCTCAAAGTAGCATGGGGCTACTCAAGTTTTATGATATATAAACATAAAATATAAAACATAGATTTTTAAAAAATGGGATCAACACTGCTCAGGTGGCAGTTGGTCCAAAGAAAAAATAGTCAGGTACCAACCTCTAATAAGAAACATTTGCATAATGGCACATCCCTGACAGATCCAAAAGGGTCTCCAAATTTTATTACTTCTGTTTTACCCTAGCAACATTAATAAGTACATCATAACAGGCATTTTTTGGCCAAGAAAAATCAAATACTCTTTGGGAGGTAAAACGGATTTTGATGCCTTCGAATGAATGCTGGAGGAATTTGGCAAAAGACATTCTAGCAAATGCCAAAATAGCAGTCATCCAGGATACTGTGTGTTTGACTCACAGCCAGTCAGGCACAGGCAAAGTCTGACGGGTTGCTTCTTTACACCACCAGAGTAACACTTAGGAGAATGTTCCAGATGTGTAAATGTTCAAAACTTGAGCTCAGACCAGACCTAAGTGGTATACAACCTGTTCAAGGTTGATTTAATTGCTAGCAATTGTATATTCCTCAAGGTCTTTATGGCCTTTTGTCAGCATGGCATGGCAAGACAAGAAAAATTTTAAAACCACTGGTTATGTAGAGTGTTTTTTGGGTATGGAACCATATCTTCTGACTTAGCCCCAGAAGAGTCACCTGTGACACCATGATTGCAGGCTCTTTGGGGTTTGGACTGAAGTCTGGAAACTGCTGCATATGCTACATCAGAAATTTTAAATATAGTACCAGGTCTTAAGCAAATATAGAAAGTGAAAACAGCAGAATTCTAACAAGAATTAAGTGTTCTGATAGGCCAGTGGAAATGGGGAGCAAGCAACATTCACTGTTTCAGGGAACCAGCTTTAGGGACTGAGGTATCAAAAAGAAGGGATTGGATATACAAGTGGACAGGGTGGAGAGATCTCTAACCTGGGTAGAGGGAAAATAGTTAGAAGCACCCAGTTGTTAGGTTAGGGCTAGAATGAGCCTGATGTAGAACTCATCAGTGTTTGACTAGGGCTTCTTAACTCTTCTCTTCCCCCCTCAGCTCCCAAGTTTCAGACTGCCCAAAGCCTGGCAAAAGAGCTAAATCTAAAATTAGCTGAAGTTGCTGAGGATGCAACTTGGAGGTTGGGGCACAGACTTAGACAAGCCTTACGTCTTCCTGCTCCAGACAGTGCTAAGTAAGGGGGAAATATTTTCCTAAGATAGATGGGCACATAACCCCATTAACTCCCAAAGGAGTATGAAAGGGAATATGTGCTTATTTCACAATAATCTTTTATTGCAAAATTTACTGATGCAGAAGTAGAAACTAATGCAGGTGGCAAGTGAGAGGAATGTAACTTTGTTTCCCAGCATTTAGAAGTCCGTGAACCCAAGTGTAGACCAAGTGAACCTTTAAAGACAACACACGGGTATTACTTGGTCAGGGTAACAGACCATATAAGTAGGTAGTCAAATAATTCTAACTAGAAACCCTGAAAAAATAAATTGCTGAAAAAGGAGGTTGAATGAACAGTAATCATTCCTGTGTGATTAGTAAACTTTTAAGACCCTGTTATGGTGAATTGTATCACTGTACTTTTCAAGTAGACAACATTCAGTTAGACACCTGCCTAAGGAGCATATTTTTCATTGACTTTTGATTATCAAAAATTGAGATCTTTCTCATGCCCAGACTATTGCCAAGGAAACAAGAGTAACAGTTTCCACTCAGCAGCCTGGCTAAATTCCAGAACCCCATGTGACTGGGCAGACTCCTGGAGTCTTTCTGATGACCAATATCAGAGATGCCTTGTCTGTGGCCTATTGTGTTTTCCTGTATAAATGCTTCATGGGAAAATTTATACTCTAGATCAAATAAATAAGAGCGAATCCTAATCACCTTTTATTGAACACTTAATAAATACCAGACAGTATGCCAAGCCTCAAACATAAATGATCTTATTTAATTCTTACGAATCTTAGGGACAAACCCTTTTCACTCATGTTGTAGAGGAAGCTAGCCTAACAGAGTTCAAACAACTTACCCCAACTCACCCAGTTACTAAGTTTCAGAATCAGAATTTGAACTCAAGGAGTTTGATGTTTATGCCCATGATTTTAATCATTATATTCTACTGCCTTTTCTCTTCCCGTTTTTGAAATTAGCTCAGAACTAAAACCATTTTTGAAATATTAGAATTGTTTACTGGTGTAATTCTCTGTACAAAAATCTTACAAAGCAAGTGTAAACAATGGAATAAATGAAAGCTTCAATTGAATATACACAATGAAAATTATATATGAAAATATTAAGTTCATTTATGCTATATCAAAAAAGAGGCTTGAACAAAAACTATTATTTGGGATATTTATTGAAACGCCTCTTAAAAGAGAATTTGCCTCTTATCAGTTTGAAAAACTTTATTTTCTTTTTTTTTTAACTTTTAGGTTTGGAGGCACATGTGAAGGTTTTTTACATATGTAAACATGTGTTACAGGGGTTTGTTGTAGATATTATTTCATCACCCAGATATTAAGCCCAGTATCCAATAGTTATCTTTTCTGCTCCTTTCTCTCCTCGCATCCTCCCCCTTCAAGTAGACCCAGTGTCTGTTATTTCCTTCTTTGTGTTTATAGGTTCTTATAATTTAGCTATAATTAGCAAAATTATATTTTATCATTTAGCTACCACTTATAAGTGAGAACATGTGGTATTTGGTTTTCTGTAACTGTGTTAGTTTTCTAAGAATAATAGCCTCCAGCTCCATCCATGTTCCTGCGAAAGACATGACCTTGTTCTTTTTTATGGCTGCATAGTATTCCATGGCATATATGTACCATATTTTCTTTATGCAATCTGTCATTGATGGGCATTTAGGTTGATTCCTTGTCTTTGCTGTTGTGAATAATGCTGCAGTAAACATCCACATGCATGTGTCTTTATGGCAAAATGATTTATCTTCCTCTGGGTATATACCCAGTAATGGGATTGCTGGGTCCAATGGTAGCTCTGCTGTTTAGCTCTTTGTAGCGAGGAATTGCCATACTGCTTTCCACAATGGTTGAACTAATTTACACTCCCACCAACAGTGTATAAGTGTTCCCTTTTCTCCACAACCTCACAAGTATCTGTTATATTTTGACTTTTTAATAATAGCCTTTCTGACTGGTGTGAGATGGTATCTCCTTGTGGTTCTGATTTGCATTTCTCTAATGATGAGTGATATTGAGCTTTTTTTCCATATGCTTGTTGGCTGCATGTATGTCTTCTTTTGAGAAGTGTCTGTTTGTGTCCTTTGCCCACTTTTTAATGGGGTTGTTTGTTTTTTCTTGTAAATTTAAGTTCCTTATGGATGCTGGATATTACACCTTTGTCAGATGCATAGTTTGAAAATATTTTCTCCATTCTGTAGGTTGTCTGTTTACTCTGTGGACAGTTTCTTTTGCTGTGTCTGCAGAAGCTCTTCAGTTTAATTAGATCCCACTTGTCAATTTTTGCTTTCATAGCAATTGCTTTTGGCATCTTTGTCATGAAATCTTTGCTTGTTCCTATGCCCAGGATGGTATTGCCTAGGTTGTCTTCCAGGATTTTCGTAGTTTTGGGTTTTACAGTTAAGTCTTTGTCCATCTTGAGTTGATTTTTGTATATAATGTAAGGAAGGGGTCCAGTTTCTATCTTCTGCATATGGATAGACAGTTTTCCCACCACCATTTATTGAATAGGGAGTCTTTTCCCCGTTGCTTGTTTTTGTCAGCTTTGTTGAAGATCAGATGGTCATAGATGTGCAGCCTTATTCCTGGGCTCTCTATTCTGTTCCATTGGTCTATGTGCCTGTTTTAGTACCAGTACTATGCTGTTTTGGGTACTGTAGACTTGCAGGAATTATTTTCTACCCTGCTTGAATTTTAAAATAGCTCTCAAGGGACCTGATCCATAAAGATTTGCATCTATAATCTATAGAGTTGGAGCAGAATAATCATTTGATAAAAATGAAAGATGTCCCCATTTTTAGTTTCTCTAACGTTCAAGTAATCTTAAAGTTAAGGCAGATGTAAGGATAAGATGATTGGGGAATATCATGAAAATAGCCACCAAATACTGGACTACGTGAAATAGGACCAAAAGGGGTTAACATTGCCATGGACTGAACATGTTTGTCCCCTGCAAAATTCATATGTTGAAACCTAATCCCCAGTGTGATGGTATTAGAAGATGGGGCCTTCGGGAGGTGGTTAGGTCATGAGGATAGAGTACTCATGATTGGGATTAATGACCTTATTAAGGGGTTGAAGATACCAGATTTCTCCCCTTCCACCATGTAAGGACATATTAAGAAGGCACCATCTATGAACCAAGAAGAGGGCCCTTACCAGACACCATGAATGGCTGGCACCTTAATCTTAGATTCTCAGCCTCCAGAACTATGAGAAATAAATTTCTGTTGTTTATAAGCCACCCAGGTTATGGTATTTTGTTACAGAAGCCCAAATGGACTAAGACAAACATTAATTTTGTTTTTATATTTTCATAGAGAAATGATGGGATAACTGTAATATCCAGTTGTGTGTGGCTTTTTTTTCTCCCCTGTGGAAGAGGGGCCCTGGGCAGAACTTTATATTCTTGCACTTTTCAAGGACTTCAACCTTCATCTACACCACTATTCTAATTATTTTTATCACCCAAGCAGGTAGCTGAGTGTGCAGCACCCATCCATCCAGGCAGGTGGGAGCCCAAAGCACTCCTCACTAGGGTTGTAGAGCATGTGAGTATCTAGTCACTTGGCCAGAGCTTTTGACTAGGAGACCCAGTCAGACTGACTGACACTCCTCCTGCATCACTTTAGGGCTTCTTTTTTTTTTTTTTTTCTTTTTCTGGTCTCTTTTGGAAAACCTGCTTCGGCAAATTCTTGCTCTTTTAATAGAGAATAGATTTCTTCTGCCTATTTAGTTCAGACCATTATTCTCTCTCCTATCTTTTTCAGACTTTGCACTCTTAAGTTTCTCTCATCCAGCACTTCCCTCTTCTTCCTTTCCACGTAACTTCAAGTGTGAGGCTGACAGAAAGACTGCAGATTTTGTGGAGACAGAGTCAAACCATGCCAAACTTCCATCTTCCTCCTCCTTCACCTTCTCCTTTTTGGGGATTGTAATGGGATCCATGGTATCACTGAGCTTTGCTACAAGGTGGAGTTGCCATTGATTATAGTGTTTAACTAGGGAGACTCAGAAAGGGAAACATACTTGCTTTTTCCTAGCATAGGGTTTTGTTTCCATTAAGCTTGAGAATGAATGAAGTTTACAGGAAGCTAGAAGTTTCACTGAGTCAATCCCTGTTCGCTTTATTCATCCAGGGCTTTGAAGTCATTAACACATAAAGTAGTGCTGAATTATAAATCTTGTCAGTAACACTAAGTATTTTCAGTTGTACATTATACTGTTGCTCAAGGAGAAGTAAATACAAAAATAAGCAAACAGTAGAGGGCAGAATCAGGATTAATAAATGGAGTGGCTTTGTGATTCTGCTCTTCATAATCTGACTCTGGGTATGGGATTTGGATACGTAAATCTTATTAGAGCACCAATTTCCCCTCCTTCCCTCACCCCTCATCCCAGTTCAACAAAAATTAATTTTGTAAAAAAAAAAAAATCAATGTTGTAATGATCACACATGTTCATTCCCATTTAGTCTGCCTAAAGTTATGCCAGGAATTCTGTTAAGGAAGTACAGATTTATAACATCAGCTGTCAACTTTTTTGTTTCCTATGTTCCAGTCTCTTTGAGAGCATCAGGCTAAGGCAGAGAATTTGTGATTTGTTTGTTCACTTATTCATTAATTACCAGAAACATTGGAGGCTAGAGTACAAAAATGAATAAAACATAGTCCATACTCAAAAAATATATAATCCAAAGAGGCTTTTCATTCATAAGTTCTTTCAGTGTTTACTGAGGATGTTCTTCAGGTGTTCTCACTTGCAGAATGCTGTGGCCATGCATCAGAATCACCTGAGACGTTACTAAAAATTAGCATTGCGTATGCTCCACCCCGGACCTACTGAATCGGAATCTCTAAGCATCTGTTCTGTTTTAAAGCCTGACAGGTAATTTTAATGTTACTGCTAGAGTGTTGAGAAACAAATTTACTGTGGAAAGTACAGTGATTGAATATGTCTGCACCTCAATCCTATATAGCCTTGTGTTTTAGTTACCATGTCAGCATATGTCAGCCTGTGTCTCTACCTCAATCCTGTATAAGCTTGTATTTTAGTTACCATATTTTCTCTGTACTGTTCCCTGTTATGTTCTGTTTACTAATCCTAGCCACTAGAATACCTGTAGGTTTAATAGCTTTAACACTGAAATTATCCTGGGGCAGGTAAAATAAAGTTGCTGCTAAACACCAGAGTTAGTTTATTGGTTCAGACATCACCCATTCTGGTTCCTGTTGCTGCTTTCTTATTGTGACTGCAAGGTCGAAATCCTGCACAGCTATTCATGGTTCTGTTTTTTTTTTTTTCCTTGAAGCAAAAGGATGCAGCAGTGTTATCCAAAGGGCTTTAAACAGTGAACCAAATGTAAGTTAAATATGGTGGCAGGAGCCATTCCATAAAGGTTACAAACTTGTTTTAGGAGTGAAGTGGGGACTTTTTTTGGCTTGGTGCCAAAATGGAACTGGCATTGTTTTTTCAATTCAGCCTGCCTGGTATTTCTATCATAGCTTTGCTAGTTGATCAGTTTCCTCTCACTATGGCCTCTTATTCATTCCTTCATTTGGCAAATATTTGTTGAATACCTACTTATGTCAGGCACTGTTAAAGCAGTGGATGTAGTGGTAAATAAAATAGAAGTGGTTTAGTGTATTTCTTTGAGCCTTCCTCAGAGAAAATGTCACTTCTTTGTCCATGTCTTTACAGCCTTTATCCTGAGACCAGGAGAGAAAAATTACCTAAATATCCAGTCTAGTTTAAAGCTTAAACTGATCCAGTAATTCAGACAGTCCCTTGGGGTAGTGTCATAAATGATGGCCATAGGTGTCTCCTGGTCTCAGGGGCAAGGTCCCTCATCCACTTTAGTGCTGCTTGTTCTGCTGTCATTTAGGGCTGAAATATGTGGCTGTAGGCTGCTTGCTCAGAACCCAGTAGCACTCTGGCTACCTGGGCCTCCCCCTGACTTCTGGTTGCACCCCCTGAGCCTCTGGTGTGTCTGCCATCCAGTTCATCCCCTTATAATCTCTCAGTATCTGTGCCTTATGGGAACTATGGGGGCTCAGGAAACCTGAACCTCAGACACTTCTCTACCAGACCTGCTACAACACTGAGTCACTGTTTCTGTGCACCATGTTGTGGTGGAGGCTGCCTGAGAGTTGATCTTCTCTAGACTCCCAAACATGAAGAAGGAGTGGGCACTTGGCCTTTGATTTTATCCTCACTTATTTAACAAACTGATTTATCTCCAGCCTGAGGAAGTCAGTGTTGCTTTGCTGCACTTCCATCTCGCATAGTCTGGAAGGACTTTTTCCTACATTATATCCTTCTCTTGCCATAGACCTAGCATGGCAGTTATAGTTGGATGGAATATCTTCTCTACACTCCCTTTTGTATGAGCATGTTGGTTGATATAGAAAAGGGAGAAAAAGTATTTTGGAAAAGTCTTAAAGATGACTTTTTGCTTATAAACTACTGTCTTCCTGCATGTCATAGATTATATTTTTCTCTGCTTGTTCATTCTCCCTTCCTTTTCCGTGTGATATGCAACACCTCCTATGAGAGGAGTACACATCCTTGCCCCATTGATGTTAGGCTTAAATGTGTGACTTTCTTTGGCCAATGACATGTGAACAGATATGATATAGACCACATCTGGGCAGAAGTTTTGAAAGTCAGCACAGGGCCGGGCGCGGTGGCTCATGCCTGTAATCCCAGCACTTTGGGAGGCCGAGGAGGGCGGATCATGAGGTCAGGAGATAGAGACCATTCTGGCTAACACAGTGAAACCCTGTCTCTACTAAAAATATGAAAAATTAGCTGGTTGCGTTGGCACGCACGTGTAGTCCCAGCTACTCGGGAGGCTGAGGCAAGAGAATCGCTCAGGAGGCAGAGCTTGCAGTGAGCTGAGATGGCACCACTGCACTCTAGCCTGGGCAACAGAGCGAGACTCTGTCTCAGAAAAAAAAAAAAAAAAAAAAAACAAACTAGAAAAGAAAGTCAGCACAGGTTTCCACCAGCCCTCTTTATTCCTTCTGCCGTGAAAGTGGCATGACCAAAATAAGGGCTGTTGCTTCTGCAAGGGTCACAGAATGAGATTCATGTAACAGAAACCAAGCTGCGCCTGACCTGAATCCAAACTGCACTGTAGTGAGAAAATTTTGTCCTTATAAACATGAAGATTTGGGGTTGTTACTGCAGCAAAGCTGACTTAATTATTTCCAAATATTCCATGTTACATAACAAGAGGAACTAAATATGGAAAATATTCTAACCTCTAGTTTTTTGGGGTTTTTTTTGTTTTTGTTGTCGTTGTGTTTGTTTTTTGCTCTGGAGAAAGAAGTGACCATCGTTATGGAAATAAATGCTATGCATACAGCATATCCAGGTGAAAATTAGTAATTAAAGGATAGAAAGTCTTATTTTAAGATTGTGACATTGTTATAGAAATGTAATATAGAGAAGAAGGTACTAACCCTATTCAGTGGCGGGTTAATTCTGGGTTGTGATCCCAGGGTCATGGTCCACAGTTTGTGAACAACCATGGGATCCTTTCTGTCTTTATTTGTGTGGATGCAAGCGATATAGCTCAGATTCCAACAAACACCACAGATTCTTCTTGCTATTTTTTATTCCATTGTATTTTAGGAATTGTAAACATGTAAGATTTGTTTAGTGGTGAATACACCTGCTGTTTATTTACTTACGCCAGAGGCAAGCAAAAGAACTGGTAGACAATGAAGAAAGAACTGTTGATCCCACAGCGATCATTTTAGCTAATCTGTGCACACATGGTAATCACCATGAGCAGAATAAATTTTGGAAAAAGAAAAATATAGTAGCTTTTTCCTTTAGAAATGCTTAGGATTCCTCTGGATTTGAGTGGTTGGAATTTCCCTGCTGATATAGTTCATTTCTGGTTTGTATATAGAACTGCCCACCATTTTCTGTTTGAGAAAAATCATTTCATCATGCTCAAACCTTGGGTTTGCTAAGAAAAAATAATAGTCCTAACTTCGGATACTTTATTGTGATAGACAGGGCTTGCAACTGAATCTGATAACAGATTCGTAGTTCAGTTCTCTTGAGTAAATAAATAATAAGCTGTTAAAAAAAGCAACAATGTAAGGCCAAATCACTTTTAAAGTAATTGTTCATGCGCTATAAATGTGGAAAGGGAAAAAAACTAGATAGAACATGAGAAATACAGTAATAGTTAGTATATTTTAATACAGTCAAATGCTATTTTAAATCGTAGAATAGGTATGACAGAAGAGGGTAATGAGTGGAACTTTTTGCTTAAGACAAAACATACTGAATGAAATTTGTTTCTATCAAGAAAGAGAGAGTCCAGACGTGGGGGTTCATGCCTGCAATCCCAGCACTTTGGGAGGCCAAGGCGGGTGGATCACTTGAGGTCAGGAGTTTGAGACCAGCCTGGCCAACATGGCGAAACCCTGTCTCTACCAAAAATACAAAAACAATGAGCCAGGCTTGGTGGTACATGCCTGTAGTCCCAGCTACTCAGGAGGCTGAGACACGAGAATCACTTGAACCCAGGAGGCAGATGTTGCAGAGAGCTGAGATGGTGCCACTGCACTCTAGCCTGGGTGACAGAGTGAGACTCTGCCCCACCCTGCCCCACCAAAAAAAGGAATTAAGGAGGGAGGAAGGAAATTAGGCTGACCGTAATTGCCAGAGCCTGTATAAGTAAAGTGAATGAGAAAAGGTGTGATTTTCCTGGATCAGGTTTCAGAACTTATCCTGTTTAACAAAGAAAATCATATGTTGCTGATTCCCAGAAAGGCGGTAAGTGAGCAGCCACCAAGCCTGGCTCTCAAGAGTGGTAGGCTCCTCACCTGTCATTCAGTGGGCATCCATATCTGTTTGCTTTCTCTATACTAGTCATATTTAATACTCCCTATTTTCTTAACACTCCCAGCTCTAATTCTTCCACAGATCCTACTGTACCAAATTTTATTCCAAAGTCAACAGCATTTCACATTTATACTTAGAATACTAATTAAATTATGAGTTACCATTTAATGCATAGAGTACCCTAATAACCTGAAAAATGAAGACTTGCTTCTGATTTTGACTTACTCAGTTGTTCCTATACTTTGGCAGACTGCATAGATGTATAAGATATTAGATATAATACATATAATTACATATATTTGTGTGTATATATATATGTGTGTGTGTATATTCTCCCATGCATCTCTTTTGTTTGCTAGAATATCCTTCTTATCAATATCTAACTTCCTTTAATGTCCATTTAAATGGCATTTCCTCTATGAAGCCTCCATTCACTCTCTCTTAACCCCTAGCTAGACGTTACCTCTTCCCATGTCTACATTCCAATAGCATTTAATTATTTTTTTATAGGGAGTTTTAATGATATTTTATTCTATATTATAGTTATTTGTATATATTTGTATCCTCCCTAATAATGGTGATGGTGATAGCAGCTACCATATGTTGAGAACTTTCTGTTGGCCAGCCACTGGATTAAACTCTATTCCTCACAATACCACTGTGAGTTAAGTATTACTACCCCACTTCTACGAATGAGGAAGTTGAGGCTGAAAGAGCTTGAGCTAGGTGGGCCAAATTCATACAGCTAGTTTGGTAAAGTTGAGATTTAAAAGCAAATCTGTTACTCTCCAGATCTCATACCTATAAACCATTCCCCTATTACTCACTTATGAATTGAGTGAGGATGTAGGTTGAGGGCAAATGGAGGAAACTCACTTTTACTGAATGTATAATCTGTGCCTGACACTTGACTAAGAGCTTTCAGGTATTTTATCATATGAAGTAGATGTTTTTATTTACATTTTATGGATGAGAAAACCCATGCTTACTATAAACAAAGATAAAAATAACAGACTTTGAGAAGATATTCGTATTTTATTTTACTGGCAAAGAATTCAGAGCCAGAATATGTTTTTAAAATTCCACAAATCAATTTTTAAAAAATGAACCAATTCCCCAATTTAAGAAATGATCAAAAGAAATGAACAGGAAGTTTACTTAAGGGTAACCTGTAATAGGAAAAAACGTATGAAATGATAACTTTATTAGCAATTAGGGAAATATAAGTTAAAAGATGAGATACCATTTCAAACCTGTAATGTTGGCAAAAATTAAAATGCCTGACATGTAGTTTTGCTAAATGAGAATGCACCTAAAATGCACAATGCTAGGTACAAAAGAAAATGATATGCCACTCTGGAGAACACTCTGGTGATGTGAAGGTTATCATACCCTGTGACTCAGCAATTCCACTTCTTAATATATATCTTAAAGTAGTTCTCCCAGGAGACATGTTTAGTGCCAATATTATGAGGGGGATGGACAAATTGTGATATTTTCATACAGTCGAAAATCATAAAAAAAAAAATCATAGGGAGTTAAAACAAATGATCTGCCACACATCTGGTGTTTATTTTCTGTACTTTTCTCTATGATTAAAATATTAATAATGTAAAACAAAAGATGAAAGAAACCTAGATTCCAACTGTACATTGTAACACTTAACAAATGTTTATTGAATTAAAATTTCATTTATGTTCACAATGGTAATAGCAGTCACAATTTACTGAGTGCTTATTTATTGCTAGGTGCTACATATACTTCATATCCTTCACATCCAACAACCTTGCAAGGCAGGTCTTGTTAGGCCAGCCACTAGATATGGAAAACGAGACCTAGGAAGGTAAAGAATGGTTATCTTCTTTCTTGATATCATGCTGATTCTCAGAAATTCACAAAGTATTGCCCTTGTGTCCTGAAAGCATTAATGTTCCATAATTTATAATCAGTTAATAACCTGAGCTTTAAAATGATCCATTTTAATATAGTAAAAAGTGACATTCAAATACTGTAAATTTTATATTACTGAAGACTTTAGTGTTTGCCAATTCTTATAATTTTGTTTTTAGACTACTGGAGGATCACTGGTGGGAATGTGTATGGACTGCAAACAAGTCCAATTTACTTTAAAAGAGTCTTTAAAAATACACTCTACAGTTTTTAAGTCTAGACGTTTAAGTTGAGAGGAGCTTATTTCTTTAAAAGAAATAAATGAAAAGGTTTTGTACTAAAACAGGCTCTTTCCCACAAAGAAAGTTCCGTATTATAAAGCTCAAGGTGCTTTGTAATGTTCTGCCTATTGCCACCTCCCTGTTTTCTGTCCACAGCCCCTTGGGTTACTTGTCTGGCCTCTGAGCCTTTGTACATGTCATTTCCTCTGAGTAAAATGTTATTTCAACATTATAGCTTAGGACTCCTATGTCAGGCTATAACTCTCACTGCCTCATTTGCAAGCAATTCCTGTAACAACCTCCAGATGGGGAGATACTGGGGGACCTGGGGAAATTTAGGGGAGATGGGAGTGTCTTCAGGTATCATCTAGATGGTAACTACATTTCAGGGGCAAGAACGTCTCTTGTAGACCCCTGACCTCAACCCAGGAGTGTACATAATTGGTGTGGCCCAAAGACTGGGGCTTTTTGTGTCCCCTTGCCCCTATTTTTGCATAAATACATATCTAACAGATAAGCTACTGGACCTCTGATCTCCTCTCACTCCTCTCCCCAACATTTCTTCTCCTTCAAATTTGCCCCATTGCTTTTTTCCAAATCACCATGTTCATGAAGCTTAACCTCCAGGGTCATTTTTCTGATCTCCCTGAAGCCATTCTGTAACAAATGCATATAACCCAAAACTTTGTAACATTAATCTGATAGTTACTTGACTATATGAAAAACGGTATGCAGCTGTGGAAATAGTGCTAGACCACTCAGATGGTCTAGAGTCAGGGCTGGCTCTTCCATTTCACGTGTGTCCCTGAGCAAGTCTCTTTCTTCCTCTCCATTAGAAGGAAAGTAAGCTCACTGGAATCCTGGAACCAGCCTATCCTGGCCCACAAAATACGATTGTTAAATTTTTGGCAATCTCATGAGCTTTTTTTCTTTTAAAATTATTCAAGCATAAGAATATTCATGATTACCTGCCCTCTTTTTTTTTTTTTTTTTTTTTTGGTGGAGTGGGGACAGAGTCTTGCTCTGTTGCCCAGGCTGGAGTACAGTGGTGCAATCTCAGCTCACTGCAACCTCTGCCTCCGAGGTTCAAGTGATTCTCCTGTCTCAGCCTCCCGAGTAGCTGAGATTACAGGTACATGCCACCACGCCCAACTAATTTTCGTATGTTTTTTTTTTTTAGTAGAGATGGTGTTTCACCATGTTGGCCAGGCTGGTCTCAAACTCCTGGCCTCAAGTGATCCCCCAATCTCATCCTGCCAAAGTGCTGGATTACGCGCATGAGCAACTGCACCCAGCCGCCTGCCCTCTTTTGTATTATATTAAAATATACATAACATAAACTTTATAGTTTTAGCTATTTTTAAAGTACATACACATGGTCATGAAGCCATCACTATTATCCATTTTCAGAGCTTTTTAATCATCCCAAACAGAAACTATTACTCCCTCCTCACAGACCCAAGTAACCACTCTTCTACTTTCTGTCCCTATGAATTTACTGAGTGTACCTCATGTAAGTAGATATTATTCATTATTTTTCCTTTTGTGTCTGGCTTATTTCACTTAGCATAATGTTTTCAAGGTTCGTCTATCTTGTAGCATGTACCAGAATTTTATTCCTTTTAAGGCTAAATACTATTCCATTGTATTTACATACTACATTTTGTGTATTTGTTGATGGATATTTGGGTTGTTTCCACCTTTTGGCTATTGTGAAGAATGCTTCTCTGAATAGTGGTGTACAAATAACTGTTTGAATCTTGGTTTTCAATTCTTTTGAATATATACCGAGAAGTGGAATTGCTGGATTGTATGGTAATTCCATGTTTAATTTTTGAGGAGCGACCATAACATTTTACATAGCAGCTGTATCATTTTACATATATAAGAGTTCTAGTTTCTCCACATCTTCAGCAACATTTGTTATTCTTTCTCTTTTTTTAGTAATAGCCATCCTAGTAGATGCAAAGTAGTACTTTATTGTGGTTTTGATTTGCATTTCCCTAATGATTGGTAATGTTGATCATCTTTTCATGTGCTCACTGGCTGGCAATTTGTATATCTTCTTTGGGAAAATGTTCAAGCCCTTTGCCTATTTTTAAAATAAAATTGTTTGGCTTTTGGGTTATTGAGTTGTAGGTGTTCCTTATATGTTATATATATTAATCCCTTATCAGATATATGCATTGCAAATATTTCCTCCCATGCTATGAGTTAGTTACCTTTTATGAGCTGGTTTTAAGGCACAGAAATTATTAAAAATTAAACTATATAAACTAAAAACTTATATATATATGTATATTTGAGACAGGGTCTTGCCCAGGCTGGTGTGCAGTGTTGCAATCTCAGCTCACTGCAACATCTGCCTCCCAGGCTCAGGCAATCCTCCCATCTCAGCCTCCCGAGTAGATGGGACCACAGATGCGCACCATCACACCTGGCTAATTTTTGTATTTTTTTGTAGAGACTGGGTTTAGCCATGTTGCTCAGGCTGGTCTCAAACTCTTGGACTCAAATGAGCTGCCTTGGCCTCCTAAAGTGCTGGGATTATAGGTGTGAGCCACTGCACCAGGCCAAGTTATATTAAAAACAAAATAAATACACAAAGCTAATCATTTTATGGTTATCTATTCTCTTGAGATATTTGTATCTATTATATCTAAATGATGGAAATATTATGTAATGGTGTACCACTGCATTTTTTCGCCAACTCTGAGTTCGGTGATTTCATGTTGATAGCTTGAAATTACCTGTGATAGAAGTACTTACACCACTGAAATCAACAAACACTACAAATCAGGGTTTGATTTATTGTTTTGTTGATTGTCTAGACTCAAGAAAGTGATGAAGAAAATGTTAATAATTCATTCTCTATAGCTATTACTTGTGAATAGCACAAAAGATTGAGAAATATTCTTCCAGTATGGGAAAATTATTCATTGATTTAGCAAAGAAGTCACTCATATGATTAATAAATTAATAAAGTTCCAACATACAGTTTTTTGCTTTACTTTTGTCTTAGTTGTTAAAAAATATACTAATTCATACATTCATGGTGACCCACATTTGAGGAGCTAGTTTTTAAAAATTTACAAACACACTACTGAGTAAGCATCCTAGGAGCAGGAACTCTGTCTTGTTCATCACTGTAAATCTGGCACCTAGAAAAGTGCCTAGCTGTTGAACAAATGAAGATATATAACTTCTCAGTGTCTCAATTTCTCATCTGTAAATTGAGGACAACAGACCTATGCTGCTACAATACTGGGGTGAGGGAAGAGCAAACGTGATAACAAAGCTGAAACCACTTTATGAACAAGCAGCATTAAGCAGATGTAAAGTGGTCTTATTAAGATATATTATGAAATGGTGAGCCAAGATCGCACCACTGCACTCCAACCTGGGCAACAGAGCAAAACCCTGTCTCAGAAAAAGAAAAAAAAAAGATATGATATGATATCATACCATATACTGAATGTATTTACCTCATATGTTGGTTGGTTAAAGGACTCTAATAGAGATAAGGATTCGTATATAGATAATTTGTTTCATTCAAAGAAAACATATATTTATTTTATTTCTTTATAAATAAATATTTTGCAGTCTCATTTGCCTGGTTCAGTGCTAGGTGTTCTGGAAAATACTACAGAAATAGATTTCTTGCACTCAAAAGATGCATATCTGCTCATAATGATAACAAATAAAACATTTAGAGAACAGAAAAATTAAGTGGGAAATGTTTGGTATTAGACACCGTGCCAAGGATTTTAGTGCTTGTTCTTTTTTTTCTTTCTTTCTTTTTTCTTTTCTTTTCTTTTCCTTTTTTTTTTTTTTTTTTTTTTTTTTTTGAGACAGACTCTTGCTCTCGTTGCCCAGGCTGGAATGCAATGGGTCAATCTCAGCTCACTGCAACCTCCGCTTCCCGGGTTCAGGCGATTGTCCTGCCTCAGCCTCCCAAGTAGCTGGGATTACAGGTGCCCACCACCACACCCAGCAAATTTTTTGTATTTTTAGTAGAGATGGGGTTTCACCATGTTGGCCAGGCTGGTCTCGAACTCCGGATCTGAGGTGATCCACCAGCCTCGGCCTTGCAAAGTGTTGAGGTTACAGGTGTGAGGCACCGTGCCTGGCCCTTTCTTTTTTTTTTTTTTTAACAGAATGCCAAAGATATTTTGACTAGCCTTTCTGATTATTAAAAATCCTTCTTTGATATTATTTTCCAGGGCATCTTGGATGATGGTGTTAGATCATCATCAGTAAGCATTTAATAGATAGTCACTGTATGTACTAGCTGTGCTAATAAAAATATAAACTCTAGGATTTACAAAATTGAGTGAAATATGGTCTGCAGAAAACAGATAGGCAATCATAAATGCATTAGAAATATATGCCCACATCAGCCAGGCATGATGGCTCACACCTGTAATCCCAGAACTTTTGGAGGCCGAAGTGGGTGGATCACCGAGGTCAGGAGTTCAAGACCAGTCTGGCTAACATGGCAAAACTCCATCTCTACTAAAAATACAAAAATTAGCCAGATGTAGTGGTGTATGCCTATAGTCCCAGCTACTTGGGAGGCTAGGGCAGGAGAATCGCTTGAACCCGGGAGGCAGAGGTTTCAGTGAACTGAGATCAGCCACTGCACTCCAGCCTGGGTGACAGAGTGAGACTCTATCTAAAAAAAAAAAAAAAAGAAAAAAGAAAAGAAATGTATACCCACATTGACTGTTAGCCATCTCTCTCCCTCTTAGCTATTTTAATATGCCAAAAATTATTTCTCTGGAAATAAACTGCCTAGGTCAGTAAGACCAAAACATGGAGGACAAGGAGACAGTGCTGGCTTGGGATTTACAGGGCAAAAGTCTCTATTTGACCAGATGATAAAGAAGAATGGAAAAAGAAAGGATTAGGGCCATGGAAGCCAGGGCTTTCTCCTCCTGCCCTGTACACTTTGTCTCACTCCTTGAGTCAGACTAGAATTCTTAGGGGTGCAGCCACAGACCTGTGCCTGTGGACTGAGTATTAAACAAGTGAATAGATTGAGAACTTAGTGACAGGACATTTTTAATGATTATGCCCCCAAAGTGATATTTTTTTTCAGTGTTCTATTTGCAAAGGCCCCTGTCGGATTTCCTTGCTGAGAATTAATTACTCACATGCCCAAACTTAATCAAATTTTTCTCATCACTTTATGCAGACAGCCATTAAGAGTAGCTCGACACTTTACTAAAGGAGTTACCCCTCCCTTTTTAGAATACTTAAATCCCACTGAGGCATGAAACAAACAGATTGGTGTATACTGCTTAACTGTTCCTTTGAGGAAGAATGATAGTTTATGTTTATGTATTCCATTTATATTAACTTTCGTCAAAAGTGCTTTTTGAAGTTTATTTGCATTAAGTCACAGTCTAATCCCTTGATCTAAACCATATTAAATACTTTGATGCCAGCCTGTGCTTTGAACAAATATTTCAAGTAGATAACATTAACTTAAATAATCCTGCTGCCTAACATATTCTCAGATAAAATATTGATTTAAATGCTAATATAGATGTGCAGAGTTCCATTTTCTCTTTCCTTATAAGCAAAAATGGATAAACATTTAGCCTTTCCTAGGCAGTGGGACTTAGGCTAATACAAAAAATTAGCTCTTGTGCAGTGGGACTGCAGCAGGGTTTGAAAGCCATGTTTGATCAGGTGCGGTGGCTCACACTTGTAATCCCAGCACTTTGGGAGGATGAGGCGGGCGGATCACGAGGTTAGGAGATCGAGACCATCCTGGCTAACATGGTGAAACCCCGTTTCTACTAAAAATACAAAAAAAATTTTAGCTGGGCATGGTGGCAGGCGCCTGTAGTCTCAGCTACTTGGGAGGCTGAGGCAGGAGAATGGCGTGAACCCGGGAGACGGAGCTTGCAGTGAGCCGAGATCGCACCATGCACTCCAGGCTGGGCCACAGAGCCAGTCTCAAAAAAAAAAAAAAAAAGAAATATTTGGGGATTAATGCTATTAGATCAATGACTTGCCCAAAATCAGCTCAATACATGGCAACTGATTTATCAGTGTACACAGTGTACTGTGTTTAAAATCCATAGTGACTAATGTACTAAATAAATAGTTAAATGTAATCACGATAATAAAAAATAAAATTTGAAAGGCCTTAACCGTTTACAAAATACTGGCAGATACATGATCTCATTTGATCTCAAAAATTCTATCAGAGGTCGGGTGCCATGGTACATGGTTTTTGGTTTTTTTTTTCTGAGACAGAGTCTCGCTTTTTCACCCAGGCCGGACTGCAGTGGCGCTATCTTGGCTCACTACAACCTCCACCTCCCGGGTTCACACCATTCTCCTGCCTCAGCCTCCCCAGTAGCTGAGACTACAGGTGCCCACCACCAGGCCCGGCTAGTTTTTTGTATTTTTAGTAGAGACGGGGTTTCACCGTGTTAGCCAGGATGGTCTTGATCTCCTGACCTCGTGATCCGCCTGCCTCAGCCTCCCAAAGTGCTAGGATTACAGGTGTGAGCCACCGCACCCGGCCAGTTCATGCTTTTAATCTCAGCACTTTGGGAGGCTGAGGTGGGCAGATCACTTGAGCCCAGGAGTTCAAGACAAGCCTGCAACATGGTAAAAACCTGTTTCTACAAAAAATTAGCCCAGTGTGGTGGCAAGCACCTGTAGTCCTAGCTACTCGGGAGGCTTATCACTGCATTCCAACCTGCAAAACAGGGTGAGACCTTGTCTCAAAAAAAAAAAAAAATTATGTGAACTACAACAGTTATTATTATTATCTCTTATTATCCAAGGCCACTCTATTTATAAAATTGTAGTAGCTAGACTCGAACCCAAGTCTTCATTTTTTTTTGTTTTGTTTTTGAGATGGAGTCTCACTATTTTGCCCAGGCTGGAGTACAGTGGTGTAATCTCGGCTCACTGCAGCCTCCACCTCCCGGGTTCAAGCAATTCTCCTGCCTTCGCCTCCCAAGTAGCTGGGACTACATGTGCATGCCAACATGCCTGGCTAATTTTTTGTATTTTTAGTAGAGACAGGGTTTCGCATGTTGGCCAGGCTGGTCTCGAACTGCTAACCTCAGGTGATCCACCTGCCTCGGCCTCCCAAAGTGCTGGGATTACAGGTGTGAACCACTGCGCCCAACCTCCAAGTCTTCATTTGCCAGAAACGGCAGTTTCCACAATGCCATTGCTGCATCCCTATGGCCTGTTTCAGGGTACAATGAAGAAATACATTATTCGTATATACAAATATTAACTACCTTATAAGGACTCTGATGGTTTCTTAGTAAAACACTTCAGTGGTGTAATTCCCACTAGATTGCTCAGTTCTCTTGGTCAAATATTATGGGTAGTTTTGGTAGGTTTTTCCTTTTCTGACCAGATCTGCCACATTTTGTCAGCATTCTGGGTTTGCAGATGTTGCTGTTTAATTAGATTGCTCTGTAGAGGATGAGAGAACCAGGAGGTTCATTTGCATAACTGATAAGTGGCTGGGTTTTGAAGCAAGAGATAATGCTTCTTTGGGTCCTATGAACTGGTGGGAAGGCAAGGTGTTAGTCTTTTTCTATTGGAGATTATCTGTAAACCGGGAACTTCTCCACATCTAGGCACTCCCTGTATCTGAATATTGTATTCTGAACCTTACTCTGTACTCTAGCAAGATGATAAATGTAATGCAGATATAAATCAACCTTTCATTTACTTAAAATAATAATTCTGCAGTAAAGGAAAAAATGACAGCTACTCTGATCCTTGAATACTGGGCAAAGGCAAGCCATCTGTAAGTGCATAGTCCTTCAGTATGACGTAACCTTTCTCATTTAATGAACATTTTCCCCTAGTAACTCTTTGTGCTGGCAAACCATGAAAGAAAGCATGTGGACTTGGCAGCCCAACCCTGAAGTTTTTGTCTTAAAAATTATTGCAATTTCTGTACTAAGGGTCCAAAGGACATTTGTTTGGACACAGACTTTTCTGAAATTAAAAAGAATGACCTTATTTCACTTAGTGAAATGAGTTGTACTCTTAAATAGAGTCCATTTTGAATAGTTTTTCTTAGAGCAACACTGTCAAAAAAGAAGATATATTTTATATTCTCCTCATTATTAGAAGAAAATGCACTATTAAGATACCTTCAGGGCCAGGCACGGTTGCCCACACCTATAATTCCAGCACTTTGGGAGGCCAAGACAGAAGAGTTACTTGAGACCAGGAGTTTGAGACCCATCTGGGCAACATAATGAGACCCCAGCTCTGTAAAAACCAAAAGGTAAAAATGTAGCCAGGCATGGTGGTGCTTGCCTGTAGTCCTAGCTACTCAAGAAGCTGAGGCAGGAGGATCACTTGAGCCCAGGAATTCAAGGCTGCAGTGAGTTATGATCACACTATTATACTCCAGCGTAGGCAACAGAGTGAGACCCTGTCTTGAAAAAAAAAAAAAAAGTTTCAGTAAGGCTTGCTTGGGTCTCATGGTACCATTTAAAAATTCCTAGTCCTAAGTGGTGATTTGGCACAAGGTTAGGCATAGTTTTTTTCTTTTATTTTGGGGTGAAAAACAGGGATCACATATGATTGAAGATAGTACTATGGTTTTTACTGATATTTAATAAACCATACCCACCTTAATTTCCTCTTGTGCTTTCATCCCTAGGAAACCTATAGTTTTAAAAGTTAACTAAGTTTATAATTGACATAACATGTAATCAGCAACTTACACATGCCTGATGTGCTCGTTTAGTTAATGCTCATATAGCTTTCAGAGTATCTCAGATACTGTTAAATTATTTAATCCTCCTAACAACTCTTGAGGTAGGTATTCTTTTTTTTTCTTTTTTCTTTTTTTTGAGACGAAGTCTCGCTCTTGTCACCCAGGCTGGAGTGCATTGGCGCAATCTTGGCTCACGGCAGCCTCCATCTCCTGGGTTCAAGCGATTCTCCTGCCTCAGCCTCCTGAGTAGCTGGGATTACAGGCGCCTGCCACCACACCCGGCTAATTTTTGTATTTTTAGTAGAGATGGGATTTCACCATGTTGGCCAGGCTGGTCTCGAACTCCTGACCTCAGGCAATCTTCCCGCCTCGGCCTCCCAAAATGTTGGGATTACAGGCGTGAGCTACCGCACCCGGCTGAGGTAGGTGTTCTTATTATACCCATTTTAATGGGATATAGAGAGGTTAAGTACCTAGTCTGACATCTCATAGCTAAAAAATAGGGGGCTGAGACTTGAACCCAGAAAGTTTGGCCCGAGTCCTTACACTTAACCTCTCTACTATACTACTTTTGTTTGGATGAATACCAGCCTTAGATAAGCTTGCACAGAAAGACTCCTTTCCTCAGACTGCTTTTCCCCCCATCATAGCTGCAGTCTTTTGTGACCTAGACCCCCTCTCATGCCAGTCTCTGTCCTCACCTTGTTCCAGTTAGGCTAATGTTGAACAAATGATGACAGGATTGGTTCAACCAGCCCTGATGAGTGTCTGTGTTGAAAGTATCTCCAGAGATCGAGATCAGCCTGGCTAACACACGGTGAAACCCCATCTCTACTAAAAATACAAAAAATTAGCCGGGCGTGGTGGCAGGCACCTGTAGTCCCAGCTACTCAGGAGGCTGAGGCAGGAGAATGGTGTGAACCCAGAGGGTGGAGCTTGCAGTGAGCTGAGATCGCAGGACTGCACTCCAGCCTGGGCAACAGAGTGAGACTCTGTCTCAAAAAAAAAAAAAAAAAAAGAAGGTGTCTCCAGATACTTGCATCACTCCTCCTCATCATCATCTATTTCCTTTCATTCCTCTAACTTTCCTTATAGGGCCTCCCCAATGGAAGTAAGAAAATGTCGAGGGTAACTGAAACTTAATATGAAATTAATGTCATAGCTGGGAAAGAAGTCCTCATTCAACCACCAAAATTAGAGAATGAACCATAGGAGAGATTGTTCTTTACAACCAAGCTGGAATTCAGAACATATTTTTCAAAGGAAACATTTTTATATTAATAGTTTGTATTACTTTCAGAATAGTATAGGCCTACACTTTATTCGTTGACTCATTCAATCATTTGTTCAGCAACTTTTTAGAACACCACGTGCAAGATATTATACCAATCTCTAGGGATACAAATCACCACCATGGTTAAGTCCATGATTTGACCTAATCATTATTAATATCATTGAATCAGTGAGAAAATGCTCATGAATTTCTAAGTACCTAAGTTACTGAAGAACTTTGGAAATATATCTTTTTTGTAACTTAGGGACTTAACCTCAAACTCCTGGGCTCAAGTGAGCCTCTCACCTTAGCCTCCCATGTAGCTGAGATGACGGGGGCATGCCACCACGCCCAGCTAATTTTTTCAAAATGTTTTTGTAGAGATAGGATCTTGCTATGTTGCCCAAGCTGGTCTTAAACTCCTCGCCTCAAGCAGTCATCCTGCCTCAGCTTCTCAAAGTACTGGGACAAAATAATTGACTTTTAGAAATCCATGTGTGCTTTTCATAATGAGAATCTACTTTTTAAGATACAATAGGCGGGGCGCAATGGCTCACACCTGTAATCCCAGCACTTTGGGAGGCCGAGGAGGGTGGATCACCTGAGGTCAGGAGTTCGAGACCAGCCTGACCAACATGGTGAAACCCCACCATTACTAAAAATACAAAATTAGCTGGGCATGGTGGCGCATGCCTGTAATCCCAGCTACTTGGGAGGCTGAGGCAGGAGAATCGCTTGAACCAGGGAAGCAGAGGTTGCAGTGAGCCAAGATTGTGCCATTGCACTCCAGCCTGGGCAACAAGAGCGAAACTCCATCTCAAAAAAAAACAAAACAGAAACCCAATAACTTGCCAGTAACCAATAATGTTTTAGGTGAACCCAAAAGATTATGTTAAACCCAGATTATACTTATGTACCCTGCAAGTGTACCCCCTGTTAATTGAGATTGGTGCATAACATTAGTAGTCATATCCTGTAATTTTGTGCCACCCACAACACTTCTCAATACCGTATCTGTTCAGTGAAGATGTTTGGGAAGTTAGTGACCAGTTTTGAAAGAGGCATACCAAAATTTGTTATGTTTTTCTTTCATCTATGAATAGAACAGTTACCCTTATTTAATTTGGTAGGGGAACTTTATCATTTAATGCCATATTCTACTATAGACTTGAAATGGCTAAATACACTTAAGTTCTAAGAAAGCTTCTTACTAAATGTGATTAGGTATATGGTTTTGCAAAGCCTAGAGGTGTCAAAAGAATATCTGCAGAGTGTTTAGAAAAGTTTAGAGTCTCTGTGATAGTCAGGAAGACTTTGGAAGTGTCATTTATTCAGTGGTGCACTTACAGTCAGCCCTCTCTATCCGCAGGCCATTTCACTTGTCTTTGGGATATCTTTGCTTGGGAAACAAAATGTGAACAAGCAGTGACCCTTTTAGGAATCTAGGATTTCTTAGGGAGATTTATTAAGTCAATATTTGTCAGTATCTGTTGAATCCTTAAAATGAAGGTCTTTAGAAACTTGCACATAGCAGTGAAAGTGAACAGATGGTGAGTTCAGGAAGGAAAAAGAAGAGTCAAGCAGTAAAGACAGATGGACACCAACAAATATGAATTGAATAGCCCATTTGTTCCCTCTTTAGCTGTTGCACTTGAAACCTCTGATTTCTGATCCCACCAAAAGTCTAGTGAAAAATGCTCCTCGATGTCTCGCTGGCATTTTTCTCAAGCCCCATCCTTTTTGACCTCTGGGTAGCATTTTCTATTGTGACCTCCTGCACCCTCTTGAGCCTCTTTCTTGCTTTGTGACAGTCTGCTGATTCTCAGATTACTGCTCTGATGATTCCTTCTTTGATGGCGTCATCAGGGTCTTTTTCTTATCCTAAATGCAAGTATTCCCTAAGGTTCTGCCCTTTACCCTTCTCTTTCCTCCTCCTTTGCTATCTCCCTTGATGATCTCATCCACTTTCATGGCATCAGCTCATTTGTATGCAGAATAGTCTCACATCTATAGCTTCAGCAATCCAGACCTCTCCTCAGGGCTTCAGTCGCACATTTCCAACAGCCTGTCAGGTGGCTTCACTAACACTTCATTGTGTCCAGAACCACACATCATCTGTCCGACCTTCTTCTATTTCTCTCCTGGGCACCTGTTCTTGAATGACATCAGCATTCTCCAAGTCACCTTTGACTCTTCCCTCTTACTGATCCCCACAACAGTTAGTTGCCTGGACCTGTTGATTTATATCCTAAACATCTGTTGGCTCTGTCTCTCAATTCCCATTGCTACAAACTTCACTACTACCGTATTAATTTCTCCAGAGAGCAGTTCTTATCGTCTTCAGTTCTCTACTTAAAACTTTTAAGGATGTAAAGTATTAGGAAGGAAGAAAGGGAGGGAGGGAGGAAGAAAAGAAGGAAGGGAAATTAAAAGAAAAAGAAAAGAAGCCTACTTAGCTGGGCATCCAAGGCCCTAACCTTCTTTCCTTCTTTCCTTAATCCACCAAGCAGAAGCAACAAGACCCCACTGCCACTAGCCAAATGTTCTGTCTCTTCTAA
This sequence comes from Pan paniscus, assembly GCF_029289425.2. Taxonomy (NCBI): domain Eukaryota; kingdom Metazoa; phylum Chordata; class Mammalia; order Primates; family Hominidae; genus Pan; species Pan paniscus. The sequence goes on along the minus strand of NC_073265.2, from coordinate 33,269,404 downwards.
ATTATCTGTATCTCTTTTCCACCTGCATTCCAGTTATTAGTGTTCATATTTTATCTCTAGTGTTAGAGATCATGGACTCTTCTCATCTTGTTCACCCTAGTTCTCTCATCGTGCCCAGTGCTATGCTTTAACACATAGTAGGTACCCACTGAAGCATTTTTTTTAACGTTGAGTAATGAATTTTGAACAACTTCTGCCCACAGTTAGGGCTCTTTTGCCCAGCATAAAAGCTATATGGAAGAGTTCCCTGTTGTATTCATGTTTGTTTAACTTCCTTTCTGTTTTCTGTGCTTCAAATAATCCATTCCATTGTCAAGAATATCATTTGTAGGTCTGGTTTAGAGAAGAGGTTCTTGAGGCCAGGCATGGTAGCTCACGCCTATAATCCCAGCACTTTGGGAGGCCAAGGCAGCTGGATCACTTGAGGTCAGGAGTTTGATACCAGCCTGGCCAACATGGTGAAACCCTGTCTCTACTAAAAATACAAAAATTAGCCAGTTATTAATTAGCCAGCTACTCAGGAGGCCGAAGCAGGAAAATGGCTTGAACTCAGGAGATGGAGGTTGCAGTGAGCAGAGATCGTGCCACTGCACTCCAGCTTGGGTGATAGAGCAAGACTCTGTCTAAAAAAAAAAAAAAAGGAAAGGAAAAAAAATTGAGAAGAGATTCTTGGAAGGCTTCATCTCTGAGGTTAGTCATCACTGTAATCCTAGAGAGCTTCTGGTAACTGATTGTTTCTGGGTAATTCACTGTATTCCATAACCACTTGGGTTTTCTGCTGTGTGTAAAGCGGAGACAGAAGGCAACTTGCTGTCCTCTTGAGTATTTCTGGTAATTCATTGCCAAGCCATCCATGGCAGAAAGTTCCCTCAGCAGAATAGATGCAGCCATTCCAGAGATGGAATCTGTCCTCAACAATAGCCTGATCAATCTTAGTGGATAATTCCCTTATAAATAGAAATGATTCTTTATGGCCAGCATAATGCAGAAATTGGATAATAAAAATTTTTAAATCCCTTTGAAGGTCAGGGTATGATGTTAGGGAAGAGTAGCCTCTGTGCTTTGTCTAATATACTCAGGTTCCAAAAAGATGCAGTAGAGATCCACAGTGTTTACTCCTGGGCAGAATTCTTATTTGAATTTCTGTCTCCATTCTTACTTTTATAAGCTGAGTTGGACAGCCAAACAGGGAACTTTAAGGGTAATAAATATTACCTTTTCCCCTTATGCCTGGGACCTGGAGCAAGCTCTTAGCAGCCTGTTCTCTGGGCCTTTCCTCTTAGTACCTAGAAGTACACAGCACCCCAAAGCCCCCAGGAAACCTATGCCTCAAAAAACTCCATAAAAGTGGATTTTTTTTTCAAACACAGTCTCACTCTGTCACTTAGGCTAGAGTGCAGTGGCACAATCACGGCTCACCGCAGCCTCGACTTCCCAGGCTCAAGCAATTCTCCCACCTCAGCCAGCTGAGTAGCTGGGACTACAGGTGTGTGCCACCATGCCTAGCTAATTTTTTGTATTTTGTAGAGGCAGAGTCTCTCCATGTTGCCCATGCTGGTCTCACACTCCTGGGATCAAGCAATCATCCTGCCTCAGCCTCCCAAAGTGCTGGGATTAGAGGCATGAGCCACTGCACCCAGCCACATGTTACTTTAAAAATGTACAGAAAGACAAATGTCTTTTGCATCTTTAAGATTTCTTTTTCACTCCTACAAAGGTTCCCCCCAGCCATGTTTAGTGATAACTGCATTGAGCAAGTCTTATTACCTCTCTGACTCATTATCAGTCATATGAGCTACTGTGACCCAACCCTTAGAAAGCTGGGCAAAGAAGAGATAGTGTGAGCTGAGGCAATAAATTAGTGATTTGTTCATCCATTCTTTATTCATTTCCTTATTTTTATTTGTTCAACATTTATTATTTACTGCTTGGTAGGAACTAAGATAAGATGATGGGACAGACATGGTTCCTGTCGTCGGGAAGCTAATTTTTTGTTATTGTTGTTTTTTGTTTTTGAGACGGAGTCTCCTCTGTCACCCAGGCTGGAGTGCAGTGGTGCAATCTCGGCTCACTGCAAGCTCCGCCTCCCGGGTTCACGCCATTCTCCTGCCTCAGCCTCCCCAGTAGCTGGGACTACAGGCGCCTGCCACCACACCTGGCATATTTTTTGGATTTTTAGTAGAGACAGGGTTTCACCGTGTTAGCCAGGATGGTGTCGATCTTCTGACCTGGTGATCTGCCTGCCTCAGCCTCCCAAAGTGCTGGGATTACAGGTGTGAGCCACTGCGCCTGGCCTGGGAAGCTAATTTTTAATGGAGGAACTCTACAAGTTTAATGCTGTGATTCTTAACTTATTTTAGGTCAGAGACTCCTTTGAAAATCTGATGCAAGTATTAGCTTCCACAATGAAAATACATTTACACAAAATTTTACATACAAAAATCTTTGGTGCACCACATGTTAAAAAAGCCTGTGGCCGGGCGCGGTGGTTCATGCCTGTAATCCCAGCACTTTGAGATGCTGAGGCAGGCAGATCACTTGAGGTCAGGAGTTCAAGACCAGCCTGGCCATCATGAGGAAACCACATCTCTACTAAAAATACAAAAAAATTAGCCAGGTGTGATGGCTCACAACTATAGTCCCAGCTACTTGGGAGGCTGAGGCACAAGAATCTCTTGAACCCAGGAGGCAGAGATTGCAGTGAGCTGAGATGGTGCCACTATACTCCAGCCTGGGCAACAGAGCAAGACTCTGTCTCAAAAAAATAATAAAATAAAGCCTTCTACATGAAATAAAGGCTTCTAGAAATAAAGCCTTACAGGCTCATGCCTGTAATCCCAGCACTTCAGAAAAATGAGGCAGGAGTGTCGCCTGAGTCCAGGAGTTTGAGACCAGCCTGGGCAACATAGGGAGACCTCATCTCTACAAAACAAAACAAAACAAAAAAAAACACAAAAAATTGCCGATTGTCCCCAGCTACTCAGTAGGCTGAAGTGAGAGAATCACTAGAGCCCAGGATGTTAAGGCTGCAGTGAGCCATGATCATCCCACTGCACTCTAGCCACAACAACAGAGCAAGACCCCATCTCTTTAAAAAAAATTAGCAGCCAGGCGCAGTGGCTCACGCCTGTGATCCCAGTACTTTGGGAGGCCAAGGCGGGTGGATCACCTGAGGTCGGGAATTCCAGACCAGCCTGACCAACATGGAGAAACCCTGTCTCTAATGAAAATACAAAATTAACCGGGGTGGTGGCACATGCCTATAATGCCAGCTACTTGGGAGGCTGAGGCAGGAGAATCGCTTGAACCCGGGAGATGGAGGTTGCGGTGAGCCAAGATCACGCCATTGCACTCCAGCCTGGGCAACAAGAGCGAAACTCTGTCTCAAAAAAAAAAAAAAAAAAAGTTAATTAATTTAAAAAATTAGATTTAAAAAATTCAAAAAATTAAAAGATAAAAATATCTGGCCTTGTAGATACTAGGAAAATGCAAAATATGTTAGGATGTTAATGTCCATTTTGATCAGCAGACAGAGAACTTAAGGGATTAAAAACATTGTTCTCAAAACAGTCAAGTTTGTCAAATGTGTACATTAACTCCAAATGAAATTCTAGGCCCTCACAGTATCATTAAAAGCAGAGGTTTATATGTATATAGGCATACCTTGGAGATATTGCAGAATCAGTTCCAGACCACCGCAATAAAGTGGATAGTGCAATAAAGCAAGTCACAGATTTTTTGGTTTCCCAGTGCATATAAAAGTTATGTTTCACTATACTGTAGTCTGTCAAGTGTGCAATAGCATTATGGCTGGAAAAAAACATTTATATATTTTAATTTAAAAATGCTTTGTTGCTAAAAAAAAAAAAAAATGCTAACAATTACCTGAGCCTTCAGCAAGTTAAAATCTTTTGGCTGGTGGAAGGTCCTGCCTTGATGTTGACAGCTGCTGACTGGTCAGGGTGGTGGCTGCTGAAGGTGGCTGTGACAATTTCTTATAATAAGATAAGATAACCATGAAGTTTGGCACATCAATGGACTCTTCCTTTTATGAAAGATTTCTCTGTAGCATGCAATGCTGTTTAACTGCATTTTACCCACAGTAGAACTTCTTTCAAAATTGGAGTCAATCTTCTCCAATCCTGCCACTGCTTTATCAACTAAGTTTATGGGATATTCTAAATCCTTTGTTGTCATTTCAACAATGTTCACAGCATCTTCACCAGGAGTAGTTTCCATCTCAAGAAACCACTTTCTCTGCTCATCCATAAGATCTTGAGATTGTGGCAATTCAGTCACATCTTCAGGTTCAACTTCTAATTCTAGTTTTCTTGCTATCTCTACCACATCTGCAGTTACTTCCTCCACTGACACCTTGAAATCAAGGGTTGGAATCAACTTTTTCCAAACTCCTGTTAATGTTGATAATTTGACTTCTCCCCATGAGCCACAGATGTTCTTAATGGCATCTAGAATGATGGCATTCAGTTTTTCAATTTACTTTGCCTGGATCCATCAGAGGAATCACTATTCATGCAGCTATAGTCTTATGAAATGTATTTCTTAAAATAACACTTGAAAGTGCAAATTACTCCTTGATCCATGGGCTACCAACTGGGTGTTAGCAAGCATGAAAACAACATTAATCTCCTGTACATCTCCATCAGATCTCTTTGGTAATCAGGTAGAGTGTCAGTGAGCAGTAATATTTTGAAAGGATTTTTTTTTTCTTTTTGAGCAGCAGGTCTCAACAATGAACTGAAAATATTCTGTAAACCATGCTGTAAACAGATGTACTGTCACCCATGCTTTGTTGTTTCATTTATAGAGCACAGGCACAATATATTTAGCATAATTCTTAAAGATCCTGGGATTTTTAGAATGGTAAATGAGCATTGGGCCTCAGTTTAAAGTCACCAGCTGCATTATCCTTTAATCTGAGTCAGCCTGTCCTTTGAAGCTTTGAAGCCAGACGTTGACTTTACTCCATCTATGAAAGTCCTAGATGGCATCTTCTTCCAGTAGAAGGCTGTTTAATCTACATTGAAAATCTGTTGTAGCCACCTTCATAAGTGATCTCAGGTAGATCTTCTGGGTAACTTGCTGCAGCTTCTGTATCAGCACTTACTACTTCATCTTACACTTTTATGTTATGGAGATGGTGATATGGTTTGAATGTGTGTCCCTGCCCAGATCTCATGTTGAAAGATAATCCCCAATGCTGGAGGTAGGGCCTGGTGGGAGGTGATTGGACCTGGTGGGGGTGGCTTCTCATGAATGGTTTAGCATCATCCCCCTAGTGCTGTTCTTGTGATAAGAGTTATCATGAGATCTGGTTGTTTAAAAGTGTGTAGCACCTTCCCCTCACTCTTTTCCTCGTGCTCCGGCCATGTGAGATGCCTTGCTTCCCCTTTGCCTTCCACCATGATTGTAAGTTTCTTGAGGCCTCCCAAGAAATAGAAGCCGCTGTATTTCCTTTATAGCCTGCAGAACTGAGTCAATTAAACCTCTTTTCTTTGTAAATTACCCAGTCTCAGATATTTCTTTTTTCTTTTCTTTTTTTTTTTTTGAGATGGAGTTTCACTCTTTTTGCCCAGGCTGGAGTGCAATGGCGTGATCTCGGCTCACTGCAGCCTCCACCTACCGGGTTCAAGTGATTCTCCTGCCTCAGCATCCCGAGTAGCTGGGATTACAGGCACATGCCACCATGCCCGGCTGATTTTGTAGAGATGGGGTTTCACCATGTTGGCCAGGCTAGTCTCGAACTCCTGACTTCAGATGATCTGCCTGCCTTGGCCTCGCAAAGTGCTGGATTACAGGCATGAGCCACCACACCCAGCCTCAGGTATTTCTTTATAGCAGTATGAGAGTGGACTTAATACAGATGGCTTCTTTCCTTAAACCTCATGAACCAAGCTCTGCCAGCTTCAAACTTGTCTTGTGCAGCTTTCTTATCTCTCTCAGCCTTCACAGAATTGAGAGGTAAGGCCTTGCTCTGGATTTGGCTTTGATTAAAGGGAATGCTGTGTCTTGTGTGATCTTCTATCCAGACCACTAAAACTTTCTGCATATCAGCCTGAAGACTGTTTTACTTTCCTGTTATTCATGTGATCACTGGAGTAGCACTTTAAATTTCCTTCAAGAACTCTTCCTTTGCATTTACAAATTTGGCTATTTGGCTCAAGAAGCCTAGCTTTCAGTCTATCTCAGCTTTCAACCTGCTTTTCTCACTAGGCATAATCATTTTTAGCTTTTGATTTAAAGTTAAAGACGTGACTTTTCCTCTTACTTGAACACTTACAGGCCATTGAAAGGTTATTAATTGGCTAATTTCAATATTGTTGTGTCTCAGGGTATAGGGAGGCCCAAAGAGAGGGACTGAGTTGGGGGAACAGCTGGTTGATGGAGCTGTGAGGACACATAAAACATTTGTTAAGTTTGCCATCTTCTATGGGCATGGCTTATGGTGCCCCAAAGCAAGTATAGTAGTAACATTAAGGATCACAGATCACCGTAAGAAAAAATAATATTAATGGAAAACTTTGAAATATTGCAAGATTTAACAAAGTGTGACACAGAGACATGAAGTGTGCATGTGCAATTGGAAAAATGGTGCTAGTAGACTTGCTGGATGCCAGGTTGCCACAAACCTTCAATTTATTAAAACAAAAACAAAAACAAAAACATAGTATCTGTGAGTCACAATAAAGTGAAGCACAATAAAATGAGGTATGCTTGTACTGATATGTACACACATAGGTATACATACATGTTAAATAAAAACTATGGCATTTTCTCTGGAAGTTTGATTTAACATTCATTTGAAGTACCTTGGCTCACTGGTGTGGGTGTGTTACTAAATTTCTTGTAAGGACACATTCCTCTTTGAGAGAATGCTGGTTTGAAAAATAAATATGAGAGCTATTGGTCCAAATTGCTATTATAGATTAAAAATCAAATTGTTTTACAGAAAATTTTTAGTCAAACCATGCTGCCAAAATAGGGGGTGAAACAATTCATAATGCTGGGTTCCTAATAATTTATTCATTTAACATCAGCAAATATTTGTTGAGTGTCTACAGCTTGCTGGACACCGTTCTAGGCCCCTTTCTTCTTCAGTGAACAAAAGAGACAAAAATTGATGTCCTCATAAATTCTAGCAGTGATCCAGGGGTGGAGAATAAGCAATGAATAATAAACATAAAAAAATTAGTAAATGATATATGGTATATTAGAAAGTGATAAGTGCTGTAGAATACGAAAACATAGAGTAGGGTAAGGAAAATGGGGACTGCTAGAGTTGGAAGGGTGGTTGTAATATCAAGTATACATATCAAATACAGTAGTCAGTGTGGGCCTTGTTGAAGTGAGATTGAACACTTGAAGGAAGTAAAATAATCATTCCTGGCGGAGGAATCATAGCCAAGGGCGTAAATAAGATTATAGCTGTAGAGTGTGACAAATAGCAAGGAGGCTATTGTGTTTGGAGTAAAGTAGGATGATGAAGGGAGTAATAGGAGGTGAGGCCAGAAAGTTATAGGGACATTTTTAGGACTCTGGGTTTTACTCTTGAGTGAAATAGGGAACCATCGCAGGGTTTTAACAACCTACAACTGAGTGTTTTGTGATCATTGGAATGTTAAGAGGAGTGATTGAAAGTGACTTACATTTTTAAAAGCACTACCCTGACTGCTATGTTGATGACAGACTGATTAAGGGGCAAGGGTAGAGGCAGGGAGACTAGCTGGGTGCAATCTAGGCCCAAGACGATGGTGGTGGCTTGGACCAGGGTGATTGATAGCGGTGGAGGTGGTAAGATGTGGTTAGATTCTGAATACATTTTGAAGGTAGAACTGATAGGATTTTCTGACAGATTAGATAGATGTGTAGTATGAAAGAGAGAGTAAAGACTCCAGGATGATTCCAGGGTTTTTTATCTGAGCAACTAGAAGGATGGAGTTGCCATCAACTGAAATGGGATAGGCTGTGGGTGGACCCCATTTGGAACAAAAGATCAAGAGTTCAGTCTTCTGCTGTGGTATGACTTGGGAATTCTTTCCTTGTATCCTGGGACTCAGCACATGAGTAAAGTGAGGATAATAGGAGGTAGGTCTCTCATTGTTAGAAAAGGGAGTTACAAGTATGGAAAGGGGGGAGACTAGAATTAAGGGAGGAGACCACCCCTCATATTGTCTTATGCCCAGTTTCTGCCTCCAGAGAAAGAAGAAGTAAAAACTAAAAGGCAGAAATGAAATCCACAGGCAGACAGCCCAGCGCCGCACCCTGGGCCTGGTAGTTAAAGATCGACCCCGGACCTAATAGGTTATGTTATCTATAGATTCCAGACATTGTATGGAAAAGCACTGTGAAAATCCCTGTCCTGTTCTGTTCCATTCCAATTACCGGTGCATGCAGCCCCCAGTCACATACCCCCTGCTTGCTCAATTGATCATGAGCCTCTCACGCGGACCCCCTTAGAGTTGTAAGCCCTTAAAAGGGACAAGAATTACTCAGGGAGATCGGTTTTTGGAGACGTGAGTCCGCCGATGCTCACAGCTGAGTAAAGCCCTTTCCTTCCACAACTCGGTGTCTGAGGGGTTCTTGTCTGCGGCTCGTCCTGCTACAGAATGAACCCTTTGAAATTGGAATAGAATTAGAGATATTAGTGTAAACCCATGGTTTTTGACATTGAGATACAGAAATGGATATAAATATACACCCTCAAACATACTTTCTTAACTTCATTACTGAGAAGGCCTGCGACGAATGACCCTCCAATAACAATGATCACACAACACCCAGATGTAAGTTTTTAAATGCCATTCTCCACTAAAAAAATCAGGTGCCTTTGAGAACTAGCTGATTCTGGGCCAAGGCAGAGAAAGGGTAAGATGGGCCTGGGACATCTTATTGTGCTAGAAAGTTTAAAAGTGCTCAAGTAATGATGACATGTCAAAAGGACAGGAAACAACTTGAAGGGGCTCACTGTGGCCAAACCGAGGAGTCTTTTGGCATCAAAATAAAGAATGAACTGGGTGCAGTGGCTCGCACTTTGGGAGGCTGAGGCAGGTGCAGTGGCTCGCACTTTGGGAGGCTGAGGCAGGTGGATCACTTGAGGCCAGGAGTTTGAGATCAGCCTGGCCAACATGGTGAAACCCCGTGTCTACTAAAATTACAAAAATTATCCAGGTGCTAATTAGCCAGCTACTCAGGAGGCTGAGGCAGGAGGATCCCTTGAGCTCAGGGGTTCAAGACAACATTTTGAAACCCCATTTTTACAAAAAATACAAAAAATTTAGCTGGGCCTGGTGACATGTGCCTGTACTCCCAGCTACTTGGGGGGCTGCGGCAGGAGGATCACTTGAGTTTGGGAAGCGGAGGCTGCAGTGAGCTGTGTTCATGCCACTGGACTCCAGCCTGAATGACAAAGTGATTTTTGTCTCAAAAAAAATAAATAAATAAAAATAAAATTGGATCTTTATCTTATGCCATACACAAAAATAAACTCAAAATGGATTAAAGATTTAAACATAAGACCTGAAACCATAAAAATCCTAGAAGAAAATATAGGAGGAAAGCTCCATGACATTAGTCTTGGCAATACTTTTTTTAATATGACACTAAAAACACAGGCAACAAAAGTAAAAACAAGTAGGGCTACATCAAATTAAAAAGTTTCTGCACAGCAGAGGGAACCATCAACAAAATGAAAAAGTGTCCCACAGAATGGGAGAAAATATTTATAGTCCATATGTCTATCTGATAAGGGATTAAATCCAAAATATATGAGACTCATACAATTCAATAACAGAAAAACAAATAACCTGATTTAAAAATGGGCATAGGAGCTGAATAGACATTTTTCCAAGGAAGATATAAAAATGGTCAACAAGTATATGAAAAGGTGTTCAACATCACTGATCATTAGGGAAATACAAATCAAAACCACAATGAGATAGCACTTCAAACACGTTAGAATGGCTATTATAAGAAAGACAAAAGATAACAAGTATTGGTGAGAATACTTGTTATTGGTGAGAAAAGGGAACCCTTGTACACTATTAATGGGAATGTAAATTAGTATAGCCATTTTGAGGCTGGGCATGGTGGCTCGCACCTATGGTTCCAGCTACTTGGGTGGCTGAGGTGGGAGGATTGCTTGAGCCCAGGAGGTTGAGGCTGCACTGAGCTGTGTTCACACCACTTCACTCCAGCCTGGGCAACAGAGCGAGACCCTATCTCCAAATACTAAAAAAGTATAGCCATTTTGAAAATCAGTATGGAGGTTCCTCAAAAATTTTAAAATAGAACTACCACAGGGTACAGTGGATCACACCTGTAATCCCAGCACTTTGGGAGGCCAAGGTGGGTGGATCACCTGAGATCAGGAGTTCAAGAACAGCTTGGCCAACATGGCAAAACCCCATCTCTACTAAAAATACAAAAATTAGCTGGGTGTGGTGGCGCTTGCCTATAATCCCAGCTACTCGGGAGGCTGAAGCATGAGAATCGCTTGAACCCGGGAGGCAGAGGTTGCGGTGAGCCGAGATTGTGACACTGCACTCCAGCCTGGGGGATACAGCGAGACTCTGTCTCAAGAAAAAAAAAAAAAATAGAACTACCATGTGATCCAGCAATCCCACTTCTGGGCATATATCCAAAGGAAATCAGTTGAAGAGATGTCTGCACTCTCCTGTTCATTGCAGCGTTATTCACAATAGCCAAGAAATGGAAACAATCTTTTAAGTGTTCATTCACAAAAGAATGGACAAAGAAATTGTGGTAGGGTGAGGTGCAGTGGCTCACACCTGTAATCTCAGCATTTTGGGAGAGTGAGCAGGAGGATCACTTGAGCGCAGGAATTCAAGACCACCCTGGGCAATATAGTAAGACCCTGTCTCTACAAAAAAATAAAAAATAGCTGGGCATGGTGCATGCCTATAGTCCTAGCTACTAGGGAAGCTGAGGCAGAAGTATGGCTTGAGCCCAAGGAGTTTGGGGCTACAATGAGCACTCCAGCCAGGGTGGCAGAGTGAAATGCTGTCTCCAAAAAAACAAAAACAAATCATGGCATATATATATACATATGCATGGCATATATATATATATATATACATACACACACACAAATATAAAATGGTATATCATGTATGTGTATGTATCTGTATATCACACATATATCTGTGATATAGATATTCCATTGTATATGTGTGCGTATTCATATATATAGATACACACACATGTGTATACAATGAAATACTACCCAGCCTGTAAAAAGGAGGAAGTCTTGCCATTTGTGACAACATGAATGCAACTGGAGGGCATTATTCTGAGTGAAATAAGTCAGAGACAAATACTGCATGATCTCACATATGTGGAATCTAAGAAAGTCAAACGCATAAAAAGAGTAAAAAAGTAGTTACCAGGAGTCAGGTGTGGGGGTAGGGAAATGGGAAGATGTTGGTAAGAGGGAACAAACTTGCAGTCATAAGTAAATTGTGGAGACCGAATATACATCATGGTGACTATAATAATAATGAATTGCATACTAGGAAAAAAGTTTTTAAGTGGGTGTAGAGTTTTAATTTTGCTAGATGAAGAGTTCTGGAGATTGGTCGCACAACAGTGTGAATGTACTTGACACAACTGAACTGCACACTTATAATTAAAGGCTGAGTGTGGTGGCTCACACCTGTAATCCTAGCACTTTGGGAGGCCAAGGCAGGCAGATCACCTGAGGTCAGGAGTTCGAGACCAGCCTGGCCAATATGTCAAAGCCTTGTCTCTACTAAAATTATAAAAATTAGCCAGGCGTGGTGGCACACACCTGTAATCCCAGCTACTCAGGAAGCTGAGGCGGGAGAATCACTTGAACCTGGGAGGTGGAGGTTGCAGTGAGCCGAGATCACACCACTGCACTCCAGCCTGGGCAATAGATGGAGACTCCATCTGAAAAAAAAAATAAAAATGAAAGCAACTTGTGAAGAGAGAAGAAACAGTGTTAACAGCTGAGGAATGAAATTATCGTCTGTTTGTTTCCTATCCCTAGCATTTGATGATTACAGCTTATTTTCTTTTTCCAGAAGTTTTGGTGCTTGCTTGCCAGCAGGTTGTTCCCAGAGATTGTCTGTGTTCTAGAAAGTGACGTCATTTTGCATAGAGAGCAGCTGGATAGAAATAGGCCTGCCTATCTCACAGCAGGGCGGAGTCTTGGAATGCAGAGTCTTTCATTCAAATCATACTGAACTTCCTGATGTGAAATCAGCCATCATCTCACAAGCTCATCTCATCAATTTCCTGGTAGAAGCAGCTGTGCTGCCAGGGATAGAATCCTCTGGCCAGCCATTATTAGATCTGAAAACGCACCCCTTGTTTTCCCTTTAGTGCTCAAGCCTTAGTGTCTGCCAGTTTGAATGGCAGTGGAGTTTAGGGATTTGTATGTACTTAAACTGAATAAGGTAGAGAGCCTAATGGTCATGACAGAATTGACAGACACCCTCTCTGTGGAGTGTTGGATCACATATGCATTGCCTCTGATCAGTCTGCTTGTTTGAAACTAATGTCAAAGGCAATGTCTAGTGTTGCCTCTTACCTTTAATAGGAAACTAGAAATAGAACCCTTGTCACCTGTGCAGAGATTTGCCATCAGAGAACTTCATCTGTCCTTTAATACTTTTGCTGTGTCCTGGAAATGATTTCTTTACTTGTCTTCCAGGATATGTCACTCATTCCTACCAACTAATAATAAGCATATCTAAATCTTGTAGACCACTTTGCAATTTACAAAGTTATATATCTATTATCTCATTTAATCTTGGTAGCAGAACTAAAAAGGCGATAGTCTTATCCCCATTTTGTGGAGAAGGAATCATAGCTCCAGATCATATACCACCTGTAAGCAGCTATGATTGTTATATCCCTGATGACAATACCTTAGTTCCACATTGAAGCAGTTGAAGAAATGTAGCTTTGTTAATTATATTATCTAACAAAGTCTCTTTAGTGTGATGTAGGAAATACCTCACACAAAGGACCATTTTACTATATATAGTATAACATCATGTTGTATACCTTAAATATATATAATAACTTTTTTTAAGACAGAAAAAAGAGGCCTTTAAGAGGCCTACTGGAAGTAGACGGGAGATCTCAATGTCATGAACATTGAAGAACATATCTTTTTGTTGTCATTATGGTTTTATTGTGGTTGTTTGGAAACAACATAAGTCATATGGACTGAAACTGTTAATTGTTTCTTGTGGCGTGCATGATCATTCTGATTTTTCTATAAAGAGTAGAGATAGATAGACATGTTTCCTTTTCATCATTTGCAAGCATTGTCTAGATTATGGGGAGGCAACTGCCACTGTTAGATTTCAATAATATAAAAACTTAAGAATAGAAATCAGGCCCAGGGGAAAAATCCACTCACTTTGGCAGCAGAACTACATCAAGAAAGCTCAGGGGCAAGGAGACAACAGGCAAGGAGACAGTTTCTCCTATGGAGACAGACTAGGTTCTATCAGCAATTGTGGTATCCTGTGTCATTGCCAGCAGGCACCCTGAAGGGAATGAGATGAACCACAAGAGAATGTGTTGGTAAGAATATATCCTTTGCAACCTTACTGCAGAATGGGAAATTTCTTTTGAGCTTGATCCATTTTTGTTCCCTAGAGTCAAAAATATGTTTTCTTGAGAAATCTCAAGAGTAGAATCTTTGGGTGTGGATTGGGGAGAGGAGTGGGCAGAGAATAGGACAACAATGAAGGCTGGTTTTAGAGAGGTAGAGCAAAGATGCCGTAAATAAGCATAGCAGTTAGAGTATTGTGAAATGAAATTTGGGAGTTACCCTTCAGGCCTTTATCATCATAAGAGTCATTTTCTTTCTGGTGCTAGCAGCATTCTTCTGTTAAGGTAGGTCCCCTGTGTCTGTCTTCTTGAAAGTGGGAGTTCAAACTTTCTCTCTTTTCTTTCTTCTCATCATGACTAGAGTATACCTGAGCAGATATTTGTGTTTGTACATTCTAGTTCAGTGATATTCATGTTTTAATCATTGGAAAGCTTTAAAGAAATATCAGTGCATGTATCATTTTTTTAAAAGCCCCCCACATGATTCTAATATATAGCCAAGGTTGACACTGTTCAAGAGCAGTGTTTATCAAACTTTAATGTGAAAATGAATCATCTGGGGATCTCGTTAAAAGATGGTTTCTGCTTTCAGTAGATCCAGGATAGAGCCTAAAATTCTGCATTTTCAACATGCAGAACACTTTGAGCAGCAAATTCCAGAACAATGGTTCTCAAACTGGTATACAAAAAAAAAAAAAAAAAAATCAGCTGAGGAGCTTAAAAAAAAAGGCAATCCCCACTCAGATCAATTCAGTAAGAATCTATAGGAGAGAAACTGAGGGTTTGAACATCAGCTAGATGGTGAAATTGAACTTTATAGCACTCATCCCCTCACAGAAATATCATCGTAAACAACTACCCATGCATGAAAATACCTTCACAAGAACTAGGGAAATCAGATGAGAGAGTACAGCAATGAGGTATCATGTAGAAATAAGAAAAGATACATTGAAGAGGGCAGGAAAGACAGTTTTACGTTACCCTCGTCACACTTCCCCAAACCTCAGACAGCACAGCATGGAGAAAGATACCCTCTGTGTGAGGGAAGGAGAGTGAGTACCGGACATTGCCTCATTCCTCAACACTGGGCCTGTCCCAGTAAAACCCATCACTGGGTAGGCCCCATGGTCCCTGACTCCAGGCCTGTACCTACAGACTAGGCTTCCAAGTCCACCACAGTGCCAAGCTAGATCCTGCAGCCCCAGGCTCCAGGCCTGCTCAGTGGACCCTGCCTCCAGGCCAGCCCCTGCAGACCTAGTCTGCAGGCCCACCCCAGGTTCCAGAACAGCCCAGAGGCAGGTCAGCCCACACAACCCCAGGCTTTAAGCCTGCCCCAGTGCCAAGGCAGAAGCCTAGGCCTCAGGCACCAAGCCATCACCTTCAGACACGGGCTCCAGGCCAGGCTGATCCTCGTGACCCCACCCTGTAGGGGAGCCTCTGCAGCCCTACACTCCAGCAGCTCTGGGGTTCAGCCCTGTTCTAGCACATCCAGGGTCCAGGCTCATCCCAGTAGACCCCAGCACTGGGCTGGAACCCATGGACACAGGCTCTAGGAACATCCATGTGGACCAAGGTTCCAAGCTGGCTCTCACGGCTCCAGGACCTACGTTAGCCCTCAAAAACCTAGCCTCCAGACCTAACCTCCAGGCATATCCCCATGGACCCAGTCTTCAGGCCAGTCCCCAGGGTTCCAGGTACCATGCCAGTACCCATGATCCCAGGCTCCAGACCAGCCCCTACAGATCCAAGCTTCATTCCTGCCCTAACACCAGGCTGGCCCCAGGCTCCAGGCCAGTCCCCATAGACCCAACCTCCAGTGGACCCAGAATCCAAACCTGCTTCAGCAGACCCATGGTCCAGACCCACCCCTGTAGACACCAGTGCCAGGACAGTCTCCATGAACCATGTCTCCAGGACCACTCCTGGAGACCCATGCTCCAGGCCAGCTCCTGTGGACCTAGGACCCAGCCTGCTCCCACAAACTCAGGCTCCAGGCACACCCCAGCACCAGGCCAGCCTCTTTGAAATCAGGCTTCAGCCCTTTGTAGCTGCAGGGTCTTCATCCATGGATTTAACCAATCATGGATCACAAATGTAGTTAAGCCTACATTGGTTACATCTGTACTAAACATGTACAGACTTTTTTTTCTTGTCATTATTCCCTAAACAATACAGCATAACAGCTATTTACATAGCATTTACTTTGTATTAGGTACTACTAGTAATCTAGATATTTAAAATGTGTAAGAGGATATGCATATGTTGTTATATGCAAATACTATATTGTTTTATATAAGGGACTTGAGCATCTGTGGATTTTGGTATTCTCAAAGGGTCCTGGAACCAATTCCCCACAGATGCTGAGGGATGACTATATTCAAAGTGCTAAAGGAGAAAACAAGAATACCTGGAAGCTGTCCTTCAGAAATGAAGGAGAGAGAAAGGCTTTCTCAGATAAGCAAAAGCTGAGGGAGTTCATCACCACCAAACTTGTCTTATGAAAAAGGCTGAACAGAGTTCTTCAAGCTGAAAGAAGAGGATGCTAATTAGTAAACATTAAAACATACAAACTCACTGGTAAAAGTAAGTACACAGTCAAATTCAGAATAATATTGTAATGGCGGTGTGTAAGTTACTTATATCTTTAGCATGAAGGTTAGGCAAAACTATTTAAAAATACTAAGCGCAGGGTGCAGTGGCTCACGCCTGTAATCCTAGCACTTTGGAAGGCTGAGGTTGGTAGATCACTTGAGGTCAGGAGTTCGAGACCAGCCTGGCCAACATGGTAAAACCCCATCTCTACCAAAAAATAAAATTAGCTGGGTGTGGTGGCATGTGCCTGTAGTACCAGCTATGCAGGAGGCTGAGGTAGGAGAATCAGTTGAACCTGGGAGGCCAGTATTGCACCATTGAACTCCAGGCTGGGCAACAGAATGAGACCTTCTCTCAGAAAAGTAAAATAAAAATAATAATAGCTATAATAATTGATTAATGAATACACAATATAAAAAGATGTAAATGTTGATAGTAAAAGCATAAAATATGAGGGGCAGGTAGAGTAAAATAATTGAGTTTTTTTACGCACTCAAAGTTGTTACCAGTTTAAAATGGCCTGTTATAACTATAAGATGTTCTGTGTAAGCCTCATGGTAACCACAAAACAAAAGCCTATAGTAGATTCACAAAAAATAAAAAGTAAGGAATCAAAGCCTAACACTAGAGAAAATAAATCACAAAGGAAGATAGCAAGAGAAGAAGGAAAAAAGGATCCACAAAACAATCAGAAAACAACTAACAAAATGGCAATAGTAAGTCCCTACCTATCAATAATTACTTTGAATGTAAATGGATTAAATTCTCTAATCAGAAGGCATGGAATGGTTGAATTAATTTAAAAAACAAGACCCAACTATATGCTTCCTACAAGACACTCATTTCACCATTAAGGACACACATAGATTGAAAGTAAAAGGACGGCAAAACATATTCCATGCAAATAGAAATCAAAAGAAAGCAGGGGTAACTATTCTTATGTCAGATAAAATAGACTTTAAGTCAAAAGCTGTAAAATGAGACAAGGTCATTATATAAAGATAAGGAGGTCAATTCATCAAGAGACTATAACAATTATACATATAGATGCACCAACACTGGAGCACCTAAGTATATTAAACAAATATTAAAGGACTTGAAGGGAGAGATAGATCGCAACGCAATAATAGTAGGGGACTTTGATACCCAACTTTAAGCAATGGACGTTTCATCCAGACAAAAAAAATCAATAAGGAAGCATTGGACTTAAACTGTACTTTACATCAAATGGACCTAACAGACATATACAGAACATTGCATCCAGCAGCGACATCATATACATTCTTCTCTAGCACACATGGAACATTCTCCAGGGTAAATAATATATTAGGGTCAGATGCAGTGGCTCACGCCTGTAATTCCAGCACTTTGGGAGGCCAAGGCGGGCGGATCACGAGGTCAAGAGATTGAGACCAACCTGGCCAACAAGGTGAAACCTTGTCTCTACTAAAAATACAAAAAAATTAGCCGGGCATGGTGGCACGCACCTGTAGTCCCAGCTACTCGGGAGGCTGAGGCAGGAGAATTGCTTGAACCTGGGAGTTGCAGGTTGCAGTGAGCCGAGATCGTGCCACTGCATTCCAGCCTGGCAACAGAATGAGACTCCATCTCTAAAACAAAACAAAACAAAAAAAAAAAACCATTATGTTAGAGCACAAAACAAGTCTAAATAAATTTAAATGAGTTTAAGAAGATTGAAATCATATCAAATATCTTTTCTGCCCACCAAAGTATGAAACTAGAAGTTAAGAACTGGAGGAATTTTAGGAAATTTCCAAATATATGGAAATTAAACAACATGCTCCTAAACAACAAATAGGTCAAGAAGTTAAAAGGGAACTTTTAAAATATCTTGAGACAAAATAGAATACAAAATACCAAAACTTATGGAATGCACCAAGAGCAGTGCTAAGGGGTGAGTTTGTAGCAATAAACATCTACATCAAAAAAAGAAAAAGTGCCCATTGTCTCATGCCTGTAATCCCAGTGCTTTGGGAGGCTGAGACAGGAGGACCACTTGAGCCTGAGTTTGAGGTTACAATGAGCAATGACCATGCCATTGTACTCCAGCCTGGGCAGAGGAATACCCCATCTCTAAAAATAAAATAAGAATTGGAGACTGATTTGAGTAATAATAAAACTCCAGTCCAGCCGGGTGCAGCAGCTCACACCTGTAATCCCAGCGTTTTGGGCGGCCAAGGCAGGTGGGTCACCTGAGATCAGGAGTTCGAGACCAGTCTGGCCAATGTGGTGAAACCCTGTCTCTACTAAAAATACAAAAATTAGCTGGGCATAGTAGCATGCACCTGTAGTCCCAGCTACTCAGGACGCTGAGGCAGGAGAATTGTTTGAACCCAGAGGCAGAGGTTGCAGTGAGCTGATATCGCACCACTGCTCTCCAGCCTGGGCAACAGAGCAAGACTCCATCTCAAAAAAATAAAAATAAATATAAAACTCCAGTCCCTTGCAAAAAAAAAAAAAAAAAAGAATTTACAACCTTCTCA
Organism: Pan paniscus; assembly: GCF_029289425.2. Classification (NCBI taxonomy): domain Eukaryota; kingdom Metazoa; phylum Chordata; class Mammalia; order Primates; family Hominidae; genus Pan; species Pan paniscus. The sequence goes on along the minus strand of NC_073265.2, from coordinate 33,250,679 downwards.
TCAGTAAATATTTTGACATATTCAGGAATGCCCAACCACCAACCAATACTTTACATTTTTGCTATAGAGACAATTCTGAAGTCTAAAACTCCACGTCAGATTAAAACAAAACAAAAACAAACTCAGAACAATCTCCAACTGGAAGTTTGATTAAAGAACAAATTTCATTTCTGCTGTGAGACTCATTAGTGGAGAATATTTGTAGTCTCTATTTCTAAAGCCAACTTTATTATTTTCAAAGCCAGAATTATAGTAGAAAGCAAATATTCCTAGTAGTATTTTTTTAATAGAAGATACCTTATCCTCAAATAACTTATAGTTTAAAGAGTTTCTGTTTCTCTCATACTTCATCTTGTTGGGAGCTATCAGCATTCAGGGTTTGGATTTTTTCTGACACATGGTTTTCTTCTGGAAACCTACTAATTAGTAAAAGGATGCAGGGCTAGGACACTGTGCTGTGTTAGAGATTTTATTATTGAGCCATCTCCAAAGAATGTTGGACCAAGATTCGAGTTTAGCAGAGCTAATACATAAATGGAGTTGAAAAAACAGGAGAATGGTGAACACATCAGTGCCCTGTTTGAAAATATCAATCCCTTACCTGGTAGGCCTGATGATTTTTAATAGAGACGAGATTGTGCATTTTTTGTGGCAAGAACTGTCTAGTTTAATGTTCCAGAATTATCAGCACCAAAGACAGATCAAAAGGTCAATATTTGTCCTCCCTGTAAATGCCTTGTCTTGGGAGGGTGTTAATATGCCCAATTTGGCAATGAATTTATGGATTTTTATAATGAATATCCATATTTCAAACCCAGGCAGGTGCTCTGGAGCAGTACTGTCTGAGGGCACAGAATGCAGCAGCAGCAGTAGCAGCAGCAGCAAAGACCTGTCCCAGGCATTCAGGGCTCATTTGTATGGATGCACCGATGCTGTGGGAGCTGCGTACATCAAAGCCACTGCAGTCCCCATCACAGAGCCTCACTGAAAAAAGGATTGTTCTGCAGCTTTCCTTTCCCATCAGAGTTCCACTCCATAATCTAATACCCTTTAGCTGGAGAGGATCTGGGAGAAAGGGAGCTGAATGTGCAAAGCAAAGAACAATTTAAGTACAGTGCTCAAAAATAATTGGCAGCTTCAGGTAAAATACAGTTCTACAGTGATAAAAATCACAGCATCTTAACTCTGGCAGAGACCTGTACAGGTCATACAGTCCATCTTCCCTTGCCTGTTTTCAAAACTTAAACCATTCTAATTGGATAAGAGCTAATTTTTCATTTTAGGACTTGCAGAAAGAAAATTACAGAGCTCTCTTTGAAATCTGTTCTGATATATAGTACCTCTTTCACTGTAAGTTCATTTTTAAGTTAACCCAAATCCATCATATTCCAGTTAAAATTTGTTTGTTCAGACATCTATAGAGATGTATAATGACTAGTCAGTATCCTTTATGTAAAAGTCATTGAAGATCAGCCATAGTTAAATTACCACTTCAACTGTCTTTTCAGTGGCTAAAATCTGTCAAGTTCCTTAAACAGTTTTTCTATGGCTAGTTTTTTTAGTCTCTTACCTGTTATTATTATCTTCTCTTCATTTTCCATGGCAATCTTTGGCTGTAAAGCTTAAACTGCACCCAGTGCTGTAGAAATATCAGATGAGTACTTAGTACGGTGAAAAACTCACCTCGTGTTCCTAAATACTTGTAGTTTTTGCTTTGCACACTAATGTGAGACCAAAAATTACCATGCTAGCTGACTCTATATGATCTTAATAATCAATGAGAAAATTTGTGATACGTAAATGTGTGTCAAAACATTTGAAACTCTATTTCTGTTGGTTATAAATGTATAGAGAAATGAAAAAACATAGTAAAACTAATGTTAGTAAGCTGTAATTTAAAACATTATAAATAATGAGAAAAGAAATTTTATTTATAGGCGTACCTCAGAGATATTGCATGTTTGATTCCAGACTATTGCAAAAAGCAAATATCACAAAAAAGCAAAGTCAGACAAATATTTTGGTTTCCCAGTGCATATAAAACTTATGTTTCTGCTGAGACCGTGTCCACCCTGCAAGCACAGAGCCTTGCCCTCGCCTCTCTGCCACCCGTCCACACCCGCCGCCAGCTCACCATGGATGATGATATCACCATGCTTGTCGTCGACAATGGCTCTGGCATGTGCAAGGCCAGCTTTGCGGGTGATGATGCCCACCCCGGGCCATCTTCCCCTCCATTGTGGGGCGCCCCAGGCACCAGGGCGTGACGGTGGGCATGGGTCAGAAGGACTCCTATGTGGGCGACGAGGCCCAGAGCAAGAGAGGCATCCTGACCCTGAAGTACCCCATCAAGCAGGACATTGTCACCACCTGGGACGACATGGAGAAGATCTGGCACCACACCTTCTACAACGAGCTGTGTGTGGCTGCCAAGGAGCACCCCATGCTGCTGACCAAGGTCCCCCTGAGCCCCAAGGCCAACCACAAGAAGATGACCCAGATCATGTTGGAGATCTTCGACAGGCCAGCCATGTACGTGGCCATCCAGGCCATGCTGTCCCTGTACACCTCTGGCCTACCACTGACATCATGATGGACTACGGTGACGGGGTCACCCACACTGTGCCCATCTATGAAGAGTATGCCCTCCCCCATGCCATCCTGCGTGTGGACGTGGCTGGTCAGGACCTGACTGACTACCTCATGAAGATCCTCACCTAGCACAGCTACATCTTCACCGCCACAGCCAAGCGGGAAATTGTGCATGACATCAAGGAGAAGCTGTGCTATGTCACCCTGGACTTCGAGCAGGAGATGGCCATGGTGGCCTGCAGCTCCTCCCTGGAGATAGCTACAAGCTGCCCGACGGCCAGGTCATCGTCATCAGCAAAAGCAGTTCTGCTGCCCTGAGGCGCTCTTCCAGCCTTCCTTCCTGGGCATGGAATCCCACGGCATCCATGAAACTACCTTCAACTCCATCATGAAGTGTGATGTGGACATCCTCAAAGACCTGTATGCCAACACAGTGCTATCTGGCGGCACCACCACGTACCCTGGCATCGCCGATAGGATGCAGAAGATCACCACCCTGGCGCCCACACAATGAAGATCAAGATCACTGCTCCTCCCAAGCGCAAGTACTCCGTGTGGATCGGCAGCTCCATCCTGGCCCGGCTGTCCACCGTCCAGCAGATGTGGATCAGCAAGCAGGAATATGATGAGTCAGGCACCTCCATCATCCACTGCAGATGCTTCTAGGCGGACTGTGACTTAGTTGCGTTACACCCTTTCTTGACAAAACCTAACTTGCGCAGAAAACAAGATGAGATTGGCATGACTTTGTTTTTTTTATTTTGTTTTGTTTTGTTTGGCTCGACTCAGGATTTAAAAACTGGAATGGTGAAGGTGACAGCAGTTGGTTGGAGTGAGCATCCCCCAAAGTTCTACAGTGTGGCCAGGGACTTTGATTGTACATTGTTCTTTTTTTAATAGTCATTCCAAATATCGTGAGATGCGTTATTACAGGAAGTACCTTGCCCTCCTAAAAGCTACCCCACTTCTCTCTAAGGAGAGTGGCCCAATCCTCTCCCGTGTCCACACAGGGGAGGTGATAGCATTGCTTTCATGTAAATTATGTAATACAACTTTTTTTAATCTTTGCCTTAATACTTCTTTATTTTGTTTTATTTTGAATGATCAGCTTTCGTGGCCCCCCTTTTTTGTCCCCCAACTTGAGATGTATGAAGGCTTTTTGTCTCCCTGGGAGTGGGTGGAGGTAGCCAGGGCATACCTGTACACTGACTTGAGACCAGTTGAATAAAAGTGCATGCCTTATTAAAAAAACACTTATGTTTCCACTATACTGTAGTCTATTCATTGTGCAGTAGCATATGTCTAAAAAAACAATGCACATACCTTCCTTAAAAAACACTTCGTTGCTAAAAAAAAAAGTGCTAATGACCATCTGAGCCTTCAGTGAGTAGTAATCTTTTTGCTGCAAAAGGGTCTTGCCTCAATGCTGGAGACTTTGCTCTGTATTAGGTTTTGGCTTAAGGGAATGTTGTGGCTAGTTTGATCTTCTGTCCAGGGGTCCTCAACCCCCAGGCCACAGACCAGGCCACACAGCAGGAGGTGAGTGGTGGGGGGGGGCAAGAGAAGCTTCATCTGTATTTACAGCCACTTCCCATCACTTGTATTACCACCTGCGTTCCACCTCCTGTCAGATCAGCAGCAGCATTAGATTCTCATAGGAGCGCGAACCCCATTGTGAACTGTGCACATGAGGGATCTGGATTGCATGCTCCTTATGAGAATCTAGTTCTTGATGATCTGTCACTGTCTCCCATGACCCCCAGATGGGACTATATAATTGCAGGAAAACAAGCTCAGGGCTCCCCCTGATTCTACATTATGGTGAATTTATAATTATTTCATTATATATTACAATGTAATAATAGGTTGGGCATGGTGGTTCACACCTGTAATCCCAGCATGTTGGGAGGCCGAGGCAGGTGGGATCACTTAAGGTCAGGAGTTTGAGACTAGCCTTGCCAGCATGGTGAAACCCCATCTCTACTAAAAATACAAAAATTAGCCAGGCGTGGTGGTGCATGCCTATAGTCCCAGCTACTTGGGAGGCTGAGGCAGGAGAATCGCTTGAACCCAGGAGGCTGAGGTTACAGTGAGCCGAGATCGCACCACTCTAGCTTGGGTGACAGAGCAAGACTCCGTCTCAAAAAAAAAAAAAAAAAAAGTAATAATAGAAATAAAGTGCCCAATAACTGTAATGTGCTGGAATCATCCCGAAACCCCCTGCAACCTGGTCCATGGAAAAATTGTCTTCCACAAAACTGGTCCCTGGTGCCAAAAAGGTTGAGGACCGCTGTTCTGTCTAGACCATTAAAACTTTCTCTATATCAGCAAGAAGGCTCTTTCACTTTACCATTCATGTGTTCACTGGAGTAGCACTTTGAATATCCATCAAGATCTTTTTCTTTGCATTCACAACTTGGCTAACTGGCACAAGATGCCTAGCTTTTGGCCTTTCAACATGTTTTTCTCATTAAGCTTAATCATTTCTAGGTTTTGATTTAAAGTTAGAGGCATGTGACTCTTCCTTTCACTTGAACACTTAGAGGCCGTTGTAGGGTTATTAATTGGCTTAATTTCCTCATATTGTGGTGTCTGGGGGAATAGGAAAGCCTGAAGAGAGGGAGGAAAATGGAGGAATACCCTGTCAGTGGAGCAGTTAGGACACACACATTTATTGGTTATGTTCACTGTCTTCTATGTGTGTGGTTCATGGCACCTCAAAACAATTGCAATAGTAACATCAAAGATCACTGATCACAGATTAACATAACATAATAATGAAAAAGTTTGAAATATTGCAAGAATTAACAAAATGCAACAGAGACACAAAATGAGCACATGCTGTTGGGAAAATGGTGCTGAAAGACTTGCTCAATGCAGGCTTGCTACAAATCTTGAATTTATTTAAAAAAAAAAAAACCCACAATATCTACAAAGCACAATAAAGTGAAGCACAGTAAAACCAGGTATGTCTGTATTTATTAAAAAAAAAAATCCCAAGTACTTTAACAGTACTTGCCTCCTTTTTGTCATATAGTTTATGATACTGAGAAAACATCTTTTCTGTGCCTTGGTGAATTGTCATCATACTCCCTTCTAAGTTTGGATGAGCTTCCAATATTTTACACTTTATGCTTTCAGTGTCATGAAATATCTGCAAGAGTTTCTTTGATGTGAAGTTTTTGCCAGCATCGCTTCCTCTGGGACATCTTCATACGTTTCGTCACAACCACTTTCCTCATTTACATTGATTAGTTTGCCTTCACTAAGTTCCTCTGGTGCATATCTAGAGCCCCTTAAATAGCAGCAATGTCAATAATCTCACAGTTAGCTATTTCTTCTATAACCCTATTTACATTCCTGTTACCACTTTTTGTTACTTTGCTGCATTTTCATCTTCGTTAGCCAGTTCCCTCTTTCAGTTATCATTTTTGGGTTTCATCATTGGAAGACAAGGAGGCAACCCCACTGCACACTTTGTTGTTTGTGCATTAACTGAATAACAGATGCACAGTGACTAGTTACCGACAGACTGTGAAAGAAGTGACGTGATTTGTCACTGATCGTGATACACATCTGTTATTTATGTTGTGAACTGAAGAGCTAGCAATCAAGTTTGTACTTCATGTAATTACTCACAGTTAATAAACCATGGCAACTGAAATTTCAACCCTGTTGTTTGGGGACTGACATTCTTTCATCTAAGAACCATGCAAAGTGAGGACAACCTCAGTCAATTCCTACATTCCTTCAGGCCCACTGCTAATTTTCTGATTCCTGGTCAGTTATCTACTCTGACATTCAGATCTTTTTCTGGTATATATGCCTTGCTAACTTCATCTTAGTGAAGTTTCTCTTTCTCCTCCAGGGGCAATACCTTTGATCTTTCCTCTCTGACATTTATGCTCTTGGCTTCTGACCATTCCTTCAATCTCTAAGTTTGTTTGAAATACTGATTTGCCCCGCTAGCTTGTGATCGTTTGCAAATTAAATAGACATTTCTCCATTCATTAATGTGAATACTTATCCCCACAGAATGTCAATTCCTGAATACCAGCACAGGTTCACCCAGCCAGCTTATCCTTATCCTTTGGTCATATGGTCCAGTCAGTTGTATAAGGGACTCTGTAAAGGTCCTGGGTGGGGCCTCAGAATCTATATATTTAAATGTTCTCCATATTATAGCCAAGTTTGATTTATAATATAAACCATGCTTTCCTGGTTCTTAGTAATCTTACTATAGACTAATAGAAGTTTAGATCTGACAAATATACTAGAGATTGTCTTGTCAAACCTACTCATTTTATAAGTGAGAGAACTAAGGTCCAGAGTTGCCAGATGACTTGCCCATGGCTTCCCAGTTACAAGCAGAGTAGGAACTAGAACTGATGGTTCCAAACGCCCAATCTTTCTTTTTTTTTTTTTTTTTTTGAGATGGAGTCTCACTCTGTTGCCCAGGCTGAAATGCAGTGGTCCGATCTCAGCTCACTGCAAGCTCTGCCTCCCAGGTTCACGCCATTCTTCTGCCCCAGCCTCCCAAGTAGCTGGGACTACAGGCACCTGCCACCACACCAGGCTAATTTTTTTGTATTTTTAATAGAGATGGGGTTTCACCATGTTAGCCGGGATGGTCTCGATCTCCTGACCTCGTGATCTGCCTGCCTTGGCCTCCCAAAGTGCTGAGATTACAGGCGTGAGCCACCGTGCCCGGCCTTGTTTTTTTTTTTTTTTTTCTAGACAGAGTTGTTCTGTCGCCCAGTTTGGGGTGCAATGGCGCGATCTCGGCTCACTGCAACCTCCACCTCCCAGATTCAAGCGATTCTCCCACCTCAGCCTCCCGAGTAGCTGGGATTACAGGTGTATGCCACCACGCCTGGCTAATTTTTATATTTTTGGTAGAGACAGGATTTCACCATGTTGGCCAGGCTAGTCTTGAACTCCTGACCTCAAGTGATCCACCCACCTTGGCCTCCCAAGGCATTGGGATTACAGGCGTGAGCCACTGCGACCACCCCAAACTCCCAGTCTTTCAACCTAATTTCCATCCTGTGGGATACAATCAAAGTCGTTCATCATCATCTTTTTCAAACTCACCTGTGGTAATTTTCTTTTTCTGTGTGAATCTGTGCAATAATATCTGAAGAGAGATGCTCAAGTAAGTTTCTCTGTAGTGAATGGGAAAGCAGTTGTGGCAAGGATTGTTGAGGTAGTAGGAGCTATAGAGGCCTGGAGCAGCTCTGGAGGAACCTTAATCCAGTCCTGCTCCAGTGCTTACCCTCTGCCTGCTCTGCGCCTGCCCACTGGTGCCTAAACTGCTGTCCACTGGGGGCTTAGGTATCTGTTTGACTTGTGCACACAGTGCTTGTTTCCGGAGGCAGTGTATAGAGGAGAAGATGGGGATGCGGGTTTGGGTAGGGGTTGAATATACTATTCTGTAAAGCTTTTTCTATTTCCATAAGATATTCTCACAACTGAAGACTCTGGCCTTCAGGTTTGCTGACAGAGTGAAATGAGTCTGTCTGTAATTCTGAGAGACGCACTAAGGAGTAGAGCATCATCCCTTTGATATGTTGTGTAAGTTCATGAAAAATGAATGGGGAATGTTGAATAGTATGTATAATAGCAACGTTAATGCTTACATACCCATTCTGGCTTGAAGAAAAACAAAAACAGAATTTTGCTACTTCCTAATCTCCCTGAGTTCACCTGTCACAGGCAACAGCAGTGTTTGAAATGCTAATGTGTCTTGTAGCCATTTTAAAGACTGAAGAGCTGCATAGTTCAGGGAAACTGAGATCAAGGGACTTCTTTATAAATTGTCCTTACATTTTCTCTAGCACTTGCTGCCTGGGACCCTGGCCTCTCACTAGGCCCCTGAAGATGAAAGAGCATTTCACAGTGACATGACATTTTAGAGCCAGAGGTGGAGATGGTGGATGGGGGGAGGACCTTAGTACTCTCCTGCTTCAATTCTGATTCCAAAATTTTTGTTTTCTCTGCTGAGACCCCAAGTGGTCAACGAACTTAGCTACAGTTGCACAGTTTGTTTAGGGCTAGATTTAGACTAGAGCTCAGGTTTCCTGATTCCCAGGTAAATGTGGTTTTGGCTGTATCATATTGTGCATAAAAGCATTGTCAGACTTCTTAAATGAAATACAAAATCCTGGGTGATTTGGCAGTTGTGAATCTTGCTGGCAGTAACAGACTTTTGGAGGAGATAGGACTGTATTTTTATAGCTGAGGAAACCAGATCAAGGAAACTAGTGTAAATAATGGTCCAAGGGCTGAAAAAAAAATCCTCACAGCCTCCCCATTATAACTTTTCAACTTAGGGTGCCAGAAAAGTCTCCGTTAATGATTTAAGTTAAGGTTTACACTGAAGGCTGGGACAAAAATGTATATAAAGCACCTAGTTTGCTTATGTATAGATACATTAGATCTCAGAGTAAAGAGAAGGGAAAGAGTATCTTTAAAAATTAGAAGATTGGGGCCAGGCATGGTGGCTGACACCTGTAATCCCAACACTTTGGGAGGCTGAGGCTGGTGGATCACTTGAGGTCAGGAGTTTGAGACCAGTCTGACCAACACAGTGAAACCCTATCTCTACTAAAAATACAAAAATTAGCCAGATGTGGTGGCACATGCCTGTAATCCCAGCTACTTAGGAGGCTGAGGCAGGAGAATCACTTGACCCCGGGAAGTGGAGGTTGCAGTGAGCCGAGATCACACCACTGTACTCCAGCCTGGGTGACAGAGTGAGATTCCATCTCAAAAAAAGATTGGAAAAAAGATACCTGGGGAAATTTAGTTTGCAAGTGACTACCTAGTTTTTTCTTTCCAACTGAAGGTTCACATTAGCATCAATAAATATTTTACAGCAAGTCTCATACCCTGATTTAAAAAAGATACCTTCTGTTCTTTGGAAACCATATCAGAGGTCTATTTTTAGGTAATTATTTTCATTTTCTATCTTTAGGAAAAAAAACTTTAAAAATACAGTTTATAAAGACCCAATGTGTTCTTTAAAAACTTCTTGGTAGGACTGCTAAAGTTCCATTTCTCCCCTAATGAAGTATAAAAATTGAATTCTTAATGCAGATGAAAGTGCCCTATTCTGGGGGAAAAATGCCACAAAGGACACTTCTTAGTAAGGAAGTGAGCACCAAGATTTAAGGCAGGAAAGGATAAGCTAACTCTACTGTTTTGTACAAATGCAGTTGAGTTTATGATCAGGACTGCCTTTATCTGTATAGCTGCTAACCCTCAAGCGTTAAAGTGAAAAAAAAAACACCAGCTGCCAGGCTTTGGGTTTTACAAAAAGAAGACCTGGACAACAAGAATCCTTTTACTGGATTGATTCCATTGATGTTTTGTCCTTGATGTCAAGAAGCACCTTGCTAGTAAAGGACTGCCTTTTAAAGTTCTTCTGATATCAGACAATGCCCCTGGCAACCCAGAACCCCATGAGTTCAACACCAAAGACATCGAAGTGGTCTACTTGCCCCGAAACACAACATCTCTAATTCAGCCTCTAGGTCAGGGAATCATAAGGACCTTTAAGGCTCATTTCACACAGAACTGTATGGAAGGATGTCAACCCTATGGACGAGAACCCCAATAGAGAGAACATCATGAAAGTCTGGAAGGATTACAGCATTGGAGATGCCATCATTATAGAAAAAGTCATGAAAGCCATCAAGCTCCAAGTAATAAATTCCTGCTGGAGAAAACTGTATCCAGATGTTGTACGTGACTTCACAGGATTTATGACAGAGCTAATCAAATAAATCATGAAAGAGATTGTAGATATGGCAGAAAAGTTGGGGAGAGGGTAGAGGTTTAAAGGTTTAAAACATGGATCTTGGAGAACTGCAAGAGTTAACAGACACCACACCTGAGAAATTCACAGAAGACAACTCGATGGAGATGAGTGCTTCTGAATCAGTGCTAGACAATGAGGAAGAAGATGTAGAAGAAGCAGTGCCAGAAAGCAAATTGACATGAGACCATCTAGCAGAAGGTTCCTAATTATTCAAGAATGCTTTTGACTTCTTTTATGATGTGGATCCTTCTATGATATGGGCACTGAAACTAAAGCAAAAGGTGGAAGAAGAATTGGTACCATATAGAAACATTTTTAGAGAAATGAAAAAGCAAAAAAATCAAAAATTACAATGTATTTCCATAAAGTTACACCAAGTGTGTTGGCTTCTCCTGCCTCTCCTTCCACCTCCTCTACCTCTTCCATCTCTGCTACTCCCAAGACAGTAAGATCAACCCCTTTTCCTCCTCCTCTTCAGCCTACTCAACATGAAGACAAGGATAAAGACCTTTATGATAATCCATTTACACTAAATGAATAGTAAATATATTTCCTCTTCCTTGTGGTTTTCTTAATAATTTTTTTTCTCTAATTTATTGTAAGAATACAGGATGTCACACATACAACATACAAAATATGTGTTAAGGCGAGGTGGTTCACGCCTGTAATCCCAGCACTTTGGGAGGCCAAGGTGGATGGATCACTTGAGGCCAGGAGGTTGAGACCAGCCTGGCCAACATGGTGAAACCCCAGCTACTTGGGAGGCTGAGGCATGAAGATCACTTGAACCCAGGAGACAGAGGCTGCAGTGAGTGACGATCACATCACTGCACTCCAGCCTGGGCAACAGAGTGAAATTCTGTCTCAGAATGTGTATGTGTGTGTGTTTGTGTGTCTGTGTTAAATTGACTATGTTATCAGTAAGCCTTCTGGTCCACAGTAAGCTGTTAGTAGTTAAGTTTTAGAGGAGTCACAATTTTATAGGTAGATTTTTTACTGTACCTGGTGGGAGGGGGTCAGTACCCTAACTCCTGCATTGTTCAAGGGTCAATTGTATAATGAATACACAAAAATGAGCAGCACCCACAACCCACTGTGTCTGGCCAAAATAAGCCCAGCTTTAACTTTACTGAAATATTCTCCTTCATTAAATAACATGTATTTTCGGTCTCCTGGGCTACCTCCAACTGGGACCAGCTTTAAGATAAAAAAAATCAGATTTCAGATGTGTGGTTTGGGTATTTAAATTTTCAGTGATACTCAGTTTCATATCTTTCAACTGAGGGAAAATTGTCAAGAGACAAGAATGGTGTCAAGAGTAGAAAGATCTAGCACCACAAGCCAGGGAGTATTGAAAGAGAACCAAGGGCCAGCTTCTCATTAAAATCAGAGGCAAGAAAGCATCTAAAGATCAAATGACTTAAATGGTAGCAGAAAAGACTTTAGGAGGTAAATAAGGAAATGTTTGTTTGAAGGCTTAATGGAGGATATTGTGTTAGAAATGCTGAGTTATTTTCCCTAGTACTAACTTTCTAATAGCAATGATGTTAAGGATATCTCCCCACACCCCACCAGCATTCTCAGTTACTGAAGGACTTCTGCAGGAGTGGGACAGTCCCCTATTAGAAAAGCTGGCATAGTTGAGGTTCTACCTATATTTAAGCAGGGGTAGATTTTATTAGAGAAGCACTCAAGTGTAGCTTTTGATTTTTTTGGAAGCATACTTTATAGGGCCTGAATACCTTATTAAAAGCAACATAATACTACATTAAACGAGTAAACAAGCATCTAGGGAAATCACACTTACAATCAATTAGATTTATAGACTAGTATTTCAAAGCAAAAACAGGAGGAATTCAAATGGAACATCTAGGATTCTGAGCAGCACATTGGTCTTGGAATTCAACTACAATCTAATATGTCTTGGTTCCTTTACCCTAAATACTCTGTTCTCCAATTAGAGTTGGTTTTGTTCTTCAAGTCTTTATTTTCATAGCATCACCCGACTTCTATGTTGCTTCTTCTTTAATTTTTTTTAAGTAAGAAACATTCTGCTTTATCTCATTATTTAACCATTCAGAGACACTTCCCAGGCTTTTCTATCATTTGTGAAGAACAGTGGGTAAAAGTAAAGTACAATCATTCTGGAAATTCTTTATGAAACAGAAAATATATAAAAATATTCAGAGTATCTCCACTAATGCCTGATGACAATTCATTTGGACTTTTGAACTGGAGAGAAAGAAATCATCCAATAGTTTTGTGTATTGCTATCTATGTTTCTTTTTGGTCAGTAATGTATATGTTATTTCCAAATGGCCTTCCTCCATGACCCTCATCCAATTCATGAGGAATAACATATTTTGAATCTCAGAAAAGACTGCCACTTTTAAGCCTTATAAGACTGAGTTCAAGTCCCAGTCCCTTGCCTCAACAATGGACTCTAGTGGCCTTTTCTTGCATCTGAATAACCATGGATCAATATCTGCCTATAAGAGTGTGGAGGTATAGGAGGTGGACGAACATGCTGTGGGAAGCAAATTGAACCCTTTTTTTTTTTTTTTTTTTTGAGACAGAGTTTCGCTCTTATAGCCCAGGCTGGAGTGCAATGGTGTGATCTCCGCTCACGGTAACCTCCACCTCCCAGGTTCAAGCAGTTCTCCTGCCTCAGCCTCCTGAGTAGCTGGGATACAGGCACCTGCCATGACGCTTGGCTAATTTTGTATTTTTTTGGTAGAGACGGGGTTTTGCCATGTTGGCCAGGCTGGTGTTGAACTGCTGGCCTCAGGTGATCATCCCGCCTTGGCCTCCCAAAGTGCTGAGATTAAAGACATGAGCCACTGTGCCCAGCCACAAATTGAACCCTTTCTATAAGCATTTTCTACATTGCCAAAAATAGTGTTGTCCTCAAAAGTACAAGCTTACTTACTGGAGATTTAGGAGACAGTATTTTGCCAGTAGAATTCCATCTTCCTTTAAGCAAACTTAACATGCAAAAATCTATATTTATCCAACAGAGTAAAGGCTAAAGAACTTTTTGTTTTAAAAGAACACTTGGCCGGGTGTGGTGGTTCATGTCTGTCATCCCAGCACTTTGGGAAGCCGAGGTGGGTGGATCACCTGAGGTCAGGAGTTCGAGACCAGCCTGGCCAACATGGTGAAACCCCGTCTCTACTAAAAATACAAAAACTAGCTGGATGTGGTGGTGGGTACCTGTAATTCCAGCTACTTGGGAGGCTGAGGCAGGAGAATCACTTGAACCCGGGAGGTGAAGGTTGCAGTGAGCCAATATTGCGCCACTGCACTCCAGCCTGGGTGAATCTTTTTGATTACAAAAACACATGGAGACTCAGAAAATCATGTTAACCAAATGTACGTCTTAATCATTATAAAGTGAACATCACCCGATCGTGAAATAGAACGTTGCCACCTACTCTAGAAGCCCTGCCCAGGTACCCCAACTCCATCGCAGTCCCTTCTTTCCCTGATTAGTAACCATTATTATGATGTTTACATTCTCACCAGCAATGTATGAGAGTTCTAGTACCTGCACAAATGCTTGCCAACACTTGGTAGGGTCAGTCTTTTTCACTTTAGCCATTCCAGTAGCTGTATCTCTTTTGTGTTTGTAATGGTATGTATTTGTGGTGGTATCTCATTTGTATTTTGCTAATGACTAATGATATTGAGCTGCTTCTCATCTGCTTATTTGCCATCTGTTAGGAAGATTTTTAAAAGGAAGGAAGTGAGAGAGAAGGCAACTCAACGGCCAAACAGGTTTATTTACAAGAATAAGCCTGCAAGCGGTCCCAGTCAGGAATCTGGCTGAGACCCTGATTTATTTTTTTATAATAAAGTTTCTATAGGGAGGTTTTTATAATAAAGTTTTTATAGTAAAGTTTCTATGGGGAGGGGTTGGGGATGTGCTGGCAGGTTGAAACTGTAGGGGGCAGGGGAAGGATGTGGTAAAGGCCAGTCAGTCTTTGTTGTAGTCAGGGTTGTTACTGTCTGTTAAAGGTATGGGCGAGGTTGACCTTTGCTGACCAGATAAACTCCCTAGCAACAGTTAGTACTCCAAAATCGCAGGGGACTAGATATCCTCACTGTAGAAAAGGGAGGCCTATTTCTCTTCCTGCAAGAAAATGCTGTTTCTTTACAAATAAATCTAGATTGGTAAAAGAAGGAATATCCAAACAGAAAAATTGCAGACCGCCTGCCCAAACAACCTGCTGACTTTTTCAGTTATTTCCTCCATTGGGCACTCCCTTTAATTGGTCCTTTCATTGTCATCTGCTTAATATTAATGTTTTTACCCTGCTTGATGAAATTGTTTTCAAAAGTTTATTTTAGAAAGAGTAACCTCAGTTGCTCAGACCACCATAACGGAACACATCAAGGAGGCATTCCTGCTACAGCAACAATGAATGACCTCATCACCAGAGGAAGGCCACCCTCCCCCATGCACCACCACCAGTGAGCAGGAAGTAGTCAAAGAGAACCTACATCCCTATTCCTAAATAATAATAATACAAAGAGGTGGGAATGTGAGAATTAACAATAGTGATGCCATTTTTCCACCTTGGTGACTGTGTTTCCTACCTTAGTGACAGTGTTTCCAAAAACAAAGCAAAGGTCAACCTCACCCATACCTTAACAGAGAGTAACAACCCTGACCACAACAAAGCCTGGCCCTTACCACATCCTTCCCCAGCCCCCTGCAGTTCCAACCTGCTAGCACTTCCCCAACCCCTCCCCTATAGAAACTTTAGTATAAGGCTGGGCACAGTGGCTCACGCCTGTAATCCCAGCGCTTTGGGAGGCTGAGGCAGCTGTATAGCCTGAGGTCAGGAGTTCAAGACCAGACTGGCTAACATGGTGAAACTCTGTTTCTACTAAAAATGCAAAAAAAATTAGCTGGGTGTGGTGGCATGCACCTGTAATCCCAGCTACTCAGGAGGCTGAGGCAGGAGAATCACTTGAACCCAGGAGGCGGAGATTGCAGTGAGCTGAGATCACGCTACTGCACTCCAGCCTGGCAACAGAGCAAGATTCTGTCTCAAAAGAAAAAAAAAAAAAGTTGGTCATGGTAGTACATGCCTGTAATCCCAGCTACTTGGGAGACTGAGGCAGGAGAATCACTTGAACCTGGAAGGCAGAGGTTGCAGTGAGCCAAGATCGCACCATTGCACTCCAGCTTGGGCGACAAGAGCAAAACTCCGTCTCAAAAATAAAAAAAAGAAACTTTAGTATAAAAACGTCAGCTTGTAAGCAATCAGGGTCTCAGCCAGATTCCTGACTGGGATGCCTCACAGGCTTATTCTTGTAAATAAACCTGTTTGGCCATTGAGTTGCCTTCTCTCTCACTTTCTTCCTTTTAAAACTCTTCCTAACACCATCCATATATATCTTTGTTAAAGTGTCTGTTCAAATCTTTTGCCTTTTTAAAAAAATTGCGTTGCTTGTTTTTTTATGGAATGTTGAGGGTTCTTTTTATTCTACATGCAAGTCCTTCATCAGATAAATGCTTTGCAAAGATTTTCTCCTAGTTCTTGGCATGTCATGTCGTTCTCTCAACAGTTTCTTTTGAAAAGCAGTTTTAAATTTTGATAAAGACCAATATATCCATTTATTTTATGAGTAGACATTTATTTGTTTTTTATGGGTTGTGTTTTTGGTGTTATATTTAAGAAGTATTTGCCTAATCCAAGGTTACAAATGTTTTCTTCTATAAATTTTATTGTTTTATGTTGTACATTTTGGTCTATGATCCACTTTAAGTTTTTTTTTTTTTAATATATGGAACAAGGTATGAATTGAAGTCTCCCTCTCCCTTTTTTTTTTTTTTAGCACATAGATATCCCGCTGTTCCAGCACCACTTCTTTAAAAGGCTTTCCTTTCTCTACTGAATTCCCTTTTACACCTTGTTGAAAATGAACATGTGTGGGTCTATTTATAGGCTCTTTATTCTGTTCCGTTGATCTATTTGTCTTTCTTTGTGTCAGTACCACACTGTCTTGGTTATTGTAGCTTTATAATATCTTGAATCTAGATCATATTAGTCCTCCAAATTTGTTCTTCTTTTGCAAACTTGTTTTGCATATTCTAGATCCTTTTATTGCCACATGAATTTTAGAATTCATTTGCTAGTTTCTACAAAAAAGCCTCCTGGGATTTTAATTGAGATTGCATTGACTCTATAGACCAATTTGGGGAGAATGGACATGTTAACAATTTTGAATCTTGAAACCTATAAACATGATATATCCCTCTGTTTAGGTTTTCTTTCATTTCTCTCAGCAATGTCTTATTGTTTTCCTTGAGTTGTTAGAGTTTTAAATATTTGCTAATCACTTGTGTGTAAAGTGGTGTCTCATTGTGGTTTCACTGCTGACGACCAGTGAAATACAGCATCTTTCAAGTGTTTATTGGCCCTTCAGGTTTCCTCTTCTCTATTGCTTTTATATTGGCCTGGCATTTTATTTGCCAAGAATATCTCTGCTGGGTGATCTTATGGTCTCTTATTTTTCATCTATTTTGTGTTTGTTTTATTGATAGTGGAGATGTTTCTCTTTTTTGGCTCTTGAATTCTGAAATAGTAATTTAGATATTGAGGCAAATACCTCTTTACATCTTTCATTCCTTGTTAGTTTTATCTCTCCTACTTTCTGCCAATAGGAAGCTCTGGTATTCCCTGGCATATTCTAGCTTAGATGACTTTTGAGAACTCTGATTTGAGAGCAAAGCATGAGGTCACCTCACTTGTCAATGTCCCTTGGGCGATGCCTAGTTTATCTTTTTGCTAAGCTAATCTGCTCTCATTCCTCATGGTTCACTGCTCTGGACATTCTGCGATTCTGTTCCAGCTGAGCACATTAGAAGAGAGAGACGATTCCGCATCACTGGGCAGAGCTTAGGTAGCCTGGGGTTCTCACCTTTGAGCCAACAGGCAACTTGGCAAATTGCTCAACAACTCTGGGAGATGATTGTCAGAAGCCACAAGAGCCCCAGTCAGTGTTCTGTGAACCTGCTTTGAACAATTAAAAGGATCTGCATGTAACAAATTCTTGAAAAATTTTTGTTTCATTTTTATTAAAAAGGAAGCCTTTGATTTCTGTTGGCTACAAAGTAGGCTTCCTGTGATGTCTAAGTCAGAGAGCTACATGAATCTGGTTGTATCTTTCAGAATATTGTTTATGCATATTAGAATTTGTGAATAGTTATTTTGCTTTTCAACACTTTAAACATTTGTCAAATACCTATGGTGTGCCAAGCACTGTGTCAGGAACCAGAATCACCAAAATGGATAAGGCACGGCCCTCTCTTAGAAAAGCTTACAGAAGCCAGAGTATAGGTAGGAGTTAACTAACTCCAATGCTTTCTCAAAGAAAGAAAAGGGAAGGTAGATGCGGGAATGGGGCCATCCTAAGGCATAAAAAGCAAGCAGCCTTAACCTATAGAAACTTGTCCAGGAAGAGTATAAGTAGAGAATTAAATGAGCACCTGCAGCACATAATTTCTGGACAACTGGATAGGAGTCCAAAAAGGGAAAGACACTAAAAGATATTGGCATTCAGAAATTTCTGTAATCCCAAATCCTTGCTCAAGCTGTTCACCTCCTAGATTGCTTTCCATGACCCTTTTCATTTGGCAAACTCTCATTCACCCTTAAGGAGTCACCTGAGATTTTTATTCTCATGGGAAAGTTTTCTTCCTTGCCTCTCACTTTCACTAGAGGACCATCTTGTGTGCTTTCATAGCACCCTACTGCTGATTCCAACTGTTCCACTTAGCACTCTGCATTGAAAGTGCCTCTTTGTCTCCACCCAGTAGAGTAACTTCAAGATCAAGCTGATCCCTTTTGGAGTAACCTCAAAAAAAAAAAAAAAAGTTAATTTGATATGTTCAATGGGATCCTAACATACTGAAACAGTGGGCTAAAATCAACAAGAAGAAATTTACTAGGCCTAAATCCTGCATCTAGTTCCAGCAGTTAAACTATACAAGTAGAAGATTGAGGAGGCCTGACTTAGTAGGAGAATGTTTGAAATGGCATTCTAGATATCCGCAAATTGGATATAAGCCAATGGTATATAAGTTTCTCTAAAACCAAATAGAGGTTTGGGTTGTATTAAGGAAAATATAGCATTTAGATTAAGATTTGATAGCTGTATTATATTATAATGCTGCAGTATATTTGGAGTATCATGCTCAATATGATCTTCTGACTTAAAGAACATTAGTGACCAGGAGCAGTGGTTCACACCTGTAATCCCAACACTTTGGGAGGCCAAGGCAGGTGGATCACCTGAGGTCAGGAGTTCGAGACCAGCCTGACTAACATGGTGAAACCCCATCTCTGCTAAAAATACAAGAACTAGCTGGGTGTGATGGTGGGCACCTGTAATCCCAGCTACTCAGGAGGCTGAACCAGGAGAATCGCTTGAACCTGGGAGGCAGAGGTTCCAGTGAGCGGAGATATCGCGCCATTGCACTCCAGCCTGTGAGACAGAGCAAGACTCTGTTTCAAAAAAAAAAAAAAAAAAAAAACATTAGCATTAGCAAACAAGAAAGTAACTAGGATATTAACCAAAATCGGCCAGGTGCGGTGGCTCACACCTGTAATCCCAGCACTTTGGGAGGCCGAGGCAGGCGGATCACGAGGTCAGGAGATCGAGACCATCCTGGCTAACATGGTGAAACCCCGTCTCTACTTAAAATACAAAAAATTAGCCAGGCGTGGTGGCGGGTGTCTGTAGTCCCAGCTACTCGGGAGGCTGAGGCAGTAGAATGGCGTGAACCCGGGAGGCAGTGCTTGCAGTGAGCTGAGATCGCGCCACTGCACTCCAGCCTGGAGGACAGAGCGAGACTCCGTCTCAAAAAAAAAACAAAAAACAAAAACAAAAAAAGGATATTAACTAAAATCTAGAAAGAAGTCATATGATGATCTATTCATAAGAATTAGATATTCGGCCTGGGGAAGGGAAGACTTGGAAGACATGGGATAGGATAGTATCAAATATCTGAAAAGCAATCATGTAGAAGCCTGGGTGGAGTTGATCTCTTATCCTTCAGAAAGCAGAGCTGGATATTCAGAGAAGGACTGTGTGGTAGATAGAGCTCCCTCTCCCCTCCCCCCTCCCCCCTCCCCCCTCCCCCCCTCCCCCCTCCCCCCTCCCCCCTCCCCCCTCCCCCCTCCCCCCTCCCCCCTCCCCCCTCCCCCCTCTCCCCTCTCCCCTCTCCCCTCTCCCCTCTCCCCTCTCCCCTCTTTCCACGGTCTCCCTCTGATGCCGAGCCAAAGCTGGACGGTACTGCTGCCATCTCAGCTCACTGCAACCTCCCTGCCCGATTCTCCTGCCTCAGCCTGCCGAGTGCCTGCGATTGCAGGCGCGCGCCGCCATGCCTGACTGGTTTTCGTATTTTTTTGGTGGAGACGGGGTTTCGATGTGTCGGCTGGGCTGGTCTCCAGCTCCTGACCGCGAGTGATCCGCCAGCCTCGGCCTCCCGAGGTGCCGGGATTGCAGACGGAGTCTCGTTAACTCAGTGCTCAATGGCGCCCAGGCTGGAGTGCAGTGGCGTGATCTCGGCTCGCTACAACCACCTCCCAGCCGCCTGCCTTGGCCTCCCTAAGTGCCGAGATTGCAGCCTCTGCCTGGCAGCCACCCCGTCTGGGAAGTGAGGAGCGTCTCCGCCTGACCGCCCATCGTCTGGGATGTGAGGAGCCCCTCTGCCTGGCTGCCCAGTCTGGAAAGTGAGGAGCGTCTCTGCCCGGCCGCCATCCCATCTAGGAAGTGAGGAGCGCCTCTTCCCGGCCACCATCACATCTGGGAAGTGAGGAGCGTCTCTGCCTGGCCGCCCATCGTCTGAGATGTGGGGAGCACCTCTGCCCTGCCGCCCCGTCCGGGATGTGAGGAGTGTCTCTGCCCGGCCACCCTGTCTGAGAAGTGAGGAGACCCTCTGCCTGGCAACCACCCCGTCTGAGAAGTGAGGAGCCCCTCCGCCCGGCAGCCACCCCGTCTGAGAAGTGAGGAGCGTCCTCCCTCCTCGTCCGGGAGGGAGGTGGGGGGGTCAGCCCCCCGCCCGGCCAGCCGCCCCGTCCGGGAGGTGAGGGGCGCCTCTGCCTGGCCGCCCCTACTGGGAAGTGAGGAGCCCCTCTGCCCGGCCAGCCGCCTCGTCCGGGAGGGAGGTGGGGGGGTCAGCCCCCCGCCTGGCCAGCCGCCCCGTCCGGGAGGCGAGGGGTGCCTCTGCCCGGCCGCCCCTACTGGGAAGTGAGGAGCCCCTCTGCCCGGCCAGCCGCCCCGTCCGGGAGGGAGGTGGGGGGGTCAGCCCCCCTCCCGGCCAGCTGCCCCATCCGGGAGGGAGGTGGGGGGGTCAGCCCCCCGCCCGGCCAGCCGCCCCGTCCGGGAGGGAGGTGGGGGGATCAGCCCCCCGCCTGGCCAGCCGCCCCGTCCGGGAGGGAGGTGGGGGGATCAGCCCCCTGCCCGGCCAGCCGCCCTGTCCAGGAGGTGGGGGGGCGCCTCTGCCCGGCCGCCCCTACTGGGAAGTGAGGAGCCCCTCTGCCCGGCCAGCCGCCCCGTCCGGGAGGGAGGCGGGGCGGTCAGCCCCCCGCCCGGCCAGCCGCCCCGTCCGGGAGGGAGGCGGGGGGGTCAGCCCCCCGCCCGGCCAGCCGCCCCGTCCGGGAGGGAGGTGGGGGGGTCAGCCCCCCGCCCGGCCAGCCGCCCTGTCCGGGAGGTGAGGGGCGCCTCTGCCCGGCCACCCCTACCGGGAAGTGAGGAGCCCCTCTGCCCGGCCAGCCGCCCCGTCCGGGAGGGAGGTGGGGGGGTCAGCCCCCCGCCGGGCCAGCCGCCCCGTCGGGGAAGTGAGGGGCGCCTCTGCCCGGCCGCCCCTACTGGGAAGTGAGGAGCCCCTCTGCCCGGCCAGCCGCCCTGTCCGGGAGGGAGGTGGGGGGTCAGCCCCCCGCCCGGCCAGCCGCCCCGTCCGGGAGGGGGGGGGGTCAGCCCCCCGCCCGGCCAGCCGCCCCGTCCGGGAGGTGAGGGGCGCTTCTGCCCGGCCGCCCCTACTGGGAAGTGAGGAGCTCCTCTGCCCGGCCACCACCCCATCTGGGAGGTGTACTCAACAGCTCATTGAGAACGGGCCATGAAGACAATGGCGGTTTTGTGGAATAGAAAGGGGGGAAAGGTGGGGAAAAAATTGAGAAATCGGATGGTTGCTGTGTCTGTGTAGAAAGAGGTAGACATGGGAGACTTTTCATTTTGTTCTGTACTAAGAAAAATTCTTCTGCCTTGGGATCCTGTTGATCTGTGACCTTACCCCCAACCCTGTGCTCTCTGAAACATGTGCTGTATCCACTCAGGGCTGAATGGATTAAGGGCGGTGCAAGATGTGCTTTGTTACACAGATGCTTGAAGGCAGCATGTTCATTAAGAGTCATCACCACTCCCTAATCTCAAGTACCCAGGGACACAAACACTGCGGAAGGCCGCAGGGTCCTCTGCCTAGGAAAACCAGAGAACTTTGTTCACTTGTTTATCTGCTGACCTTCCCTCCACTATTGTCCTGTGACCCTGCCAAATCCCCCTCTGCGAAAACACCCAAGAATGATCAATAAAAAAGAAAAAAAAAAAAAAAGAAAGCAGAGCTAGGGTCAGTGGGTAGAAGTTGCACACTAGAAGTTACCTAGGAGACCTTATTTATTATTAAGAACTTGCCACAAAACTGTTCAAAGGTGAATGGGACTACCTGTATGAGGTGGTGAGCTCTCTGTCATGCATGTGGAGGCTGGAAAACCATAGCCCTGAGATTAGGACTGTACAGTTGTATAGGTTAGTTATTGTACAAGGGCACCCGGCCAAGGGGGCAACTAGGGCTGAAATCCAGCCAGTGCTGCAGTAACTACATCATGTATCCTGGCATTGGTTACCCAGAGGAAGAGGTACCTTTTTATAGTTCACCCAAAGATGCCCCAGATCTACTAGATATAGAAAGGTTTTCTTATCAGGTGAGAGATCAGATTAGTAACCGCTAACCCCCTGCCACATCTTATTGTACATTAGTCTATGGTCACAGCTATATTTAATTAAAACTCAATAAAGTAAGGTGAAGAAAATCCAAGCAAACAAATTCCATTTAACCCAAAGGAGAATAACTTATATATGCTTTTTAATATATTGATGCATTTAAAGGCCTCCCTAACCCCATCCCACATGATGTTGTGTGATGTGCTGCAGGAGGGGATGAGAGAGAGATGGAGTTGGTTGGTCTTCCATGCTCTATGAACTCTCTTAATAACAAGGTGTGAGCTCTGCTACATCTGAGGCATATTCAGTGCCTGTCGTATCTTTCTTTGGAGATTAAGCACCATTAAAATGTTTTCTACTGAAAATCTTTATATATATATATATTTTTATATATAAGTATATAAATATATAAATATATAAAAATATATATTTTTTTAATAGAGATGAGGTCTTGCTATGTTGGCCAGGATGGTCTCAAACTCCTGACCTCAGGCAAAGTGCTGGGATTATAGGCATGAGCCACCACGCCTGGACTGAAAAATCCTTATATTTAAATGTGAAGTTTTAAACCCTGTCTCTACTAAAAATACAAAAAATTAGCCAGGCGTGGTGGCGGGCGCCTGTAATCCCAGCTACTCGGGAGGCTGAGGCAGGAGAATCGCTTGAACCCGGGAGATGGAGGTTGCAGTGAGCTGAGGTTGCACCATTGCACTCCAGCCTGGGCAACAAGAGTGAAACTCAAAAAAAGAAGAAGAAATGAAGTTTTAAAAACAGTATATAAAATTATGCATATAATGTCATTTCAACCCTATTGCATAGAAACTGTTTTTTTTTTTTTTAGATGCAACCTCCACCTCCTGGGTTCAAGTGATTCTCCTGCATCAGCCTCCTGAGTAGCTGGGATTACAGATGCGTGCCACCATGCCCGGCTAACTTTTGTATTTTTAGTAGAGATGGGGTTTCGCCATCTTGATCAGGCTGGTCTTGAATTCCTGACCTTGTGATCCGCCCTCTTGGCCTCCCAAAGTGCTGGTGAGCCACCGCACCAGGCAGAAATTTTTTTGAACAAAAGAAAAAATAGTAGCAGATGTACTCTCTGAGGGACAGGTTTATGGATAGTGTTATTTTTATAACAGAAAACAAATATTTTAAAATGATCTTCTCTTCACCTTGAAAATTTTTTATTTTTTGTTTTTTTGGTTTTTGTTTTTGTTTTTGTTTTTTTTGAGGTGGAGTCATACTCTGTCACCAGGCTGGAGTGCAGTGACATGCTCTCAGCTCACTGCAACCTCCACCTCCCGGGTTAAAGTGATTCTCCTGCCTCAGCCTGACGAGTAGCTGGGTTTACAGTCCTGCCACTATGCCCAGCAATGTTTTGTTTTGTTTTGTTTTGTTTTTTTAGTAGAGACAAGGTTTCACCATGTTGGCCAGGTGATTCACCTTCCTCGCCCTCCCAAAGCATTGGGATTACAGGTGTGAACCACCACACCTGGCAAGAATTCAAATTTCTAAAGGGCCTGAATTTTTTCCTCCCACCTTGTCATCAGCTTACTCACCAATGAAATTTTCATCTTTTACATTCTCATTTCTTTTATCATATTACTATAATATGCTACCCAAACAGAGTGCAATTAAAATCTGCTGGGGAAAAAGACGTCTCATTTACCTAAGAAATGCTCTTGGAAATGAACTTCAAAAATAGATGGGGTATGGCAGGTACGGTGGCTCACGCCTGTAATCCCAACACTTTGGGAGGCCAAGGCATATCACTCGAGGGCAGGACTTTGAGATCAGCCTGGCCAACATGGCGAAACCCTGCCTCTACTAAAAGTACAAAAGAATTAGCCAAGTGTGGTGTCTGTCACACACCTGTAATCCCAGCTCCTCAGGAGGCTGAGGCAGGAGGTGGAGGTTGCAGTGAGCCAAGATCATACCACTGCACTCCAGCCTGGGTGACAGAGCGAGACTGTCTCAACAACGACAACAGCAACAAAGAAATAATGGGGTAAAATGCTACATCCAACAAGAGTATGTTACCCTAGATACCATATATGTTGAAGCGAGAGAGGGCATAAACTAAAAAACATTTGATGCAGTGCTTTCAACTTCTAAGCCTTTTCTGCCTCCAATCCAAAGAATGCTGGGAGAGGAACATTTCAAAGACAAAGAATAGAAGCGCAGAGCAGTTAACAAGAGTAAATTGTCAAGAAATGCTGGCAGTAGCTAGGCCATGAGTGTCAGGCCAGCAGCCTAGGTTGTCTTCTGATGTTTCTGAGAATAGAGATTTATCTTAAAAGAAATTTCCACCTGGTTCTAGTTTTAATTTTAGAACTCTATCTAGTTCATCAATCACATTACAATATAGTAGTTGAAGAAAATTAAGCACAAAATCCAGTTCCCACTTTTTCTTCTATCCTCCCTTTTGTGATTTGCATTTTGTCAAATGCAGTTTGTGTCTCAGCCAGAACACTCTCATGGCTGACTTTCTGTGTGGCCAGTTGGCAGGTTTCATAATGAGAGGCAGGGTGCTGAGAGAAGAGGATGCTTATACCAGAACACAGAAGAAATAAAATTCTGTAACTCCAATAAAAGTACATTTATAACCAGTATAGTTCTTACCTCCAGAAAATCTTAGGATAGAGGCATAGTATCATTCATCTCTTCTTAACAAGGAAACTATCCAGTTAACTAGTATAGGCCCTCAAAGGCGTATGTTCTGTCTGGCAAGTCTTATGGATTTGGTTATAGGAAATGTACAGTCCTCTCAGGGCTGTTATTTATTGGCTAAGATGTTTAAAAGGAGTCCTTTATAAGAACTTCCAGTCTTTTTGAGTGTATGTGACAATTTTTGGGAACCAAAAGATTGCAATATTTATATATAGAAATTACACCAATTTATATGAAGAAGTTCCACCCATGGGAGAGGGACCATATCTCTCTTATTCATTATTATATGCTCAAAAGCACACATAGAACTGGGCATGGTAGGTGTTGAGTAAATATCTGTTAAATAAATGACCGAATGAATGAATGAATGTGCATGGCTGTAAAATTCTCAATGATTGAAGAATAAAGGTGGCTGGACCATAGTGGCTCATGCCTGTAATCCCAGCAAAACTTTGGGAGGCTGAGGTGGGAGGATCGCTTGAGCCCAGGAGTGTGAGACAAGGCTGGGCCACATAGTAAGACCCCATCCCTACAAAAAATTTAAAAATTACATGGATGTGGTGGTGTACGCCTGTAGTCCCAGCTACTCAGGAGATTGAGGCAGGAGTTGATCCCAGGAGTTGGAGGCTGCAGTGAGCCATGATTGTGCCACTGCATTCCAGCCTGGATGACAGAGCAAGATCCTGTCTCCAAAAACAAAACAAAACAAAAAAAGAATGAAGGCAATTTAAACCTCATTTTGGGATGCCAGTAACAAACTATTAGCTTACCTCTAAATCAGTATTAAGGCCTCTAGATATAATCAGTCTACATTCACCTACAGTCCTGTCCAACTCTAGGAAACATAGTCTATGAATTAGGCAGAAATTCAGAATAAAATAACAACATAGGATTTTTGTGAAAATAAAGATTTTTTTCAGTGTCTTTCCGTTACTAACTTTAAAATTCTAGGTATTTTTTTTCCTAAGCAATGTGAGAATAAATGATTGTGAAATGATAGTGTCCTTAGCAAAAGCAGTCATTTTGCAATGAAGGAAAAGCTTGTTAAACATAGGAATGTGTTTTTCCCTCAAATTACAGAAAGAAAAACAATTTCCTTTAGACTAGCCAATAAAACACCTGGCATATATTCCATACACGTTCATACGTAGTAGAATAAAGTAGATAGATACAAGGCATTCTATTTAAACCACCTTTAGGAAAGCTGCAAGCACCTTATGTACAATTAATGACTGTCATCTTTCCAGCTTGGAAAAAAGAAACACACAGAATAGGAGTCGGGAGAACAAAAGAAATATATTTCACTTTTCATTTCAGAGGTAGCTTGAAAAAAATGAAATTCCCAGGAAATTCTTCTGAGAAAAAGGGTCAATTATTTTGCTCTTCAACTTCTCACATCTTGGTAAGAATAGGAATGCTCTGCAGGACAGCATACATCTACCTCAGCTTTTCAATTGAAGCTAAAGATAGGAAATACTCCATTGGCAAGGAATACAACCAATTTTGAATTCTTCTTAAAAATATCACCTAGGCCTTCTATTTAAAAGGATTATGACATGATGTGGGGGATTTGCATCAAGTAATTGGGGGTGGTTGGGGTACAGATGAGATAAAGATAAGATTGGTTGTGTTTATCATTGTTGAAGCTGGATGATAAGTATGTGGGAGTTCATACACTTTTGTGTATGTTTAAAATATTCCATGAAAAAACTAAAAATGATGATTTCCTAAAATGGAAAAAAATCTTCCTTTTTTTTTTTTTCAGATCAGTGTGGTAAATAGGAAATGCATTGTTCTCACTCATAAGTGGGAGTTGAACAATGAAAACACATGGACACAGGGAGGGGAACATCACACACCAGGGCCTGTCAAGGGGTTGGGGGCAAGGGGAGAGAGAGCATTAGGACAAATACCTAATACATGTGGGGCTTAAAATCTAGATGATGGGTTGATAGGTGCAGCAAACCATCATGACACATGTATACCTATATAACCTGCACATTCTGCACATGTATTCCAGAACTTAAAGTAAAATTTAAAAAAAAATTTAAAGATATTACTCAAACCAAAAAAAAATAGGAAATGCATGAAATATAGAATCAGAAGCCCATTATATACAGGTCTCAATCTTAAAATGTACTAACAGTGCGGCCTCGTGTTAGTTACCACAGGTCTTTAAACCTCAGTTTCAACATTTGAAAAATGGAAATAATGCCAAACTTTACCTTATAGGATGTTATGCAGATAAATGAATTAATATTTCTGAAAGTGGGCTGGGTGCGGTGGCTCACGCCTATAAGCCTAGCACTTTGGGAGGTCGAGGTGGGCAGATCACGAGATCAGGCGTTTGAGACCAGCCTGGCCAGTATGGTGAAACCCTGTCTCTACTAAAAATACAAAAATTAGCTGGGCGTGGTGGCACATGCCTATAGTCCCAGCTACTCGGGAGGCTGAGGCAGAAGAATTGCTTGAACCCGGGAGGTGGAGGTTGTAGTGAGGTGAGATCGTGCCACTGTACTCCAGCCTGGGTGACAAAGCGAGGCTCCATCCCAAACATATATATATATGTTTATATATTTATGTTTATATATATATGTTTATATATGTTTATATATTTCTGAAAGTGCTGTATAATCTGTAAAATGACACAAAACTATAAATCTGAATAATTTTTAATCGAACTATGCGTCTATCCAAAGTTATTTGTGCTTTATTTTCCAAATTTACATTTAATTAAACCAGCTCCAGCCAGAAGCAAGTCCATGTCTTTCTAAATCTATAGCATCAGAATGAAACTGAAATATCTTCCTTTTCTTTCTCTCTGCTTCTGTTTCTCTGTTTCTGGGATGCTCCTATAGGCAACTCCTAACTGTTCTTCCTGCCCCTCTGTGAACTTTCTGCAACCTACTGCTGGAGAAATCATCCTAGAACACCACTTGGATCATGTGACTCCCTTGCTCAGAAACATTTCTGAATCACCATTGCCCAAGGAATTAAATCTAATTTACTTAACCTACCCTTCAAAGTCTCCAGTGCTTGGTCTCTAACCTGCCTTTCCAGCTACCTCACAACCATTCATGTTCTAAACCTTTGGCTCTAAGCAAAAGGCTTTCTTTCTGGTGTTTTTGTTCCCCATTTCTCCTCTTGGAATCCAGTACTACTTTTCTCCCTGTCTAGATTCTATCAATCCCTAAAAATCAGCCTCATCCCTCCTTCTCCTCTATGGAGTCTTCCTAAACCCTTCCAGACCATGTAATCTCTCCCTTTTCTTAGTCTTAAATATGATTGGTTTGGCAATTAATCATGTATTCCTTTGTAATATTATGTTTATTCTTGTTTTAAGCAGTTAATTATCCCTATTGTTACTTTTTTCCTATCCTGCCCAGTTAGATGGTAAACTTTGTTTGTTTGTTTTGTTTTTTTAGAGACAGGGTCTCACTCTGTCTCCCAGGCTGGACTGCAACGGCATGAGATCTCCTCTCACTGCAACCTTCACCTCCTGGGTTCAAGTGATTCTCCCACCTCAGCCTCCCAAGTAGCTGGGACTACAGGCATGCACCACCACGCCCCGGCTAACTTTTGTATTTTTATTAGAGATGCGGTTTCACCATGTTGGTCAGGCTGGTCTCAAACTCCTGACAAGTGATCTGCCCACCTCAGCCTCCCAAAGTGCTGGGGTGACAGGCGTAAGTCACCGCACCCAGCCCAGATGATAAACTCTTGAAAGGCAAGAATTGTGACTTTTATATCTTCCTGCCTCAAGGCCCAGTGCTTTGCATGCAGCAGGCACTTTCATTAACATTTGTGGAAAAATATTACCTAAACTGAGCTGGGATTATATAGTTCCTGATAGCCATACTTAGCATATTAGTACTACCCTCATATGTGCTTCTTTGAATCTTAAAAAATGACTTTTTAGGCCGGGTGCGGTGGCTCACGCCTGTAATCCCAGCACTTTGGGAGGCCAAGGTGGGCGGATCACCTGAGGTCAGGAGTTCGAGACCAGCCTGACAACATGGAGAAACCTCGTCTCTACTAAAAATACAAAATTAGCCGGGTGTGGTGGTGCATGCCTGTAATCCCAGCTACTTGGGAGGCTGAGGCAGGAGAATCGCTTGAACCTGGGAGGCAGAGGTTGTGGTGAGCGGAGATTGTGCCATTGCACACCAGCCTGGGCAACAAGAGTGAAAGTCTGTCTCAAAAAAAAAAAAAAAGACTTTTTAAAAAATTAATTTTGCATGGCATCTTTTAGAGGGTGGCATGGTGGGAAATTAGGTGCAGTCTTACTTGTTACACATACCTGGATTCAAATCCCAACCTAGACACATTAGCTATGTGAAATCCTGGTAATTTACTTGACCTCTTTATTTCTTAGCTTCTTCAATCATAAACTGGAAATACAGTAATAGGACTTGCTTTGCACAGTTAGGCACAGTGTATGTACAGTCCCTGACACGTCATCAGTAAAAGGCAGATATCATTATCCTAGTGCACATCAGATGGTTTTGACAGGTCATCAAAGTGAATGATCATGGTTGTTTTTAACTCTCAGGAGATAGAATGCAGTAAATATAGAGAAGAATCAGGAAAAATCTCTGCCCGTTCCTTCAAGCCCTGCCTCTGTACTCTGTATTTGCTTTTGTGCATCTTTCATTAATAAGGGTTATAAGCTAAATATCGCTGGAATCCCTGTCAATTTAAAAAGTACTGAGTCCCCAGGCCATGCTCTATCCTTTTCCATACTAGGTGAGCTCCCTCAGTATACTTTTTTGGAGACTTCCCCTCAATCCAAACCATAGCTCAGTCATATCCTCTTTCTTTGCTTGCCCTTTATTTCACAGCAACCCTAATTATACTTAGTTCTCCTGCAGTCTTCTGCCTACAGTCATGGTAAGTTTGCCAGCTCCGAGTCTTCTGAACTGTGGGCTGTAAGTCATTGTGTTTTCATTTATTTAGTAATCCAAGGTTGCCTCTTCTAGACAAGACCCAAAGCAATGGTACAGAAGGACTTCAGTCATAAATCACAATGTTGTCAAAACTTGAGAATATAAGACTAGGCAGAATGCAAGGTCACAAGAAAATTGTCATCATCTGGAATTGGCTTTTAGGTAATATCTTTTCTCCATTGAGGGCAGGATTCTGAATATGTGCTTGCTTACACATAAGAAAAAGCATTAACATGTGAAAGAGGCCAAAATCTAATATGCCAGAATTTAAAAAAAGCCTTGTTACATCAGGATTCTGTCATTATGAGCACTCATTTTTCTTTTTCTTTTCTTTTGTTTTTGTTTGTTTGTTTGTTTTTTTGAAACAGGGTCTCACTCTGTTGCCCAGGCTGGAGTGCAGTGGCACAATCATGGCTCAAAGGGCTGGGATTACAGGCATGACCCACTGTGCCTGGCCTCACTTATTTCAATATTTAATGCTATGTTGTTTTCATGCTTAAAAAAAGAAAAAAGTTCAGGAAAATAGCCACAAAAGGATTAGTTATCACAGAAATGAACATGGAAAAAGGCATCACTGAATTATTATATTTATAAGGACTTTTGATTGAGTCTGACCCACTAGTGTGCCATTTCTTAAATCCCTTGTGATTGATCTTTTTAAAGTTGATCTATACCCAGTGAATCATCACCTTAATCTATGATTATAACAAAAGTTGCATTCACAAATGCTTTTATTTTATTTTATTTTCTAGTGATATTCTTTTTATTATTATTATTATACTTTAAGTTTTAGGGTACATGTGCACAACGTGCAGGTTTGTTATATATGTATACATGTGCCATGTTGGTGTGCTGCACCCATTAACTCGTCATTTAGCATTAGGTATATCACCTAATGCTATCCCTCCCCCCTCCCCCAACCCCACAACAGTCCCTGGTGTGTGATGTTCCCCTTCCTGTGTCCATGTGTTCTCATTGTTCAATTCCCACCTGTGAGTGAGAACGTCTGGTGTTTGGTTTTTTTGTCCTTGCAATAGTTTGCTGAGAATGATGGTTTCCAGCTTCATCCATGTCTCTACAAAGGGCATGAACTCATCATTTTTATGGCTGCATAGTATTTCATGGTGTATATGTGCCACATTTTCTTAATCCAGTCTATCATTGTTGGACATTTGGGTTGGTTCCAAGTCTTTGCTATTGTGAATAATGCCGCAATAAACATACGTGTGCATGTGTCTTTATAGCAGCATGATTTATAATCCTTTGGGTATATACCCAGTAATGGGATGGCTGGGTCAAATGGTATTTCTAGTTCTAGATCCCTGAGGAATTGCCACACTGTCTTCCACAATGGTTGAACTAGTTTACAGTCCCAGCAACAGTGTAAAAGTGTTCCTATTTCTCCACATCCTCTCCAGCACCTGTTGTTTCCTGACTTTTTAATGATCGCCATTCTAACTGACATGAGATGGTATCTCATAGTGGTTTTGATTTGCATTTCTCTGATGGCCAGTGATGATGAGCATTTTTTCATGTGTTTTTTAGCTGCATAAATGTCTTCTTTTGAGAAGTGTCTGTTCATATCCTTTGCCCACTTTTTGATGGGGTTGTTTTTTTCTTGTAAATTTGTTTGAGTTCATTGTAGATTCTGGATATTAGCCCTTTGTCAGATGAGTAGGTTGCAAAAATTTTCTCCCATGTTGTAGGTTGCCTGTTCACCCTGATGGTGGTTTCTTTTGCTGTGCAGAAGCTCTTTAGTTTAATCAGATCCCATTTGTCAATTTTGGCTTTTGTTGCCATTGCTTTTGGTGTTTTAGACATGAAGTCCTTGCCCATGCCTATATCCTGAATGGTATTGCCTACGTTTTCTTCTAGGGTTTTTATGGTTTTAGGTCTAACATGTAAGTCTTTAATCCATCTTGAATTAATTTTTCTATAAGGCGTAAGGAAGCGATCCAGTTTCAGCTTTCTGCATATGGCTAGCCAGTTTTCCCAGCACCATTTATTAAATAGGGAATCCTTTCCCCATTGCTTGTTTTTCTCAGGTTTGTCAAAGATCAGACAGTTGTAGATATGCGGCATTATTTCTGAGGGCTCTGTTCTGTTCCATTGGTCTGTATCTCTGTTTTGATACCAGTACCATACTGTTTTTGTTACTGTAGCCTTGTAGTATAGTTTGAAGTCAGGTAGTGTGATGCCTCCAGCTTTGTTCTTTTGGCTTAGGATTGACTTGGCGATGCGGGCTCTTTTTTGGTTCCATATGAACTTTAAAGTAGTTTTTTCCAATTCTGTGAAGAAAGTCATTGGTAGCTTGATGGGTGGGGGGGATGGCATTGAATCTATAAATTACCTTGGGCAGTATGGCCATTTTCACGATACTGATTCTTCCTACCCATGAGCATGGAATGTTCTTCCATTTGTTTGTGTCCTCTTTTATTTCATTGAGCAGTGGTTTGTAGTTCTCCTTGAAGAGGTCCTTCACATCCCTTGTAAGTTGGATTCCTAGGTATTTTGTTCTCTTTGAAGCAATTGTGAATGGGAGTTCACTCATGATTTGGCTCTCTGTTTGTCTGTTATTGGTGTTTGAGAATGCTTGTGATTTTTGCACATTGATTTTGTATCCTGAGACTTTGCTGAAGTTGCTTATCAGCTTAAGGAGATTTTGGGCTGAGATGATGGGGTTTTCTAGATATACAATCATGTCATCTGCAAACAGGGACAATTTGACTTCCTCTTTTCCTAATTGAATACCCTTTATTTCCTTCTCCTGCCTGATTGCCCTGGCCAGAACTTCCAACACTATGTTGAATAGGAGTGGTGAGAGAGGGCATCCCTGTCTTGTGCCAGTTTTCAAAGGGAATGCTTCCAGTTTTTGTCCATTCAGTATGATATTGGCTGTGGGTTTGTAATAGATAGCTCTTATTATTTTGAGATACATCCCATCAATACCTAATTTATTGAGAGTTTTTAGCATGAAGGGTTGTTGAATTTTGTCAAAGGCCTTTTCTGCATCTATTGAGATAATCATGTGGTTTTTGTCTTTGGTTCTGTTTATATGCTGGATTACGTTTATTGATTTTCATATGTTGAACCAGCCTTGCATCCCAGGGATGAAGCCCACTTGATCATGGTGGATAAGCTTTTTGATGTGATGCTGGATTCGGTTTGCCAGTATTTTACTGAGGATTTTTGCATCAATGTTCATCAAGATTATTGGTCTAAAATTATCTTTTTTTGTTGTGTCTCCGCCAGGCTTTGGTATCAGGATGATGCTGGCCTCATAAAATGAGTTAGGGAGGATTCCCTCTTTTTCTATTGATTGGAATAGTTTCAGAAGGAATGGTACCAGTTCCTCCTTGTACCTCTGGTAGAATTCGGCTGCGAATCCATCTGGTCCTGGAATTTTTTTGGTTGGTAAGCTATTAATTATTGCCTCAATTTCAGCTCCTGTTATTGGTCTATTCTGAGATTCAACTTCTTCCTGGTTTAGTCTTGGGAGAGTGTATGTGTCGAGGAATTTCTCCATTTCTTCCAGATTTTCTAGTTTATTTGCGTAGAGGTGTTTATAGTATTCTGTGATGGTAGTTTGTATTTCTGTGGGATCGGTGGTGATATCCCCTTTGTCATTTTTTATTGCGTGTATTTGATTCTTCTCTCTTTTCTTCTTTATTAGTCTTGCTAGCAGTCTATCAATTTTGTTGATCTTTTCAAAAAACCAGCTCCTGGATTCATTGATTTTTTGAAGGGTTTTTTGTGTCTCTATTTCCTTCCGTTCTGCTCTGATCTTAGTTATTTCTTGCCTTCTGCTAGCTTTTGAATATGTTTTCTCTTGCTTTTCTAGTTCTTTTAATTGTGATGTTAGGGTGTCAATTTTAGATCTTTCCTGCTTTCTCTTCACAAATGCTTTTAAAGTCACAATTCTGTGTAGTTTAGGTTTTTTTCAAATACAAGATTAGACTTCAATTTGTCTACTTTTGCTACTCAGCTTTAAGCCATAAAATGGGACTCAGATTTTAAATTACATTTGTTTTTCTACTGCTCATTATTGCTGAGCTATTTCTTATTTATCTTTTACTGATTGCGAAACAGACCTAAGGAGAACTGTTGGTTTTCATTATATGGATCTCATTTTAAAAAAATAATCATTTTAGACCAGGCGCGGTGGCTCACGCCTATAATCCCAGCACTTTGGGAGTCTGAGGCAGGCGGATCACCTGAGGTCGGGAGTTTGAGACCAACCTGACCAACATGGAGAAACCCTGTCTCTACTGAAAACACAAAATTAGGCCAGGCACT
Organism: Pan paniscus; assembly: GCF_029289425.2. NCBI lineage: Eukaryota > Metazoa > Chordata > Mammalia > Primates > Hominidae > Pan > Pan paniscus. The sequence goes on along the minus strand of NC_073265.2, from coordinate 33,216,341 downwards.
GTGGCTCACGCCTGTAATCCCAGCACTTTGGGAGGCCGAGGCGGGCAGATCATGAGGTCGGGAGATCGAGACCATCCTGACTAATACAGTGAAACCCCATCTCTACTAAATATACAAAAAATTAGCCAGGTGTGGTGGCAGGCACCTGTAGTCCCAGCTACTCGGGAGGCTGAGGCAGGAGAATGGCATGAACCCGGGAGGCAGAGCTTGCAGTGAGCCGAGATGGCGCCACTGCACTGCAGCCTGGGCGACAGAATGAGACTTAAATAAATAAAAAATAAATTAGCCGGACGTGGTGGCGGGCGCCTGTAGTCCCAGCTACTTGGGAGGCTGAGGCAGGAGAATGGCATGAACCCTAGAGGTGGAGTTTGCAGTGAGCCGAGATTGTGCCACTGCACTCCAGCCTGGGTGACAGAGCAAGACTCCGTCTCAAAAAAACAAAACAAAACAAAATTAGCTGGGCATGGTGGCGCATGTCTGTAATCCCAGCTACTCGGGAGGCTGAGGCAGGAGAATTGCTTGAACCCAGGAGGTGGAGGTTGCGTTGAGCCAAGATCGCGCCATTGCACTCCATCCTGGGCAACAAGAGCGAAACTCCGTCTCAAAAAATTATCATCATCATCATCATTTTACTGAGAAAATTTAGCGTGTGGATGCAAATAACTTGCCCTTTCAGTAGTATCAATGAGCAATAGGCCCGTTAAAAGGGAAAAGAAATATTGACCAAATTCACTCATTGAATTTGCTAGTCTTTTAACACGCAAAAATGTCTAGGAAAAAAAAATCTCAGATGTCAGTAATCTTAACACAAAAAATATTGTCAGTGGAGTCCTCTTTGAATCCAAAAGGTAGGCATGTGTCTAAATCATATATTCACAGAGTGATGGAGTATTAGCCCTGGAAGGGACTTTCGTAATCATCTGGTCTAGGGATGTAAAGTAGTTGGTGTCCCAGCTAGAGTCAGAGTCTTTGTGTCTCATCTCCCAGTCAGTTCATTGTGCTCACCTGAATTCTATAGTTGCAGCTATTAAAATCTAAATCAGCTATTAAAATATTCATATCGACTATTAAAATCTAAATTATGATTATTTTCAGGCGCATAATGTCAGCTTTGCTAACACTACCTCAGATCCATTTGATTTCTTGGGAACTACCAGGACTGTATTTGGTTTATTTTTAAAGCCAAGCAGCTTTATAAACCTTAAAATATTTCGTCTTCGAAACCTAAAAGGCTCTTTATTTAGTCCATGATGAATATTTGAGTAGTGTTAAATTTATCATTCTGGCAGTACTCACATTGTACTTGTCATTAATTGTGACTCATCAAAGAATGTTTTGATGTTGAGTCCTTGGCTAACAGATGGCTCTGTTTAGAGGAATTGAGGCAGTGAGCTATGAGGTCCAAGGAGAGAGACTTCTTAAATAATTATTCACTAGAGGTTGTTTGAATTTGTAAGAAAGCACAGTAATCTGTGGGGGAGGGAAGTTTAGCCTTTGTGTTAAGGCTTGAGAAGGCTTTTTTTTCAGCTCCCTTCAGAGGATGCATAAGAGAGTTGATGTCAGTGTTGTTTGTATGCCAGGTGTGAGCTGGAATGACACAAATGGCCAGCAGAGATGCACGCAGTTGAATACTTGTTCGTTTCTGTTTCTAAGGAGTCTGTCACCACCTTTGTGACATAGCCATAGAGACCACCACACGGGAAAGAACAGGAGCTCAAGCAATAGGAGTACTAATAAGAACTTGATTATAGAATGTAAAGCAATGAATCTTCCTTTTAAAAAGCATTTACCAGCTGGGCAGGGTGGCTCATGCCTGTAACCCCAGGACTTTGAGAGGCCAAGGTCTCCCAGAGGAGGTGAGCAGATTGCTTGAGTCCAGGAATTCGAGACCAACTTGGACAACATGGCAAAACCCTGTCTCGAAAAAAATTACAAAAAAATAGCCAGACATGGTGACACACACCTGTAGTCCCAGTTACTCAGGAGGCTGAGGTGGGCAGATCACCTGAGCCCCAGAGGTAGAGGCTGCAATGAGCCACGATCGTGATTGTGATGTTGCCACTGCACTCCTGGGCGACAGAGTGAGACCTTGTTTCAAAAATAAAAAAACAAAAAAACAAAAATTTACTTCAGAGGCTACAGAACCATCTCCCCCTTCTTTCTCCTCTGTCTTTTGCCTTTTTCATTTTTTTTTCTTTCTAGATTGTTTTTTCTTATATTTTCAGTCCATCAATGGTACTCTAAGGCATGGTCCTCAAAGGCATGTGCAGCTCTCAGTACATTATTCAGCACCTGTGTGCTGACCGCTGTGTTAGCCATGAAACTACATGGGCAGCTTATCTTATATTCTGGGTCCTAGTGTATACACAAATGAGTCATTATTTGGAATGACATTTAGTGCTTCTTTAATTAAGAAAAGGGGAATATACACTGTATATTAAATAAGACCAAGAAAAACCTGAAAGACAAAATTCAGATTCTCTTAGATACATTCAAAAAAATAATAGATTACACACACTTGACCTTTCTGAGCCTCAGGTTGTTCATTTGCAAAATAGGTTAATAATATATACCTTGTGGAGTTATGTGAAAATGACATAAGCATAGTGTCTCGCCCACAGTAAAGACTCAGTAAGTGGTCTCTGTGTTAAGGAGGAAGAGTAAATTAAGTAAGTATGCAAGGATGCTGACTTGCTTGCTAGCAACAAGGAAACACAGGAAAAATGATTAAGAATAAAAGCAGACTGGTAGTTGAATTAATAATCAATGAAAGAGGCTCTTTTAAAAGACTGTCAAGAGCACAACATTCAAAATAAAAGTGATAATGCTTTCACTGCACATTACTGGAGTGTTACTTTAGTTTGGGGCTGCATGGCTTAAAAGCACTGAGAAAAACTAAATCAAGTAATACAAATGTCTGAATACCTTCTGAGAGGCTAATACAGAACAGTGGAGAGAACCAAAGATTAGAAATTGAAAGCCTGGGCTTGAGCCCCTGGCTCAACATTTTCTAGCCACCTAACTAACTAGAAATTATCAGAGGCTGGGCTTAGTGGCTCACACCCATAATCCCAGCACTTTGGGAGACCAAAAGCAGGTGAATCACTTGAGGTCAGGAGTTTGATACCAGCCTGGCCAACATGGTGAAATCCTGTCTCTACTAAAAATACAAAAAATTAGCCAGGCATGGTGGTGGGCACCTGTAATCCCAGTTACTTGGGAGGCTAAGGCAGGAGAATTGTTTGAACTTGGGAGGTAGAGGTTGCAGGGAGCCAAGATCTCACCACCGTACTCCAGCCTGGGTGACAGAGCCAGACTCCAACTCAAAAAGAAAAAAAAAGAAAGAAAGAAATTATCACAAATATTTTAATAGGTGACACATGACCTCACTCAGTTCTCACATCTGTAAACAAGGTTAAGAATAATTTTTAAATTTCTGAGGATTTTTGTGAATATGTACTTTGCAAATTATAAAACATTATATAAATCAGTTTTTTAAAGGGATGATAGGGGAAGATACTCCCTTTAAAAAGGCTGACTTAACTACCTGTGGATATTATCTATAAAAGAATAAATAAAAGGTAGATGATGGTAAATCTTCATTTTCATAGATGATAGAATTGGAAGAAATGGGATTGCAGTACAGTCAACTTTGTAGAGACAAAAGAGAAAAGGCCCAATCATTAAGTTGTCTAAACAATGGCCAGCTATCAATGAACATCAGTAATCCCCTCCTTGCTTTACTTCTTCTGAAATTCATGAACTCATCATTTCCAGCCTTTCTGGATGGACACATGTACATATGAGCAGCTTTAACAAGTCAAATGATTTAAAATTCATTTTGTTTAATGCCTTGGAGTGTTGCAAAGTTGATTAAGAAACACTAATATAGGCAATTACATTTTAGAGATGCTTTAGTTAACCCGTGACCCAAGAGCAGGGTCATAGACTGAATGACTTTTTGAGATTTCTCCATTCAGTCTATTTTTCTTAATTGAGCAGGTGTTTCTAATTAAGATGTTGAACACTAGAGCAAAAAAAATGTCGTCTCACATCATGTGTATTTTAATCAATTTGATTTTATTTATTTTTATATCTTCCCTCAAAGTAGTTGAATTTAAAAGAACTAAATGAGAAAGAAAATTCTGATTATTTCCCTTCTGAAGAGCTGTTTGTATGAGAGCTGATTTAGTACCTTCAATACTTGAGGAGACTTAGGGAAAAAAAGCTGTGTCTGGATTAAAACATTAAAAATAGAAATATAATTCCAAGATTAAGTTCCTTGACTTACTTGACATTTGAAGTAATTTCCGCAAAGTAATTTCTTTTGTAAAGGTTTATAAATTTATGAGAGAAAATACCTTATCCTGCCTAAAGATTATTGTGTCAATTAAGAATAAACAAGATTAGAGAAAACCAAGCATTAGGCTGGAAATGGATCTACTCTAAGTGTGATAGAATCATATTCAAATTATTAGTCGAAATAGTAAGTATGAGCCTTCCCTTTTTATCCAGGGCTTGAATAAGTACAGCTATGAGTGATTTTATAAGTGGTCCTTGTTTGCATGTACTAGTTACTTAGCCTTATGTTTTTGTCTTACCTGTGGTAAACTTCCACCAAAAAACCAGAACCCCAAATGGATCCTCAGTTATCATCTGTAACTCTGAAAACATGCTGGTTCTCTTGTATAGCCAAGGACCATGCCCTAAAAAAAAAAAATCTCTGAAGTTGGTGCCTTTTACTTGATTATAACCAGAATAGAGACAGTTCATTGGAAAACATGGAACATATAGAAGAATAATTTGTTCCTTTATTGGAGGCTAATGTTCTTCACTCAGAGGTTGATTGCTTATGAAATGTATTAAGAAATTGTGTGCTTAACAAAAACAAACTTATTCAGGTTTGACGGTTTGCTGATCTACACACACACACACAAAATGGCCCTTTTCACAAAGCAGTTGGCTTTCATCAACTTCTCCATAATGCCATACATGCATACAAATCACACTTTCAGTTATTCACTGTAGAAATCTCATCAATAAGAAATCCCTCGTGATAACTGGGCCTTCATTGGCTTTCTTTTATTGGCCAAATGCTGAGTATTTTTGGCTTGAGATGATAACTTTATTTTAAGCCTGAGAGAGCAGTTGACTTGCCCTTGGTCTAATGATACTAAGCAGCTGCCACAGCCTGTTTCACATCCACTGGAGAAGACTGTCCCTGGAGAGGGAGCACATAACTGTGCATGTCTCTTTCAAGATGTCTCTTTGGGTACCATGTTGGGAAGTGACTTTCCAAGGGTGAGGAGTGCCCTGTGTTTAGCTTTTTGATTACATCCCTGTGCACAAAGGAGAGACCGTGTTAAAGAGTTGAGACTTTGAGAAAATTCTTGTTACTTCATATGCATTTACAGTGTACCTAAGGCTGAGGACAAATTTTATTTTAGCAAGATACATCAAAGGCAAATAAATGTACTCGCATAAACAGTAAAATGACATTTTTTTCTCCTGTGTTCCACAATCAAAAGGAGCTTGATTTGCAATGGGAGCATGTAGGAACAGGAGGCATACTCCCTTTAGATAATAATTATTATAATAGCTTCCATTTTCTGATTATTTACTATGTAAAATGCTCAGCATATCATCTAGCACATACAAGAAATAGCTGTTAAATGAAGAGTGCTAGGTGCTGTACTAAGCACTGTAGCACTTTATATCACTTATCTCATGTAAGGTAGATTTCATCTGAGGCTTTGCAGGATGATAGGGACAGTCTTATTAAAGGGCATGGATTGCTCCCTCTGATGAGAAACTGAAACTTAGAAAGATTAAATAACTTGTTTAATGTCACATAGCTAGTAACCATGGCAGACAATACTCCATACTAATTTAATTCCAATGTCTATATTTAATATATCACTTCCACCCCCCCCCAACACACACACACACACACACACACACACAGTTTCTTTGAATTCACTATCTCTTCAGATTATCACTTATTTTAGACTATCTCATTGCCCTTACTGGACTGTCGTTGCTCTTCTTGTCAGATTTACTCAACAATATATCCATTTGATTTCATTTCAAGACATTTCCTAAACCTAACTTATAACAGAGATACCGCACTTTATCTAGGAAGTGTTCTTCCCACTATTCATAGAGCATCTTAAATCAAATCATGCCCAGAAGGCCTCCTTGGAATATTTGGTATTTTCCTGGGGCCTACAATATACCCAACTCCCTTTTCATTTTTTTTCATTATTTCGGTATTTATTATTTTCCTTCCAAATTTACTAACCTCTTATTTTCATTTAGTCAAAAATTTAGAATTACAGAGTTGTAGAACTAGAAGAAACCTCAGCAATCTGACCTCCCAGCCAGTTTGTCCAACTTTCCTTATACGACTCCCCCGAGAGATGAAGGCTGTACCTCTCCATCAAGATGGGCACACACTGTGATCAAGACTTCCTAGAATAATACTGGGGAGTATTGCGAAAGCCCCTGACCCAAGGTGTAGGAAGAAAATAACTCACGTCTGATTAACTAGTATTTATGGAGCACTCACTACAGTGAGGACATTATTGCCAGGGATTGGGGTGGGTAAACAATGAGTGAGACAGTCCCTGCTCCCAAGGAACAAAATCTGAAAGGCTGTGAGGGATTGAGTACACTGCACAAATGTATAAAAAACAACACAAGTATAGATATGAATTCTTGGGCCATTTAAAGGAAGGAAATATCATAGCTAGTTGGAAGGAATCAGAAAATACTTTATGAAGAAAGGTAGATTTCATCTGAGGCTTTGCAGGATGATAGGGACAGTCTTATTAAAGGGCATGGATTGCTCCCTCTGATCCCCTGTTAAACAAGGGTATTTCATCAGGCCAAGAGAAGGTGGATGTGGCAAGTGCCAAGCTCTGTAGAAAGAGATGCTATGGAAATGCTAAGTAAAATGTCATAGTTGTTGTTCAGATATGGCAAACCAGGATGAGTCAACCCCTTTCCCCTCGCACACATTATCACCTACACATTTTGGGATGGTGTTGGGTGAGAGTCATCTTTATGCCTGCCCTTCACTATTACTCATCTTACTTTGGCCACCCAGCTCTCACTTTTTCCTGTCACTCATCCCCTACATTTGAAGTAGGGAAGCATATACAGGCACTGAATAATTTGGGGTCTGTAAATATAACCTTTGAGTCACTATCACATGGTGCCTTTGTGGGCCAGGACAGTACCCAGTGCAGTGATGAGCTTGCCCATCTGCTTTGGGTCTCAGCCCTCCAGCAGGCCTTCGTCTCCTGGGTAAGCAAACAGGCAGAAGCATCTCTGGCCCAGAAGAACGTCCTGAATCACAGCCTGTGCAGTTCTGTGCCAGCCCCCAGGGACAGCGTGAGAGCAGAAGAGATGAGAAGTGCACAAACTGAATAGCCCTTTCCTGATGATATTTAATTGAATCTGGGCATCGACAGGGCTTGGCCAGGTAGCTTGCTTTCCCTCACGTGCAGCTCAGCTCTGGCAGATTTCTCTTGTAATGATCATTCTACCCAGGTAGCACAGAACTTTTTCATAGAATGAGGACTTGGGTAAGGATCCAGAAACCTGGGAACCAGTTTAAACTGTGCCATAAACTTTAGGCAGTCATTTAACATCAGTGAGTTATTTTTTCTTCATTTATAAAGTAGGAAGAATACCCATCCTACTGGTCTCCATGAATTTTGTGTCTAAGGCTGTAAAGTCACATCATAGCTGAAAATACCTTTTGAAGGTTACTTTTATTACTAGAGTCTTAACTATTAACACAGTTAAGTGCAAATAATACCACCCATGGAGGTAACAGATGACAAGTACCTTGTGGAAACCTGTTATCACTCTTTCTGTTGGCACAGGAGTGTAAATTACAGCTAAGGTGTGAGGTTTTTATTGTTGTGAGGGAAGTGGTTGTGAGGGATAGCTGTGGTAAAGATCAAAGAAGGATCTACCGTAGTTCTCCTAGTTCTGCAACAAGGCTTAGTGAGCGATATGGTATGACTGTAAAGAACAATGTCTACGATGTAGGCCATAACAGTAGTGATTCTTCATTTATGTTTTCCTGTTGCTATCTGACCAAGCCTTCTTCTCATTGCTGATTTTCTTTTGGTTGTGGAGTAGGAGTGATGCTTGCTTCCTAATTCTGCTCCCTCTCCCACCCATCTCCACCACCAAGGATTGAGCCATGCTTGAGGGATGGGGATGCTACCAGAGAAAATCCCAGAAAGCAGCCAGCAAGGACTTTGTGATGCAATGGTCCTGTCCTTCCTCCATGTTTTACCTTGCAGAATCTGTGCATTTTTGCTCCCCTGGGAAAGCCCTGAGAACTCTTTAGCAGATACCAAGACTATGCTGCTAAGTCCTTCTGATTGAATTCCTTCACTGGACATTGGGGTAGAGGGGAAGTCCCTGTGCTGTGCTCTTGGATTTCATAGCCCCTGGGGCAGCTCAAGGCTCCTCTCACATCTAAAGCAGAATTACCAGTAGAGAAAAAGTCATTCTTAGGACCACAGGACAAAGGCTTAGTGGAACTGCTTGAGGTCTAGCCCCTGGCTTCTGGGGTTCTTCAGCAGTGGATGGCAGAGGCTATCTTCCTAATTTAGATAATTTCTCAGGACCAGATTAGCCTCTTTCTCAGCTGCACTTTTTTTCTCAATTCTGCTTTCTGCTGACTTACAGTTTTCCTCAAGGAGCCAAACAAATAATTTTTCATCTGCATCTGCCTCTTCTCCTATTCACTTCCCTTCCTGGGTGGATTATTCCAGAGTTCCAGCAAAGCTGCCTTCAGCAGCCTCTGACAAAAGCTGCATGCTGACCGCATGGCTGCATACTGGCCACACATGCCCCTTTGACCATCCCAATTGAAGAGGACACAGCTCAGAAGCTGCAGGCTCGCTTTCTTTTCATATGTTTTCTTGGGAAATCTCAAGAAAATGCAGTGTTCATTCCTGGAAGCGAGTCTGCAGTGCTGAAGCCTTGGTCACCCAAGCGTTCCCTCTGCATGATGGCCGTGCTCCCAGACTATCCAAAATGCAGCAGCGCATGGAAAGAGACAGGCTGCTGAGGTGTTATTGGTTTGCAATACCCTGATAAGGAGATTTCATTCCCTTCTTGCTGGCAGAGTTATATAGAGTAATTACATAAGTACTGCTGTGACACTGGGCGGAATCTCATTAAAAACTGTATAAAGAACAATTGGGTTGTGCTAGAGAATATTCATTTTATTTCAGTTGAGTATAATCCCTGTAATAGAACATTAGCCTGAGCATAAATAGTGGTGTTGCTCCAGCTCCCTGATAGAATGTATTTGGGATGTATATTTAGTGCAGCATTTGCTTATGTGGGGCATGACAGAAAATCATTATGAGGCAGGTCCAGATTTTCCCACCTGGTGAGGAAGTTGCTCGCTGTGCTGAGCAGATCGTTGTTTGTTTTTTACCCCTCCTGGGAGAGCTACTTGTTCAGCTTGGATGGGACAGTCTATGGCAGTTTGACCACATGGCAACTCTGAAACATACACACACACACACACACACACACACATGCACATACATACAGACACACACACACACACACACACATACACACATGCACATACAGACTCGGGCCCAAAAGAATGTGTCCCCTTAGCAGGTTTAGCCTTCCACCCAAGATGTAAGAGAGGCCTGGTCAGGGGAGAATTTGTCTTGTGTTGTTGTTCGTTCATTTTCAGAAAAGTAGCAGGCAAGTCCTTGTTTAATGTAAGGTTGTTTTTGGTTGATGGCATGTGAATTGTCCCTTCAGCCTTGCTGAGCATCACTCATCACAACAAACAAGAGCTATCCTAAGTAGTTTGCTAATACAGCAGTTTAAGGCTCAAAAGCGTTAAAGGACAATAACATCTAATACAGTTATACCACTGTACTGTGCATGACTTACTTTCACACATATTATCTGGTGTGTGGGGAATTCAGTAATCCATTCTTAATTATCCAGAGCATAATCTGTTTGGTATTTGAAGTCTAAGAGCACTATGAATTATTTTCTTTATAAAATATTTTTCATTATAGTTCTAGTGTTCTATAGCATTATAGGGCAACTACAATCAACAGCAATTTATTATATATTTTCTTTTCTTTTTTTTTTTTTTTGAGATGGAGTCTCACCCTGTGGCCCAGGCTGGAGTGCAGTGGCGCGATCTTGGCTTACTGCAAGTGCCGCCTCCTGGGTTCACACCATTCTCCTGCCTCAGCCTCCCGAGTAGCTGGGACTACAGGTGCCCACCACCATGCCCGGGTAATTTTTTTTGTATTTTCAGTACAGACAGGGTTTCACCGTATTAGCCAGGATGGTCTCGATCTCCTGACCTTCTGATCTGCCCACCTTGGCCTCCCAAAGTGCTGGGATTATAGGTGTGAGCCACCACGCCTGGCGCTATTTATTGTATATTTTCTAATGGTAGAAGAACAGATTTTTATGTTCTCAAAACAAAGAAATGATAAATGTTTGAGGTGATGCATATGCTAATTACCTGATTTGATCATTTCCTCTGTAGATCTTCTGACTGGCCCACCTGAATTTTGTTATCTGGTCTCACACCGCATTTCGAGGGAAGAAACCAAGATTAATCATCCTCCATTGATATAAGGGGCACTATATTGAAGACTATATATCCCTGTTGTTAAAAGTCAGTGTCACTTTGCCTGTAATCAAAGTACCAAAATGATGGCAGGGGAAGCATTCAACTGTTAAACAGCCAACCTCTCCTGTTATTAAAATAGCACTGAGCAAGGCAGCTGGAGTAAACCATTTTAGAATCTGGGGTTTGCTGTCGCTGGTAAGGATGTCCCAGCTGTGCCTTATTGTCAAAATTCTCTTCATCATCTCAGGATGCCAGGTCCCAAGCTGAGCTCACTCTGGGGACTCAGATCCATTGAATGGGAACGCTTGGCCTCTGCCCACGTTATTTAGGAGCTGCAGGTGAAACTGAGGTTAAGAGAGGCTCAGTCGGTGTCTCTCTTAATGCATCCCTGCCCACAGGAATGGGTGTGAATGCAAATGTATTTCCAAGTATGCCTGAGGTAGCTGAAGAGAGACTATAGAATCATCATCCCCAAGGACTTGTCATCAGCTTTCAGTCTATCATAGTTTAAGCATGGCTGTTTGTCTATGTGAATGCGTGTTTTAAAGCATGAAACCAATTTTCCTCCCCAGACAATGGCCTGCTCCCTTTTTATTGAGGAAAATAGGATTGAATTTAGGATCTCATTAAAGGAGGCATATGTCCCTCCTTGGTCACACCCTACTCCTTCCTTCACCTATCCACCTTCCCGGTTGTACAGAAGCACATCTAATACACATGGCCTCTAGGGCAGAGATCTGAATGGGTTTCTTCAGAGGCTGCACCATTCCACCAGTACCTCAGCTAGGAGGGCTGAGACCACTGAGCAGTGGGCCTGAATTTGTAACCAGAGCCTGCCCAGATGCAGTGTAGGACAACCTCTAGCCTTCCTGCACACCAAGAAGGAAGAAGGAAGCAGTTCAAGAAACTGAGGCATAATTGTGATGACCAATGCAAGTTCCAGAGCTCCTGGCTGCCTGACACGTGTGCCCTTCCCAAGCCTTGGAATCTCCATGCAGCATGCAAATGTCTTCTTCTTTCATCCTTTTTTTTTTTTTTAAGTTAGCAGAACTCCCTGAAGTGCACTTACTCTCCAAATATGTACGCAGCACGACGTGAGAGATCACTTCTGTCTGTAATGGATGCCTTGTGTCCAGGGTATTTTCTTGGGTATTGTGTTATTCAATTTAGGACTCCTAATGCATGATTAATGTGTGTTTAAACAGTCATTGCCTAATCGGACTGCTTCACCTGTAAGACACTGGGGAGTACACAAAGCCAACTTACAAAAAACACCATTGGCTATGTGGAATGATGCAACAACTCTAGTGTCGTACAAGGAATGAACATTTTGAGGCTGATATGGTGCCCATCTCATCCTGTAGTTGCTACCAAGCAGGACTTTCAGAGACTGGCTTCTAGGACCATTTGTTTAATTCTGTGTTTTTTTGAGCATCTATCAGGCAAGACTCCATGAGTTCCAGAAAGGGGAATTGGATGTAGGTTCTACCTGAAGGGAGCTCACAGTTTAGTAGGAAGTAGAATATGTTTGTGAATAATTATATCACTGGGTGGAAAGTTATGAGGGCCCTAAGACAGATTTTTAAAAGGGATGGAAAGCCCATCCCATTGTGAAGGGGAACCCATGTGGACAGTGAGCATAGATGGTAGTGGATGGGACTGAGGGGAAGGGAAGGAGTAAGAAGCTCACAGTTACTGCTAGGGATGTCAGGGAACCTTGCAGGGGCTTTGCAGGGCCTTTCCCAGTCATCCACACAGGCCACCAAAGTGGTAAGTTTGGGTGCCTGAGGTGTCCCCATTGGTGACCCTTGCTGAGCTCTTTCCCTGCAGGCTTTGCCTACTAACCATGGAGCCCTGAAGCCTGCTTAGTGCTTCTTTTGGCCTGTATGTCTGTGAAGCAGAAGTGTCCCATGAAGAGGTCCCCAAATTCTAGATTCTTACTCACAAAAATATGATTTGAACTTAATGAGCTGTGGACAGATGGCAAATAGGAAAGAGAAACTAAGGTGTTTGACTCTAAACATTTTGGTCATTTTCATTTTCATCTCATTTGCAACCCATCAAGGTTCTTAGAAGATTTGCATGTGACTCATCACAGAATCTGAACCCTCAAAGTGGGTCATGCCTGAAAAATGGATGAGGAGTTTTCTTCTGACAGATGTTAGTTAGGGGACAGTACAGGCCTGTCCTTTTCGGAGAATTCTTAGAACTGGTTGCATATAAATAGAACCTGAAAAATGGGAACTTGGCTTTAAGGTATCTTATATAGAGTGAGGGAGTATTGGTATGTGTGTGTATTTATACATACTTTGGAAAAAAATATGCCCTCCTTATGGAAACTGTTTTATAAGTTAGGCTTGTAATTGCTACATGATTCAACCACCAAATTACCGAAATGTTCCCCACAAGGAGGATTTGACATTTAATAGAAATTTTAATATAATGGAATGAACATGTCAAAAATCCAAACAGATTTTTAATTCTTTAACTTATTCAAATTTGAATTTAGAAGAAAGGATGGTTTCAGGTAGGTTTTTTTCTTCCCCCTTGCTTACAAGTAATGGTGGGTGGCAGAAATGTACACTGAAGAGGACTCCAGACTTCTACCACTATATCCTAACAGTTTCCCAGGCAGCAGCCATATATTAGAGTACAATACACTTTCAATCCCTTTTATCCTGTCAACTTGGTTATTTTTTGTTATTTTGGAAAATGCCATATGGCACAATGATTATATATTCAGGTTCTATAATTAAACTGCTTGGGTTCAATTCCCAGCTCAGTCACTTACTAAGCAAGTTTGCCTGCTTTCTCTGTAGTTTGATTTTCCCTTTTTTAAGTGGGCGGGATTGTGGTACCTACCTCATAAGGTTGTTGTGATGATTAAAGAATACATGCACAGTGCTTAACACAGTACCTGACACAGAGTTAGCACTCAGCCAACATCAGCTTTCTTTATCCTTCTCTCCTTACCCCTCTTATTCAGGATCTACACCTGTGGGAGAATAAGCCCAAGGATAGTTATTAAAAATTGTCAGCTTGGCTACTCGTTAGCTTTTACTAACATCTGGGATAAAAGGTTTAAGTACTGGAGGGGTTTGAAATGTAGTAGGGTTTGAGTTATCAGTTAATCTTCCTGTATCCCAGCTGCCTCTGCTTCAGCAATAAGGGAGATTGAATTTATGAAAACTAAAGCTTTCCCAGGCCTCTACACACTCTGTCTGATATAAAGTGCACCCGTGCTGTCTCCCTGGGTGTGGCATTCCTCCCTGCCTTTCTGATTGTCCTCACCTCGGTCCATGATGCAACCATTCATCCCCTTGCCCTCTCCATCTTTCTTTCTTTCTTCATTCTTCTTTTTGTTTCTCATGTCTTTCCATTCCTTGAAACCTCCTTAAAACCAGGGATTATAAAAACCATCATTTTGAGATTAAATTTAGAATTTCAAATGGATTTTCTTTTGTAAATTGCTTTTTATAAAGCCATACCCAAACACTATAGGAAGATAGTTTTAACTGTCAACTTTTGCCAAACTCAAAGTTATCAGCATGAAATTGAGAGACGATAGCTTTTAAATATATGGAGTTTGGAAAACAGAATAAATGGAAATTGTATAGCCATGCACAGCTTTTTGTAATCTACCAAGAAGTCTATTTCCTAGCTAATATTCTTCACATATACTCTCACACTCAAGGTAAATATCTAGCAGCCACAGCTGTGTAATGCTGGCTAAAAGTGAAGCATCCAAGACATTTATGCCAGGAAATTTAGATTTTAAAGGATATTATACAATGAAACAGAAGTTGCTTAAGCACTAGTATTCATTAAATTCTATTCAAGTGATAACTTTAAAAGACATTTCTATAGGTTCCTTTTTCTTTTGAACCAGTTCACCTCAAATTGACAAGGTGTACGGGAATTTAAAAGCTTGTACTTTTCCAGCTTATGAGTAAACTGAGAGAAGTAGTTTAATGCTAGAAATGGTGTTACCTGGTGTTCTAAAGACTGAAATTGCCTACCAGACTTCCAAAGTATATACTTTAACTAACACTAGTAAATAAATTAACCAGGTCATCATTCAGAATGTGTCTGTCTTTTAGAATGAGCTTGAAGTGTTTGAGGAGCACAGAGGAGGCCATGTGACCACCATGTAGGGAGCAGGGGGACAGAAGAGAGCAAAGTGAAAGTGGAGACCCCCTTCCATCCCGGGAACCCACTGCCCCATCTAGCAGAACTCTTTCATTAAACTTCTTCCCTCAACCACCCAGATCCCAAACCTTCTCTCCTGAACACAAGACAACCCAATCCTCTACTTCCTTTCCCTCCCCTAAGACTCCCAGACATATCCTTCATGTTTTCTAATGCTTTTTACATTATTATGTTAGAGATACCCCAGAGGCTGTGTGTTGTAGTGGAAAGAGAATGAACAGTAGCTCTAAGGCTGAATTTTCTCATCTGAAAAATAAAATTAGAAATAATGTGTGTAAATAAAGTGCATGGCACATAGTTAGTGCTCAGACTCTGCCAGCCTGAACGATATCCCTTTCCAGCGTATGTTATTTCCTCATGTACATGCGTATATAAACAGGAGAAAACTATTAACTTATAAGTGTTTACAGTCATGCTATACACGCACACACATACACACTGAGGAAGAAGAATCCTGTAGTTGCATGGCTAACCATGCTGCCTTTGCTGTGATAAGCAGAGAAATAGATACAGCTGCAGATTTAGAACAGTCAAGAACTTTGCCTTTAAAAGAAGAGAGAGAGAGATAAGAGAGCAAAGGACCTGGATAGGACTGGAAGAGGGAAGCCAAGAGGAGGAGAGATTTGGGTGCTGTCAGAGGAAGTGAGACTTTGGGGAATTTTTTTTTTTTTTTAGAAGACTCATTTATTATTTTTTTTTAATTATACTTTAAGTTTTAGGGTACATGTGCACATTGTGCAGGTTAGTTACATATGTATACATGTGCCATGCTGGTGCGCTGCACCCACTAACTCGTCATCTAGCATTAGGTATATCTCCCAATGCTATCCCTCCCCCCTCCCCCCTCCCCACCACAGTCCCCAGAGTGTGATATTCCCCTTCCTGTGTCCATGTGATCTCATTGTTCAATTCCCACCTATGAGTGAGAATATGCGGTGTTTGGTTTTTTGTTCTTGTGATAGTTTACTGAGAATGATGGTTTCCAGTTTCATCCATGTCCCTACAAAGGACATGAACTCTTCATTTTTTATGGCTGCATAGTATTCCATGGTGTATACGTGCCACATTTTCTTAATCCAGTCTATCATTGTTGGACATTTGGGTTGGTTCCAAGACTTTGCTATTGTGAATAATGCCACAATAAACATACGTGTGCATGTGTCTTTATAGCAGCATGATTTATAGTCCTTTGGGTATATACCCAGTAATGGGATGGCTGGGTCAAATGGTATTTCTAGTTCTAGATCCCTGAGGAATCGCCACACTGACTTCCACAATGGTTGAACTAGTTTACAGTCCCACCAACAGTGTAAAAGTGTTCCTATTTCTCCACATCCTCTCCAGCACCTGTTGTTTCCTGACTTTTTAATGATTGCCATTCTAACTGGTGTGAGATGATATCTCATAGTGGTTTTGATTTGCATTTCTCTGATGGCCAGTGATGATGAGCATTTTTTCATGTGTTTTTTGGCTGCATAAATGTCTTCTTTTGAGAAGTGTCTGTTCATGTCCCTCGCCCACTTTTTGATGGGGTTGTTTGTTTTTTTCTTGTAAATTTGTTTGAGTTCATTGTAGATTGTGGATATTAGCCCTTTGTCAGATGAGTAGGTTGCGAAAATTTTCTCCGAAACTGGATCCCTTCCTTACACCTTATACAAAAATCAATTCAAGATGGATTAAAGATTTAAACGTTAGACCTAAAACCATAAAAACCCTAGAAGAAAACCTAGGCATCACCATTCAGGACATAGGCGTGGGCAAGGACTTCATGTCCAAAACACCAAAAGCAATGGCAACAAAAGCCAAAATTGACAAATGGGATCTAATTAAACTAAAGAGCACAGCAAAAGAAACTACCATCAGGGTGAACAGGCAATTTTTTTTTTTTGAGACAGAGTCTCGCTCTGTTGCCCAGGCTGGAGTGCAGTGGTGCGATCTCGGCTCACTACAGCCTCCGCCTCCCGGGTTTAAGCAGTTCTGTGTCTCAGCCTCCCAGGTAGCTGGGATTACAGGCACATGCCACCATGCCTAGCTAATTCTTGTATTTTTAGTAGAGACAGGGTTTCACCGTCTTGGCCAGGCTGGTCTTGAACTCCTGACCTCGTGATCCACCTGCCTTGGCCTCCCAAAGTGCTGGGCTTACAGGTGAGCCACCACCTGGGGAAGACATTTTTAAAAGATCTGGGGGGCAGGGGGCAGAGTTTTGCTTTCTATGGTGCAATGTGCCCTCCCGTCCATATGCCTAAGAAATCTTCACAAAGGTTATATTACACTTCAGTACATTTACAGTGGGATGCATGCAGTTGTGTGTCCAAGAAGTTCCATGTGGTGTTTTTGTATGAGTGTCCTATGTTGGCATAGGATGAGGGCTTGGCAATCATATAAAAGGCTCAGGTACCCAGGACCTACTTCGTTCATAATGATATTCCACTGTAACAAGTAAAAGTAATTTCATATTTTCAAAAAGATTGAAATGTCCTCAGTAGTAATTTAAATCAGTTCTCCTCTGCCTACAACTGACCATGACTTTGGCTTTTGTTTAGTATTCTTTCTAGTTCTTTGGGTTCAGGAAAATTTTTTATTTAAAAAAAAATGACATTTTTAATGAAGGGAGTCTTTACTTCCTATAATGACCAAGCACTTCCTATTGAACCAACTCTCCCACAGATAAGTGTAAATGTTGAATAAAATATAAAAAGCAACCACCTAATGCCACTGGAGCATAATAAAAAGTAGGCAGGGTAGTGTAGGGTCTACCCTTGGAAGAAGGAAATGGCAGTGGGTAAGTTTCCCATTTTTTAATGGCTTTTAGATTAAGGAGATGTCCTATCTGGTGTCATATAAACTCATAGAAACCTGCCGGGCACTATGGCACATGCCTGTAATCCCAGCACTTTGGAAGGCCAAGGTGGGCGGATCACGTGAACTCAGGAGGAGACCAGCCTGGGCAGCATGGTGAAACCCCTCCTCTATCAAAAAAAAAAAAAAAAAAGATAAATAAACTTAGAGAAACCCACAGTTTCTATCAAACCCACAGAGGCCACAGCTTGGGATAGCCAAAGCAGCTGGAAAATGAGGAGGAAAATTCCAGAAAGGAGAGAGGCAAATGGGAAGCCCCAAATTCTGTGCATAAATCCTGCCCAAATATCTGACTGACCCTTTAACTATGTATGCGTGGGACAGACTCCAAGGAACCCAGCCAAGCCTAAAAGAACCATGACTTTTGAATAGCAGTTCTTTTTTTTTCCTTTTTCTTTTTTCTTTTTTTTTATGAAGACACAGAGCCTTATTCTGTTGCCCAGGATGGAGTACAGTGGCGCAATTGTACTTCACTGTAAACTTGAACTCCTAAGCTCAAGCAACCCTCCTACCTCAGACTCCTGAGCAGCTGGAACTACAGTTATGTCCCAGCACACCTGGCTAATTTTTTTTTTTATTTTGTAGAGACAAGGTCTTACTATGTTGCCCGGGCTGGTCGGGAACTCCTGGCCTACAGGCAAGAACCGCTGCTCCTGGCTGCATCTCATTTTTTAAATGATGAAAATTAATTTTTGGTTTATTGAGCATTTAGTTTGGAAAAATATTATTTTCATAAGTACCTGGGACTTTAGAATTTGTCAGCCAAGAGCCCTCAAGAACTCCAATCTTTGAGGATACCATTTCAGAGCTAATTTGTTGAATGCCTTCTTGGTGCCCAGCTGCGTATGCTGGGGAATTTAAATATCTTTAGAAGGTTAACACATACACATATGAAATTAAATAACAATGTCAAAAGACCTCTATACATTGTTCATGCCATAGGAATTAAGAAAAATCAGCTGTATGCTTGTGGACTACTAAGATATATAAGATAGCCCTTGTACTTAAGGAGTTTGTGGAGCTTAGTTTATATAGCAACATAGTAACAGAATATTATAAATGATGAAATAATATACAAATAAAGGAAAAATTACTTCTGGTGGAAAATAGAAGACTTTTTCATGGACTCAGTACCATGTGGTCTAAGTGTGGAAGGCTGGCTAGAATTTTGACAGATAGAGACAAAAGAGAATATTTTGAGCAGAGGAAACAGCATGACCAAAGGCACAGAGGTGGGAAATAAAGAGATTGGTTGGGGAATGTTATGTAGCCAGATTTGCCCAAAACAGTGAGCGTGTGGCAGCTTGGAAATGGGGAGGTAAGTTATGTGTTTGAATATTTGTCCCCTCCAAAACTCATGTTGAAATTTAGTACTGAGCCAGATGCGGTGGCTCATGCCTATAATCCCAGCACTTTGGGAGGCTGAGGCAGGAGGATCACTTGAGCCCAGGAGTTCAAGATCAGCCTGGGCGACATAGCGAGATGCAACTGTACAAAAAATTTAAAAATTAGCTGGGTGTGGTGGCACAACTCTGTAATCCCAGCTACTTAGGAAACGGAAGCCGGAAGCTCTCTTGAGCCCAGGAGCTCGAGGCTAAAAATGAGCTGTGATCACACCACTGCACTCCAGCTTGGGTTACAGAGCGAGACCCTGTCTTTAAAAAAAAAAAAAAATTTAAATGTTGTCCCAAATGTGTCATTATTGAGAGGTGGCAGCTGGGCGTGGTGGCCGAGATGGGAGGCACTTTGGGAGGATGGGATGGGAGGATCGCTTGAGCCCAGGAGTTTGAGACCAGCCTGAGCAACATAGTGAGAACTCGTCTCTACTAACAATAAAAATATACAGTTAAAAAAGAGGTGGGGTGGGCGCAGTGGCTCACACCTGTAACCCCAGCACTTTAGGAGGCCAAGGTGGGTGGATCACCTGAGGTCAAGAGTTCGAGACCAGCCTGACCAACATGGCAAAACTTTGTCTCTACTAAAAATACAAAACTTAGCCGGGCATGGTAGCGTGTGTCTGTAGTCCCAGCTACTTGGGAGGCTGAGGCAGGAGAATCGCTTGAACCCAGGGGGTGAAAGTTGCAGTGAGCCAAGATCATGCTACTGCACTCCAGCCTGGGCAACACAGTGAGACTCCATCTCGAAAAAAAAAATTAGCTGGTCGTGGTGGCTCACACCTGTAATCTCAGCTACTCAGGAAGCTGAGGCAAGAGAATCACTTGAACCCGGGAGGTCGGGAGGTTGCAGTGAGCAGAGATTGCGCCACTGCACTCCAGCCTGGGCAACAAGAGCGAAAACTCCGTCTCAAAAAAAAAAGAAGTGGGTCCTTTTAAGTGGTGATGGGATTTGTAAGGGCTCTGCCCTCCTGAATGGCTTAATGCGTTAATAGATTAAAGGGTTAATGGATTAATGGGTTATCATGGGAATGGAACTGGTGGCTTTCTTAGAAGAGGAAGACAGATCTGAGCCGAGCACATGAGCACACTCTGCCCCATGATCATGTGATGCCCTGTGGCACTTCAGGACTCTGTAGAGTTCCCACCAGCAAGAAGGCTCTTGCCAGATGCAGTGCCTTAACCTTGGACTTCTCAGCCTCCATAATTGTAAGAAATAAATTTCCTTTCTTTATAAATTACCCAGTTTCAGGTATTCTGTTATAAGCAACAGAAAAGGACTAAGGCAGTGGCCGATGGGATACGGCACTGAAAAGATAAGTAAATGACCAATCATGGAGAGCCCCAAGTGCAAAATAACAAAGTCTGCTTTGCTGTAAGTAGAAAGAGGGGTCACAATGGCCAGATTTGGTAAGGAAAGACTTCATGGACAGTGTGGAACTTTTGCCCTGAAGGAGAGGTTGTATTCATTTTCTAGGGCTGCCATAGCAATTACAAACTGGCTTGAAACAACAAATTTATTCTGTCATAGTTCTGGAAACTTAGAAGTTTGAAATCAAGGTGTCAGCAGAGACATCCTCCCTCTGGAGACTCTAGGGAAGAATTCTTCCTTGCTTCTTTCCAGCTGCTAGTGATTGCTGGCAATGCTTGCCATTCCTTGCTTGTTACTACATCATTCTGACCTCTGCCTCTGTCTTCCCTCTGTGTGTGTCTATGTCTCTTCATGGTCTTCTTATAAGGAACCAATAATTGGATTTAGGTCTACCCTAATCCAGTATGGCCTCATCTTAACTAATTACATCTGCAAAGACTTTATTTCCAAATAAGGTCACATTCTAAGGTTCTGTGTGAACATGAATTTTGGGGGACACTATTCTACCCAGTACAGAGGTGAGTTAAAAGTATCATGAAATATCCAAGGTCTTACAGTTCTGGGCCTACTTAATCCTTAATATTAAAGTACTCTCTTACGGCCAGGAGCAATGGCTCTCGCCTGTAATCCCAACACTTTAGGAGACCAAGGCAGGAGGATCACTTGAGTCTAGGAGTTTGAGACCAGTCTGGGCAACATGGCAAAACCCTGTCTCTTTTTTCTTTTCTTTTTTTTGAGATACAGTTTCACTGTTGTTGCCCAGGCTGGAGTGCAATGGCACAGTCTCGGCTAACTGCAACCTCCACTTCCTGGGTTCCAGCAATTCTGTCTTCCTCAGCCTCCCGAGTAGCTGGGATTACAGGTGTGCGCCACCACACCCGGCTAATTTTGTATTTTTGGTAGAGACAGGGTTTCTTCATGTTGGTCAGGCTGGTCTTGAACTCCCAACCTCAGGTGATTTGCCCACCTCGGCCTTCCAAAGTGCTGGGATTACAGGAGTGAGCCACCGTGCCCAGCCGGCAAAACCCCATCTCTACAAAAAATACAATAATTAGCTGGGCCTGGTGGCACACACCTAAAGTCCCAGTTACTTGGGGGGCTGAGATAGGAGGCTCTCTTGAGCCCGGGAGGTGGAGATTGCAGTGAGCCAAGGTGGTACCACTGCACTGCAGCCTGGGTGACAGAGCAAGACTCTGTCTCAAAAAAGAAATATTCTCTTTTATGGAACATTAGTATTCATGACAGTATATTATGTGTTATGATTAATACCTAATTATTCATGACTCATTTATATTTTGATTCTTATATGTTGTCATTGGTAGTAACAAGAATTTCATTTCACTGTAAACATTTAAAATTAAGATATCACTAAATACTAATCCCAGCCTTCTCCCTGTCTTTTGCTCTCTTCCATTGTTCCAGATGAGTAAGGTTAAATGCATTTTTTGGGAGAAGAGGGTTATAAAACCCTCCACAAAATCTGTTTTCTAAAGCAAAGCCATTCCATTAAGCAAACCTAAGTTTGGATTGTCAAAGTCCCATAGACTCTGAAAAGCAAGCTGTTAAAACTATAATGAGTTTCGGTGTTGCTGCATTTGGAAATGCTTGCATCTCAGCAGCAGTCCTTGTACTAGACTGCTCTAGGAGAGGGAGGGGGCAGATGTCTGAGGGACTCTTGTCTTTGAGGCCATCATTTCAGACATTAGTTGAAATTCCATATTCTTGACCTTCATACATTCTTTATGAATTCCTAGCAGTCATAATTTGTAAAGAGCATATGGACAACTCCCCTAATGACAGATCAGAGATTATTAACTTAAAATATTTAATTCAACTCAGAAGAACCAAAGATGAAATATCTTCTTCCTTCCTCTCCCTCTACCCCTATACCAGCAAGCCTGGCTTTTTCTAACAATATCCTTAAGTTAGAGAAAATGCAAATGAAGCTTTGGGGATTCAACTTAAAATGAAAACATTTTGCAGCTGTCATGGCTAATTTGACAATAAATATGAGCATCAGTAATTCTCTTTTTTTTTTTTTTTTTTGAGACGGAGTCTCGCTGTGTCTCCCAGGTTGGAGTGCAGTGGCGCGATCTCGGCTCACTGCAAGCTCCGCCTCCTGAGTTCACGCCATTCTCCTGCCTCAGCCTCCCAAGTAGCTGGGACTACAGGCGCCCGCTACCACGCCCGGCTAATTTTTTGTATTTTTAGTAGAAACGGGGTTTCACCGTGTTAGCCAAGATGGTCTCGATCTCCTGACCTCGTGATCCGCCCGTCTCGGCCTCCCAAAGTGCTAGGATTACAGGCGTGAGCCACCGCGCCCGGCCAGTAATTCTCTTAATATATTTCTTGAATAAGAATCTTAGAGGTAAGAAAATATTGCCTCCAAAGGCTCCTGCTGATGGGCTACGTCTTCAGATGTATTTCATGTCTGGAATTGACCCACTTTCTTATGAAAATGATCACCAGTATACAACTCAAAGTTAGTGTTTAGGCGCAGCTGAGCTCACAGGAGCAACCCCCCACCCCTTAGTTTTCTGTGCAGAATTAGTTTCAGTTCTGCTGGCCAGTCTGAAAAAAGCACTTAGAATGGTATTTGCTAGACATAATTTACTACTTTTATTTTTGCAGCTTTTATGCTGTCAAGATTTATTTTTTAAGTGCCCGCCATATTTCAAGAAGTGGGCATACCAGGAGTAAGACAAAGTCCCTATTCCACCCACCCAGCTCTCCATGATAACTTATAGATAATTACAACATATCGAGAAGCAGATACAACATATTGACAGGGTTATGTCCAGAATGCTATGGAAGCTCAGAAAAGAGCATCTAAAACTTGCTTTAAAGAAATGTACAAGTAGCCAGGCATGGTGGCACACACCCACCTGTAGTGCTAGCTACTCAAGAGGCTGGGTGGCAGGATCACATGAGCCCAGGAGTTTGTGGCTGCAGTAAGCTATGATCAGTCACTACACCCCAACGTGGGCAACACAGCGATCCTCCCACCTCAGCCTCCTGGGTAGCTGGGACTACAGGCACACGTTACCACACCTGGCTAATTTTTTGTATTTTTTGTAGAGATGGGGTTTCACCATGTTGCTCAGGCTGGTCTCCAACTGCTGGGCTCAAGCAATCCGCTTCTTGGCCTCCCAAAGTGCTGAGATTATAGGTGTGAGCCACTCTGCCTGGCCCAAACATGATTTCTATGCTTTGATAATTGACTTCAACCTTGGTACCAACAAGAAGATAATGTATTCTAGCAAACATTTTTTTAAAACATAGGGTTTGCCAAAACAGTGTGCTCTAAAAAGAAATCAATGCAATGGCTGATCTAAGAAATCTTAATTATTTCCTTAATTAATTCAGTAGTCAGAGCCCTGAAAATATTAATGACCCATTCACCAAAGTCATTGTGATAATACTCAATTTAAAGATAGCTTTTCAACCTGTTCTCCCAGCCTCCTTGCTGAACGGAAATTGTCCTCCATTCCTAATTCTCATTCACGCCCCTCTTCAAATTGGTCACTTAAATACTATTTATTCTGCCACCTAAATATTGATTTAATTTTTATCCTCATTGCCCTTATCTTATTGCCTATTATAGCTCACCTGTATTGTTACAGTGATTTCCTGACTAGTTCTTAGCATGGTATACACAGCCCTTCACCATCTGGCATTTGTTTACCTCTCCATATTGATCTGCAACCGACGTCCTTGTACCAGGGCAGTTATTTGAAATTCCTAGAACATGCTCTAGACATGATGGTCTCACTCCCACCAAACTACCCCTGTACCTTGTACATACCTCTCTTATAACAGCTATCATCCCATTGTAATTTGGGAGATAATCTCTCCTTCCCAAAAATAAGGTTCACTTTCTAATTAATGGATAGTCAAGGGAATCATTCTATCATTTCTCATCTCTGGAGTCTCCCCGGGTGGGAAGAATGGGCACAAGAAATAGGGCCCCATTACTTTCTTGGAGTGCAGGGATGACTTGAATGCACTGAGGAGGCTGCCCCAGAAACTGTTCATTGACTGCATCTTGCACAGTCTGATGCCACGCGCTTTTTTAAGCATCTTTTTTTGTTGTTGTTGTTTGTTTTGAGATAGTTTCGCCCTGTCGCCCAGGCTCTGGAGTGCAGTGGCTCCATCTGGGCTCACCACAACCTCTGCCTCCCAGGTTCAAGTGATTGTCTCTCCGCAGCCCCACAGGTGGCTGGGATTACAGGCACCCGCTACCATGCCTGGCTAATTTTTGTATTTTTAGTAGACACAGGGTTTCACCCTGTTGGCCAGGCTGGTCTCAAACTCCTGACCTAAGGTGATCCGCCTGCCTTGCCTCCCAAAGCGCTGGGAGCACATGAGCCACCGTGCCTGGTGCTTTTCTAAGCATCTTTGACAAATGTAAAAGAGCACCCCAGCCTGGCACAGTGGCTCACACCTGTAATCCCAGCACTTTGGGAGGCTGAGGTAAGTGGATCACTTGCGCCCAGGAGTTTGAGACCAGCCTAGGCAACATGCTGAAAACCCGTCTCTACAAAAAAACAAACCAACATTAGCTGGGCCTGTTGGCACATACCTGTAGTCACAACTACCCAGGGGGCTGAGGTAGGAGGATCAATTGAGCTCAGGAGTTCAAGGCTACAGGGAGCCATGATTGTGCCACCACACTCCAGCCTGGGTGACAGAGTGAGAACCTATCTCAAAAAGATAAAAATAAATATATACATTAATTAATAAAAAAGAGCACCCCAGAGAACAACTATAAGACACTCTACCTGGGGAGAAAAACCCACAGAGCCAAATGAACTTGTCAATGGTGCATCTTTTTACTGAGGCAGCAGCTTTTCTTGTCTTGAACTGATGACTTCTTTTGGCACATGCATGTCATGCTGAAGATTAGGGAGATCTGGAGTGTGGAAAGGAAGAACAAGATTAATAACAGCCTTTGGGGAATATAGAGAGGGTGTATATAACCTTTCATGTTATCCCTGGCACCTGCCTCATCAGCTCCCCCATCTGGGGGATTTGGGATTGGTTATCCACTGATATTTAATCTCCAGGATATAGAAATTCAGAAATGTTCTGATCAAAAAATAAATCTATTGGCTGGGCACAGTGGCTCACACACCTGTAATCCTAGCACTTTGGGAGGCCGAGGCAGGCGGATCACCTGAGGTCAGGGGTTCGAGACCTGCCAGGCCAACATGGGGAAACTCTGTCTCTACTAAAAATACAAAAAAAAAAAAAAAAAAAAGCCAGATGTGGTGGTGCATGCTTGTAATCCCAGCTACTCGGGAGGCTGAGGTTGGAGAATTCCTTCAACCTAGGAGGCGGAGGTTTCACTGAGTCAAGATCGTGCCACTGCGCTCCAGCCTGGGTGACAGGGTGAGACTCTGTCTCCAAAAATAAAATAAATTAATTAATCTATTAAGGATGAGCATAGTGTCATTAAGAAAAAAGAATCTAAAAAGAAATCTGGCTTTAAATGCTGCTCATTTTTTGCTTCATAATCTTCAAATATTATTGGCTAAGTTACTGGTTTCTGTTAAATTTTGAGGCTTTCCCTCTTTGTGTACCTTCTTGGAGAAGCCCAGCCTCTATACTATTTTCAACAGGAGTGGTGTTCTGGTTGAAGCAGGCCAATAGTGCCCAGATCTAAGGAATCCAAAGAGTTCAGAAAAGAATTCAAGCAATGGGCTGTATATATGTGCATAGCTACCAATTTATAAATATAGTCAGAGGACTATAAAGGCAACCCAAAGCTGCAAAGAAGGATGGAGCTGTAGGTTGCTTCTGCAGCAGCTATATGAGAAAATAAAAAAATAAGAGTCTAGCGTTTGGAAAGAATGTGAGCTTTGGAGCAAGGCAGCGTGGATTTGAGTCCCATGTACTAGTTGTGTTGTCTTAGGCATGTCATTTAACCTCACTAAGCCTTTGTTTCTCTTTATAAAATGGGTTTAATAGAAACTTTCCTTGTGAGATTGTTGTTAGCATTAGAGATAATGTTTGTAGAATGCTTTGCACATGGTAGGCTTTTTTTTTTTTTTTTTTTTTTTTGAGACGGAGTCTTGCTCTTTCACCCAGGCCAGATTGCCAGTGGCGCGATCTCGGCTCACTGCAAGCTCTGCCTCCCGGGTTGACACCATTCTCCTGCCTCAGCCTCCCGAGTAGCTGGGACTACAGGCGCCCGCCACCACGCCCGGCTAATTTTTTGTGTTTTTAGTAGAGACAGGGTTTCACCGTGTTAGCCAGGATGGCCTCCCAAAGTGCTGGGATTACAGGTATGAGCCACCGCGCCCAGCCTGCACATGGTAGGCTCTTAAGAAATGGTAGTTATGATTTGGGGTTTCTGTCAAGAGTGGTGTGATGGATGCTAATACTCCACCCAGGTCCCCACTAGGGGTCCTGTTGGCAGTGGTCAACATTCAGTTACTGCTTGAGACAAGCTTATAAAAGACTTGGCTATCTTGGCTTAACTTGAAACAACTCTAAAGGGCCACTCTGGCTCCAGATCTCCCCATGGTCCAACCAAGTCAACACTAGGCCCACGTGGCAGCTCAGCTTCTCCCTCTGCTCACTCCAGCTTTCTCCCCCTCTTTTCCGTGGATGTTGTTCCCAAGAGCACTTTTTTTTTTTTTTTTTTTTGAGACAGTGTCTCACTCTGTCACCCAGGCTGGAGTGCAGAGTGCAGTGGCGCGATCTTGGCTCACTGCAACCTCAGCCTCCCAAGTTCAAGCGATTCTCCTGCCTCAGCCTCCCTAGTAGCTGGAATTACAGGCACGTGCCATCACGCCCAGCTAATTTCTGTATTTTTAGTAGAGACAGGGTTTTGCCATGTTGGCCAGGCTGGTCTTGAACTCCCGGCTTCAAGTGATCCACCTCCCAAAGTGCTGGGATTACACGCATGAGCCTCCACGCCTGGCCGAAGAGCACTTCTTAATAAATATCCTTCATGCTAAACTCTGTCCCGGAGTTTATTTCCTAAGGAATCTGACCTGTGACAAATGATAAGGCCGGTAGCCAATTCTATGTTATCATTTATCACCCATTGATCTGAAGCCCAACGATCCTATGCCATTTTGGCTAGGTGTCAGGTTTAGAAAGACAGGCAAAGCATCAGAAAAACTGTAAAGAGAAAAATCTTAGAAATGTAACACTTTCCTATAGAAAGGCATTTGATAATTTCCAAAAGTTAAAAACATCCTAAATCCTGCTCCACATGACCCCAAGAGCATGGCAGTATTTTTTAGCATCAATTTCCTAAAAATAACTTGGCTATGAGGTTCACATCAATATAATTAAGCAAATGTAATTATTAGTTTTTTCCAGCATTGAGCTTTTAATTCCCTTTCCAATGGCAAGGACCCAGTTAGCGATTTTCCTGGAAGCAAAGCCATTTTACTTGCCCGTGACTGTGTTGGTTGTATAAGAAGTTACTTTAGAACCGGGCTGTACTGTCGGCATCTTTCTGGAGTTGAGGCTGGGAGCCCCTTGTCTCACTCAGCTTCTTCCCCTTCCCTCCCTTCCCAAGTACAGCCTATGTAGTTAGAATCAGCAAACTAGACAAAAGGCAGAACCCAGCAGACCGATTCTGAAGTGAATGTCTAGAGTTAAGCTAGACTCTGATTTGGACAGGGATACCATCTCCAGGAATACCCTTACCCCAGTTTGATCCTCTGTTCTTTCCTACACTGATCTCACTGGGTATTAGGAGTTGAAGACTCAGGAAGGAGGAGCTCATCAGGTAATTAGCCTGGTCATAGTCATTTAGTAAGTAATCAACAAATACTTCTTGGCTGGGCGTGGTGGCTCATGGCTATAATCCCAGCACATTGGGAGGCCAAGGCAGAAGGACCCCTTGAGCTCAGGAGTTCAAGACCAGCCTTGGCAACATAGGGAGGCCCCCCTCTTCAGAAACTTTAAAAATTAACCGGGTGTGGTGGCGCATGCCTGTGGTTCCAGCTATTCTGAGGCTGAGGTGGGAGGATCGCTTGAGCCCAGGAAGTCAAGGCTACAGTGAGCAGTGATTGTGCCACTGTACTCCCGCCTGAGCCTCAGCAACAGAGCAAGACCCTGTCTCAAAACAGAAACAAAAACCCACAAATACTTCTTGAGGATCATGTACAGGGCACTGGGCTGTGAACCATGAATGCAAACACTGGACACCATGCTTCTATCTCTCCCAGTAATGGAGAGGAGAGTGGACTTAAACATGGGAAGGTCAGCATTAGGACAGCTAAGCGGTACAGGCAGTGCATACCATGAGATCAGAGAAAAGATGGCTTTTCCCAAGTCACTTTTTCAGGTATCTCTAAACCGCGTGTCTCTGCAGCCTTGAGATAGCTCAGTAGTGCCTTGCTCAGATTAGACCCTCAGTAGATACACACTGAATTGAGTGTTTTTCCCAGTGGTTTTCCATCCACTTTTTGGCCTTCAAATAACACAATATTCAGTTGGCAGCAGATGTTAAGATTTTTTTCAGCAGTGATATCCCAACCAGTGTTGCTGTGCAGAGGCACAGAAGATGACAGGGATGCGCCAGAGGCCTCAGGGAGCCACTGGGCTCAAGGTTCCTGCCTCCCCTCCACTCACCCCTACTCTTCTTGACCAAAAACTGAAGAAGGAGCAGTCACACACTTCCAGAAAACTTGCCTCCTCTGTTTGCTCTCTCTATCACACTGCAAAGCCTGGACCATGGTTCTTCCTGATGCTCTGGGGACCTGGTCATTCCCACCCTACCCCCAGTGCACATTAAGACATACATTTCCAAGCCCAAGAATTATTTATTTGTTTATTACTTATTTGAGACAGAGTTTCGCTCTTGCCACCCAGGCTGGAGTTGCAATGGCACGATCTCGGCTCACTGCAACCTCTGCCTCTCGGGTTCAAGCAGTTCTCCTGCCTCAGCCTCCCAAGTAGCTGGGATTACAAGCACCCGCCACCACACCCAGCTAATTTGTTTTTGTATTTTTAGTAGACATGGGGTTTCACCATTTTGGCCAGGCTAGTCTCAAACTCCTGACCTCAGATAATCTGCTCTCCTTGTCCCCCGAAAGGGCTGGGATTACAGGCGGGAGCCACCACGCCTGGCCCCAAGAATTATTTATAGACCAAAAGACATCTGTTGCTGCTCAGCCACTGAAATACCACATCTGGGAGAACCTTCAGGAAACTAACAGGTTGAGGGACCCAATGGTACTTGTCTCAAAGCACATCCACAGCTTCTGCCTCAGCCACGTTTCAGAGGCTCTGCCTCTGGTTAAGTGAGATGAGGTTGCAAGGGACACTTTATCAGCCCCTTTCCATCTCTGTCAGTTCCTATCCCTTCTTTATCTGGACAGTTGAAGAGTTCTCAATCTTATATACAAGATCATACAAATAAATCTTTATTCCCCACCCTCACCCCAGCCAGACTGTCACCCCTAAAGCCCTCGCATATAGAAATCCAGCAGTCCCGCTGCTGCCTGGGTTATAGTCTAGGAAATAGTGGGCCTGGGAAGGACAGAGGCTGGTATTAGCCTGAGGATCCACTCTGAGAAGATCTTGCAATGATCCTCATTTTATGAGGCTGGAGGCGGGCATTAGATGATCTAATGGGACTTTTCCATCGCTCACAGTGGAATGTAAAATGACCAGACTGGTAGCAGGATAATAGTTTCACATAATGGTGTTCACTGTGTCAGGCCTGCTAGAGGCAGTTTCTAAAATTGAATGGATTCTGTTTAGTTACTCTTTCCATTTACTTTGAGCAATGGCCCTGAGTTTTTTAGATTAATTACACTAGCAATAAACATCTACCTGTTAAAGCTACCCGATTAGCCTTTTTAAAGAAAAAAAACTTTTTAAAATCCTTGTTTAGAAGATGGACCTGGGATGTTATTACTTTGATTGACTAATAACAGAATCAGAGGATTTTGAGCACATAAGGGGGCATGAGATTATTTGCAGATAGAGAAACTGAGGCACAGAAAGGGAAAATGACCTGCCCAAGAGATCACAGTCAGAATGTGCCTTTTCTTACTCCCATCGCTTCCCTCCTGCCCCAAACTCCCTGCCAAAGTTGAACATGGAGGACTTGCCTCCTTGGCATGGTACTACATGCTCAGAGCATATTTCCTATACCCACCCCAACCCTCCATGGAGGGGCAGCTGGATCCTCTCTCAGGAAAAGGAGAGAAACGAGAAGGCTGGTCTTGACAGCCAAGATAGAATTCTGACTAAGGAGCTTCAAGGAGCGTAGATGTAGGGAGGAGACAGCAGGTTGAGGTACTGGGGCACCTTCCAGCCCCGCCTCCTAGACAAGAGAGCCCAAAGGCCAGGATAGGACATGTTCTGGAACAGACTCCCTGTCACTGACAGCAGATCTGGGGTGAGAAGGGGAGTTCTTTCCCTGGATTGAGTTTGATGATAACTGCTGGCTTTATTTTCTGATGATCTAGTTCATAGCAAAAGTGCAGTGAGTTTTGAGCTAGTTAGCCATTGAAAATAAATGGTAATTGGGGACTCGAACTTGCAAGCCAGAGTTGGGTAGCTGCCCACTGTCATGAAAGGCAGAATTTAAAAACCTGGTAGGAAGAAGCAGTGTTTCTCTGTAATATTTAACTCACAGTCTAATGCTCTGAAGTTGGTACTCTTGTTATATGAAAACGTGGAAGGTTAATGAAAGTGGGGTTTGTGCTAACAGAGTTGGATTGTCACAGAGGTCAAATATCTGCTTCTCTTTCCCTTATCCCTGTAGTCTTGGCTTCAAGAGCTACAAGACCGTCAGATGCCAGTAATCCCCAGACCAGCAACAGCAGCATCACCTGGGAACTTGTTAGAAATGCAAATTCCCAGGCCCCACAGCAGACCTATGAACTAGCAACTTTAGGGGCGGGGCCCAGCAATCTGTATTTTAACAAGCCCTCCAGGTGATTCTGAGGTGGACTCAGGTGTGAGAACCAATGGTCCGGAGTATGGTATGCTTCCTAATTTGCTGTTTATTAAGGAAAGTCAGCCTTCTGAGTGAGCTAGCTGTCTGCCTCCTATCTTGCCTCCTTCTCCTCTTCTCCTCCACCAGTGGGACAACCACTATTGGAAGATTCGGGGTTTGTCCTACTGCTTTCCTAGGCCTCGGTATTTGTACAGGAAACTGTCTCTCCACCCATCTGCCTGGCTCCAGGCCCCAGCTGTCTCACTCCTCTCCTGGGACTCTCACTATTGTTGTTCCAGTGAAGTTGTTTCTACTCAGTGCTGGGAAGGGAGGCATAAACCTGGCTTTTGTTCCTCTAGTGGGACCACAGATCAAGGCAGACCATGGAACTCTTCTTCAGAGTTTTGTTTGCTGTGACAAGGGGCTTTCAAGGGAGGCCCTGGCTGTCCTTCTCAGGAGAAGCAGTGAAAATGATTTGTCTGGTCCTGGGATAGGATGCCAGCAGCTGTGTGTGACTGGGCATGCTCTGGGGAAGTTGGGGCTTCAGTCAGAGAGCTGTGGGCCCTACTTGCCCATCCCTCTCTCATTTATCTGTCAATATCCTGTTGTGCAGTACCCTGGGGAATCCCAGGGGGAAGAGTCTAATGCTACAGGTAGCTCCCGTAGGTTTAACTACAGAGGGAACCTGTTCTGTTTTTTGAGAGAGATCAGGGCGCTGAGTTAATTTCTTGAAATATATTTTGCCAAATGCTTTTTTTCTTTTTATTCTAATTAAAGCCAAGGCATTAAAAGGTATAGTGTCTATTGGAATCGTGTCATATCTTATTCCCCTTACTCAGCTCCTCCTTTCTAGGGAGCATGTCAGGAGCCTGTCACAGAAGCTCTGCCTTTGTCTCTGTGGCACTGACTAGAAGCTGCCAGGCTTCTGAGGGGATTTGGTTTGATTACATATATTTGAAATTTTCTATTCTTCTGATCAGGAAAAAAATAGCCTTGGGTAAGAAGAAGACGCAGATTTGTACTTTAAGAGCCGCTTTGGGCATATTTCCAAAATGGTAGCCACTCCCAGATCTTGGGGACACTACAAGGTGGACATGTAGCCAAGATCCATTCATACATTCTTGCCCAGGGAGGACAGGCTTCTGTTCCTTGAGTGCATTGACTCATTGCTGAGGCCTTGTGCATTCAAGTCCATCCATCCTGGAGGAAGAAGAGGTCTCAAGAGGCTGAGGAAGTTGGCACGAAAACTCACAGGGTTTTTATGTATATTTTGTGTCTTGATTTTAGCCCCGCAGTCATCCTTAGATGTAAGATTAACTCTGTTTTATAGATAAGGAAGCTGAAGCTCGAGTACATTAAGGGATGGGTCTGAGATCACAAGCTGAGAAGTGGCAGACCAGGGCCTTGACTCTAAGTCTACTTAGTGCTCGTTCTCAAAGCCTTTGCCTTCCCAGAGCTCCTCCCCTTTCTGCTCCCTGTGCCTCAACTTCTAAGGAACATAAGTAACCTGATAGGAGAGTTGAAAAGGAAACTGCACCCAGACTGCACTCAGGACTCAAAGATCCTGACCTGTTTGCTAATGAAATGTGTCTACCTCAGGATCCATCACATATGTTGGCACTGGCCAGTAAACAATTTTTTCGTGAAGAGGAGGGAAATAATCAAAGAGTTATGAGGACCAGTGAGTTTATCATATTTCTTCTGACCCTGGCCATCCAGGATACTCCCTAAAACCCCAGAAATTCCCAGATATTGCCAAACATGCATTTGTCTTTTGCAAAAAAAAAGAAAAGAAAAAAGCAGCAATAAAATGAGTTGTCAAACTGTCCTTAGGGTTGGAGCAAGGGGAAGTCGATCTTTCCCCAAATTCTAGATTTTCTTTACAAGTTATTTGAAGCAGCATTGTATGAGAAGTGCAGCTGTATTAGAGAATGTGTGTGTGTGTTGGGGGTGGGGATCGGGGGGTGTAAGTGTGAGAGAGAAAGAGAAGAGAGAGAGAGACAGAGAATAGAGAAAGAGAATATGAGCTTCACAAATACAAAGCAATGAGTTTTTTCCTAACAAGCCTGGCTGAGTTTCCAGTAGTTCTGCAGCTGTGACATGACTAGTCCACTGAGATATTCAGCACTGGTTGGAAAAATACAACTAAAATTTATTCAATCAATAGCAAGATGCAGTGATGCTTTTAAGAGTCAACTTACTTGTAAAAGTGGCTTCACCAAAGATAAGAAAGATGAACGAGTTGTCTGCTTTTCTTCAGACCTGGCTCTGTTTTTCTTTTTCTTTCCAGACACTTCACAGGGTACAAAGATTTCATATAGAAATGAGACACCTTGTCTCTTGAAGCATCACCATTGATATCTCAATAAGACTAGCCCTCTTGTTAGCCCTGCTCTTACAAGCTGTACAACAGCAGGTTTGAAGTTCTGCTCAGAGGGTCTTAATTGCCCTTGTTGAGTCTGCTTTGGGCCATCTGTGCTGACAGAACACTTAGTCCTCCCTCCCATGACATTTCCTTGCGCACGGTGACCTCCATGTTCCAGACTGAATGTGATTTCCCCACCCCACGTGCACGTCCTGCGTGTCACACCATGTGGCGATGAGCAAAGCCAGTTCTCTGACCCAAGTGAGGACTGCCAACAAGGCTCCCTGCAGCACTGCACCTGGCATCTGAACCTAGAGATATCTGTGTGGCTTCATGAAAATCACCCCAGCTCTCAATTTGCATGTAGAAGGGAGTTGTTGGGGCAAAGAAGTTGCTGTATTTAAGGATTTGGTGAGAACAGTGGCTAAGAAGCACTGATCCTTTCTCCTTCTGAGCTCTGATTTCCCTCCACTTTGGGGCCTCACCACTCCTCCAGGAGCCACATGGTTACGTGGCCCCACAGCAGCCTCCTGGCATTGTAGTTTAGATACCAAGAGCCTGCTTGGGCCCCGTTCTTCCCAGCCTGATGGCTGAGTTCTGAGAGTAGGAAACAGAAGGGAGTACCTGGGTAGGGGTGAGCTATGGCCCTGCCACATTTGTGGTGACCTGCTACTCAAGAGAGTATTGCTTGCAGATGGACGTCTCTGCATTTCCCCCTGGAATGAGCTTTCTTAATCTTCTCCCAGAGTGAACTGGCTGCTCTTCTAGCTGCAGCCTCAGCAGTTCCTGGACAAATTTCATTGGTTTACGACTAAGCAGGAAAAGTGAGCTCCTGGGCCAAGAGCTCAGCAGGGGTTCCCTCCCTTCAAAGAAAGTGTAAAGAAGGTGCTGAAGTTAGGGAATCTGAGGTTCTGCTGTTAGCACTTGTGCCCCACACCCTCCCTCTGCCTCAGAAAGCTGGGCTGGGTGTAGCATGTGACAACAGAGGCAGGGACTGCACCCCAGAAATTAATTCACACTTTTCTGCTCCGCTCACTAATGCCATGGCCCTGAGAAGATGACCTACTGTGGCTGTTCCTCTGTAACATTAAAGTGCTTTTACACAGCATCTGCTCTGGAACCTGGCAGACATCGGCATGCCGCTTATGCCCTCACACCACTAAAAGGCATGGAAGGAAAGCAAGGAAGTCTTTGGCCTACAAGAAATTTAAATATAAAGTTAAGCTAGAATGCAGGCTGAGATGCCATCCCATCCCTGGTGCCTGTTTCTTCCCCGGCAGGCCTCCAAGGACAACTCGTTCAACTGTTGCCCTTCCTCCAGGGTGCCTAGTATCAGTGTGGCTTTCTTCCACCTCTGGACTCTTGTACTTTGGGCTACGGGTGCCCACTTTCTGTAATCCCTCCATTTTACCTCTGCCTTCTCTAAGGGCCCGTGAAACCAAGGCCAGCTACCCTTTAACAGATTGTGAACCAAGATCGTAGCATGTAGCCAGGAGGAAGTTGAAATCACTCTTACCCTCTGCTAGACTCAACTTCATTTGCACTTGCTTGTGAGGTGCTTGTGTGCCTCACAAGTAAGCAGGATTGAATAAAGTGGAGCCTAATGAGTAGGGCTTTCTGCATCTTGGCTTCTCTCATCAGGATGCTGCATGCCAGAGAGCCTGGGATTAACCTCATCCATGATGGGTTAAAATAAAGCTCCTCTCCTGCCCATGGATATCGATGATGAGACAGAAAATGCAATTAACCTTGAATAGTTTAGGTCACTGGCCCAAGCTTGCTTACTGCTTGCTGCCTCAGTCCCTTCCCTAAGGAATAGGCAAACCATAGAGAACCAGAACCAGGCGTTCCAGGGAGGGGCAAAAATAGGAATTATCCCACCCTCAGAGCTGCACAGTGATTCCAAGAGGCTCGTGAATCATTCTGTGCACCATATAGAGAGAATAAATGGGTTGTACCTATATGCACTAGTATTTTCAAATATGTATAGGCACTGTTGTGGTTCATAAAATATAAATTTATTTTTTAAACGAGTGCTTAATAAGTTATTTTGATCCAATAATGTCTTTGGGAAGAGAATAACCTCAGAAGTAGCTGCAGGGTGAGGATTTGGGTGCTCTGCCTCAGCTCACTTGTCCTGAAGATAAATGTCCTCAGGCTTGGAGCTCTGACTTTGTGACTAAACAGTAATCACCTGTCAGCGCAAGTGCCTGTTTCTCCAGTATAATCAATGGCACAACATTCAACGCACAGTTCAGCCACAGTGCCAGGGCACCTGCAGGCAAAGGGAAGGGAAGACGGCTTTGCCATCTCATCAAAAGAAAAGACTGACTGTCACAGAATATTCCAGAAACCCCTGGACTTAGGACTGGGAGACCATGGAGAGGGTATCCCAGGACGCAGCTGGCATCAGGAAGTGCAAGGGGATCCACAAGCCCAGGAAGTTGTAAAATTCCTAAAATCTTGCCGCTGCTGTTGGCTTGTAGGGAGCCCATCATGATGGTTCAGCTGCATGTGATTTCACCCAGTGCTGCCTCAGGCCACTCCACCAGCCACAGGTGTGAGTGCCTCAA
This sequence comes from Pan paniscus, assembly GCF_029289425.2. Taxonomy (NCBI): domain Eukaryota; kingdom Metazoa; phylum Chordata; class Mammalia; order Primates; family Hominidae; genus Pan; species Pan paniscus. The sequence continues at coordinate 33,179,997 of NC_073265.2, read as the reverse complement.
AGGAAGGGCTTTGTCGCAACCCTCTGTGAAAGGTGCCTCTGCAGCAGAGCTCTAAGTTGATTCTACCTTTGCATACCTGCTGGGGATTTAAATTTCATGGAATTCTGTGTCTACCTCTTTCCTCATTCCCCTCACCCCCACCCCAGCCTTGGAGAAAGAGCAAAGGAAGATGCTTCTCTTCATTAGTCTATGCAAGAGCCCTGCACCTCAAAACAATGCATCTAACACTGGTAACTGGTAAACGGGAACTTGAGGGAACTATGTCTTCACGGCGGGGGAGCAGGGGGATTCACCAGGTGCTGAAAAGTAACCAGAAAAAGGTCTTTTTTATGTAGCTCTAGGGAATGGGTAGTGGGATATGTCCTTATTTCCTAACTACTCCAAGAGAAAAGCCATGCTTCCTTTTTCTTCCTGTGAAGTGGAAGAAATCTGAAGTTGGATCTACCAAGTTCAGGGTTCTTACCAGCTAAGAGCCTTACAAGTGCATCTGAGCTCACAGCCCATGAGAATGAGTTGTTTTATGAAAGGCAGGATTCTTATTAAAAGCCTGTATGATTTCCATCACAGAAGCATGTTTTCCCTATAGCTATCTCTGTCCCATTGCTAATCTGGTTGTTGTATGTATGGAAGCAAACTTCTTCAGCCCGTAAAACTCACATCATACTGTAGTAGTGTTTGTGAAAAACATTTTTTCATTAAAAAAAAAAGCACCAGCTGATCACAATGTAATAGCCAGCTTGGTGCAAAGTAAAATTTGTAGAGAAAAGCAATGAAAATATGCTACTGTCTCTCACTGCTCCATTTCAGTTGCTCTGAGAGAGATAATAGTATAGGATATGCTGCATGGGATAGAGTTGAACATGTTTCCTCTGCTCCCAGAGAACCTGAAATACCTCTTTAAGCTCTTCTCACTCTCTTGGCATCAGTGAAGAAGCAGTTAATAGGCCCTGCACAAAGAAAGTTCTGACGGAGTCCTTTGAAAGACCTGGTTTGTGGCCCACCACCCAGAAGTCCCAGTGTGATTCATAACGAGTCTCTGTCCTGAGAGTCACTCTTCCCTGTAGGGGACCAAAGACAGGAGGAATAGGGCCTGCGAGTTCAGGCTTATGTTGTGAGAGGGAGTGTGAGGCTAGCAGAAGTGATACCAGTGGGCTGGGGGAGGTCCCCAAACGCCAGTGAGACCTCCACCCCACCTGGTGTCCAGGCTCTTGACACCATTGAGAAGATAAGAATTCTTTAAAGAAATTCAAGGAAGAGTCAGAAAATAGTAAAAGAACAGAGATTTATTGAGATTTATTGCAAAGGGCAAAGTACACGTTCAAGAAAAGGGAGCGTAGGCATACTTGAGAGAGTCATTCAGTGGGGTTTGGGGTTTCTGTCTTTATGGGTTTCTTTAACCAAGGGGTGGAATATTCATGAAAATTCTTGGGAAAAGGTAGAGATTTCTCATAACTGCAGTGGCACCTATTTTTACAGCAAATATGGGTGGTCTTGGAACAGTCCTGGCGCTGGTAGGTGTGTGATCTAGTATGTTAACGAGTTTATAGTGAGGTCCTAGGAGAAACCTAGGTCAAATCCAGCCACACATTGGGTTCAGTGGGTCTTAGCTAGCTTGGTCTATGCCCTGTTTTTCAGGGTCTTATCAGCCCATAGCCTCTAGTCATGTGAAACTGCTGTCTGGAATTTTTATTCTCCTGTGACCACCCTGTATTATTCCTGTCTCAGAAGAGGAGGGGTGTTGCCCACATGTTGCCTCCTTCTGTAGTTGAGCTGTCTACTCACCTATTCTTCCAGCTCCTGCAAGGACAAACTTCTTAACATAACTGCCGCGAGATCAGCATCCTGCCCTAGTTCTCCTTGGATAGTATGTGGTGAGTTAGCAGAAGGGGAAGAAGTGAGGTGTAAACCTTTTGTGAAGGTCTTTAAAATATGCTCATTCTTGGGGCAGGGCCAGGCCCTTCTGTAATTACCCATGGCCTTGGGCCTTGGCACAGGAGAGATCTTTGGATCTTATCTTACAACCTCAATTTGTGAGACAAACGTGATAACCACTACACTACAGAAATTCCTCATACAACCTCAATTTGTATGCAAAATTAGACATAGACCCGCCAGAGATGATCATCTGAACTGAGCTGCAGAGACCACTGGGGACAGGCCAGCGATGGATGCTGTGCAGGCTCCAGATGTTTTGACAGTTTCCTGCAAGTCATTCTCCTCCCACTTCACCCTTGGCATCCAGGCAGGTCTCTGAAGTAGAAGGTTATGGGTTATAAACAGCCTAGCTTTTCACCATTTTGTGAAATCTTTTAGCAAACCTTTTCCCTTCTATTCATTCAGTAATTTATTCAACAAATAATTATTGAGGACCTGCCTGCCATGCATCAGGCCCTGTGCTAAGTTCTGGGGGAAGGATTCTGACCTCATGAAAATTACAGTCTAGAAAGGAAGCAGATAGTAAATAGATAACTAAACAAATCAACAAGATAATTACAGATTGGTATAAGTGCTATGAAGGACATAAATGGCAAAATGAGATGGAAAGTAACTGGGAAGGGCTGTACTATAGGGAAAGGCCTCTCTGAAGAGGGGACATTTGAGCTGAGTCCTCAAAAAATAGGAGTGGCTGCAGAGAGCTGCAGGAAGAACATTCCCGGCAGAGGGAATGCAAAGACAGTGGCAGAAAAGCCTTGGGGAGTTCAGAACGGAAAAGCCATGGCTGAAGTGTAGTGAGGAAAATGATTTTGGGTGAGTGCAGAGAGAAGCCAGGCTGTATAGGGCCTGGGACGCCATGATCAGAGTTTTCATTTTATTCTGAGAGCAACAAGAATTAAGAGAAGTGAGTAACATAAAGATCATTGTATGTTCACTGCCACATTGTTTGTAATAGCAAATTAGAAACAAATGTCATCAATATGGAACTGGGTAAATAATTTTAGATTCATTGCAGTGACATGCAGCAGTTAAAAACTGTGAGGCATATCTATATATATTGCCATAGAAGGATTTGCAAGATACCCTAAGTGGGAGAAAAGAGCTTAAAAATATGTTACAAAATGTATTTTTAAAAGAGGAGATGTATATGTATGTAGGTTTGCCTGTGTATAAAACATCACATAAAGGATATACAAGAGGGCTGGGCATGGTGGCTCACACCTTTAATCCTAGCACTTTGGGAGGCCGAGGCAGGCAGATCACCTAAGGTCAGAAGTTAGAGACCAGCCTGACCAACATGGTGAAACCCCGTGTCTACTAAAAATACAAAAATTAGCTGGACGTGGTGGCACATGCCTGTAATCCCAGCTACTTGGGAGGCTGAGACAGGAGAATCGTGTGAACCCAGGTGGTGGAGGTTGCAGTGAGCCAAGACTGCGCTATTGCACTCCAGCCTGGGAGACAGAACGAGACTCCATCTCAAAAAAAAAAAAAAAAAAAAGGATATACAAGAAGCTGATAACAGTTGCTTCTGGGGAGAGGAACTGGGGCACAGGGTGGCCAGGGTGGAAGGGAGACTTACTGTTCATAGTATATCCTTTTGTTTGTTTAAATATCCTACAATGTGCCTGATCACTTATTCAGCAAGAAAGAGATGATGTCTAAATTGTGGACACCCTCCTTGCTGTGCAGAGAATGGACTGAAAGGGCAAGAGCAAAGGCAGAAGATCAGTTAGAAGGCTCTGGCAGTGGTCCTGTTGAGGGATGGTGGTGGCTTGACCTATGGTGTTGGTAAGAGAGAGGAAGAGAAGTGAATGGATTCAAGATTTACTTTAGAGGCTCAGTCAGCTGGGCCTGGTGTAATTATTGCTGTATTCCACACTGACATTCCCTACACTCACAGTTTAAGAAAGCTCTCTGTGCATTTGAGATGGGAACTGGGCTTACCTGACTCTACCCTGACTTCTCTGACATCTTTGTGGTGGGAAGAGTTCTTGGGCTCCTTCCAGGTGCTAAAAGCCTCTGGATTCCAGACAGTGAGTGATGTATCACAATGTGGAGGACATAGTTATGGACATTCACCCCTTTCATAGACACATGCAACAGTTACAAACAACTTTTAATGGCTATAAAAAAAAAACAAAGTTACACTGAAGAAACCCACTCATTTCTCAATGGAGTTTTCTTTCTTTGCAGAGAGATGCCAAAGGCCAGTACCTGTTTGACCTTCTTTGCCACCATCTGAACCTACTTGAGAAAGACTATTTTGGTATCCGCTTTGTAGACCCAGATAAGCAGCGGGTAAGTCAATATTCAAAGCACAAAAGGAGGACAGGGCTAGTCAATAAGCCTGAGGTCTTGAACTGTCATTCATATTCAAAGTCAAGCTTCAGGAATCAGGGACCAACCAGACCCTGCAGTTGGATGTCGTCTCTTCAGATCATAGCATTAGACCTGGAAGGCACCTTGGCTAGAGCTCACCTGGAGAAGCTTGTCATTTTACAGTTGCTGAAATGGCAGGCTAGGGAGCTTAAATGATTTGCACAAAGTTGGAGGCAGAGCAGCTGGGCTGGAGTTGTGGTCTCGGAGCCCAGGTCACAGGGTGAGCCTCTCCTGCCCACTTTTTAGTAAGCGGGCTGAAGCACATTGTACTGGTTAGGAAAGGCCTCACCAAAGGTGCCATACCAACCCAATCTAGGCAGTACAGACAGAGCCAAACCAGCGCGGGCCTTTCAGCACCTTGCAGATCTTGCAGTTCTTGCTCTGCTCTACACAGCATAGGCAGCTCTGCAGACACAGGGCATTCTGATAGCCAAGGGTGCTGATATTCCAGACAGATTCAGGAACAAGTCCATCATCTCAGGCCCCTGCCTATTTCTCCAGCTTCATCTCCCCAACCTGCTGTGGTCCCGCCAGACAGTAATACTTTTGCCCTCCAGATACATCATACCTTCTTTCTTTACAGAGCCTTCACCTATAGAGTTCCCCTGCCTAGAATCTTCTCCTTTTCCTCACCACTCCACACTCCACACCCTTCTTCCAGCTAACTCTTTTTCACACTTAAGGTCTCAGCTTAGACTTTTACTTCCTCTGGGAAATCTCCCCTAACCCCACTCTGTATTAGGGATCCTCCTATGGGCCCCCATGTGCCCTCTGCTACCCTGTTATAGCACTTATTACATCATTCTGTGATTACCTGTGTTCCCTGCAAAAATGTAAGTTCCATGAGGGCCTGGAGTTTGTCTCATTCATCACTATCTCCCATTTAACTAGCACAGGCCTACAATGTAGTTGGTGTTCAATAAATATTTTCTGAAGAAATGAATGCATGAGTGAGTTAATGGCTTATAGTGTTGTATTTCTTACATCCATTTGCCCAGCCTCCCAGCTTGCAGACACCTGCAGTTTCTATAACTTCCCTTCATCTACCCTTTGCTCTTTGTGGAGATGTACTCTCTGGCATCCCCACTAAAGTAGAGAGGTAATGATGGTGTTTCTTTGTTTGGTCCAAACTTTTATCCTTAAAAAGGAAGGCTGGCTGTGTGCACTGGCTCATGCCTGTAATCCCAGCACTTTGGGAGGCTAAGGCAGGCGGATTGTTTCAGCCCAGGAGTTCATGACCAGCCTGGGCAACATGGCAAAACCCCGTCTCCACTAAAAATACAAAAATTCGCGGAAATGGTGGCATGTGCCTGTAGTCCCAGCTACTTGGGAGGCTGAGACATGAGAATCACTCGAACCCGGGAGGTGGAGGTTGCAGTGAGCCAAGATCACACCACTGCGCTCTAGCCTGGGAGACAGAGCAAGACTCTTGTCTTAAAAAAAAAAAAAAAAAAAAAGGAGGGCCAGTTACTCCAAGATCTCTTCATCCCCTAGAGTGGTGGTATATGAAGAAAAAAAGGCAAATTGTATCCTGTTCATTGGTTTTTTAGTTAGGTCAGAATGTGCTTGAGGAGAATAAGAGAATATGTGGATGTGATGAAGGTTAAAATGAGAAGGAACTAGAGAGAGATAAGAACATGGGAAAGAGGAGAAGTAAACATTTATGGAGTTCCTACTGCTTGCCAGGCTCTGCGCTGCACACAAACCTAATTCTTCCAGCTGATGTATACTGCTCACTGAGTCGTGCCAGGCACTAAGCTAAGAGCTTCACGTATGTTATTCCATCTCATCCTTAACAAAATGAGATGAGTATCCCTAATGATAATATCTGTTATCCAGATGAGTAAATAAAGTCTCAGACAAGTTAAGTAACTTGCCCCAGGTCAGTGGCAAAGCCAGCCTCGAGCTCAGACCTATTTGACTCCAGGGACAGTGTGGTTTCTGAGATTCCATGCTGAATGTATAACTGATAGCCTCTGAAAGTTGTGTAATTCTGTGCCTTGCGGGAGGGGTTAAGGAGAGCAGAGAGGCTTGAGAGAGTATCTGAGGGTTGTAGGGAAATGGGGACCTGTAGAGAGTTGCCCTTAGTCCACTGATTCATGGTAGGGATGGAGGAGCTGAGCTCCCTTGCTCCCTCAGTGTGTAAGGGCCTAAAATAAACCTCTTTCCCTGGGTCTCAAGACAGTCTGAACCCAGCACTTACATCCATCCGATGTCAGTCCTTGCTCTGCAGGAGCCTCCATGCATCTAGAAGCTCTCCTGGTCTCTCCTGGAGGAGCTGCCCTTACTTTCCTTCCCCAGGATGCCTGACTCGGGCCCAGGGCCTCCACCTTCTCTTGGCCTCTGCTTTGAACCCTTTCAAGCCCCTAGAGTCTGAAGATTGTGCCACATTGGCCCATTCACTCAGATAGGGGAGGAAACCCTCCTCTCTGAATCTTCTTTTCCTCTTCTTTTAATCCCTCCTCCCTAAGCCCATGTTGTCTGTTTGCTAGTGAATCTGGGACCGATTTGGTCAGGCATTTGCAAAAAGCCACTCTGGCCATCACCATATTCTTGGGTTCCTCTCAAGATTTCTCTGCCAGACTCCAAATCCCATGGATCAGCTGTGACAGCTCTTCAGTCCCTTCTCACCCCTTGCTACTCTCCTCCAGCCTCAGTCCTTTCTTGAGCTCTCACTACAATAAAACTAAAATCTTCTTTCTAGCTATTGTCAAGGGGAATAGCCTTTTGTCATTCAGCTTTATCTGCCCTCTGCTGATAATGCATCTCACAGTCATTAATTTCTACCTTCCTTTGTTTATTTCTTTTAATCTATCAGTCTAATGTCTGGGGGTGTTGCTGTTCTGTGTACTGAATCCCTGGCACTGGCTATGTTCTCCTCACTGTCCACAATTCCAGTGTGCTCTGAACAGATAGGCCTCCTCCATCTTCACAGGCATACCCTGGAACCCCAGTTGTTTCTGAGCAATTTCATCTCTTGCCTTTGCCTCCCTGTGAAGCTGAGCCGCGGTGGGCCGTGTAATGTGAGAAGGGCCTCTTAACCACATTGAGTGGCTATAATGAGTTGCCAGCCTCGTGGGAACTCAGATCAGCAGAAGCAGGAGAGCAGAATGTCAGTCCAGATTATCCATGTGGAGCTGACAGAAGAACTGGCTCTTACTGGGTCCATTAACTGCATGACCCATGGCCCAGCCCAGAAGGTGATCACTGGGAATCAAGGGAGGCCAGGATGCTGACTGCAGCGCCCTGGCTGCTCTCCTGCCAGAGGGAGGACTCTGCCAAGACATTACACTAAATTGAAGTAGCCAGAAAAGAAGGAAGTATGGGCCCAGTCCCTTTGCCATTCAGCAGCTACCTATTGAACACTGTGCTAGGCACTGGTGATACAGTGGTAAACAAGACTGACAGTTCTGGGCCTTCATGGAGCTTGCATCTGGCAATGTTAAGCTACCTCTGGATAATCAAACCCCAATTAATAGCAGTCCTACCTAATCTTGATTAGCAAAAAGCAACAAACATCAATAATAAAATTTATAAAGGACCCATGTAGAATTAAGGAACACATATAGAATGGTTTCATTGCTTCCCCCAAACGTTAAGTACCATGGGAAAATGTATTCTGCCTCTATGTCCTGCCTCCTTGAAAAATCCAAGGGGAAGAAGGTACTATCCTACACATTGGTTGTGGTTAGTTATCATTTGAGATTTAGATTTTAAAACATCGCTGGATGCCAAGGAATCCTGAGTATGTGTTTTCTAACACAAGGGTTGGCAATTTATGTTACTCAAAGAAAGATGGAATATATACCAGCCATCCCTGACTTAGGAAATTTCCACTTCTCACTACTTTCTAGAGTTGCTACCAAAATCTTCTATCCCCACTCCCCTGCCAAAAAAAGAAGAAAAAAAAAGCTGGTGCATAACAGAAACACACACCACCCATTAAAGTCAGTATTTCCCGACTCAACCCAGGTGGGGCTCTGTCCCCGCCACACATACATGCAGTCGCTTGTGCCTTAATCGCATGCCAAAAACATGGCTCAGAACTTTGGCACCCTGCTTTAGAAGACAGCATTTCCAGGGAAGCCCAGAAATGGCATCTGAAGCTGGAACTATTCCCCCCTTCACAGCTGGCTCCATGGGAGCTCATTTCAGAAAATCATATCACTCTTTACTCACCAAACTTATCTTTCATAAGCTTTTGGGCTGCTTTCACCCTAGGCTACAATCTGTCTAGTTTTTTAAGTTGGAGAAAACAAGTTATATTTTACAGCCCTTCTCATTAGGGTTTTCATGTTCTGTGTTCTCTGTTTCAGCATTGGCTGGAATTTACAAAGTCTGTGGTGAAACAATTGAGATGTAAGTATTCTCCGTGAAAAGACTCAAGCCACACCCCTGGGGAGGGTGGGATGAAACCTCCCACTTATCTCAAGTTTTGATCTACATATATAATTTTCCACTGTTCTGAGTATAAGTTGGCCCTAAATATATGAGGGTTCTCTTCTGCTGCTTCATGCTAGTGGGCAGAAGAGCCCTGTCCTCTTCTGGGTGAGAGTCTTCCCTGATGAGCACCTCTTTTTCTCTGCAGCCCAGCCTCCATTCACCATGTGCTTCCGTGTGAAGTTTTATCCTGCAGACCCTGCTGCTCTGAAAGAAGAAATAACCAGGTGAGGTGAACATGCTTCCCGCAGCCATTAGGACCTGTTGGAGAGCATAGGAAAGGGGGATGGTGACCTCTTAGAGCCTCTCATTTGGAAGCGCCTAACTCTTAGAGGCAAGGAACTCTTCCTAAATATAATGACTTCTGTATTTCATTTCCACATGCTTTCTTCGCGTACCCCTCAGTGCAGTCGCAACAGAGTGGACTTCTTTCCTTCAAGAAGTGTGAATACTACCTCTTGAACTGGTCACTCTCAAAGGGCTCTGGAGTAACTAATCAGAAGCGTCTTTTCTTTTACCTATGATGTTGCCACTGTGGACATTTTTGGAGAGAGCTATGTTGCTGCTTATTTCGGGGGTTGCAAATAGATTCAAGTGGTCTAATGGATATACTTGGAAAATGCCAAAGGCATAACACTGAAAGATAAGCTGGGAGATACTGAAGATTTAAAATCAAAATGGATAAACTCTGTGGTGCTGTTGGATCAGGTTCGTGATAAACTATTGTGGGGATCATGTTCTGTGGCAGGCCGACAGCTGCGTGGAATGCATCCTGTCTCATCCAGCGCCACTTGAGGATGAAAAGAACCTCTGTGCCCACAGCCATCCTAAAAGAGGGTCAGTGAGTGAGAGCTTCAAAGCTTCCCCAGGATTTTGTGTATCTGAGCCAAATTTACTGTGAAAGTCTCACCTCAGAGATTCAAGAACTCTACAACATGGATCCCTAATTTTTATATTAGAAAGACCTAATTTTGACATAAGCAAAACCTTGATGTTACTTTGTAGAAGGCAGGACCATAGGTGAGGATGTGATGCCAGGGAATCCTAGAGCTGAGGAAGAAATAGCACTGTCAGCTCTAACCCCTTCCCTAAGACCGTGGAGACAGCAAAGGTGGGAATGAGGATATTGCCAGCCATATAGACGGGTTATCCTGTAAGGCTTTGAGATCCACTCCTAGATCCTTAACTGCTTGGGAAAATTCCAAAGACAGAAAAGGAGGAGGGAAGGAGGAGGAAAGAATATGGAATTCTTTTCTCTTTTGAGACGGAGTTTCGCTCTTGTTGCCCAGGCTGGAGTGCAGTGGCGCGATCTCAGCTCACTGCAACCTCCACCTTCTGGTTTCAAGCGATTCTCCTGCCTCAGCCTCCCAACTAACTGGGATTACGGGCGCCTGCCACCACGGCTGGCTAATTTTTGTATTTTTAGCAGAGACAGGGTTTCACCATGTTAACCAGGCTGGTCTCGAACTCCTGAGCTCGTGACCCGCCTGCCTCAGCCTCCCAAAGTGCTAGGATTACAGGCATGAGCCACCGTGCCCGGCCAGAATTATTTTCATTTCCTGATCTAAAGAGCATGCCAGGTGAAAGGAGCAAAAATTTCTCTAAGAGAGGAAATCAGGAAATGGGGAGAGGAGGGGGCCAAGAAGCAGGCATTAGTAGTACAAAGGCAACAAGGAAGTGGGACGGGGAGAAAAGTGGCTTCTTCGCATGGGCCCTTCACATGGGAGTTGAGGGAGATCCTCTTCAGGAAGGCTTGTTTCCTGCAGATGCATAGGGCAGCGTGTACCCACCTACTATGAAGCACTGAAGACAGTGAAGAGTGTAGCTAGAACCAAATCTCATGTCTCTTACTAGGCATAGAAGCCCCAGGCTCTGCTCATCTATGTGGAAGTGGAGGTGGCTCTTGCTTTGCTTCAGAAAACCAAATCCATCCAAATCAATAGACACCCTAAGGCTTTAGGTAGGTGAGTAAGGGTAGAACCACTATGTTTAAAATTTCAGGCCAGGTGTGGTGGCTCACGCCTGTAATCCCAGAACTTTGGGAGGCTGAGGCGGGTGGATCACCTGAAGTCAGGAGTTCAAGACCACTCTTGCCAACTTGGTGAAGCCCCATCTCTACTAAAAATACAAAAATTAGCCGGGCCATCACGCCTGTAATCCCAGCTACTCGGGAGGCTGAGGCAGGAGAATCACTTGAACCCGTGAGGTGGAGGTTGCAGTAAGCCAAGATTGCGGCATTGCACTCCAGCCTGAGTGACACAGTGAGACTCTGTCTCAAAAAAAATTTTTTTTCAAGAGTTTTGTTAAAATACCACTAGCCTGCCCCACTCATGATCTCCAGAGTGTTTGCCTTAGCTCTGAACTTCTGTCTGTCTCTGCTAAAAGAGGTACTGGTGCCAGGGCAGACCCCAAAGTTGGTACTCCTGTCTACATATCAGAGCAAACCTAACACGTCTTTGTTGTCCACCTCACTGGACCAACAGTGGGGATGAGAGGGAGCAGCCAGTGAGAGCACCACAGACACATGGCTTTCCAATTTGATTAAAGGACTGGAAATGTATGGTTATCTTGGCCCTTAGGAAGAGCTCTTAATAATACAATTTTCCGCCAGGCGTGGTGGCTCATGCCTGTAATCCCAGCACTTTGGGAGGGTGAGGTGGGTGGGATCATCTGAGGTCAGGAGTTTGAGACCAGCCTGACCAACATGGTGAAACCCCGTCTCTACTAAAAAGACAAAAAATTAGCCGGGTGCGGTGGTGCACACCTTTAATCCCTGCTTCTCGGGAGGCTGAGACAGGAGAATCACTTGAACCCAGGAGGCAGAGGTTGCAGTGAGCCAAGATCACGCCATTGCACTCCAGCCTGGGCAACAAGGGTGAAACTGTCTCAAAAAAAAAAAAAAAAAAATACAATTTTGTAAATCCAGTGTCACTATCTTATATGCATGGACAGACCTTCCTACCCAAGAAGCAGCATAGACCTGGGAGCTCAGATCTTACTTATGTCACTTGTTGGCTGTATACAGCCAAATAAGATACTTAACTTGGAAATAAGATACTTAACCTCTCTAACCTTAGATTACTCATTTATAAAATGGGGATAGTGATATCTACCTCATAGAATTGTCGGGAAGATTAACCACTATCCCGGCCTCTTACACTTCTTAATACACCCACAGTGAGCCTTGCACCGAGCAAAGTCTCAATATTTCGCTGCCAGATTCATTACACAGTCCGTAGGCCCCAGGGGCTCTGCATCATGCACAAGTACAGTTAGTACTGGCTTTTCTTCCTTGTTTATGTGAAAGGTACTTCTTTTCTAATAATCTCCACTCCTCCTCTGTCCCCTTTCCCCACCAGCTAGAATCCTAAAACTTAAGCAGCTAACTTCTGTTTCCTGAGAGAGAAAGCTATCCCAGGTAGTCATCCAAGTCCTGGTAAGCACAGCATTAGGACCATGGCCAGGCCTCTCACCAAGTCAGCAGACTTCAAGGACACTGGCAAGAGAATGAGCTCCTCTCGGTCTGCATGCATTTGTGCTAACCATCTTGGGCAATTTTCCCCTCTCTCTCAACCTCACCAGCGTTCTTTACCTAGTATGCAGTTTTCCAGCATTGTCAGGAGTGTGAACCACCGGTGCCTGGGCCTGCTTTGCAGTCTTTGTGCCTCCCCCTCCCTGGGGCATTCTGTGAGCCTGTGGAATTAGCTGCATTTTTCTCCTCATTCACATCCCTACTGATCTTAAGAGAGGAGATACCGGGCCCAGCCTCACTCAACATCCGTAATTCATCCCTGGCTTAGAGCCCTCCATCCCACCTTGCTGCCAAACTAATTTAGCTGTCAGTGTGTTTTTTCCAGGCAATATTGGTCCTAAATTTCACTGCTGTCTCAGCCATTCCCATAAAGCCAGGCTGAGAGAAGGGGGTGAAGTAGGGAGTACAAAACTTGCTTCAGTTTATCTCTTGGCTTCTTCCCAGATGATAAATTTAGTTGCCAAATCCTGATTAATTTCTTTTGTCATTTTTAAAGTAATAAACAGATTTTCTTGTCTAGGCTAGAGACAAGGCAAAGAAAATGGGAAATTCAGGTACCAGATTTGGCTTTTAACAGGGATTGCAGGTGTATGAACTCTTTGGAAAGATCAAGTAGGAGAAGGAAACTGACTGCAAATGGGGCCCCACCGTCCAAGGAAGCAAAATGTCTGACACACAACAGGTGCTCCAAAAAATGTTAATAGAATGAATCAATACATACATGAATGAATGGAGTCATCAGGTCACTTATGCCTTCAATGAACATCACTTGAGCCTAGCTTAGGCTAAGATGGATTGGCAAACTTTTTCTGTAAAGGGCCAAATAGTAAGTATTTTTGGCTTGTCGGGCCATATGGTCTCTGTCGCAACTACTCAATTCTGTCATTGTAGTGTGAAAGCAGCCATAGACGATACATAAATGAATGAGCAAGGCTGTGTTCCAGTAAAATTTTATTCCATTGGAAACTATGGCAGTGGGCTGTAGTTTGCCAACCCCTGGGCTAAGAAATCAGAGAGCTGGCTTCAAATCCCAGGTTGTTCTTTAACTAGCTCTGTGACAAGGCAAGAACAGTATCTCTAAGCACTCAGTCTCTTCATCCATTAAACAAGGATTAAAATGGTAGTCACAGGCTGGGCGCAGTGGCTCACGCCTGTAATCCCAGCACTTTGGGAGGCTGAGGTGGGCGGATCACCTGAGATCAGGAGTTTGAGACCAGCCTGGCCAAAATGGTGAAACCCTGTCTCTACTAAAACTACAAAACATTGGCCAGGCGTGGTGGCACGTGCCTGTAATCCCTGCTACTCAGGAAGCTGAGGCAGGAGAATCACTTGAACCCGGGAGATGGAGGTTGTGGTGAGCCGAGATTGCACTACTGCATTCCAGCCTGGCAACAGAGCAAGACTCCGTCTCAAAAAAAAAAAAAAAAAATTGTAGTCACCTCATAGAGTTGCTGGGAGGACTGAATGAAACAGGGCACACAGCATGCACTCAGTAAATGTGAGTCTTTGTTGTTATTTTGTTTTGTTATTATTTTTCCATCTCCCCCACTGGAATGTAAGCTCCATTAACAGGACTCCAGGTTGTTCCCTACTGCATTCCCAGCACCTGTGACAGTGCCTGGCACATGTAGTAAGTGTCAGAACTGGATGGATGGATGATGGATGGATGATGGATAGATGGATAAGCTAGGCACAGGATGTGTAGGCTCTGTAGAAGAATATTAAAAGTAAATAAAACATAGTCTCTGACTTCAAGGAGCTTACAGTCTAGTATTGGGGAGGAAGACGTACTAAACATAATTATAGTCAGGAAAAAGGAAATAGTAAATAGAGGAAGCCAGTGGCAAAGAATCTATTTGAAGGGAAGGGAAGGCCAAAGGATCTTCTGGAAAAAACTCTCCAGGAGCCTCCAGTGCTTTCCAGAGTTCACAGCCTTAAACTCTGGAAATGCCTGTGGACTCATTTCTACCCTCTGATATCAGAAAGCGTTATGCCAAAGCCAATACCCTGGAGAGATGTTCGTGTTACACAAAAGCTCAGGTTTTCCCTGGCATCTTGCAGGGTCTTGCTAACTCTGTCCTGATTCACACTCCAATCAATTTAGGACAACACTAGCATTCAAACAAAAATGGAGGTGAGGTAAAGCCCCTCTGAGGCCAGAAAGAGATCAGCAGAGTTTAAAAAACAAAAAACCAGTTTCCTCAGAAGCAAGCGTGTTCTCCTAAATCCAGTCTAGAGCTCATTTCTCCTTTAGTCTCAGTGAGAATATCTCTCTGATAACAAAGGGTCCTCCTGACTTGGATTAGGACTAACCTGATAACTAAGTGAATTACCATGGGCCGAGTCAGAAGGCCTGGATTCTGATTGCTGTGTTACCTCAGATAAGTAACTCTCCATCTCTGGACTTCTATTTCCTTGGCTATGAAATGTTCTGAGGTTCAGAGATTCAGGAGGGCTGCACTAGGCAGCCCCAGCAGGCTGATCCCTTGCCTGACAACACACAGTGGCCCTGGAGATAGTGCCTCAGGCAACAAGATAGTCTTCCTTAGGCCCTTGTGTGGCAGGGGAGAACATGCCAGGGTCTCTTGTGAATAGGTCTAAGGATGCTATGAGTCATGTGGAATATATTTCCACCAACAACATTGAGTCACTGGTTATCTCCTTAAATGAACCAAACACAAAGCTCGATGGAAGCCACTGTGGCAGAAAGGGGAGGGGGAGCCCTGGTGCAGCTCGTTCTCTCTCTTGAAGCTGTCAGTTGATTCTTTCATGAGCTCATCTCCTCTTGCCCTCAACTATGGTTTGTTTCTTTAGGATACTGGTGTATCCTTTTCCCTCTTCCCATCTAATTTTATGACATTGCCTGAGAATGCCCTGTGGCCTTGCCTTTAACCTCCCTGCAGCTGTTTTATTACCAGAAATCAAAAGGAACCCTGCCCAGCAGTGGAAAGCCTTGTTTCTATTCCAGTTCACCTGAGGCCATTACCTGCCATCAATAATGATGCCTTGGAAAGACAGTGGTTCTCAGTGTGAGCAGGATCATGTTCCCTTGGGTGGGAGGAGAAGGGGAGCAAATCAGAAACTTTAAAGGGGCCTTTTCTTTTTTTTTTTTTTTTTTTTATGAGATGGAGTTTTGCTCTTGTCAGCCAGACAGGTGGCACGATCTTGGTGCACTGCCACCTCTGCCTCCTGGGTTCAAGCGATTCTCCTGCCTCAGCCTGTCCCAAGTAATTGGGATTACAGGCCGACACCACCATGCCTGGCTAATTTTTTTTTGTGTGTATTTTTAGTAGAGATGGGGTTTCACCATGTTGGCCATGGTGGTCTCGAACTCTTGACCTCAGGTGATCCACCCACCTCGACCTCCCAAAGTGCTGGGATTACAGGCGTGAGCCACCGCGCCCGGCCCAAAGGGGCCATTTCAAACCACAGGAGCACCCCCAACACATACAGATTCTGACGGGCTCCCCCTGGAAGATGTTCCCCTCTCTGCCACATTGAGAATCACTGCCCAGAGCCATGTTATCCCTTTGTAATATCTCCTTTAGTCCAATATGTACAGTCCCTGAATTTTGGACACAGACAAGCAGAGAAACATGGAAGATGTGATGCGTGAATCCAGGCCCAGGGAGTGATCAGTGAGTAAGGGGCAAAAGGTTTGCATCCACATCCTGCTGAAGCCTGTGGAAGGTGGGAGTTGGAACAGTGAGAGGCAGAGAAGTGCTCACTCACTCTCTCCCACACACCGTGTGGCATTTCGCTGTGGGAAGCAGAGTGAAGACGAGCTTGATTTGGTAGATCCATCTTAATTATTCACTCTACATGATGTCTTTTTTCCTTTCGTTTTTCTTGGCAAACATTTGGGCAGAGTAGGGTTGGTGGGAGTGAGGGGATGGGTTCTTATTAACTTCCAGGCTAAGACTCACCTTCCCTTTGGTCTGAGGAAGGCAGTCCATCCTGCTGTGGTTAGAAGATGGCTTTTGAATTTTCTTAGGACAGCTTCTTAAATTTTAATCTATACACAAATCACCTGGGGATCTTGTTAAAAGGTGTAGGTGGAAGTGTAGGATGGGCCTATATTCTTTATCTCCAATAAGCTCTCAAGTGATGCTGATACCCCTGATATGTGGGCTACACTTTGAGTAGCAAGCGCTGAGGAGAGAAGATGGCTTGGTTGCTCCCGCATTTCTGTTTGTTAACTGCTTGAATCTTCAAGCCCAAGCCTCTCAGAGTTACCTGCTAGGACCCCTTCCTACCACCTCCTAGAAGTTGCACTGTCAACAGCCCTCTTCCTCTTGAGCATTTTTACATGATCAAGTGGACAAGGAATCCTCTGTTTCATTCTTCAGCCCAAAAACAGAAACAATGGAAACCTCCAACTGTCCAGGGAGGGGTCAATTTCTTTTTGGTTCAGACTGTTCGAATTTAAAGGAATTTTACTACATTTTCATTACTCCCCTAGGGATGCTGGACCATAAAAGTTAAAATAACAAGCGTTTAATTGTCTCAGAGTGTCTATGGGTCAGGAATTCAAGAGCAGCTTAGCTGGGTGGTTCTGGCTCAGGGTCAATCACGAGGTTGCAGTCAGGAGGTTGGCTGGGGCTGCAGTGATCCACAGGCTTGACTGGAGGTGGGGACTTCATTTCCATGATGGGTCATTCAAATGGCTGTTGGCCGAAAGCCTCAGTTCCTTGCTGGCTGTTGGCAAAGGCCCCAGTTCCTCACCACATGGACCTTTCTATAGGACTGCTGAAGCAACCTCAAGAAGAATGAGTGATCCAAGGGCAAGAGAACAAGGAGGAAGCTGCAATGACTTTATGATCTCAGAAGTCAGACACTCACTCATGCTTTATTCTATTGATAGAAGTGAGTCACCAAGTCTAAGCCATACTCAAAGAAGGAATTAAGCTCTACCTCATGAAATTAGGATTATCAAAGAATCTGTGGAAATATTTTTAAATCACCAGAGATGCTCCCTGGCCAAGGAGCCACCATGGTAGGTGACCCACTCAAGGGACTGATGCTCCTTATAATCTTACAGGTCTTCTAAGAAGAGCAATAAAGACCACACTCCTTGTGAAGACATTTCAAAATGGAAAGTCATCAATTCCATTCCACTGTGACAGGGTCCATCCAACTAGTGAAACTGCAAAGCATTTATAGTGCAAGGAGGGCAGAATATCATAGTGATGAAGAGCCAAGTTTAGGGGTCTCACAGTGCTGAAGTTGAATCCTGGCTCTTTCACTTAGTTGTACGTCCATGAGAAAATCACTAAAGCCTCAGCTTCTCTATCTGGAATAATGGGGATAATAACAGTACCTATCTCAAAGTGTCATGTGAAAATTAAATAAGATATTGCATGTAAAGTGTGTAACACCTGGACTGGCAGATCGTAAGTGCTCAATACATGTCAGCTACTATTTGCTCTTGTTTTTGATATCCTGCTTCCACCTGAGGCAACAGCTTTCTGTATTTAAAGAGGTGCTGGCCCCAGGTTTCTGCTTCATTTGTGTGCTTCTTTCACCAGTGCCTCTTGTTGCAATTTTTTTTTTTTTTTTTTTTTTTTTTTTTTTGAGACAAGGTCTCTCCGATTGCCCAGGCTAGAGTGCAGTAGCACAATCTTGGCTCACTCTTCTTACACTTTATTCCATTTCAAAGGTCTGGTTGACCTCGGTAACTGCAGGCTGTTTCCGCATATGGACAGATTCTCTTGGTAAGTTGAGGCTGAACTCTTCCTGGGCTAGTTCCTTCACCCACCATTCTACTTAAGAAGGAACATCAGCTGGCATCCAAGGCGGAGAGAGGCCCAGTTTGCCAGTCTCTGATGGCATAGTTTTCTTTTTCGGCACCAGATCGACTAGGGCTGGCTCCTTCCAAAGCTCAGCACTGTGGGGTGATGCTTTTACCAGGAAACAGCCATTTCTGACTTGAGCTACAGGAGGAAACTGGCATATTTTTAACTGAACCTCAAGTCAATTCAGGGCAAAGTACCTGAAAGAGTTTCCAGGGAAATGGAGAATGTATTTGTTCTACATTATGTTTTAGGATTTTTTTTTAATGTAGTAAAAGTATCCTGACAAAGATTTTGATAGGCTTACAATACATATTTCTATCTTTAAAGCAATCAAAGAAATCCTTTATAGTTTATTCTCTGTTTTCTCTCCAGGTATTTAGTCTTCCTGCAGATCAAAAGGGATCTCTACCATGGCCGACTCCTCTGTAAAACATCGGATGCTGCCTTGTTAGCAGCTTACATCCTTCAAGGTAATGACTTTTGACAGGATAAGTTTGCTTTTCATGCCAAGTACTGATTACATTATTTTCAGTTACCACTGATGACTCCTTCTTGAATCTAAACATTATCTAGGCCAGGTGCTGTGGCTCACGCTTGTAGTCCTAGCACTTTGGGAGGCCGAGGTGGGCAGATCACCTGAGGTTAGGAGTTCAAGACCAGACTGGCCAACATGGTGAAACCCCGTCTCTACTAAAAATACGAAAGTTAGCTGGTGTGGTGGCACACACCTGTAGTCCCAGCTAGTCGGGAGGCCGAGGTGCAAGAATTGCTTGAACCCAGGAGGTGGCGGTTGCAGTGAGCCGAGATTGCACCACTGCACTCCAGCCTGGGCAACAGACCAAGACTCCATCTCCAAATAAATAAATACATAAACAAACAAACAAACAGTATCTAACTTGAAGCAGAGTTCAAGTTAGAGAGGTTTTTTTTGTTTGTTTTGTTTTGTTTTTTTTGAGATGGAGTCTTGCTTTGTGGCCTAGTCTGGAGTGCAGTGGTGCAATCTCGGCTCACTGCAACCTCTGCCCCCCAGGTTCAAGCTATTCTTCTGTCTCAGCCTCCTGAGTAGCTGGGACTGCAGGCGCCCACCACCATGCCCAGCTAATTTTTTTTTTGTATTTTTAGTAGAGATGGAGTTTCACCGTGTTGGCCAGGCTGGTCTCGAACCCCTGACCTCAGGTGATCCACCTGCCTCAGCCTCCCGAAGTGCTGGTATTACAGGTGTGAGCCACCACACCCAGCCAAGTTAGAGGATTTTGCTTGGATTTCCTAGAGCCAGAAAACACTGAACACTCAACCCTAAACTGCGCTTGAGATCTTACTACCAGCCCCTTAAAGTCATTCTGACTCTGTTTTAGGGATTTGCCCTGGGCCCCTGGTTGATAAAGTCCCTGAGACTCTGGAGTGTAATCAGACTTGATTTTTTTCCCCATCCTCTCAGGCAAATCTCCGAGATATGAAGCATCTTAAAATTCTAGTATCTATTTCAGAGACCTTTTAGTTCAGTGTGCTCAAAGTTGAAAGTGTTTCCAAGTAACAAGCACATTTCCTAACAGGCTAATAAGTAAGAGTTGAGGCTTACCCAGCTGAGGCCCAGATTGGCTTTTTTTGCAAAACAGTGGGAGAGATATGCACTCTTCACACACATCCCCTTCTCCTGAGATGCAGAGACACTTAAGTGCCGCTTCCTAGATTCCTCTTAGTCCCTAGGCCTGAAACTGCCATTACTACTGGATCATTTTGGACCACAGCACTAAAATCATGAAGTTTCCCCAAAAGAATTTGAACTCTTAGTTGGAAATCCTGGAAGCAACTTTGTGAAGAGAACCTGGAAACTGCTTGCCAATAAGAAACTAAAGTCCTTCTGGCAATAGAAATACCACGGCTGGCTGCCTGTGTTAAGAATGTAAAATTCAGCCCATTGCCACTTTGACTTCTGAGACTCCTGTTTTTAAAATCACCTACATGGGGAGTCCATGGGGAGATACCCAAAGATGCCCCTTTGAATTTTTTTTTTTTTTTTTTTTTTTGAGACAGGATCTGGCTCTGTCCCCTAGGCCAGAGTGCAGTGGTGTGATCTCAGCTCACTGCAACCTCCACCTCCTGGGTTCAAGTGATCCTCCCACCTCAGCCTCCCAAGTAGCTGGAACCACAAGTGTGCACCATCACACCCAACTAAATTTTTAATTTTTTTGTAGAGATGGGGTTTCACCACATTGCCCAGGCTGATCTTGAACTCCTGAGTGCCCCTTTTATTTTTAAAGAGAAAGCCTGGCCTGACCTAAGTCGAGTCTTAAACTCTAGTCTTTTCTACAGTTTTACCCAATCATTCATTTTCCTTCAAAAAAGTACTTGACATCCAACATTGATGTTTTCCATTTGGAACTTTCTAAATAAAATCAATATAAATGACTCTGGGCCAGTCACAGTGGCTCACAACTGTTATCCCAGCACTTTGGAAGGCCGAGGTGGAAGATCACTTGAGCCCAGGAGTTCGAGACCAGCCTGGGCAACAGAGTGAAACCCCATCTCTACAAAAAATTTAAAAATTAGGCCTGGCACGGTGGCTCACGCCTGTAACCCCAGAACTTTGGGAGGCCGAGACAGGCAGATCATGAGGTCAAGAGATCGAAGCCACCCTGGCCAACATGGTGAAACCCCGTCTCTCCTAAAAATACAAAAATTAGCTGGGCGTGGTGGCACGTGCCTGTAGTCCCAGCTACTTGGGAAGCTTCAACCTGGGAGGCGGAGTCTGCAGTGAGCTGAGATCGCGCTACTGCACTCCAGCCTGGTGACAGAGCCAGACTCTGTCTCAAAAAAAAAAAAAAGCTAGGCCTGGGGTGTGCACCTGTAGTCTCAGCTATAGGCTGAGGTGGGCGGATCACTTCAGTCCAGGAGGTCGAGGCTACAGTGAGCTATGATCATGCCACTGCACTCCAGCATGCATGACAGTGAGACCCTGTCTCAAAAGAAAAAAGACTGCAAGGCTCAAGGTCACCCCAGACTTCAGACTTGGGTCTCTTGCTAACAGTAGAAGTTCCCAAGTAATTTGGAAGATACAGTGAGTAGGTTTGTAGTGAAAAAGTACAAGTCCCAAGTACAATATTCAGCCATGGGAGGAGGGCACGTTTTCCTCTTAATATTTCTCCTCCCTCAAGACTTCACATCTGAAGTGGTTGTGGCTCTCACCTGGGAAGGAAAAAGGGCACCCACAGAGTAGCTGGCCCCTCCTCTTTCTTTTGTCATACCCACCATCCTCCCTGTGGAGAGCTTCACGTGGAAAAAGCTGGATTCTGACCTGGGTGTGGAAAGTACCGTGGGTCTTCTGCCCTCCTAAAGTTTACTGCCCTGAGATCTTACCAGGTTTAGAGATAAACTCTCTCTGAATAGCTGGAGGAGAAAGGCTCACACCTGGCAGGGACTTGAGAAATGAGCCTTAGAACTTGATGCTTCTCGGCCGGGCGCGGTGGCTCACGCCTGTAATCCCAGCACTTTGGGAGGCCAAGGCGGGCAGATCACGAGGTCAGGAGATCGAGACCATCCTGGCTAACATGGTGAAACCCCATCTCTACTAAAAATACAAAAAATTAGCCAGGCGTGGTGGTGGGCACCTGTAGTCCCAGCTACTCGGGAGGCTGAGGCAGGAGAATGGCGTGAACCCAGGAGGCGGAGCTTGCAGTGAGCCAAGATCGCACCACTGCACTCCAGCCTGGGCTACAGAGTGAGACTCCGTCTAAAAACAAACAAACAAACAAAAGAACTTGATGCTTCTGAACTCAACGATACTTTCTAGTTACAGCCAGGCTTCCCACTCTGTAGGCCTCTCGAAGGAACCTGGCACCTGGTCAGCCCTTAATTAATATTTATTCAAATTTATTAATTTGATTTGATTTGAACTGAGGGTTGAGTTCTGAATTTGGATCGCAGCTCATTCATCAATTTACTGTGTCCCTGCTAACATCCTCAAACTAGGATTTAGACTTATGATCTGGCTGAGACCCAAGAGGATCTCCCTTTCTGATCAAGCTCACCACTTCCTGTGCTGCCACAAAGACCATTGCTCCCAGACCATCTTCTCATGGCGGAATGGATGAGGACCATAGTGCAGGCCTCTGCTCTTTCACTGTAAATTTACTTGTGGTGACCTCAGAACACAAGGTCAGCTCTCTGTCTCTCTGCATAGACTTGAATGCCAACCCAATGTGTGCACCTGGAAAAACAAAGGTGGACATGCTCCTGAAGGGCCTGCCCTCTGCCCAGCCCACAGCCGTGCTCAGAATCCACTGTTTCTTATAAATCTGATGTGTATTTTGGCTTTTGCTCTGTGTGCTAATCTCTTGTTGCTTTGTCAATGATGATTTACCTGTCTCCACAATTGTTTTCTTCCACCTTCCTTTTGAAAGCGGAGATTGGGGATTATGACTCAGGGAAACACCCTGAAGGCTACAGCTCCAAGTTCCAGTTTTTCCCTAAACATTCAGAGAAGCTGGAAAGGAAAATTGCCGAGATTCACAAGACAGAACTGAGGTACGTGGCACTTAATCAGGCCCAGAACACTGTGGCTTCTCCACAGCCTGAGCACGCAGGCTCCACGCCATGTCTTCTGTTCTCGCAGACTGTTTACTGACACAGAGTGATGCTCCCCAGCCTTCTGACCGCGGATGTACCATTGTCAGTGATACACTGACAGCACAAGTCACAGCCACAAGCCCTGTAGGCTCCCTCTCCAAGAAAAGCGATTTAGCCTGAAGCTTAAAGACAAGGGAGAAGTTGTGTTATAGGGGAAACAGAGAGGGATTGGCCTTTGAAAGGCGTCTGCCTCACTATGATATTTAATGAAGATACAGAGGAAAGCATGAACTGGGGAAAAGGAAAAGATAAAGGAAATTGCATAAGATAAAAAAGATGAAAGAAAAAGGCCAGGCGCGGTGGCTTACGGCTGTAATCCCAGCACTTTGGGAGGTCGAGGCAGATGGATCACCTGAGGCCAGGAGTTCAAGACCAGCCTGGCCAACATGGTGAAAACCCATCTCTATTAAAAATACAAAAATTAGCCAGGCATGATGGCAGGTGCCTGTAATCCCAACTACTCCGGAGGCTGAGGCGGGAGAATCGCTTGAACCCAGGAGGCAGAGGTTGCAGTGAGCTGAGGTTGCGCCATTGCATTCTAGCCTGGGTGACAGAGCGAGACTCCATCTCAAAAAAAAAAAAAAAAAAAAGGAGAGGTTGAGTGAGGATGTGAAAAAGGGCAGGCTTCTGCTCTTAGTCTGTGACGGTGTGACAGGTGGCTTCTCAGTGGAGGATGGAGTGCGCAGGGCTGATTCATAAATGCTGAGGGTGCCTTGGGAGCACTCTGGTTCAGAAGTATGTCCTCAGCCCCGCCTAACTCAGGCCCCCCCCATACCCTACCTGGAGTCCCCGACTTTGCACAGAGAGAAGTGGAGGAGACGTGGCTTCAAGTTTGGAGCCTCATCTTTCTCAGCTTCTCTTACTTTGCCCAGAATATGCTGAATACCATAAAACAGCATTAATGCAGCCTTTCACCCACATGAAGTAGGATTTTCTACAAAGCCTGATTTTAAAAAGCAACAATAGGGTGTTTGGGCTCCATTTGGTTACGGCACAGATTCCCCAAACTGACAAACTATGAGGAAAAAAGGGATATAGAATGCAGTGTTGGCCAAGCGCAGTGGCTCACACCTGTAATCCCAGCACTTTGGGAGGCGGAGGAGGGCAGATCACCTGAGGTCAGAAGTTCGAGACCAGCCTGGGCAACATGGCGAAAACCCTGTCTCTACTAAAAATGAAAGTAAATAAATAAAAAAGCCAGATGTGGTGGCACACGCTTGTATCCCAGCTACTCAGGAGTCTGAGGCATGAGAATTACTTGAACCCGGGAGGTGGAGGTTGCAGTGAGCTGGAATTGCACCACTGCATGCCAGCCTGGGCCACAGAGCGAGACCCTGTCTCAAAAAATTAAAAATAAAAAAAAGTTATGTTGTCATTATAATACATTACAGCTTTAAAAAAATATTTTAAAAGGTTTGTGTATCTACTGTTCCGAGGAAAGACTATGCCTGGCAACAGGGAGCAGAGCTGGATATTTCTAATGCTAATACTAAGCTTCAACTTGTTCCTTCCCCAACCACAGGCCCCCCAGAAACCCTTCACTCAATGATTTTACCAACAAATATAACCCAAAGCCTCCTTAGCCTTTGTAAACAGACCCCTCTGCCCATGCTTTGTGGCAGGAGGGGTTCCTGACCCTCCCAGCGGAATGGCGACACCGAACAAATGGAATCTTAGATGCTTCCCGCCCCTCTCCCTGGGTGTGCCTTCCCAGGTGCAGGACCCCATGGCTCCTCAAGTCACTCTGTTAGGGAATAGCGACCCCTTGTGGTAAAAATCAGAATAAACACGGGCCTGTGGTGTTGGGGGCAGGGGCCTCATGGTTCCTTCAAAGAGATCAGGGATGTGCTGGAACTGCCTGGAGGGCTTTAGGAGACATCAGAATAGTAGGGACAGCCCTCCAGAAACCTAGTTCAAAGCAGGGGATCCCCCAGGAAATGATGCCCGCTTTGAGGACCCTGGAGGTTTGGGCCAACTCCAAGGGTAAATGGAGCCCACAGGGCCCACTCCCCCTGCAGACAGAGGACACTCCCTGGAAAGGGAAGCTGTGCTCTAGCCAGCCCTTTGCTTGCCACACAGATATTTTCCTAACTTACCTTCCCTGTGCCTCAGGTACACTAGTGGATGCAGAAGTCTTTATTCACAGTAATACCCCCTTCCACAGGTACTTTTTCCACAGGTCCTGCCTCGTCTTCATAATGTAAAAATACGTCCATGCTTCCTTTATGCAACTGTGATATGGGCTTTTGAGAGCACAGACTGTATACTGTGTTTCTTCATATATTTTCCAGCAAGTAGCACAGAGGCTGGCACATAAAGGTGCTGCCTGACTAATGCCTCTCCAGAGGGACACTAGGGGGAATCTGGCCTGGGGTCAGCTTATCTTCCTGCCTGGCCATATCACCTGAGGCAAATGATAAGCTTAGAAACGAGCAACGTGCAGTCCTGTCCACCAGCCATCAGAGATGTTGACTTCACAAGCTGCCCACCCCTCCTCACTGAAGCCAAACCTGTAGCTGTAGAAGTGTATCTGCTTTGCAGGGCTCTGGACCCAGGCAAGAGCCTGATGGTTATTCTGCCACTGGGTCTGCAATGAGCCCATCAACACACCTGCTAAAGAGGCAGTGGGAAGGGGTGATGCCAAAGGCCCCTTCAGATGGCCTGGAGCCGGAGCTGATCTCTGCCTTTTTCAGCATCTTTCGTTTTCCTGGTCATCACCCTATGGACAGACAGCTGTTGTGGAGCATGGGAGCTCAGCACTGTCTCCTGCCTCTCCTCACCCTAATTTCCTGTGTTTCCTTTTGGCAAAGGAAGAGGGCTGGGTGGCACCAGCAAGCTATATGAGCCCCTTCTTTATATTTCAGTCTAGAACAGATCACATATGAGAAGCCTATGACCTGCCTCCAGCCTACAGATGTATTTTGTTTTACCCCATAGTATTTTAAATTGTGAAATACCACATAAAAATCAGTATCTCTGACTTTTCTTTTAAAATCACAATATCTAGCTAAGCCTTGCATTCTTTTTTTTTTTTTTTTTTTTGAGACAGGGTCTCATTCTGTCACTCAGGGTGGAGTGTAGGGCTGTGACCATAGCTCACTGAAACCTCGCACTCCTGGGCTCAAGCAATCCTCCCACCTCCCACCTCAGCCTCCCAAGTAGTGGGCCCTGCATTCTCAGTGATGAGAATCTCAGAGTTAAGGTGGTGCTGCCACAGTCCCCACCACTCCCCATTGTTTACACTCAGCCCAAGTAATTCATTATGTAGCCTGCCTCACTCTGAAAACGTTTGAAGACAGTCAGAGACTCTAGCAGGAGTCTATGAAGTTGGTCCTAGAACCAAGCAGGGAGCACACCCTAGACAAATTGAGATGTGTGGCTCATCCTAAGCACATCTTCATAGAGAGTTTACCTCAGGGGAACCTGTGGGAACAAGACACCTTGAAATCATCTCATCTTCTTTATTCCAGTGGTCAAACACCAGCAACATCAGAGCTGAACTTCTTAAGAAAAGCACAGACATTGGAAACATATGGAGTGGATCCTCACCCATGTAAGGTAAGACCCCCTGGTTGGAGACTGCATGACCTTTCCTCCTCTAGAAGGCATCAGGAGCAAGAGCCCCCATGCCTGCACTCAGAGGCCCCCTTCAACGTTTACATGGCTGGCACTTTCAGTGAGATATCAGAGAAAATGCCTGCTTTGAAAACTCCTCTGGATCCCATGCTACATAATTTTGTGGTGCCACATCAATGTCAGAGGAACCGAGGCAAAGTCAATCTAAATAACAAATCCAAAGCTAGGGCCCCGCAATGGGTAATTTGGTAGAAATGAAGAGAGGAGGGATATGGAAGGCCCCCCACAGAGAACGATCAGAGGCGGCTCAGCGCCTGCCCACCCTTTCCTGACCTGTAATCTAGTTTCTTTCCGAGAGTGGGTTTTATTGACTGCAGTGGCATAAGTCACTGCACGGAACTGCAGTGGAGTCACATTTAATGCCATTATGCGCCTGTGAGGGATAGATGAGAACCAGCCGGGGAGGCTGCCCAGAGAAAACCTCTGTAATTACTCACGCACATCTGGCATTTTGGAGATGAGCGGGGGCAGCCAGTCACTGCCGAGGCCTGTGCAGACCCATGGCCCCTTCCAGTCTCTCTCTGTGGCTGTGGCCCTTCACGTTACCTCCTGTCCCTGTTGCTTTGACACTCCTGGTCTCTACCTCAGTTTCTCCACATTTCTGCCTCTCTCTTTCCATTACTGGAGAGGGTCCAGTATCACCAGTAAAACCAACTGGCAAGCTGATCTGAAGGAAGCAGTATCAGCCAGGAACAGGAAGACATCAACCTTTTCTTCCTAACTGGAGAGGGGATACTAAGCTTCAAGCAAAAATTAAAAGAATAGTATATTAGTTCCTAGGGTTTCTGTAACAAGTATCACAGACTGGGTGGCTTAAAGAACAGAAGTCTATTGTCTCACAGTTCTGGAGGCTGGAGATCTGAGATAAGGTGTCAGCAGGGTTGGTTCCTCCTGTGGGCTTTGAGAAAAGGATCCTTTCCAGGCCCCTCTCCTTGGCCTGTGGATGGCTGTCATCTGCCTGTGTCTTCACGCTTTCTTCCCTCTGTACATGTCTCTGTCCAGATTTCTCCAAAGACACCAGTCATATTGGATTAGGGCCCATCCTAATGACCTCAGTTTAACTTAATTACCTCTGTAAAGATCCTGTCTTCAAAGAAGGTCACATTCTGAGGTACTGAGGGTTACAATGTCAACATATGAATTTTTGAAGACACAGTGTATAGCGCATAACGAATAGGAATGCCGGGCGCAGTGGCTCACACCTGTAATCCCAGCACTTTGGGAGGCCAAGGTGGGCGGATCACAAGGTCAGGAGTTCAAGATCAGCCTGGACAACATGATGAAACCCTGTCTCTACTAAAAATATAAAAAGCTAGCCAGACATGGTGACACATGACTGTAATCCCAGCTACTCAAGAGGCTGAGGCAGGAGAATCGCATGAACTCGGGAAGTGGAGGTTGCAGTGAGCTGAGATCACGCCATTGCACTCCAGCCTGGGTGACAGAGCGAGACTCTGTCTCAAAAAAAAAAAAAACAGGAATGAATGAGCACAGTGACATAGGGACAAAGCAGTGTCCTTTGGTCCCTTGGTGAGAAGATGGTGATTTATTCTTGCCTAGGAGTTATGAACCTTGAGAACATCCTGATATTCAGAAACCCTGGTCATCTTCCCTACCCCACAGTTCCCTATCCACTAGCACAGCCTGCTGCAAAGTAACCCCTGTGTTCTTGGGGCCACACTGTCAGAAAACACATTCATGCCTGTTATACCAGAGAATCGACATTTGGATATTTACACATTAGCAAAACTTCCAAACAATGCCCTCTGTGTAACAGATGCAGTTAAAACCCCTCCATAAATTGCTCCAATACTGTTAGCAGGGCACCCACACAGGAGTGAAGAGAGCTTTGGATAAGCTGGCCCTGGGCTCTGGTTCCCATCCCCTGTTTACTGGGGCCTTTGGGAGCTTCTCTGAGCCTCACTTGAAAGTACACAGTCTGTGTTCAATAACTGCTCCCTGAACTGCTGAGTCACTCTAGGACCTTAAAGACGGCTGCCTGAAGATATGTTCATCAGAAAGGGCCAGGTTACCTCTGCGTTTGACCCCAAACCTGCCCAGTCCCCTTGAGGCCACACATAGCACCTACCTCTTCAGAGACGGGTCCCTGAGCAGAGTTGAAAAGACACAGAGATGGGCAGACAGTGAGCCCGAGCACTGAGTTTGTCCATCATTGGACGCAGAGAGGCTGAAGAGGCTGCAGGGAGGAACCAGCATTCATACCAGGCACTGTTGCCACCCAGTCACTTATGTCATGCCATCTCAATCCCATAGCATCAACTCCTGGAAGGAAAGAGGGAGGGAGGGAAGAAGAGATGTTTGTGGTATGCCTCCCATGGCGGCCTCAGTGGAGTCTTTTCACATTATGTTCTCATTTAATCCTCACACCAGCCCTGGGAGGTAGATGTTATTCTCCCTGTTTTATAGATAAGAAGACTGGCATTCCAGGAGGCCAAAATTCACAAGCCCTCAGCAGTAGAGCAAGAATTTGAACTCAAGTCACTACCCGTTGTTATGTACCCTATGGAAAAACAGAAACCCCCCAGGAGACTTCTGTTGGGGGAGTGCTCAGGTCCCTTGTTCCTGAGCCCTGTGCCTCTTCCTCACCCAGGGCCATGTCAGGGCCCTATTGCAGACCCCACACATAGCCCCTCAGCTCCTCTCATTAGGCTCTGGCCATGATTCCTCAGCTCTCCCAGCAAAGAGAACAGTTTAGGGGCCTTTACTCTTGTTATTAAGTGGAGTCACTTTAGTGATATGCTATCAAGTGCTCGCCTTAATGCTGCTACAAGAAGAGCTGAAATAAGCTGGCACACTTGGTGTAATAAATACTGATGATTTCTATTAACAGAGAGGCAATTATTGGGCCCAGGGAATCTGGGGCATGCAGCCCTAGGGAGGACAGAAGAGGAATCATTTTGATAATTAAATGAGAGCAGAACAACGCTCTAGCTTAGGCTCTGTCCCCTGGACTGATTAAGAAGCTGCTGTTCTTCCTGTGCACACTGATGGTTTCCTTCTGCCCAGAATGTCCTTGTCTGGCCCTGGGACCAGGAAGAGGAGATTCTACAAATGCTGGATGGGACAGCCAGAGAGCTCTATTAGCTAATACCCAAATTCCAAAAGTGCAGGACAAGGCTGTCCTGCATTTTCTGCCTTGACCCTCAGCCCTCAACTCCTGGCGGGAGCCCCAGCAGCCCAAGCCTACAGCTGCTGGAGGAGGAGAATGAAGCAAACCACTGGCAGTCCATTGCTATATCTGTTCCCTGGCCCTGACAGCACTCCAACTTCAGGAGCCACCATCTTGTTCCATCCAGGTAGCCCTGAGACTGGTGGTTTGGCCTGGGTCTCCTGCAGCACTGTACTTTGGCCTCCTGGGCCCAACTTATGGAGATGTCCTGTTACGGTTCATGGAGTAGTTAGGCCTGTTACAGATGCCCAGCCTTGTTGTTAAGAGTCTTGAAGATACCATTTATTGAGGGTCTGTCTGTGCCAGCTTTGTACATTATCTCATTGAATCTTTACAACATCCTGCTAAGAAGATATTCTTGTCCTTATTTTAAGATAATAATACTGAGCCTCTGAAGATGCAGACAAGAAGGGATATGAGGGAGATAAGTCCCCTCTAAGGAACCAACTAACATGCCCAAAGGTACTGGGTAACACAGTAATGCCCAAAGGTACTGGGTAACACAATACTGAGGCTCGAACCCAGGGTTATCTGAGTCTCAGTGCTGTGCTTTTTCAATTATTATTCATGGTCTTCCTTCTGGAGAGATGGAATTTAGGAACTAAGCACAACTCATTGCCAATTCTGACACAGAAAGGACACTGACCTACAAGATTATTGATATCATCTGTCTTAGTCCATTTTCACACTGCTATAAAGAACTACCTGAGACTGAGTAATTTATAAAGAAAAGAGGTTTAATTGACTCATAGTTCCGCATGGCTAGGGAGGCCTCAGGAAACTTACAATCATAGCGGAAGGGGAAGCAAGGCATGTCTTACATGGCAGCAGGAAAGAGAGAATGAGGGGGGAGATGCCACACTTTTAAACCATCAGATCTTGTGAGAACTCCCTCACTATCATGAGAACAGCATGGGGAAACTGCCCCATGGTCCAATCACCTCCCACCAGGTCCCTCCCCTGTCACATGGGGATTAAAATTCCACATCAGATTTGGGTGGGGACACAGAGCCAAACCATATCATCATCCTATAAAAATTTAATGTAAGTTCACCAGTGTCTTTATGTCTGCTTTGTATAGACCAGGATAAAATTGATTTCAACAGGATCTAGGTTAGATCAACCACAAAAATAAAATTACACTGTCCCTCTGCCCTTAAAATGGAATCATTACTTTCATAATCCAGCCACCTAGCCAGCTCTCTAAAGAAGAACCCCATCCCCCATCTTGACGAGTTGCCCCTCACTTTTTTTTTTTTTGAGATGGAGTGTCACTCTTGTTGCCCAGACTGGAGTGCAATGGTGTAATCTCAGCTCACTGCA
The DNA here is from genome assembly GCF_029289425.2 of Pan paniscus. Lineage (NCBI taxonomy): Eukaryota > Metazoa > Chordata > Mammalia > Primates > Hominidae > Pan > Pan paniscus. Next base: position 33,149,138 of record NC_073265.2, on the reverse strand, counting down.
ACCTCTGCCTCCCGGGTTCAAGTGATTCTTCTGCCTCAGCCTCCCAAGTAGCTGAGATTACAGGTGCACACTACCACGCCCAGCTAATTTTGTATTTTTAGTAGAGATGGAATTTCACCATGTTGGCCAGGCTTGTCTCAAACTCCTGACCTCAGGTGATCTGCCCGCCTCGGCCTCCCAAAGTGCTGGGATTACAGGTGTGAGCCACCATGCCCAGCACCCCTCACTTCTGAGAAACAGAACAAGAAGGATCAATGATGGCTGTCCCACCCTTGGGTGGGCCCCTCTTGGCTGTGTGGCAGGTAGGGTGTTAGATTTACTGCTGAAATGAAGAACTTCACCAAAGCCACCTGGTGCAGTTTCCACCAGGGATTCCTTTCTGAGCTGTCACGGAGTAACACCAAATCTCTTACAGGGTGCCTCCTCCTCCTCCTCCTTCTCCTCTTCATTTCCATTCTAGTTTATTGTGGCCAAGTTTAAGTGTAGTATATTCAGACTGGGTGATTTTCATGACTGACTTCAGCTTCCCAACTGTGAGCTCTTTCAGAAATGGGCATATCTGGTACAGCATGTGGAATCATCTTCCAGAGGGTTTTATAAGAAATAGTGGCTTCATTCATCAAAACTGAATTAGTTTGAGTCATGGCCCAGAGAGGGGACAGTATGACCCTAGAGGCCTAACAACCAAGAATGCTGTGTTGCCTACTCAGTCACACCCAGTGTGTCCTCTAGGGTGGCAGGAGACAGAAGGCTACTTTGAATCTGGAAGTGGAACTGGTGGGGACTAGAAATGGTGGCCAGATGTTCCTGCTTCTGAACCAGTCAATGCTTTGATTTCCAAGAATCCTTTCCTGGGCAGAGTGATCATCTTAGGGTGAACTTTGCTGGTGTTGACTGACACAGGTGAAGTTTGATGGCGGGGGCCATGTAAACACATGAATGACAAGGAATACATGTTCATCCCCTCTCCAAGGAGAATACCGTTGGCCACGTCCTAGCAGTAAGATATTTGGTCTATCTCCCTAAAATCAGATGGAAGTAGTATTTCTCCAGGTATATATTATTGTCCTTATTTAGCAAATGAGGAAACTGAGGTTTGGAGAAGTGAAGTCACAGAGGAAAGAAGGAGGAGAGCTGGGGTCCTAAACTGAGACAGAAGCTCTTTTCACAAGGATGAGAAATTGAAAACAATTTTTTTTAAACTCACAACTGAAGAAGTGAACTAGATTATTTCGACTGTTACCTGCTGCAGAGTGTAGCTGGCGATATCCACGGCATAGCTATCAGGACCCTAGTTTGTTTTCCACCTCCCGACTCCATTAATGGCTCAGTCCTGTGGGCACTGATTTCATAGGGATGGGAAGGGGACAGAGAAGAAAGAGAATCCAGCTTGATAAAATGGGAGATCTGAAGAACAGGCAACTGTTGAGTCTTCACTTCTCACCTTGTCCTCATTCCCTCCTCTTTTTGTCATGCAACTTGTTATTTTGCACACAAACTCCAACGGCAGGCTCACAACAAGAATGACAAATCAGATAGAAGAATCTGGAGAAGTTCCAGGGAAGGTGTCAGTGTGGCTGCCTGCTTGTATTTTCATGCCAGTACAGATGTGAGATTTCTCACTGTAATTCGAGTCCCTTCCACACTGATTGCTGAGCCTCATGTGCCAGAGGCAAGTTGCAAACATCCCAGCTGTCATCTACCCCTGCGGATACCGGGTGTCAGGGTCTTGCGGTGGCCTTCATCTGCATCTATTGCATTTGAAGCAGTTTGGAGAACTGCTCTCTTCATATGAGATTGGGAACAATTGGGATTGTTCAAGGTGCTATTATTGCTTATGAAATGATGTGGCATCTCATTTTCATTGGGGTTTATTCCCAGCTCTCTGCTCTAAAGCAGCCAGTCTGGTTAGGAGAGGCTGTGCTCCTCTAACTCTAACACCTGCCTTCACTCAGAGGCCAGCTCTGAGGTATCTGCAGGATGCAGGGCAACCTGGCCAGCACCACCCATCTTGTGGGACTGTGTATTCCCTTTGCTCTGCAGAGGGACACAGGTCACTGAGAGGACTCTGGCGGATCTCTGCCTGTGTCATGGCCTCTGTTCCCTTCCCATTCTCACTTCAGATTCATGGATCACCCCACTCTTCCATGGTTCCCTAACAGTGAATTACTTCTCCTTTTTTCATTCTAACTTCCCACATTTTCGTTTCCTAACTAGCAAAATTTAAATCTGTCAACATCAGGAAAAATAGTAAAATGTTAGATTTTACAAAAGGATTTGTATTAAGTTCAACAAACTCAGCTAACTAGTAGCAGCTATAATAACAACAAACACAGGCCGGGTGTGGTGGCTCATGTCTGTAATGCCAGCACTTTGGGAGGCTGAGGTGGGTGGATCACTTGAGCCCAGGAGTTCAAGACCCACCTTGGCCATATGGTGAGACCTTGTCTCTAAAACAAACAAAAAACATGGCCACTAGCATTTGTGAGGTGCCTCCTAAACATAACCTATGAGGTAGGTAACACGATCAACCCTCATTCTAAGACAAGGAGTCTGACCATGGAGAAATTAAGGACCTGGCCACAGCCACACAATGAGTGGCAGAACTGGACCTGGACCCGAGCGGTTTGACCCAGAGCCCGCACCACTGTGGTTCTAGTGGGGGTGCTCTTCTGCCTGTCACTGCCCATATGAGCCAGAGTGGAAGAAGCAGAGGGGGGCCCTCCGCTGCCTCCCTCCCCTGCCTTCCCTCCCAACTCCCTTCCCTACTTCTTTCCGTTATTTCAAGCTGTCCAGTAGCCTCCTGCAGGCCCAAGGCTTCATTTCCATCCCTCCACCTCTCCTTCCTAGGCCTTTCCTTTATCTCAGCGAGCATTATGACCCCTTCCGTGCCTCTGCCTCCCCTCTGCCTCCCCTCTCATTTTTACGCACATACGGACGTTCCCCACTGCAGCCAGACTGGCCCCTCTGACCCACCCCACTGTCTAACACCTTCATCTGCTCAACATTTTCTGCAGACCCTTTCTATACCACCATTCACACAATAAGGTCTCCACTCCCAGTCTCTTTCTTTCTAAGCCTGCAGTTGTAGGACTTCCCCGGGTCCTGCTTGCACAGTGAGCAGAAGAGACAGAACAGGCAGGCTTCCTCCCTCCCCAACCTCTCCCAGTCATTCTTACCTCAAGGCCACCCTTCCCTGACCCATACCTCTGCCAAGCCTGCCAGATTAGCCCTGGTGCCTCCTGACAGGAACAGTGTTTGTGTGTAGTGCCTGGTACTCAGATATTAATAACCACCACCAGGCACTGATTATAAGCAGGAGGAAAATCAGCCCTGTGGCTTCATAGTGTCTGCATTCCAGTTATTTTTAAACAGCTTTTTGTTCTGCCCATGACATTGTGCTTGTAGCCAAGTGTCTGGATCATGACAGACCCTGAGGAAAGGATAATAACAACAATACATTAATTGCAAATGTTTGCCAAACATACACTTAGTTTATTCCCTGGACCCAGATGCTCATACTTGTAACCCTGACTCTGAGAGATAGTTTTAAGGCAAAACTGGACTGCTTCTTGAGGCAGGACTCATGAGGCCCTGCAGAGGCCCCACTGTTCTTGGGACCAATCAGGCTGAGAATCTGTGTCAGGGAGGTGAGCCCTGAAAGCAGAGAGGCCGGGAGAGCCAAACCTCAGGCTGACCTGGCCCAGCAGCCTCAGCCCCCACACCCATGCCTCACGCCCGGTGTCTGGCCCTAACTCCATGGCACCACCTGAGCTGTGGCCCAGAAGACTCTCCTGCAGGCACATTTGACCAGCATCACAGCATAAGTTTCTGGTCACCTCAACACACTTACACCCTCTCCATCACCATTCATGCAGCCTGACGGTGCCAAATCTCACCTGACGCCCTTGTCACAAAGGAAGCCCCTCTGGGGGGGCAAAATCCTCCACCCAGCCTAGTCCTCAGGGAGCTCACTTTCGCACGTGAGGAAGCGAGACCTACAGCTTCTGCTCCGCCCGCTCCCCACTATGTTCAACAGAGCCTCAAGCCTGGTGTTTACTGACTGATGGTGCCAGTGACCAGGAGGCCCTCTCTGTTGGTTCAGGCACCTCAGGGCTGATGGCAACTGTTCTATTTTGCCAGTTGCTTCTTGTTTTTTTCTTCAACTAAACTTTCCTGAGGGGCCCAGTGTTATAGGACTATTATGAAAGTGGATAACAACTCCCCCACTCTTTAATAACAGCCTTTTAAGATATAATTCACATATCATAAAATGTTTTTGTTTTTTTGTTTTTTCGTTTGTTTTGTTTTTTTGAGATGGATTCTCACTCCGTCACCCAGGCTGGAGTGTGGTGGTACAATCTTGGCTCACTGCAACCTCCACCTCCTGGGTTCAAGCAATTCTCCTGTCTCAGCCTCCTGAGTAGCTGGGATTACAGGCACGCATCACCACGCCTGGCTAATGTTTGTCTTTTTAGTAGAGATGGGGTTTCACCATGTTGGCCAGGCTGGTCTCGAACTCCTGACCTCAGATGATCCACCTGCCTCGGCCTCCCAAAGTGCTGGGATTATAAGCACGAGCCACTGCTCCTGGTGATATGTGCCCTTTTAAAGTGTACAATTCAGTGGTTTTTAGTATATTCACAGGGTTAAAAGATCACAACCTGATTTTTTGTGACTGGCTTCTTTCACTTGGCATAATGTTTTCAAGGTTCGCCTGTGTTGTAGCGTCTATCAGTCCTTCATCCCTTTTTACCGGTGAATAAGATTCTACTGTATCATGATACTACTTGTTTATTCATTTATCAGTTAATGGAAACTTTACACTGGAAAATGGATTGGGTTGTTTCTGCTGTTTAGCTCTTAACACATACTGCTGCTATTAACATACATGTACCAGTTTCTGTGTGGACATGCATTTTTAAATCTCTGAGCACATACTGAGGAGTGGAATTGCTGGGTCATATGGTAACTCTATTTTTAACAATTTAAATGACTTTCAAACTCTTTCTCAAAGTGACTGTACCATTTAACAACCCCATCAGCAATGCATGAGGTGTTGCCATTCTCTTTGGATGTTCACAGCAACCTTCTAAGGTTGGTATCATTATAACCTACAACTTACAGATCAGGACACTGAGGCTCAGCAAGTAACTTGCCTGTAGTCATGCGGCTGGCAAGTGGCAAGGCTGAGACTCAAACTATGGTCTTGTGATTCCAGATGATATGCTTTTCCCTCTGTGACCTACTGCCAAGTATTAACCCTGCATCACCTATGAACAGCTGTGTTTCTTACCCTTTCACCTCTGTGCCTGCATCACCTGATGAGAAGTCTTTCTGTGTTGCAGGACGTGTCAGGAAATGCTGCATTTCTGGCCTTCACTCCTTTTGGGTTTGTTGTTCTTCAAGGAAACAAGAGGGTCCACTTCATTAAATGGTGAGCATCTTCATTTCCAAAATAGGCTCTTTATATCTCACCAACTGGGGAGGGGCGACGGTTCCCGTGTCCTTTGTCTGTGATTGGGCAGTTCTGGTTCAGAGCCCTCTCCAAAGCCTTGTGTTGATGGTGGTAACTGACGAAGGGAGTGGTCTCTTCCTAGGGATCCTGTTCTTCTAAAGGGGTGTCCCTGAGAGCCAACAGCCTCTCCAGAAAGGAAAAGGGATACAGAGGTTTGATTTCTGGGGAGGGTGAGAGGCCTGGGGCTGGAGCCAGTGTTAGCGGAGCAAAGTTCCTGTGAGAACTGAATCCTTGGGGCCGTCACCCACTGAGGGTCATAGTTAGCCCTGTTGAGCCGGCTGTTCTGGAGCATCTCTGTGGATGGCTTAGTGCCCTTACCTGCTCTACTAACAAGGGAGGGGCTCACAGACAGTGACCTCTGGGGCAGATATAAGTCCCTTGCTACTTTGGCAAAACACCCTCCTCAGACCAGCCCTCCCTGTGGGCATCGTGTCTGCAAAAGCTCAGTTGCTGCCATCTCACTCCTATCCCTCTTGGGCATTTAAGTGTCCTCAGCTTCCAGGAGTCATATTCCCACTCTTTCTTCCTTCCCTCCCTTCTCCACTCCCATCTAACAGGCAAGAGCCACTGCCTCAGCTGCAGCTACTCTGAGCTGCTTCCTCTCCTGCCCCTCTCTGTTTTATCTGGGGTCTGTTCTGCTGCATGCCTCTGGGCAGACTCTGGTTTGTTGATTGACATTTGGCTTTCCTGGAGACCCTTTAGCTGGCCAGCCCATACAAACATCTGTCAGCGTCATCAAAACATTTTGCATATTCTACTAAGCTCTTGTGATTTCTGTACCTTCCTGGGCCTCAGACTGCCAAGTCTAAGCTGGCCAGCTCCTCCTAGGGGCTTAGATAAGTGGCTTCCCTTGGTCCAGCAGAGCTCAGTGGGGGGAAGTCTGTTTGGTCTGTCTTCTCCAGGAGAGCTCATGAGGAATCTTGAGTACAGTTGCTTCCTAGTCAGCGTTCTGCTGGGGACACTGCAGACCATCTATCCCGCTGTGCCCTCTTCAGCTCCCCCACTGAGTTTGAGCTTGAGGACAGATACCGCCTTTCCAGCCCACCTTGATTTTGTGAAGGAGGGCATTATGATAGTCAGCCAGAGTGCTGGTGAAACTGCTCCTCACACAGGACAGGAAACTCGACTCCCCAGGACAACAGCCATGCCACAAGGCAGCTGCTGCCCTGGAGTTACCAGAATACACCCCAACATACCTGTTTCCTAGGCATCCTCAAGTCGGCCCACTTCACTGTGCTCTCTGGGTAAAGATGTGAGGATTTGCAATCTCCTGTCCAACAAAATGCTTTTCAGAAAAAGGCAATGAGCAGGATCAGGCCTCAGCCCTCCTAGTGCGGGGTCTCTGCTGCCTGGATACATCTGGGCTATTTGATATTCCTTAGAGGGCCCAGATCCACATTCCAACCAGAGTAGCTGTTGGGTGAGGTCCCTGTCAGAGGGAATGTTTGGCTAGAAACAAGTAGGACACACCTGTCACAGACATCTGCAGTCCCTAAATTATACCCACCCCTCCAGAAACCATGATGGCTCTTGGTTCTCACAGACACTTTTCTTTCCACGGCTTCTCTCATACACCACTTCTTCTGGAAGTCTCCTCTTCACCATGTGTCAACTCTGTAATAATAGATGTAAACCCAATCTCACTCTCAAAATAAAACTCCTTACTTTCCTAGCTTGCTTGTTGGAACCTAGGTGATCTGTGTGCTTGTCTATATATTAACCAATTGGCATTATTGTATTGTGTGTGTATGAGATTGGTGGTTGATTGAGAGGGAGTTTGAGAGGGAATCAAACAGGGAAGGAATACCATGTGACTTGTGTTAGCTCAGAACTGGTGGTCAGAAGTTGTGAAATCTCATCCTGACCCAGCCATGATTTTCAGGAGCATGGAGAACAAGTGATTTTCCTCTGTCCCCTGAACTTTTTCCAGCAGTAAGTTGTGTACATGATTCTCACTACCTTTCTACTATTTCCTAGGAGATGAAGGAAATCTCCTTAGAAATTACAAAAAAAAGCAGCAGCCAAGTGGAGGTGAATGTGCATGACAAGACCGCCTTGGGGGTCCCAGTTGGGTTGAAAAATGGGGCCTCCAGTGACATGGAGAGGGCTGAGAGACTCCAGAGGGCAGCTATGTTGGGCAGATAGAAGGGAAGTGAGGAGCAACCAGTGCTGAGCCCTAGTTCCATGGCTCTCAGGGACATTCACCTAAGACCCAGTAGTTTTTCCATTTTGCAAATGTAACCAAGGCTGAGAGCAGGAGGTGGATGTGGAGGTGAGGTCTAGGCCGTGCCATGTACAGTAACCATGTCACTTCTTCTGATTTGTGTCTGTCCCACGGGTGATGTACCCCAGTATCCTGTTTGCCTCTTTTACTGCAGCCATTCACTGGGCTGGTGGCTTCAAGGATTTTTCTACAATAACCCCTAAGCCCCTTTCCTGGTCAGTACGCTGCATGACTGTTCCATGTAATCTGTTCTCTCTCTTTGGTATGTTGCCCTGCCCCGCTCCCTGAGATTGTTTGATATTTGTCTGCATTAAACTGCATTTTCCATCCAGTGGCACAGTCACCTGAAAGACTCAACTCCCTCAGAACCTGGTTGCATTGTTTCTCATTATTTGCTGTATCTTGAACTTTGGCCTCATCAGCTACCTGTGGCATCTTACGTTTGACAGTCCCATCCAGATAATGCACCTGTGTTATGAACCCAATCCTGAAATGACCCCAGATACTCTACCTAGACTCACTTTCCATGCAAATGTTTCCCTTTTACAGCCACTGTTGATAAGCCCGAAATCCTCCTGTCACCCTATTACTATAGTGTGATTGACCAGAAAACTGTGGATTGAACTGTTTCAACAACATTCTCTAAGGCCACTGCGCTGCTGTCTTGTTTCAGTTCTGATTTTGGCTAAAATTGTGTCTGTGCCTGGAGCCCCTTCCAGTTGGGGTGGGCTGTGCATCTACAAGATTTAGCTGTGAACAAGCAGCCCACAATGAGGTGACAGGCACTATCTTTGTGCTTCTAGGAATGAGGTGACCAAGCTGAAATTTGAAGGAAAGACTTTCTATTTATACGTAAGTCAGAAAGAGGTGAGTGCTGGCTTCCTTCTCTTCAAGGAGGGCTGGGGTGATGGGATGCTTCCTGGTGGCCAGAGCCAAGCTTGAGGGACCCCAGTAGAGCCAAGCTACCCACATACTAAGCCAAGACCAAGGTCAGGACCTGGAGGTACAATATGAAGGAGCGGGAAGGCCCTGGAGCACAGGACTTCCTCAGGGATGCTATTGACACCCAGAGCTTCCACTCAAGAGATCTTTACCTCCAGGAAATGCAAAGGAAGGCTCTTTTTCTTTCGTGTATATGGGAATTCCAGAGGCAAGGGCAACTTTCTCACCAAGAGCTCTCCTGGTTCAATTTGTGCCACTTTTGTGCCAGCTGAGACTTACCCTGATTGGACTTGCCAACTATGATGTGATGCACTTAACTGAGCTCTGCCTCAGTGGGTCCCACAGGCCCTCCCCTCTAACTAGCCAGCTGCCAGGGCCTCTAACAGCTCTGGGGTCAGGGTCCTCGCCTACTTCACCCTTTGCTTCTCCATCCACACTCAGCCATATCAATGTGGAATTTTTTGCAGGAAAAGAAAATTATTCTTACATATTTTGCTCCAACTCCTGAAGCGTGTAAGCACCTCTGGAAATGTGGAATCGAGAACCAAGCCTTCTACAAGTGAGTGGATACATGTGATGGGGACTGTCTTTCTTAGAGCCAGAGTCACAGAGAGTCGGTGACAGGAGGCCAAGTGCCCAGGAACTTGGGGCGGGGTAGCTGGAAGTGGGCAAGAGCTTGACAGTTACTGAGAAGCCAGGTTGAGGCCAAAGGCAAGAGCTTTGCCTACCAAAGGGATTTTGTAAAGAATGTGGGGCTTTTGTGTTGTTTTCTTCGATTAAGAAAGTGGTTATAAAAGCATTAGGTAGTAAAGAAATGGCCCATTGAGGGTGTGATGCCAGGTAAAATATGTCTCACTAAGCCCTTTGGTCTTGTTTTAAAAATATACCGTAATGATTTATGCTTTACTAATATGTATCTGAATGAGGTCAAGGCAAGACAGAGTGTGGTATATTCTACCTGGGGTGAGCCCTGCTCTCACCAAATGCCCCTGATCGGCCAGGTCCCAGTTCCAGTAACCTGAAGGATCCTGGAGAGATGAGAACTGCTCTGGGATGAGTGGCACCATACGTCTCTCCAGGGAAGATTCTGCTGCCTGCTGGCTGCTATGGGATGCTGGCTGGCAGAACTGGGTCCTCCCAGTTGCCAGGGCCACAGCCCCAGAAGCTGTTTCTTAGACAGGCATTCTGAATTACTTAATTCCCATTATGTGTTTATACCAGAATCAAGGATTCACTGAATCGGCAGCCTTTCTTCTCCTGAATATACTCAGGGGAGACTTTGGCATGGTCACACTTCCCTCCTGTTCAGTCCCTACTGTCCATAGAAAGTCAAGAAAACATTTATTTTCTTTTGCTACCACCCTCCCTTTGCCTGTGAGGATGTAATCCAGGTTTGGCCAGTTACCTGAACCTAGAGAGAAGCAACTTGAGATGCAAGCTCCTGCCTGTGGGACTGAGGAGCAGCCCAAGAACTGGGGTCCCAAGGGTCTCCGCAGCAGAGAGAGGAAGGCACTAGCCGACAGGGGCCTGCTCCACACTGAACTATCCCTGCCCTGGGAATGGCATATGTGGAAGCTTTCCCTTTCTCTCTACCAAAGGGTCTAATGCAAACAGAAGCAATCTCCTTGCCTCTTGTCTTTTCATGCCTTCAGCAGCATTTCTTAAGGGCTTGGTTTTCCCATCTGTGTCACGGAAACAGAAGTGTTGCTTCTGAACCTGTGACCTCACTCAGTTTCTGAGTCTTCCCACGAGTAGATCTCCCTACCCACCCAGCTCTGCCTGCACCCACACTGGAAATGGAGGTCATTTTTCAGTTTTCCATTGCCTCCTTAATGTTCTCATCAAATGGTAAAAGCCTGGGTGAGATCCCCAGGTATGTCAAGTCTCTGGCAGCAGCGCTTTGGCCTTGCCCTCAGTGTCTCTCACATACAGATCCCTAGTCCTGCCTTTGGCCTAGTGCCATGGCAGGAGCCCAGTCAGATGCAAGAACATGCCCAGGCTCCAGTAAGCAGCTCGGATGTCCTAGAGCCCTGAGACGGGCAGGGATGGTGTCTCCCAAGAACTGTTCATGGATTGTGGAAACAGCTCCTACTCACTGCTCATAGCACAGGTTTCAGACTCACATAGGTTACTGGTTGGATCAGTACCATAGGCACCTGGGCATGTTACAGGTGGATCCCATCTTAGGAGGCTTCTCTCTGAGCTGCTGTGCCCAAGCTGAGAGAGCTAATGGGCTCAGTGAAGTCACCCAGGAGAAAGTATTACAGAGCTCCACATCGGCTGTCTACAGCTTCAAACGAGATATTAAATAGATACCCTGGGGGAGGGAGAAAGGCTCCAAATTCAAATACATGACAGACTTTTATTAAAGTTAAGCTAGTTTCTTCATCGCAGGATTTCTGTCTTTACTGTGGTCATGTATTTTAGGACCCTCCAAAAGGGAGATGGAACAGGAAAGACAGCCCCCACCCTCTTCTCTACCCACAATTACCCAGACAAGGACACAAAATCAAATACTGGGACTGGAAAGGAGACCCCTAAGGTCCAGTAGTCCAAGCTCTATCATTTTATAAAAAGGGTGAGGCTAAGAGAGAAGGAAATTTGCCCGAGATCACACTGCTAATAAGTGACGTGGCTGAGATTAGATGGGCATTCTATTATTCCCCAAGACCATCCACCCGAGCATGTATTCTCTCAGTCCCCCTGGTAAAACCTATGAAGCATTTTGGGGGAGCCTTCACTCTCCTGACACTAAAATGGGTTTCCATGTTGACAGTCCTGGGCACTGAGGCAGGAGAGCAGCTGGCTGTGAGCACAGCCCCCAGATCCTAAATGAGAGTCAGAGACAAATGTGGACTATGAAGGGCTTTTTTCCTGAAGTTTCAAGTAGCCTTTGGAAGAAGCTGGGGATGTGCTGCCTTAACCTGTGTGAGGCAGTTCAGGCTGTCTATCACACTGGACTTTGCCTTGCTACAGGCTGGAGAAGTCAAGCCAAGTCCGCACAGTGTCCAGCAGCAATTTATTCTTTAAAGGGAGCCGGTTCCGATACAGGTAAATAGTGACAGTAAGTAACCATTATGGATCTATTTTCAGACCCTTCTCTGGAGAACACTCAGTGGTCCTTATCCTTTAGAACAGAGAAACCAGGGAGGACTCAGAAAAGTCTGAGGTCTCCATCTAATTCTCCCATCTTATGACCCTTTTACTATTTCCTTCCTTCCCTACAGCAATTTGTCTGTAGGGTTTTAAATGTATATTGGCCAGCCATAGTGGCTCATGCCTATAATCCCAGCACTCTGGGAGGCTGAGGCAGGTGGATCACTTGAGGCCAGGAGTTTGAAATCAGCCTGGGCAACATGATGAAACCCCATCTCTACTAAAAATACAAAAAAAATTATCTGGGTGTGGTGGCACACACCTGTAGTCCCAGCTACTTGGGAGGCTGAGGTGGGAGAATTGCTTAAGCTCAGGAGGTCGAGGCTGCAGTGAGCCATGATTGCACCACTGCACTCCAGCCCAGGAGACAGAGCAAGACCCTGTCTCCAAGAAAATGAAAAATAAATATGTATCTTCTCTTTCCCTTACAATAGCAGCAAAATAAGAACTATAACAGTGATTCATGTCTCACTGTCTAAAGGTTGTTCTTATGTGTTTTTTTGTGATGTAATTGGAACATGCTGGAAAATGAGGAATTACTCCTAAATGAGAATGGAAGATCCTAAAGACTCTAGAGATGGAGAGAGTTCTCTCAGATAGGCTGTCATGACAATTTAGAACTCTACCCCACCAAGCAAGCCTTTCTCCATGACCAAAACATCAGGGAAAGGGTGGGCCACAGATGCCATTTCCTGATTCAGGGAAAGCACCTAAGACCTTGGAGAGGAGCTGTCCTACAACACAGTCTCATTTCTTGCTGCTTGTTTTTATTATACTACTTACAGTGGCCGAGTTGCAAAGGAAGTCATGGAATCAAGTGCTAAGATCAAACGGGAGCCACCGGAAATACACAGGTAGGCTGCCAGGGGCTTCCCCCCAAAACAGTTGTAGCTCAGATCCCAGAATCTCAATCCAGCAATTTGAGTACTGTGAAGCCCCTGGCTCCAGTGGCTACCAAAAAGTCCAAAATGAAGCAGAAGGCTGAAGAAACTTCTCAGAAGGGATGGGGAGAAGTCTTTGACCTTTAATAAGAGAGCTGGGGAGGGAGGAAGGGCTACTGCAGATAGTACATCAGATCCAGGTGCCACTTCACTTGGCAATTCTCTTCTGCCCTCCCTAGTCTTGACACTGATCATAGATGTGTCACACAATTTCAGTGGTTCTGGAACCAGTCGATCATATGAAGCCAAGGATAGTCCCACAGCCCTGCCACACTGGCTCTAAAATAATTTCAGGATCCATGCTTCACGTAGATCCACAAATTGTGTTTCCAGAAGCCTATCTCCTAGAATCTAAGACCCAGAAAGAATATGACTGACCAAGAAGGGTAGGATTTGCCAACCAGCCTTTGCCTCTGGGAAGGGGAGCATTACTGCCTGCCCCTTCACATGGAGCCCTGTCATCAGCAGCCTCTATTGGAAGTCAGGGGAGGCTGCCAGTATTGGTCCAGGCATATTTGCAGGAGTACTGCTCATCCTGGGGCTCTACTCTCTGACAGTCTTGCCCCCACCCCAGAGACCAGTGGCACTGCTGCCACACTAAAAAAAAGGTTCAGATGGGTCTAGGGTTACAAAGAAGTGGAGGAGTTTGAAGCACTATCTCTGACTGGAATCCAGAGACCAAAGGCAAAGAGAAGGTATTAAAGATTTTAAAAAAGAGAGAGACCAAGACTTAATACAGCCAGGCAATTCTAGTAGCCAGTACTCAATTCTTAAGTGCCTACCAAATGTGTCCATGCACTGAATTAACAAGGTTCTTTTTCTTTAACCTCAGAGCAGGGATGGTTCCCAGCCGGAGCTGTCCCTCCATAACCCATGGCCCAAGGCTGAGCAGCGTCCCCAGGACCCGCAGAAGAGCTGTTCACATCTCCATCATGGAAGGTGAGCATGAGCTTCTTGAGGTGACCACTGGGGTCCTCCAAGTTGTGATCTGGGACCTTGAAAAGAGGCTAATTTGCATTAGTGATGGCAGCATGTCTCTTGGGGAAAAGGGCCTCCAGTGGCAAGTAGGAGGTTTTATCCAGTGGATGGGAATATTAGCTGGGTACAGGGTAAAGGGGTGTGGGTATCTAAGCAGGAGGGTTGTGGATTTGAGGGTGCTGGGTTAGCCCTTTGGGGGACTTGCATATGTGGGATCTATAGGTTCCATGCAGTTCTGAAATTGCTTTCCATCAAGAGGCTTTTCACGCCCTGTGCGGTGGCTCACACCTGTAATCTCAATACTTTGGGAGGCCTAGATGGGTGGATCACTTGAGGTCAGGAGTTCAAGACCAGCCCGGCCAAAATGGTGAAACCCTGTCTCTACTAAAAATACAAAAACTAGCTGGGCGTGGTGGCACATGACTAATCCCAGCTACTCGGGGGGCTGAGGTAGGAGACTCGCTTGAGCCTGGGATGCAGAGGTTGCAGTGAGCTGAGTTCGTGCCACTGCTCTCCAGCCTGGGTAAAGGAGACTGTGAAAAAAAAAAAGAATTTTTTTAAAAAGGGGCTGGTGCAGTGGCTCACGCCTGTAATCCCAACACTTTGGGAGGTTCACTTCAGGTCTCAGGAGTTTGAGAGCAGCCTGGCCAACATGGTGAAACCCCTTCTCTACTAAAAATACAAAAAATTAGCAGGGCATGGTCGTGGGAGCCTGTAATCCCAGCTACTAGGGAGGCTGAGGTGGGAGAATTGCTTGAACCCGGAAGGCGGAGGTGGAGGCTGCAGTGAGCCCAGATTGCACCACTGCACTCCAGCCTGGGTGACAGAGACTCTGTCTCAAGAAAAAAAAGAGGGTTTCACTTGTTTGCTAAATCTGACCAATCTCCACAGTAAAATTATCAGGATGGCTGAGACTGTTAACCAAGAATTTTCACTTCTTGGTTCCGAAGCATTTCTAGTAGCTGCCACCATGTTTTGCTTCAGCTATAGAAATCTGTCCTGTTGGCTGGGCAGTGGCTCACGCCTGTAGTCCCAGCACTTTGGGAGGCTGAGGTGGGTGGATCACCTAAGGTCAGTAGTTTGAGACCAGCCTGGCCAACATGGTGAAACCCCGTCTCTACTAAAAATACAAAAATTAACCAGGTGTGGTGATGCACGCCTGTAATCCCAGCTACTTGGGGGGTTGAGGCAAGAGGATTGCTTGAACCCAGGAGGCGGAGGTTGCAGTGAGCTGAGATCGTGCCACTGCACTCCAGCCTGGGCAACAGAGTAAGACTCCATCTCAAAAAAGAAAGAAAGAAATTTGTCCTGTTGCTATCTGCATATCTTACCACTGTCTCAGGAAATTCAATATGACGCATCTCCCTCCAGACTCCCTTCCTTTGGAGCAGGCCGAGGTGGGAAGAGAGAGAAATTCTACGTATCTCCACTGAACTAGATACCCCAATAGCTGAGGCCAACAATCTATTCTCTGGGTAGTTAATGCTGTTAGGAGGCGCTCTTGGAATACTGCCCTCTAGCTGCTGTCACTGGCCCAGGTCACCCGGAGGCTGGATACAGGTGTAAAGTTGAGTGCTTTCATTCCCGAAGATGGTGTTTTTTTAGGACCTCAGAAATCTCACACAGCAGGAAACAGCAGAATTGGTTCATACCTGTCTCTCTCCTGGGATTAATGGTGTGGAAGCTGGCAGGACAGCCCTTTGTCCTTTCTGTAAGAATGCTGCTTGGGAATGAAAATGAGTTGCTCACGTTAGGAAGGATATCACTGCTGTTTCCCTGAGATCTAATTTGTGTTTAGGATTTTAGGATGTGTCACTGTGAGTGTGAGATTCCATGTTACCAAAGTCTAGTATGTAACTCCCTATGGTCTAGAGGTTGAGAACCCCGGCTAGACAAACACCATCAAGTTACTTGAGTATCTTCATTGCTCCATTTGTAAAATAGGGACATCTTCCTTGCCCACCCCATTGGTTGCAAGGAAGCTAATATGTGCGGAAGTACTTGAAAGAGACTAAAGCGTTTACAGGCCGGCAGCAAGCACAGTTCAGAGTTCTGATCAGGAAGCCAAGGTCTGACTAGGAGCTCTGCCATGCACTTTCTGGAACAGGTTGTTTTATCTCTGAGCCTAGTTCCCCCACTGCAGAACAGAGCTGGGTGTGGGAGAGTGCCTGTGGACTACCAAGTAGAATCGTTATGCAAAGAATAGAATTATGGATATATGACCATCATGAGACACAGCCTCCTGGTGTTTCCTCCCATCTTAGGCTGACCCGAAGAACTGAGCTTGGCTCTCACTGTCCCTCGGCTCTCTCCGTCCCTCTTTTGGGGTGTACATCTCAGGAAGTAGAATGAACTTCTCTGAGGAAACATAACTTTCTCCCCTCTGTGGCCTTTCTTTCCATCCCTCTGAGGCTGAAGCTAGAGGGTCCATCCCCATCCTCCACAGAGAGCTGGGACAGCTATCCTCCCAAACAAAAGGCTCACCCTAGGGAAGCTAGCACCATGCAGGATGTAAAACAGGAGAGGAGCCTTGTGCATGCCTACTTCCCAGAACAGGGAAGAATGTCCAGGAAACCAGCATTCCCAAAAGAGGGAGGGCTGAGGCTCTCTGTGTAGAGACAAAACTCACTGAGAGTTGCTGCCAAGTAGGGTTAGTAGAACAACTCAGAGGCGGGGAAAACAGTCCTTGTGATCCTGAGACATGCTGAGGCTGACTCAGGTCCCCATTCAGCTCTGGCTTTACCTCCAGCCTCCTCCTCCCATTGCAGCAGCAGGTTCCTTGTCCAAACTATTCCCCCTTGCTGCCAAATGCAAAGAGAGGTACAGTGGGGAGAGGCTGCTGAGGAGTATAGGCCCCCTAGGGCCAGGGCACTTCCTCAAAACCAGCCTCATAGAATGGCACACTTGGTAGGTTACAGCTCAGCAGACTTCCAGGTGCTTCTCACACCCTGTGCCCAAGGCTGCAAGTGGACAAACACAGCCTGTGGCCCTGGTCCCCAGCCCAGGACCCATTAGATGCAGCACAGCGCAGGTAAAACTGACCTGGCCCAAATGAACCTCACAGGCTCAGGGTGAGGAGAGGGAGATGGACATCAGGTTTGGATGTGGAAATAAATAAAAGATTGTAGCAATTAAATGGCTTTATCAGTACAGGGGCTACCAAGCCTGTGGAAGTAAAGAATGGATTAGTTTCCAGGAGGCGAGAGTTCAGGTGCAACGTCTTTCAAGAGGAGGGCTTGCCTTTAAAGGTCCTGACAGGCACTGCTGACCCTAACTGCCCACCCCAACCAGGGAGGGAGGGGCTGCAAGGGATGCGATGAGGGCCTCAGAAGAAGGGCACAACCAACAAAAACCCCAAGGAATTTAGAGGCATTTAAATTGGTTCATGCTCCACCAAAGACTGTCTTTTCTATAGTCCATTTGGCCCATTTAGTATCACAGAGACTACCCTCCTCCCACTTCAGAGCCACCCAGCCCCAAAGCTAGGCTGACCATGCAACTTGGCTGGCACCAGGGCAGGCCTGGACTATATATGGCCTGGATAAAGGCCAATGGCCTTGTAACTTTACATCCTGGATTTTCTGGGACGGTCTTGATTCCCCTTACCCTCTGGGATTGTTCTCTGCCCCCTCTGTCCCTTGCCCTCTGAGAGGTTGGAGCCCTTATCCAGGCCTCAGGGAAAGAGCTGCAGGCCAAGGAAGCATTACTTTTTATGGCTCTAAGTGCTTCTGACTAAATCCAGTCCCCTGATAACGGTGGCCTCTCAGAGCTGCTCCTTCCCTGCAGTTCAGCCTGATGTGAAGCTTGGGGAGGTGACCTTCTCCCTGCAACACGCGAGGCACTGCCAAGGGGCTGCTATGATATGGGATCTGCAGAAATCCTTTGTTCCTAGTTGGCTTTCCATCTTTGCCTCTCTGTATCTCTCCCTGCCTGGCTGGTTTCTCTGAAAAGATCAGCTGGTTTCCACTGAAGAAGTATTTGCCTTCCTGGGCCACCATGGGGAAGAGTCTGATTAAGATTCACACCAGAGTTCGGGTCCAGCTCCGGCTGACTAATCACTGCTTTCGGCCCCTAAGTGTGCGCATCCTGAGGATGGGGCCCCGGCTCCAGGGTAGGGTCCTGACTGCTGTGACCCCCGGGCAAGGGAATCAGCTGGAGCACTTCCAAGGTAAAAAAGACTCTCCTGTTTTGCTGTGCCACTTAGCGCAGATCCTTCCCACGGCACCCATCCCATCTATCCCAAAATAACAGGTTCGATGAAATGGCAGGACAGGTGGTGGCTTTTACAGCAGTGAAAACAGTTTCTAATATAGGACTAACCTGATTGGGAGGGTCACCTTACAGGTGACATCTTCTGTTAAGGGAGGAGACCAACTGATATTTACTGAGCAACTGTATTTGTCAGGCATTCTACTAGAAATGCACATCTAATTGGATGTGGTGGCTCATGCCTGTAATCCCAGCACTTTGGGAGGCTGAGATGGGCAGATCACTTGAGGTCAGGAGATCAGACCAGCCTGGCCAACATGGCGAAACCCCATCTCTACTAAAAATACAAAAATTAGCCGGGCATGGTGGTAGGCGCCTGTAATCCCAGCTACTCGCAGGGCTGAGGTGGGAGAATCACTTGAACCCGGGGGTCGGAGGCTGCAGTGAGCCGAGATTGCACCATTGCACTCCAGCCTGGGCAATGAGATGGAGTGAGATTCCATCTCAAAAAAAAAGAAAAAAAAAAAGAAATGCCTATCTATCCATTATCTTGTTTAATGAGAGCACCAACAGCTCCCAGTATGATGTGGCTCCAGGTGGTCCTCTGACATTTTCCTCTTCTGATATCACAGCATCTGCCTCTCCTTCCCCACAAGCTGAGGGGTGTAATCGTAGGTTAAGCTAAGCTTTTCATACTTTGAAAGATCCTGCAGTCAGAGCTGTCCTCATGAAGGGGCAGGCCTTTGAAAGGGTGGCAGGCGCCCTATGCAATGGGGCTGAGGACTGCCTGGGAAAGGAGCCAAGCAAGCAATATGCTGCAACCAGGGCCTTAAGGTTTCTGCTTTATCAGTGACCCATAACCTGTCCCAAGGTACATATTCCTCAAGCTGCATGTGCAAATGGGGACATCAGGGAGGAATACTGTGGAAGAGAGATCAGAGGAACAGCAAGAGCTCTAGAACAAGGGACAGAGACTCTTAATTTCAGGTTATTTCAAAACAGTTTCTCGGGCAATTAAGACCTAAATCTAAGGTAGATGCTGGCTGTTGATTTAATCCGTCCTGGCCCATGGTTCCATTCCGTGGAATCCGACTACAGTTAAGTCATCACTTAACAGCGTTGACAGGGTCTTTAGAAACTGCAACTTTAAGCAAAATGATGTACAATTAAACTTTTTTTTTTCTCATCAACATTATAACAAAATGGGGCTGGGCATGGTGGCTCACATCTGTAATCCCAGCACAAAAACCTGTCTCTACAAAAAATACAAAAATTAGCTAGGCGTGGTGGCACATGCCTGTAGTCCCAGCTACTCAGGAGGCTGAGGTGGGAGGATCACCTGAGCCTGGGAGGTCGAGGCTGCAGTGAGCCGTGATTGTACCACTGCACTCCAGTCTAGGCAATGGAGTAAGACTGTCTCAAAAAACTAAAGAACTTTAAAAAAATTATAACAAAATGATGCTGAAGAAAACATTGGAGGACCTGCTGTAACATCATTTGGCTTAAAGTCATGGTTTCCAGGAACCTGTTGACAACGTGAGGACTTAATAGATATCATCAGCAGGATCATGAACTAGAAAGCGGCTTGGATTCTATCCTTGGTTTTGCCATTAACTACCAACCACATGACTTCAGATAACCTCTTGCCCTCACTACCTTGTGGAGTTACTGAAAGATAAAATCAAAGTGCTTTAAAAAGATGAAAGCATTATACAAATTTAAGATTTTAGCACAGGGACAAAAAATACAGCTAAGACTATGAGGAGCTTCTGAAAGCAGAGATTGAGAGCTGTGGCAAATGTATGAGCCGTGAGGCAATGGGGAGCGTAACTAGATGGCAGGTGCCCTGCCTTTGCCCCCACCCTCTCTCCCCATTGTCCTACTCATTCATAACCCAGATTCCAGGGCTCATTCCTCTGGAGAATCCTTAACTGTGCCTGTGCCAAGATAGGCTCCACAAGGCTGGTCAGGCAGGCTGCCTGGGTGCAAACGGCCAAGCCATGAGGGAGCCAAGGAAGATGGGACACACTGCTTCTGAAAGGTTACTAACACCTTTTTAAGAGAGACCTTTGGACTGCTTCATGTCCTGGAAGAAGGGGAAAAAAGAGACCCTTTGGGCTTCTGGAGCTAGCCCTGAACCAAAAAACTCCCTAATCAACCTGACTTAGGTAAAACCTTTACTGAGCTGGGAATCTGGTTCAGTCTGGGATTGTCAGGGACTATTTCAGGGCAACAGAAGGGGACTGGCTTTTCTTGTCATAGGTCACAAAGGCAGAGAGAACCACACCAGCATCACCAAGATGGCCAGGAGTGGAAAATGCAGACATTGAGCCTAAAACAAGAAGCCATTTCCTTGGGAGCACTGCGATGGGGGCCGCGCTCACTCACTATATGCCCAAAGCCTCTGGCCTGGGTGGCTGCTGTTCAGTTGAGAGTGTAACCAGCTCCTGTTTTCCCTGCCAGGGCTTGAGTCCTGTGAGAACCTTGGAAAGAGAGAAGAGATAATGGGTAGTTTTAGGGGATAGAATACCCCTTCCTCCTACCAAATGTAAGAGAAATCCACCCCCCCAACAAGGTCTCAAACTGTTTTGTGCTCTGAAGTGTCTAAAGATAGGGGAGCTTTTCAGCCTATTCTAGACCCAGCTCCTTCTCAGAGGAAAAGAGAGGGAGCTGGCCAGGGACTACTCCCATGCCCCCTCAAGAAGAGCAGAGAGAGTTTCTACCCCATCATTCCACAAAGTCAGAACAGCTAGAACGGAGGCTGAAGAGACTGAGAGCAGCTGCAGAAATCCAAAAATATTGACCTTATAAGCTCAAGATGCTGTATGCTGGGTTTTTACAAGGATATTCGGTATTTGATGAAACCCAGTTAGGCAAGACATATTCCCCTTCTCCCCATTCCTACCTCTCTTTTATTAAAAATTTTATAGTTACAGTGTCTATGTTGCCCAGCCTGGTCTTGAACCCTTTGGCTCAAGTGATCCACCTGCCTTGGCCTCCCAAAGTGCTGGGATTACAGATGGGAGCCATCGTGTCTGGCCCATTCCTGCCTCTTAAAGCCCTCCACCCAACAGGCAGACTTGAGACTCAAACCGTGGTCCCAGCTCTGCATCAGGGGTAGTTTGGAATTCAGATTCTTTCAAACTGGGGTAAAAACCAGGCCCAGAGTTCAGAGTTCAACAACAAGCTTCCAAGATGCCGCCCAAAGGAAAAAGTGGTTCTGGAAAAGCGGGGAAAGGGGGTGCAGCCTCTGGGAGTGACAGTGCTGACAAGAAGGCTCAGGGTCCCAAAGGTGGTGGCAATGCAGTAAAGGTCAGACACATTCTATGGGAAAAACATGACAAAATCATGGAAGCCATGGAAAAGTTAAAGTCTGGGATGAGATTCAATGAAGTGGCCACACAATATAGTGAAGATAAAGCCAGGCAAGGGGGCGTCTTGGGTTGGATGACCAGAGGGTCCATGGTGGGACCATTTCAAGAAGCAGCATTTGCCTTGCCTATAAGTGGGATGGATAAGCCTGTGTTTACAGACCCAGCAGTTAAGACAAAATTTGGATATCATATTATGGTTGAAGGAAGAAAATAAAATCATATGAAAGACTGAAAGAAAAAAAAAAAAAAAAAAAAACTAGGCCCAGGACACCAAAGGCAAGAAAGGCAGAATCTTTAACAAATTAGGGGCTGGGTGCGGTGGCTCACACCTATAATCCCAGCACTTTGGGAGGCCAGGAGTTCTAGACCAGCCTGGCCAAAATGGCAAAACCCCGTCTCTACTCAAAATAAAAAAATTAGCTGGGTGTGGTGGCAGACACCTGTATTCCCAGCTACTCAGAAGGCTGAGACACAAGAATTGCTGGAACCCGGGAGGCAGAAGTTATAGTGAGCTGAGATTGCACCACTGCATTCGAACCTGGGCAACAGAGTAAGACTCCATCTCAAAACACACACAAACTAGGCCAAAACCATAAGCAAAAAGCAAAGAAAAACTCTTCTAAAATGGCCACTGTGATTTCTGTGCCTTCTCTTGTTTCATACATACATACATATATATATATATATATATTTTTTTTTTTTTTTTTTTTTTGAGACAGTCTTTCTCTGTTGCTCAGGCTGGAATGCAGTGGTGTGATCTTGGTTTACTGCAGCTTTGACCTCCCAGGCTCAAGCAATCTGCCCCCCTACAAAGTAGCTGGGACAAGAGGCATGCACTACCACACCTGGCTTCCTCCTCGCCCCGAGGCAGAGTCTTGCTCTGTCACCCAGGCTGGAGTGCAGTGGCACGATCTCTGCTAACTGCAACCTCCGCCTCCCAAGTTCAAGCAGTTCTCCTGCCTCCGCCTCCTGAGTAGCTGGGATTACAGGTGCCCGCCACCACACGTGGCTGATTTTTGTATTTTTAGTACAGACGGGGTTTCACATGTTGGCCAGGCTGGTCTCGAACTCCTTACCTCATGATCCGCCCGCCTTGGCCTCCCAAAGTGCTGGAATTACAGGCATGAGCCACCATGCCCAGCCTTTTTCTTTTTTTTAAGATGGAATCTCACTCACTCTGTTGCCGAGGATGGAGTGTAATAGTGCGATCTCAGCTCACTGCAACCTCCGCCTCCCGGGTTCAAGCGATTCTCCTGCTTCAGCCCACCAAGTAGCTGGGATTACAGGCATGTGCCACCAGGCCCGGCTAATTTTTGTATTTTTAGTTGAGATGGGGTTTCACCACGTTGGCCAGGCTGGTCTGGAACTCCTGACCTCAAGCGATCCACCCATCTCGGCCTCCCAAAGTGCTGAGATTACAGGTGTAAGCCACCACACCCAGCCTGTCGTCTTCTCGATATATCAAAATGGAGTGCAGTGGCTACTGCTGCTGGTCATGTGGGTGTGCAGAATGGTACCCAATAAAACACAATGGGTGCTACTGGAAAGCAAAGGGTGCATTGGGACACAGCCTACTCATGTTCCTTTTGCCTTTCTAGGCCTAGAGTCCTTACGGGACAGTGCCCATTCCACACCAGTGCGTTCCACTTCCCATGGGGACACCTTCCTGCCTCACGTGAGAAGCAGCCGGACAGATAGCAATGAGCGAGTAGCTGTGATTGCAGACGAGGCCTACAGCCCTGCAGACAGCGTGCTGCCCACCCCTGTGGCTGAGCACAGCCTGGAGCTGATGTTGCTTTCCCGGCAGATCAATGGAGCCACCTGCAGCATTGAGGAGGAGAAGGAATCTGAAGCCAGCACCCCAACTGCTACAGAGGTGGAGGCCCTTGGGGGAGAGCTGAGGGCCCTGTGTCAGGGGCACAGCGGGCCCGAGGAGGAACAG
Source organism: Pan paniscus (assembly GCF_029289425.2). NCBI lineage: Eukaryota > Metazoa > Chordata > Mammalia > Primates > Hominidae > Pan > Pan paniscus. Next base: position 33,125,854 of record NC_073265.2, on the reverse strand, counting down.
GTGAATAAGTTTGTTCTAAGTGTCCTCCGTTTGCTCCTTGTGACCATGGGACTCCTCTTTGTTTTGCTCCTCCTCCTGATCATCCTTACCGAGTCTGACCTTGACATTGCCTTTTTCCGTGATATCCGCCAGACCCCCGAGTTTGAACAATTCCACTATCAATACTTTTGTCCCCTCAGGCGATGGTTTGCCTGCAAAATCCGCTCAGTGGTGAGCCTGCTCATTGACACCTGAGAAGGCATGACTCCTCCCAAAAACTAGCCAGGTGGACCAAGGAGCCCGGCTACCCATTCCCAGCAATGGGACCCATCGCGGAACCATCGGCACATATACCAAGTCCTCCTCTCATGACTCAAAGTCCACTGCAGCCTAGGAGGGTGTTTCCCAGAAGAAGAAAGGGATAGGCTCATGCCCTGTCTAAACAAACTGGGAAAACTCATTTTCTTCAGAAGTTATTTCAAGAAAGGCTCAGCGACTCTGTTTCTCATCTTTCCAATTTGCAGGATAATTTTTGGTTTTGAATTTTGATTTTTCATAGATGATGTGTATTATTTTGAAGTATCAAATAAAAATAATTTATTTTACTATTACTGATTATTGCAGTAGTATCACCTAGCAGAGGGGACACTAGTTGAAAACTAGAGAGCTGCTGTCCTCTGTATTCTGCAGGAGCTTTTCCTGCTGGTGCCACTGGGTTCCAGTAGACTCATCACTGCAGCCTCAGCAGGGCAGGCCAGGGATCTGGACAATGGGGACTGTTTAGTTTTTTGTTTGTTTTTTTGCCAGCCAGAACTTTTAAAAAAGTAAACATCCATGTAGAATGATTAAATGGAAAGTTGCTTCTTATGATGGTCTGAGTTGGATTTTCTTTTCCTTTTGTTTTTTCAAATCTGAGCAGAGTGGGCATCTGAAGGGACCACCGCTACAGCAACAGCAGCAGCAGGGGTGGGGTAAGTCTGTCCCCTTAGTCTAGAGCCTAGTGGGCATCACCATAGTTTTGTATAATGAAACTAGACTTAACGTGATTTTTTTTTCCGAAGAACCTCAAGACTTTTATAGTGCTCCAGGGGCGTTAAACGAATTCAGTGGTACCAGAGATAGTTCTGTCAGAAATGTTGGACAAAGTGTAGTTAAGAGAAAGCAGAGTTAAGTTACCTGAGAGACTGTTGAGATTTGGATAGCAGTGCTTATTTTATATACACCCCCTTGACCCAAAGACTATTTCAATTTATATTTTAACAACGAAATGTTATTTTCTTAACAATTCATATTTTGTTTTTACTTTATGGATTAAGAAAATAGAGCCTGATGAACTAAACGATGCAAGAAAGAAACTGATCCTGAGAATGAAAAGCTTCAGAAAATAGAATTCCAAGATCAACAGCCTTAGAAGGGACCAGGAAAAGAATCTTTTAAAATAGATTTCTAAGAGATGCCTACAAAACACAGAATGTGACCGTGGCAGAGACCAACACTTAGATGTAGAAATGCTGCCCCCTAGGGTCATCCTCTGCATAAGTTCTAGGAAAGCATCACCATCCTTGCAGAGGGAAGTCCTCGAAGCACGCAGCACAGGCATATGAAGGGCAAGTGTGGGATCCTAGGCCCAAGCTCTTCAACTCTAAAACCAATCACACACAAGATCCTGTTTTCATCTCAGGGAGAGATTTCTAAGTCATCTGGGGCTTGAGGGCTTATTTAAGGGTGGTCAATGGACATATTCCTGGACCCACACAAAAGTAGAGCAGCTGCTGATACCCTAATTGGACAGCCCCAAATGCAGAACAGAACAAGTCACTTGTAGACTTGACCTCCCCTATTTTGTCCCCTGAGATGGTAGAACCATGTCCATGTTTACAATATGACAACTGTGGAATAATTGGGGTTCTTAGGGAGAGATTTGTATAATTTTAAAGACATCCTTTCATCTGGACCAGAGGTCAATCAACTTATGTCAAGTGCTACACAGTAAATATTTTGGTTTAGCACGCCATACTCTGTCACAACTGCTCAATTCTGCCATCACAGCACAAAAACAGCCATAGATAATTTGTAAATGAAGGAACATGGCTGTGTTCCAATAAAACTTTATGAAAACAGTGAGCTGAATTTGGCCTACAGGCCATAATACGCCAATCCTGCTCTAGACAATAAAACTGATCCTTACCAGTATGTTAGCAGAAGAGGGTCAGTCAGCTCTGTTTCCATGCCTGACATGTATCAAAGATCTGGGACCTCTTCCCAGGGGAGGCACCAGCGTTGCTTGTTTAAAGGGTGCTTAAACAACTAACCAGCAAAGAGATGTCTGATGCCAAATGGGCAAGATCAAATACTGGAATGCTAAAACACAGCTGGAATCTAAGAAGGGAAGAGGGCTTCTCTGACCATTTTCATACCAGCAACAATTTAGGCGGAATTATAAACATCTATTTATCGAGTGACAATACAAACCGAAGGAGATCCTAGTAGAGATTAGGGGTCAGTTAAAATCAACTAGCCACTGCCACTTGTCATCTACATAGCAAAGGCTTTATTTAGCACAGGACTAACGTGAAAAGTAGACCCAGAGATGAAAAGGCTGTCAGGAGACAGGGGGCTGGTGTCCACCTGGTATCTACTGTCTTATGCAACATAGAAGATTACCTTTTAGTGTAGTGCTCCTACCTCAGTTTGTAGAATCTGGTGTTTCTATGCAGTGAGTGATAGCCTCAACTCTGACCTTTCATATTCACATTAGAGACAGATGCAGTATTCCATATCCTAGTATGTTCCTTGTGTCTAGAGTTCTAACAGTACAGTAGTCTATGCCATTTCTAACAGCTAAATTTTGCTCTGTAAACAGAAACTTTAGGGTTGTTTTTTTCCAGGGCTCATCCCAGAAAATATGGATAGAAAAGTTTCCTTCAGTTTGCTTTTCAAATAGTGCTTGAATAATAAACCTCCTTTGATTGGTGACTAGTCTTTTTTGGTATATCTCCACCTTTAAAAATTGTTCAAGTTTTTAACCTGGTTATACTGTGTTCTAACATGTCTCTCATTTTCTCTCAAAATTATTTTATCTCATTGTAGAAAAAGCAATGGTTTTCATAGCTTCATCTATCAGGAAATAAAACTCTTACTAAAGAATAGCATACTGCATCTTTAAGCAGTAGAGGGTAAACTACCTGCAAATGTGAATTTCTTAGATACATTTAAAAATATATAGTTGTTAACCTTCTGTGTGCCAAAAACTCTTAAGTTACATTTTCCTTCAAAGCAATGTACTTTTTTCTACATATGCAGTATGTAGTTAGCATAAAATCATTGGTGCCATGAAGATTATTTTTAAACTTAAATAAATATTTAAATATCATGGAAGAGTGGGCTCTTTCTTTAATAATAGCCTGTCTTACTTTTCCTCCCTTAAAGTTACTAACACATAGATAAAAGGATACTGGTGGGATTTACACAGCTGACTACTATTCACTTGGATCATATAACATAATTATTTTGCTTGTATCCACCTATTATCCTTGTCCTTACCCCCAAATAAATACTGTTAGAAACTGAGAAGCGGCCAGGCACAGTGGCTCATGCCTGTAATCCCAGCACTTTGGGAGGCCAAGTCGGGAGGATCACGAGGTCAGGAGTTCAAGACCAGCCCGACCAACGTGGTGAAACCCCCGTCTCTACTAAAAATACAAAAATTAGCCAGGTGTGGTGGCGGGCGCCTGTAATTCCAGCTACTCAGGAGGCTAAGGCAGGAGAATCGCTTGAACCTGGGAGGCGGAGGTTGCAGTGAGCTGAGATCACACCACTACACTCCAGCCTGGGTGACAGAGCAAGACTCCACATCAAAAAAAACAAAAACAAAAACAAAAAAAACTGAGAAGCTATAAATGTAATAATTTTAAAGTGAATTGGATATTTTTCTGATGAGGAAAACCAAGAAGACTAAGTGATTTTCCCAAGATTACATAGTGGTAGAGTCCAAACTAGAACCCAGATTGTCCACCTTCTGGTCTGCTGTTCTTACTCAAGCCTGGAGTAAGTGGGAGCACAGAAAATACTTTCTAAGAAGGAACTACAATGATACCACCACCACATATTTACAAAATATATCCCTATAGCATTATCTCATCTGATTATGTAACCATCACTCTGTGGCTACAGAATTGGAAATGGTCTTCTAAATTCCATGAGGATAAGAGGTGACAATGGGGGCTTGGTCCACTGTGCTAGCTTCTTACCTAATCTTTGTCTTTTCAATTCTGCCTGCCCTCCACTCTCCCATTTCTGTTGCCAGATCATCCTCCTAAACACCAATCAGGCTATGTTACCTCCAAATTTCAGAGGTACCCACTACCTAAAAAATGCTATCTAGCACCCTATCCCCAGCGGAATTTTTTGTTTTTATGACATAAGATTTTGCTTGAAGTGATCCAAAGAGTAAAAAGCACAAGAAACACTGGACCTGGGTGGCTTCCCGTGGCCCTGCCGATTCACAGCAGCCTCCCTTCTGCTGACAGCTTATCAAGAACTACCTGTGCACACACCCCTGTAGGACTCTAGTCCCTACTCCCTCTGCTTTGGGTTCCTCTAGCACAATCTAGCTCCTCTGCACCTGAACACACTTTTGGTTTTAGCTCATGAACAGGTTTCCTCTTCAGACCCCTACGACCTGCTGATGGAATGGAGTAAAACAAGCAAAGCACCCTTTTAATAAATTTCCTCTTGCCCAGTTTCCATTTTGGGGAAAATGTATCATAAAATGTTTTGTTTTTCAGCTCTGTGTAATTGTACTAAATGTTATCTTCCTCATAAATTCTAACTTTTCATTTGAAAATCCAAGTATTTACAGCCAAATAAGTCAAAATACAATCTGCTGTCTTGGTATTTCTAGCCATCAACACCCTACTAAAAAGCAGGGGGAAATGTACTAAGTCAGAAACGACCGCCCAATAGGGCATTGAAGTTTTTGGAATCTGAAGTTAGAGGGCATATATTTCCTCTTCTCAGATTGATTCAGAAGGCATGTGTGTCTTCTCCCCCACCCTACCCCATGTACTGTACATTAGCTGAAAGGATTTAAATCCTTGTATCCATAGCCCTAAGGCTCCCTGTTTTCCTGGAGAACTCCCCTTGCAAAATCTTCTTGGTGGAAAGGAAGCTCAAAGACCAGAATACTAAAATAGGACTTAAGCAACTCAGATTCTATTAATTCCTAATCATTTGTGGTCTCTCCTAGTCTGACCAAGTCTCTGACAACCAAAAATGAGAATTGTCTGCTCCTTCCTTAAAAGTTACATAACAAAAGCCTGGGTATCTTAAAAAAAAAAAAAAAAAAAAAAACTCAAGCGGAATTCAGAGCTTAAGAGATATCATAAAGGCCAAACTTACAGAAAAGGCTTATCCCGAAGGAGGCAATCATAATACACACATAATTACAGAAGCCACACAGCTGTAGCCAAGTCTGTGGGAGAAGTACCTTTCACTACAGATTACACAGTGTAAGAATGTCCCAAGGGAGACAATTTTCTTTTATGTGCTGTCTAGATTTAAACAATTACTCCATTAGAAAGCTTATCGCCAATAAAAAAAAAAAAAGTCCCTACTCATTCTCCTTCCTTCCTGCACTGCCTGAAGATATAACTCTATTAAGTGTAATTGAATATAAATAGCACTGTTTATGAAGCCACAATGGCAAAAGAAACCACAAAAGTGAGGAACATCAAGAATTTGCTAACATTTATTGACGAGCCCAGGCAATTACTGCCAAGTATTCAAAGCTTAAATGATGGTACTAATTTGATTGAGAGTAGTTTTCAGCATCTTTAAAAACAAAAACAAAAACAATTCCCGTAGAACTAACCACTCTAGAACCCATGAGATTAATTGGTATAGAAATGAAAAAGGGAGCCTAAAGCCTTTACGATGTTTCCTGAACAGTTTAATTATAACTCAACCTCACCTAGCTTTTCTTTCCCTTTATAAATTAACATTTCCATCTCACTTGTCAATTCCTCTACTTATATCAACTAGAAAATAGAGAACTATTGCTTATAAACACCTAAACCTATTAAAAAACTAAACCTTTTTACACTTAGATTACAGAGAAGAAAATTATTTAGAAATTGGTTTTCAAGGAAATTGTATATCACTATATTTCTCTGATATACAATTATGGGAAAATATTTCCTCTTAGAATTCAAACATATTGCCAAAGCCATTTACAAGTCTTTCAGTATTTGGCAATGAAGAATAATGAAAAAAGTTGGATAGATGTCACACAGTAATATTAGTAACTGATTTGGCAGCTCCCCTCCCAACAACAAACACATTGAAATTACCATAACTTCTGAAAAGGAAACATTTTCATAAAATACCAAAAGTGGTGAGTATTTCATAATATTCCCCCAAATACAAGTAAGAATGAAGGTATTCACTTAACAGGCTATTGAATTTCCTTTGGACAGTTTAAAGATCGGGACAGGTAAGCCTGGGGCCTTCTTCATTCTAAGCAGTAGCTTTAACTTCTTTATCCATTACCCATGGTACTATAGTAATAAAATATATATATATATATATTTTACATCAGAATACACATAAACATATATACCTAACAAATATATATGCATATGTAACTAAGTTTTACCAAACAATACTTACTCAAATATATTTTCCGTTCTTTACAAATTCTTTCCTTTTCATTTTTTTCAACACCAGTCATTGTCATTTAACTTGATTTCATGTGAAGAGCAAAAACCCAGTCTGAAAAACACAGGTCTGAGGCAATCTTATACTGGAATGCCGGGACCAGGGCAGATCCCAACCCGGTGCTTGGGAGTCCTGCCTGTGTCTCAGGAGCCATCTAGAGTAAAGGGAAAGTACAGACAGACCCAGACCCCGCCCTGGGTAACCAAAGCTGCTCAGCAATTATCTTGGCATTTCACGTAAGACTTAACCTACAGGCAGGGTTCTCAGTTAAAAAAAGTTCTCAGTTAAAAAAATCAAGTTTCAAAATCACTGAGTTAGATTACCTTTCCGGGTCCCCTTCCAGTGTGTGAGTCTAGAAATAAGTATTCATTATAAACTATAAAATAAGCCACAAATCACTATAGAATCAAAACTGTATCATTAGATCACAAAAACTTTAATAGTCAAAGCTTTGTAATTTATAATGTTAGAATTTCTCAACATACTGTCTTGATTACAAGTTCTGATGGCCAGGCATGGTGGCTCATGCCTGTAATTCCAGCACTTTTGGAGGCCGAGGCGGGCAGATCACCTGAGGTCAGGAGCTCGAGACCAGCCTGGCCAACATGATGAAACCCCATCTCTACTAAAAATACAAAAAAAAAAAGCCAGGCGTGGTGGCAGGTGCCTGTAATCCCAGCTACTTAGGAGTCTGAGGCAGGAGAATCGCTTGAACCTGGGAGGCGGAGGTTGCGGTGAGCCAAGATCGCGCTATTGCACTCCAGCCTGGGCAACAAGAGCAAAACTCCATCTCAAAAAAAAAAAAAAAAAGTCCTGACGGCACCTCAGCCTCCCCTCAAATTCCCTCCCCGTCCTGCAGAAGCAACCCTCCAAGACTTCTCCCTTACTAAAAGTACACTCTTCTTATAGTCTTATTAATAAAACAATGTTATATTTGCTAAATGTAACACATTACCACATAAACACACTAAGGCACGCCGATTACTAGGCTCCTTAGACAGTGGTCAATTTGAACAAATTGATGTTCCTAAACCAAAAACTCAGCAGCTTTTTTCATTCATAAAAACATGTATCTTCCCGCTGGAATTACCTCCAGCCAAAATATACCGAGTTGGGTGCATGGCATTGATGGAACACACAGAGACAAGGTATTCTCCACCAAACGAATGCACCCTCTTTCCTGTCTCATGGAAGATTTCTACCCGTCGTGGATGGGCCATGCTGCCAACTATGACACAGTCTTCTTGTTTAGGATCCCACATGGCTTGGAACCTGGTCAGCCATCGCCCAGTGAAAGTGTTGTGCCTAGTGAGGAAAACAATATATTTTTTAAATGAAGTAAGGTTAAATAAGGTAGCACTGGGCAGAGGGTAAAGACGGCATTGCTCCCAAATGCTAGTTTTCTCTGCCAAGTTTCTTCTCATTAAGTTACTGAGTTACCACCAACCTTACCTCATCCTTACAGGACTGAACCTCTGGACAGAGACGATATCCTCCTCATCTAAAAATCTCCCAAAATAAAACATATGGAGCCCTTTATAGTTCCCAAAAGCAAAAACAGAAGTACTGCCCTTTTAGTCGTTTTGCCTTAATATCACTAACAATCCTTTTTCATTAAAGTATGGACTACAGAGAAACACATTTCCCACTGCCACTTAAATGACCCCATCATTAATGAAAATTCTTACCCCCTAGAATAGTCACCCTACATAAATTTTTTAAAAATATACATAATATGGCCAGGCACAGTGGCCCAAGCCTGTCATCCCAGCACTTTGGGAGGCCGAGGCAGGTGGAACACCTGAGGTCAGGAGTTCGAGACCAGCCTGTCCAACACGGCGAAACCCAGTCTACTAACAACACAAAAATTGGCCAGGTACAGTGGCTCACACCTGTAATCCCAGCACTTTGGGAGGCCAAGAGGGTGGATCATTCAAGGTCAGGAGTTCGAGACAGCCTGGCCAACATGGTGAAACCCCGTCTCTACTAAAAATAGGAAAATTAGCTGGCCATGGTGGCGGGTGCCTGTAATCCCAGCTCCTAGGGAGGCTGAGGCCGGAGAATCACTTGAACCCAGGAGATGGAGGCTACAGTGAGCCAAGATTGCACCACTGCATTCCAGCCTGGGCAACAGAGTGAGACTCTGTCTCAAAAAAAATTAAAATAAAAATACAAAAAGTAGCCAGGCATGGTGGTGCTTGCCTGTAATCCCAGCTACTGGGGAGGCTGAGGCAGGAGAATCGCTTGAACCCAGGAGATGGAGGCTACAGTGAGCCGAGATTGCACCACTGCATTCCAGCCTGGGCAACAGAGTGAGATTCTGTCTCAAAAAAAAAAAAAAAATACAAAAATTAGCCAGGCATGGTGGCGCTTGCCTGTAATCCCAGCTACTGGGGAGGCTGAGGCAGAATTGCTTGAACCCGGGAGGTGGAGGTTGCAGCGAGCTGAGATCGCGCCACTGCACTCCAGCCCCCGTGTCAGAGGGAGACTCCATTTCAAAAAATAAAAATTAAAAATTAAAAAAATAAAATAAATATACATAATACTGGCTGGGCACAGTGGCTCATGCCTAAATCCCAGCACTTTGCGGGGCTGAGGAAGGTGGATCATCTGAGGTCAGGAGTTCAAGACCAGCCTGACCAACATGGTGAAATCCCTCTCCACTAAAAATAGGAAAGTTAGCCAGGCATTGTGGCTCATGCCTATAATCCAGCTACTCAGGAGGCTGAGGCACGAGAACTGCTTGAACCCAGGAGGCGGAGGTTGCAGTGAGCCCAGATCATGCCACTGCACTCCAGCTTGGGCAACAAGAGCAAGACTCCGTTTAAAAAAAAAAAGAAAACAAATAATTAAAAAATGGGCAAAAGATCTGAATACACACTTCTCAAAAGACGATATACAAATGGCCAATTATATGAAAATACGTTCAGTATCACTAATCAGTGAAATGCAAGGTAAAACCACAATGAGATACCACCTTACATCTACTAGAATGGCCATTATGAAAACAACAAAAGATAGCAAGTATTGGTAAAGATATGGAGAAGAAGGACCCCTTGTACATTGTTGGTGGAAATGTAAATTGTTGCAGCCATAATGGAAAACAGTATGAGGTTCCTCAAAAAAGTAACAATGGCACTACCATATGATCCAGCAATCCCACTACTGAGAATATATCCAAAGGAAATGAACTATCTATGAGATACCTGTACTCCCACATTCACTCTCACATCTAAGATATGGAATCAACAAATCAATGGATAAATGAATAAAGAAAACATAGTATATACACATAACGGAATACTATTCCACTTAAAACAAGAAAATCCTGTCATGGATGAACCTGGAGACATTATGTTAAGTAAAACAAGCCAGGTACAGAAAGACATATACCACATGACCTCACTCATATGGGGAATATTAAAAAGCTGAGGCTGGTTGAAAGGTAGTAACTTATCTTAATTGATTGTTCACAGTCAACAGATAAAACTCTTTGTTCTACTCTTTCCCACCTTCTCACTACTACACTTGACTAGTCTAAAAAATAATAATAAATAAAAAATAACAAAGTTGTAAGGCCGGGCATGATGGCTCATGCCTGTAATGCCAACACTTCGGGAGGCCCACGTGGGAGGATCGGTTGAGGCCAGGAGTTCCAGACCAGCCTGGGCAACAGCAAGTCCTCATCTCTACAAATAATTTTTTTAACTAGCAGAGCATGGTTGTGTGTGTCTGAAGTCCCATCTACTTGGGAGGCTGAGGCAAGAGGACTGCTCAAGTCCAGGAGATTGAGGCTGAAGTGAGCCATGATCATGCCACCACACTCCATACTGGGCAAGGGAGCGAGACCCTGTTTCTTTTAAAAAAAAAAAAAAAGAGAGGGAAAGGTTTGGGGAGATGTTGGTCAAAAACTATTAAATTTCAGTTAATAGGAGAAATACATTCAAGAGGTCTATTGTACATCAGGATGACTATAGTCAATATATTATATTCTTGAAGATTGCTGACAGATTTTAAGTGTTCTCATCACAAAAAAATGGTAAGTACGTGAGGTAATACATATGTTAATTAGCTTGATTTAGCCATTCCACAATGTATATATTTCAAAACATGTTGTACATGATAAATACACACAATTTTATTAGTCAATTAAAAAATAAGACTGGATGCAGTGGCTCATGTCTGTAATCTCAGCACTTTAGGAGGCCAAGGCAAGCGGATCACTTGAGGCCAGAAGTTCAAAACCAGCCTGGCCAACATGGGAAACCCTGTCTCTACTAAAAAAAATACAAAAATTAGTGGGGCATAGTGGTGCATGCCGGTAGTCCCAGCTACTCAAGAGGTTGAGGCAGGAGAATTGCCTGAACCCAGGAGGCAGAGGCTGCAGTGAGCCGAGATCGTGCCAGTGCACTCCAGCCTGGACAACAGAGCGAGACTCTGTCTCTAAATAAAATAAAATAGGCTGGGCACAGTGGCTCACACTTGTAATCCCAGCACTTTGGGAGGCCAAGGTGGGTGGCCGCTTGAGGTCAAAAGTTAGAGACCAGCCTAACCAATGTGGAGAAACCTCATCTCTACTAAAAATACAGAAATTAGGCTGGGTGTGGTGGCTCACGCCTGTAATCCCAGCACTTTGGGAGGCCGAGGCAGGTGGGTCACGAGGTCAGGAGATGGAGACCATCCTGGCTAACACAGTGAAACCCCGTCTCTACTAAAAATACAAAAAATTCGCCGGGCATGGTGGCAGGCGCCTGTAGTCCCAGCTACTCAGGAGGCTGAGGCAGGAGAATGGCATGAACCAGGGAGGTGGAGCTTGTAGTGAGCCGAGATCGCGAGCCTGCACTCCAGCCTGGACAACAGAGTGAGACTCTGTCTCAAAAAAAAACAAAAAAAACAAAACAAAAAAAAACAGAAATTAGCCAGGCAGGGTGGCGTGCACCTGTAATCCCAGCTTCTTGGGAGGCTGAAGCAGAATTGCTTGAACCCAGGAGGCGGAGGCTGCAGTGAGCCAAGATCATGCCACTGCACTCCAGCCTGGGCTACAAAGTGAGACTCTATCTTAAAAAAAAAATTAAAAAAAAAAAAAAATTGTGGACCTGAAAAAAAAAAAAAAAGAAACTGATAAAATGGAACAAAATGTATGAAGCAACAATCAATGTATATCACACACTATTCGCAACTTCATAAATACTGACAAAGGGGAATATCAAGGAGAAGGCATTGAGTAAAGTTTGATGTAAAATACACACATACAAGGCCGGGCGCCGTGGCTTACGCCTGTAATCCCAGCACTTTGGGAGGCCGAGGCGGGTGGATCACAAGATCAGGAGTTCGAGACCAGCCTGACCAACATGATGAAACCCCGTCGCTACTAAAGATACAAAAAATTAGCTGGGCATAGTGGTGCATGCCTGTAATCCCAGCTACTCAGGAGGCTGAGGCAGGAGAATAGCTTGAACCTAAGAGGTGAAGATTGCAGTGAGCAGAGATCACGCCACTGCACTCCAGCCTAGGCAACAGAGTGACACTCCGTCTCAAAAAAAAAAAAAAAAAAAAAAAATACACAAATACATTCAAAGTAGTTGATGCAAGAGTATAATCAAAGAAATGAAGTGGGAAGATGGGGAAGCCCTCAAGGCCCAGAATAAACAGACACAAATAAACAGACCTTCAGACAGTCTCATCAGCAAGTGAGTAGTTACAGTCTTCTTTAATAAGATAATATGAGTAATTCAGTTCAGAATAGTCATTAACCTTAACCAAAAATAACCTCCCACCTGCAGAGAACAGCTACTGACTACAAGAGACTGAACCTCTACAGACACAGGGAACCTGGAAGCAAGAACCCTTCTGGATAGGAACTAGCAAACTGGGACACTTATAATTTTTGTATTCAAAAATCAGGACTATTACATCTCTTTGACAATCAGATGTCTAATGTATGCACTGCAACAAATAGTTCATAGTAATCCATATCTACATTATTTGGCATATAGAAGCCTACCTGATGGTGGTGAGGAGCGGAATCTTAGAAGATATACAGCTGCTGTCAAAAATTCTGCAAAATAAAGAGAGTAAGACATTCTTCTGTTACTTAAAAACTTTCTGAAATAAATATCAGTGTATTTAACAAGCTTCTCATTAATTCATGGTATGAAATATATAACTGTCACTTAAAAATATGTAGGATCAGGCCGGGTTTAGAGGCCCATGCCTGTAATCCACAGGAGGATCACCTGAGGCCAAGAGTTTGAAACCAACCTGGGCAATACAGTGAGACCCATCTGTACAAAAAATTTAAAAATTATCTGGGCGTGGGGCACATGCCTGTAGTCCGAGCTACTCAGGAGGCTGAGGTGAGAAGATCACTTGAGCCCAGGAGTTTGAGATTACACTAAGCTATGATCACACTACTGCACTCCAGCCTGAGCAACAGAGCGAGAACCTTGTCTACAAAAAAAAAAGAGTAAGATCAGGCGCTAACAAATCTTGGTCAAGATACTAAACAAAAGTTACAAGACGTTTTATAAAATAAGTCAGTGCTTATAGTTTAGCGTAGAAATCATTTGGCTGAGTGTTGTGGCTCATGCCTGTAATCTCAGCACTTTGAGGCCAAGGTGGGAGGATCACTTGAAGCCAGGAGTTTGAGACCAGCCTGGGCAATATAGTGAGACCCTATCACTACAAAAAAAAATTAAAAAAAAAAAAAAAAAAGCCAGGTATGGTGGCACATGCCTCTAGACCCAGCTTCCCACATGGGAAGCTGAGGCAGTAAGATTGCTAGAGCCCGTAAGTTGGCTGGAGCCCAGCACGTCAGGGTTGTAGTGAGCCATGATCATGCCACTGCACTCCAGCCTGGGCAACAAAGAGATACTGTCTCTAAAAAAACATCAATAATGATAAATGAATAGAAATAAAATGCCCATTCTAAAGCGATCATCTGAACTGTAAAACTATATACAAAATTCACAAAAACATGGGACATAAAGGATGTGGCCTGAAAATGTACAAATCACCTAAAAGTACATCTGTGTATCAAGAGCAGTTTCCCTGAGACTCATCAGCTGAAGGCCTGATAGTGTCATTTCCAGACTAAGACCAACCAGCAACAAAGGAGAGGAGTTGTGTTTTGGTTTTCAAGAGACAACGTCTCATTCTGATGCCCAGGCTGAAGTGCAATGGCACCGTCACAGCTCACTAAAGCCTCAACCTCCTAGGCTCAAGTGATCCTCCCGCCTCAGCCTCCCAAGTAGCTGGGACTATAAGTACACACTACCATATCTGGCTAATTTTTTCTGTAGAGACAGGGTCTCTCCTTGGTGCCCAGGCTGGTCTCGAACTCCTGGGCTCAAGTGATCCTCCCACCTCAGCCTCCCGAAATGCTGGGATTATAGGCATAAGCCACTGCACCTGGCCAAAGAGAGGAATTTTTATACAGCAGTTGGAGAGGAGTCTAGAAGCCTCCACTGAGCACTACAGCAGAAGGAAACTAACAGCATCACCACCTCCTTCTCTTCTCCTTGTGCCTAGCTTTTCTAGTGTGGTTTGCTGGCACTAGAGTTTATTGCCTAAATAGATTAGTAGAAAGCCAAACCACTAATAGTTAATATAACAAGAGTAAACTGCAGTGTAAACGAACAGGAACAGAACAAGCAGCTTTTGAGACAAAGGAAACTACATGAGTGGAAACGGGATCCTGGCCTACCATTCCCGGGTGACTCTCTTCCTACAACACCTGGTTAATACTCACAGACTTTGCTAGAAACTAACTAGACACCTGTCACACACTGCAGACCACGCTCTTCCCATCAGGTGGGTTTAAACAGAAACTGGGTGCCATTCTGGAGCCTGGTGAACAGTATACATTCAACTGAATAATATATGAATTCCAAAATCACTTAAGGTAAAACTCTCATAAACTGAAAACTGCTTGAAATTTTAAGCAAAATCAGGGATTCTAAAAGAGAACAAAATAATTTTCCTATGTGATTACACTAATGTTCCCGACATCTTTATTGACACTGTTTTCTGTTTTTTGTTCGATTGGTTTATATTACACTTTAAATCCATTTTTAGGAAGTAGCTATAGAAGGGTACTAAAGCTAAAACCCTAGAACTATAAAACCATATCCAATAGTTTGTATAGAATCCCAGTTTTTGCTCTTTTCTGTCTGCCCATGGTCTGGGGCTCTGCAATTTCCATTCAGCACTTCACTTGCAGAATAGATCCCACTGACCCCAAAGTATGCTAAAATTATCTCCTTTTCAGGATACTACACAGCCTGGTTTCTGGGATTCTTCAGTGCTTAAAGGGAAGCCAGACCATAAACCCCCCAGGGTAGCTACGGACCTTTGCCAGTCTCAAGGAAATTTCCAGGACCCAAAAACCGCTGAAAAGCCATTAAATACAGGTCACCAGTCTTTAGGAACCTAGATATGACTACTAAACAATAACACTAGCAATTTAATAGGGAACAGCAGTAAACAAAGCTTTTGGTTTACTGACACAGTAGCTGTAGACTCTTTAGATTCCTTAAAAACATTTCTGCCTTCCCAATTTACCTCAGATTACAATCGGCACATGTGGTCACCACTCTGTTACCAGTAAGAGGTGAAAAATAGGCGGAAGCAATGCTCTTTGTATGTTCAGTCAAAGAAATCAAAGGCTGACTTCTCCTGGAATTCAATTGCCTTGCATCATAAATATGAGTATCCCTGTAATGGGAGAAACAATGATCAATGTTGCCATAGTACATGTAATGAACCTCTACAACAGGGCTAAACATAAGTTAGACACTCACATACTTGCTATACTGAAGAACATTTAAGACAGAACTCTCAGCCAGGTGTGGTGGCTCAAGTCTGTAATCCCAGCACTTTGGGAGGCGGAGGCAGGTGGATCATCTGAGATCAGGAGTTCGAAACCAGCCTCAACATGGAGAAACCCCGTCTCTACTAAAAATACAAGATTAATGTGGTGGTGCATGCCTGTAATCCCAGCTACTTGGGAGGCTGAGGCAGGAGAATTGCTTGAACCTGGGAGGCGGAGGTTGCAGTGAGCCGAGATCGCGCCATTGCACTCCAGCCTGGGCAACAAGAGCAAAACTCCATTTCAAAAAAAAAAAAAAAGACAGAACTCTCTAAGGCCAGGCATGGTGGCTCACGCCTGTAATCCCAGCACTTTGGGAGGCCAAGGCAGGTGGATCACAGGGTCAGGAGTTCAAGACCAGCCTGGCCAAGACGGTGAGACCCTGTCTCTACTAAAAATACAAACATTAGCTAGGTATGGTACTGCGCGCCTATAATCCCAGCTACTCAGGAGGCTGAAGCAGAAGAATCGCTTGAACCTGGGAGGCGGAGGTTGCAGTGAGCTGAGAGTAAGACTCCATCTCAAAAAAAAAAAAAAAAAAAGACAGAACCCTCTAATACACTTATTAATTTTCCCAAAACTGGTATAGATAACAAGTACAATACTAGACACATCTCAAAACTATAGCAGATACTTGGATCCAGTGTGTACAGAAAGACTTTTTTTTTTTTTTTTTTTGGAGACAAGAGTCTCGCTCTGTCATCCAGGCTGGAGTGCAATGGTGCAATCTTGGCTCACTGCAACTTCCGCCTCCTGTGTTCAAGTGATTCTCCTGCCTCAGCCTCCCAAGTACCTGGGATTACAGGTGCATGCCACCACACCTGGTTAGTTTTTGTATTTTTAGTAGAGACAGGGTCTCACCATATTGGCCAGGCTGGTCTCAAACTCCTGACCTCAAGTGATCTGCCTGCCTCAGCCTCCCAAAGGGCTGGGATTACAGGCATGAGCCACCACGCCCAGCTGTCAAGTTTCTAGTTGGTTTTTCAATCCTTCCAAGAAAAAAGTTAACACAGGCCAACAAGTTATAGGTCACATATAACTTTTTTTTCTGTGAAATTTAAATTTTCTTCTCATAAGAGGCGAATGCATATAATGCCAAGGAAAACAAAAATTTCTTTCAGCTTTTTCACTATTTATCAAATCTAAAAGAATTTTTCATTTTCAAAAAAAATCACTCAAGTCTCAATCAGTATAGAAAGGAAAATTACTTGGCCTTTGGGTATTACAAAAGGAATACCTTTTGTAATATTGTATTACAATATCTTTGACAACCAAACTAAACCATGTAATTGTGACATTAAAAGGTCTAAGTCATAAAGTCTTATAAAGACCATACCTCAATCCGGCAGTGATAAAATACTGTCTATGCACTGGGTGGACATGAACAGTTCTTATTTTTCCCATAGAAGAACTGGTAAGTTTCTCATAAGAAGTTCCAGGTGTCCGTCTATCCACCAGTGACATATTTCCATCCCAGTGTCCTACTATTAAAGTGGAGGCATCTTCTGCCAGGAAGTCGAAGGAGGAAAAGCTACTTCTTTCATTTCTATACACCTAAGAATATAAGTAATAATCAGCTTATATCACACTCTTCTTGCAAAGAAAGCCAAAGCATAAATTCTTTGGTAAAAGGGTTATAAAACACTTTACCCAAATAACCTCATTTATCCTCTCATCATCCCCATCAGATGCACAGGACATAATGGAAACACAATCAGGGTATTTGGGGTTCCATTACCTTCAATATTTATCATTTCTATGTGTTGGGAACATTTCAAGTCCTCTCTTCTGGCTATTTTAAAATATACAATACACTGTTGTTAACTATAGTTACCCTATTCTGCTACTGAACATTAGAACTTATTCCTTCTAACTGAAAATTAAAAAAAAAAAAAAAAGAAGCAAAGGCACTGATCAGCTGTGTCTACAATTAAATGGCCCATCTACCCATGTCAGGGCTACATCCCAAATCTCTCAATCCAATAAACCTCAGTTCCAGATCTACCCTGTGAAACTTAACAGAAAAGAACTGAATCTGAATTCTACCCAATTGAAATTATATTTTAAT
This sequence comes from Pan paniscus, assembly GCF_029289425.2. Taxonomy (NCBI): domain Eukaryota; kingdom Metazoa; phylum Chordata; class Mammalia; order Primates; family Hominidae; genus Pan; species Pan paniscus. Next base: position 33,108,221 of record NC_073265.2, on the reverse strand, counting down.
ATGCAAAGTAACTTTGCCAACCAAGTCCAAGACACACAGCTGAATGCTCACCTACTCTCAGTAGAAGAGTAAATATATACATTTTTTGACAGTTAATCAGGCTACATCTATCAAAATGTTTAATGCTTATACTTTTTGACCCAGTAATTTCACTAAGAGATCTATAAAAATGTCTGCTGCAAGACTGCTTATAATAGCAATAAGAAGCAACATAAATATCCACCAAGAGAGATCTGGTTAAATAAATGATGATCCACCTCTATTTTGAAATACCATGCAATGCTAAAAAGAATAAGGTAGTTTTATAGTATTAACTGTCCAAGATATACTATTAAGTGAAAAGAGTTGCAAAAGGCTATGTATATTAGTATGAAGCCATTAGTATAAAGAAGAGGAGAAAAAAAATGTATAACTATATGCTTGTAAGCATAGGTGTACTTTGTGGAAGCATACTCAAGATATGCAACAACGGTTACTTGTGATAATGGGAATGAAGAACAGGCAGATTTACTTTCATATCTGATTTACTGTAAATATTTTATCATGAGCGTGGTTTTTTTTTTTTGAGACAGAGTCTCACTCTGTTGCCCAGGCTGGAGTACAGTGGCACGATCTCGGCTCAATGCAATCTCCGCCTCCTGGCTTCAAGTGATTCTCCTGCCTCAGCCTCCCAAGTAGCTAAGATTACAGGTGCGTGCCACCATGCCCGACTATATCATGAGCACGTTATTAAGTTTTTAATCACATGTAATCTACAATGCAATGACTTTGGGTTTAGGACTCATGCACATAAAGAATAAAAAATAAATCTTCCTGTCAATTAAGAGGGGATGACCACAATTCTTATTGTTGAATCATGAACTGATTTTTAGTTTTAAAAACAAGTGTTATAAACTAAGAATAAATTAATATGCTAAAGGCATCACAACCTTCACACCCCACAAAAAGACCAATATATACAAATGAAAACTTGGCATACTCAATATATTTAAATGATTAAGAGCAGGGGCTTTGGAGTCACACAAATCCTGGTGTAAATTCTTGTTCTGCCATCTATGTCCTTGAGCAACCTCATAAACCTCTCTGCCTCAGTTTTTTCACCTGTTAAATGCAATAACATTACTCATTTTCTAGGGTGTTATAAGGCTTAATGATGTATATAAAGCACACTCAAGATAGTGCCTAGTATAAGGTAACTGTTTAGTCAGTAGTATCTGAAACAAATTACGAATATATGCAATAGCATGAACGCATCTTAAAACTGTTACTCTAGGTAAAAGCCAGAAACAGAAGTCTACAAATCATATAATTCCAACTGCCTGACATTCAGAAAAAGGCAAAACTATAGGGACAGTAATCACTTCAGTAGTTGCCAGGGATTGCAGGCAGTGGGAGGAGAATGACTACAAAAGGTCATGACGTAATTTTGAGGGAAATGGAAAATTTCTTTTTTTTTTTTTTTTTGAGATGGAGTCTCACTCTGTCACACAGACTAGAGTACAATGGCGCAATCTTGGCTCACTGCAACCTCTGCCTCCTGGGTTCAAGCGATTCTCCCTGGCCTAGCCTTCTGAGTAGCTGGGACTACAGGCGTGAGCCACCATGCCCATCTAATTTTTTGTGTTTTTAGTAGAGATGGGGGTTTCACCATGTTGGCCAGGCTGGTCTCGAACTCCTCACCTCAAGTGATCCACCTGCCTCGGCCTCCCAAAGTGCTGGGATTACAGGCGTGAGCCACTGCGCCCAGCTCTATATCTTGATTATGATAGTTACACATGTGTACACAATTCACCAAAACTCAGAGAATTATACACCTAAAGTGGTAAATTGTACCATATGTAACTTTTTTTTTTTTTTTTGAGAGTCTCCCTCTGTCACCCAGACTGGAGCGCAGTGATGCAATCTCGGCTTACTGGAGCCTCACACTTCCAGGTTCAAGTGATTCTCATGCCTCAGGCCTCCCAAGTAGCTGGGACCACAGGCGCATGCTACCACGCCCAGCTAATTTTTGTATTCTTTTAGAGGTGCGGTTTCACTATGTTGGCCAGGCTGGTCTTGAACTCCTGAGCTCTAGTGATCCACCCTCCTCGGCCTCTGTAAGTGCTGAGATTACAGGTGTGAGCTACTATGCCCAACCTATTCTTTGTATTATTGCAAATAATGCTGGTATGAACATTCCCGTACAAGTTTTTGTGTGGACATGTGCTTTCATTTCTCTTGGGTGTATACCTAGGAGGGATATTGCTAGGTCATATGGTAACTCTGTTTAACATTTAAGGAACTGTCAAACTTTCCCCAACCAACTTTACCATTTCACATACCAATTCTCAAAATATGAGGGTTTCAATTTTTCCACATCATTGCCAACACTTATTACTGGCAAGTATAGTTATCCTAGTGAGTGTAAAGGGGTATCTCATTGTGATTTGCATTTCCCTAATGAATAATGATGCTTAGAATCTTTTCATGTGCTTATTTGCCATTTGTGGGGTTTTTATTTATTTATTTATTTATTTTTGAGACAGAGTCTCGCTCTGTCGCCCAGGCTGGAGTGCAGTGGTGCGATCTCACCTCACTGCAAACTCCACCTCCCGGGTTCAAGCAATTCTGCCTCAGCCTCCCCAGTAGCTGGGACTACAGGTGCCTGCCACCACGCCTGGCTAATTTTTGTATTTTTAGTAGAGATGGGGTTTCACCATGTTGGCCAGGCTGGTCTCAAATTCCTGACCTCAGGTGATCCACCCGCCTCAGCCTCCCAAAGTTCTGGGATTACAGGGGTGAGCCACCGCACCCGGTGCCATTTGTGTTTCTTTAAAGAAATGTTTATTCAGATCCTTTGCCCATTTTTTAATTGGGTTAGCTTTTTTAATTAAGCTATAGGAGTTCTCCACCTATTGTTTTAAAGTCAGGCTTATTGAAATGTAAGTTACAGCCGGGCGTGGTGGCTCATGCCTGTAATACCAGCACTTTGGAAGGCCAAGGTGGGCAGATCACTTGAGCTCAGGAGTTTGAGACCAGCCTGGGCAACATGGCAAAACACCGTCTCTACTAAAAATACAAAAATTAGCCAAGCATGGTGACACATGCCTATAGTTCCAGCTACTCAGGAGGCTTAGGTGGGAGGATCACGTGAGCCTGGGAGGCAGAGGCTGCGGTGAGCCGAGATCAAGCCACTTCACTCCAGCTGGAGTGACAGAGTGAGACCCCCATCTCAAAAAATAAAAATAAGTAAGGCCAGGAGTGGTGGCTCACACCTGTAATCCCAAGACTTTGGGAGGCCAAGGTGGGTGGATCACCTGAGGTCAGGAGTTCAAGACCAGCCTGGCCAACATGGGGAAACCCTGTCTCTACTAAAAATACAAAAATTAGCCAGGTGTGGTGGCACGTGCCTGTAATCCCAGCTACTCAGGAGGATGAGGCAGGAGAATTGCTTGAACCCGGGAGTTGGAGGTTGCAGTGGGCCGAGATTGCACTGCTGCACTGCAGCCTGGGCAACAAGAGCGAGACTCAGTTTCAAAAATAAATATATAAAGAAAGAATAGAAACACAAACGTTCATCAACTGATGAACAGATGAATAAAATGTGGAATACCCATACAATGGCATATTATGCAGCCATAAAAAGGAATGAAGTACTGATACACGGCTACAACATGAATGAACTCTGAATACATTTTGTTAAAGAAACCAGTCACAAAAGACCACAAATTGTATGATTTCATTTACATGAAATGTCCAGAATAGGCAAATCTGACCACACACAGTGGCTCACGCTGTAATCCCAGCACTTTGGGAGGCTGAGGCGGGTGGATTACAAGGTCAGGAGTTCGAGACCAGCCTGGTCAACACGGTGAAACCCCGTCCCTACTAAAAATACAAAAATTAGCTTGGCATGGTGGCATGCGCCTGTAGTCCCAGCTACTCAGGAGGCTGAGGCAGGAGAATCACTTGAACCTGGGAGGCGGAGCTTGCAGTGAGCCAAGATCGCACCACTGCACTCCAGCCTGGGCGACAGAGTGAGACTCCATCTCTACAACAACAACAACAACAACAACAACAAATTACCCGGGCGTGATGATGGGTGCCTGTAATCCCTGCTACTCAGGAGGCTGAGGCAGAAGAATTGCTTGAACCTGGGAGGCAGAAGTTGCAGTGAGCCGAGATCTCGCCACTGCACTCCAGCCTACGTGACGAGAGTGAAACTCCGTCTCAAAAAAAATAAAATAAAAAAGTTCAACTTATAAGACTTATCTTATTGAGGCAATCTGATACAGTTAAGCAAATCTGAAAGTTCATTTCAAATGACATGTTTGTTTTAAACATTAAGTAGAAGATGTCTTATTTTGAGAGAGGGTCTCACTCTGTCACCCAGGCTGAAGTGCAATGATGTATGTGATCACGGCTTTACTACAGCCTCAATCTCCTGGGCTCAAGCAATCCTCACACCTCAGCCTCCTGAGTAGCTGTGACTACAGGCACATGCCACCACACCAAGCTAATTTTTTTTAGAGACAAGGTCTTACTATGTTGCCCAGGCTGATCTTGAACTCCTGGGCTCAAGTGATTCTCCCACCTCAGCCTCCTGAGTAGCTGAGACTACAGGCACACATCACCAAGCTCAGCTAATATCTTTTATTTTTTGTAGAGACAAGGTCTCGCCATGTTGCCCAGGCTGGTCTGGAACTCCTGGCCTGAAGTGAGCCTCCCACCTTGGCTTCCCAAAGTGCTGAGATTACAAGCATGAGCCACCACACCCAGCTAAATACAAGTCTTATGCCTAAAAATAGAAGAGTAAGTTATTTTAGTTAAAAGCTTTGGGAGAGAAAAAAATAAGAAATTTAACAAGCGCAAACACATACTATGTGCCAGGCTCTCTTCTAAGTACTTTATCTGCATAAGCTCATTAAATTCTCATGACAACCCTGTAAGGTCAGTCCTGTTAAATCCCATTTCACAGCTAAGGAAAGTGAGGCACAACAAGGTTAAGCAACTTGTCAAGGTCACACAACTAGTAACAGATGATCTGGGATTTGAACTTAGGCAGCGTAGTTCTCAAAGTCCTTCTGCTATACCACTTCTCCCAATTGGTATAATAATTATTCATGTGGCATTTCGAAGAATCTAGAATATCATCTGAAGTCAGCACGTAAACACATTAACATTTACCTCTTCAAAAATAGCCCTGGAAAAATCCCCACAGCGTAACGTGCCATCATAGCTCAGTGACAGTATGTGGGCCGGATTGGCGGGTGAGAAGTAAAGACAGCTAACTGGCTGACTATGGGGATGAAAAACATAAACTCCATCTTCTTTAGGTTGCTGGGTCTGGAAGAGAGTTGGGGGAAAGGGGAGAGAGAAAAAAACTAGTGAAAAATAGTGATTTTTGCTATGCTATTATGTCATTAAAGAATTTACACTGGATTATATTCAGTCTTTTCTTAGTCTATAATTGTAACCACTCTCCCCGTCACAAAGTCAGAATGAGAAACTTTATCTTGTCATTAACTTTTTTCTAGTTTTCAATCCAACAATACCAAGTCACACTAATTTTAACAGTGACCAGCTTTCTGTAACTAACAAAATAGTTTATATATTACTGTCAGTTTATAAAATCCTCAGGAAATGAGAAATCTACTCTATTTCACACATGGTATAATTGCTAACTAAAACAGTATCAGTACCTTACCACTTTGCTTCTGCAGCAGGCTTCTTCTGTATAATATTAACTTACTCATTCTCAGTGTAATTTTCATAAGGTATTTGGTCCTGGGACAAAGATAATGGTTTTAAACATACTTTGTCCTCTAAATGCACCATAAAAATGGCTGGGTGCGGTGGCTCACGCCTGTAATCCTAGCACTTTGGGAGGCCAAGGCGGGCGGATCACGAGGTCAGGAGATCGAGACCATCCTGGCTATCATGGTGAAACTCCATCTCCACTAAAAATACAAAAAACTAGCCGGGCATGGTGGCCAGCACCTGTAGTCCCAGCTACTCGGGAGGCTGACGCAGGAGAATGGCATGAACCCGGGAGGTGGAGCTTGCAGTGAGCCGACATCTCACCACTGCACTCCAGCCTGGGTGATAGAGCAAGACTCTGTCTCAAAAAATAAAATAAAATAAAATAAAATAAAATAAAATAAAATAAAATAAAAACACCATAAAAATGCATGTATTTGAATTTCCATATTAATATACCTACTCCTAAGGACTATCCTTTCCACAACTGGATTGCCAGCTCCTGAGAAGTCGCTTTTCAGAACAAGTTATGTTTCTATGCCATATGGCATATTATGAACCAAAGAATCACCTCTAAATCTGGCTTACTCTACTCTGAAATGGTCAAGCATTTTTGTTTCTTTTTTAAATTTTAAAATGGAGAGAAGTATTCTTTAAAAGAAAAAAAAAAGAGAAAAAATTATTATAATCACACATACTCTTCCTGTTACCAGAGTTAGAAACTACTGACATATTTGTTTATAGCATTTGTTTTCTAGAAAAATAAAATTTTCTCTTGGTATAAAGAACTCAAACAATGCAGAAATGTACAAAGATGGAAGTTTTAAAAAAAATCACCCCAGGCCAGGCGCGGTGGCTCACCTGTAATCCCAGCACTCTGGGAGGCTGAGGTGGGTGGATCACGAGGTCAGGAATTCAAGACCAGCCTGGCCAAGATGGTGAAACCCCATCTCTACTAAAAATACAAAAATTAGCCGGGCGTGGTGGCAGACACCTGTAATTCCAGCTACTCAGGAGGCTGAGGCAGAGAATTGCTTGAACCGGGGAGGCAGAGGTTGCAGTGAGCCAAGATTGCACCACTGAACTCCAGCCTGGGCGACAAAGCGAGACTCCGTCTCAAAAAAAAAAATCATTCCAAATCTAAAATTAACCAAAATTATCATTGAAACACTGAGATTATAGACATCTTTATAGTTAAATTTAATGTGATTTAAAACGGCATATACAGCATGGTCCTTTTTTAAAATTTCTTCTCTATCATTCTATCTGTATAGGTACACATAAATCTGTCAAAATAATATAAGAAAATGAAGCTAAAGGAATTTTTGAATTTCAAGTATTTACAGAGACATTATCTTCTACAATGGCAAAAGTATAAAAAAAAAAGCAATTGTAGTCATTATGCTTTTTATTTTTTAAACTGTTAATTTTAGATAATTTATATTGATTTGAGAATATTATTCTCACCCTTCCTCCAACAGTCTTTTTTTTTTTTTTTTTTTTGAGATGAAGTCTCACTCTGTCACCCAGGCTTGAGTGCAGTGGCACGATCTCAGCTCACTGCAACCTCCACCTCCCAGGTTCAAGCGATTCTCCTGTCTCAGCCTCCTGAGTCGCTGGGATTACAGGCACCCACCACCATGCTTGGCTAATTTTTGTATTTTTAGTGGAGACGGGGTTTCACCATGTTCAGACAGCAGGTAATCTGAAATGCAGTTTTTTTGGCCTCAAAAAAAAAAAAAAAAAAAGTCTCAACTCTGTCGCCCAGGCTGGAGTGCAGTGGTGCAATGCCGGCTCACTGCAACCTCTGCCTCCCGGGTTCAAGCAATTCTCCTGCCTTAGTTTCCCAAGTGGCTGGGATTACAGGTGCACATCACCATACCCAGCTAATTTTGTATTTTTAGTAGAGACAGGGTTTCACCATGTTAGTTAGCCAGGCTGATCTTGAACTCGACCTCAGGTGATTCACCTGCCTCAGCCTCCCAAAGTGTTGGGATTACAGGCATGAGCCACTGTGCCCGGCCTTGTTCATTATTTTATACCAGGATTCATACCACCTACTTGTATGGCGGTGGAGGGTGTTAGCACTCCCGTGGGCCAAGAAAACTTCCTTTGAAGACAATCAGTTCTACTACTCACTGTCCCTACTTCTTCTATTTTTCCTGATTTCACCCCAGCAACTATTTCCCCATTCCTCATTCAAAAGAGGAAAAATCAGAATACCCAATGTGCTTCTCTCTACTTTTGATAATATAGAAAATTCTCAAGATTTGGTCAATTTACCAGTATAGATTCTGCACACGGGGCAGGGCAGAAGCTAAATTATGCTGTCTCCTAGCTCTGCTACAGATTTGTTTCTCTCCTTGGTAGCTAGTTTTTGAAGTATACTACATTAGGTTCTGCTTCTTTCTTATTGCAGTAAGTGAATTTTTTTTCTTTTTTTAAGATAGGGTCTCACTCTGTCAATCCAGCCTGGAGTACAGTGGCACAATCATGGCTCACTGCAGCCTCAACCTCCTTGAGCTCAGGTGATCTTCCCAGCTCAACTTCCTGAGTAGCTGGGACTAATGGCACACACCACTACATCCAGCTTTTTTTTTTTTTTTTTTTTTTTTTAAGAGACGGGCATCTCACTATGTCACCTAGGCAGGTCTCGAATTAGTGGGCTTAAGCCATCCTCCTGCCTTGACTTCCCAAAGCGCTGGAATTACAGGCATGAGCCACTGCACCCAGCCAGCATGAGGGATCTTATAGGGATGATGAAAATGTTCTAAAACCAGACTATGATAATTAAACAACTGAGTAAACTTATTAAAAACCACTGAGGCCAGACGCAGTGGCTCACGCCTGTAATCCCAGCTCTGGGAGGCCGAAGCAGGTGAAAATCACTTGAGGTCAGGAGTTCCAGATCAGCCTGGTCAACATGGAGAAGCCTCATCTCTACAAAAAATACGAAAATTAGGCTGGGCACGGTGACTCATTCGTGTAAACCCAGCACTTTGGGAGGCCGAGGTGGGTGGATTACAAGGTCAGGAGTTCAAGACCAGCCTGGCCAAGATGGTAAAACCCCATCTCTACTAAAAAAACAAAAAAATTAGCCAGGCGTGGTAGCGGACGCCTGTAATCCCAGCCACTTGGGAGGCTGAGGCAGAGAACTGCTTGAACCCAGGAGGCGGAGGTTGCAGTGAGCAGAGATCACGCCACTGCATGCCAGCCTGGGCAACAGAGCAAGACTCATCTCAAAAAAAAAAAAAAAATTAGCCAGGTGTGGCAGCGAGCGCCTATAATCCCAGATACTCAGGAGGCTGAGGCAGGAGAATCACCTGAACCCAGGAGGCAGAGATTGCAGTGAGCCAGGATCACACCACAGCATTCCAGCCTGGGTGACAGAGCAAGATTCCCACCTCAAAAAAAAAGAAAAAAAAGCATTGAATTTTACATTTTTTAAATAGGATTTTATGATAGGTAAATTATTACCTCAATGAAGCCATTTTTTAAAAAAACTGGGGAAATTGTGAGCACAGGATAGACAAGGTAATATTGCTTTTAGACTTGTTAAATCTGTTAATGAGATTGCCAAATGTCCTGGAAAATTAGGTTGATGGAGATACTGGACTACAGAGACCTAGTAATATAGATTTTTTTTTTTTTTTTTGAGGTGGCGTTTTGCTCTTGTTTCCCAGGCTGGAGTGCAATGGCGCCATCTCGGCTCACTGCAACCTCCGTCTCCTGTGTTCAAGCAAATCTCCTGCCTCAGCCTCCCAAGTAGCTGGGATTACAGGCATGTGCCACCATGCCCGGCTAATTTTGTATCTTTAGTAGAGATGGGATTTCATCATGTTGGTCAGGCTGGTCTCGAACTCCAGACCTCAGGTGATCCGCCAAACCTTGGCATCCCAAAGTGCTGGGATTACAGGTGTGAGCCACCGCGTCCGGCTGTAATACAGATTTTTGGAGTCATCATGAAAGATATGAAAAAAGGATTTTTATGTATGTCTTAAATCTATACAGATCAACTCATCCAAAAAAAACCTTCATTTAATCATGCTAATTTTCAATTTTTCCTTTCCAAAATTCTTCAAAAAGTAGTCTCAGATGGGTGTGGTGGCTCACACCTGTAATCCCAGCACTTTGGGAAGCTGAAGCAGGTGGAGTGCTTGAGCTCAGGAGTTTGAGATGAGCCTAGGCAACATAGTGAGACCCATCTCTACAAAAAGTTAAAAAATTAGCCAGGTGTGGTGGCACATGACCGTAGTCCCAGCTACGCAGGAAGCTGAGGTGGAGAATTGCTTGACCCTGGGAAGTTGAGGCTGCAGTGAGCTATGATCATGCCACTGCACTCCAGCCTGGGCAACAGAGTGGGACCGTATCTCAGGGGCGGGAAAAAAAAAAAAAAAGTCTCTATCCAATGCTTCTCCAGTTCTTTCATTACCCCCATACTTCCTTAATCTCCTAAAGCCTTTGTTCCTTACTTACCTCATTGTCAAAGCTATTCTCTCAACTCACTAATGGTACCCTATTTTCAAAATCAATGGCCTTTTCTCCATTCTTTTAACTTCTCTGCAAAAGGCTCTGTCAACCTCCCATCCTTGAAACTCATCTCTTGGCTTCCAAAACATACTATTCTGATCTTCTTCCCACTTTTTTGCTTCAGTTTTCTTTGCTAAATCCTATCACCTCCTATCCCCACTCACATCTTATCAAAATAAGGGAGAATCATCTATGATCCCAAAATAAGAACTTGGTTTCTGTCTTCAGACTTGCAAATTTTGTTTATAAACCCCAACCAACTTCAAGTCACCACTATTTCTTCACCTTCATTAATTGTCCTTATGGCATTTTTCATGTCTTTGGTCTTCTCCCCCAATAAGAAAATAAATTCAGAGAACATTAACTTGACGTTTCTCAATTTTGTAATAACAGACAGTATTTCATGCAGAATTATATGCACAATGAATGGAACTCAGTATCTATTTCTGACTCATCAAAGATAACTAAAATCATTCCAAAGCAGGTCCCTGGGAAGATATTTTGATACAGCTTAGAAACTGTTTCTTAGTCCATTTGGGATGCTAAAACAACATACCATAAACTGAGTGGCTTATCAACAGCAGCATTTTATTTCTCACAGTCCTGGTGACTAGGAAGACCAAGATCAAGCTTCCAGTTCATTCAGTGTCTGGTAAGGGCCTACTTTCTGGTTCATAGTTGGTGCCTTCTAGCTGTGTCCTCATATGGTAGAAGGGACAGTTGTCTCTCTTGGGTTTCTTTTATAAGGGCACTAATCTTATTCATGACCTAATCACCTCCCAAAGGTCCTACCTCCTAATACCATAGGGATTAGTATTTCAACATATGAATTTTGGGGAAGACAAAAACATTCAGACCATAGCAGACCATATTTTAAACACAACTAGAAAACTAAACTTCGGGCTGGGCGCCGTGGCTCATGCCTGTAATCCCAGCACTTTGGGAGGCCAAGGCAGGCAGATCACGAGGTCAGGAGATCAAGACCATGGGGAAACCCCACCTCTACTAAAAATAGAAAAAATTAGCCGGGCATGGTGGCAGGCGCCTGTAGTCCCAGCTACTCGGGAGGTTGAGGCAAGAGAATGGCGTGAACCTGGGAGGCGGAGCTTGCAGTGAGCCGAGATCACACCACTGCACTCCAGCCTGGGCAACAGAGCAAGACTCCCTCTCCAAAAAAAGAAAACTAAACTTTGATCTTTTTTTTTTTTTTTTTACACAGAGTCTCGCTCTGTCGCCCAGGCTGGAGTGCAGTGGTGCGATCTCGGCTCACTGCAAGCTCCCCCTCCCAGGTTCACGCCATTCTCCTGCCTCAGCCTCCCGAGTAGCTGGGACTACAGGCGCCTGCCACCACGCCTGGCTAATTTGTTCTATTTTTAGTAGAGATGGGGTTTTTTAGTAGAGACGGGGTTTCACTGTGTTAGCCAGGACTGTCTCGATCTCCTGACTTCGTGATCCACCTGCCTCGGCCTCCCAAAGTGCTGGGATTACAGGCGTGAGCCACCGCTCCCAGCCCTTTTTTTTTTTTTTTTTGAGACGGAGTCTTACTCTATCACCCAGGCTGGATGGCACAGTGTCGACTCACTCCAACCTCCGTCTCCTGGGTTCAGGCAATTCTCCTGCCTCAGCCTCCTGAGTAGCTGGGATTACAGGCACCTACCACCACGCCCAGCTAATTTTTGTATTTTTTTACTACAGACGGGGTTTCACCATGTTGGCCAGGCTGGTCTCGAACTCCTGACCTCAGGTGATCCGACCGCCTCAGCCTCTCAAAGTGCTGGCATTACAGGCGTGACCCACCGGGCCCGGCCACTTTAAATGTATATGTGAAAAGATCACATAAAGTGTAACAAAGTTTTCTGGCAGTTAATTTATGACCAGATGGTTAATGATATTCAAGCTAAAAATATTAAAGTTCTATAAAGCAAATTTAAATTCTTCCAGATTTCTAAAATTTGGAATCATAAAGCATCATATAGCCCAAAACTGTAAGTCTCACGCAACATTTATAAACACATGGCTCTAGCCTATTCTCTTCCAGACTATTTGCTTTAGTCAAACTATAATATATTCAAGAAATTTAATAACTTACCAAATCACAAAGTCCAACTTGCCCAAATTTGGCCCCAACTGCTACCAAAGTTCTAGTTTCCGATGGATGGAGAGCCATAGAGAATACTGGGCCTGTGGTAACTTTGTAAACGGTATCTTCACTAATGACCATGCCATTTAAATTGGCTTTGTAGCTAAGAAAATTACAAAGTTAAATTTTGTAAGTAAAACCAATCTCAATAGTCAAAATAAGTAAAAGATTATTCAAAAAGAAAAATCACAATTAGCAAATAAATATGGGAACTATTCAATCTCCTGGTAACCAAGGAAATCAAATTAAGCAATATTCTTTCACTTTTTAAATTACCCTTGATAATTTTAATAACACCAAAAGCTGGTAGGCTGCAGTTAAATACACATACTCACACATATTGCTAGTGGAAGAGTAAGTTCATATAAAATGTTCAGAAGAAAAAAAAAGACCTTTGAGCAACAATTCGGCAATGTGTACTAAAAGCCATAAAAATGTTCACAATATTTGATGCATTAATCTCACTTCTGGAAATCTAACCTAAAGAAATAATCCACTATCATATCCATATACTTCAACAAACACATACACAAACACACAAAGCTAAATGGAAAACAACCGCAAATACCAAGCAGGTAGGAGGAGAAGTGAACTCCTTCTACTCAATGGAATATTTTATAATTATTCAATAATTTTAAAGACTCTAGTAACATGCAACCACAAATGAAAAAAAACATAACGCAGGCCAGGCACACTGGCTCACACCTGTAATCCCAGCACTTTGGGAGTCCAAGGCAGACAGCTCACTTGAGCCCAGGTGTTCAAGACCAACCTGGGCAACACAGCAAAATCTCATCTCTACAAATACAAAAATTAGTGAGATGTGATGGTGCACGCCTGTAGTCCAAGCTACTTGGGAGGCTGAGGTGGGAGGATCATTTGAGCCCAGGAAGCGAAGGTTGCAATGAGCCAAGATAGTGCCACTGCACTGCAGCCTAAGCGATAGAGGGAGACCTTATCTCAAAAAACAAAAAAAAGAAAAAGAAAAAGAAAAAAGTGTAATGCAAAATTGTATATACATTACAACATATAGTAAAAATGTATGTGGATTCACTCATTTATTCAACATTGAACATATATTATGTGCCAGGCACTGTTCTGGTTATTGAAATAGAATTCTTGCTTATATCCTAGTGGTATTGTATATGAAGCTTATATCCTAGTGGTATTGTATATGGCAACACTTGTGAGGAAATACACAAAAACAACAGTTGTTAGGGTGGAAACATTTCATCTCACTTTCAAAATTCCCTAAAATGGTGTATAGTCTTTATAACTCAAACATCTCAAAAAATATAAAAGAAACACAAGGAATTTCAACTTACCTTTTAATGCTAGATAATCCCTTCTCAGTGTTCTTACTACTTGGCTGAAACATTGGGAGAGATGAAAGAACTAAGTTAATATGTATATATTTTTACATATATATATATTTCCTTAACAGATGATTCTAAAGGCTATTAGCCTTCCCAAGTGATACCTTGCTCATTCCTGTCCATGTCTGCAGAAATCCTTTAAATCGTTCATTGTTGTCTTGATTTTCAGAAGTCATTTCTAAAGGCCCAGGAGGTAACAAAGGCTGTTATAAAAAATAAAAAGTTATTTGTTGGGCTCCCTGCCCTAGAATGTAAACACAAGGAGGGCAAGGGTATTTGTCTGTTTTCCCCACAACTTCACTTTCAACATCAACAGTAATGGTGGCATATCGTGGACATTCAAAATAATTGTTCAATAAATGAATGCCAGGTACCCTATAAAGTAATAATAACATGTATTATATCATTTAATCCTCTCAACAACCTAGCAAATGAGGTATCACATTTTAAAGACAGTGGATTGAAACTTAGAGACTGTAATCCCAGCACTTTGGCAGGCCGAGGCAGGCGGATCACAAGGTCAGGAGTTCGAGACCAGCCTGGCCAATATGGTGAAATCCCATCTCTACTAAAAATACAAAAATTTGCTGGGCGTGGTGGCAGGCACCTGTAATCCCAGCAACTCAGGAGGCTGAGGCAGGAGAATCGTGTGAACCCAGGTGTTGGAGGTTGCAGTGAGCCAAGACTGCGCTATTGCACTCCAGCCTGGGCAACAGGGCAAGACTCCATCTCAAAAAAGAACAAAAAACAAAAACAAAAAAACCCCAGAAACTTAAGAGGAGTTAACTTGCCCAAAGTCACACAGCCAATAACTGGAGAAGCTAAGAATTGACTCAGATTATCTTAACTCATTACTCAGTATTATACCTACATTAGTATTTTTTTAAACAGTTTGTAACCAATTAGTGGGTGAGAAATCATGTTAATATGTCACAACTAGCAATTTGTTGTAGTGAATGAGAATAGAATAGAAATACCAGGCCAGGTACATGGCTCACACCTGTGATCCCAGCACTTTGGGAGGCTGAGGCAGGCAAATAGCTTGAGGCCAGAAGTTCCAGACCAGCCTGGCCAACATGGCGAAACCCCATTTCTACTAAAACTACAAAAATTAGCCATGCGTGGGCCGGGCGCAGTGGCTCATACCTGTAATCCTAGCATTTTGGGAGGCCGAGGCGGGCGGATCATGAGGTCAGATTGAGACCATCCTGGCTAACGCAGTGAAACCCCGTCTCTACTAAAAATACAAAAAAATTAGCCGGGCGTGGTGGCAGGTGCCTATAGTCCCAGCAGAGGCTGAGCCAGGAGAATGGCATGAACCTGGGATGCAGAGCTTACAGTGAGCCAAAATCACAGCACCGCACTCCAGCCTGGGCAACAGATTGAGACTCCATCTCAAAAAAAAAAAAAAATTAGCCAGGCATGGTGGCACACACCTGTAGTCCCAGCTACTCTGGAGGCTGAGGCATGAGAATCACTTGAACCCGGGAGGCGGAGGTTGCAGTGAACTGAGATTGTGCCACTGCACTCCAGCCTGGGTGACAGAGGGAGACTGTCTCAAAAAGAAAAAAAAAAAGAAATACCAAAGTGCACCACATGTAGTAAGTGTCGTTTGACAAACTGTGGTTTCAGTTGCATATATGTGTGATAGTTACAATGTAAATAAATATATATATATTTTTTAAATTAATGTCTCAAGTGATGCTCCCACCTCAGCCTCCTGAGGAGCTGGGACTACAGGCACATGTCACCACACCCAGCTGATTTTTGTATTTTTTTTTGTAAGAACAGGGTCTCTTGATGTTGCCTAGGCTGGTCTCAAACTTCTGGGTTCAAGCGATCCTCCTGCCTCAGCCTCCCAAAGTGCTGGGATTACAGGCATGAACCACTACACCTGGCCATAAATATATTTCTTGTGGGCTGAGGCTTCAAAAAAATTTGAAGCTACTCTTCTATGCTGCTTCCCATAACACCTAGATTTGCAATTTGCTCCCAAAACACCAGCCTAATTAGTGCTATCTTCCTATTTACAATTAAACACTTACATATAAAGTATTAAAAATAGGTGTTCTTGAATAAAAAGTATTTAGAAAATGTTTGCTAAATAAAACTCTACTCACTAAAACTACACATTATCACGTATTATTTATTAACATTAATAACTATATTCTATTGATTACTAAGCCCCTAATATGTGAGAAACTTTATAGATATGATTTCATTTATCTTTACAGTAGCTCTTTGAGGTTTTTTTTTTTTAACTGACATAAAATTGTACATAGTTACTGAGGGTTCTATTATTGCTGACTTTTTTTTAATGGAGAAACAAT
The DNA here is from genome assembly GCF_029289425.2 of Pan paniscus. Taxonomy (NCBI): domain Eukaryota; kingdom Metazoa; phylum Chordata; class Mammalia; order Primates; family Hominidae; genus Pan; species Pan paniscus. The sequence goes on along the minus strand of NC_073265.2, from coordinate 33,092,106 downwards.
CAGAAAGGTTAATTAACTCACCCACAATCCTACAGCAGGTAAGTCCTGCAGAAATACAGAATCCAATACAGTCTTTACGACTTCGAAATCTTACTCATTAAACCGTACAAATGGGCCGGGCACAGTGGCTCACACCTGTAATCCCAGCACTTTGGGAGGCCGAGGCAGGCAGACCACTTCAGGTCAGGAGTTCAAGACCAGCCTGGCCAGCATGGTGAAACCCCGTCTCTACCAAAAATAAAAAAAATCAGCCAGGTATGGTGGCATGTGCCTGTAATCCCAGCTATTCGGGAGGCTGAGGCAGGAGAATCGCTTGAACACGGGAGGAGGGGGTTGCAGTGAGGCAAGATCATGCCACTGCACTCCAGTCTGGGCGACAGAGTGAGACTCCATCTCAAAAAAACAAAACAAAACCATACAACATTCAAGTATTAATGAAATATAAAATTAAACATAATTTAATGAACTTTTAGTCTAGTTTCAACACTTCAAATTTTTCAGTATTTTATTACATTAAAATATTATATTTGCACATTTTCTTACAGTTTCATCTGCTACTAATGTCGGCGGTGTTGGGGCTGCTGGTAATGAAACTCCCGAAGGATCAACTTTCAGTAATCGCATTGACCTTCTACATCCAATCCCATTTTCTCTCTTAGGCTTCTTTCTAAAGGAGTGGAGAAAAACTCATGTTATACTCACAAAACAATAAAATGTATTTACTAATATTAAAGAGATAACTTCTAGGAATATATCCCACAGATATATTTATAAACTGCATAGATATATATATACATGGCCACAATTATCTTAATAAGAAGTATGGAAAAAACAAACCTAAATGTTCATCAAAAAGAGGTGAGGTCTGTTAAATTATGGTATACATATCTAATAGAATAATATGCAGCCATAAAAAGAATGACATAGATCTTTATGCACTGCTGAAAGGAACCCTCGGTTATAAAAAGCAAAAACAAAGTCCAGTACATGTATACAAAAAGGTTACATACACACATACATTTGTACACGCTGAGGTTACCTGTGGAGGAATACACATAAAACTACTACTTCTAGGGAAAAGGCTTGGAAAACTAAGGTCTAAAATAGGAAGGAAACTTAAAACGTTTCACTGCATTCCCTTCCATACACTGTAGTTTACTTTTTAAATAATATACATTCTCTATTTTTTTATGCACTATTTTTTCATTTTTAAAAAAGTAATTCATTTTAAAATGTTGGGGAAAGAGAAGCCTCTGAAATTATTTCCAAAAATTCACATAAAAAATTATCAGTTATAGTCCACATTACTTCGAGAATTAGTAAAACCTATTGATTGAAAGTATACTATATACTAAAAACTGTAGTCAATATTCCATCTCATATTTAATCCTCAAAAAAGACACCTGAGTATATGGAATAATATGGGCTGTCATACAATCCTAGAAATCTACTCCTAGAGAAACTCCCATACATAAGCACTAAGAGACTTAAGAATGTTTGGAGCAGCACTTTTCATAATAAAAATAACAACTCAATTGTTCATCAACAGTAGAATAAAATGTAGTACATTCATACAGTGGAATATCATATAGCAGAAAAAAAGAACGAAATAAAGCTGTGCACATCAACATGGGTAAATTTAAAAGCATAAATATGTAAAGATGAGCAAAATAAGAAAATCTCAGAATACAAAAAAGGCATATTGTATGTGAACACCAAAAAAAGACAAAGCTAAACAATATAGTGTTTAAGGATACACTCACTGGTAGTAAAACTATAAATCAATAGCCAGGCACAGTGGCTCACACCTGTAATCCCAGCACTTTGGGAGGCTGAGGTGGATCACTTGAGGTCCAGAGTTCCAGACCAGCCTTGCCAACATGGCGAAACCCCGTATCTACTAAAAATACAAAATTTAGCAGAGCATGGTCATGAGCACCTGTAATCCCAGCTACTCAGAAGGCTGAGGCATGAGAATTGCTTGAACCTGGGAGGCAGAGGCTGCAGTGAGCCAAGATTACACCACTGTACTCCAGCCTGGGCAACAGAGCAAGACTCTGTCTCAAAAAAATAAATAAATAAAAATCAAACTATAGGCTGGGCACGGTGGCTCACGCCTGTAATCCCAGTACTTTGGGAGGCCGAGGCAGGCGGATCACAAGGTCAGGAGATTGAGACCATCCTGGCTAACACGGTGAAACCCCATCTACTAAAAATCCAAAAAATTAGCCGGGCGTGGTGGCGGGCGCCTATAGTCCCAGTTACTCAGGAGGCTGAGGCAGGAGAATGGCATGAACCTGGGAGGTGGAGGTTGCAGTGAGCCGAGATCGCGCCACTGCACTCCAGACTGGGCAACAGAGCAAGACTCCATCTCAGAAAAAAAAAAAGCAATAAATAAATGCAAGGAAATATTACCACAAAATTCAGCATAGTGGTTGTATCGGGAGGGAGGGGTATATATGGGCCTTCAGGGGTATTCGTAATTTCTATTAACCTGGATGGCAGGTACATGGATGGGACCTGTATAATTTTTCAACTACACAAATACATTATATGTACCTTTTTATATGTATATTTAATAATTTTCAAAAAATTTAAATCCTTCTAGATTAGCATAATGCCAGCTTTACAGAAAAGGAAAGAAAAATTATATAAAGTATCCAAGGTTACTGTCATAGCTGTAAGTGACTGAATCAAAACTTGAACCCAAATTTGCTAAATCTCAAAGGCTACACTTCTCCGCTACATTACACAACTTCCATACTATCAACTTGCTACTACCTATACAACTATTAAGGGCTAGAATTTTGTGATTTAGGAAGAAATCACCAATCTTGGCTAATAAAAAAATGCAAATGTAAAGCTACTAATCAGCTGGCAACAGGACCAGTGCTACTGTTTTTCCAGTGTTAATGATGTTCCTCTTATAGTAACTTTTCACACTTGAAAATACCTGGCCATGATTAAAGGTCTAGTTTTTCTCAAGCTAATTGTCCTGTAACAGAATCAAACCAAGTAAATGAAGCTACATTTCATTAGGAACTGGCACTAAACAAATGAGCTAATGATACCAAGATTTTAGTTTCTTCATTTATATGTAAGCGCTGCTAAAATGCAATGGAGATAATTCAAAATTTAAACACCCTGGAGTTCAAATCCTAAAGCTACCACTTATAAGCTGTTTTGACTTTCAGCAAATAGTTGTTTTTTTTGCTTTTTTTTTTTTTGTGTGAGATGGGAGTCTCACTCTTATTGCCCAGGCTGGAGTGCAATGGTGCAATCTTGGCTCACCATGACCTCCGCCTCCCGGGTTCAAGCGATTCTCCTGCTTTAGCCTCTTGAGTAGCTGGGATTCAGACATGTGCCACCACACCCAGCTAATTTTTAATTTTTTTTTTTTTTTTAGTAGCGATGAGGTTTCTCCATGTTGGTCAGGCCAGTCTTGAACTCCCGACCTCAGGTGATCCCCCTGCCTCAACCTCCCAAAGTGCTGGGATTATAGGCATGAGCCACTGCACCCAGCCAACAATTTTATCTTTTGAGCCTGATTTCTAACTCACAAAATGAATATATTACCTACCACATGCAGTGGTTGTCAGAGTTAAATGAGATAATATAGGACAAAATTGCTAGATCACTGCAGTATGTTTCATAGATATTCAATAAATGTTAATTCCTTTCCTTTATTCTAGGACTAAGAAAGCAAAAACAAATTGAGAAGCAAAAAGATAGCCAGAAAAATTAAAAGTAAGTAGAAGAATCTTTAATAGTTTTCTAAGTAACAATAATTTAGTGGAAATAAAGATTTCCCTTCATTAGTAGCAACAATAAATATAAACAAAATTCAGCTCTCCATTTTATTTGCTCCATATTCCTTTGACGAAGATGAGAATTGTAAAGTTATTAAAGGGTAGCACTCCCTCAGAGATCCTAGAGGGACTGAGATTAAATAGCACTTTATGATCTGTTAAGCTTACCACACCAAACCATTTTTTTCAAATTATAAAACAGTTGAGCAATGTATCATGGTTCAGGCATTGCAAACTAGATATTTTACCTTTTGGATTTAGGAGGCTGTCTCTTCTCTATCATTTCACGGAGTCTTGCAGCAGACTGTAAAGTATAAAAATCATGTAAAAATGTTATAACTACGTATCTTACCTTTTAAAATATTAAGCATCTGCTACTATACCCACACTAAACTAAGGTCTATTCAGGAACTAAAGATCCTTAAGATAGGCCATGAGTCATGATCAGCGCCACTGTACTCCAGCCTGGGCAACGCAGCGAGACCCTGTCTCAAAAAAAAAGACAGGCCAGGCATGGTGGATCACAACTGTAATCCCAGCACTTTGGGAGGTCAAGGCAAGTAGATCACCTGAGGTCAGCAGTTCGAGACCAGCCTTACCAACATGGTGAAACCCCATTCCTACTAAAAATACAAAAATTACAGGCGTGGTGGCAGGCGCCTGTAATCCCAGCTACTCGGGAAGCTAAGGTAGGAGAATCACTTGAACCTGGGAGGCAGAGGTTGCAGTGAGTCGAGATCGTGCCATTGCACTCCAGCCTGGGCGACAAGAGCAAAACTCCGTCTCAAAAAAAAAAAAAAAAAAAAAAGACAAAAAAATAATGCCTTAGAATCAACGGAGTACAGTAACCTCTTCCTATTAAGCACAAAACCTGCTCCAATTTTACCCTCCCTCATATGACACTATGAAACCTGATATGTTATTGACCTGGTGGGAGTTATGACATCTTGGGTTTTACGGCTCTTGTTGTTGTTGCTGTTTTGAGACAGGGTCTTGCTCTGTTGCCCAAGCTGGAATGCAGTGGCATGATCATAGCTCACGGCAGCCTTGACTTTCCAAACTCAAGCCATCCTTCCACCTCAGCCACCCCAGTAGCTAGGACTCCAGACATGCATCACTATGCTCAACTAATTTACTTTTTATAGAGATTGGGGTGGGGGGCGGGGGGCGGGTCTCCGTATGTTACCCAGGCTGATCTCGAACTCCTGGCCTCAAGCGATTCTCCCATGTCAGCCTCCCCAAGTGACAGGATTACAGGTGCTACCCACTGTTCCCGGCCCTGCGTCTTGCTTTTAAATAGACTCCACACAAACCTCAGACAACTGAAGAGAAGCAAAAAAGTCTGCGTTTTCTGATATGTTTTTCAGTCTCTTCCTTTCGTAGGGTGACAATCCCGAAAAATCCTATAAAATTACACCAAAAAGATTCCATTACTTTATATAATCTATAGGAAAAGCACTTCACAAAACTACATGTTTCATTTTCTACATGAATGCTTTACTTCAAATTGTACTATCTCTATTCATTTCATCATCTTACCAAAACAGACGTTTGCTGAATTGGATATTTCAGTAAGTCTGGATTTGGGATACCCCTAAAATATCTGTATGGCTTCCCAGTTAAGGAGTGATCTGATATTAGAAATCAAGTAGTATAATCTAGTAGCAAATTATTTCCTAGTGGCAATTAATTGTACTATTACACAAAAGTTATTTTTGGCCAGGGGCAGTGGCTCACGCCTGTAATCCCATCAATTTGGGAACCTGAAGTGGATGGAACACCTGAGGTCAGGAGTTCAAGACCAACCTGGCCAAAATGGTGAAACCCCATCTCTACTGAAAATATAAAAGTTGGTCAGACGTGGTGGCTCACACCTGTAATCCCAGCACTTTGGGAGGCCGAAGTGGGCAGATCACCTGAAGTCAGGAGTTCGAGACCAGCCTGGCCAACATGGTGAAATCCTGTCTCAACTAAAAATACAAAAAAAAAAAAAAAAAAAATTAGCCAGGTATAGCGGCAGGAGCCTGTAATCCCAGCTACTCAGGAGGCCGGGGCAGGAAAATCGCTTGAACCTGGGAGGTGGGGGTTGCAGCAAGCCGAGATCGCACCATTGCACTCTAGCCTGGACAATAACAGCGAAACTCCGTCTCAAAAAAAAAAAAAAAAAAGTTATTTTTTCCCAACAAAAAAACTTCCCTTAAACGCAGTAGAGTGAGTAAGTACATGTCTCTACTTTCTCCTAAAAAGCCACTAATGTAACAGTAAGCTAATTTTTTAAAACCCTGAGATATAAGGCAGTATATTCAGGAAATAGCAAAATACTGTAAGAAAAGAAAATTCAAAAAATAAGAACTCAGTAACTAGTTTTTAAATCCATGAAAAGGCTTAAATTTAGAAAGTAGAACAAAAAGATAAACACATGAACAGAAAAGACAAAAAAATAGAGACTCAGTCTTAGAGGTCCAATATCCAATTCATTGTTCGAGAAACTGCAGAGAAATTGGAAGAGAATCAATTATTAAAAAATAATATAAATGGGAGGCCGGGTGTGGTGGCTCACGCCTGTAATCCTAGCACTTTGAGAGGCCGAGGCAGGCAGATCACCAGGTCAGGAAATCAGGACCATCCTGGCCAGCATGGCAAAACCCAGTCTCTACTAAAAATACAAAAATTAGCCGGGCGTGGTGACACACGCCTGTAGTCCCAGCTACTTGGGAGGCTGAGACAGAAGAATTGCTTGAACCCGGGAGACGGAGGTTGCAGTGAACCCAGATCATGCCACTGCACTCCATCCAGCCTGGGCCACAGAGCAAGACTCCGTCTCAAAAAACAAAACAAAAAAAAAAAAAAGAAAAAAGAAAGGGCTGGGAGCAGTGGCTCACGCCTGTAATCCCAGCACTTTGGGAGGCAGAGGCGGGCAGATCACAAGGTCAGGAGATCGAGACCATCCTAGCTAACACAGTGAAAGCCCATCTCTACTAAAAAATACAAAAAATTAGCCGGGCATGGTGGTGGGCGCCTGTAGTCCCAGCTACACAGGAGGCTGAGGCAGGAGAATGGCATGAACCCGGGAGGCGGAGCTTGCAGTGAGCCGAGATGGCGCCACTGCACTCCACTCTGGGCAACAGAGCCAGACTCCATCTCAAAAAAAAAAAAAAAGAAAAGAAAAGAAAGAAAAATAACGTTAAGTGGGAGACCAAAGCAGGAGGATCACTGGAGCCCAGAAGTTCAAGGTTGTAGTAAGCTATGATGACACCACTGTGTTCTAGCCTGGGCAACAGAGTGAGACCCCATCTCTAAAAAATAATAGTTTGAAAACAAATATTATTTTAAAGTTTCTCAAAACTAAAGACATGAGCTTCCAGATTAAAAAGGCCCAATGAGTATGCAGCCTTTGGATGCATAATGAATGAAAAAGGACCCAGGCAAGCAAGCTCAGTGGCTCATGCATGTAATCCCAGCACTTTGGGAGGCCACCAGGCAGATCACTAGAGGCCAGGAACTTGAGACCAGCCTGGCCAACGTGTCGAAACCCCATCTCTACTAAAAATACAAAAAAACTAGCTGGGTGTGGTAGTGCACACCTGTAATCCCAGCTACTTGGGAGGCTGAGGCACAAGAGTTGCTTGAACCTGGGAGGCAGTGGTTGCAGTGAGCCGAGATCACACCACTGCATTCTAGCTGCCAGGGCAAGAGCGAGACTGTCTCAAAAAAAAAAAAAAAAAAAAAAAAGCAAGCCGGGTGCAATGGCTCATGCCTGTAATCCAAGCACTTTGGGTGGGCAGATCACCTGAGATCAGGAGTTCAAGACCAGCCTAGCCACCATGGTGAAACCTAATCTCTACTAAAAATACAAAAATTACCCAGCCGTGGTGGCGCATGCCTGTAGTCCTAGCTACTCAGGAAGCTGAGACAGGAGAATCGCTTGAACCTAGAAGGCAGAGGTTGCAGTGAGGCAAGACTGTGCCACTGCTCTCCAGCCTGGGCGACAGGGTGAGACCCCACCTCAAGAAAAAAAAACAAAAAAACAAAAAAAACAAAGATGAACCCAGGCCTCGGCATGGTATCACAATTTTTTTTTTTTTAAGTGATAGCCTCTCACTCTGTCACCCAGGCTGAAGTGCATTGGCTTGATTATAACTTACTGCAGCCTTGAACTCCTGGGCTCCAGCCTTAGCCTCCCAAGAAGCTGAAACTACAGGCCTGCCTTACCACACCCAGCCAGAAAAGATCTTAAAAGCATGCAGAGGGGAAAAAAAGATCACAAAGAATCCAGAATCAGAATGGCACAAACTTTCAACATTGAAGGAAGGTGGAAGACAATGGAACAATGCATAAAAATTCTAAGGAAAGATTATTTTCAACTTACAATTCTAAATCCAATTAGGTCATCAATCAAATATAAAGCTAAAGACTTTTTCTGGGCCAGGTGCAGTGGCTCACGCCTATAATCCTAGCACTTTGGGAGACTGAAGCGGGCAGATCATGAGGTCAGGAGTTTGAGACCAGCCTGGCCAATATGGTAAAACCCCATCTCTATTAAAAAAACAAAAAGTTACAGTAAGCTGAGATCGCACCACTACATTCCAGCCTGGGTGACAGGTGAGACTCCGTCTCAAAAACAAAAAACAAAAAACCAAAAAACTTTCTCTGATATGCAAAATATTTGCCTCGTATACACTTTTTCTCAGAAAGCTGTACTTCACCAAAATGAAAGAATAAACCAAGAAAGAAAGACATGGCATGCGCGGTGGCTCACGCCTGTAATCCCAGCACTGTGAGAGGTTGAGGCAGGCAGATCACTTGAGGTCAGGAGTTAAAAACCAGCCTGGCCAACATGGAGAAACCCCTTCTCCACTAAAAATACAAAAAATTAGCCAGGCATGGTGGCACACGCCAGTAATCCCAGCTACTCGCGATGCTGAGATGGGAGAATCGCTTGAACCTGGGAGGTGAAGGTTGCAGTGAGCTGAGATCGTGCCTCTGCACTCCATCCTGGGTGACAGAGTGAGACCCTTTCTCAAAAAAAAAAGCATCTTGGCTGGGCTCAGTGGCTCACATCTGTAATCCCAGCACTTTGGGAGGCCGAGGTGGGCAGCCTGCTTGAGCCCAGGAGTTTTAGACCAGCCTGGGCAATAAATATGGCACACCCACATCTCTACAAAATAAAAAGTCAAAATTAGCCTGGCAAGGTGGCACATGCCTGTAGTCCCAGCTATTTGGGAGGCTTTATTTTTTACTTTTTTAAAACAAGAGTCTTGCTCTGTCACCCAGGCTGGAGTGCAGTGGCCTGATCTCGGCTCACTGCAACCTCCACCAGCTAGGTTCAAGCGATTCTCCCATCTCAGCCTCCCGAGTAGCTCAGATTACAGGCACCTGCCACCACGCCTGGCTAATTTTTATATTTTCTTTTTTTTTGATGGGGAAGTGGGGACAGAGTCTCGCTCTGTCGCCCAGGCTGGTGTGCAGTGGTATGATCTCGGCTCACTGCAACCTCTACCTCCTCAGTTCAAGCAATTATCCTGACTCAGCCTCCTGAGTAGCTGGGACTACAGGTGCCCACCACCATGCCTGGCTAATATTTGTTATATTTAGGAGAGACGGGGTTTCACCATGTTGGCCAGGCTGGTCTCCAACTCCTGACCTCAAGTGATCCACCCACCTCGGCCTCCCAAAGTGCCGGGAGTGCAGGCATGAACCACCATGGCCGGCCTAATTTTTGTATTTTTAGTAGAAATGGGGTTTCACCATTTTGGGCAGGCTGGTCTGGAACTCCTCATCTCAGGTGATCTGTCCACCTCCTTTTTTTTTTCTTTAGGAGCAACTCTATTAATGGATCTATTTCATTACATCAAACTAAAATCTGCTTTATATTTACCTTGTATTCTTCAGAATCTTTTTTTTTTTTTTTTTTTTGAGACGGAGTTTCACTCTTGTTGCCCAGGCTGGAGTGCAACAGCACGATCTCGGCTCACCGCAACCTCCACCTTCCAGGTTCAAGAGATTCTCCTGCCTCGGCCTCCCTAGTAGCTGGGATTACAGGCCTATGCCACCACGCCCAGCTAATTTTGTATTTTTGGTAGAGACGGGGTTTCTCCATGTTGGTCAGGCTCGTCTCAAACTCCCCACCTCAGGTGATCCACCTGCTTCAGCCTCCCAAGGTGCTGGGATTACAGGCGTGAGCCACCGAGCCCGACTTCTTCAGAATCTTACAGTCTAAGAGGCCAAAGGGATAACCTAATCCAGTGGTTATCAAAGTGCAGTCCTGGACTAACATCAGCGTCTCTAGGAAACTGTTAAATATGCAAATTGGGCTGGGTGTGGTGGCTCAAGCCTATAATCCTAGCACTTTGGGAGTCTGAGGTTGGAGGACTGGTTGAGCTCAGGAGCTTAAGACCAGCCTGGGCAACACCTCCCACCCTCCACCCCACAAACATCCCAACATCTCCATTAAAAAAAAAAAAGAAAAGAAAGAAAAAGAAAAAAGATATGCAAATTGTATGCCCCAACTTCTGAATCAGAAACTGTTGGTGGGGCCCTGCAATGGAGTTTTAACAAACTCTCCATGTAATTCTGATATAGCCTAAAGTTTGAGAAGCACAGATTTTATCCAATCCCCTAAGGTGATTTGCTTAAAGGAACAAGGTTTCTTAGAAGTACCCGTGCTAGGCCAGGCGCGGTGGCTCACGCCTGTAATTCCAGCACTTTGGGAGGCCGAGGCGGGCGGATCATGAGGTCAGGAGATCGAGACCATCCTGGCGAACATGGTGGAACCCTGTCTCTATTGAAAATATAAAAAATTAGCCGGGCATGGTGGCGGGCGCCTGTAATCCCAGCTACTCAGGAGGCTGAGGCAGGAGAATGGTGTGAACCCGGGAGGAGGAGCTTGCAGTAAGCCAAGATCATGCCACTGCGCTCCATCCTGGGCAACAGAGCAAGACTCGTCTCAAAAAAAAAAAAAAAAAAGAAGTGGCCATGCTAGGCTCTCAACCCCAAGTCCAATTCATTTAATACTTACCCCATGCTGTCCCACTATGAGTCCTGGTTCTTAACTCTGGGACGAGAAAGCATAAAGCAAACTTCTATTTCATAACAATAAGCCTTCAATTATAGTATCTCCCTTTCCCTAGGATCATTTTCTGTTTTCTGAGTTCCAGCAACATTGTGTCATGTGCTATGTATGTTTTATCTTGTCCAGTTAAAATTTGTCACTTTGAATGGAGCACAGCGCTCCTGGTAGGCAGTAGAAGCCAAAAGAATTACAGACCAGGCTGGGCGCAGTGGCTCACCCCTGTAATCCCAGCACTTTGGGAGGCTGAGGCGGGTGGATCACAAGGTCAGGAGTTAGAGACCAGCCTGACAAACATGGTGAAACCCCGTCTCTACTAAAAACACAAAATTAACCAGGTGTGGTGGCACGCGCCTGTAATCCCAGCTACTCAGGAGGCTGAAGCAGGACAATCTATTAAACCTGGGAGGCCGAGGTTGCAGTGAGCCGAGATAGCGTCACTGCACTCTGGCCTGGGCGACAGAGCGAGACTCTGTCTCCAAAAAAAAAAGAAAAAAATTACACACCAAATTCCTTAAATTGATTGGAATTACATAGAACAAATGTGTTTCTCATGTTTCTTATCTACTCTGTCATTTATCTCGTTTTGCATTTAAAGAAAATATTATTCAACACATCCATAGAATCAGTTTATGTTTCCCTACCCTGATATCAAAGGTCAGTCAATACCATGTCCCACAAACTGATGACTTCTGATATACTGTACATAAACATGTAAAGGTGAGCAAGGCACCATAAAGTATGACTAAACCCAAAAATATATGCAGTTAGTTTAGAGAAATAAAAAGGGAAGCAGAGTAAAGATTAAGTCAATCCTTTCATTGACACATCAACAGCAAGAGCAAAAATAACCCAAGGAAGTTATTTGTTAAACCTTAAAAATAATAAAAATGTATTATTACATTTATACTTACATTAGATGATGAAATAACTTGTTTGTACCAGAGAGATCCTTGAAAAACTTCGATTTATCAGAACTTCAAATTTCAAAAAAGAGAAACCAGAACAAGCTACTAATTAAGTTCTTACCAGGCCTGGTGTGGTATCTTCATCACTGTCTCCATCCTGACTACTTTCCACATCAACACTGAGATTCATCGCATCTGCCGTTCTCTTGGGTTGTAGCTTGTTACTTTCAGTATGAACAGCTGAGGATGAATTTTGCAGCATGGATTCTGCCTTGGAAGATGTGTTTTTCATCTTTGGAGGTATAATCCTTCTGCAAGTTTTCTTTATTTTAGTCTTGTTACACGCCACTTCATTGTTAGAATTCTTTTCTGATAGGGATTTGGGGCACATAAGCTGGTCTAGCTGGTAATTACTGAGTGAAAAGGGGGCAAGATAGACCTTAGCTGTTTTTATTAAAACTGTAGTCTGTACTGGTCTCAGAGACACATAAGCGATGTTTTGATTTTCTTTATATTCATTTACCTATTCAGATCAATAAAAGAAAACAGAATATTAGAACTCCAAGTCCTGTGCCTTTTCTTACAGGATCCCTAACAGATCTAATAATTCCCATTTCCCAAAGACAATATAAATCCAAATTGAGGCCAGGTGCAGTGGCTCACGCCTGTAATCCCAGCACTTTGGGAGGCCCAATCGGGCAGATCACGAGGTCAGGAGATCGAGACCATCCTGGCTAACATAATGAAACCACCTGTCTCTACTAAAAATACAAAAATTAGCTGGGCATAGTGGCACACGCCTGTAGTCCCAGCTACTCAGGAGACTGAGGCAGAAGAATCGCTTGAACCCGGGAGACGGAGGTTGCAGTGAGCCGAGATCACACCACTGCCCTCCAGCCTGGGCAACAGAGTGAGACTTAGGCTCAAAAAAATAAATAAATCCAAATTGACACCCTTCGTAAGAAAACTTATTTTCCCCTCCAAAATCCTAGATATGTAATTCACTAACCTTAACCTCAGTAGAATTCACTTACTGGGCACATTTGCCCATAAGTTTTCCAGACCAATAATAATAATGACTAGCATTTGTGACTGGGGCAAATACCCCAACTGTCAGCTGCGGATTGTCTGGAATTATTTAAAGAGTGTGAAGCCGATCATAACTGTGGCAGAAGAAAACGCAGAAGGTTGAAGAAAGGGAATCGCAGATGTGACTCTCCCACTATTTCTCGGGTTATTGATAAGAACCTTTCGTCAAAGCTGAAGGCCTAAGGGCAGGGATCCCCCGCCTACCCCCGGTGCCAGGTGCCCTCGACCTCCTGGGCCTGTGTCCCGCATAACTCTCACAAAAACCGAGGCAGGAGCACACCTGGAAGCACCAGTCCGTTTCTCACCTTCATCTGGGGTCGCTGTCTGGAGTCCGCCTTCTCAGCCGCCGCGCCCGACCTGGACATCTTTCGGCTTCTTAGCGGCCGGCGCCTTCCCGCCAAGATTGCGGCGGGAGGCCGGGAGGGGCGGGTCCGAGGCGGGGCGGAGCCCACTCAGATCCCCAGCGGCCGCAGCGCCAGAGCAGGAAGTTGGGGTTTTACGCGGGTTTCTTAAGAAGGCCGCCTTGGCCCGGCCCGGTGGCTCCCGCCTGTAATCCCAAGCACTTTGGGAGGCTGAGGCGGCGGATCACCTGAGGTCAGGAGTTTGAGACCAGCCTGGCCAACATGACGAAACCCCGTCTCTACTAAAATTACAAAAATTAGCCGGGCTTGGTGGCGCGTGCCTGTAATCCCAGTTACTCAGGAGGCTGAGGCAGAATTGCTTGAACCCAGGGGGCAGAGGTTGCAGTGAGCTGAGATCGCGCCATTGCACTGCAGTCTGGGCAACAAGAGTGAGACTCCGTCTCAAAAAAAAAAAAAAAAAAATGCTGTCTTAAAGCCCTAGACTCAAATTCTTCAGGGATGTCCTGGGGCTGAACTGACATTTTTACCTTTGACTGGTGATTTTGATTCTGGTGGTACTGGGATGTCGCTTTGAAAAACACTAACAGGCCGGGAGCGGTGGCTAACGCCTGTAATCCCAACACTTTGAGAGGCCGAGAGGAGTGGATCACTTGGGCCCAGGAGTTCCAAACCAGCCTGGGCAACATAGTGAGACCCCATCTCTATAAAAAATACAAAAATTAGCCCAGCGTGGTGGTGTACGTCTGTAGTCCCAGCTACTCAGAAGGCAGGGGTGGGAAAATGGCTTGAACCTAGAAGGATGAGGCCACAGTGAGCCGTGATTGCGCGGAACTCCAGCCTGAGCGACAGAGCAAGACCCTCTTCTATAAATAATAAAATAAGATTCTGGCTATTCTCTTTAAGGTTCCTTCTAGCCCAAAACTGTTTCCTTGGTTGCTTAGTTGGGTCCCACACTGTTCCTTGCCTGAGATTTGTCCAGTTTCATTTCTTCTCCCACTCAAGGCCCAATTGTAGAACACAGGTGAAGTAATTTGGGTTAATCATATTAATAGCAACTTCAAGGCCCCTCATGACTCAAAAATTACTGATAAAACCAAACTTTTCATGGTGTCCTGTATAAAACATACTGTTTCTGGACTTTAAGACTTTGTTCCTACTGTCCCTTGTCTCCCCCGCAGTTATAAAGTCCTTTCTACTGTGAAATGTGTCCTGACTTTCCAATTAGCCAATATTATATATATTTTTTAACACGACTCAGCTTGTAAATTGGAGCTGCTTCTGTTATTATCCTGTAAGTCCTTAAAGAGTTCTTAAATAGGCCGGGTGCGGTGGCTCACCTCTGTAATCCCAGCACTTTGGGGAGGCCGAGGTAGGTGGATCATCTGAGGTCAGGAGTTCAAGACCAGCCTGGGCAACATGGCGAAACCCTGCCTCTACTAAAAATACAAAAATTAGCCGGGAGTGGTGGCCCACGCCAACACTCAGCACTGTGGGAGGCCGGAGTGGGCGGATCACTTAACCCTGGCCAACATGGTGAAACCTCGTCTCTACTAAAAATACAAAAATCAGCAGGGAGTGGTGGCAGGCGCCTGTAATCCCAGCTAATCAGAAGGCGGAGGCACGGGAATAGCTTAAACCCGGGAGGTGGAGACTGCAGTGAGCTGAGATCGAGTCACTGCACTCCAGCCTGGGTGACAGAAAAAGACAGTCTCAAAAGAATAATAATTACTTAGATATTTAAATACAAACATTTTCTAGCCAGGAATGTATTTTAATAGGTAGTTTCCAGAAACTGGAAAAACCTGAAAGCCTAAAAAAGTGGAGTTTTGGGATTTCAGGCGGGCAATGTCCCAGGCACCTCGGGAGTTTTTTTTTTTTTTTTTCGGTCACTGGCCTAAATCAGCACCACCTGCCCTGTGAAACCAAATACCGCACCACAGCCCACCCTGGCCTTATGAACTAAGCTAATCGGATACTACTGGCAAGATTTTTATTCCATCAAACTCTACTTCTTCTGAGCTTTCAACAAGCCATTCAAACAGTAACTCACTGTCGCCTGAGTTTCTTATTCACTATACCGTTCTTGGCTTCAAACCAAGCTAACACGTAAAATCTTTCATTCGAACCTTCCTCACCGCAGGGTCCTAACAGCAAAGCCCAAAGGAAGCAAAATTTCCCGCCAAAAGCTGCTTCCAAATTCTGCGACGTAGAGGACAAGCGGGCAGCCAATGAGCATGCGCAGAAACCGACTCAACTTCCTAGCTGTGGGCGCCCAAACGCGTCCACCATCCCACAATCCTCTCGTCACGTATTTCCGGTTTATCTAGCTCAGCCGTAAGTAGTTTCTCTATCAGTCGCGCAGCTGTGTTCGCGGACTCAGGTGGAAGGAGTTTCTTCTCTTCGTTGACGTTGCTGGTGTTCACTGTTTGGAATTAGTCAAGTTTCGGGAATCACCGTCGCTGCCATCAACATGTCGGTCCCAAGCGCTCTCATGAAGCAACCGCCCATTCAGTCTACGGCTGGGGCCGTCCCAGTTCGCAATGAGAAAGGTACGGTGCTAACACCCTCTTCCCAGTCGAATTTTAACCCCTTCCGGCCCCAGCAACCTCCAGACCTCTCCCGGACAGACCACTCCAACCCCGCCAGCTCTTGAGATCTGGCTGCCAGATTCTTCGATCTTTCCACCCCCACCCACTTGCATCCGATCTTGTTCCTGTGGCCTGCTCTCGTATTCAGCAAACACCTCTCTTCTGTTAGCCTCCACAAATTCCTTAGACTAATGTTACATATATAAAATATATATTACATATATAAAAATATTAGGAACTTAAGTATGTATCAGAATATATGTCTAATATATATGCTAGAATATATGTATTAGTCTAATGTATATTATGATTAGAATATAATATCACTAATTACATATAATTACTAGAATTTATGTATTATTAGTGTAATTACTTAGGAACTTAAGTATATTATTAATCTAATAATTAGGAACTTAAGTATATATCAGAATATGTATATAATATCGGACTAGACAGATAGATAGAGAATGCCCGTTGGCAGGGCATTGTGCGGGATACAGTCCCTCGTTTGCTGTCCATAGAAGTCTGCTTATGCTGCCCAGGCTGGACTCGAACTCCTGGGGCTCAGGCTGTCCTCCTGCCTCAGCCTCCCAAGTAGATGCCGCCGTGTCTAGTCTCAACATGGCTTTTGAGAATTATCTTTGGATCCCTATACATCTAATTCATTCATCTTAACAGCTTATGAATTCCATTGTATAAAATAAACTGTAATCCACACTTTATTCCCTACTGAGAGGCAGGTGGTTGTCCCCTCGTTCAAAAAAGTGCTGCGGCCAGGCACGGTGTCTTATGCCCATAAACCCAGCACTTTGGGAGGCTGAGGCGGGCTGAACACCTGAGGTCAGGAGTTCGAGACAGCCTGGCCATCATGGCGAAACCCCGTCTCTACTAAAAATACAAAAAATTAGCCATGCATGGTGGTGGGTACCTGTAATCCCAGCTACTTGGGAATCTGAGGCAGGAGAATTGCTTGAACCCGGGAGGTGGAGGTCGCAGTGAGCAGAGATCGCACCGAGCAGAGATCGCACCATTGCACTCCAGCCTGGGCCACAGTGTGAGACACTCTCTCTCAAAAAAAAAAAGAAAGTTCTGCAATTGTCATTCTCTAGCCAATACTAGCTTTATTTAGTACCTGTTGCCAATTGCTCCCCAAAGTAAGTTATAAGAACATAAGAATTTGTGGAGCACAGTGGCGCACACCTGTAATCTCAGCACTTCGGGAGGCTGAGGCAGGAGGATCACTTGAGGCCAGGAGTTCAAGACCAGCTTGGGCAACATAGCGAGACCACCCCCCCCCCCGGCCCCGCCAATCTCTGCAAAAATAAAAATAAAAATTAGGGCCCGGCGCGGTGGCTCACGCCTGTAATCCCAGCACTTTGGGAGGCTGAGGCTGGTGGATCACCTGAGGTCAAGAGTTCGAGACCAACCTGGCCAACGTGGTGAAACCGTCTCTACTAAAAATACAAAAATTAGCCAGGCGTGGTGGCAGGCGCCTGTAATCCCAGCTACTCGGTAGGCTGAGGCAGGAGAATCACTTGAACTCAGGGGGCAGAGGTTGCAGTGAGCCGAGATCACACCATTGCACTCCAGCCTGGGGGACAAGAGCAAGACTTCGTCTCAAAAATAATAATAATAATAATAATTAAAAATTAGCGGGATGTAGTGATGTGCTCCTGCTACTTGGGGGAAGCCAAAGCAGGAGGATCACTTATGCTCGAAAGTTCAAAGATGCAATGAGCTATGATTGTGCCATTACACTCCAACCTAAGCAACAGATCAAGACCCTGTCTGTTAAAACAAAGGCTGGGCGTGATGCCTCAGGCCTGTAATCCCAGCACTTTGGGAGGCCGAGATGGGTGGATCACCTGAGGTCAAGAGTTTGAGACCAGCCTGGCCAACATGGTGAAACCCCGTCTCTACTAAAAATACAAAAATTAGCCGGGTGTGATGGCGCACGCCTGTAATCCCAGCTGTTTGGAAGGCTGAGGCAGGAGAATCACTTGAACCCGGCAGGTGGAGGTTTCATGGAGCCAAGATCATGCCACTGCACTCCAGCCTGGCCAACAGAGCAAGACTCTTGTCTCAAAGAAAAAAAAGAAAACAAACTTCGAGAACCTAAGAGCTTTATTTCCCATATATTCATCATCTACACACTTGGTTGTATCATTTTTACATTTTTTGCCCAATCTAACAGGTGTGAAATGGTATCTCATTATTCTAATTTGCATTCCCCTGATTACTAGTGATGCTGGGCTTTTTTTTTTTTTTGAGAAAGAGTTTCACTCTTGTTGACCAAGCTGGAGTGCAATGGCTCCATCTCGGCTCACCGTAGAGCTACTGCATCCGGCCGATGCTGGGCATCTTGTTCATGTGTCTAATAAGCTCTCTAGGTTTTCTTTTCCATGAATTACCTGTTTCTGTCAGTTACCCACTTTCTGTTTGCTTTGTTTTTATATATTCGAAATCTATAGTATACGTTTCCCCATTTTTTGGCTTGTCTTTTAATTATGGAGCCTTCTCTTACACAGATGTTTCTACTTTTAGTATTATCAGATTTATCAACTTTATCTTGTACGGTTTTAGCTTTTTTTTGTATATCGTTTAAGAAATAATCCTTCCCTGCACTGAGATCACAGATACTCATATTGTAAAGGTTTTCTATCTTCTGAGTGTTTGTATATATTAAATTGAGTTGAATACACACTTACACAAGACAGATTATAAGTTAGCTTACAGTCCAGTAGGGAATGTAAATATTTAAGATAAGTTTTTCATAGTTGCGTCTTTAATCCATCTGGAATTTTTGTGTCTGTGGTGGAAGTTAGAGGTCTAATTTTACTATATGGTTGGCCAATTGTCCCTTCTCACCCCATCCATTTTCTACTGATTTTTAATGCCATCCCTATAATATACTTGAGTTCTCATATAAGTTTGTTTTTCTTTTCTCTGTTACATTGATCTCTGTGTACTTCCTGGGTCACTGACATATCTGGTAAACTATGCCCCACCCCTCCTTCCCCGCCCCCATCAGCTTTATTCTTCTTCAGCATTGTCTTGGCATTTTGGGGCCTCCTATTCTTCCATATGATTTTGGAATAAGCCTGGAGACAACTTTTAATGGAATTGCATTAAAATGATAGATTATACATTTATAGGTTAATTCAGGTGCAGTTGCCATCTTCTCATCCTTGAACATGAAATATTTCTCTATTTACATCTTTTTTATCTTTCAATAAAATTACATATTTTTCCTCCTAAAAGCCTTGTACATTGTTTGTTGGATTTATTCCACAGTATCTTATAGATTACTTGTGACCGTTAATGGTATTTTAAAACTATATTTTCTTCAGCCTGGGCAACATAGCGAGACCCCAAAAAATACAGTGCTCTACAAAAAAATAAAATTACCTGGGCGGTACCTGTCTGTAGTCCCAGCTACTGAGAGGCTGAAGAGGGAGGCTCACTTTAGCCCAGGAGGTTGAGACTGCAGTGAGCTGTGATCATGCCACTGCACACCAGCCTGGGTAACAGAATGAGACCCTTTCTCAAACAGTAGAAAATAAGCCAGGCATGGTGGCTCACGCCTGTAATCCCAGCACTTTGGGAGGCCCTAGGCAAGAGGATCACTTGAGTCCAGGAGTTCAAGACCAGCGTGGGCAGCATAGTGAGACCTTGTCTGTACAAAAAAATTTTTAAAATTAGACCGGCGTGGTGTTGCACGCCTGTAGTCCCAGCTACTTGGGAGGCTGAGGCAGGAGAATGGTTTGAGCCTAGGAGGCTGACGCTGTGGTGAGCCATGATTGCGCCACCGCACTCCACCCTAGGCAACGGAGTGAGACCCTGTCTCAAGAAAATAAATAAAAATAAAATTGTACTTTCTAATTATATGTAGCTAATGTACAGGTATGCTTATTTTTATAAATAAGTTTTTTATCTAGCATTTTTTCTGAACTCTTTTATCTATTTGTTATCTTGTGTTTTCTACAAAGACAACCATATAATCTGCAAATTATGGCAGTTTCTTCCTTTTAAATCCTTATAACTTTTCCTTATTGCCCAAATTAGAACCATAATACAGTGTTGACTAGAAGGTGTGATAGGTACAACATTAGGATGCTCACTGGTTTTTTTTGTTGTTGTTGTTTGTTTTTTTTGAGATGGAGTCTTGCCCTGTCGCCCAGGCTGGAGTGCAGTGGCGCGATCTCGGCTCACTGCAAGCTCCGCCCTGGGTTCACACCATTCTCCTGCCTCAGCCTCTTGAGTAGCTGGGACTACAGGTGCGTGCCACCACACCCGGCTAATTTTTTGTTTTTTTGTTTTTTTGAGACGGAGTCTCGCTCTGTTGCCCAAGCTGGAGTGCAGTGGTGCTATCTCGCTCACTGCAAGCTCTGTGTCCCGGGTTCACGCCATTCTCCTGCCTCAGCCTCCCAAGTAGCTGGGACTACAGGCACTCGCCACCATGCCTGGCTAATTTTTTTGTCTTTTTAGTGGAGATGGGGTTTCACTGTGTTAGCCAGGATGTTCTCAATTTCCTGACGTTGTGATCCGTCCGCCTTGGCCTCCCAGAGTGCTGGGATTACAGGCGTGAGCCATCACGCCCAGCTGGATGCCCACTGATTTTTAAAGAGAATGCTTCTGGCCAGTCACAGTGGCTCACACCTGTAATCCCAGCACTTTATGATACTGAGGCCGGCAGATCACCTGAGGTCAGGAGTTCAAGACCAGCCTGGCCTACATGGTAAAACCCTGTCTTTACTAAAAAATACACAAATTAGCCAGGAATGGTGGTGGGCACCTGTAATCCCAGCTACTCAGGAGCCTGAGGCAGGGAGAATTGCTTGAACCCAGGGGGCGGAGGTTGCAGTGAGCGGAGATCATGCCACTGCACTGCAGCCTGGGCAACAGAGCGAGACTCCGTCTCAAAATAAATAAATAAATAAATAAATAAATAGAATGTTTCTATTGTTTTATCATTAAGTATAAAGTCTGCTGTATCTATTATTTTTAAAAAATGTGACTTTAAAAAATAGTAGGCTAGCAGAGATGGCTCACACCTGTAATCCTAGCACTTTGGGAGACTGAGGCTGGAGGATCACTTGAGGCCAGGAGTCCAAGGCCAGCTTGGGCAACATAGCAAGACCCTTTCTCTACCTTTTAAAAAATAACAAACAAAAATAAAATTTTAAAAAGTAAAAATAGTATATTGCTTCCCTCCCATTGTTCATCTATCTATCTATGTACATTTTTTTTGGAATTTTGTTTTGTTTTGTTTTTAAAGACAGAGTCTTACTGTGTTGCCCAGGCTGGAGTACAGTAGCACGATCTCAGCTCACTGCAACCTCCACCTTCCAGGTTCAAGTTATTCTCCTGCCTCAGCCACCTGAGTAGCTTGGATTAAAAAGTCTGTGCCACCACGTCTGGCTAATTTTTGTATTTTTAGTAGAGACGGAGTTTTGCCATGTTGGCCAGGCTGGTCTCGAACTCCTAGCCTCAACTGATCTGCCCACCTTGGCTTTCCAAAGTGCTGGGATTACAAGCATGAGCCACTGTGCCCAGCTATATATATTTTTGTGTTTGACACAGGGTCTCACTCTATCACTCAGGCTAAAGTGAGTGCCTTGGTGTGGTCATGGCTTGCCGCAGCCTCAACCTCCTGGGCTCCAGTGATTCTCCCACCTCAGCCTCCCATGTAGCTTGGGACCACAGGCATATACCACTATGCCCGGGTAATTTTTTTTATTTTTAGTAGAGATGAGGTCTAAACCCAGGCTGGTCTCGAACTCCTGGGTTTAAGCAATCCTCCTGCCTCAACCTTCCAAAATGCTGCGATTACAGGCATGAGCCACTGCACCTGGCCCCCTCATTAATTTTCTAAGGTCAAACTATCCTTCTAGTCTTGGGCTAAATTCTAATAAGTTGTGTTGGCTTAGGGGTTTTTTTTTGTTTCTTTTTTTTTTTTTTTTGGTAGTTTTTATATTGCTGGGATAAATTTGCTCTTATGTTATTTAGTATTTTTGTATTTGTGTTTGTAAGTGAAATCCACCTAAAGTTTTCCTTTGAACTGTCCAATTTGGTTATCAAGGTTATACTCATAAAATAAGTTGGTTAGTTTTCACTGTCTTTGTTCACTAGAATTGTTTGTATTTGTAGGCTGGGTGCTGTGGCTCACGCCTGTAATCCCAGCACTTTGGGAGGCCGAGGTGGGCGGATCATGAGGTCAGGAGATCGAGACCATCATGGCTAATACGGTGAAACCCCATCTCTACTAAAAATACAAAAAATTAGCTGGGCTTGGTGGCATGCGTCTGTAGTCCCAGCTACTCAGGAAGCTGAGGCAGAAGAATCACTTGAACCCGGGAGGCGGAGGTTGCAGTGAGCCGAGATCACGCCACTGCACTCCAGCCTGGGCGACAGAGCGAGACTCCGTCTCAAAAAAAAAAAAAAAAAAGAATTGTATTTGTAAGAGATTACATACTCTTGCATGTTTGATAACACATAAGGTAAAGGAAAAGAAGGTAGAAATAGGTAAGATTAGAATATTGAGTCATGTGGCAGTATGTTATAAAGGCTGCCATGGAAATTCCAGAGGGAAATACAAGAATGCCTGAGCAGTTTTATGTTCCTGCAGAAATTACCCTTACTATGTGCTGGGCACTGTTACAAATAATTTGTTTAAGGGTATAGTTGAGGTGGGATACCATGAATTTGTGATGGATGCAGTCTGCCTTTTTGGGGGGGACTTTTTTCTACTGTTTCACTGCCTACCTTCCTCTACTTCATTGTACTCAAGGTAAGCCTCATTATCATCAGTGTTGGCTTTCACAAGGATGCAGTCTCATGACTTGGCCTTTGTAGGAAAACACCATTAGAAGAATAGATGGTTGGGTATTGGCTCTCTTCTTCTTCTGCTTAGACTCTTGTCTACTATGAATAAAGGGCTCTATTTGCAAAGGCCATGATGGGTTGAAGCACATTGAGAAAGAGGCTACTGAAACATAAGTTACCTTTCTCGCCCAGGTGAGATTTCAATGGAAAAAGTGAAGGTAAAGCGTTATGTGTCCGGAAAAAGGCCAGACTATGCCCCTATGGAGTCCTCAGATGAGGAGGATGAAGAATTTCAGTTCATTAAGAAAGCCAAAGAACAAGAAGCAGAGCCTGAGGAACAGGAGGAAGATTCATCCAGTGACCCCCGGCTACGGCGTTTACAGAACCGTATTAGTGAAGATGTGGAAGAGAGGTAATGTCTGTGATTGTGTTTACTTGAACATGAACCTCTACAGCTTAATAATAATAATAATAGCTAATACTTGAATAGTACTACCAAGTAGATTACATTTGCTAATTCTTGTAATCCATACAATAACTTTATGAAATAGGTGCTATTATCCCCATTTCACAAAAGGAGGAAACTAAGAGCACAAAGGGGCTAAGAAAGTTACATGACCAAAGTTACAAAGTGGCAGCTTCAGGAAACAGCAGGTTACTTCTGGCCTAAAGGACCTACTCAGCTCCTTATGGGAATAGAAAACAGACCATTTGTTGGCTGTTGAGAGGAGTCTTTTTAGCACAAAGATGTTTTATAAACTTTGGTAAATTGATTTTATACATCTACTTATTCTAAATGCTAATAAGGGGAAATGACACTGAAGTAGGAGAAAAGACCTCATAAAGGTCTCATGGTAGAAAGAGAGCCTCCCAGTGAGGGATTTTGTATGTTATATATTGATGGAGACATTACTTTATAGAGTAGGCCAGGAGTCCTGAACTTTCACCATTCATAATTGTCCCAGGAGTTTTTTCACAGAGCTCCTGGGCCAAAACAGTTCTGTTTATTTTAGTTATTAAGTAGTTAGAGCCAAGCAACTTAATAAGTATTTATGTCCTAATAACTTTGCCACTTGAAAATTAACAGTGCCCATAGCCAGGTGCGGTGGCTCACGCCTGTAATCCTAGCATTTTGGGAGGCCAAGGCGGGTGGATCACGAGGTCAGGAGTTCAAGACCAGCCTGGCCAACTTGGTAAAACCCCGTCTCTACTAAAAATACAAAAAAATTAGCCAGGCTTGGTGGCGGGCACCTGTAATCCCAGCTACTTGGGAGGCTGAGGCAGAGAATTGCTTGAACCTGGCAGGCGGAGATTGCAGTGAGCCGAGATCACGCCACTGCACTCCAGCCTGGGTGACAAAGCGAGACTCCATCTCAAAAAAAAAAGAAAAAAAAAGAAAATTTCAGTGTCCAGGGGGAAAAAAACACTTTTATTCATTCTCACATAACCATAGTTACTAGTGGAATTTGTTTGCCTGTTGGACACTGACAGCCTTTCAAACCTTGGAATCAGCACTATCACTTTTTCATGTCTTATTTTATATTGATTTTCACACTATACTTTCTTTTACTTTTTATCACAGCAGCCACCAAAACCCAGTTTCACGAAGACACGATATTCTCGAAAGGAATGTAGTGTGACTTAATGTTGAAACTGAATTATCTTGAGCTATTAAAAATATTCCAATGCAGGCCGCGCTCAGTGACTCACGCCTGTAATCCCAGCACTTTGGGAGGCCTAGGCAGGCGGATCACCTGAGGTCAGGAGTTCAAGACTAGCCTGGCCAATATGGCGAAACTCCATCTCTACTAAAAATAAAAAAATTAGCTGAGTGTGGTGGTGCGTGCCTGTAATCCCAGCTACTCGGGAGGCTGAGGCAGGGATTATCACTTGAACCTGGGAGGTGGAGGTTGTGGTGAGCCAAGATCATGCCATTGCACTTCAGCCTGGGTGACAGAGTGAGATTCTGTCTCAAAAAAAAAAAAAATCCCAATGCATCCTTATGAGTTTGCTGGCTTGCTGTGGTGCCCCAGGATGCCTCAACATACATTTAGTATTTCAGGCCCAACTTGACTATTCGCTCTGACATCCTAGTTTAGTTTCTTTAATCTGCACCTCAGTTTCCTCCACCTCAATACTTTAATACTGGATGGACATGGTGGCTCACACCTGTAATCCCAGCACTTTGAGAGGCTGAGGTGGGCAGATTGCCTAAGTCCAGGAGTTCAAGACCAGCCTGGGCAACATGGTAAAACCCCGTCTCTACAAAAAATACAAATATTAGCCAGGTGTGGTGGCACGCCTATAGTCCCAGCTACTCAGGAGGCTGAGGTGGGAGGATCACTTGAGTCTGGGAGGCAGAGGTGGCAGTGAGCCAAGATCGCACCACTGCACTGCAGCCTGGGCGACAGAGCAAGACCCTGCCTCAAAAAAAAAAAAAACTTCAGTATTAATGAAGGCAAACATAATGTGCTCTGTGGCTATGGAAATGCAGTTGATGCTACTTCATTTTTATGACATTGGTGTTACATTTGGAGATACTGTTTTTCAGATTGGCTCGACATCGAAAAATAGTGGAACCTGAAGTGGTAGGAGAGAGTGACTCAGAAGTAGAAGGAGATGCTTGGCGCATGGAACGAGAAGACAGCAGTGAAGAAGAGGAGGAGGAAATTGATGATGAGGTATGATAAAGGAACATGGGAAGTTTTTTTCTGGATATAAGAAAAAGTTCATGCCAGTGCTCATTTGTTGAAGCCTTAAAAACATGAGATCACTGCTTTGGCAGGACTCTGATCATGTTCCTTGTTTGTGGGGATAGGATTAAAAATAGAATGATACTAAGTTGTATCTTTTTACATTTGAATTTGTTGTGTTTGATGAGACAAACAAAAAGCCGTAGGCCATTTGACTGACTGGCTTATATATATGACTTGACAGGAAATAGAGCGGCGGCGTGGCATGATGCGTCAGCGAGCACAGGAGAGAAAAAATGAAGAGATGGAAGTCATGGAAGTGGAAGATGAGGGTCGTTCTGGAGAGGAGTCAGAATCAGAGTCTGAGTATGAAGAGTACACAGACAGTGAAGATGAGATGGAGCCTCGCCTTAAGCCAGTCTTCATTCGAAAGTAAGTATCTCACAAGCCAGATCTGAATCCACTTAATTACCACTTTCCAGGCCTGGAGACAAAAGTCTGTTTTCTGTCTTGCTATTCTAAAATCTAAACGCTGAGTGAAAGTGCTTTTGCTAGTGCTCTACCCTTGGCAGACTAGCTGCTGAGGAATATCTTGGCATTAGCAGAGAACCTGAGTTTGTTTTCACATCTCTTTTTTCAGTAATAGAGCATATATCTGTCCAAGGCCTTTTTTTGTTTGTTCGAGACAGAGTTTCGCTCTTGTTGCCCAGGCTGGAGCGCAATGGCATGATCTCGGCTCACCACAACCTCCACCTCCTGGTTTCAAGCAGTTCTCCTGCCTCTGTCTCCCGAGTAGCTGGGATTACAGGCATGCGCCACCACACCTGGCTAATTTTGTATTTTTAGTAGAGAGGGGGTTTTTCCATGTTGGTCAGGCTGGTCTCGAACTCCCAACCTCAGGTGATCCGTCCTCCTCAGCCTCCCAAAGTGCTGGGATTACAGGCATGAGCCACCGCACCAAGCCAAGGCCATATATTTTTAAGCACAAAATTAAACTCAACGAGCAAATTCCTATTCCTTTCCTGATGGCTAGAAATCCTACTACTTAGAGGCCAGCAGGTTCTTTGCTGTCCAGGCAGTTCTCAAAGATGAACATGATTTTAGTCCTCTAAAGACCTGGGATGATGGCTGGGCACGGTGGCTCACGACTGTAATCCCAGCACTTTGGGAGGCTGAGGTAGGTGGATCAGGAGGTCAGGAGTTCAAGACCAGCCTAGCCAAGATGGTGAAACCCCATCTCTACTAAAAATACAAAGAAATTAATCAGGTGTGGTGGCAGACTCCTGTAATCCCAGCTACTCAGGAGGCTGAGGCAGAGAATTGCTTGAACCCAGGAGGCGGAGGTTGCAGTGAGCCGAGATCACACCACTGCACTGCAGCCTAGGCGACAAGTGAGACTCCGTCTCAAAAAAAAAAAAAAAAAAGACCTGGGATGATTCAGCGTTTTTTGCTCTTTGAAAATAATAGAGCCAAAGATTGTTTGGTTTTTGTCTGATTTGGATGGGACTAGGTCTAGGGGAACAAAGCACTCCACTCTAAGGACTCTGGGCAATTAACAGGATCTCTGTGATGCAGGAAGGACCGAGTGACAGTTCAAGAACGTGAAGCCGAAGCATTGAAACAGAAGGAGCTGGAGCAGGAAGCAAAACGCATGGCTGAGGAAAGGCGCAAGTACACACTCAAGGTACTGGGGAGTGGTTGCAAGGAATGAGTACAAGAAATAGTGTAATCAGGTTTGTCTGAGGAGAGTAAGGAAGTCCAAGCTGAATTGTTCTCCCTATCCAGATTGTCGAAGAGGAAACCAAAAAAGAGCTGGAAGAGAACAAGCGATCCCTGGCTGCATTGGATGCACTCAATACTGATGATGAAAATGATGAGGAGGAATATGAGGCATGGAAAGTTCGAGAGCTAAAAAGAATCAAGAGGGACAGAGAAGATCGAGAAGCGTGAGTAAAAAGATGAGCCTAGAGTTAATGCTGCTAATGGAACAGGTTTCTAGCAGGATAGCTCTGAGACTCATTACCTACTGTGAGTTCCATTCTAGCCACCTTCAGAGTTCTTGTTGCTTTGTGAGTTTCCTATAATTGGAATATGAGTTTCACTTGCTACAGTGAAATCAGGGAAGAGAAAAACACTTTGTCGATGTGTGTCCATAATAGAGTGCCAGCCAGTGCTCCCTTTAGTTTCCTAGTAGACACAAAAATTAGTAACTGTTAGTAGTTATCTCTTCTTGTGTACAACCCAACCCACAATTGAGTGACTTGAAACAACAATTTATTACTTTTCACAATTTTGGAGGTTGGCTGAACAGTTCCTCTACTGATTTCACCTGGGCTTACTTATGTAGTTGCATCCAGATGGAAGGTTGACTGGGCTAGAAACTTAAAAGGGCTTCACTCACATGTTAGTAGTAGGTGGTGGCTATCAGTTAGGATGCCTCACTTATCCTTCACTGGATTAGACTGGCTTCCTTACATAGCAGTCTCAGGGCACCATTCTAAGAGGGCAAGGTCTTCTGACACGTCGGTTCCAGAACTCATACATCGATCTTGCCACATACTGGTCAAAGCAAGTCACAAGGCCAACCTAGCTTTAAGCAGGTGGAGAAACAGACTCCACCTCTGCAGAGGAGGAGCAGCAAAGTCATACTTTTTGAAAAGGGGCATACATACTGTGAGGGGAAGAATTTGTGGCACTTAAATAATCTACACTATGTTAGAGCAGAATCTTTTTTTTTTTTTTTGACATGAAGTTTCACTTTTCACCCAGGCTGCAGTGAAGTGTCACAATCTCAGCTCACTGCAGCCTCCGCCTGCCAGGTTCAAGTGATTTTCCTGCCTCAGCCTCCCAAGTAGCTGGGATTACAGGCATGCGCCACCATGCCTGGCTAATTTTCGTATTTTTAGTACAGACAGGGTTTCACCATGTTAGTCAGGCTGGTCTCGAACTCATGATCTCAGGTTGTCCACCCAACTCGGCCTCCCAAAGTGCTGGGATTATGGCATGAGCCATCATGCCCGGCCCCAGCAGAATCATTTCTGAGCTGCATCACTCATTCCTGTAAATTACTAGGTATGAGAGGGTAATCCCAGATTATAAAGGAAACCATCAATAGATAACTCTAGGCTGGGCGTGATGGCTCACACCCATAATCCCAGCACTTTGGGTGGCTGAGGCAGGCGAATCACTTCAGGCTGAGAGTTCAAGACCAGCTTGGCCAACATGGTGAAAACCTATCTCTACTAAAATACAAAAATTAGCTGGGTGTGGTGGTGTGTGCCTGTTATTCCCAGCTACTCGGGAGGCGGAGGCAAGAGAATTGCTTGAACCCGGCAGGCAGAGGTTGCGGTGAGCTGAGATCGTGCCACTGCACTCCAGCCTAGGTGACAGAGTGAGACTCTATCTGGAAAAAAAAAAAAAAGAAAGAAAAAAAGAAAACTTGCCTGAATATGAGCTACACACAGTAGATAACTCCATACTCAGCCTGTAATTTTTTGTTTTTGGTTTTTTTTTTTTTTTTGAGACGCAGTCTCACTCTGTCGCCCAGGCTGGAGTGCAGTGGCGCAATCTTGGCTCACTACAACCTCCACCCCCTGGGAGTCAAGCGGTTCTCCTGCCTCAGCCTCCTGAGTAGCTGGGACTACAGGTATATGCCACCACGCCCAGCTAATTTTTGTATTTTTAGTAGAGGTGGGTTTTCACCATGTCGGCCAGGCTGGCCTTGAACTCCTGACTTCAGGTGATCCACCCACCTCGGCCTCCCAAAGTGCTGGGATTACAGGCATGAGCCACCACGCCTGGCCCTCAGCCTGTAGTTTCTAAGATTTTTATCCTGGACCTGAAAGAGTAGGAGTCTAAGTGCCCTTTAAAATTGTACACAAGGCCGGGCGTGGTGGCTCACGCCTGTAATCCCAACAATTTGGGAGGCCGAGGTGGGCGGCTCACAAGGTCAGGAGTTTGACACCTGCCTGTCCAACATGGTGAAACCCTGTCTGTACTAAAAATACAAAAATTAGTCGGGCATGGTGGCACACACCTGTAATCCCAGCTACTCAGGAGGCTGAAGCAGGAGAATAGCTTGAACCTGGGAGGCAGAGGTTGCAGTGAGCCAAGATCATGCCACTGCACTCCAGCCTGGGCAACAGAGCAAGATTGCATCTCAAAAAAATATAAAATAAAATTGTACACAAAATTGTGTGTATGTATGCATTTTTTTTGGAGACAAGGGATATCACTCCCTCTCCCCAACACTGGCTAAAAAGTTACTGCAATCTGGCTGGGCGCAGTGGCTCACGCCTATAATCCCAGCACTTTGGAAGGCCAGGGCGGGCGGATCACGAGGTCAGGAGATTGAGACCATCCTGGCTAACACGGTGAAACCCCGTCTCTACTAAAAATACAAAAAGATTAGCCGGGCATGGTGGCGGGCACCTGTAGTCCCAGCTAATCGGGAGGCTGAGGCAGGAGAATGGCATGAACCCAGGAGGCGGAGCTTGCAGTGAGCCAAGATCACACCACTGCACTCCAGCCTGGGCGACAGAGCAAGACTCCGTCTCACCAAAAAAAAAAAAAAAAAAAAAAAAAGTTACTGCAATCTAATTAATGATGGTAATCTTTGGTTTATGACATGCAAGCATCTATATGATTATGATACACTTACATAAAGGAATACCAGCAAAGCCTCAGACACTTATTTTAAATTCACTGATTTTTTTTTTTTTTTTAAAGCTAAGACGACCTTTTAGGGAAAGAGAATTTGTAATGTTGGAAAACCCAGCAGTAATAGTATGTCTGAATGTCAGAAGGGCTAGAATCAACTTTTGAAAGTTGGCAATACCTAGTCTAGCAAACATAATGAAGACTAACTCACCCATTTGTTTATTGAGCTCCTTATCTTGATTCCTAATAGGCAATGACTAGAATTAAAGAAGGTGACTAATACTTGAAATGACATGGGACTGTTATTTTCAGATAATTTGGTCTTTCTGAAGCTGTAACAGTACCAATAAATTGTTTTGCTCCCTGGACAGGCTTGAGAAGGAGAAAGCAGAAATTGAACGCATGCGAAACCTGACTGAGGAAGAGAGGAGAGCTGAACTTCGGGCAAACGGCAAAGTCATTACCAACAAAGCTGTTAAGGGCAAATACAAGTTCTTACAGAAGTATTATCACCGGGGTGCCTTCTTCATGGTAAGAAGTGAAAAGAGAGTCAGAAAATTGGGCAGTAGGAATAACTCAGAAACTTTGAATTATTTTTCTCTTCAAGAATATTCTGGAATGTAATTTCCACTTGCCAGTGGTCAGCTTTCTCATTTGCTTTTTCCTTCTGAACAATATAAACTCAGAGAAAAGCATCAGCAGTTGGATTACAGAAGTAGCATCAACTGTTCTCTCTTTTGGCCCCAACTCTCAAAAATAGGAAATGATGTAATAGACTTTTTTTTTTTTAAGAGACAGAGTCTCGCTGTCACCCAGGCTGGGGTACGGTGGTGCGATTATAGTTCACTGCAACCTTGACGTCCTGCGCTTTACACCTGCTTCAGCCTCCAGAGTAGCTGGGACTACAGGCATGCAACAACCATGCCTGGCTTTTTTTTTTTTTTTGGCTATTTTTTTTTTAAATTTTTCGTAAAGACCGGGTTTCACTATGTTGCCCAGGCTGGTGTTGACCTTCTGGCCTCAAGCAATCCTCCCACCTCAGCCTCCCAAAGTATTAGGAATACAGGCATGAGCCATCGTCCCCAGCCTTAGATAAATTGAGGAAATGAAATAGAGAAGTGATCTGTATAGATAGTGGACTAATTAGGTCCTCCACATAACATAGTTGTCATTCTTTCATAGCTGAATGAGAAGTTTTGGTTATGTGAAAACCAAACTCTGCAAATAGCTTTACATTAATTCACTTTTGGGTGGCAGAAAGTTAGTTCACTTCATTCTGAACTGACAGTACCCAAGAGTAACTAACCAAAAAAATGGTTTATTATCTAACCATTAGATGGAATGCCATCATCTTTGTTTTTCATATAAAGACTAAGATCAAAATAGCAATCTGTTAACGCTGTATGGTTTATTTCCTAATGTTAAAGCAGTTTGCACCAAAAACTAGACTAGCTTTTTCAAGTGCCGTGTGGCAAATTCTAAATATCCCCACTGCAACTAAATTCCTGCCTTTCACTGCAGATGCTGTTAAAACTTCAGTGGCGGCTTCCCTGCCACCCTCCAAAATCAGTTTCAGGTCTATCTGATTAGCAGGAAGTGTTTACTTAGGTAGTTTTCCAGCACATGTAGCTTACTATTCAGTGGAGATTATGAACTACTTCTTGTACTGCTTCGGTCATAAAGTTTGTTTGCTTAAGCAGTTCGCAGCTTTAATAATCAAGCTTCTTAGAGAAGCAGTTCATTGCTAGTTAAGATACATAAGAAAAGTGTATGTGAAAGTCCTTTGGTGGGCCAGGTACATTGGCTAATGCCTGTAATCTTAACATTTTGGGAGGCCAAGGCCAGCAGATCAGTTGAGCCCAGGAGTTCAGCCCGGGCAACATGGCAAAACCCCATCTCTACAAAAAATACAAAAATTAGGCGTGGTGGTCCGTGCCTGTAGTGTCACCTATCAAGGGGCTGAGGTGGAAGGATTGCTTCAGCCCCAGAGGTTGAGGCTGCAGTCAGCCGTGATCGTGCCACTGCACTGCAGCCTGGGTGGCTGACCAAGACTTTGTCTCAAAATAAATTTTTTTTTAAAAAGTCTTTCTTAAACAAGATAGTGCTATTTTTAATTCCTTCAGCATATGTGTTTATAAATCTGTATCACAGCATTGTAATATTATCACTCAGGCTAGAGTGCAGTGGTGCAGTCATGGCTCACTGCTGCCTCATTCTCCTGGGCTCAAGCAGTCCTCCTGCCTCAGCCTCCTGAGTAGTTGGGACTACAGGTGTGTGCCACCACACCTAATTTTTATTTTGTAGAGATGGGTTTTGCTATGTAGCCCAGGCTGGTCTCAAACTCCTGGGCTCAAACTCTCCTTCCACCTTGGCCTCCCAAAGTGCTGGGATTACAGGCAAGAGCAACTGCATCCAGCCTTACTAATGTTGTTTATTTCATTGAGTAAGTAAGCTTTAGTGCATATACTATGCAAAGGTCACTGTTTAGCACTGTTAGCGAGAATACATAATCACTATAACATAAGTAAAAGTAAAGTACTGTAGGGGTTCTGACAAGAGAGATGTTATATTTGGTAGAAGATTGAAAGGGTTGACGTAAAGGTTGTAACATTTAAGCATTTAAGATGTATAATTTTGGGCCGGGCACGGTGACTCACGCCTGTAATCCCAGCACTTTGGGAGGCCAAGGCAGGCGGATCATGAGGTCAGGAGATTGAGACCATCCTGGCTAACATGGTGAAAACCCATCTCTACTAAAAATACAAAAAATTAGCTAGGCGTGGTGGCGGGCGCCTGTAGTCACAGCTACTTGGGAGGCTGAGGCAGGAGAATGGCGTGAACCTGGGAGGCGGAACTTGCAGTGAGCCGAGATCACGCCACTGCACTCTAGCCTGGGCGACAGAGTGAGACTCTATCAAAAAAAAAAAAAATTAAATATATAATTTTTTTTTTTGTCACCTAGGCTTGAGTGCAGTGGTGCGATCTTGGCTCACTGCAACCTCCGCCTCCCAGGTTCAAGCAATTCTCCTGCCCCAGTCCCCCAAGTAGCTGGGAATACAGGCGTGTACCACCACGCCCAACTAGTTTTTGTAGTTTTAGTAGAGACAGGGTTTCTCCATGTTGGCCAGGCTGGTCTTGAACTCCTGACCTTAGGCGATGTGCCCACCTCAGTATCCCAAAGTGCTGGGATTACAGGCGTGAGCTACTATGCCCGGCCAAGATGTATAGACTTTTTGACATTCGGTGCTGGGAAGACATTCCAGGTGGAGACCAGCAGGAGTGGAGGCAGAAAGCATCAGCTGTGAAGGGAAGCGGCAAAGAGAACTGAAAAGGTGGATTAAGGCTGTATAATATTTGGCCTTGATTACTGCACAGAGGAGTTGTATTCATTTATTTATTGATTGATTTTTGAGATGGAATCTCGCTCTGTCACCCAGGCTGGAGTGCAGTGGTGCGATCTCAGCTCACTGCAACCTCCACCTCCCGAGTTCAAGCGATTCTCCTGCCTTGGCCTCCTGTGTAGCTGAGATTACAGGTGCACGCCACCAGGCCTAGTGTTTTTTGTATTTTTAGTAGAGACAGAGTTTCACCATGTTGGTCAGGTGGGTCTTGAACTCGTGACCTCGTGATCCGCCCGCCTTGGCCTCCCAAAGTGCTGGGATTACGGGCGTGAGCCACTGCGCCCAGCCTAGGTGTTGTATTCATTTAATAGAGAACCATTGAAGTTTTTGAGCAAGGCAAAGATTATAATGAGTTACAGTCTAGAAACATCAGTGCAATGACAGTATGTGAGACTGATAGTAGAGGAAAACTAATAACCCAGGTGGTAAGAGTTTGTAAGATGTGGCAACTGATTGAATGCACACAGAGGTTACTCAGTTTTGAATCTAGGTAATCGAAGAGTACGCTGGTCCTACTAACAGAAAAGTTAAAGAGAAGAGGTTGATATGGAAAGGTTAGGTATTAATGGTTTTCACTTTAGACGTGCGTTTCAAGTCCCAATAAAATATCCAACTTATGATATATGAAAGCCAGTAAAAAATCCAGGATTGCAGATTTGAGAGGCCTATGCAGAGTTGAAGTCACATGAGTAAACAAACATATTGAGTGCAGAGAATAAGCCAACCTTCAAGACACGTCTACACTCAAGGAGAAAATTAGGCATAGTTGCATGCACCTGTAGTCCCAGCCACTCAGGAGGCTGAGGTGAGAGCATCGTTTGATCCTGGGAGATCAAGGCTGCAGTGAGCAGTAGTGACCCCACTGCACTCCAGCCTGGACATCAGGACATCAGAATGAGACCCTGTCTCAGGGGAAAAAAAAAAAAAAAAGAGAAATACAACAAAGGAAAAAGAATATCATCTCGGCCGGGCGCAGTGGTTCACACCTGTAATCCCAGCACTTTGGGAGGCCAAGGTGGGCAGATCGCAAGGTCGGGATATCAAGACCATCTGGGCTAACACGGTGAAACTCCGTCTCTATTAAAAATACAAAAAATTAGCCGAGTGTGGTGGCATGCACCTGTAGCCTCAGCTACTCGGGAGGCTGAGGCAGGAGAACTGCTTGAACCTGGGAGACGGAGGTTGCAGTGAGCCAAGATCACGGCAGTGCACTCCAGCCTGGGCAACAGAGCGAGATTCCGTCTCAGAAAAAAAAAAAGAATGTCATCTCTTCAACTAGATGTAAGCTCTTGAAGAAAGGCTCAATACCCTCTGCTTTCTCTGTATCCCTTATTGTAGAGTTTAATAAATTTGTGGTTTGAATATACAGGAAATAAAGCCACAAGATTGATAAGATTTTTTTTATACAGGATGAGGATGAAGAAGTATACAAGAGAGATTTCAGCGCTCCTACCCTGGAGGATCATTTCAATAAAACCATTCTTCCTAAAGTCATGCAGGTATGGGGAACCTTAATAACATGACAGAGAAAAGTGATGTATTGATAGCTGAGGCATGGTTTGTTTGGTGGTATAACTCATCATCCATCCTTCCCTCAGGTCAAGAACTTTGGACGCTCAGGCCGCACCAAATACACTCACCTTGTGGATCAAGATACCACCTCCTTTGACTCAGCTTGGGGCCAAGAGAGTGCCCAGAACACAAAGTTCTTCAAACAAAAGGCAGCTGGGGTACGAGATGTATTTGAGCGGCCATCTGCCAAGAAGCGGAAAACTACCTAGGGTCCAACTGCTTATTCTTCCAACTGTGGAACACAAGGGGAAGTCTCAGCATCTGGTCCTTGATTTGGTTTTTTCATTGTTTCCTTGGCCCCTGTATCCAGATATTGGACTTACTGCTATACTTGTGATACTGGGTAGCCCAGACTTTGAAGGTGCTTTGTGAGGTTTGGACTCATGCTGAGAAACCCACAGGAAAGCACTGTCCAGGTAGGATTAGAGGCTTCCCACTTAAAACTATTTCTGAGAAATCTTAGGTTTTATCACTGCTATGGTTTCCCATATTTACTTGGGACTGTTCTGACTTTCTTTTTCCAGCCCTTAGCTTGGGTTAGAAAAGTGGACATGTAAGTGAACAATGCATTACTTCTACCTTAGGTTTAGGAGTAATATACCCGGAAATCTAAGCTCATGGAAACATGTTTTCCATTTTTGCTTGGAGTCCGTTTTTCTAGTTGTACATACTTTTTGATCCATATATGTGTGCATGTCAAGAAATAAAAGAATCACAACAAGGAGATTTTTAGCATGATACTGGAAATAAAATGTCCAAGCTGACAAGTATTAATTGCCTATTAAAGTAAAAGATAACAATTGTCAGGCAGAAGTTGTTTCACATTTTGATAATTCCCTTTGATCTCAGAAACAAGCTCAGGTACTAGCTTGGCTTTAGGTAGCATCTGGATTTATTCCATGACCAAATACAGATGTGTTCGAGAAGACCAAGGTCTTCTCACATCCTTTAAATGTCCCACTGGAAGAATCAAATAGTTTAGTGTCGTACGATAAAAATGAATGCAAATAATTACTATGAGGTGGTAAATACATAAAGATGAACATAGGTACAAGTCACTGTTGTGTGGGATACAATCTAAGAATTATCCTAGAGTCAGAATGAGGGTAAGGCCTTGACACTCTTGGAGAAATGTCTGTAATTGCCATTTGAGTGTCCATACAGCAGACTCAGGGGCCGTTGCAGGGTTTTTGTTTGTTTGTTTGTTTTAAAGAGACGGCTCTGTTGCCCAGGCTAGAGTGCCTCAGCCTCCCGAGTAGCTGGGACTACAGGCGCCTGCCACCACGCCTGGCTAATTTTTGTTATTTTTAGTAGAGACGGGGTTTCACCATGTTAGCCAGGATGGTCTTGATCTTCACTTCGCGATCCGCCCGCCTCAGCCTCCCAAAGTGCTGAGATTACAGGCCTTGAGCCACTGCGCCTAGCTGGGGCCATCACAGTTTTATAGTTGAGGAAACTAGTTCAACATGTGTGAGTTGGTCCAAGCTGATTTTTTTTTTTTTTTTTGAGATGGAGTTTCACTCTTGTTGCCCAGTCTGGAGTGCAGTGGCGCGATCTCTGCTCACTGCAACCTCCTGGGTTCAAGAGATTCTCCTGCCTCAGCCTCCCTAGTAGCTGGAATTACAGGCGTCCACCACCACACCAGGCTAATTTTTTTTTGTACTTTTAGTAGAGATGGGGTTTCACCATTTTGGCCAGGCTCGTCTCAAACTCCTGATCTCAGGTGATCCACCTGCCTCGGCCTCCCAGAGTGCTGGGATTATAGGCGTGCGCCACCACGCCCGGCCCTGATTAACCTTTAAAGTAAAATTACCTTCTCTCTAGGATAGGAAATGGCATGTAGAATGTATTATGGCTTAGAATTTGAATACCAATCAAAACCTTTCATAGGTTTTTTTCATTTTGAGACAGTCTTGCTCTGTCGCCCAGGCTGGAGTGCAGTAGCACAATCTCAGCTCCCTGCAGCCTCAACCTCCCAGGCTCAAGCAAATCCGTCTCAGCCTCCAGAGTATCTGGGACCACAGACAGGCACATGTCACCATGCCTGGCTTTTTTTTTTTTTAATTTTAGTAGAGACAAGGTCATGCTATGTTGCCCAGGCTGGTCTGGAAATCCTGACCTGACGCAGTCCTCCCAGCCCAGCCTCCCCAAAGTGCTGGGGTTACAGGCATGAGTCACCACACCTGGCCCAACCTTTGATATCTTCTAGTCTTACCATGTTCTAACCCTCAGGTACCTAAATTCTTTTTTTGGTGGTTAGGGGAGCGCGGTAGAGACGAAATCTCACTGTGTTGCCCAAGCTGGTCTCAAACTGCTGGGCTCAAGTGATCGTCTTGCCTCAGCTTCCCAAGGTGTTGGGATTACAGGCATGAGCCACCATGCCTGGCCCCTAAATTTTTTTTGTTGTTTTGTTTTTGAGACAGTCTCACTCTGTCACCCAGGCTGGAGTACAGTGGCACAATCTCGGCTCACTGCAACTTCCGCCTCCCTGGTTCAAGCAATTCTTCTGCCTCAGCCTCCTGAGTAGCTGGGACTACAGGCATGCACCACCACGCCTGGCTAATTTTTTTTTTTTTTTTGTATTTTTAGTAGAGACAGGGTTTCACCATGTTGGCCAGGCTTGTCTTCAACTCCTGACCTCATGATCCGACTGCCTCAGCCTCCCAAAGTGCTGGGATTACAGGTGTGAGCCACTGTGCCCGGGCTTTTTTTTTTTTTTTTTTTTTTGAGATGGAGTTTCACTCTTTCCCCCAGGCTGGAGTACAGTAGTACAGTAGTGTGATCTCAGCTCACTGCAACCTCTGCTTTCCAATTTCAAGCGATTCCTGCCTCAGCCTCCAGAATAGCTGGGATTATAGGCGCCCACCACCATGCCCGGCTAATTTTTCTATTTTCAGTGGAGACGGGGTTTCACATGTTGGCCAGGCTGTTCTTGAATTCCTGACTTCGTGATCTACCTGCCTCGACCTCCCAAAGTGCTGGGATTAGAGGCGTGAGCCACGGCACCCAGCCAAATTATTTTTTTTTAATCACTCAAAATCAAGCATGTTGTAGGTACCAAAATTCTAACTCAAGGTGGCCTATGAACTGGGTTCATAACCTACATCTATCTATATATATAGTGGCTCCTAGGCAGGTAGCTGGCCTTTTAGATATTCATAAGCTGTCTTGGAGACACATGCCATTTGAGTACAGTAACTCTGCTGAGACTCCAGATGTACCTTGAATACTGTTGAGAGCTAGTCAGACGAATGAGACTGGCCTGCCACCTAGCATCTGCACATGAGGTATTCTTCTACACTGATTTTTCATACAGGTGTGCTAGATTTTAATGGGTCACTTAAATTCAGTTATTCTCCAACATATAAATTCCCCACAACATAGGATATAGTATATACTCTACTTGACCCAAGATGATAAAACTGAAAAAGACAAAAAAAAATTTTATTGCCATAAATTAATCCAGTAGGTATATTTGAGAAAGCACGCATCAGTTGGTTAGGGCAATAAGCGCCTCTACCACGTTGCCCATGTGTTCCCGCAAACTGCGTTCTGCTGCTGCTCGAGATATCTCCATCTCGGTCATCTGCAGAAAAAAATCATGTTACATAGGTTCCCAGGCATTAATGTGCCACCAAATATACTGACTCCGCTTGTTTCAGGAAACAACCCAAATTAAGCTGAATAGCCTCCCCTCCGCATACACTAGTTAGGCACTACCACTCACTATTAGCTCCAGATCTTCCTTCTTGATAGTGACTTTTGCCAGTTCTTTCTCCCTGCAAAAATATTTAAATATATTAGTCCTCATTCTCAACCAACACCATAAACTCCCAGGAAGGGTCATTCCCAGAAGTGCCCTGTAAATAAATCTTGATAAACCCTTGATTGAAAATAAAAACTCCCACTAATACTCCTTTCCCCTGGAGTCTTGGCAGCAGGTGTTGCCAGGAGGCCTTCTGCTAACAAGAGTAAAGTTGTGGCGCCTAGATCTGCAGGAATTGGTGATAAATTTGAAGAACGGTATAAAGGCTTAATAATGGTTTTTATTTTTGTCTGGGGACCGGGGAGGGAAGAACTGTTAAAGTTGGCTGCCCCTGAAGACTTACCGCTCCTGTTTGGCTTTCTGCTCCCGGGACCTTCTGTCTCCAATCACAGACATGGCCTATGGGAAAGGCAGGTCTAGTTACTGCACCGCTACCCACAATTCCCAATAATCTAAAAGGCCAACAAAACAAGCGGTTCATGCATGGATTCACGATGACAAGTGTTACCAGGTAGCAAGGACTATGTTTAATTCCATTCTATGCACCTGAGGTCCCCTTAAGCCCACTATCAAGCTCCTTTAGGCAAGCGGCGCGCTCCGGTGACCGCTGTTTCCCTCGGCTCTACCCTATTGCCTCCTCCTGCCATCGGGATCAGAACCCCGTCTTGGAGCGCTGGCTTCCAGCTACAGCCTCAGAGCCCCCCTCTGCTCTCAGCCCGCCCCGACATGCTCTTGGCCAACCTTACCGTCTCCAGATTGGAACTCTGGATCTCCTTCTCCTCTGCATAGTCGGTGACCCGCTCCAAGTCCGCCGCACCGCTGTCATGTTTCCGTGGCTTCTCCGGAGGCCGCTCTGGTCCACTGGTCTCAGTCTCCAACTCCAGCTCCACATCCCCCTCGGTCGCCATATCTATTTCACCACGCCGCCGCATAAGCCCCACCTCACGCCGACTTCCGGCAACTGACACAGCTTCCGCCCGGGGAGGAGGCGGGGCTGGCCCTGGGCCACACCTTCTTTCTGCTCCAGTTCTAGAAGCTTCAGGGAGGAAGGCGGTTCGTCTCTCAGACTTCCTTTCGGGTTTCTACAGTGTTTTGTGCGAGGCCTTCTCAGACCTAACCCGACACCGCTCCAGCCCACCCCACCGACATCCTTAACCACCTCATAAACTAGGAATAGTCCCCTCAACACATAAACACGCACCCACCCACCTCAGGGAACTCCGTTCAACCTGAATGACGTCTAATCCTAAACCAATAAAGAATGCTAATCCACAGGGGGCCAGATAGACAAACTGCCCCCTAATCTGGAGAGAACAGCCTGAGTGGCCGCAGTGTTGAGGCCCTAAGGACAAAGCTCCTTCACAGGGCATTTGCATTTACCGCAACCTGGAGGTCAGTGTTCTCTTCCGGACGTCGCCATTCTGCCCGGGACCGGGTGCTCAGCCCCAACACAGTGGCAGTCCAATGGGCTGAGGACAGAAGCAACTGCTGCTCTCATCTGCCTTCCATCTGGTGGACCTAAGCCTAATCCCTGGGACAAGGATGGTGGGTGCCAAGGCCGGCCCCAGCCCCGGCACCTCCCTGGGCCTGGCACAGCAGCACAGCGGAGGCAGCAGTGTCCTAGTGAAAAGTCCCTTCTGTCAGGTGAGAGGGTGCGAAGGGGAGAGTGGCCGAAGCTGGGGAGGAAGACGTGCAGAAGCCAATAAAAACGACAGGCCTCTTTTCTCCTCTAATGTCGTTCTGGTTCGTTGCCCCAGGTATAATCTGTAAATCTCTCCCGCCATGTTTCCAGCCCCAGGTGTTTAGGTCGAGAGAAAGGTCAGATATCTCAAGCCTGCTTATAATGAAAGCCCTACTAAGTTGTCAGTGGGCGGCAATCCCAAATGGCTGGAATCAGCTTGAAACAGAACCTGAGTAAAAGGAAGAAAGGGGAAGGGGAAATTTTGGAATTCAACCTCCTGGGTTAACCTCACACATACATTAACGTATGCCTTTCCTCAGCAAGTCTCCACCTCGCTGCCTTGCATCTGCTCTACTCCCAGGTGTGCTGCTGTGGGCCTGCTCCTTGTGCCAGCTGCTGCCACTCCAGGTGGCCCTCTCTCACCGCATCCACTTGCAGCCGCCTGTTCTACATCCTCCTCCATGTGGGGGCCTCAGCAATCTGCTGCCTCCTGCTGTCAAGGACAGTAGTGGAAAGGGTGTGGGGCAAGACACACAGGGTAAGTGAGAGGGGGTCGGGTTGTCAGGTGGGAAGAGATGAAAGGAAAAACCCTAAGATAGAAAAGGTTTCGGTTGGGGGCAGGAGACAAATGAGTGGTCATACCCGTGACAAGTAGGTACCTTTCCATGCATTATGACTTGTCCTGCCATTTCTCACACACACACTCCCAGATCCAGATGCCCTCGGGGTTGTGTGCCCACCTGTTTGGCCTCTCTGACTGTCCAGTGCTCAGTGGCTCTGGGGCTGTGTACCGAGTATGTGCAGGAACCGCCACCTTCCACCTGCTGCAGGCTGTGTTGCTGGTCCACCTCCACTCCCCCACCAGCCCGCGGGCACAGCTGCATAATAGGTTTGTGTGTACTTTCTGGGTGGGGAGGGGACAGAGGAGGGAAAGTAGACACAAGCTGGGTAAAGGAAATTCCGGGATGAAGTAATAGCACTGTAAAAAGACAGAAAACAGGTTTAAGTCCCTGCTTCTCATGTACTTGCTGTGTAACCTTGAGCCAGACTTTGTGCTTCTAGCATCTAAAATGGAGGTAACAGTGGGGTTATCTTGGTAACATAATCCTTTATAAACTATAAAACATTGCCCAGATGCTATTATTTAAGTATCTTTGAGTTAGAATTTGGAATAAGGTGCAGTAGGCCTGTCCCAGCCCCCTCTCATTTGGGATTGGTTCCTCCTTAGTTGTCTCGTCTGTCCTCTTTCCTATATTTTTGGTTTCTCTTTTGCCTTTCCCCATAGGCACTCTTCACTGTCCTTTGCCTTTTCTCCTGAGTCTGTTTTTCTTTCTCCCTCCTAACCAGCTTCTGGCTCCTCAAGCTGCTGTTCCTGTTAGGTCTCTGTGCTATTGCCTTCTGCATTCCTGATGAGCATCTCTTCCCAGGTACTCTCCCTCCCACACTCTTGGCAGGAGTAGGCTAAGTTTTCTAAGATAACAAGTGGGTAAGAAGAGGAGTAATGGCCGGGTGCAGTGGCTCACGCCTGTAATCCCAGCACTTTGGGAGGCTGAGGCGGGCGGATCACGAGGTCAGGAGATCAAGACGATCCTGGCTAACATGGTGAAACCCCATCTCTACTAAAAATACAAAATATTAGCCGGGCATGGTGGCACGCACCTGTAATCCCAGCTGCTCAGGAGGTGGAGGCAGGAGAATCACTTGAACCCGGGAGGCAGAGGTTGCAGTGAGCTGAGATCACACCACTGCACTCTAGCCTGGGTGACAGAGCAAGACTCTGTCTCAAAAAAAAAAAAAAAAAAAGTAACAATTTGACCACATTTTTCCACTGGTGCCCATCTTGCAGCATGGCATTACATTGGCATCTGTGGAGGCTTTGCATTCATCCTACTGCAGTTGGTGCTTATTACAGCTTTTGCCCATTCCTGGAACAAGAACTGGTAAGGGGCACATAACCCTAAAGGCTTTTCCTGGGGAGGTTTCTAGTATTACTACATGGAAAGGGCTGGGCAAAAGGCACGGCAGAGCACTGGTCCCACAGCTTCCCACTGAGCAGTATCAAAAAAGCTTAGGAATGTGATGACTGCGTGGGCCAAGTAGGATGGCTAGTCACACCAGTCTTCTGAGAGCAGGGGAGTAGTTGGTAATGGGTAAAAGAGTTGGAGCTCCAGCTGGGCACGGTGGCTCATGCCTGTAATCCCAGCACTTTGGGAGGCCGAGGTGGGTGGATCATGAGGTCAGGAGTTTGAGACCAGCCTGGCCAACATGGTGAAACCCCATCTCTAGTAAAAATATAAAAGTTAGCTGGACATGATGGTAGGTGCCTGTAATCCCAGCTACTCAGGAGGCTGAGGTAGGAGAATCACTTGAACCCAGGAGGTGGAGGTTGCAGTGAGCTGAGACCACACCATTGCACTCCAGCCTGGGCAACAGAGCAAGACTCCCAACTCAAAAAAAAAAAAAAATGCTGGAGCTCCAAGCCATTGCCCACTTTCCACCCTTAGGCAGACAGGTGCAGCTCAAGACTGCAGCTGGTTCCTGGCTGTCCTGCTGGCCACCCTAGGATTCTACAGCATGGCAGGTGTGGGAGCTGTGCTCCTATTCCACTACTATACACACCCAGCTGGCTGCCTGCTTAACAAGATGCTCCTCAGTCTGCACCTTTGCTTCTGTGGCCTCATCTCCTTCCTCTCCATCGCTCCTTGCATCCGCCTCAGTGGGTACATGTCCTACAACATTCCAGGTTTTGGGGGCCTTAAAAGCATAGCAAGTTTCATTACCTCCCTAATCTCAATTATTTGATAAAAGAATCTCTGCTTCCCTATCCCCACCAAAGGATGGGGAGACAGAAGTACAAGTGGGGGTAGAAATGGAGGAAATTACCAGCCTGTAGACTAAAGCAATGATACTCACTCCCCAGAGCAACCCCGCTCTGGCCTCCTACAAGCTTCTGTCATCAGCTGCTATATCATGTATCTGACTTTCTCTGCGCTGTCCAGCCGTCCTCCAGAGAGAGGTAAGGGACAGGACCTGGATTCTCCATGCTAAGACCTTTTTTTGCCCCTGCCAAATACCTAGCTCATTGTTAATACCCATCTCTTCTGTTGTCCCTTCCCAGTAATCCTTCAAGGACAGAATCACACCCTGTGCCTGCCTGGCCTGAGTAAAATGGAACCCCAAACACCAGATATCTCTCTAGCAATGCTGAGTGCTAGCATCATGTATGCTTGTGTGCTTTTTGCTTGGTGCGTAAAGGTGTCAAGGGTGGAGGTATGAAAGGAGGGTGCCCAAGACAGGGAAGGATGGTCAGGACAATGTCTGGGACCATTATTTAAAGTTTACAGCAAGACTAGAGTGAGAAAAGCTCCCCACAAACAGGGACAAATTCTAAGAATAGTACTTTGTCAGATGATCTGTATGAGATGAAGGGGGTGGGGGGAATGACTTGAGAATTTAAAATATGTCCAAAGACCTTAGGGCTCTCACATGAATAGAATTCTAAATCTTTGGTGGAAAAGGGCACAGGGAGTATGGTACCCTTTTGAGGATTACCAGTATGGACCAATTGGTAGTAAATGCCCCCAGATAATCCCTATTTAACTAAACCAGCTTAAGAACTCTATTCTTTCTCAGCAATGAGGCCTCCTACCTGGCTGAGGTATTTGGACCCCTGTGGATTGTCAAGGTTTACAGCTATGAGTTTCAGGTGAGGATAAAGAGCTCCATATCCCCAACACCCTCCCTCCCCCACACAAAGACACGCACACATCCTACCAACCTCTACCCAGAATGCTCAGATTATAGCTGCTATTACCTTTTATTGAGTACCCACAATGTGCTAGGCAACTGTGCTAGATACTTTTACATAATCTCATTTAATTTAA
The DNA here is from genome assembly GCF_029289425.2 of Pan paniscus. NCBI lineage: Eukaryota > Metazoa > Chordata > Mammalia > Primates > Hominidae > Pan > Pan paniscus. Next base: position 33,047,800 of record NC_073265.2, on the reverse strand, counting down.
CCCTCACAACAACCCTGTGAGGTAGGTATTTGCTCCATTTTACAAATGGAGAAATCGAGGCACAAAAGATTAAACATCTTACCAAAGTCTGCACAGCCACTTACATGCTGGAGCTAGAATTTGAACCCAGGTGTGCCTCCACTTTTTAATACTAGACCAATCTTTTCACGGGGGAAGTTTCCTAGATTAACACCCTCACATCTTTTAAGACCATTCCAAAACCTGCGTTCTGTTTTGCAGAAGCCCTCACTGTGTTTCTGCTGCCCTGAAACAGTGGAGGCAGACAAAGGTGAGTGCCAAGTGAGGAACCATAAGAAGTGGTAGATCTCTGTGGAGTGCCATAAGAACCCTCAAGAGCCTTAACAAAGGTAGTTGGGGGAGAGGGGAAGAGGTGTTTCAGCAGCACTGCTCCCAGCAGCCATTTCCTCTCTCCAGGGCAAAGGGGTGGGGCTGCTAGGCCAGCTGACCAAGAAACCCCACCAGCTCCTCCAGTCCAAGTCCAGCATCTTTCCTACAACTATTCTGCCTTCCACTTCGTCTTCTTCCTTGCCTCACTCTATGTCATGGTTACCCTTACCAACTGGTTCAGGTAAGATGGAGTGGGCCTTAGATACTCTCCTGAAGAGCTAGCTATTTTAAGGAAAGAGCAATTCAAGGCCATTCCAGACACACATGGGTCTGCCATTATATTTGGTGAGGAGGTAGAACAGGTCTAAAAGCTAAGGCCCTTCATATTCTCTAACCAGAGCCTTTGGTTACACAGCTATGAGGGAGCAGAACTGGAAAAGACCTTCATCAAGGGTAGCTGGGCCACCTTCTGGGTCAAGGTTGCCTCATGCTGGGCCTGCGTACTCCTCTATCTGGGGCTGTTACTGGCACCACTCTGTTGGCCCCCCACCCAGAAACCCCAGCCCCTTATCTTGAGGCGCCGCCGCCACCGCATCATATCCCCAGATAACAAATATCCTCCAGTCTAAGTCCTTTTCACAAACTGGGGTTCCCCTGACATTGTACTCCTAGAGTTGGCTCAAGGGGAGCTGTCCAGCCCAGCTCAATACCTCAAGGACACACGGGGAGTTATCTCCGTTTGGGCTGAAGTCAATACTATGAACTGGAAGAAGTGGTCAAACACAGTCTAATGTGCTAGGCAGAGTGTCTGACTCACTGGAGCTACTGTTACATCTGCATCCCAGCTCAAGAGCCTAACACCGAAATCAGCAGCTCAAAGAACCACCGCTGATCCCAGCAGACAGTGTGGCACCAGCCCTTTCCTGGCTCTTGGGCTGGAAGTGGGGGTGGGGAAAGACCAACAGGGACTGAAGACTCGGCTCTGCCCTTGGAGAAAGGAAAATAAGGAGTTCAGCCCTGGGCACACGGATATAAGAAGCCCAGAACCACAGAACAAACCAGGGCATAGAAGAAAGGAGCACAGAGGCTACCCCAGGTTTTAATCCTGATTTTGAGGTCAAGGGAAGCGGGAAGACAAAACCACCCTCATTCCATGAGGAATGACAGAAGAGAAAGTGAACGCTTGACAGCAGCTGACCACGGGAAGTCGGTGAGCAGCAGGATTTTTTGGCCAACTTTCAAGCAGACGAACAAACTGAGGAAGAATGAGGAAAAGAGGCATAAACACAGATCTTGCAGCATTCACTCTTAGGCCAACTCCATCCTAGAGATGGTGTTCAAGGGTGGGGAACAAAAATCACAGAAAAGAAGTCTCTATGGTTCTTAGAGGATTCCTCTACCGCATATCCGGAGTACTTGTTTGGTTGTCATTGTATAATAAAGGCTTCTTCTGTGATGTTTCACTTATTAAGTCTACATATCCACAATCTGAATCTAAAGAGTTCTCCCTTTTTTGGTGGGAAAGGGCAGTCATTCCTCCAACCCCATCCCCCCAAGTCCCCAGTCAAACCAGGCGCTCAAGGAATTACAAAGCTACTTTTAATACTTTGGGGTGAGCCCCACAGGAATAAAAAACACTGGGAAGGGGTAACCCCCTCACCCCCGGGAGTGGCCCAGGGGGAGAGAGGCTACCTGAGGGGAAGGAAGCACAAAAGGGACCCGCTGCAGACTCAGGGCAAAGGGAATGCCATCGGTGCTGGGACCTGTGAGCACTACAGGAGGAAACGCGAGCGTGGTGGGACTGGCTCCAGGCACACAGGCGAAGGGCAAGAGGGTTGGACACGAAGCCACAAAGCTACTTGGGTTCCTCCTTCTTCTCGTTTGCCTTTTTCTGCTTCTGCTGCATGATCTCCGAGTCCCTGGGGGTAGAGATGATGGGGCACTGGGAGGTACCAGAGGGCAAAAAGGACAAGATGCAGGGGGATGAAGGGCACAAAGGATAAGATGGAAGTGGATGGGACTAAGTTCAGCGTTTGGCTGCTGTACTCCCACCCTAGGAGAACAAGAGGAAGAGACCTGAGGCTCAAAAGGCGACCAGTCTCCATCTGGCTGTTGCCCAAGGGGTCAGAAGTCTGGTGACACAGGCCCAAGGCTCTCTATTCTGTATTGAGTACCACACCCAGCAACACCAGTGAGGAGGTTGGGAGAAGGGAGGAGAACCGAACAGCAAGGAGGGCCAAAAGTACTGGGCTGCCGTAACCACAACTGTATTTGAAATGTGAAGCTCCCTGCCCTTGCCCTTAAGGTCAGACCCAGGGACGCTCAGAAATCAGACTGAGGGCAGGCGCCCGCCCCCGTCCTTTCCTGTAAGGCTGTGAGCTAACAATTTGGAGGGTGGGGAGGGAATAAAACCCTAGAGGAAGCAATGCACTCTGCTCCTCACGACTAGTCCACATTCAAGCCCTGAGGTAGCTCTCTTTCCTGCTATAACCCTTGGTCTAACCCAGGTCTCCACCGTCCCTTTCCCCCTCCCTGGGGCTACCTCTGCTTGCGGGCGGCAGCAGAAAGCCCGTCATCTCGGCGCTTTCCCTTAACCGAGTCGCTCTGCTTTTTCATATTCTTCTGGCGGGCGAGCTCACGCTGGTTACCGCCTAAGGAAAGAAAATTAAAGGTGAGACGCGGGGGCCGCTCTGCCCACACACCGGCGACCCTTCTACCCCAGCGCGGCCAGCAGCAGGATCCAACGCCACTTCAATCTCCGGGCCCCGACAACGGCCCATCGAGGCCCAGGCTGCTTGGGGTAGGGGGGAGTGGCGAAATCTGCCACGGGCCAGGTCAAAATGCGGACTGGAGAAGGGAGGTCCCAAGGGGCCAGCTGGAGGCGTGTTTTGGGGCGGCGTGGGGCCCAAACAGCTGGGGAGGTGTGTGTGGACGGTTTGGGTCTCCGCGGGGGATGGGCTGGCTTGTGGAGTAGGGGGCTCTAGGCCTATCACAGGGGCGCTGGCCTTCTCCTCACACCGCGGAAGATCCGGGAGGGCCTATGCCCAACCCGGGAGGGTGGTCCCGTGAAGTAGCCGTGGGCAAAGGGCTCGATTTCCGGGCACCGAGTGTGAGGGTGGCTACAGAGCGCGCCCAGAGAAACGCCTCGCTAGGGAAGCTACGGAAGGTCAAAGCCGGCGCCTTGCCGGTGGTGTTTAGGGTGAACGGAAAGAAAAGGGCAAGGAGAAGGGGGCTCGGTGCTCACGGGTCATGGCGACGGCAGCGGCTCCAACCTGCCTCCGTTACGTCCCCTCGTTCTGTCGGACGTTGCAGGTCCCGCCCCTTCTCGCAACGTAGCGCAGTCGTTCCTTTCCTCCCCGCCCCTTCGCGCCCGGGAGCCGGCTCCCATTGGACAAGAAAAAGCACGTGGATCCACGGGTCGTGTTTGAGCCGGGGTGGGTAAGTGGCGGAGGGTCGCAGGCGGAGCGCTCAGCGTGGGGCGGGGCTTCCCGAGTGAGACGTAGGGACGGGCCTGGAGAAACTAGGCCGGGTCACGTGGGCAGGGTGGGGGTGGAGGGGTGCGGCTGGCGATGTGGCGCTCCCGCGGGCTCGAGCACGTGACCGTGCAGAGTGACCTCATGCGGGGACAGTTTGGGGTACTGACAAAGTCGCCCTGAAAGAACGCCCGTAGGCAGAGGGCGGGGTTTCAGCCAGTTCTGTGTTACGAGTACTCTACTACTAAACTTGTTCTTACTTAGGACCACCTCTCAGCCACTTATTTGGACACGAGTTGTTCACAGCTCGCTTAAAATCAAGTACAAACACAACTTCAGAAACCCGCTTCTACTCCCATTGTCCCCTTCCACGCCCCTTCACTGTAGAAAATCGCAGCAACATCTGGTATTTCCTAAAACTCTACCCTGTTCGTTTTCCCCCAGAAACTTTAAATGTGAACATGCAGCTTGGAAGTATTGGAGGACTCCAAAAGTCACAGACTATGGAGTTGGATCAGTGGCTGAGATTAGATAATTCACATATTCGCTTTTCTCCTCTGGAGCTTTTCTCACTGTACCATCGCCACCAGCCACCCGGTTTTGTATTAAGACCCTGGAGGGCCGGGCGTGGTGGCTCACGCCTGTAATCCCAGCACTTTGGGAGGCTGAGGCGGGCAGATCAGGTCAGGAGTTCGAGACCAGCAGCCTGACCAACAATGGTGAAAACCCGTTTCTACTAAAAATACAAAAAATTAGCCGGGCGTGGTGGTGCGCCTGTAATTCCAGCTACTTGGGAGGCTGAGGCAGGAGAATCGCTTGAACCCGGGAGGCGGAGGTTGCAGTGAGCCGAGATCGCGCCATTGCACTCCAGCCCAGGCGACAGTGCGAGATCCCGTCTAAAAAAAAAGAGTTAATAAGAATTAGCCGGGCGTGGTGGCGGGCGCCTGTAGTCCCAGCTACTCAGGAGGCTGAGGCAGGAGAATGGCGTGAACCCGGTAGATGAAGCTTGCAGTGAGCCGAGATCGCACCACTGCACTCTAGCCTGGGCGACAGAGCGAGACTGCGTCTCAAAAAAAAAAAAGAGTTAATAAGAAAGGCAAGGTGGCTCACGCCTGTAATCCCAGCACTTTGGGAGGCAGAGGCGGGTGGATCACGAGGTCAGGACATCGAGACCATCCTGGCTAACACGGTAAAACCCCGTCTCTACTAAAAATACAAAAAAAAAAAAAAATAGCTGGGTGGGGTGGCAGGCGCCTGTAGTCCCAGCTACTTGAGAGGCTGAGGCCGGAGAACCGTGTGAACCCAGGAGCAGGAGCTTGCAGTGAGCCGAGATCACGGCACTGCACTCCAGCCTGGGCGACAGAGCCAGACTCCATCTCAAAATAAATAAATAAATAAATAAACAGTTAATAAGAGACACCCAAGCTGGAGTGCAATGGCGTGATCTCGGCTCACTGCAACCTCTGCTTCCTGTGTTCAAGCTATTCTCCCACCTCAGCCTCCCGAGTAGCTGCGATTACAGGCCCGCCATCATGCCCGGCTAATTTTTGTATTTTTGTTTTTCTGGAGATGGGGTTCCATCATGTTGGCTAGGCTGGTCTGGAACTCCTGACCTCAGGTGATCCGCCCGCCTTGGCCCCCCAAAGTGCAAGGATTACAGGTGTGAGCCACGGTGCACAGCCACAATTGGGTATATCTTGATGAGCAGAGCATATTCCTATAATCATGAAAGATACAAAGAGAAAAAAGCTCTCTCACACTTTCTCTCTCTCCCTCTCCCTGTCTGCCTCTCTCTCTCTAATATCCATATATGTATTTATATGTCTGTCTATATATATGAATTTTTGGGTTTTTTTGAGACAGTCTTACTCTGTTACCCAGGCTGGAGGCTGGAGTGGCATGCTCTCGGCTCACTGCAACCTCCACCGTCTTGGATTCAAGCGATTCTCCTTTCTCAGCCTCCCGAGTAGCTGGGATTACAGGCACCCGCCACCACGCCCGGATAATTTTTTTTTTTTTTTTTTTGAGATGGAGTCTTGCTCTGTTGCCCAGGTTGGAGTACAGTGGTGCGATTTCGGCTCACTGCAACCTCCACCTCCCAGGTTCAAGCAATTCTCCTGCCTCAGCTTCCCGAGTAGCTGGGCCTACAGGTGCGTGCCACCACGCTCGGCTAATTTTTGTATTTTTTAGTAGAGACAGGCTTTAACCATGTTGGTCAGGCTGGTCTCAAACTCCTGACCTCAGGTGATCCACCTGCCTCGGCCTCCCACAGTGCTGGGATAACAGGTGCAAGCCACTGTGCCCGGACTGTATTTTTTTTTTAGTAGAGACAGGGTTTCACCATGTTGGCCAGGCTGGTCTCGAACTCCTGACCTCAAGTGATCCACCCACCCCAGCCTCCCAAAGTGCTGGGATTACAGGCTTGAACCACCACGCCCAGCCTATATATGAAAACTGATCATGATAATAGCTTTAAAGGAAAATAACAGATTCCACGCAAGGATGATATTCAAAATGTTTCGCAGTGCACACAGCTTAAGCACTGACCCATAAAAACAGATGTCAGTGTAATTTGAATGAAGACTCTGTGAACAATTCCACCTGGTATGAAGTAACTAAATAGTACTGCTGGTGCTATGAAGGGAGTACACCTGTGGACTCTGTAGACTTTAATTTTGATTAGGGAGGTGAAGTAAGTGATATTTGAGCTAAAGCAAAAAGATGAGAAATTAGCCAAGCCCAGGAGGGAAGGGCAGGGAGAACATTTCAGGAGGGAACAGCACTTGTGAAGGCCCTAAGGCCCTCCTCCCTCAGGTCATCCCATCAAGAGCCACAGGATTATTGTGTAGGTAAAGGGCAAGTCACTAATGCCTAATGAGCAGGGTGGTGTGAAACTAGGTCAGATAGGGAGGTAGGGTTGTGACAAGATCCAAGTTACTACTGCTAATATAACTACTAGCTAACATCAGGTGGGTTTTTATTTGGTACATTTAGTGTACTTTTCTTTTTTTTTTTTTTTTTTAGACAGAGTCTCACTCTGTCGCCCAGGCTGGAGTGCAGTGGCGCCATCTCGGCTCACTGCAAGCTCCGCCTCCCGGGTTCACGCCATTCTCCTGCCTCAGCCTCCCAAGTAGCTGGGACTACAGGCGCCCGCCACCACGCCCGGCTAATTTTTTGTGTTTTTGGTAGAGACGGGGTTTCACCGTGTTAGCCAGGATGGTCTCGATCTCCTGACCTCGTGATCCGCCCACCTCAGCCTCCCAAAGTGCTGGGATTACAGGCGTGAGCCACCGCGCCCGGCCCTAGTGTACTTTTCTTATTTGAGCCTTACGATGACCTTTGGAGGTGTCATTATCCCCCTCCTACTGATTTAGAAACCTCGGCCCTGGCAGGTTAAATAACTTTCTCAACGAAACTGAGATAATAAGGGGTGGATAATAAGAGTCTAACCCAGCCTGTGCTCTTCATTAGCAGAGTGTAAGCTTTGAAAAGATCACTTTACCAGTAGAGAATGGATTACAGCAGATGAATAGAAATGAGGAGACCAGTCAGGAGACTATCACAGGCAACAGGCTCTAGGTCTCAGTTTAAATGTTACCTCATGGAGGGTGCAGTGAGCTATGATCACGCCACTGCACTCCAGCCTGGGTGACAGAATGAGACCCTGTCTCAAAGAACAAACAAATAAATAAATATTACCTCAGAAGTGGTTCTCTACAAGCAAGGCACTAAAAAGCTGGTTGAAGGCTGGGCACAGTGGCTCACGCCTGTAATCCCAGCACTTTGGGAGACCAAGGCGGGCCGATCACGAGGTCAGGAGATCAAGACGATCCTGGATAACACAGTGAAACCCTGTCTCCAGGTTGGGCATGGTGGCTCATGCCTGTAATCTCAGCACTTTGGGAAGCCGACAGGGAGGATCCCTTGAGGCCAGGAGTCTGAGACAAGCTTAGGCAATATAGTGAGACCCCGTCTCTACAAAAAATTTAAAAATTAGGCTGAACGTGGTGGCTCATGCCTGTAATCCCAGCACTTTGGGAGGCCTAGGCAGGCAGATCTCTTGAGGTCAGGAGTTCAAGACCAGTCTGGCCAACATGGTGAAAACCCATCTCTACTAAAAATACAAAAATTAGCCAGGCATGGTGCACATACCTGTAATCCCAGCTACTCGAGAGGCTGAGGCTAGAGAATTGCTTGCACCTGGGAGGAGGAGGTTGCAGTGAGCCATGATTGCACCACTGCACTCCAGCCTGGGTGATAGAGTGAGATACCATCTCAAAAAAAAAAAAAAAAAAACTAAAAATCTAGCCAGGTGTGGTGGTGTGTGCCTATAGTCCCAGCTACTCGAGGGTGTGAGGTGGGAGGATGGCTTGAGCTCAGGAGGTTGACACTGCAGTGAGCTGTAATCATGCCACAGCACTCCAGCCTGGGCAAGAGAGCAAGACCCTGTCTCAAAAAAAAAAAAATTCTGGCTGGGCAAGGTGGCTCACGCCTATAATCCCAGCATTTTGGGAGGCTGAGGTGGGCAGACCACCTGAGGTCAGGGGTTCAAGAACAGCCTGACCAACATGGTAAAACCCCCGTCTCTACTAAAAATACAAAATTAGCCTGGCATGGTGGCGCATGCCCGCAATCCCAGATACTCGGGAGTCTGAAGCAGGAGAATCACTTGAACCCAGGAGGCAGAGGTTGTGGTGAGCGGAAATCGCACCATTGCATTCCAGCCTGGGCAGCAAGAGTGAAACTCTGTCTCAAAAAAAAAAAAAAAAAAAAAAAATTCTTCCCCTCCAGCCTATACTCCAAGAGTGGTACTGAATGGCTAAGTCAATCAAAGTAAACTAATCCCTTTTAATATTGATTGGTTTAAGAACCCAGGCCTGGCCGGGCGTGGTGGCTCACGCCTGTAATCCCAGGACTTTGGGAGGCCGAGGCGGGCTGATCATGAGGTCAGGAGATCAAGACCATCCTGGCTAACACGGTGAAACCCCGTCTCTACTAAAAATACAAAAATTAGCCAGGCGTGGTTGCGGGCGCCTGTAGTCCCAGCTACCTGGGAGGCTGAGGCAGGAGAATGGCGTGAACCCAGCAGGCGGAGGTTGCAGTAAGCCGAGTGGAGCGCCACTGCACTCCAGCCTGGGCCACAGAGCAGACTCCGTCTCAAAAAAAAAAAAAACAAACCCAGGCCTAAGCAGATTATTTTGTGGTATTCACCTGGTAACAGTTATTGGTTCAGGAGTGAGCATGTGGCCTAAATTAGCCTGATCAGACCAAAGAGAAGGACTTTTTTTCCATTGCTAGGGTGGTGACAATGCTGTTTCCCATTGACATGAATGAGGAAACACATAGCCCATACTGCTCCTGGCAGCTCTAGTCTATCACCTAGAAGAGAGCCAGCCTTAGGTTGAAGCAAATGAGTAGCAGAAAGAATCTTGGTACTTGGTCATGCTGTTGGACCACTAGATACCTCAACTGTAACATTTGTTCTACATTGAGTTTCCTGGTGTGGGAACTACCATATTGTTTTGTTGGTTTAAGCTACCTTGAGTCAGATTTCTGTTACTTCAGCCAAATACTTTTAATCAAACACAGACAAGAGAAACAGCATATACCAAGGCCCTGAGAGGGGGATAAGCTTGGATAATTAGATGAACTTAGGCCTTACATAATGAAATGGTCCAGTCAGATTATCTTAAAGTGTAGGCAGCTCTTTCCATGCGTACCAAACGTCAACCAGCTTTTTTTTTTTTTTTTTTTTTGAGACAGAGTCTTGCTCTGTGGTCCAGGCTGGAGTGCAGTGGCATAATCTCGGCTCACTGCAAGCTCCGCCTCCTGGGCTCATACCATTCTCCTGCCTCAGCCTCCTGAGTAGCTGGGACTACAGGCACCCGCCACCACACCTGGCTAATTTTTTGTATTTTTAGTAGAGACAGGGTTTCACCGTGTTAGTCAGGATGGTCTCGACCTCCTGACCTCATGATCTGCCTGCCTCAGCCTCCCAAAGTGCTGGGATTACAGGCGTGAGCCGCTGTGTCTGGCCTTCAACCAGCTTTTTAGTGCCTTGCTTGTAGAGACGAATATAGAGCCAAAGATCACCAAGCATTGGAGAAAACAGTCCTAACATAAAAATAGACCCCAAAAAAACACAAGCAGAAAATTCAGTCTCATGGCTGGGCATGGTGGCTCATGCCTATAATCCCAGCACTTTGGGAGGCCGAGACGGGCAGATCACTTGAGGTCAGGAGTACAAGACCAGCCTGGCCAACATGGTGAAACACAGTCCCTACTAAAAATACAAAAATTAGTGGGGCGTGGTGGCATGCACCTGTAATTGCAGCTACTTGGGAGGCTGAGGCGCAAGAATTGCTTGAACCCAGGAGGTGGAGGTTGCAATGAGCTGAGATCAAGCCACTGAACTCTAGCCTGGGTGACAGAGCAAGTACCTGTCTCAAAAAAAAAAAAAAGAAAAGAAAAGAAAAGAAAGAAAAAGAAAATTCAGTCCCAGAGGATACAGAAACAATTCAGTTGCAAGACCACAAGAAAATCGGAGACACAGGACTATAAATAGTATTCTTTGAGAGAGAGGGTATTGAACAACAATAGGGAGTTTATAAAAACAGATATTCAGAAAACAGCCAGGAGTGGTGGTATGCACCTGTAGTCCTTAGCTACTCAGGAGGCTGAGATGGGAGGATTGCTTGAACCCAGGAATTCAAAGTTGCAGTGAATCGTGATCTCGCCACCATACTCCAGCATGGGTAACAGAGCAAGACTATGTCTCTAAAAAAAAGGAAAAAATAAAAGAAAGAAAGAAACATTCAGGCGGGGCACGGTGGATCACGCCTGTAATCCCAGCACTTTGGGAGGCTGAGGCAGGTGGATCATTTGAGGCCAGGAGTTGGTGACCCACCTGGCCAACATGGTGAAACCTCATCTCTACTAAAAATACAAAAATTAGCCGGGTGTGGTGGTGGGCGCCTGTAATCCCAACTACTTGGGAGGCTGAAGCAGGAGAATAGCTTGAACCTAGGAGATGGAGGTTTCAGTGAGCCGAGATTGCTCCACTGCACTCCAGCCTGGGCAGCAGAGTGAGACTCTGTCTAAAAAAAAAAAAAAAAGTAATAAATAAATAAATAAGGGCAGAGCACAGTGGCTCACGCCTGTAATCCCAGCACTTTGGGAGGCTGATGTGAGCAGATCACCTGAGGTCATGAGTTCAAGACCAGACTGGCCAACATGGCAAAACCTTGTCTCTACTAAAAATACAAAAATTAGCCAAGCGTGATGGTGGGCGCCTATAGTCCCAGCTACTTGGGAGGCTGAGGCGGGAGAATCACTTGAACCCGGTAGGTGGAGGTTGCAGTGAGCCAAGATCGCGTCATTACACTCCAACTTGGGTGACAGAGTGAGACACCGTCTCAAAAAAATTAATTAGGGCCAGGCGCGGTGGCTCACACCTGTAATCCCAGCACTTTGGGAGGCTGAGGCAGGCGGATCACGAGGTCAAGAGATCGAGACCATGGTGAAACCCTGTCTCTACTAAAAATACAAAAAATTAGCTGGGCGCAGTGGCGGGTGCCTGTAGTCCCAGCTACTCGGGAGGCTGAGGCAGGAGAATGGCGTGAACCCGGAAGGCGGAGCTTGCAGTGAGCCGAGATCGCGCCACTGCACTCCAGCCTGGGCGACAGAGTGAGACACCGTCTCAAAACAAACAAACAAATGAATTAATTAATTAAAATAAATAAATAAAACAAAAATAGAGGGAGGTCACAGAGTGCCCAACCCAAGAAATGAGAAAAGCTTGACATCACCACACATCAGAGTGTCAGAATTAAAAAGATCCTAATGGCTTCTGAGATAAAAAATAGTTCATATACAAAGGATGAAGAATCAGAATGGCTACAGACTTGTCAGCAGCAACACTGGAAACGAGACGACAATGGGGCAATGTTATCAAATACCTGAAGAGAATAGGCTGGATTCAGTTGTTTATGCCTGAAATCCTTACACTTTGAGAGGCCAAGTCAAGGGAATCACTTGAGACCAAGACTTTGAGACCAGCTTGGGCAACATAGGGAGACCCATCTCTACAAAACTTTTAAAAATTAGCCACATGTGGCCAGGTGCGGTGGCTCACACCTGTAATCCCAGCACTTTGGGAGGCCAAGGTGGGCGGATCACAAGGTCAGGAGTTTGAGACCAGCCTGGCCAACATGATGAAACCTCGTCTCTACTAAAAATACAAAAAAAAAAAAAAAATAGCTGGGCGTGGTGGCACGCGCTTGTAGTCCCAGCTACTCCAGAAAGCTGAGACAGGAGAATCATGTGAACCCAGGAGGTGGAGGTTTCAGTGAGCCAAGATCACATCACCACACTCCAGCCTGGACGACAGAGGAAGATTCCATTTAAAAAAAAAAAACAAAAAAAAATTAGCCAGATATGGTGGTGTGTGCCTGTAGTCCCAGCTACTTGGGAGGCTGAGGTGGGAGGATTGCTTGAGCCAAGGAGGTTGAGGCTGCAGTGAGCTATGATTGTGTCACTGCACTCCAGCCTGGGCAACAGGGCAAAATTCTGTCTCTTAAAAAAAATTATGAAGCCAGGCATGGTGGCTCATGCCTGTAATCCCAGCACTTTGGGAGGCCGAGGCCAGTGGATCACTTGAGGCCAGGAGTTCGAGACCAGCCTAGCCAACATAATGAAGCCCCGTCTGTACTAAAAGAATATACAAAAATTAGCCAGGCGTGGTGGCACATGCCTGTAGTCCCAGCTACTCAAGAGGCTGAGGCACAAGAATTGCTTGAACCCAGAAGGCAGAGGTTGCAGTGAGCCGAGATCATGCCACTGCACTCCAGCCTGGGCAACAGAGTGAGACTGTCTCAAAAAAAAAGTTGGCCGGGCGTGGTGGCTCACGCCTGTAATCCCAGCACTTTGGGATGCCAAGCTGGGCAGATCATGAGGTCAGGAGATTGAGACCATCCTGACCAACGTGGTGAAACCCTGTCTCTACTAAAAATATAAAAATTGGCTGAGTGTGGTGGCGTGTGCCTGTAATCCCAGCTACTCGGGAGGCTGAGGCAGGAGAGTGGCTTGAACCCGGGAGGTGGAGATTGCAGTGAGCTGAAATTGTGCCACTGCACTACAGCCTGGTGACAGAATTAGACTATGTCTCAAAAAAAAAAAAGCCAGGTGTGGTGGTGCGTGCCTGTAATCCCAGCTACTCAGGAGGCTGAGGCACGAGAATTGCTTGAACCCAGGAGGCAGAGGTTGCAGTGAGCCGAGATCACGCCACTGCACTCCAGCCTGGTGACAGAGCGAAGACTCCATCTCAAAAAAAAGAAAAAAAAAAGTTATGAGAATAAAATAAAGGTATGCAAAGTCTCAAAGGATTTGTCCAAAAGTTTCCTGAAAAGAATGCATGGTGGATAAATCCTTTGAGGCTTTGCACCAAAATGAGGGAGTAAGCCAAGAAAAAAGTTACAGGATCCAGGAAAAAGTGTATCTGACACAGGAGGTAAGTGAAGGAAATCCTCCAGCTGAGATAGAAGGGAGATCCCAGGATAATAGCTTTGCAGCCGACCTAGAGAACAATCATTTCAGATTGGAACAGGAGTATGGAGGGCTCTGGAGCCATATATCTTAAGAAAAAATGGAAACTGATAAAATTGATAAATTATCTGATTGTATTTGGTTATACTAAGAGGAGAGTTATACTCCTAGAAGAGGGTATGAGAATGAATTGGTAATAAGTACATAGGTAACTAAGCAAACAAAAAAATGCATAATTATTAATTGGTGTAGAGGAACATACAAGAAGGAAAATGTGAACATAATATGGTAAGTGTCACAGCTTGCAAATAACATTTACATACTCCTAATAATAGAAACATTCAATATTGATATAACAAAAATAACATTACTACATTAGGAGGATGGAGAGAGAAAGTACATGCATATTTTGGGGGCAGATGAGAGTTAAATCCTCATTTTAAAAATAGAAGTAGGGTCGGGCATGGTGGCTCACGCTTGTAATCCTAGCACTATGGGAGGCCGAGGCGGGCGGATCACCTGAGGTCAGGAGTTCAAGACCAGCCTGGACAACATGGTGAAACCCCGTCTCTACTAAAAATACAAAAATTAGCGGGGCACAGTGGCATGTGCCTGTAATCCCAGGTACTCGGGAGGCTGAGGCACCAGAATTGCTTGAACCCGGGAGGCAGAAGTTGCAGTGAGCTGAGATCGCACCACTGCAGTCCAGCCTGGGTGACAAAGCAAACTGTGTCTCAAAAAAAAAAAAAAAAAAAAAGAAGAAGTAGGACCAGGTGCGGTGGCTCACACCTGTAATCCCAGCACTTGGAGAAGCCGAGGCAGGTGGATCACTTGAGTCCAGGAGTTCGAGACCAGCCTGGGCAACATGGTGAAACCCCATCTTTATTGAAAATACAAAAATCAGCCAGGCATGGTGGCATGCCTATAGTCCCAGGAGGCTGAGGCAGGAGAATCGCTTGAACCCAGTAGGCAGAGGTTTCAGTGAGTCGGGATTGTACCACTGCACTCCAGCTTGGGTAACATAGTGAGACCTTGTCTCAAAAAAAAAAAAAAAGGAAAAATGCAGACATAAACAATAAGTTTTTCTTTTGTTGTTTGTTTGTTTGTTTTTGAGACAGACCTTGCTCTATCTCAGCTCACTGAAACCTCTGCCTCCTGGGTTGAAGTGATTCTCCTGTCTCCTCCTCCCGAGTAGCTGGGACTAAAATTAGTCACCGCTCCCAGCTAATTTTTGTGTTTTTAGTAGACATGGGATTTCGCTATGTTGGCCAGGCTGGTCTCGAACTCCTGACCTCAAATGATCCACCTGCCTCGGCCTCCCAAAGTGCTGGGATCACAGGCGTGAGCCACCGTGGCTGGCCAACAACTCAGAAGCTTTTCAATTGAGTGCTGTTCTGAATAGTGTGATAAAATCTTGTGTCCTCCCTCTCCATCCCACCCAGGATGGCAATCCTTCCTTTGTCCAGTGTATCCACACTGTAGGCAACACCCACCCACTAATCACTTAGTAGCCATCTCAGCTATCAGAGCGTATCACAGTGTTTATATGCAAGCAACCCTTATTTTACTTAATAATGAGCCCAAAATGCAAGAGTAGTGTTGCTGCCAATTTGGCTTTGCCAAAGAGAAGCCATCAAGTGCTTCCTTTAAG
This sequence comes from Pan paniscus, assembly GCF_029289425.2. Classification (NCBI taxonomy): domain Eukaryota; kingdom Metazoa; phylum Chordata; class Mammalia; order Primates; family Hominidae; genus Pan; species Pan paniscus. Next base: position 33,032,785 of record NC_073265.2, on the reverse strand, counting down.
TGAAAAGGTAGAAGTTCTCAATAAGGAAAAAAAAAAATCTTATGCTGAGTTAGCTAAGATTTCAGGTAAGAACAAATCTCCCCTATTCGTGAAATTGTGAAAAAAAGAGAGGAAAAACTCATGCCAGTTTTGCTGTTGCACCTCAAACTGCAAAAGTTATGGCCACAGTGCATCATTAAGTGCTTAATTAAGACAGAAAAGGCATTACATTTGTGGATGGGAGACATGAACAGAAACATGTTCTGATTGGCATTATTCAGGTTCAGTATTATCTGCAGTTTCAGGCATCCACTGAGGGCCTTGGAACTTCCCTGAAGATAAGGGTAGACTACTGTATGAGGTATCTACGGTAGTCAAATTCACAGAAACAGAAGGCAGAAGGGTGGTTGTTGCTAGGGGCTGGGAGGAGGGGGAAATCGGGAATTGTTAAATGGATATAGAGTTTCAGTTTTCCAAGATAAAGAGCTTTGGAGATTGGCTGCAGGGCGATAGGATAGGCGATACTTAACACTACTGAACCATACACTTAAAAACAGTCAAGATCGCAGGGCGCAGTGGCTGACGCCTGTAATCCCAGCACTTTGGGAGGCCGAGGTGGGCGGATCACGAGGTCAGGAGATCGAGACCATCCTGGCTAACATGGCGAAACCCCGTCTCTACTAAAAAAAAATACAAAAAATTAGCTGGGCGTGGTGGCGGGCGCCTGTAGTCTCAGCTACTCGGGAGGCTGAGGCAGGAGAATGGCGTGAACCTGGGAGGCAGAGCTTGCAGTGAGCCGAGATCGCACCATTGCACTCCAGCCTGGTTGACAAGAGCCAAACTCTGGCCTCCAAAAAAAGAAAATAAATAAACATTTTTTAAATTTGCAAAAAAACACAGGGGTTCATAAAGAAAAACAATTATATTCACATATAATTATCAAAATATTAAAATGTTTATGATGTAACTGATTTTTATCAATGTATTAAAGATCTAACAGCAAGTCTAATATCAATTATAATTACAAAGTGTGCTGAATGCAAACAATATTTAGATGTATCTTCAACACTTGTAATGTAAAATGAAAATATCTGTTATTTCTATTAGTAATAACATTGCAGTTACTGCCAGTACCAGTGATTTGTTGCCTACATTCATAATTAAAGGAGATGCTAAATTTCTGTTAAAAGTTAGTGAAAATACAGATGTAATTTTGGCTGAGCATGGAGACTCATGCCTGTAAATCTCAGCACTTTGGGAGGCTGAGGTGGGAAGATCACTTGAGGCCAGGAGTTTGAGACCAGCCTGGGCAACATGGCAAGATCCTGTCTCTACAAAAAATTTAAAAAATTGCTAGGTATGGTGGCACACTCCTGTAGTTACAGCTATGAAGGAGGCTGAGGTGGGTGGACTGCTTGACCTCAGGAGTTCGAGGATGCAGTGAACTATGATTGTGCCACTGCACTCCAGCCTGGGCAACTGAGGGACACCTGCCTCAAAAATAAATAAATAAATAAATATGTAATTTTTTTTCCCTTCCAAGTTCACAGATTCCCTGAATTGTATGATCTGTAGGCCCAGGTTTAGAATCTCTGCTTCTCTAAGCCTCAGATTTATCATCAGTCCTTAGTGTTTGACACATTCCTAACTTATTCACTCTCTCACACTTACAGGCAACTGTTTCACACTATTTTCACACCTCAACCCCAATCACTCCTCCCTCATCCTCTCTCTCAGTTGCTTCCTACTTCACTGAGAAAAATGGAAGCAATCAGAAAAAAATTTTCAGACTCCCACCACATCTACCTAACCTCTACACTTACACCCACCTTCTCTGCCTATGGCCTGTTACCATAAACGAACTGCCCACACTCCTACCTTTAGGCTTTAGCCAATCCTGAATAGATCTCATGACCTCAAACCTATTCAAGGGCACTACTGCAGTAAATCTCCTACACCATCAAAATTTTGGAGATGTTCTAAAAATTATTTCCGTCAACATGGAACATGCTATTTCTCCCATCTTAAAACTTTTTCTTGATCCTATTTCCTCCACCATGACTCCTATTTCTCTGTCCCCGTATTGAGCAAAACTCAGGTTTCTTTTTGAGATGGAGTCTCACTCCAGCCTAAGCTGGAGTGGAGTGGCATGATCTCAGCTCACTGCAACATTCACCTCCGGGGCTCAAGCGATTCTCCTGCCTCAGCCTCCCAAGTAGCTGGGACTACAGGTGTGCGCCACCACACCCGGTTAATTTTTTTGTAGTTTTAGTAGAGACAGGGTTTCACCATGTTGCCCTGGGTGGTCTCGAACTCCTGAGCTCAGGTAATCCACCTGCCTCGGCCTCCCAAAGTGCTGGGATTACAGGCATGAGCCACCGCACCCAGCCTCTTTTTTTTTTTTTTTTTTTTTTTGAGATGGAATCTGCCAGCGTGCCTGGCCTTTTTTTTTTTTCTTTTTTTTCTTTTTTTGAGACAGGGTCTCTCTCTGTTGCTCAGGCTGAAGTGCAGTGGGGAAAACATGGCTCACTGCAACCTGATTCATGGATTCAAGCGATCCTCCTGCTTCAGCCTCCTGAGTAGCTGGGACTACAGGCATGCACCGCCATGCCCAGCTAAGAGACCAGCTTTATCCATTACCACAACTGTTTATCAGATTAGGATATTGCCGCAGAGAAACAGAAATAGCACAGATTTTAAAGATCAACTTTATTGAAGTATAATTTACATACAAATTTTTTGTGTATTAGCCGGGCGCGGTGGCTCATCCCTGTAATCCCAGCACTTTGGGAGGCCGAGGCGGGTGGATCACGAGGTCAGGAGATCAAAACCATCCTGGCTAACACGGTGAAACCCCATCTCTACTAAAAATACAAAACATTAGCCAGGCGTGGTGGTGGGTGCCCGTAGTCCCAGCTACTCGGGAGGCTGAGGCAGGAGAATGGCGTGAACCCAGGAGGCGGAGCTTGCAGTGAGCCGATATCGTGCCACTGCACTCCAGCCTGGGCGACAGAGCAAGACTTCGTCTCAAAAAAAAAAAAAAAAGTGTATTTTTTTAATGAGTTTTGACAAATGTATAGGTAAATATATTTGTAGTAGAGGACATTAAGGTTCCCGGGGATTGTGCAGGTCCAGGGATTTAACAGAGGGATCCTGTTTAGGAAACAGGACAACATCAGGGCTCTTGGGAAACATAATCAAACAGGAACAAGTGGAGACACCAAGGGCTGGCCAGAGGTTGGTGCTGGGGTTTCAGTGCACCAGGATCTGGCCCTCTGGAATGCCTGGCGACTTCATGGCAGCTCCTGGCCCTCCTCAGGGAGCGGTCTCACCACTCTGACGCGTGTTTAGGCCACGAGGTGAGACCTAGGACTGGGTTCTGGCTCTCTGCCCTGCAACTTTCCTGCCACTACCCGCGCCCGTATCCCTGCCCACCAACTGGGGGCGCTCCAGTCGGTGACAGCCAACTTTCACTGCTGCCACCACAACCGCAGGGCCCAATTACCTCTCTGTTAGAAGTCGGTTTCAGAGCGGTGGAACCGCGGGCGGGAAAAAGCCCAGGCGCTGTCTCGGGTGCCCCTTCGCGTCAGCCATCCTCTGGTCTCTCGGGTCTCCGAAGCTCGGGGCTAACTGGGCGCGAACCGCTGAGCCCGCCTACCAACCAGGCCCTTTCTCCCGCCCCTCTGCGGCTGAAACCCTCAAGGGGTTGCAGGTTCAGCTTTCACTTAGAGACAGCAACTCCAAATTCAGGGTCGCTGGGGAAACTAAGGCAGGACTGGGGACTCTGAGAGGTCAGACGCTGGTCGCGGACTCTTTCTCCCGAGAACTGGGGATAGCTCTTCCGATAGCCCAAAGCGATTCATGCGGATCCTAGAAGAAAGCGTCGAGGTCCGGGCGGTTGGCCGGTGAGAGCGAAGCGCCGCCCACGCGGCTGGGAAAGCTTGGGGTGGCGCTGGCGGGAGGTGGGGCCGGGGGCGGGTTCCTGGCGGAGGGTGGGGCAGACGTGGGTTACCGGGTGTGCCAACCAAACCCTGAACAGAGGAGGTGGCGGTGGTGGCCCTCGCCTGTGGCCCCCGTGCTGCTTGCACTCGAACTCGTCGCCATGGAGGAGCTCCAGGAGCCTCTGAGAGGACAGCTCCGGCTCTGCTTCACGCAAGCTGCCCGGACTAGCCTCTTACTGCTCAGGCTCAACGACGCTGCCCTGCGGGCGCTGCAAGAGTGTCAGCGGCAACAGGTACGGCCGGCCCCCTTCTTCTCTAGTCCCTGCCCCTAGGGACCTTGGGCCTCAGCCGGCGACCCTGGAGAAGGTGCAGGGGAGAGGGAGCGGCTTCCGCAAGCTCTGGCCTCCCCACCTCTCCAAGTGAAGCCCGCTAGGCAGGTGATCCCGGGCTCCGGACGCCGGATCCTGGGGACACCGCTTCACCTGCGCTCAACGGTCACATCTTCGCTCTCCCCGCAGGTACGGCCGGTGATTGCTTTCCAAGGCCACCGAGGGGTAAGTGCAAGCTCAGGGTGTGTGAGCGAGGTGAGGGCGAGGGAGCATAAACGTGGGCTGGAGGTGGAAGGTGCGGTCGGGGCCGGAGGCTGCGAGTGGTCACGGTCTGAGGTAGTTCCGAGAACTGAACTCCAAGTGGGGCGAGGAGGCTGCTGGGGTTGTCCCAGGGGGCTGTGGTTTGAGAGGACTGTACTGTTTCGGCCTCCTGGGGAACTCAGGCCCAGCTGCACCTGGTGTGCTAACAAGCCCTGTGGGACCCGTCTTAGTCTTACTTACGAACTGGCTCCCGGACGAGTGGCGGCGGCAGGAGGGGGAGGGGCTGACTTCATGGGGCTTACCGTCTCCTTCCACCCCCAGTATCTGAGACTCCCAGGCCCTGGTTGGTCCTGCCTCTTCTCCTTCATAGTGTCCCAGTGTTGCCAGGAGGGCGCTGGTGGTAGCTTGGACCTTGTGTGCCAACGCTTCCTCAGGTAAGGGGGAACAGGTAGCCGGCAAGAAAGGGTTTGTGGAAAGTGGGGGAGGGAAATGTGGAGAGGTGCTTAAGAGCTCTCCACCCTCCTATTTTTTTCCACCATCCCTTTCCAGGTCTGGGCCTAACAGCCTCCACTGCCTGGGCTCACTCAGGGAGCGCCTCATTATTTGCGCAGCCATGGATTCTATCCCAGCCCCATCATCAGTTCAGGGACACAACCTGACTGAAGATGCCAGACATCCTGAGAGTTGGCAGAACACAGGAGGCTATTCTGAAGGAGATGCAGTATCACAGCCACAGATGGCACTAGAGGAGGTGGGTGAGGCCAGAAATTGCAGGGAGTTGTGATAAGGTGGGGCAAAGCCTGAAGTCCAAGGTATCCCAGTACTCCAGGGAACCAAGTGCTCCTGCCACTTTCCCCACCAGGTGTCAGTGTCAGATCCACTGGCAAGCAACCAAGGACAGTCACTCCCAGGATCCTCAAGGGAGCACATGGCACAGTGGGAAGTGAGGTACTTTGGATGAGGTGGGACTAACATAGGAAGCTTTGGCATTGTCTTCCTTTCTAATCTCCACTCTTAAATGTTGTAATAAAAGATCCAGTTCCACCTCCTACCCTGGTCTTCATCTGTCCCATTCCCTTAAAATATCCTAGAAACCAGACCCATGTTCCAAACAGAGAACCTGTTCAGGCACTGCCTTCCTCTGCCAGCCGGAAACGTCTGGACAAGGTAAGTTAGAATGGCAAGGGCTTTTTTTTTTGTAACATTAATATAATTAAACAGTGGCAAAGACTATTTTGAAAAGCACTTTTAGTCAAGCTAAAATTTAGAAATTGGAAGCTCGTTATATGGGAGGAATTTTTTTAGAGACAAGGTCTCTCTGTTCCCCAGGCTGGAGACTCCTGGGCTCAGGCTATCCTTTTTTTTTTTTTTCTTATTCTCACTCAGTCACCTCAGGCTGGAGTGTTGTGGTATGATCACGGCTCACCACAGCCTTGAACTCCTGGGCTCGATTCTCCCTCCTCAGCTGGTGTGTGCCACTACACCAGGCTCATTTTTTAATTTTTTTGTAGAGATAGGGTCTCACTATGTTACCCAGACTAGTCTTGAAATCTTGGGCTCAAGCGATCCCCCCACCTGAGCCTCTGAAACGGTCAGGATTACAGGTATGAGCCACTGTGCCCAGCCTAGGAGGAATTCTTGAGAGAAGAACATATTTAGGAAGCTCTTGGCTGTTTATGTCACACAGATATTTTCCTCAACAGAAACGTTCAGTGCCTGTAGCCACTGTAGAACTAGAAGAAAAGAGGTTCAGAACTCTGCCTTTAGCGCCAAGCCCCCTACAAGGCCTGACCAATCAGGATTTACAAGAGGGAGAAGATTGGGAGCAAGAAGATGAGGACATGGACCCCAGATTAGAACACAGTTCCTCAGTTCAAGAAGGTGAGTTAATGAGAGGAGGGTAAAAATGCCAGTGGAAAAGACTTATAATCACTTGTGTTTTCTTGCTTCCTTCCTAGATTCTGAATCCCCAAGTCCTGAAGATATACCAGACTACCTCCTGTGAGTTCCTTGCTTTTTCCAATTTCATCAAGACTTGTTCATATATTAAGATACACTTCCTGGAAGCTGGGGGCTTTTCAGGGGCAATGAAATTGAAGGTGACAACTCTCTGCTCCTGGCAGGCAATACAGGGCCATCCACAGTGCAGAACAGCAACATGCCTATGAGCAGGACTTTGAGACAGATTATGCTGAATACCGCATCCTGCATGCCCGTGTTGGGACTGCAAGCCAAAGGTTCATAGAGCTGGGAGCAGAGATTAAAAGAGTTCGGCGAGGAACTCCAGAATACAAGGTAAGGACAGGACCCAGCCTGGCTTTCCAGCTTTACTGGCCATTAACCCCCTGCTAACCATCCATATACCTGTGTTTATAAAGTGACTAAGCAAAGTGACAAGGAAACCTGTTTGAAGGGAAAAATTAGTCTGTATCATTTGGTAGAATGAGAAGGGAAGTTACTTCCCTTCTTTTTTTTTTGGGACAGTCTAGCTCCGTCTCTTAAGCTGGAGTGCAGTGGTGCAATCTTGGCTCACTGCAACCTCCACCTCTTAGGCTAAAGCGATTCTCATGCCTCAGCTTTCCGAATAGCTGGGATTATAGGTATGTGCCACCATGCCCAGCCAATTTTTGTATTTTTAGTAGAGACAGGGTTTTACCATGTTGGCCAGGCTGGTCTTGAACTCCTGACTTCAAGTGATCCACCCACCTCAGTCTCCCAAAGTGCTGGGATTACAGGTGTGAGCCACTGCGCCTGGCCCCCCCCCTCTCTCTCTCTTTTTTTTTTCTTTTTGAGACAGTCTCACTCGGTTGCCCAGGCTGGAGTGCAGTAGCGTGATCTTGGCTCACTGCAAGCTCCGCCTCCCGGGTTCACGCCATTCTCCTGCCCCATTCTCCTGCCGCAGCCTCCCGAGCAGCTGAGACTACAAGCGCCTGCCACCACGCCCAGCTAATTTTTTTGTATTTTTTTAGTAGAGACGGGTTTCACTGTGTTAGCCAGGATGGTCAAGATCTCCTGACCTCGTTATCTGCCTGCCTCAGCCGCCCAAAGTGCTGGGATTACAGGCGTGAGCCACCGTGCCTGGCCGCCCCTCTCTCATTTCTTAATGTTGAACTCAGTGCTAGTATTTTCTGTTTCAGGTCCTGGAAGACAAGATAATCCAGGAATATAAAAAGTTCAGGAAGGTAAGACAAGGTCTGGGAACGGAAGCAAGGTAGAATGAGAATTTTTACTTTTTGACATGGATGCTTTTTCTCTGCAGCAGTACCCAAGTTACAGAGAAGAAAAGCGTCGCTGTGAATACCTTCACCAGAAATTGTCCCACATTAAAGGTCTCATCCTGGAGTTTGAGGAAAAGAACAGGGGCAGCTGAAGTTATCAAGGGAATTTTTGAGCCTCTGCTTAGTGAAACACAAAGGAACAAAGCAGCTATAAACTAAATAGAATGCAACTATCTGCTTTTCTTATGCTGACCACTGGAGTCCATGGTGGCAAGTAGAGAGCTGCTCTAGGTTCTTGAGGTTTGGTTTTCATTATTAACTTTTAGGGTATGGGCACTGTGCAAAGACTCCATAGCTGTGCCTAGGAGTCTAGGAAAAGTGACAGAGGCTTGGCTTTTTTACCTTTAGTTCAGCCAAGTCATTTTCAAGTCCTGAGAAATGACATCATCTTCAGGATAAAATAATGAGGACATTAGACAAACCAAACTAAGTGAATTTTAGCCTGGTAGCCTCCCTAAGGAAACAGTAATAATAACTTCTGATAAGAGTTAAAAGAACTTGTAGCATACCTGGATATAATGGGAAAGGGCCTGGGTGTTACCCATGTACTGAAAATGAACTGTTACCAACATGGCTAAAAAATTAAAACTGACTGCTTCTGTGTCCTTTGTGCAAGTTTATATGTTTCCCTTAAATCTTCCAAGGCAGATGGTTCTTAACCCTGGCTTTACATCTGAGCCACTTTTGGGGCTCTCTAAACAATTAGATCCCCGGGCCCCAGCCCAGATGTTATGAGTTAGAATCTCCAAGATTATGGTTTAGACATCTTTTACTTTTTCCAAGCTTTGGGTGTGACCAAGATACATACTTTACTATAAGGCTCTACCAAATTCATCTTAAAATTGACAGCTAAATACTGTAATTATATAGTAGGAAGAAAATTCTTTTCTGAACATAGGAGTTCCTAGGATCACCTAAAGTAGGGCTCCTACCTGGAATTCTCCAGTGACTGAAAACTGTAACTGGGCAGGATTTGAATTTACCTACAAAAGGAGATAAATGGTTTAGTTGGACAAAAGATCACTCTTCAGTCCTATCCTTTCTGTTCCTCATTGTTACAAAAGAAAGTGGATGCTTCACTCATAACTAGGAATGATACTGCCTTTCCCAGTTCTACCGGAGGGGAAGTTAAAGGGCCACACCCTAGGCTTTGGGGGATAGAACTGCACCCAGCAGTGTCAGCAATTCCTGAAACAACTTGGATGAAACTGCGTGATGCCACACCCTTGACAGGGCATTTCTGAGCAGAGAACAGTCCTTGGGAGATATAAACATGCAGTAAGCTCAGCTGCGTGGCAAGGATAAACAGGAACCCATCCTTAGGGCATGGACAGCCTAACAAGAAAGGCCCTTCAGCTGTTCTAATCACCAGGGTAGGCCTGGGAAATAAACATGTAAGGAGAGAAAGAGATAATAAATTTTGAAAGAATTTTGAGGTGATGAACTATTGACCCAGTCAGTCTACAGCTGCAGTGACCAGTATGGTAGCAACTGTATGGCTATTTAAATTAATCAAAACTAAAAATGTAGTTTCTAGCCATATTTCAGATGCTCCGTAGCTACCTGTACTGAACAGTGTAGATTACAGAGCATTTCCATCACTGGAGAAAGCTCTATTGAACAGTGATAGTGTGTAGAGAACATCTGGTTCTCAATCTGGTGGAAAATAAGACAGTTTAAAGGGGTCTCATTTATTGTCACTGTTCCAAATGTACAAAAAAAATTAGAAAATACCCCCAACTCAACCCCACCCCCATAACATTTCCCCCAACACAAATAATTTTTCCCAAAACCACAAACATAAACTGGTCCTGGTATTTCCATAAACAGTGCAGCTAAGAAACAGTTTAGAGAAAATTTAACAGGATTCAGATTATATCCATTCTGTCCTCTCGGCCCTGAGAGGTAGTAATTCCCATATGGGTCCTAGTCCTCCCCAATGGTTTTCCCATCTCTGATGGAAGAGTCCTTTTACAAAGTGGTGTTTGGCTACTGCTTTAGAGATCCTCCTGTGCCTTCTTCTTCTTCTTGGGTTTTTCTTCTTGAATTACAGGGGGGTTTGTAGCTTCTCTTTGTAGATAGCTAATAAAATCACTTAATTCACGGCCACCCTGAAAACAGAAAGATCAGCTTAAAAGTGTAACTTTTTAAAGAACCCTGATCTGCCCCACCCAAACAGGAAAACTTCTGAGTGTGTAAAAGCATATTAGCAGCCACATATACTGCCCATGAGAGTTTAAAGAGTTTTTAGTTAAATAAACCCAATTAGCCTAGCACGGTGGCTCACGCCTGTAATCCCAGCACTTTGGGAGGCCAAGGCAGGCTGATCACCTGAGGTGAGGAGTTCAAGACCAGCCTGACCAACATGGAGAAACCCCATCTCTACTAAAAATACAAAATTAGTCGGGGTGGTGGCGCATGCCTGTAATCCCAGCTACTCAGGAGGCTGAGGCAGGAGAATCGCTTGAACGGTGAGCCGAGATCACGCCATTGCACTCCAGCCCAGGCAACAAGAGCGAAACTCCGTCTCAAAAAATAAATAAATAAATAAATAAACCCAATTAAAGAACTATGTTTAAGGTTGTGTGTTTATGTCTGTGTATATATTTGTGGGGATATGGGACAATTCACTTACTTCATATTTCTTTGGATTTAGCTTCTTGTTGGCTGGAGAGAAGTATATGGTAGGAAAACTGGGGAAAGAAACATTTATTAATTTCAAGCAGTTATGTGGGCCCATGCTGCAGAACTCTTAAGCCAAGAAGGAATCAGTGGTTCTGCCTTCAACTGGAATATGAAAACTATGTGTAGTAATGATTTCCTGGTGGTTACAAGCTTTATTCCTATCTATTGCCTCGACACTTTTGTTAAGTTTTAATCCACTTACCCTCTGACTTCATATGGAGAAGGCACATCATTGGCTGTGGCATCCATCTTGGCTATGACGATATTTGGGTCTTTGCTGAGCTGTTAATAAAACAGGTTAAATGTTTACATTTCAAGTTTTCAGTGACAGAGGGACACTTAGTCAATTGAAGACTTAAAACAATCTCATTCTTCAAACACTAAAAATACAAAAATTAGCCGGGTGTGGTGGTGCGCACCTGTAATTCCAGCAGATAAACTGCTGTTCATGTGGGAAGAGTGGTTTGCAGATGGTAGTACCTCACTTTCCACAAGCTTCCCTTTTTTCTCTTGTATTAAGACTCTACATATTGCCACCTTCAAATTTACCTGGTCTAAATAAGACATTACAGGGGCTAAGCCAAATGTTTTAAGATGAAGGACCATATGGATTCATGTAAGCCATTACCAAAATTCAGAAGTCCTTAGACATTTTTAACCATTATCTAGATTGAGCCTGAGGAATGGAATGTTAAAAGTGGGTATCTCAGGCACTGCACAGGCTGGAGCACTAGGGGGCAGTCACGAGCAAGTGAGTAAACAGCAAGTAATTGGGGAAAAAAACTATCAGTACTTAGGAACCAACCAAATTAGCCAATGCTGAATACATACATAAACTTACTGCTCCCGCTCAAATGTTATCCTCAGAATAGGGTTCACACTTACCTTCTCGCCAAGTTCTTTATACTTGGGCTCCAGGTTCTTACAGTGACCACACCAAGGGGCATAAAATTCAATCAGCACATCTTTATTTTCATTATTCACTATTTCATCAAAATTCTCTGCTACCACTACCTGGAAAACACAGAAGAATCTCTAGTTGGTAACATAAAAAAATAAATTCACAACTGTATTTGTTCCTAGACCCAATCCCTCTCTAATTTGATGTGTTACCACAGAAAATAAGTCATGGAAACCCAAATCACATTTACAGATTGTATTAAAGATGTTGTCATTCACTAGATACCAACTCGTTCCTATGTCTGTCACCTGTCAAACTATGTTCAGGAAGTTACAGGACATAGAAGTGCTACCCAACCATTCCTTAAAATAATTTCAAGCCAAGCTTGGTGGCACATGCCTGCAGTCCAAGCTACTCAGAAGGCTGAGGCAACAGAGTAAGACCACATCCCTATAAAAAAATTCAAAGCAACACACTGTTCTTAGGGGTTGCTCTATCCTCAAGAGTAACTTAGCCCAATATAAATTTCATCAGAAAATTCTACGCAGGCTTTACACTCTTGCCCCTACCAAGCATTATGAGCCCTGCCAATGCTTTTTTTTTTTTGAGATGGAGTTTCGCTCTTGTCGCCCAGGCTGGAGTGCAGTGGCATAATCTCGACTCACTGCAACCTCTGCTTCCTGGGTTCAAGCGATTCTCCTGCCTCAGCCTCCCGAGTAGCTGGGCTTACAGGCGCCCGCCACCATGCCCGGCTGATTTTTTTGTATTTTTAGTAGATACGGGGTTTCACCATGTTGGGCAGGCTGGTCTCAAACTCTTGACCTTGTGATGTGCCCGCCTTTGCCTCCCAAATTGCTGGGATTACAGGCATGAGCCACCGCTTGGCCTGCCAATGCTTATTTTATGACTTGAGAGTAAGGACAAAAAAAAAAGAGATGGCCAACAAAGTCTTCATTTAGACCCCACAGTTTTGGAACAAAGAAATGAGGACAGGCAATTGCTCATAGCTTGATGAGGCTGTGAGCACCTCACCTTCACAGGCCCATCATTGCTCTCTGGGATAGGTTCAGACTTCAGGTATCTCTTCAGATTGCCATCAAAGTAATCCTGCAGGAACCTCTCCAGAGCCTTCCCATCACGCCTACAATTGGAAAACAAGGGTAAGGCTTGTTAATCTATTCCTACCGCTGAGAAAATTACAGCAATTTCTTTGAATAGTTACTATGTATTTTAGCTTTTCAAGGCTAAAAAAGGGGGACTCTTATCTCTCAATATGCAGAACTACCGACTGAAGAAACAAACCGTTCCTTTTATTTCTAGTGTGTTCTTTGTGGATTAGAAAGTTCAGAGAAAGGAGAATCATTGGTCTTCTGGAGATTCATCTTTGTAAAAGAACAAGGTCTTATTGCTCTGGAGCACACTATTTACAGTATTTTGTTTTATTGACTGGCTCACAAGGAAGATTTTCTCTTGTCTCAATCTCCCAAAATCTCAGAAAGTGAGGGTAAAAATTGTTTCTGGGGTCTTCAGATCTTCCCGATTCTGAGTTTACTTTAGACCCATGTGCTATTTCAAAAAGAAAATACATTCTGTAGGGATGAGGGGGGGAATGGTTTGGTTTGAAATTATGTCAGTATCAAGGAGACTGTTCAATCTTTTTTTGGATTTTTAAATTTTTTGGAGACGGGGTCTTGCTATGTTGCCCAGGCTGGCCTCAAACTCATGGGCTCAAGTGATCAAGTGATCTTCCTGCCTCAGCCTCCCAAAGTGCTGGGATTATAGGTGTGAGCCACCACATCTGGCCCAAAGGAGGCTGTCCAATCGTATCTATTTCTTTCTTTTTTTTTTTTTTTGAGACAGAGTCTTGCTCTGTCACCCAGGCTGGAGAACAGTGGCATGATCTCAGCTCACTGCAACCTCTTCCTCCCGGGTTCAAGTGATTCTGGTGCCTCAGCCTCCCCAGTAGCTGGAATTACAGGTGCGCACCGTCACACCTGGCTAATTTTTGTATTTTTAGTAGAGACAGGGTTTCACTATGTGGGCCAGGCTGGTCTTTAACTCCTGTGATCCACATGCCTCGGCCTCCCAAAGTGCTGGGATTACAGGTGTGAGCCACTGTGCTCATCACCCTTTATCTGCTATTTCTAATGACCAAGTGGAATCATGTAAGAATTCCAACCTGCCATCCTTTCATTAGTTTTCAGAATTCATTAAGGATCATAATCCTTAAAGTACCTATATGTATTTATTTTTATTTATTTATTTCTTTTTTTGAGACAGAGTTTCGCTCTTGTTGCCCAGGCCAGAGTGCAATGGCGCGATCCTGGTTCACCGCAACCTCCGCCTCCCAGGTTCAAGCGATTCTCCTGCCTCAGCCTCCCGAGTAGCTGGGATTGCAGGCATGCACCACCGTGCCTGGCTAACTTTTTTGCATTTTTAGTAGAGACGGGGTTTCTCTATGTTGGTCAGGCTGGTCTCGAACTCCCGACCTTAGGCGATCCGCCCGCCTTGGCCTCCCAAAGTGCTGGGATTACAGGCGTGAGCCACCACGCCTGGTCTAAAGTACCTATATTTAAATTGAGAAAAATGACAGTCATAGGTCTTGATTAAAAGACCTATCTTCACATTCCAGGGTTATTGTTCTTTAGAAATCCTTTGTAGTATAAAAGGCTTTAATAATTGCCTTGGAGAATCAAAGCCCAACTAGCAACTCACGAGAACTCCTCCTGCATGACAAACTTCTCTCCTTTAGCAGTTCTGATAGCAACAACAGGAATCTCTCCAGCAGTGCTCTCCAAGCCAAAATCAGAAAGTTCATGGCTAAAGGTTTTGCGGCTAGCTACAGCAAAGTTGAGTTTGTGCCCAGCATCCAGGAATTTCTTTGCCACCATCATTACCCTGTGGGAAACAAGAGACATTTGTGCCAAGACTATACAGGGTGGTCAAGCACTTTTGAAACTAAGAAGCAAGTGATTGGAAAGCAAAGACTAAGTTCTATAGTTCTAGCCTTCTGGAATCAGTCTGAACAGTCTGAGCTCTTGGGCACTGACACAGGGTTATGATATACTTCAATGCCTTACTGAACTTCACTGGCAAATTGGTGATACCCAATCAACTGGTGCATTCCTGCTAAATCTTGCTGTAATATATAACTGAAATCTATTATAGGCATAATGACTGATCTGAAAAGAAAATTTGTAAGGGTAAAATGCACTGAGAGGCTCAATGTGCAAGTAAGCACAATGTTTTAAGTGCATTTTATATCAAATTTCCACCTTCTACTTGGAGTCACTGTGTCACAAAGCAAAGAAACACCTACGAAATACATGCCCAACAGATTGTGAAAACAGTTTATTTGTCCTTATGGCTTCAAATGTAGCCATTTGAAGCCAATTGTAGACAATTTGGAAGCCAAATGTTCCCATTCTTTCCTGCTTTTATACCACACATGGTAACAGGATAGTTACTTTAATTTTTTTTTTTTTAACCTCTTCTTAAGGAACCATTTATTGTTTTACAGATTCTTAAGGAACCAACAAGATAGTTAGAAGGGACTGTCTATACATTGGGTAAACTTGTTCATGAGGGAAAAACATAATTCTTATTACCTGTTTCTCCAGTAGTTGGAACCTTTAGCATTCTTTTCATAGTCCACATCATAGTAAGCAATAAGTAAGTCCTTGCCCTGTATCAAATCTTTATTGTCTTCTGTCATGTGAGGGCAGATACCAAAACTGAAATGAAATAATCCATTATCAACTGGCTTGCCAAGTTTTTAGCTATATCATAAAGTTGCCACAAAATAATTGATAGCATTTATGAAGGAAAGAGATTTTAAACATTTAGAACAAGTACTGAGCAATATATACCTTACAGGATGACAATAGGAGTTCTAACACCCACACATTACTGCTTTAATATAAACTCAAACTATTACTATTACAATCCCCCCAAATAGACTGTTTACGCCAAAATATAGCTCGGCTTAATAACTGAGGTAAACAAACTAAAATCAAGCAAATAAATCCCAGACAAGATACAAAGAAGTACTCACATGTTTTCCTGGATAAACTTTTTAATTTTGCCACTGGTCATTTTTTGCTCTGTATATGCCACAGTCTTGTCCTCAAACTTGTTAGTGAGATGTGAAGGACGAAATAAGATGATACCCCTTAAAAAAAAAAAAGAAAAGTCTCAGTAGGCAGATAGCAGAAGAACTGTCTCCCATCTTTTTTTTTTTTTTTTTTTTTGAGATAGGGTTTCGCTCTGTTGCTCAGGCTGGAGTGCAATGGTGTGATCATAGCTCACTGTAGCCTTGAACTCCTAGGTTCAAGTGATCCTCCTACCTTAGCTGCCCAAAGAGCTGAGAACACAGGTGTGCACCGCCATGCACAACTAATTTATTTTTTAAATTTTTGTAGAGATGGAGGTCTCATCATGTTACCAAGGGTGGTCTTGAACTCCCAGGCTCAAGCGATCCTCCCATCTCAGCCTCCAAAAATGCTGGGATTACTGGCGGAGCTCCCATGTTTCATGTAAAGCTCAGACTATGTACTTTTGCCGCCACTTTTAACTAGCAACATCTAAGCACATAAGGACTCTTTTCTAGTACCACAGATTCAGCAGCAAGACCTTCTCATTAACACTAAGATGCTAACCACCTTAATCTTAAGTGCAATAATTGAGTATAGGGTTTACTAAATTTTGGGTTAGAAAATTAAGAGAACGTGGTTCTAATCATAGTTCCCCAACTAATTCCAAACACGTTGGACCAGGTCTCAATTTAATCCTTCTGGGCTTCAGCTTTTTCATCATCTCAAAAGGGGGTTAGAGTAGATTTTCAAACCTTTAGAAACAATAGCAGGCTGGGTGTGGTGGCTCACACCTGTAATCCCAACACTTTAGGAGCCTGAGGCAGACAGATCACCTCAGGTCAGGAGTTTGAGACCAGACTGGCTAATATGATGAAACCCTGTCTCTACTAAAAACACAAAAACTACCCAGGTGTGGTGGTGTACACCTGTAATCCTAGCTACTCAGGAGGCTGAGGCAGGAGAATCACTTGAACCCAGGAGGCAGAGGTTGTAGTGAGCCGAGATCGCACCACTGCACTCCAGCCTGGGCAACAAGGGCGAGACTCTGTCTGAAAAAAATAAAAAAATAAACTCAAACTTGCTCTGAATCTTCTTTTCACTCATAGTTAGTGACTACTGTTTACATTTTTTTATACTCACCCCTTCCTATCCATTGCCACTAATGCTGTTGACCGAGTTTAGACTCTCACAAGTCATCCTCAGTTTAGATTCTCCTTATAGTTCTTAGAATTCTCCTTAGAATCCTTAGAATGCCTTGCACCACTCCCCCTTCAAACCATTATCATGTGGCTGCCAGTGACTTCTTCACAAATTTAACCCATTTACGCAGGAGGTTGCAAATTGTTTTTGTGAAAGATCAGACCTTGGCAATGACCTTGAGCAGGAGGATCTAAATAACTCCCACAAGCTTAGTATTCCAGTAATGGAACACTAGGCATTACTCCCCAGCCCAAAGTCTTTTAATGGCTCTCAAATGTCTAAAAGATAAAATCAAAGCTCTTTTGTATGGCACTTAAAATTTATAATTTGGTCTCTGCTTAATACTCCAATCTTATCTTTCATTATGATCTCAATCACAAACAATATTCCAGCAGTACTATGGGCCCCAACATGCCTAGGCTATCTTACAACTCAAGGCCTTCACTCCTGGTGCTCTATCTGGAATAATTTTTATTTCAAAGGCCATAACCTTCCAGAGAAAACTGATCCTTCAAGAGTCACCCCCTCTATGAATATTTCTGATATTACCCCCCTACCCCATAAGAAGAAAAAAACACTCCCTCTTTTGTACTTCCAACCACTCTGTATATAGTTCTACATACACTTACACTTTCATTTTTATATATGTTCATGCATACAATCTCCCTCTACTAGATAGAGGGATGTTCCTTGAAGGCAGCAATAGTTTCTGGGCATGTAGCATAATGCCTTGAAAGTACTCAATAAACCCTTGGGAAAAATTAGGTATAAAAATGACCAATTCAGCTGGGTGCGGTGGCTCATGCCTGTAATCTCAGCACTTTGGGAGGCCGAGGTGGGTGGAACACTTGAGGCCAGGAATTTGAAACCAGCCTGGGCAACATGGTGAAACCCTGTCTCTACTAAAAATACAAAAATTAGCAGGGTGTGGTGGCGCGTGCCTGTACTCCCAGCTACGCAGGAGGTTGAGGCGCGAGAATCGTTTGAACCTGGGAGGTGGAGGTTGCAGTGAGCAGAGATCGCACCACTGCACTCCAGCCTGGGTGACAGAGTGAAACCTTGTCCCAATCAATCAGTATCACCAGTTCACACAATAATACTTGGTCAGGAGATTCAACTCAGTCACTTACTCTCCATTATCATCATACTCGTTCACCAGAGACTCAACATTCGTATGTGCAAATCGGTAGTTATCCCTCAAGTTGCTGGCTGCTTTTAGGAACTCGGAGTGAGCCTCACTGAATGAATCATCGAAAAAACCTATACAGAAAATATTAAACACAAGGAAGAAGCAATAAGTGCTGACAGATGGACATTCCAAACCATAAACGTCTATTCCATAAACCATAAACATTTCATTCTATTTTGAGGACTGGGTCTGCTTTGCCATGACTACCTCAGATAGGCACAATATTTAGGATGAGAATTTTCCCTCTACCCTTTACAGAAACATTTCTTGAGAGAGCCAAGGGAGAAAATTTGTCAGTGTTCAAGTCTTCATTTTACTTTCCCATAATTGAACAAATTTGGGCAAATTGCTTAAGAGTTTCAGGGACTATTTCAGGTATCAGAAGGATTAAATTAAGATGACATGTCAACATAAACTGTAAACCACTTCACCCAATTTTTTTCCTTCTCTATATTTGTCTTCAGAACTACTCATTTAGAAAAGTGACTAAAACATAAATGTTTAATAAATACATGCTAACTCCTTGTAAAATATAAAGAATCAGTAAAATCTAGATGATAAAAAGTGGCTTTTAGCCAAATTTAAACAGTAAACCATATTCTGCTGCCAGAAAGTCACTTTTTTTTTTTTTTTTTTGCGACAGAGTTTTGCTCTTGTTGCCCAGGCTGGAGTACAATGGCGCGATCTTAGCTCACCCCAACCTCCGCCTCCCGGGTTCAAGCGTTTCTCCTGCCTCAGCCTCCCGAGTAGCTGAGATTACAGGCATGCACCACCATGCTCGGCTAATTTTGTATTTTTAGTAGAGACAGGGTTTCTCCATGTTGGTCAGGTTGGTCTCAAACTCCCGACCTCAGGTGATCCGCCCGCTTCAGCCTCCCAAAGTGCTGGGATTACAGGCGTGAGCCACTGAGCCAGGCGAAAGTCAGTTTTATTACAGTAATTAGGAGACTAAGAGAAGCACAAACATAGCTTTTATGTTTAAATTTATTTTTTAGTCAAATTTATCATATCACATTTAAAAAACAAAACAATGAACATCTAAGATGCAGAAAGTGTTTAACTGGCTCATGTCATTTAAAAATGAGATACTGCAACACATGAGAAAGCAATAAATGCTGCAAAAACAAGACAAATCCTAGCGATCTGATTTTAAAGTTCCCTGATTTCTGTGAAAATAGCAGAGGTTTATTATTTACTTGTATCTTCCTACCTTAAAACCTTATTTTCAGTCATAACTACCCTATTGTGAGTCAAATCTCAGAGTTTAAGAAGCATTAGAAAACGCTGAAGATATTCCTATCCTAGTTCTTTATTTTTCCCCACACCCACCCCTTCTAGTCCCTTTAATTGAAATTAAACCTTTACATCTATGAGAACACAAACCCACTCAAATAAAACACCAATTGCCCCCCACATTATAATTACATTATATAGTAATTATATAATGTACTATAGTACATTATAGTAATTGCTGACCCAATTCTGTCAGTTGCCTTCTCAACTGCCCCAAGGTTTCCTTAACTGCTTTAATTCTGTGGCTTTCCCAGACATGGAGGGTTTTGGAAACCAAACTGACAATTCTGTGGCACGGTTTAATATTTGCTACTTACCTACTATAGAGGCATCTTTATCACTAATGAATTTCTTAAATTCTTCCTCAGTCCTGAGAGGCACTGAAGCTGGTCCTGCTTGCTTCTTCAGGTGGCTGACAATTCCATCTTAGAAGTCAAAATAAAAGTTATGACAACACAACTTATTTATAATTTTTGAGAAGGCAATTATTCATCATTCACAATTCAGAAGGCACAAAAGGGTGTAAGATGAAATCTTCTTGCCACCCTTGTCCCTAGTCACCCAGTTTCCTCCTTGTAAGATTTCAGGTTTTTTTTTTTTTTTTTGAGACAGAGTCTCGCTCTGTCGCCCAGGCTGGAGTGCAGTGGCACAATCTCAGCTCACTGCAAGCTCTGCCTCCTGTGTTCATGCCATTCTCCTACCTCAGCCTCCTGAGTAGCTGGGACTACAGGTGCCCGCCACCATGCCTGGCTACTTTTTTTTGTATTTTTTTAGTAGAGACGGGGTTTCACCATGTTAGACAGGATGGTCTCCATCTCCTGACCTTGTGATCCACCTACCTTGGCCTCCCAAAGTGCTGGGATTACAGGCGTGAGCCACCACACCCAGCCAAGATTTCAGTTGCTTGTATATCCTTCCAGACATTTTCTGCATAAACAGGCAATTATATATACATAGCTACCTCAACCTTTTATTACAGTGGCATAGCGTTTTTTATTATTATTAAAAAGTTTTTTTGGCCGGGTGCTGTGGCTCACGCCTGTAATCACAGCACTTTGGGAGGCCGAGGCGGGCAGATCACGAGGTCAGGAGATCGAGACCATCCTGGCTAACACGGTGAAACCCCGTCTCCACTAAAAATACCAAAAAAATTAGCCGGGCATGGTGGCGGGCGCCTGTGGTCCCGAGCTACTTGGGAGGCTGAGGCAGGAGAATGGCGTGAACCCGGGAGGCGGAGCTTGCAGTGAGCCGAGGTCGTGCCACTGCACTCCAGCCTGGGTGACAGAGTGAGACTCTGTCTCAAAAAAAAAAAAAAAAAGTTTTTTTTTAATAGAAACATTGTTTACAATGCATAGTGTTTCACTATAAATGTGCCACAGTTTATTTAAGCAGACACAATTGCAAAACTGATGGACATTTGTTTCCAATCTTTTTTTCTTTTCTTTTTTTTTTTTTTGAGACAGGGTCTCCTTCTGTCACCCAGGCTGGGGTCCAGCGGCATGATCATTGCTCACTGCAGCCTCGACCTCCCAGGGTCAATCAGACCTCTCGCCTCAGTCTCCTGAGTAGCTGGGTCTACAGGCATGCACCATCCCACCTGGCTAGTTTTTTGTATTTTTATAAAGACGGGGTCTCACTATGTTGCCCAGGATGGCCTCCAACTCCTAGGCTCAAGCAAACCACCTGCCTCAGCTTCCCAAAGTGCTGGGATTTCAGGCATGAGCCTTGTTAAACCATTTTTTTGTTTGTTTGAGATGGAGTTTCACTCTTGTCACCCAGGCTGGAGTGCAATGGCGCGATTGCAACATTGGCTCACTGCAACATCTGCCTCCTGGGTTCAAGCAATTCTCCTGCCTCAGCCTCCCGAGTAGCTGGAATGACAGGCTCCTGCCACCACGCCCGGCTAATTTTTTGTATTTTTAGCTACAGACAGGGTTTCACTATGTTGGCTGGCCAGGCTGGTCTTGAACTCCTGACCTCGTGATCTGTCCACCTCGACCTCCCAAAGTGCTGGGATTACAGGCGTGAGCCACCATGCCCAGCCCTTGTTAACCATTTTTAAACATACAATTTTGTATACTATTTGTGCTACCTCATGTAAGTGGAATCATATAGCAGCATGTAGTCAGAATTTTCTTCTTTAAGGCTGAATAATCTTCCACTGGATGCATATACCGTATTTTGTTTACTATTCATTCACTGATAAGATACTTGGGTTACTTCTACCTTTTGGCTACTATGAATAATGCTGCTGTGGATATAGGTATACAACTATCTTCTTTTGGGTATACAATAAGTCCTCACTTAATATTATTCATATGTTCTCAGAAACTGCAACTTCAAGAGAAAGAATGCATAGCAAGTCCTAGAATAACACTGTTTCCTATAACATTGATGAGGAAAAAAAAAAACAAGTTTTGTTATAGGTTGTTTCACTTAAAAGTCACAGCTTCCAAGAATCTATAGACAACATTAAGTGAGAACTAAATGTATACTCAGAAGTGGGCATACAGAAGCTGGATCATACATATGGTAATTTTATTTATTTATTTACTTATTTTTGAGACAGAGTCTCACTCTTTCGCCCAGGCCAGACTGCAGTGGCGCTATCTCCGCTTACTGCAAGCTCCGCCTCCAGGGTTCATGCCATTCTCCTGCCTCAGCCTCCCGAGTAGCTGGAACTACAGACACCCGCCACTGCACCCGGCTAATTTTTTGTATTTTTAGTAGAGACGGGGTTTCAATGTGTTAGCCAGGATGGTCTCGCTCTCCTGACCTTGTGATCCGCCTGCCTCAGCCTCCCAAAGTGCTGGGATTACAGACGTGAGCCACCACGCCTGGCCTAGTAATTTTATTTTCATTTTTTTTTTTTTTTTTGAGACAGGGTCTCACTCTGTCACCCAGGCTGGAGTGCAGTGGTGTGATCTCAGCTCACTGCAACCTCCACCTTCCAGGTTCAAGCGAGTCTCCTGCCTTAGCCTCTCAAGTAGCTAGGACTACATGTGTGCACCACCACGCCCAGCTAATTTTTGTATTTTTTGGTGGAGACATGGTTTCACCATGTTGGCCAGGCTGGTCTAGAACTCCTGACCTCAAGTGATCTGCCTACCTTGGCCTCCCAAAGAGCTGGGATTACAGTCATGAGTTACCGTGCCTGGCCTTCTATTTTTAATTTTTTTAATCTTTTTTTTTTTTTTTTTTTGAGACGGAGTCTTGCTTTGTTCCCCAGGCTGGAGTGCAGTGGCCCGATTTCGACTCACTACAAACTCTGCCTCCCGGGCTCAAGTGATCCTCCTGCCTCAGCCTCCCAGATAGCTGGGATTACAGGTATGCGCATCACACCCAGCTAATTTTTGTATTTTTAGTAGAGAGACGGTTTCACCACATTGTCCTGGCTGGCCTCAAACTCCTGATCTCAAATGATCTGCCTGCCTTGGCCTCCCAAAGTGCTGGGATTATAGGCATGAGCCACCAGGCCTGGCCCTATTTTTAATTTTTAAAGGAACCACCATACTGTGTTTTCCATAGTGGTTGTCCCATTTAACATTCCTAATAGTGCACAAAGTTTCCAATTTCTCTACATCCATACCAACATTGGCTATTTTGTTGTTGTTGTTTTGAGACGGAGTTTCCTTCTTGTTGCCCAGGCTGGAGTACAATGGCATGATCTTGGCTCACCGCAACCCCGCCTCCCAGGTTCAAGCGATTCTCCTGCCTCAGCCTCCCGAGTAGCTGGGATTACAGGCATGTACCACCACTCCTGGCTAATTTTGTATTTTTAGTAGTGACAGGGTTTCCCCATGTTGGTCAGGCTGGTCTCAAACTCCCGACCTCAGGTGATCCGCCAGCCTCAGCCTCCCAAAGTGCTAGGATTACAGGCGTGAGCCACCGCGCCCGGCCTATTTTGTTTTTGTTTTTTTTTTAAATAGTAGCCATCCTAATGGGTATGAGATGGTTATCCATATATACATGGAGATAACACACATACCTTTGTGTGTATGGAGATGGAGTCTCGCTCTGTTGCCCAGGCTGGAGTGCTGTGACACGATCTCGGCTCACTGCAACCTCCACCTCCTGGGTTCAAGTGATTCTCCTGCCTCAGCCTCCTGAGTAGCTGGGATTACAGGCATGTGCCACCACGCCCAGTGCTAATTTTTTCTATTTTTAGTAGAAATGGGGTTTCACCATGCTGGCCAGGCTGGTCTCAAATTCCTGACCTCGTGATCTGCCCACCTCAGCCTCCCAAAGTGCTGGGATTATAGGTGTGAGCCACTGTGCCTGGCCCACACTTTTTTTTTTTTTTTTGAGACGGAGTCTCGCTCTGTCGCCCATGTTGGAGTGCAGTGGCGCGATCTCGGCTCACTGCAAGCTCCGCCTCCCAGGTTCACCCCATTCTCCTGCCTCAGCCTCCCAAGCAGCTAGGACTACAGGCGCCCGCCACCACGCCCGGCTAATTTTTTGTATTTTTGGTAGAGATGGGGTTTCACTGTGTTAGCCAGGATGGTCTCGATCTCCTGACCTCGTGATCCACCTGCCTCGGCCTCCCAAAGTGCTGGGATTACAGGCGTGAGCCACCGCACCCGGCCCCGGCCCAAACTATTTATTGGAGATGGGGACAAACTTATATTGCCCAGGCTGTGCTCAAGACAGTCTCTCACCTCAGCCTCTCGAGTAGCTAAAACTATAGGTACGTGCCACTGCACCCAGCTCATCTATATTTTTAAAACTTGTTTGTTGCCTTCTCCCCCTCATCCCCCAGAATGTAAGCTTCACAAGAGTAGGGACCTTGTCTGTTTTATCAATAAATGCCAACGACCTAGTATATTTAGAATATCTGGCACACAGTAATTACTCAATAAATATCTGTAAAATGAAAAAATGTTGAGCTGACCTTATAAATCAAGTTTGTGTATTTTCTATATTACTTATATAATCTGTTCATTTAGAGAGGTCTTTTGTTACCACCAAACTGACCTCTTAGATGAGGAATTTTTAAGACTGAAAGTATACTGTGTAGAAAAACACATTTTTATGTTTCCACTACAAAGAATAAGGTACTTAACATCAGTTTCCAGAATGTAATTCAGGATCCTTACCAGCAGTCCTAGGTCCATCATAAGCACCTGCTTCTTCACCATCTCTAAATATCTTCAGGGTTGGATATCCACTGACTCCATATTTATTACAGGTGTTAGTGTTGGCAGTGCAATCAACCTAAAGATCAAAATACACAAACTATTTTCTTATCCAAGTTTCTGCTGCAGGTTCTTCCTATATTCTCAAAATACTAGGATTGGTCAAATCCTAAGGGGATCAAGGAATTCTTGGCATATATGCCACAGAACATTAGATTTTAAAGGCAGACTGGAGCTTGCCTAACTACATCAGAACTGCCTAAGGAATTCTTTAAAATTGAGATTCCTAGGCCTCACATAAAATGCAAAGTTCCTGTTTAAATTCTGCCCTTGTAGTCTCTATTAGCTAAAGCGGTGGTCTTCATCTTTTTTCTGCCTCAGAACACATGAGGGATAAATCACTTAAATTATTAACAGTGGCTTACTTTGATTACGACTATCACCAAGGGGATATATCGATGGTGGTACATATCCTTTAGGTGTAATGTAATTTGATTTTGCAAATCATCTAGAGCTATTATCAAAGGTACCAATACCTGTACACGTACCCTGAGCTAGTTTGAATCTGGGCTATACCATAACATAACCGATCTAGTGAGATCTATCAGGAAGAAGGAAAATAATTTCCCGGAACGAGCCACTTACTCCAACCCAGGCACAAGTACTTTGCATATATTATCTCATTTAATCTCCACAAGATTATGAAGTATGATCCTTATGCTCTAAGATGGGTAAACTAAGATCCAGAAAATTAATTAATGTGTCTATAGTCACACAGGTAGGAATTGTGATTGAATTTTTTTTTTTTTTTTTTGAGACGGAGTTTCACTCTTGTTGCCCAGGCTGGAGTGCAATGGCACGAACTCAGCTCACTGCAACCTCTACCACACGGGTTCAAGCCATTCTCCTGCCTCAGCCTCCCGAGTAGCGGGGATTGCAGGCCGCGGCCACCACACCTGGCTAATTTTTGTATTTTTAGTAGAGACGGGGTTTCACCATGTTGGCCAGGCTGGTCTTGAACTCCAGACCTCAGGAGATCCACCCACCTTGGCCTCCCAAAGTGCTGGGATTACAGGCGTGAGCCACAGTGCTTGGCTATGATTAAATTTTTTTCCTATGGCAAGCTGCTTGATAAGATTAAAAGTAATTTCCAAAAATAGCCTTATATATGAACTATTTGGCAGAGGTAAGAGCTTTTAGACTAGAACAACTATGGGTTTACTACAGAATGGCAACATTCTGGAAGCATTACTTTAATTGTAAAAACAAATACCAAGTTTACAGTTGACCATTTGGTTACATTTTCATCAATATCCTCATATCATTTTCGTATTACCATCATTGTGATTATCACATGACAGTTTAGGGAACTCATTTACTCGCAGATTATTATTATTTTCTGAGATGGAGTCTTGCTCTGTCGCCCAGGCTGGAGTACAGTGCCATGATCTCAGCTCACTGCAACCTCCGCCCCCCTGGGTTCAAGTGATTGTCCTGTCTCAGCCTTCCAAGTAGCTGGGATTACAGGCACCTGCCACCACACATGGCTAATTTTTATATTTTTTAGTAGAGATGGGGTTTCACCATGTTGGCCAGGCGGGTCTCGAACTCTTGACCTCAGGTGATCCGCCCTCCTCAGCCTGTCAAAGTGCTGGGATTACAGGCGTGAGCCACCGTGCCCAGCCTCAATGATTATTTTAACCTTTATAGCTGTACTTCTGCTTTCCATCTTTAATTCTTATTTACCATATACTTTACTACTTTTTTTTTTTTTTGAGACAGGGTTTCGCTCTATTCCCCAGGCTAGAGTGCAATGGTTCAATCACAGCTCAGTGCAGCCTCAACCTCTCTGGCTTAAGCAATCCTTCCACCTCAGCCTCTGAGTAGCTGGGACTATGGAAGCCTGCCTGTATCTTTAGTAGAGATGGAATTTTGCCATGTTGCCCAGGCTGGTCTCAAGTGATCTACTTGCCTTGGCCTCCCAAAGTACTGGGATTACACTTTTTTTTTTTTTTTTTTTTTTAAGAGACAGGGTCTTACTCTGTCACCTAGGCTGGAGTCTAGTAGTGTGGTCATGGTTCACTGCAGCCTCAAGCAATCCTCCTGCTTCAGCCTTTTGAGAAGCTGGGACTACAGGTGTGAGCCAACACACCCAGCTTTTTAAATTTTTTGTAGAGATGAGGTCTTGCTTTGTTGCCCAGGCAACAAACTCCTGGCCTCAAGTGATCATCCCAAAGTGCTGGAATTACAGCTGTGAGGCACCATACCTGGTCTATTTTACTTCTTATGCCAGTAATTTCCTTAGTCTCACTACTTTTAATTTTTTTTTTTTTTTTTTTTTTTTTTTTTGAGACGGAGTCTTGCTCTGTCACCAGGCTGGAGTGCAGTGGCCCGATCTCGGCTCACTGCAACCTTCATCACCTGGGTTCAAGCAATTCTCCTGCCTCAGTCTCCTGAGTAGCTGGGACTACAGGCATGTGCCATCACACCCAGCTAATTTTTGTATTTTTAGTTGAGACAGGGTTTCACCATGTTGGCTAGGATGGTCTCAATCTCTTGACTTCATGATCCACCCACCTCGGCCTCCCAAAGTGCTGGGATTACAGGCATGAGCCATCGTGCCCAGCCACTACTTTTAATCTTTTGAAACTATAAGTCAGTTGTGTATTTGCCCAGAAACTATTATTCGCTCTTCTTAGCAGAATAAGAGTAGAGAAAATGAATGTTAATCTTACAAACTATTTATTACTGTTATTTTTTTCCATGTAACAAAGCTGAGACAACAAACTACTTTTTAAAATACTTCCCATCCTTTAGTGAAGAATCCACCTGTACTTACCTTTGCTAATGGGACTATTCCTTTTAATCTGGTAGCTGCAGCTTCATACTCAGGTGCAAGTCTCTTGCAGTGTCCACACCTATATACGTATTAAAAAAGCCAAATTCTCAGTTTAGTCCTATGAATTTGTTAATGTTGTCTCACTAGGAAGAATCTCAAACTATAATACTACCTTTGAGCTAGTAGACACTTCCAAAAAGCAAAATCATCACATGAACAACATTCATTATTGTTAAAGTAAACCAGAACTCTCAGAAGGTAAAGGTCCTACCCCTAGACTGAGGTTGACTCCATAGTACTGGCTCAGCACAGGGCAGCTCTATTTTCTCAATACAAAGTATAACTAAGTTGTGAAAGCTGTAGTCAAAGGTGTACGCCACATTATTAAAGAGGGTTGAATGGGTTAATGCCCTTTTGACCAATTAATGAGGCTGAATGAAGGACAAAATAGAAATAATCCCATTTCTGATAGAATTCCCCAGAGGAAAATACAATTCCCTGGGAAACCAGCATTGTGGTTGTTAAAAATTGTGACTGAAGCTCACACCTGTAATCCCAGCACTTTGGGAGGCCAAGGCGAGTAGATCACTCGAGGTCAGGAGTTCAAGACCAGCCTGGCCAAAATAGTGAAACCTCGTCTCTACTAACAATACAAAAGTTAGCCAGGCGTGGTGGTGGGCACCTGTAATCAAAGCTAATCGGGAGGCTGAGGCAGGAGAATTGCTTGAACCTGGGAGGTGGAGGTTGCAGTGAGCTGACATCGCGCCACTGCACTCCAGCCTGGGTGACAGAGCAAGACTCTGTCTCGGGGTGGGGGTGGGGACACAAAATTGTGACTGAAACCCTGTAATGTCTCAAGTATGATATTAAGTCTTTTAGATGGCAGGCCTGATTTTTACAGCTACATAGTTCACCTGGCCATGAGAAGTGATAACAAAACATGTAAACTAGAATACCTTTCCCAGAGGGCCACCAGAAGCACCGGCTCCTCTGCCCAGAAAGTCCTAATCAGTGTATATACAGCTAGCACCAGCTGTACATCACCTCTTCAAAAGCCAAAGGGTTGCAGAGGGATCACGTTGAGAAGGTGAGTTCTGTAACCTTCCCGTAGACAGCAAAAATAGAAATATAATAGAGAAGAAACTTGAGCAGATATATTTCAATAGTCAATGGTGTAATTTTATCAAGTGATGGATAACTTGGAAATATTGTACACCTAAAACTTGTTTAAAATAAAGGATTATAACAGCTTATTCTCCAAGGCCTTCAGGCGGCCTATTAAAGTATAAAAGAACCAAATGATAAATACCAAATTCAAGATAAAGGAGTGTATAAGATGGTAAAGGGGCACATAGGGGACTTCAAATGTACTGGCTATGTTTTTCAGACTGAGTGCAAACAAATGCTATTCCTTATGCTGTATTTCAGATTCATTGTTTTTTCCTGATATTAAGATGTATTTTGCAGTCATGTTATAGTTTCAGTGGTAGTATTTCTTTCTCAGTGAGACACAAGATAGTTCCTCTCACAATCAGTGGTATCTTATGTGTGTGAAATAGGGTCTTATTCATTATATCCTCTGTATTCCTTTAATACTGCATAGTAAATCGATTTTAAAGGGAGTAACAATTGGATCTGGGTCTTCAAGGATTTAACGCTTCAGAGAGAAGAGGCAGGGTATTTAAGATGAGGGAGATAGTAGAGCAAACGTAAAAGAATACCAGTAAGCATGATGCATTCAGAGAACTGTAAAGGGCTTTTGTGAGATAATAAATGTGCGTGCACGTGTACTAAGACTACGTCAATCAGCAATGTCAAAGACTGACAGAAAGGGAGAAAATAGAGACAAGAGTAAAGCCATCTAGAAGATAATATATTTCACATGGCAGACAATAAAAGCTTGGACCAGAATGGCAGCAATGAGAATAAAGAAGAGACAGATGAGAGATTTCTGTTGAATATATAGTAGTTGTCAAGGCTGAGGCAACAGATTTATGAGTTAATTGTTTCAACTATCTTCAAACATTTTAAAAGAAAAAAATCACATACAATAGTTACTAGGTCAAGCCAGTAGGTGTCAACTCTAGATGCTTATCAAAAATACCCACAGAGCATTAAAACAACAAAAGTATGCATGGCTTACTGAATGAGAATCTCCAGAAATCTGGGGAGCAACCAGGTGTGTGTGTAAGCTGCAAGGCTGGGACTAAAATCCACTGCCTTAAACTTTGGCAATATCCATAAGGTCATCAAATCCACAAAAAGAGTTTCAATGAGGCTGGAGGAGACTCTCCTCTTCAAATCCACGAGGAATGGAACTCAGGTGGTATTTAAGGGAAATCAGGGTTGGTTAACATAGATCCTTCAAGATTAACCACTACTTCTTTCACCCACCCCTAGAAAATATTAAAACACAATTAATTCTATCTATCCTCAGGGATGGCACCTGGCAGTTGATAATGAATTCCAACATATATTCACCCATAATCATCACTTCATCATGTGTGCCATGCGTCAAGTGCTTTTTGATAAGTGCCTTATCAAGTGTCTTTGATAAGAAAATTGGTATAGTCCTTTCCTTATAGGAACACCAGTCTGGCAGGGGTGACACAGTATTATTAGATGCCAATAGAGAAGCAGGATCAACCAGTTAGTTGTCCAGGGAAGGAAAAAAAAATATGAGCTAAATGTTGATGTTGAAAAGATCAACTCGGGGTGGGGATTACAAGTAAAGAAATTAGCACATATATATTTTTTTTTTTTTTCGAGACGGAGTCTTGCTCTGTCACTCAGGCTGGAGTCCAGTGGCATGATCTCAGCTCACTGCAACCTGCACCTCCCAGGTTCAAGCAATTCTCCTGCCTCAGCCTCCTGAGTAGCTGGGATTACAGGCTCCTGCCACCGTGCCTAGCCAATTTTTGTATTTTTAGTAGAGACAAGGTTTCCCCATGTTGGCCAGGCTGGTCTCAAACTCCTGAACCTCGTGATCTGCCCACCTTGGCCTCCCAAAGTGCTGGGATTACAGGCGTGAGCCTTCGCACCCAGCCATTATTTATTACTACTGTCTTAGAGGGTAGCATACACATCTATAGCATAAATAGATGTTGAGGACTTTTTTTTTTTTGAGAAGGAGTCTCGCTGTCGCCCAGGCTGGAGTGCAGTGGCGTGATCTTGGCTTACTGCAAGCTCCGCCTCCCGGGTTCACACCATTCTCCTGCCTCAGCCTCCCGAGTAGCTGGGACTACAGGCACCTGCTACCACGCCCAGCTAACTTTTTGTATTTTTAGTAGAGACGGGGTTTCACCATGTTGGCCAGGATGGTCTCGATCTCTTGACCTCGTGATCCACCCGTCTTGGCCTCCCAAAGTGCTGGGATTACAGGCGTGAGCCACCGTGCCCGGCCAAGGACTTAATATTACATATTAACACTAATCAATAAATTTTCGGACATTTCCAAACATTTAAATAGTGTTATTTCCCCAGAGAAATTCAGATACTCTTATCCTTAAAAATATATAGCAGATTAACTCCATAATGGAAATATTAGTCTACAAAATCAACTGCAAAGAAAGCTTTCACTAGGCCAGGCACGGTGGCTCACGCCTGAAATCCCAGCACTTTGGGAGTCCAACGCAGGTGATTCAGGTGAAGTCAGGAGTTCAAGACCAGCCTGGCCAACATGGTGAAACCTGGTCTCTACTAAAAAAAAAAAAAAAAAAAAAATTAGCCAGACAGGGGAGGCGGAGGTTGCAGAGCCGGGATCGCGCCACTGCACTCCAGCCTCAGCAACAGAGAGAGACTGTCTCAAAAAAAAAAAAAAAAAAAAAAAAAAAGCAAGCAAAGCAAGCTTTCACCTTTCACTTTCACTTGAAACATGAAAGCGGAAAAAGAATTTGCTTAAATAGGTCTATTTTGTGACGAGAATAAGGTAAAAAAAAAAAAGTCCATTTTACTTTCTTTTTTGAGACGGTCTCACACTGTCATTTAGGCTGGAGTGCAATGGTGCAATCTCAGCTTCCTGCAACCTCCACCTCCCAGGCTCAAGTGATCTTCTCCTCCCACCTCAGCCTCCTGAGTAGCTAGGACTACAGGCGTGTGCTACCATGCCCGGTTAATTTTTGTCATTTTTTAGTAGAGATGGGGTCTGGCCATGCTGCCCAGGCTGGTCTCTTACCTCGCCACTGCCTCCTGGGTTCAAGTGATTTTCCCAACTCAGCCTCCCAAGTAGCTGGGATTACAGATGTGTGCCACCACGTCCAGCTAATTTTTGTATTTTTAGTAGAGATGGGGTTTCCCCATGTTGGCCAGGCTGGTCTGAACTCCTGATCTCAAGTGATCTGCCTGCCTTGGCCTCCCAAACTGCTGGGATTACAGGAATGCACAACAGGGCCAGACCTCATTTTACTCTTACTAAGGATTTTTTAACTGTTTCTTGTAAGATAGTACTACTGAACTGTACAAAGGAATATAGCAGTCAGAAAACATTTCCAGCTGAAATGTTAATAAATAAAAATACAGAGGCCAGGCTAGGTGGCACACGCCTGTAATCCCAGCACTTTGGGAGGCCGAGGAGGGTGGATCTCCTGAGGTCAGGAGTTCACCACCAGGCTAACATGGTGAAACCCCGTCTCTACTAAAATACAAAAATTAGCCAGGCTTGGTGGTGCGTGACTGTAATCCCAGCTACTCAGGAGGCTGAGGCAGGAGAATCACTTGAACACGGGAGGCGGAGGTTGCAGTGAGCCCAGACAATGCCACTGCACTCCAGCCTGGGTAACAGAGCAAGACTCTGTCTCAAAAACAAAACAAAACAAAACAACAAACAAACAAAAAACCAGGCTGGGCGCAGTGGCTCATGCCTGTAATCCCAGCATTTTGGGAGGCCGAGGTGGGCAGATCACCTGAAGTCAGGAGTTCGAGACCAGCCTGGCCAACATGGTGAAACCCCGTCTCTATTAAAAATACAAAAAAATTAGCTGGGCATTGTGGCAGGCACCTGTAATCTCAGCTACTCGGGAGGCTGAGGCAGGAGAATTACTTGAACCCAAGAGGTGGAGGTTGCAGTGAGTCGAGATAGTGCCATGGCACTCTAGCCTGGGCAACAAAGCGAGACTCCATCTCAAAAAAAAAAAAAAATACACACACACACACACACAAAAAAACTGTAGTGGAATGTGAAGAAATAAAGACCTCAACGGGAGACTTCTTTAACTCCAAATTGCTCATTCAGAAAACTCATCTTTCTTGCTGACATTGTGGAGGATGACTTTTTCTTTTAAACCAATTAAAAGCAGACACCACAGCAGAGATCCACCCAATTCTTGAGACAGTCAGTGCCTGATGGGATATGTAGTTTTTAGGGTAGCACGTGTAACAATTTAAAGTAGGAAACACCCCCTTCAATTCAAATAAAAAATTCTGGTTTTTTTTTTGAGACGGAGTTTCGCTCTTGTTGCCCAGGCTGGAGTGCAATGGCAGGATCGTGGCTCACTGCAGCCTCTGCTTCCTGGGTTCAAGCTATTCTCCTGCCTCAGCTTCCTGAGTAGCTGGGATTACAGGCATGTGCCACTATGCCCAGCTAATTTTGTATTTTTAGTAGAGACGGGGTTTCTCCATGATGGTCAGACTGGTCTTGAACTCCCGACCTCAGGTGATCCGCCCGCCTCGGCCTCCCAAAGTGCTGGGATTACAGGCGGGAGCCACCATGCCCAGCTCCAAAATTCCTTTTTTAAACTAATATTCTAGTGGCCCACTATTCTCCAACAATTCCTACTTTAAATTGTTGCATGACCCCTGTAGTAAAAAGCATCACTCAGATCTGACAAACTCAGTGACACCCCCAGTTTTTACAAATTATTGACACCCCCTCAAAGCTAACAGCATGATTATATAATTGGGAAGAGTTGTTCCTAAGAGAGAACATGAGTTCCAGAGATGTATAAGAACTATCTATATGTGTAATCTGTACTGCCAGTTAGCCCCAGAAATGCCCTGGACACAAAATCTGTCCAAGCTGAAAACAAAATTTGCCATCTCTAGCACATCATTCTGATTCAGGTGGTCTTTACTACAGGGCATTTTTCGTGTAACCCTTAGCAAGCTGTTTGAGGCTAAGAAGTGAAGACCTGAGTCTGAAGCAAATAAAAGTTATACACAACTTTTACTGACATTTTTGAACACGGATAGTATTAAACCAAGGGTCACTGTGCCAGGAGGGGAAAAATTAAGTACTGTAATTATATATATTGAATTATATATAGAGAGCTATCCCCAGGATAAACGAATCACTGTTTACTCTGGTAATGATCTGGAGGTTTAAAAACACACACACACACACACACACACACACACACACACACACACAAAACACTCAAGTTGACTGGGCCAGAAATCTTATTTGCTCTTCCTTCTCCCCAATAGTTTTTTATTTCGAGTTAGTTCTATCTAAGGAATTTACACCCTTGATCACTTAAGTCACCCTAAAGTGGAGTATGTAATCAATATTGGTTATTTTCTCATTGGAGTCTTTTTTGACATTTTAAAGAAATGCTATTTAAAACGGACAATATGGACAGATTCTGATGGAATTATTCTTGTTCACGTACTCCTTTCGTTTGGACAGAGGTATCTGCCGGTACTGAGATGTAAGTGATCAGCTGAAGGGAGAAACTGTACACCATGTGACGGACAAATTACCTGCCTCAAGAAAGCACTTACGACCATTCTGCAGCCACTCAGTGACCTTGGCTAGAAACCAATGGCTGTGCGGCGTGAGGTAAGATGAAAGGAAATACCCTAGGGATCCAGGACTTCTGCATTTGGTGAAACGTCCGCTTCCACTACAAGGCTTTGGGATGCCTAGTCTGTAGACTGGAGGAACATTAATACTTACTCAAGCAGAAAAGATATAGCTACATATTGGACTGGGGGAAGGGGTGGCAAAACCCTCTGCAAATAGGAAGTGCCGCAAGAGCACCGAGATAAGGATGAGGCCCTGCGTGAGCGCAGCCTTCGGGTTTTCCTTGGGCCGATCAGCACCGACTCCCCCGCTCTCGGCGAGGCGCCTCCAGCTCCCGGGAATGAGAAATGTGCCCGCCGCAGCAGGGGCCCACAGGAATGACGGGCCCCGGCGCTGCGTAGGCCCAACAGTTCCCCGCGCTCTCGCCCCCGGCCCAGCCCCGCCTTTCTTCCCCCGCCTCGGCAGAATGGACTCACCAGGGGGCGAAGAACTCGACGAGCATGAGGCCCGCAGAGCCCGTGTCGGAGATGCGACTCTCGAAGTTGTCGTCCGTGAGTTCTAGCACGTCGGAGGCAGCGGCGAGGCGGGCCGCGGCAAGAAGCAGCGCCACACCCGGGAACAGCGCTAGGCGGCGGAGGCGCATGGCGGCGAGGTGGGGTGGGGACGGCCGGAAGGGTCGCGGCTCGGCTGGGACTGCGGAGGTCGGGCGCGCGACCACTAACCCGCTGCTTGCGCTCGCGCGTCTGGCCCAGGCGGACCTGCAGCCGGAGGTCCCAACCCCCAAACCCGGCTCGGGCCGCTGTGTGGCAGCCGCTGATTGGCTGCGCGTCGCCTTCGTCGGGCGGGCGGGACCAACTCGTTACCGCCGAGTGGCCGGAGCGCGGGGCGGGGCCGAGGCGGCGAGTGTCTGGGCGAGCGTGGCTGGGCCCGGTCCTGGGCTGGGGGCAGGGGCTAGGGCCGGGTCCCGGGGTGAGCCGAAACCTGGGGGTCGGGCGGGGCGGGAAATGGGGCGCAGTGAGGCTGGGAGCCCGCCCTGAGCTCGTCCTGCGTAGGGGTAGCCGGGCTCAGGGGGCGCCTGAGCTGGAGGTGGAAGCGTGAAGTCAGGACTGAGTGGGCGAAGAGAACCTGGGCTGAGGTGAGGCCCAGAAGCGAGAATGGAGGAGAGAAGGAGCTAGCCCCCGAAGGAGTGTTGGAGTGGACACACTTGGGACGGGACCCATTTTCAAAATGTCAGGCTTTGGCATTTTGTCCAATTTCTCTTCACTTGGTTTCTCTTGCGTGGGCAGGCCAAGCCCTCCCCCAACTCCACCTCATTGCCCGATTCTCTCAGGCCCAGGTGGGACCCAGGTTCTTCTTTGTCCAGCCCCGGGCCCCTGCCCTTGTGGCTGCTCCTTTTTTATTGAGTTTCTTGTTTTGTTTTGTTTTGTCTGAGATGCCGTCTTGCTCTGTCCCCCACGCTGGAGTGCAGTGGCGCGATCTCCGCTCACTGCGAGCTCTGCCTCCCGGGTTCACGCCATTCTCCTGCCTCAGCTTCCCGAGTAGCTGGGCCTACAGGCGCCCGCCACCACGCCCGGCTAATTTTTTGTATTTTTAGTAGAGACGGGGTTTCACCGTGTTAGCCAGGATGGTCTCTATCTCCTGACCTCGTGATCCGCTCGCCTCGGCATTCCAAAGTGCTGGAATTACAGGTGTGAGCCACCACGCCCGGACTTTTTTTTTTTTTTAATAAGCTTTTAATTGGTAGTGCCGTCACAAAGTGAAGATGCCTGGCCACTTGGTCGACTGTGCAATGTCTTTACCACTCTTACCCCTTTTTGTTTCAAAAAACCCTGAGTCTTAGTACAATGTTTGTTCTTCCCAACTGCACCTAGTTCCTAAATGTGGGTACATTAAGGAATCTTAAGGGCAAAGAGGGTGGGGAGGAGGGGACAGAAAACCTGTAATCCTTGGTGCAGCTCCAAGAATGAAATGACACTTGATGCTTACATTTTCTTAGCAGACATGGCCGCTTACCAACAAGAAGGGCAGATGCAGCTTCCCCTGATGCCATTCGTTCACTTCTCGTCGATACTTTCTCTCTCATCGAGCATTTGCAAGGCTTGAGCCAAGCTGTGCTGCGGCACACTATCAGGGAGTTACTTGGTCAGCAGTCTATTTCTTCACTAATTTAAATTTAAGACTCCTATCCACATCCTCTACATTTAAGAGTGGAAAATTCTGGGGAGGTCGGTTTAGTTGCTGCTTTACCAAACTTGATAAATCAAGGGCTTGTAAATAAAACTAAGGAGATAGAATCCACGTCTTTCACTTTTAGGCCTAGGATAGCCACTAGCCGTGGATGATACGGAACAGTTTCTGTCAAAGACTCTTAAAACTTTGAGAGTGAACCTGCTGCTTTTGTGGGCATGGACAGTGTTGGTCATAAGCAATACATTTGCTCTCACTCCAAACAGAATTCTTAGTTGCTGTGAGAAGAGAAGGACCAGCAGTAAGCCATTAGGGGGACCCATTATCTGAACAGTATCCCTGCCCCCAACCCTACCTGGTCTATTTTGTTTGTATGTATCCACTATCCCTTTTCAATTTTTGTTGTAGATCCTTCCCGCCAGAAGAAACTTATGTTGGGAGATCAACACCAGCTAGTGGGCGTCTCTATAAAGCCTCAACGTATAGAACAGATTTCACATGCCCAGAGGCTGTTGAGCAGGCTTCATGTGCGCTGCAGTCAGAGGCCACCTCTTTGTGGGCCGGATGGGTCCTTGAGTGTATCCTTTCATGTCACTCATTTTTATCCTGGCTGTTGATCATCTGCCTAATGACTTATTTTTTGCTCCCCAAACTCCATTGTCTCATTCTCACTGCTTATGTTATTGCTCTTATTATTTCAGCTGCATAAATCAGAAAGAACTCCACTCTGTACGTTTCCTTAAGAGACAACAGGTCCTCTCTTCAAAAACTTCATCATCTTCCTGGTCTTTTTGAATACGATCGTATTGATGGTTGAAATACGTGAGAACTGACATTGTATGAAAGAGGAAGTGAGGCCAGGCGCGGCGGCTCACACGTGTAATCCTAGCACTGTGGGAGGCCGAGGCGGGCGGATTGCCGAAGCTCAGGAGTTCAAGACCAGCCTGGGCAACATGGTGAAACCCTGTCTCTACTAAAAAATACAAAAAATTAGCTGGGCGTGGTGGCATGGCCTGTAGTCCCAGCTACTCGGGAGGCTGAGGCAGGAGAATCGCTTGAACCCAGGAGGCGTAGGTTTCAGTGAGCTGAGATTGTGCCACTGCATTTCAGCCTGGGCGACAGAGTACAACTCTGTCTCAAAAAAAAAAAAGAAAAGAAAAGAAAAAGAAAAAGAGGAAGTGGGTAGCAGTAATTTTTTTTTTCTAAATTGATCATTTTACATTTTTGAATGTCATTTGAAATGTGACATTTATATTAAGGACAATTATATTAAGCCTCCTGGAGTAGAATTTATGCAACTGCTAAAATCTAGAAATATTCGCTGGGCACGGTAGCTCACACCTGTAATCTCAGCACTTTGGGAGGCCGAGGTGGTTGAATCACTTGAGGTCAGGAGTTGAAGACCAGCCTAGCCAACATGGCGAAATCCCATCTCTACTAAAAGTACAAAAAATTAGCTGGGTGTGGTGGCGGACACCTGTAATCCCAGCTACTCAGGAGGCTGTGGCAGAATAACACTTGATCCTGGGAGGCAGAGGTTGCAGTGAGCCGAAATCATGCCACTGCACCCGATCTCAAAAAAAAAAAAAAGAAATATTAATATTTGGAGGGCTCTCAAGCGTATACTAGATACAGAGCATCTAGACACATAAAACTAGGTGTAATATGTAGCAATGTAACAAATCCACAAAGAATTGAACTTGGGAAGACCAGTTTTATTTCTGTTGTCAGTTTAGCCTGACAATTGTTTGCATTAACCTTTTCTGTTAAAGATATTGGTGCCTATCGGTGAATGATCTAACATTTACATTTTTTTTTTTTTTTTGAGATGGAGTTTCACTCTGTCGCCCAGGCTGGAGTGCAGTGGCACGATCTCGGCTCACCACAAGCTCAGCCTCCCAGGTTCACGCCATTCTCCTGCCTCAGCCTCCGGAGTAGCTGGGACTACAGGTGCCCACCACCACGCCCAGCTAATTTTTTGTATTTTTTAGTAGAGACGGGGTTTCACCGTGTTAGCCAGGATGGTCTCAATCTCCTGACCTCGTGATCCACCCGCCTCGGCCTCCCAGAGTGCTGGGATTACAGGGGTGAGCCACTGCACCCAGCCTAACATTTACATTTTTACAAGTATATTTAGAAATATTATTCAAGTAAAAATAAGAAAGCTCACAAAGTATGGAAAGGTAGATACCACTAAGATATTAGCTGAGCCAAAAAAATTACTTAAAAGGAAATTATTCTTAAACCAATAATAAATTATATGAAACATATTCAAAACATAAGGATGTCTGCAAAATCAGTGAGCTCATTTGTTGATAATCTCAAACTGCTCAGAAATGATGAAAGGACAGTAGAACTACTCACTTGTTTCATTCTCACTGTTGTAGGGAAGTCTCCCACTTTATTTTTTAGTGAAAGAGTCTCAGTTTGTTACTTAGGTTGGAGTATAGTGGTGTGATCACGGCTCGTTGCATCCTCAACCTCCAGGGCTCTATTGATCCTCCCACCTCAGCCTCCTGAGTAGCTTGGACTACAGGTGCATGCCACTACACCAAGCTAATTATGTTGATTTTTTTTTTGTAGAGACAGGGTCTCACTATGTTGTCCAGGCTGGTCTTGAACTCCTGGGCTTAAGTGATCCTCATACCTCAGCCTCCCAAAGTGCTGGGATTACAGGCATGAGTTACCACGTCCAGCCTAGGAGGAATTTTTAAGAGAAGGGTGTAGTTATGAAGCTCTTGGCTGTTTGTCACACAGATATTTTCCTCAACAGAAGTGTCCAGTGCCTGTAGCCAGTTCAGAACTCTGCCTCTAGCTCCAAGTCCCCTACAAGCTTATCTCTGGGGCCCAGGCATGGTGGCTCATGCCTGTAATCCCAGCACTTTGGGAGGCTGAGGCAGGAGGATTGCTTGAGCTCAGGAGTTTGAGACCAGTCTGGCCAATGTGGAGAAACCTCATCTCTACAAAAAATACAAAAATTAGCTAGGTGTGGTGGCACATGCCTGTAGTCCCAGCTACTCAGCAGGCTGAGGTGGGAGGATCACTTGAGCCTGGGAGGCGGAGGTTGCAGTGAGCCATCATGCAACTGAACTCCAGCCTAGGTGACAAAGTGAGACCCTGTCTCGAAAAAAATAGTCCTTTACTGCAGTCAGGTCAGAGATATTTAAATATACAACAATAATTGATGTCACGGACCCACTACAGTATACTACATACTTTGAGGTGTTTTATTTCCTCCTCGTAATGGTGAAGATTTTGAACTAAGTTACTTATAATTCCCTTTTATTGTATGATTGCTGCCATGTATTTGCCTTGCATGGCTAGGATTATAGTACTAAGCCTTGGAATGAAGTAAATAATAGTAACTATTCAGGATTTCCTAGATCAGTGGTCCCCAGCCTTTTTGGCTTCAGGGACTGGTTTCTTGGAAGACAGTTTTTCCATGGATGGGGTAGGAGGGAGGTTTCAGGATGAAGCTGTTCCACCTCAGATCATCAGGCATTAGATTCTCCTAAGGGTCACGTACACGCAGTTCACAATAGGGCTCGCCCTCCTATGAGAATCTAATGCCGCAGCTGATCTGACAGGAGGTGGAGCTCAGGCAGTAATGCTCACTCACCGACCACTCACTTCCTGCTGCATGGCCGGGTTCCTAACAGACCATGGACTGGTACCAGTCCATAGCCTGGGGCTTGGGACTCCTGCCCTAGATCTAATAGACAAATCAAAATAGAATAGCACTAACTATTCTATTTGGTAAAACAGTTAACTGAATATGAAACATGATCACTGTGCCAGAGGATAAGTAGATTGCCGGACTAGAAATTATCTGGCAAGCTCGTGGAAATTTTATCTTATTAAGCTTATTCTTGTGGTAGAAAGGGAGGAGGGATTTTGCAGAGGGAAATTATTTGTGATTAACAGATTTCTTTGAACAGACTAATTCATATGATAAACATTAAGACTTTTTTTAGGCTTAAAATTTTTTTTCCAGATCACAAAGCGATCTAAACTGTTAGGGCTTTAAAAAATCTACTTCCACAACTGGATATTGGTAATTCTGTTTTGCACTTTATTTTTTTAATTTTATTATTTTATTGTTATTATTTTTTGAGACGGAGTCTCGCTCTGTCACCGAGGCTGGAGTGCAGTGGCACGATCTCGGCTCACTGCAAGCTCCGCCTCCCAGGTTCACGCCATTCTCCTGCCTCAGCCTCCCGAGTAGCTGGGACTACAGGCCCCTGCCATCACACCTGGCTAATTTTGTGTATTTTTAGTAGTGATGGGGTTTCACTGTGTTAGCCAGGATGGTCTCGATCTCCTGACCTGGTGATCCGCCCGCCTCGGCATCCCAAAGTGCTGGGATTACAGGCATGAGCCACTGTGCCTGGCCTCTGTTTTGCACTTTAAACATCAATTGGCTTATTTTTAAAATCTTGTATTTTGTTTCAAATAATGAGAAAGAAAAAATGATTTGACTCATTTGCAAGCCTTTGTCAGAAAATAACACATTGCAAGTGTAGACAATCCTTACTTAAAATTAAAAACTGAGTATATTAGGAGGCTGAGGTGGGAGGATCACTTGAGCCCAGGGGATTGAGGCAGCAGTGAGCTATGATCTCACCAGTGCACTGCAGCCTGGGTGACAGAGCAAGATTCTGTCTCAAAAATAAAATAAAACCTAAGTATAATATCATTACAATTTTTTCCCAAAGGTGGGCATATTCCTGAAGATTACAATTTTTTACATTGACTTTTAAAGTCCTAGAGAGGGTTTGATGTGCTATATAAAGTTTTTGGTCATATGAATGGAATTTATAGAATCTGATGAAGATCATCTTGAGATTAAACTTGCAGAATTATCATTCTTTTTTTTTTTTTTTTTTTTTTTTTTGAGACAGAGTCTTGCTCTGTCTCCCAGGCTGGAGTGCAGAGACGCCATCTCTGCTCACTGCAAGCTCCACCCCCTGGGTTCATGCCAGTCTCCTGCCTCAGCCTCCCGAGTAGCTAGGACTACAGGCGCCCGCCACCACGCCTGGCTAATTTTTTGTATTTTTAGTAGAGACGGGGTTTCACTATGTTAGCCAGGATGGTCTCGAACTTCTGACCTCGTGATCCGCCCGCCTCGGCCTCCCAAAGAGCTGGGATTACAGGCATGAGCCACCGCGCCCAGCCAGAATTATCACTCTTAATGCTCTTCATGAAATTGTATTTCTGGCTGGGCATGTGGCTCATGCCTGTAATCCCAGCAATTTGGGAGGCCTAGTCCTGCGGATCACTTGAGGTCAGGAGTTCAAGACCAACCTGGCCAACATGGTGAAACCCCGTCTCTACTAAAAATACAAGAATCAGTGGGTATGGTGATGTGCACCTATGGTTCCAGTTACTCAGGAGGCTGAGGCAGAAGAATCGCTTGAACCCGGGAGGCGGAGTTTGTAGTGAGCTGAGATGGCAGCTGGGCAACAGATTGAGTGAGACTCCATTTCAAAAAAAAAAAGAAAGAAAGAAATTATGTTTCAACATCAGTGTTCCTTGTTTCATGATGGATATAACTAGCCAAAACATTACTAAAAATATTAAAACTGTAAATGTCAAAATCTACATATCAGTTTATTGTTACAGTGTACTATTCTCCTCACCTATAGTATTGGACTCCTTGAAACCAATGTGAATTTACCTGGTATTCTGTGAGGTGACTTACTGTTGTTTTTCTAGAATAGGGAGTAGCAATAGATGACTGTTCATGGTGAACTCTACCTTGTAAAACAGAATTATGTATTTGCCTGACTTGCTTGATCAAATGGCTACTGTCTGTCACCCTGAGAAGAATATTGAAACATAGGTGTTCACTGCTACTTCACTTCACTGGCTAAGATTCCTGGGTAGACTTCACTGGGCTCCTGGTCTCTATTTCCATTAAGACTCCTTTGCCTTGCTATAGCAGCCTGAAAAATTCCAAGAATTTTAAAAAGTTATTTTTCATCTTCAGAGAGGACACATTACTTGATGTAGAGTGGAGGCAGTCACTTTTGCACATTCTGTGCTGCTGAGGCAATTTCTGCTATTCGTTCCTCTGAACTTCCTTGGGTTTGTTTAGCTTCTATAAAATTATTCATTTT
This sequence comes from Pan paniscus, assembly GCF_029289425.2. Taxonomy (NCBI): domain Eukaryota; kingdom Metazoa; phylum Chordata; class Mammalia; order Primates; family Hominidae; genus Pan; species Pan paniscus. The sequence continues at coordinate 32,990,616 of NC_073265.2, read as the reverse complement.
TCCAGAGAGTAAAAGTGCTACTGCTTCTATAATTTGGACTTCCCTACTTAAACTATTTTAAACTACTCAAAACTATATTCTGCTTTACAAAAGCCTTATTTTACTTCATTGCTCTGTTTGGGTTCCTGTTTTGCAAGGGCAAAAACTGAATAAAAATTATAGCATTCTATTTTCCAGCCACAAATGTGGTCCTCAGCTCTTTCTAATTATATAATCCCATGCTCCTGAGAGCTAGAATATATTGTTAAGTGAAAAAAGTTTGTATTTTATTGAATCTAAGCTGTCATCAATGGTGAAATTCACTGTTTACCAATAAGAAATAAAAATTATGCTCAATTAAACTGGGACACATCGCTGGTTGTAAAATGCATCCTCACTTTGGGAGGCCGAGGTGGGCAGATCACGAGGTCTAGAGATGGAGACCATCCTGGCCAACATGGTGAAACCCCGTCTCTACCAAAAATAATAAAATTAGCTGGGCATTGTGGCGCAGAGGCAGAGGTTGCAGTAAGCTGAGATTGCACCACTGCACTCCAGCCTGGCAACAGAGCGAGATTCCATCTCAAAAGATAAAAAAAAAAAAAAAGCATCCTAATTTCATGGATGTTAAAATGTGAAATATTGTCCATCTTAGAGAAATGTGCATGAAAGAAAAACTTACGGAAGAAGTACAGAGCCTAAATAAGCATAGGAGTGCTGGGTGCAGTGGCTCATGCCTATAACCCCAGCACTTTGGGAGACCAAGGCGGGAGGATTGCTTGAGCCCAGGAGTTTGAGGCCAACCTGGGCAGCATAGGGAGACCCCATCTCTACAAATAATTTAAAGAAAAAATTAGCTGGGCATGGTGACATGTGCCTGTGGTCCCAGTTACCCAGAGGCTCTTGAGCCCGGAAGATCCAGGCTTCCGCGAACTATGATTATGCCACTGCACTCCTCCAGCCTGGGTGACAGAGTGAGACTCTGTCTCAAAACAAGCATAGGAATAAGTATAGTGTAACCCCATTGGTTTTTAGAAGGGGCCAACCTCTGTAAAATTCTAGGGATGATTGAAGTATGGTTCTGTTCTTTTTGTCTGGATCCAGTTCAGCATCAGGATGAATTTAAAGCCAGAGCACCACAATGTTGATTTCTATTTAGCTCTTAAGCCATTTTAATTTCAGTGTTTTTTTTTTCTAGAGCATGGCATACATCCATTAATTGTATAAAAGAGATGAAGAAGGTTGAAAGAGAAAGGCAATGAATTAAGGAATAGCAATTGGTAAATAATAAGGTTCTAGAGAGGAAGTATGCATTCAATTTGCTTTGCAGAACAAAACCAATTTTAGGCAGGGAAGAAAGGAAAAGTTTTAAAAGAAAGCTAACAGAACCAAGTGATTTATTGTTATAATTCGATATACCCTAATGATTGTGGCTTGTTTCTACATTCGTTATAAAGTAGTTCAGATACCATGGCCCTGTATTTTCATTCTGTTCTCAAGACCCATTGCTTTCTTGTGAACTTTGGGACTGAGATAACAGTACAGTAGATGGGGGTGGGGGGTTGGAGGTAGGGGTAATTAAAGAGAGTAGTCTCTTAGTAGCTGTGTGAGCCCCAGAGTGGATCGCAAGTGACTTGTAGCTGGGCAGACATAACTATATGAACAGATTGGTTGTGGCTGTGTTTTATGGTCAATTCTGTCCTTCCCTGTATTTCACAGGTTGAAGCAACAGTGTTAAGAAGAGAAACTCTTAACTCTTAACACAGTGTTAAGAAAAATGGAACAGTAGTGGGCAAAACTGTGGTTTATAAGGGTGTTCATTCTCCATCATTCGGTTTCCAGCTTCCTTAACTTTTATTCCTCCTTTGCTGTATCCTCACAGAATTGCTGGAATCCACAAATACCAAACTATGGCCATTGAAGCTGACCTTGGAGGTGGCAGCTTGGTTTATCTTGCTTATTTTCATCCTGGAGATCCTTCTTAAGTGGCTATCCAACTTTTCTGTTTTCTGGAAGAGTGCCTGGAATGTCTTTGACTTTGTTGTTACCATGTTGGTAAGGATAGAGATCCTGAGGGTTCGTTTAGTGGGATGAAGAATGTACCTAGGTGAATCGAAAGAACAAGAAAAGTTAACATGATAATAGGAAGAAACAAAAATTTACTTAACTTCTTTCTTTTGACTTTTTTTCCTAAAACTAAACATCAATCATTGCAGGAGTTGTTGATATTAGGAGCAAAGTAGACTAACTACAACATCAATGCCAACAAGAGCATCTGCCGGTTACTGAGCACTTACTAAGTGCCAAGCACTATTTTAAGTGTTTTCCTTACATTATCTCATTTATGCTCCACAACAACCCAATTAAATAACCATGAATTTTATCCCCCTTTTTATATCTGAACAAGTTGAAGTATAGTGTTTAAGCAACTTAATATAGAAAGGCTGAATAGTAAGCACTTCTCAGAGAATGCTATTCAAAGGATAACGCCCAGGGAACAATGAAGAGGATAAGATGAAGAAGGTGCAATTCTGCCTGGGTGCCTTGGGTTGTATTTTACTTATAACCTGTGTGTTTTCCACAGTCCCTGCTTCCCGAGGTTGTGGTATTGGTAGGGGTAACAGGCCAATTGGTGTGGCTTCAGCTTCTGAGGATCTGCCGGGTGCTGAGGTCTCTCAAACTCCTTGCACAATTCCGTCAAATTCGAGTTATTATTTTGGTCCTGGTCAGGGCCCTCAAGGTGATTTGACTGTTGCAAGCTAAAGCAGGGGGCAAGGTAGATAAATGTGAGGGCTTAACATAGAATATGAAACAAATTGGCCGGGTGCGGTGGCTCACGCCTGTAATCCCAGCACTTTGGGAGGCCGAGGGGGATGGGTCATGAGGTCAGGAGTTCGAGACCAGCCTGACCAACATGGTGAAACCCTGTCTCTACTAAAAATACAAAAAAAAAAAAAAAAAAAAAAAAAAAAATTGCCGGGCTTGGTGGTGTGTGCCTGTAATCCCAGCTACTCAGGAGGCTGAGGCAGAAGAATCACTTGAACCCGGGAGGCGGAAGTTGCAGTGAGCCGAGACTGCGCCACTGCACTCCAGCCTAGGCGACAGAGTGAAACTCCGTTTAAAAAAAAAAAAAAAGAATATGAAACAAATCTGGATGGGTCAAAGAAGGCAATGAAACGTCCTGTGAAATGTTATTGGATGAGAAGGGGCTGGGGACAGGTGCCATGGTTCAGAGATGACTGGGTTCAGCAGTGCAAGAGAGGGTTTGGTGGGAGATTGCCAGGTGGGCTTGACTGGGCTGTTGGTGGAGATCAGCCTAGTCTGGCCCACATCTGACTTGAGGTTATGGCCTCTAGAGCATGACTTTCCTCTTGATGTTGCTGCTCATCTTCTACATTTTTGTTGTGACTGGTGTCTACGTCTTCTCAGAGTACACCCATTTACCTCGTCAGGACCTGGAGTATCATGTGTTCTCGTAAGCAGAGCTGGGGGACAGCTGAGTGAGGGGAGAAAATTTGGCTAAGAGACCAGGAAGCTTGTCCAAAGTATAGTAATATAAAAAGTACAGTCTATTCCAAGAAACTGAAATAGAACACAATAGGGAGAGGGAAAGAGAAAGCAAAAGAACAGTGAATGGTATTAGCTCTGATCTTGAGGTTAGGGCAGCTAGTTCCATGTTTATTCTGGGTTTTGCAAATTCAAACCACACTGTCATCAGGCATCTTTAAATAGCGGTACACTCCAGTGGTTGAGCTTGGTTTCTGTGACTCAGTTACGTCTTTTGAAAACTGGGGGCCAGGCGCAGTGGCTCACCCCTGAAATCCCAGCACTTTGGGAGGCTGAGGCGGGTGGATCATGAGGTCAAGGGATCGAGACCATCATGGCCAACATGGTGAAAACCCATCTCTACCAAAAATTAGCCAGGCGTGGTGGCTTGCACCTGTAGTCCCAGCTACTCGGGAGGCTGAGGCAGGAGAATTGCTTGAATCTGGTTGGCAGAGATTGCAGTGAGCCGAGATCATGCCACTGTACTCCAGCCTGGCAACAGAGCGAGACTCCATCTCAAAAAAAAAAAAAAAAGAAAAAGAAAAGAAAAATGGAAATAGGCTGGGCATGGTGGCTTACGCCTGTAATCCCAGCACTTTGAGAAGCCAAGGCGGGTGGATCACCTGAGGTCAGGAGTTCGAGACCAGCCTGGCCAACATGGTGAAACCCTGTCTCCACTAAAAATACAAAATTAGCTGGGCATGGTGGTGGGTGCCTGTAATCCCAGCTACTCGGGAGGCTGAGACAGGAGAATCACTTGAACTAGGGAGGCGGAGATTGCAGTGAGCTGAGATTGAGCCACTGCACTCCAGCCTGGGCTACAAAGAGTGAAATTCTGTCTAAAAAAAAAAGAAAGGTGGGGGGAATAATAGCAGTGCTACTTCATAAGAGTGTGGGGTTAAATGTGGTAATGCATTTAAGCACTTAGCACAGTATGTAACACGTTATAAGTGATCAATTAATGTTACTATGATTCTCAAATATGATCACTGGTTTTATCCCAATCTCTACATATTACACATGCACACGCCTATTCCTGATCTCTGTCTAGAAAACACTAATCAGTGCTCACTTCGGCAGCACATGTACTAAAATTGGAACGATATAGAGAAGATTAGCATGGCCCTTGTGCAAGGATGAAACACAAATTTATGAAGTGTTACATATTTTTAAAATATTAACAAAACCTCACTAATCAGTGTTTTCTAGAAGAAAATCAGCTTGAATTTAGAGTAGAGAATCCTGCTTATGAATTATAATTCAATCTCGTCAGCGCCTCTCAGGACTCTGTTAGACTCTAACAGATAGTTTTGTAAGAGTATTGAGTTAGGAAAGTCCTAGAATTTATCCTATACAAGCTCTGATGTTTTCAATAAATTGTGTATGGGGAACTAAAAAGAAAGGTAGGAAAATTTAGATACCTTCCCGGAAACTTTTTACTTTTTTAGCAATTTTTAAATATTATTAATTTTATAATTTGTATATATTCATTATTTAGGATCATATATGTTTATGTAACATACCCATTTACTTGCATATCATTTCATACCAGCAAACTAATAGGAATAATTTTTTGGATGATCTTCTATTTTGCTAAATTTGCTAATTTTGCTAAATTTTGCTAAATTTACGAGTGATCTTCTATTAAGTGGAGTCCATAGAGCAGTGGAGAATAAAATTAGAAAAAACGGCCGGGCATGGTGGCTCACATCTGTAATCCCAGCACCTTGGGAGGTGGAGGCAGGCAGATAGATCACTTGAGGTCAGCAGTTCAAGACCAGCCTGGCCAACATGGTGAAACTCTGTCTCTACTAAAAATATGAAATATGAAAATTAGCTGGGCATGGTGGTGCACACCTGTAATCTCAACTACTCGGGAGGCTGAGTCAAGACAATCACTTGAGCCTGGGGGGCAGAGGTTGAAGTGAGCTGAGATCACGCCACTCCAGCTTGGATGATAGAGTGAGACTCTGTCTCAAAAAAAGAAAAAAAATTAGAAAACTATCTAGTTGGTGATGCATTCATCTTTAAAAAATTGATCTTTAAAAATTCATTCATCTTTAAAAAATTCAGTCAATACCTATTTATTATTTATTATACCCCAGGACTAATGGAGTAGTGAGAGGTAGTCACAGATTATTCATGATAAAGGAGAATTTAGGCTGGGTGTGGTAGCTCACGCCTATAATCCTAGCATTTTGGGAGGCTGAGACTGGTGGATCACCTTAGGTCAGGAGTTCGAGACCAGCCTGGCCAACATGACAAAAGTTTAGTAGAGATGGCTCTACTAAAAATACACAAATTAGCTGGGCGTGGTGGTGCGTGCCTGTAATCCCAGCTCCTTGCGGGGCTGAGACGAGAATCTCTTGAACCCATGAGGTGGAGGTTGCAGTGAGCTGAGATCGTGCCACTACACTCCAGCCTGGGCAACAGAGCGAGACTCTGTCTCAAAAAAAATTAAATTAAATTAAATTAAATTAAATTAAAATAAAACAACTTCAAACAAGAATGATTAGCTAAAAACAGTATGGTAGAAAAGGAGCCAAAATCAGAACAAACTACAAAGAAATGCTTTATGTTTCTTTGAAAGTAGGAATGATACCATTTTTGAAAGGTTTAGGTCTCTGCTTCTGTCTATTCGCATGCCTTTTTCTTTAGGGACCTCCCGAATTCCCTGGTAACAGTGTTCATTCTCTTCACCTTGGATCATTGGTATGCACTGCTTCAGGACGTCTGGAAGGTGCCTGAAGTCAGTCGCATCTTCAGCAGCATCTATTTCATCCTTTGGTTGTTGCTTGGCTCCATTATCTTTCGAGGTATCATAGTAGCCATGATGGGTAAGCATAGAGGAGGTGAAACTTGTTTGGGAAGGGTGGTTGGGAAAAAGTTATTCTGAAAGCTGGGATTGGTGGCTTATGGGTATAAAGAACCTAGTGTAGCAGGAAGGCTTGGGTTCTGGATTGGATATTTCACTTGGATTCTCCCCACCCAAGCCCTCTTCCCAAGTCTAGTCATTACCATCTCTCAGCTCCTAATGGCCCTTTGGGGCAGTCATTAACTTTCAGAATATCAGGAAAGAGCTGCATGAGGAGATGGCAAGTCGGGAGGTTCAGCTCAAAGCTGATATGTTCAAGCGGCAGATCATCCAGAGGTCTGCTTCTCCCTTTTCAACCCCAGCTTTCCTTCTCAAGGGTTTCCTGAGCTCATTTCTTGTTTCTGCTCCTTGACCCCACTTTTCCCTTTGTGACAGTAGATTTGCCCCCAAGGATAAGAATTCTCCAGCTCTAGAATATTGCCTGATTCTTCATCCCCTGTGGGGAGTCCTCCATTTTTTTCACCCCTTGACTACAATTTGTTCTCCCCAATTAGTTTTCTTCACTTTCTGATATGAACTCTTTTTTTCTTACCACACTTTTGCTTGAATATAACTGTCTTTGCTCTTTTTTCTTTTTTTTTTGCTTTGCAGGAGAAAAAAACATGTCACGTGAGGCACTGAGGTCAAGCCACAGCAAAATAGATGCCAGGTTAGGAGTATGTATGTGAACTGGGATAGAAACACATGAAGGAGGAGAGGGTGGAAAACTAAAGATGAAGATTGGCTTTGAGAGATAATTCATTCATTTAATAACTGCATATTGTAGTAGGTTGACTAGTGGCACCCGAAATAATATGTCCATGTCCTTGCTCCCTGGAACCTGTGAATGTGACCTTATTTGGAAAAAAAAAAAGATCCTAAGTTAAGGATCTTGAGATGAGATCATCCTAGATTATCCAGGTAGGTCCTAAATCCAATGGCTTATAAGAGTTGAAAGAGGAGAAGACACAGAGAATAGGAGAAGGCGATGTGAAGACGGAGATAGAGGTTAGGGTTAATGCCGCCACAAGCCAAGGGAAGCTGAGGAATGCCAGGCAGCTGCCAGAAGGTAGAAGAGGCAAGGAACTTCTCCCCTAAAGCCTCCAGAGGGAATATGGCCCTGCCAACACCTTCATTTCAGACTCTAGCCTCTAGAATTGTGACGGAATATATTTCTGTCATTTTAAGCTACCAAGTTTATAGTAATTTGTTATGGCAGCCACAGGACACTAATACAAATACCTTCCATGAAACAGATATGATTCTAGACCCCAAGTGTTTAGCAGTGGACAAAAAAAGCAGAAGCAGAAGTAAACTCATTCACTCATTAACAAATAATTACTGGGTGGATGTGGTGGCTTACACTTGTAATCCCAACACTTTGAGAGGTGAAGGCAAGAGGATTGCTTGAAGTTCAAGCCAGAAGTTCAAGGCTGCATTGAGACATGATTGCACCACTATACTCCAGCCTGGGCAACAGAGCAAGATCCCATCTCAAAAATTTAGCAGGGTGGGCGTGGGCACTCATGCCTATAATACCAGCATTTTGGAAAACTGAGGTGGGCAGATGACTTGAGCTCAGGAGTTCAAGACTAAACTAGGTAATATGGCAAAATCCTGTCTCTGCGAACAAAAATTAGCTGGATGTGGTGGTGTGTTCCTATGGTCCCAGCTACTTAGGAGGCTGAGGTGGGAGGACTGCTTGAGCTGAGAGGTTGAGGCTGTGGTGAGCCGTGATTGTGCCACTGCTCTGCAGCCTGGGTGACAGAGCAAGACCCTGTCTCAAAAAAACGAACAAAAAACAATAAAGAACAAATAATTATTGAATACTTAGTAGGTGCTTGGGATGTTATCAGTGAACAAAATAGACAATAATGCCTGCTTCATGGAGCTTACATATTAGTAGTGGTAAAGAGATAATAAGCAGTGAATATATTAAGTAATCTGTTAAAATATGATAAGCATTATGGGAAAGTTAAAAGTAGAACAGGTTAAGGGAGATTGGGAGTAGAAGGTGGGATTGCAGATGGGTTGTAGTTTTTTTTTTTTGAGACAGAGTCTTGCTCTGTCACCAGGCTGGAGTGCAGTGGCACGATATCGGCTCACTGCAACCTCTGCCTCCTGGGTTCAAGCAATTCTCCTGCCTCAGCCTCCCAAGTAGCTGGGACTACAGGTGCCTGCCACCATGCCTGGCTAATTTATTTGTTTATTTTTTTGTATTTTAGTAGAGACGAGGTTTCACCACGTTGCCCAGGCTGGTCTCAAATTCCTGAGCTCAGGCACTCCACCCGCCTCAGCCTCCAAAAGTGTTAGGATTACAGGCGTGAGCTATCGTGCCCAGCCGCAGATGGGTTGTAGTTTTAAACAGGGTAGTCGCGGTGACCTCATTGAAAAGGTAATGTGAGCAAAGACTCGAAGGAGGTAAAGGGATTACCATGTGGATATCTGTAAGAAGAGTGTTAATAGGCAGATGAAACAGCTAGTGCACAGCTCCTAAGCTGGATGCATGCTTGGTGTGTTTGAGAAACAGCAAAGAGGCCATTGTGACTGGAGTAGAGTGAGCAGGGGGAAGAGTGCTGGGAAATGAAGTCAGAGAGAGAATGGTGACCTGATCCTGTAGGGTTATGGGTGCCATTGTAGGGACTTTGAAATGGCAAGCAGAACAGAGGGGTGACATGAAGTGACTTACGTTTAAGAAGGATTACTCTGGTTGCTGTGTTGATAGAAGAACAAGGGAAGGAGCAGAGAGATCAGCTGGGAGGCTATGCTGCTGCCCAGGCAAGAAATGATGACAGCTTAGGCCAGAGTGGTGGCAGTGAGTTAGTGAGAAAAGATATATTTCGAAGGTAGAGTCAGCAGGATTTCTTGATGGACTGGATATGGGAGGGAAGAGAAGAGTTAAGGATGACACATGAATGATTGAAGTTGGAAGTGCCTGAGTTTAGAGTTTGGGAGTAGTTTGGCCCTCATTGTCTTATGCCCCAGCTTTAGGGGGTGGCCAGGGGTAGAACCAGAATAATGAGTGGAGTAGTCATATCTTGTAAATGTTTGTGAAGCCATACATTTCTCCTTTCTGTTCAAGAGGAGCTAGTCAACAAAGGGAAAGTTTGGACTTATCAGAAGTGTCTGAAGTAGAGTCTAATTATGGTGCCACTGAAGAGGATTTAATAACATCTGCATCAAAAACAGAAGAGACCTTGTCAAAAAAGAGAGAGTACCAGTCTTCCTCCTGTGTCTCCTCCACATCCTCTTCCTATTCTTCCTCTTCTGAATCCAGATTTTCTGAATCTATTGGTGAGCCGAAGAACTATAATAATGAGTTTTTTCCATTTGAATTCAGACTCCTCTTTAAGACATCTTAGTCTTAACAGGAGCTCTCCTACTATATCTCCTTTCCAATTTTCTGGTCTTAATTACTTTCTTTTTGCTTCTTAATTTCCCCTGTACTTCTTCTTCACTTTGGGTAAGTGTGGCCGTGGCCTCTTTGCTCATTGTAAAAAGTGGTTTCTTGCTGATGAACCCTTTCCCTCCTTGCTTCCTGTTACCTCTTTCTACTCCACCTTTCCACCCACACCATAGGATTTACCAGCTCTTACCCAGCTTTTACAAATCTAGACATGCTTTTCTGAAGCATTCCTCCCTATAGGTCATTTGGACTGGGAAACTCTTGTGCACGAGAATCTGCCCAGGCTAATGGAAATGGATCAGGATGACTGTGTTTGGCCCAGAGACTCACTCTTCCGATATTTTGAGTTGCTAGAAAAGCTTCAGTATAACCTAGAGGAGCATAAGAAGTTACAAGAGTTTGCAGGTATGGAGTTAGGGCAGTCATGGGGACCATGGGAATATATATATAGCATTTATAGCTGTGGAGAAGGAGGAGGGTGTCCACTATTCTGGCATTTCAGCTTCTCAATTTCTGCCTACACCTAAAATAGGCAAATTCTTGGTTTGGTATGTCATATTCTGGGAATGTGTCCCAGTTTTCTCTAACTGAGAGAGAATCTAGAAACTCTGCTTCTGTAGCAGGGGACACCCAAATCCTATGAGGTATGAGAGCTTATTTCCCAAGAAGAGAAAGTCTAATCCCAGTTGTTGGGAATTAGGACAAGGTAGGCTCTTGCTTGATTTGGGCAGCCCACCAGTTTCTGCACGTTTGTTCTCTCTGAAGATTGCATTTCAGACTTGAGCAGCAGGGCCTAAGCCTCAAGCTGGAGAGCTATGGGGGATCAGACAATGAGCAGGATGCCCACAAGTGCTCACTGTCTTAACTCCCTAAAGAGGTTTATGAATTCTAAACTTCTGCTTGTATCTGCCCCTTCTAGTGTCAGCCTCTATAAAGATAAATACGTGACTTAAATAGTAGAGTTTGATGTAAACTGAGAACTAGCCAAATTTATTTTTCCTAAATTTCATTACTCTATGACTAATTTGGATTAATACAATTTCCCTCTAAAAGGAAAAAAAAAGGCTGGGCACGGTGGCTCATGCCTGTAATCCCAGCACTTTGGGAGGCTGAGGTGGGCAGATCACGAGGTCAGGAGATCAGGATCATCCTGGCCAACATGGTGAGACCCTGTCTCTACTAAAATACAAAAAATCAGCCGGGCCTGGTGGCACATGCCTGTAGTCCCAGCTACTCGGGAGGCTGAGGCATGAGAATTGCTTGAACCTGGAAGGAGGAGGTTGCAGTGAGTGGAGATCACGACACTGAACTCCAGCCTGGCAACAGAACGAGACTCTGTCTCAAAACAAAGCAAAAACAGAACAGTTAAGGGCAGATTTTTACAATTTAATATGTGTTATCTGGGGTTTCCCCCTCATATCTAGTTGAAATCAACTCAGTGTGAAAATAAGAAATTAGAGAGGAGGACTGTGTATTTGTGTGTGGTGGGCACAGGTGGGCAACAAGAGGAATTTATAACATTGGAACACAGAATTTAGGGCAAGATGTGAAAGACAGGCTTTGCTTACTTCACAATGTTGCCTAAATTTAATCCTGTTCCTTCTAGTCATTCTTAGCCCTGCCTTCCCACTTATTCTCTAGGGAGGACAGGGTGAAAAGGAGGAAAATGCAGCAAGGTAGTTTCTTTAATCCTGATAAACTTGTCTATGGCAAAGAGTACACAGAATCATAAGGCTTAATTAAAAGATTAATAAAGACTTTTGTGGGAACCTAGAACCCAGAAAAGCAAGGTCTTCACCAAACATTTATATATGTAGAATATTCTTAGCTCTCCAGCCTCACAATCTGTTTCCTTTGCAGTGCAGGCACTGATGAACTTGGAAGACAAGTAAAGCAATGGATGGCTTCAATATCCTTGGGCCCAGCAAAAGATAATGAAGGGAATTGTTGGAAATAGAGAATTGAAAATATAAACATTCAGATAGAACAATGTCTGTTCATTAAAATTAAAAAGTATAAGTGTCTAGGCCGGGTGCGGTGGCTCACGCCTGTAATCCCAGCACTTTGGGACACTGAGGCGGATAGATCACCTGAGGTCGGGAGTTGAAGACCAGCCTGGCCAGCATGGTGAAACCCTGTCTCTACTAAAAAATACAAAAAAAAAAAAATTTAGCCGGGTGTGGTGGCAGATGCCTGTAATCCCAGCTACTCTAGAGCCTGAGGCAGGAGAATCACTTGAACCTGGGAGACAGAGGTTGCAGTGAGCCAAGATCGCACCACTGCACTCCAGCCTGGGCAACAGAGTGAGACTCGGTCTCAAAAAAAAAAAATATATATATATATATATATTTTATATATATATATATATGTCTAATAGATGCTCCTAGTAGCTGCTCAGTAGTCTGCCTCTGGGATAAGGGATATTGAAAGGCATAAAGTCAAGCAAAAGAGTTAGTTCAAGCTGAGTGTGATGATGTGTGCCCCTAGTCCCAGCTATGAGCTGAGGCAGAATTGTTTGAGGCCAGGAGTTGGAGGCTGCAGGAAGCTAGGATCATACCACTGCATTCCAGCCTGGGCAACATAGCAAGACCCTATCTCTAAAAAAGAACAAAACAAGTTAGCTCAGATGCCAGCGGAGTCTGTGCTCCTTAGCTTTCTACCCTTTCCACAGCTCCTGAATCTGACTCATTTCTTGACTTTATCATTATAGCTTCCACCCTTCCTGCAACCTCTACTGCCTGATTAGAGTCTGTGCTCCTTAGCTTTCTACCCTTTCCACAGCTCCTGAATCTGACTCATTTCTTGACTTTATCGTTATAGCTTCCACCCTTCCTGCAACCTCTACTGCCTGATTAGAGTCCTAATTTTACCCTCTCCCTCCCTGATGCATAGGTAAAGGCCTCTCTGTGGAGTAAGGAGATCTTCAGAGCTGTTAGTGTAACTAATTGAGAAGTATTGTTTCCATTGCGTGTTCTACTCATGTTGCTTCTCTTGTGAACCATTAACTTTAATTGGATATTATTTTTACCTGTTTCTGGACCAAAAGTCTCTTTATTTCATTTTGCCATTGCTCAGGGCAGTGTTCAAATCAGTAAGTGTTGTACAGGTTTTTAGTGTTAGAAGGGATTTCAGAGTTAATCTATCTCCCATCAAAGCAAGAACACCTTTTAGAACATCACTGAAAGGAGGATTATCCAGGTAATGCTTAATGTTTCTAGTTATTTGGGATTTATTATCTAGAAGGGATCCCATTCCATCGTTAGAAGACTTAAGTCTTTAGACATGTTTATTATTAAAAATTATATCACTTATTGAGTGTTTAACATGTATGAGGATATTTATATATTTAGTATATATATACTGTATATAGAGTATGCATATTTCATAAAATAATCATATATGGAAGATAGCATCACATTTTTAGAGATCAGAAAACTAAGGCCTAAAGAAATTAAGTAAGTTAAGTAGCTTGCCCAAGAGCATATACCAAGTAAGAGGTAGAGCTAAGGTTCTAACTCAGGTTAAAAATTCTGAGTTGAGAAAAAAATCAGTTGAAACCATTTAAACAATAAAATAGCTTACTGGAGACTGGAAAATTCAAAGGCAGTATAGCTTCAGGATTGATTTAATGTAAAAATTCACTGTTGTTAGATCTGTGGTTTTGTTTCTCTGGAATTTTCCTGTCTGCGCTCTCCTCCATGTGTTCTTGTTATTCTCAGACTGGCTTCACTTGGGTAGCCAGATAATTTTCTGAAGCGCCTAGGCTTGCATACCTATTTCCCCATATGCCGGGGAAGAGAGCCAGTGACTCCTTTCTCAGTCAATGAACAAAATTTTTGAGCTTTGGGTCACAATAATGGTTATTCTTGGAGTGAAGATACTGATGGGGAGGAAGCATGAAGCATCTGGAGTGCTATAGATATGTTCCATATCTTGATCTGCATGGTGGTTACACAGGTATATATAGATGTAAAAATTCAACAAAATGTACACTTAAAATTTGGGCATTAACTGTATGTAAGTCAACCTCCACTCCTCTAAAGATATCCTGACCACCACTCTGATTGGACCAAGAAGTTAGGTCATATGCTTACGTCTGAACAAATTGTTGAGGTAAGGTGGTGGATGTGATGAAATCACTAATTAAGGCTTTCTCCTGAACTGGAGGTAAGGTCAGTAACACCCAACCTTAAGTAAGGGCTGCTACCCAAGTGGGGAAGAGATGGAAGGGGGCAATAGGGTGGTAATTATAAAGTCCTCACCTAAGAGTATGTCTGGCAAAAAGGTCAAGATGGGGAAAAGGCAAACGAATTGAATGTCCAGAATAAACAAATCTATGAAGACAGAAAGTAGATTAGTGGTTTCTTGGGGGTTGGGGAGGGAGGAATTGAGACTGACAGATGATAGGTATAGGGTTTATTTGGCAGGTGATGGAAATGTTCTGGAATTAGATAGCCTTGAATAGTTCAACAATATAATATATTTAAAAACACTGAATTGGGCCAGGTGTGGTGACTCATGCTTGTAATCCCAGCAGTTTGGGAGACCGAGTCGGGTGGATCACCTTAGGTCAGGAGTTCAAGACCAGCCTGGCCAACATGGTGAAACCCCATCTCTACTAAAAATACAAAATTAGCTGGGCGTGGTGGTGGGTGCCTGTAATCCCAGCTACTTGGGAGGCTGAGGCAGGAGAATTGCTTGAACCCAGGAGATGGAGGTTGCAGTGAGCCGAGAGCGCACCATTGCACTCCAGCCTGGTCAACGAGCGAAACTCCGTCTCAAAAAAAAAAAAAAAAAAAAAAAAAAAAGAGCTGGACTGGCGCATCATCCATTGAACTTGTCAATCAGAATACAATAAACATCATAAAACAGAATAAGGAAGCATTATATCATAAATCTTACATATATTATCCACAAAGGAGATGCTCTTGAATAGTTTTGCTCAAAGTGTGGCCTGAAGATGAGCAGAATTGGCTTCATCTGGTCATTTGTTAGAAGTGTAGAATCTCTCACTAGCACGAGACTAAAAAATAATTAAAAAAATAAGTATAGAGGCCGGGCATGGTGGCTCACGCCTGTAATCCCAGCACTTTGGGAGGCAGAGGTGGGTGGATCACGAGGTCAGGAGTTCCAGACCAGCCTGACCAACATGGTGAAACCCTGTCCCTACTAAAAATACAAAAATCAGCTGGGCGTGGTAGCACACACCTGTAATCCCAGCTACTCAGGAGGCTGAGGCAGGAGCATTGCTTGAACCCGGGAGGTGGAGGTTGCAGTAAGCTGAGATCACACCACTGAACTCCAACCAAAAAAAAGGAAAAAGAATCTCAGGCCCCATCCCCCAGGCCTATTGAATCAGGTGATGTAGCTGCACATAAAAGATTCAGAACAGCCGGGTGTGGTGGCTCACGCCTGTAATCCCGGCACTTTGGGAGGCCGAGGCAGGTGAATCATGAGGTCAGGAGTTCAAGACCAGCCTGGCCAACATGGTGAAACCCTGTCTCTAGTAAAACTACAAAAATTAGCTGGGGGCGGTGTAAGGCACCTGTAATCCCAGCTACTCAGGAGGCTGAGGCAGGAAAATAGCTTGAACCTGGCTGGCAGAGGTTGCAAAAAAAAAAAAGATTCATAAGGCACTGCTTCATAGGTATTTGATGAATATTGCCTCCTTCCCTTTTCCCCCAAAACACTACACAGATATACCCTCTTGACTTTTTCTTTTCTTCCCTTTTCTTTTTTCTTTTCTTCCTTTTTTCCCTCCCTCCCTCCTTTCCTTCCTTCCTTCTTTCCTTCCTTTCTTCCTTTCTCCCTTCCTTCCTTCCCTCTCCCTCTCTCCCCTGCCCCTTCTCTCTTTCTTTCTTTTTCCCACACCGAGCTGGCTGTGGAGGAGACTGGAGTTTTACTATTATTACTCAAATTAGTCTCTTCTGACGTTTTTGAGACGGAGTATCACTCTGTCGCCCAAGCTGCAGTGCAGTGGCACAATCTCTGCTCATTACAACCTCCGCCTCCTGGGTTTAAGCGATTCTCGTGCCTCAGCC
This sequence comes from Pan paniscus, assembly GCF_029289425.2. Classification (NCBI taxonomy): domain Eukaryota; kingdom Metazoa; phylum Chordata; class Mammalia; order Primates; family Hominidae; genus Pan; species Pan paniscus. The sequence goes on along the minus strand of NC_073265.2, from coordinate 32,974,790 downwards.
TCCCAAGTAACTGGGACTACAGTCACACGCCACCACACCTGGCTAATTTTTGTATTTTTAGTAGAGATGGGTTTTTTGCCATGTTGGCCAGGCTGGTCTTAAACTCCTGGCCTCAAGTAATCCGCCGCTCCTTTGCCTCCCGAAGTGCTGTGATTACAGGCGTGAGCCACCGTGCCTGGCCTGAATGAAGCTTTTCTAGCATACATTTTCTCTATAAGGCACTTTACAGCCTTCTTGCTCTTAAGAACACCACACAACACTTTGGCATTAAGCTTAAGAGCCATTTTAAACGGTGAAATCACCAACAGCCCCAAAACACAAAAAGTGCATCACTAGATAGACCTCAAAAAAGACACTGGCTGGGCGCGGTGGCTCACGCCTGTAATCCCAGCACTTTGGGACGCCAAGGTGGGCGGATCACGAGGTCTGGAGATTGAGACCATCCTGGCCAACATGGTAAAACCCCATCTCTACTAAAAATACAAAAAATAGCTGGGGGTGGTGGCACATGCCTGTAATCCCAGCTACTCGGGAGGCTGAGGGAGGAGAATCACTTAAACCAGGGGGTCGGAGGTTGCAGTGAGCTGAGATCGCCACTGCACTCCAGTCTGGTGACACAGCAAGACTCCGTCTCAAAAAAAAAAAAAAAAAAGACACTAATATTTATACCATGAGAGCTGCAACAAGAAGGCAGAGCACTGCCTTGTTCCACCTCAGCTGGGAACGTGTATATCAGGTGACTCCAACTTGTCACCTCTCAATACAAGTCTGTAAATGACCTCAATAGCACTGTAAGTAATGATTTTGGGTTACAAACATTTAGTGACTAGGCAAATCCACAAATACAGAACTCACAAATGACAAAGACTGACTGTAAATGCTGTGGTAATTTGGAGCCTCGGGCTATTTTGACCTTGTGACACTGCCATCTCAACATGTGGTTTCTAGGTTGCCTCAACAGGGAAGAGATTGTTGGAGGCTCATTTGCTAGCTCTTAAATTCTTTGGTCAACCACAGTCCATTGAACAGAACTAATCACCTGAGCCCAGCTAACTGCAAGAGATCTGGGAAATGTGAGAAACACCTAGATATCTAGTAAGCAATAAATATTTCAGTTACCAAAGCCAGACTAAAAAAAGAGAAAAATAATTGTACTTTACAAAGGGAGGCATCTGGCTGGGCATGGTGGCTCATGCCTGTAATCCAAGCACTTGGGAAGCCGAAGTAAGTGAATTGCCTGAGCCCAGGAGTTTGAGACCAGCCTGGGCAACATGGGGAAACCCTGTCTCTACTAAAAACACAAAAAATCAGCTGGACGTGGTGGCACACACCTATAATCCCAGCTACTCAGGAGGCTGAAGCATGAGAATTGCTTGAACCCAGGAGGTGGAGGTTGCAGTGAGCTGAGATCACACCACTGCACTGCAGCCTGGGTATCAGAGTGAGACTCAGTTTCAAAAAAAAAAGGAGGCATCTGTTCTTTTTTGTTGTTTTTTTCTTTTTTGAGATAGAGTTTCCCTCTTGTTGCCCAGGCTGGAGTGCAGTGGTGGGATCTCGGCTCAGTGCAACCTCTGCCTTCCGGTTTCAAGCGATTCTTCTGCCTCAGCCTCCCGAGTAGCTGGGACTACAGGCACATGCCACCACGCCCAGCTAATTTTTTGTATTTTTTAGTAGAGACAGTGTTTCACCATGTTGGCCAGGATGGTCTCAATCTCTTGACCTCATGATCTGCCTGCCTCAGCCTCCCAAAGTGCTCGGATTAGAGGCGTGAGCCACCGCGACCGGTTAGGGAGGTATCTGTTCTTGTCAGGCAGAGAGTGTCCTGTGGGAGTTTTGGGGAGTGAGGATGTTTCAGAGTTCTCAACTCCTGTGGCTCTTCCCAGGTATACCCATTCTAACTGGCAGATCACAGAGTGTTCCAGTTATCACTAGTCTTATCCATTTCATTTTAGCAGGACATATGATTAATTTCTTGTTCTGGACCTTTGTAATTTAAATTTGCTGGTTGTTCTCTGTTTCCATTTGGTCATCTGCAGGTTAGAACTTGTCTCGCTCTTGTTGAACTTTATCAAATTATAAGCAATAACCAATACACTCAAATAGCCTGGTATATTTGCCATAAACCCTAAGCACTTTGGGAGGCTGAGGTGGGTAGATCACTTGAGGTCAGTTCAAGACCAGCCTAGCCAACATGGTGAAACCCCATCTCTACTAAAAATACAAAAATTAGCTGGGTGTGGTGGCATGTGCCTGTAATCCCAGCTACTTGGGAGGCTGAGGCAGGAAAATCGCTTGAACCCAGAAGGAAGAGGTGGTGAGATAGCCCCACTGAACTCCAGCCTGGGCGACAGAGAGAGATTACATCTCAAACCATCCCCTGGAAAAAACAAAAAAACAAAAAAACAAAAACAACAACAAAAAAGACTTCTAACCTGACCAGACCAGATTATTTTGAATGACATCTCTTTCTCTCTCTGTTCCATGAGCAATTCTGTGTGTAGGGAGATCAGTCCCTGTGCATAGTGATTTAATCTGGTTTCTGTCTTCTCAGCTCAGAGTTTTTGATGGGGCTTTTACCTACTAGGCCACAGAGAAAGAACCAAATGATAGGGGATCCCAGGGGGGAAGGAAAGACCCAAACATTTGAATGGCCTAATGAGTAAATCACATTTCTCTGGGTCTGTTTCCTTATCCGTAAGTGAAAAAGTTTGGTGTATGTGATCTCTGGGGTACTGCTCAGCTCTTGACACTCTGTGGTTCTGGGTAGTAGTTGAAAGCAGCTCTCCTCTTCCTGAATTCTCCATCCTTGGACTGGACCTCTCGTCTGTTTATACCTTGCTGTGCAGTTTGTTTCTCCTGGGCGTCATTTCTTCTTCAATTTCCTCAAATCCTACTTGCTTCTTAGCTCCTTCATATCCTCTTTGTTTTCTTTGCTTCTGCAGAACCCCAGATTACACCCCTGGTCTCCAGTTCTCCATCTCCATGTCTGCCTGTTCCTTTCTGCATCACTGGCTCCTAACTCAAGCAATCTCCTTGGGTTTCTCTGAGGGGCCCCTGGGATCCCCTATCATTAGTCCCTCTCACAGAAGCATACCCTTCTCCAGAGCTAAAGGATCAGATATTCAGCGGCTCAGGTAACAAACCTGCTGTCAGGTTACACATATTGTTTCCTGAAAGACCACACTACAGTGTCAGTGGAGCCTCAGGTTGCCTGCAGTGCCCTGCCCTCACCTGGCTATCCCACACAGGTGAGAATAACCAGAACTCACCTCCGGTACCAGTGTTCACCTGGAAACATGGCTCTGAGCCTCTGGCCCCTGCTGCTGCTGCTGCTGCTACTGTCCTTTGCAGGTGAGAAGAACAGTGAGCAGAACTGGGGATGAGGAGGAGGGTGGCTGGAAAAAGACTTTAAGAATATGGAGGTGAACCTGTTAGATAGAAGGACAAAGGAGAGAGGCAGAGACTTGTGCAAAAGGGGAAAATGAGGGTTAAGAAAAGCAGGCCAAGACTTACTGTAGGCCAGTGAAAGGGGTTCAGCTCACCATCCCCTCACCTCATCTTTAGATCCAGGTAGGGAACTGTGCTCAGGGGCAGGGTTGAGTTTGGGCTCTGTGTTCCTCTCCTTCAGTGACCTCTGGTTTCTCTCCTTACAGTGACTCTGGCCCCTACTGGGCCTCATTCCCTGGATCCTGGTCTCTCCTTCCTGAAGTCATTGCTCTCCACTCTGGACCAGGCTCCCCAGGGCTCCCTGAGCCGCTCACGGTTCTCTACATTCCTGGCCAACATTTCTTCTTCCTTTGAGCCTGGGAGAATGGGGGAAGGACCAGTAGGAGAGCCCCCACCTCTCCAGCCGCCTGCTCTCCGGCTCCATGATTTTCTAGTGACACTGAGAGGTAGCCCAGACTGGGAGCCAATGCTAGGGCTGCTAGGGGATATGCTGGCACTGCTAGGACAGGAGCAGACTCCCCGAGATTTCCTGGTGCACCAGGCAGGGGTGCTGGGTGGACTTGTGGAGGTGCTGCTGGGAGCCTTAGTTCCTGGGGGCCCCCCTACCCCAACTCGGCCCCCGTGCACCCGTGATGGGCCGTCTGACTGTGTCCTGGCTGCTGACTGGTTGCCTTCTCTGCTGCTGTTGTTAGAGGGCACACGCTGGCAAGCTCTGGTGCAGGTGCAGCCCAGTGTGGACCCCACCAATGCCACAGGCCTCGATGGGAGGGAGGCAGCTCCTCACTTTTTGCACGGTCTGTTGGGTTTGCTTACCCCAACAGGGGAGCTAGGCTCCAAGGAGGCTCTTTGGGGCGGTCTGCTGCGCACAGTGGGGGCCCCCCTCTATGCTGCCTTTCAGGAGGGGCTGCTCCGTGTCACTCACTCCCTGCAGGATGAGGTCTTCTCCATTTTGGGGCAGCCAGAGCCTGATACCAATGGGCAGTGCCAGGGAGGTGAGTGTGGCCAGGGCTGGGACTGGGATGTGGCAGGGCAAGGAAAGTGAAATTGGGGTAGTTTTCTTCCTTACTCTTTCCCTCCTAGGTAACCTTCAACAGCTGCTCTTATGGTAAGTAACAGGAGACCAGTTCTGAGAGATTGGGCCTGGAAAATCTGGAGGTGAAGAGCTGAAGACCTCAGCCTCTAGAGAGGAAAACTGATGGGAGGAGTGTAGTTTAGTGGTTTTGGGGTGTGACTGTCTGGGTTGATGTCCCAGCTCCACCTCTTCCTAGCCATATGACCTTGAGCAGGTTACATAGTCTTTCTATACCTCAGTTTCCCCATTTATAAAATGAGAATGATAATATTAGTTACCACAGAGTTGTTGCACCCGATTAAATGAGTTGATACTGTGTATGCAAACGAGTTAAAACCGTGCTGGCACATAGCGCTTAATAATGTTAGCTAGTAAAGATGGGATTTGGAAAATAAGGACACAGCTGGATTCCTCTACCCGCTTACTACTTCAGTACAACAATGCCAGACAGTAGTTAGACATATTGAGTTGCTGAGCAGATTTCCTAACATGAGGCCCGCTGAGGGTTGTGTTTAAGCTATCTAAAAGCATACGAAGAAAGGAGACAGAAGGGGGCCAGGTAGACAGAAAGAATTCCAACTGGGGCTTCTCCTAGGTGATTTTGGACCTTGGCAGGGCAGCTTTGTCTTTTTTGCCCCGTTGCAGCATTTCAACCAGTAACGCCTAAACTCTCAGGGACCTCGCTTGTAGAAAAGTCTATGCTTGCCATGCCCCTTGAGGGCTCTGAGTCAGGGTCAGAATCTTCAGCTGGAGGAAATGTGAACTGACCAGATCCTGCCTGCTCCTCCCTCTGTACCCAGGGGCGTCCGGCACAACCTTTCCTGGGATGTCCAGGCGCTGGGCTTTCTGTCTGGATCACCACCCCCACCCCTGCCCTCCTTCACTGCCTGAGCACGGGCGTGCCTCTGCCCAGAGCTTCTCAGCCGTCAGCCCACATCAGCCCACGCCAACGGCGAGCCATCACTGTGGAGGCCCTCTGTGAGAACCACTTAGGCCCAGCACCACCGTACAGCATTTCCAACTTCTCCATCCACTTGCTCTGCCAGCACACCAAGCCTGCCACTCCACAGCCCCATCCCAGCACCACTGCCATCTGCCAGACAGCTGTGTGGTATGCAGTGTCCTGGGCACCAGGTGCCCAAGGCTGGCTACAGGCCTGCCATGACCAGTTTCCTGATGAGTTTTTGGATGCGATCTGCAGTAACCTCTCCTTTTCAGCCCTGTCTGGCTCCAACCGCCGCCTGGTGAAGCGGCTCTGTGCTGGCCTGCTCCCACCCCCTACCAGCTGCCCTGAAGGCCTGCCCCCTGTTCCCCTCACCCCAGGCATCTTTTGGGGCTGCTTCTTGGAGAATGAGACTCTGTGGGCTGAGCGACTGTGTGGGGAGGCAAGTCTACAGGCTGTGCCCCCCAGCAACCAGGCTTGGGTCCAGCATGTGTGCCAGGGCCCCACCCCAGATGTCACTGCCTCCCCACCATGCCACATTGGACCCTGTGGGGAACGCTGCCCAGATGGGGGCAGCTTCCTGGTGATGGTCTGTGCCAATGACACCATGTATGAGGTCCTGGTGCCCTTCTGGCCTTGGCTAGCAGGCCAATGCAGGATAAGTCGTGGGGGCAATGACACTTGCTTCCTAGAAGGGCTGCTGGGCCCCCTTCTGCCCTCTCTGCCATCACTGGGACCATCCCCACTCTGTCTGACCCCTGGCCCCTTCCTCCTTGGCATGCTATCCCACTTGCCACGCTGTCAGTCCTCTGTCCCAGCCCTTGCTCACCCCACACGCCTACACTATCTCCTCCGCCTGCTGACCTTCCTCTTGGGTCCAGGGGCTGGGGGCACTGAGGCCCAGGGGATGCTGGGTCGGGCCCTACTGCTCTCCAGTCTCCCAGACAACTGCTCCTTCTGGGATGCCTTTCGCCCAGAGGGCTGGCGCAGTGTGCTACGGACGATTGGGGAATACCTGGAACAAGATGAGGAGCAGCCAACCCCATCAGGCTTTGAATCCACTGTCAACCCCAGCTCTGGTATAAGCAAGATGGAGCTGCTGGCCTGCTTTAGTGTGAGTGCTCTGCCAGAGGGAAAGCTCCTAGAACAGTGAGAAGGCCCTCCAGGGGAATTCCTCGAATACTCAGAGGCAGTAGTGTGGGGTAGTAGTTGAAGCACACAGCTCTAGAGTCAGACAGGCTTGGATTCATATCTTGGTTCTGTGACCAGCCTTGAATGAGTTATTTAACTTCTCTGAGCAATATTTTTCTCGTCTCATTTATAAACTAGGGATGATAATGGTATATGAGATAATACATGCTGTGGGCTTAGCACAGTGCATGATACACAAACGTGCAATAAATATTACCTTGTTATTCTTTTGGGCTCTTTGACTCTCTCACTTTCTGCACCAGAAAGAAAAAGGATCAAGTTAGAGGACTCTAAATTTTTCCCCTAGAGAGTGAGAATTGGAGGCTGGCAGAATACAGGAAGATAAGGCAGGAATGAGAAAGATTCAGGGACACTACCAATCAGAAGACTTTGGTTCTAGGTTCAACTGTGCCGCAAATTAGTGTGATCTTAGGCAAGCAATTTCATTTAGTTTTTCTGGGCTTCAGTTTTTAGTCTGTAGAATGGAGGGGTGAGAATATGTTAAACACCATAATTAATTCACTGAGTGCCTATTATATGCAAGGCACTTTGCTAGGTTCTGTAGGATATATAAAGATTTCTTACTCCATGTTGGGGCCACCTTTTTCAAACCCTGGGCCCAGTAAAATGGAATTAGATAGTCTCATAGTATTTGGTTCAGGTCTACAAGTATTAATTGAGCCAACTATGGACCTGGCATGGGAGAGGGTACAAGAGAAATTAGAGATATTATCCCGGACCTAAAAGAGCTTAATATCTGAAGAATCACACTTGAGATGATGGACAAGCATCCCAGCCAGTGGAGTTGGAATGCCTGGGGGAGCTGCAGGAGAGACAGAGAAGACAGCTCTGTTGGCATATTGTCTTTCTTCCCACCAGCCTGTGCTGTGGGATCTGCTCCAGAGGGAAAAGAGTGTTTGGGCCCTGCAGATTCTAGTGCAGGTAACAGGTGGAGGGCACATGGGTGGGCTGAGTGACAGCCATGGCTGGAGGTCCCTGCCCCGTGAGGTGAGGCCATACCCACCACGACCTCCTATTCGCAGGCGTACCTGCATATGCCCCCAGAAAACCTCCAGCAGCTGGTGCTTTCAGCAGAGAGGGAGGCTGCACAGGGCTTCCTGACACTCATGCTGCAGGGGAAGCTGCAGGGGAAGCTGCAGGTGAGCACTGATAAAGGGGAGCAAGGGCACCTGGAGCTTAGTGTTCAGAGGGCTTGCTTTAGTGGGAGGAGGAACTCCAGAGAGGAAATGGCAGGGATACTGAGCATCTCCAGAGGCAGAATCCATTCCTGTGCCCCGACATGTACCACCATCCGAGGAGCAGGCCCTGGGTCACCTGACAGCCCTGCTGCTCCAGCGGTACCCACGCCTCACCTCCCAGCTCTTCATTGACCTGTCACCACTCATCCCTTTCTTGGCTGTCTCTGACCTGATGCGCTTCCCACCATCCCTGATAGCCAACGACAGTGTGTAAGGTTCTTGCCCTACTCCTCCTGCTCCTGTCACGGTCAGGCCAACCCCATCCACCTGGAGCAGCCCCTTCCGGAGCTCCTCTCTGTTTTTTTCTTTCATGCCAGATAGGTAATGTGCCATCATCGTAACAAGGTTTGAGAGAGGCACTTCTCACACCTAAGTGTGAAAACCCAATCATTATGCTAATGAACTACAAAAGGATCAGAGAGCTCCTCTCTATTAAAACCGGGGAGAAGCCGGGCGTGGTGGCTCACGCCTGTAATCCCAGCACATTGGGAGCCCGAGGCCGGTGGATCACAAGGTCAGGAGTTCGAGAACACCATGGCCAATATGGTGAAACCCCGTCTCTACTAAAATACAAAAATTAGCCAGGCATGGTGGTGGGTGCCTGTAGTCCCAACTACTCGGGAGACTGAGGCAGGAGGATAGCTTGAACCTGGGAGGCAGAGGTTGCAGTGAGCCAAGATTGCACCACTGCACTCCAACCTGGGCGATGGTGTGAGACTCCGTCTCAGGAAAAAAAAAAAAAAAAAAAACACAGAACAAAAAAACGGAGAGTCTCCTTCCTATCTAGACAGCAGGGCTACAGAGGGTCAGGGGAAAACAGTTTGGAAGAAGACAAGGGGTTAAGATGCATGACTTCTTGCAGCCTGGCTGCCATCCGGGATTACAGCCCAGGAATGAGGCCTGAACAGAAGGAGGCTCTGGCAAAGCGACTGCCGGCCCCTGAACTGTTTGGGGAAGTGCCTGCCTGACCCCAGGAGCTGCTGTGGGCAGTGCTGCCCCTGCTCCCCCACCTCCCTCTGGAGAACTTTCTGAAGCTCAGCCCTCACCAGGTATGAGAATCATCTTCTTTACTTGACTGGCCCATCTTCTGCTAGTGGGGACAAAGAGTCAATGGCATGTCTCTCAGTGGCCCCTCCCTGCAAGAACCCTATAGTGACCCCAGTGCGAGCTAACCTTCCCCGTCTCAGATCCAGGCCCTGGAGGATAGCTGGCCAGCAGGTCTGGGGCCAGGGCATGCCCGCCATGTGCTGCGCAGCCTGGTAAACCAGAGTGTCCAGGATGGTGAGGAGCAGGTATGCAGGTGAGTTGTTGTGGGATCAGTAACCAAGGCAAGAGTGGAAGAGGTAGAGGAAGGTACAGCTGTCATGCTGGGTCGGTGTTCTAGGAAGAAAGGGGCAAGAGAGTAGGCAGTGGCCCCAGGCAGCTTAGAGTTCCAGGAGAGAGGTCTATAGATGGTGCCCCTGTGTAGTGGTGTAGTGTCAGAGTGCCCAGTGTATGTACCCATACCATCTACTGCCAGGCCTGCCTTAGTGCTAGTCTTGCGGACCACACAAAGGTCAGCTTCATGGCCTCCTCAGGCTTGGGCCCCTCGCCTGTTTACTGAGCCCTGAGGAGGTGCAGTGCCCCTGAGTGATCCGACGGGGCCAGTAGAACGGGGGTTGCTGGAATGTGCAGCCAATGGGACCCTCAGCCCAGAAGGATGGGTGAGCCCCTCAGCACAAGCCTACAAGACTTCAGGCTTCCCCTGGGTCTGTGTGGATGGCTTTCCCATTGTCAACTTGAGCACAGTGGTGCCAGCCCCCATCCCACTTTTGCAACCTCCATTCCTTACTCCATGGCCATTCTTACCTGTTACCACCTCTTCCTGGCCCTTTTCTATCTGGTCTGTAGCACCCCAAACATACCCTTTGCCATTTTGAACCTAATCTACTCCAGTCCAATCCCTAGTTCCAAACCCTAGCCCAGGCCCTGGGAAATTCAGATGTGGGATTAGAGAGGAAGTTCAAGGTTCATCTGTCTTTTCTCTCCAGTCCTAAACCTTCTTTGGTTACAGGTGGCATATGAACTTCTGGGTGTGTTGCGCTCATCTGGAGGAGCGGTGCTGAGCCCCCGGGAGCTGCGGGTCTGGGCCCCTCTCTTCCCTCAGCTGGGCCTCCGCTTCCTGCAGGAGCTATCAGAGCCCCAGCTTAGAGCCATGCTTCCTGTCCTGCAGGGAACTAGTGTTACACCTGCTCAGGTTTGCCTGTCTCACTCCCTGGCATGTACCCTCCATCCCCGCTTGAGCCCCAGTCAAGAGAATCCCATTCAGGGATAAAAGCAGCCCCTCCTTTCCCTGGGTGAACAGTAGAGGTAAACTCTGTCTGCAGGAGGACGCCTTCATTCCCTTTCCTCAGATCAAGAAGGGACCTGAGTCACTGAGGATGGTTACTGGGGATGGTTAAGAGGCAGCGGGAAGTTTTGGAGGGTTTGCCTTAGGAACCCACTTAGGACCTGGCTGCTGGGTCCTGAGAGCTGTTGTTTTCGGTCCCATCCCAACACAGGCTGTCCTGCTGCTTGGACGGCTCCTTCCTAGGCACGATGTGAGTAGCAGCAACTTCTCAGCCTCCCACCAGAGGTCTCTATCCCCTTTTGCCCTGGCTCCTGCATCTGCCCCTCCTCTCTCTCTGCTCCCCTCATAATTACTGCCTTGCTGCATTGTGATTGTTGTCTTCCCCACCACCCTTCCCTTCTTCTTCAGGCCTCTTGTCTCTCTTGCTCTTTAGCTATCCCTGGAGGAACTCTGCTCCTTGCACCTTCTGCTACCAGGCCTCAGCCCCCAGACACTCCAGGCCATCCCTAGGCGAGTCCTGGTCGGGGCTTGTTCCTGCCTGGCCCCTGAACTGTCACGCCTCTCAGCCTGCCAGACCGCAGCACTGCTGCAGACCTTTCGGGTATGAGAGTGGCAAGGAGGATGAGATAATCAGGGATACCGGCTCTTTCTGGTTGGGAGGAAGGCATCTTCCCTGAGGCCAGGGAAGGCCTTTCATACCTCCCCACTTACACACACACACACACACACACACACACACACACACACACACACAACCAATTCTCATGCAGGTTAAAGATGGTGTTAAAAATATGGGTACAACAGGTGCTGGTCCAGCTGTGTGTATCCCTGGTCAGGTAAGTGTGAGATCTCCCAACTGAGCTCCTCTCCCCATTCTGGGGCAGTTTCATATGGCTGGTGCTACCTCCCACACTACCCTGCAGTGGCCCTGAGAGTTCTGGTTAGCTCTGTGCCCATTAGCAGCCCTCCCCAGTGCCAGATGCAGGACAGCATGATCCACTCACATTGTCCTAGACTAATGTCAAAGCTGGAAGGGCCTGAGAATTCTTCCAGGCCACCCACCTTGCTTTCAGATGGAAAGACCAAGGCTGAGAGAGGCTAAGGGACTTTGTTTGCCTGGTGCCTAACTAGCAGCAACACTTGACCACAGCAGCCTGCAGTGTGAGGCTTTTAGGCGTTTATTGCTACAGTGGCAAATGCCATTCCACTTCTGTCCTAGCTTTGGTCCCTTTCTGCCCCCATGGTTCCTTTTCTCTGAGTGCTAAGTCCAGACTCTCTCGCCTATCACTACACTGCTATACCCATCACCGCCAGCAGCCTATTCCCACCACCTGGCCAGACTGCCTGCTTCCCCTGCTCCCATTAAAGCTGCTACAGCTGGATTCCTCGGCTCTTCTGGCAAATCGAAGACGCTACTGGGAGCTGCCCTGGTCTGAGCAGCAGGTAATTCTCCCCACTTAATTTCAGAACTTCCTCCCTCAATGTAGTCTACCTTCTTTACCCATTCCTCAGCCCTATTTGGCCAGCTTATCCCTAGTATCCTTTATTTGATTGATTGAGACAGAGTCTCACTCTGTTGCCCAGGCTGCAGTGCAGTGGCATGATCAGAGTTCTCTGTAACCTCAAACTCCTGAGCTCAGGCAATCTTTCTGCCTCAGCCTCCTGAATAGCTAGGACTACAGGTGGTCACCACCATGCCTGGCTAATTTTTAAATTTTTTTTTTGTTTTTTGAGATGAAGTCTTGCTCTGTCGCCCAGGCTGGAGTACAGTGGCACAAGCTTGGCTCACTGCAACCTCTGTCTCCCGGGTTCAAGCAATTCTCCTGCCTCAGCCTCCCAAGTAGCTGGGACTACAGGCACCCCCCACCATGCCCGGCTAATTTTTTTTTTTTTTTTTTTTAGTAGAGGTGGGGTTTCACCATATTGGCCAGGCTGGTCTCGAACTGCTGACCTTGTGATCTGCCTGCCTCGGCCGCCCAAAGTGCTGGGATTACGGATGTGAGCCACCATGCCTGGCCAATTTTTAAAATTTTTGTAGAGACAGACAATACAAAAATGTGGACACTATGTGGAGACACTATGTTGACGTACTATGCTGTCCAGATTGGTCTTGAACTCCTGGCCTCAAGCAATCCTTCTGCCTTGACCTCCCAAAGTGCTGGGATTACAGACCTGAGCCACTGCACCCAGCACCCTAGTATCCCTTATAATGTGACTTGCTTTTCTTTTTCTTTCTCCTTCCCTTTTCTTTCATTTCTTTCTCACTCTCGAGAGAAGAGTGGGCATCTGGGAGAGTGGGAGGCTGGTGGGTCCCACAGAGTGAAGAGGCAGGACTGGGTCCAAGGCAGTCCTGCCTTTCCACTCTAGGGGGTATCCTTGGACAGTGTCTCTTCTGGGAAGGGGCTCGTCTTTGTTTCTCTTGTAGGCACAGTTTCTCTGGAAGAAGATGCAAGTACCCACCAACCTGACCCTCAGGAATCTGCAGTGAGTAACTTGTGTTGAGCAGTGCGCTGAATTCGACCAACATTTTTTTGAGTGCTTACTATGTGCCAGGCACCATGTGATATGGAATGGGGGATATAGGGATGAATGATGCATAGTCCCTGCCTCGTGGACGTTCTCCTAGCACCTCCCTTTGCCCTCCTGTCCTTCCACAGTGCCATGCCTATCCTGACTAGAGCCAAAGGAGTCAGAAAACCTGGATTCAGGTTCCAGTCCTGTCACCTACTTGTGCTCTTGGGCAAGTCATTTAACGTCCCTGTGTCAGTTTTCCCTTCTTTAAATGAGAATTACAATGGCACCAGCCTCATAGGTAGTTATTGTGAAGATTAAATGAGGTAAGTCATGTAAGATATTTAACACAGTGCTTGGTCCATTGTAAAGTCCCAGTAGTCATTTGCTACTATTAGTTTACTTCAGGGTGACTTCAGAGGCACTGGCCAAGCAAGAATAAATAGGAATAAGAAGGTATCACTTTACTTACACCCACAGTAAAAGAACAATGGGCTTCAGAATATTTTTTTTTTTTTTCGAGACAGAGTCTTGCTCTGTTGCCCAGGCTGGAGTGCAGTGGCACGATTTCGGCTCACTGCAACCTCTGCCTCCCAGGTTCAAGCGATTTTCCTGTCTCAGCCTCTGGAGTAGCTGGGATTACAGGCGTGTGCCACCATACCCAGCTAATTTTTGTGTTTTTAGTAGAGATGGGGTTTTACCATTTTGGCCAGGCTGGTCTCAAACTCCTGACCTCAGGTGATCCATCCGCCTCAGCCTCCCAAGGGCTTCAGAATCTAAGACATGGCTCTAGTTTCAGTTTACCACATTTCTAGCAGAATGATGTTGGGAATGTCACCTGACCTCCATAAATCCTTATTTTCTTCTCTGATAAACAGCAGTGATGTTATGGGGAGCTGATGAGAATATCTATGTAAAAACATTTCTCAAACCATAAATTGCCGTGGATGAACATCTGTACCTGTGTTGAGAGTACTGATATCAAGGAGCAAACAGGCTGTTGTATGTGTTGAATGAGCATCTCCCCACTCACACACCCACAGGGCTCTGGGCACCCTGGCAGGAGGCATGTCCTGTGAGTTTCTGCAGCAGATCAACTCCATGGTAGACTTCCTTGAAGTGGTGCACATGATCTATCAGCTGCCCACTAGAATTCGAGGGAGCCTGGTGAGAGGGGGTGCCTGGACTTTAGTGGGAGCAGAGAGGCTGGGACCCTAGGTATAGAACCCAGCTCCTATGTTCTGCTCTGGCCTCACCCTGCTTCCCTACAGAGGGCCTGTATCTGGGCAGAGCTACAGCGGAGGACGGCAATGCCAGAACCAGAATGGACAACTGTAGGGCCAGAACTGAACGGGCTGGATAGCAAGCTACTCCTGGACTTACCGTAAGTACTGCAGCTAGAGATATTGGCCCCTCAGAAAGCTCAATCTGGGGTGAAGATCTGCCCTTAGGGAATGCCCTAGAGGAGGCAGTTTTTCTGTCTGGTAGTTCCCTGACATAATTTATAGCCCAAAGCAGAGGATTTTATTCAAAGTTGCTCTATGTATTGACTGGTTCCCAGAATATGCTCCAGCACGGGGCAGCTGAGGGTGGCAACACTGTATTGAAGCCTGCCAAGTAATCTTACAATAACCTAGTCCACATTAATTGAGATTGAGACAGAGCATCTGAAGTGAGGGAGGCAATGCTCCAATTCTGCCCCAGAGGATTGTAGTTTGCTCAGGGCACTGTGTTCTTAGTGCGTTCAGAGAGTAGATCGAGAGAAAAATATATGAAAAATGTGATAAATGCCTTCAAATACCTGAGGGGCTATCAAGTAGAAATTAGATTGTCATATTTATGAGTGGCCCCATTGGGCAAGACTAAGAGTAGTTAACGGAGATCAGATTTTTACATAGTATAAGAAAAACTAAGGTAGTGAGTTCCTGGTCCTTGGAGCTGTTCGAGCCTAAGCCAGATGGCCCCATGGCAGGAATGTTGTCGAGCACGTTCATATACAGGTTGTGGGAAGAAAAGGCTATAGGAACCCAAGGCTCCTCCCTTCCCACAGAGAAATTTATTAGTATCTTACTCATATGCTGCTTTTCTCATTTTACCCCTACCACCACCCCGTTGCCATCCGCACTGTAAGTCAAAATAGGAAAATGCTGGTGTTACAGTCTTCCTGGGGAATATGGAGCTGAAGTGGAGTAAAAGCAGTTGACTTCATTCTTACTTTTTTCTTTTTTTTTTTTTTTTTTGAGACAGAGATTTGCTGTGTCACCAAGGCTGGAGTGCAGTGACGTGATCTCGGCTCACTGCAACCTCCATCTTCCAGGTTCAAGCAATTCTCCTGCCTCAGTCTCCCGAGTAGCTGGGACTGTAGGTGTGCACCACCATGCCAGGCTAATTTTTGTATTTGTTGTAGGGACGAGCTTTCACCATGTTGGCCAGGCTGGTCTTGAACTCCTGGCTTCAAGTGATCTGCCCACCTTGGCTTCCCAACATTCTTACATTTTTATAGGCCTTTCCACAGATTTTAGCTCTTGTATGACTTAGCCCAGGTCCAGAACTGGTAATCCTAGGTAGGGTACAGGTTATCACCTCTGATTTCTGGGTAAAAGGGATTTATTTATTTATATTTTTGAGACAGAGTCTCGCTCTGTCACCCAGGCTGGAGTGCAATGGTGCCATCTCGGCTCACTGCAACCTCTACCTCTGGGGTTCAAGCAATTCTCCTGCCTCAGCCTCCTGAGTAGCTGGGATTACAGGCACGTGCCACCACACCCGGCTAATTTTTGCATTTTTAGTAGAGACGTGGTTTCACCATATTGCTCAGGCTGGTCTCGAATTTCTGACCTCATGATCTGCTTGCTCGGCCTCCCAAAGTGCTGGGATTACAGGCATAAGCCACTGCGTCCGGCCTGTTTTTACTTTTTTTTAATGCAATTCAGACCTGTTTAAATATGTGGGTTCTGTGAGATAATTTAGAATCCCAAGGTTACAGATGAGGTGAAAGATCCTAGACCATGCATCAAAAAACTTGAGTTCCTCATTTGTGGAAGAAGGATAAGAGAAACACCTATTTTGTCTGGGTGCAGTGGCTCATGCCTATAATCCCAGCATTTTGGGAGGCCAAGGTGGGTGGATCACTGAGGTCAGGTGTTCAAGACCAGACTGGCCAACATGGCAAAACACCATCTCTACTAAAAATACAAAAGTTAGCTGGGCGTGGTGGCGCGTGCGTGTAATTCCAGCTATTCAGGAGGCTGAGGCACGAGAATTGCTTGAACCTGGGAGGTGCGGGTTGCAGTGAACTGAGATCGCAGCACCACTGTGCTCCAGCCTGAGTGATGGAGTGAGGCCAGGTCTTGTTGTAGGATCAAATGAGATAACACCTGAAAGAACTTTGTAAATTGTATAGCACGTACAAACAAGAAGGGAGCTCTTCACAAGCAGAGGAAGGGTGGTCCTGTGGAAAAAAACGGGAATTGGGAGTGAGAGACCTCAACATTTGATCTCTGTGAACCTCAGTTTTTTAATCTATAAAATGGGGAAATGTTAATGGTACTTAATATTTGGAGCTTTTGAGTCCATTAGATCAGGTAGGATTTTTTTTTTTTTTTTTTTTTTTTTTAGGAAGACTAGAAATATGTTGCTCCCTTTTTCTCCCCCACTCAAGCTTGATGGTGGGAATTGGCCCTGGAGCTGTTTACTATCAGTTCCTGTCCAGCTTCACTAAATTTGGTCTGGGGTTACATCTTAGCTGGGGACTGTGGGGTTCTGTGGTCCCTTCTCGACTTGGCCCAGTTCCACCTGAATGATATTGTTGTCAAATTGCTATAATAGAATCCAGTTGATGGACAGACTATCCAATGAATCCATTATGTTGGTGGTGGAGCTGGTGCAAAGAGCTCCAGAGCAGCTGCTGGCACTGACCCCACTCCACCAGGCAGCCCTGGCAGAGAGGGCACTACAAAACCTGGTAAGAGTCCACCATACCAGACTCAGATTTGCTGCCCTGGGCAATTCTTGCTCCTCAGACAATGCTCTCTGACTGTCCTCCAACCCTCTACTTCTTGCTTTCTTGCTGCCAAACAGGTTCCTGTCTACAAGGCCTGGCCCCTGTTTTGCCTCTGGGTTCTGTTTCTTGCTAATATGCTTCATGTTACTTGTCCATACCTCTTGGAGTCCGAGAAATCTCTTGGAGTCCACCTCTCAGTCTTTCTGCCTGCTCCTATCTGGGCTCATTGCTTAAGAAAGTGAACAAAGGTAGTGAGCATCATAGGGTGCTGAGTTGGGAGCAGGAGGGAGGGAAGGTCAGGGGGCTTGGTGTCTTGATCAAGGTGTCTGGTATTCTGAGTCAGAAGTGCATTGTCCAAGTTCTGATGCTCTTCTCCAGGCTCCAAAGGAGACTCCAGTTTCAGGGGAAGTGCTGGAGACCTTAGGCCCTTTGGTTGGATTCCTGGGGACAGAGAGCACACGACAGATCCCCCTACAGATCCTGCTGTCCCATCTCAGTCAGCTGCAAGGCTTCTGCCTAGGAGAGACATTTGCCACAGAGCTGGGATGGCTGCTATTGCAGGAGTCTGTTCTTGGGTATGGACCTTCGAGAACTTCAGATTCTAACTCATTCTATACCCAGTCCCTCAACCACCATCATCAGTGGCAGCCTGTTCCATATTCCTAAGGGCTCTTGGAGCCCTGTGTCCGAAATCCTAGCATGTCCTCTTTTCCCCTTCCTTTTCCTCACAGTTCCCTCAGCTCCCCAGCCCCCGATTTTCTTCCTGTCCCCAGGAAATCAGAGTTGTGGAGCCAGGATGGAGTAGAGCAAGCTGGACGCCTAGTATTCACTCTGTCTACTGAGGCAATTTCCTTGATCCCCAGGGTGAGATGAAGGAAGAAGGGAAGGGAGTAAATGCATAGAGGGGACTGGTGAGCTGGTTATGGGGACCCATGGCCAAAGAGGGCAAAGGATATGAAGCCTAGATCTGGGGGGATACTGCAAAACAGAGACAGGACTTTGGACTTATAGCTATAGCAGCAGGCCCTGATCTGTCCAGATCTCCCAACTCTCCTTCTACCTTCTCATGCAGGAGGCCTTGGGTCCAGAGACCCTGGAGCGGCTTCTAGAAAAACAGCAGAGCTGGC
The DNA here is from genome assembly GCF_029289425.2 of Pan paniscus. NCBI lineage: Eukaryota > Metazoa > Chordata > Mammalia > Primates > Hominidae > Pan > Pan paniscus. The sequence goes on along the minus strand of NC_073265.2, from coordinate 32,956,908 downwards.
AGCAGAGCAGAGTTGGACAGCTGTGTAGGGGGCCACAGCTTGCTGCCAAGAAAGCAGCCCTGGTAGCAGGGGTGGTGCGACCAGCTGCTGAGGATCTTCCAGGTGAAACTACCCAAATACTTACATGTCCAGCAGGATGTACAGGGAGTATCAAACGGTCTGGGTTCTACATGTGCTTTTCTCTGGGACTGGGTTTTCTAATTTATAAAGCAAAGAGTTTAGAGGGATGATCTTCAAGTCTCGTCTAGTTCTAGAATTCTATAGCTCTGGGAGTGTGTAAACTATTAAGTTTTCTTTTAGCCCAGAACTTCCATTTTCCTGCTGTCTTGTCTCTTTAAACAGCTGACTCAGCTCAAGCTCGGCTAAGTGTGGAGCTCTCTGCTGGAGAGATCCCTCGAAGGAGACATTGTGAGGCTAGAGAACTGGTTTCAAATTCAGCTCTGCCATGAAATCCCTGACCAACATCCTCAGTCTTCCATCTATAAAATGAGGGACTTGGCATCTCCAATCACTTCTTGTTCAATTCACTTCTAAGCCCTATACATCTTACCCTGTAATACTCCCTCGATCCCTACTTCCCACAGTGCTCCATCCTCCAAAGGTTGGAAGAGTCATTCCATCTACAGATACCTCCTGGCCCTGCCTTCCCCCTCAGAACCTGTGCCAAATTGTGCAGATGTACGAGGAACATTCCCAGCAGCCTGGTCTGCAACCCAGATTGCTGAGATGGAGCTCTCAGACTGTAAGGACTGCCTGACACTATTTGCAGGAGACCCAGGACTTGGGCCTGAGGAACTGCGGGCAGCCATGGGCAAAGCAAAACGGGTTAGAGATGGAGAGCCAACTGAGGTTGGCCATGAGGAAGCTGTGTGGGTGTGATGTAGGACACGAAGAGAATGGAGAGTTGGATGAGAGGTGGGGGAAGCAGAAGATAAAAGAGTTAGAAGATTTGGGTCACAAGTAGAAGGTGAGGAGAGATAAATATTGAGGAAAGAGAGCTAGTATAATGAATAGAGGGACTAAAGCAGTGGTTACCAAATTTTGATGCATATCACAATCATCAAGGGAACAGATTTTTTTCTTTTTTCTTTTTTTTTTGTTTCTTAAAAAATAATGGCATACTTCATGAATTTGCGTGTTATCCTTGCGCAGGCGCCATGCTAATCTCTGTATCATTCCAATTTTTTTTTTTGTATATGTGCTGCTGAACCGAGCACGGGAACAGTGCCAGTGCCGGATTACCATGCTAGACTGACTTAATAAAAACCTTTGCGGAGGCCGGACGGAGTGGCTCGTGCCTGTAATCACAGCACTTTGGGAGGCTGAGGCAGGTGGATTGCTTGAGCCCAGGAGTTTGAGACCAGACTGGGCAACATGATGAAGCCCTGTCTCTACTAAAAATAGAAAAAATATTAGCTGGGTGTGGCGGCACATGCCTGTAATCCCAGCTACTCGGGAGGCTGGGGTAAGAGAATCCCCTGAGCGCAGGAGGTGGAGGGTGCAATGTGCCAAGATCGCACCACTGCACTCCAGCCTGGGTGTCAGAGCAAGACCCTGTCTCATAAATTAAAAAATAAGCCTCTGGGAGAAAGAGTCTAGACATCCGCATCTGCTTTTTTTTTTTTTTTTTTTTGAGACAGAGTCTCACTCTGTCATCCAGCATCCAGGCTGGAGTGCGGTGGTGTGATCTTGGCTCACTGTAACCTCTACATCCCGGGCTCAAATGATCCTCCTGCCTCAGCCTCTCGAGAAGCTGGGACTACAGGTGCACACCACTACACCTGGCTAATTTTTGTATTTTTGGTAGAGATGAGGTTTCGCTGTGTTGCCCAGGATGGTCTTGAACTCCTGGGCTCAAGCATTCCTCCCACCTCAGCCTCCCAAAGTGCTGGGATTACAGCTGTTAGCCACTGTGCTGGGCCCCAGGCATCTGTGTTTTAATAAGCGTCTCTGTGTCTGATGCACATAAAAGTGTGGAACTCATGGACTAGAGTTAGTTTGCTCTTCTTTTCCACTGATTGTGATGTCTTTCAAAACACCTTAGAGGAACTGTAAGGCAACGGTCTCATTTTATAGTGGAGGAAACCAAAGAAAAGGCAAGTGACTTGCCTAGAGTTATACAGCTAAGGTCAGAGGCAAGACTTAAAACCCAGCATTCTGACTCCCAATCTACTGGTTTTCCACTCATATTGTTCCTCTCTTTCTCTTAGTTGTGGGGTCCCCCCGGGGATTTGGTCCTGAGCAGATCCTGCAGCTCAGTAGGCTCTTAATAGGTCTAGGAGATCGGGAACTACAGGAGCTGATCCTAGTGGACTGGGGAGTGCTGACCACCCTGGGGCAGATAGATGGCTGGAGCTCCACTCAGGTAACACTTTTCCTCCTCCCTACGGCTTCCCAAACACCCATCCCACAGACCCAGCCCTATAGATCATCTAAAGCCCGAGGAATTTTTTTTCCTGTGACCCTACCTGGTCATTCTTTCTGTCTTTTGTTAATATCCCATACTAGTGACCTTCAGGACTCTTGATTTATTCACTCTGAGGCCCTGGACACATAATACTGTCTCCTACCTCTTTTCCTGGAGGCTTCCTCTATTTCTATCCTTTTCTTTTCTGAGTCCTCAGCCTTCCCCATGACTCCTTAGGTCTTAATAGTAGCAGAATATAACCCAGTAACACCTATCACTTCCCTGTCCGTTAATTCTCCATAACTTTTCTCCTTCCCATCTGCTCCCAACCCCCACCCCAGCTCCGCATTGTGGTCTCCAGTTTCCTACGGCAGAGTGGTCGGCATGTGAACCACCTGGACTTCATTCATCTGACAGCACTGGGTTATACTTTCTGTGGACTGTGGCCAGAGGAGCTCCAGCACATCAGCAGTTGGGAGTTTAGGTCACTTGTGAAGGGGCTGGGGTGGTCATGTTCGGGTAAAGGTGGACTTGCTGGGGAAAGGAGGATCATGAAGTTATAGTCCCATGGAGGAAGGGAACTCATTTGAAGCCATCTCTTCCTTTGTCTCATGACCACAGCCCCTTTCACTGAAGCCGAATTCTTCTTCCTTCCTTCCCACTGTTCTACAGCCAAGCAGCTCTCTTCCTGGGCACCCTGCATCTCCAGTGCTCTGAGGAACAACTGGAGGTTCTGGCCCACCTCTTTGTACTGCCTGGTGGGTTTGGCCCAATCAGTAACTGGGGGCCTGAGATCTTCACTGAAATTGGCACCATAGCAGGTGGGGAGCTGGGCCACTGCTGGTGCAAGTTGGTTTGGTTTCTATACCATGGGTGGACTGGATGGAAGACTGCCCTGCAATTCTTCAGGTGTGGGCCTGAGAGGGTGTTTAAATAAGGGGCTAGAGACGTATTGGGGAAGGTCTATGATAGGGCACTTTGGGAGTAGTTAGAGAAGGTCTATAGGTTTGAAGAGAGGGAAGGTCAGTCTAAGACAATGTTTGGATGCCACTTGCTTCAACGGCTGGGATCCCAGACCTGGCTCTTTCAGCACTGCTGCGGGGACAGATCCAGGGCGTTACTCCTCTTGCCATTTCTGTCATCCCTCTTCCTAAATTTGCTGTAAGTATTAATGGACTGGGGTGACCACAGGAGAGCCAGGGCCCAATGGGGACTACATGCATGCACTGATTCCTACCCCTGCCCTCAGGTGGTGTTTAGTCCCACCCAACTATCTAGTCTCACCAGTGCTCAGGCTGTGGCTGTCACTCCTGAGCAAATGGCCTTTCTGAGTCCTGAGCAGCGACGAGCAGTTGCATGGGCCCAACATGAGGGGAAGGAGAGCCCAGAACAGCAAAGTGAGTTCCCAGCTGCACAGCTTGATCCTCCATCTCCTGACCCAGAATCAAACCCCTAATTTGGTGCTGTCCGGCTCTTAGAGTGCACCCAGGGAGATCCCTGGAGTGAAGGAGTCTACAGGCAGAGTGCTAATTTCCAAGTATCAATGCTCCTGGAGAGCTGAGTTGTGATATTACTCCCATTCCCTGTCTATTATAGGTCGAAGTACAGCCTGGGGCCTCCAGGACTGGTCACGACCTTCCTGGTCCCTGGTATTGACTATCAGCTTCCTTGGCCACCTGCTATGAGCCTGTCTCTACAGTAGAAGGAGATTGTGGGGAGAGAAATCTTAAGTCATAATGAATAAAGTGCAAACAGAAGTGCATCCTGATTATTTTCAGAAGCTGATGAGGAATATGGGTAAAATGTTAATGCTTTCCACCCACCTGAGAATCAGTGTTCCTGGGTTGCCATATCTGGAGTCTCTTTCCATCATAAATAATCCCACTGCCTCTTTTCATTTCCTGAAGGCTGCTCCCTCCTCACCCCACCATTAGAAGTAACACAGACAGCTGCAGCATAGCAAGGAGTCTTTACTAGGATGGAGGCAGGGGATGCGGGGGCAGATCCAGAGCAAGTAGAATGGGCCATCATTAGAATGAGCAGAACTCCTGGGAATCTTGAGTCATCAGCTGGTGATGGGGAGTTAATGCTTGGTGTGGATGACAGGTGTGGGGATGCGGATATCCTGGCCTCTCTCCAGACGCCGTTCACAATCAATCAAATAGTTTACTCCATCGATGACCAGTTGCACCAGCTCCACCTGAAGGACACTAATCTTTGATCTCTGCTTCCTACAGTCTGAGTTTTTCTTTAGCACTGACTGACTTGCCTGCTCATTTCCAATTGCCTCCCCACTCAACCTGAATTTCATTTCAGATTATGTTACATCCCGGAGGCTCACTCACTGCCATATTTCAGCCCTCGCAGACCTATACCTCTCCTCATCCTAATCCCTTAGGATCTCACCTCTGATTTGCCTAGTCGGTCCAAATTAGAAATATCAAAGACACCGCCTGTGGCAGCAGTGTCCACTCCTCCAGTACCACGCTTTTGGAGTCTTAGGTTCTCCAGGATCTTTGGGAAGCGGCTATCCTAGAGAGGAGATAGGGATTGGGAGCAGGGTCAATAGAGGCAGAGACTAGTTCTACCTGAAAGAGCCCTGAAGCTGCTCAGAGCTCTGTCTCTTGACCTTTTCTTTTTTCTTTTTTCTTTTTTTTTTTTTTAGACAGTGTCTCTCTCTGTCACCCAGGCTGGAGTGATCACAGCTCACTGAAGCCTCGACTTCCCAGGCTTAAGTGATCCTCTCACCTCAGCCTCCACTACACCCAGCTAACTTTTGTATTTGTAGTTGAGATGGGGTTTCACCAGGTTGCCCAGGCTGGTCTTGAACTCCTGGGCTCAAGTGATCTGCCTGCCTTGGCCTCCCAAGTGTTGGGATTAGAGGCATGAGCCACTGTGCCTGGCCTGTCCCCTGACCCTTTAGCCACAACATGTTTGGCTCCTTTCCAAAGGGTCCACTCCCTCCCCATCCACAACCCACCCTTCCTTACTCACACCCCTCTGTAACCCCACAACTCCTTTACTTTGCTTAGCAGGGGCAGTTTGATGTGCACTCCTGCCCGAAGTCCAGTGCCCAGGTTAGATGGACAGGTCAAGATGTATCCCAAACGCTCATTCCACATGAACTCCCAGCCACGTTCTTGGATAAGTCTCTCCACCTGAGTCCACAAAGGTTTTGTTAATGAAAAATCAGGGATATTTCATTAACCCTGGACCCTCCCTTAGCTAGACCCACAAGAACACTAGAAATTTGTCTAGAATAGAAACTTGGCTGTGAATGAATGACATTGGTCTTTTTTTAAATGAAAAAGGTTTGTTATTGTTTTCATGCATGCATGATGCAAAATTATGATGTGCATAATAATGAGATTGTGAAAAAATATCTTATGTGGAAGAAGAAAACTCAAAGGAGTGGTGTATTAAGGATGATCTAGGGAAATGAACAGAGGTGGTAAACTGAACTGAGAGATGACTGATTATTCAATGAGTTCTGCATGCATCGATTATCTTTGCTTTGCTAATGAGCCTAGAGCTTGGAAGGGTCCTTTCAGACAGAAGATGAAAGTGTAAGCTTTGCCAGGAAGAGGTGAGATAACGTTCTGTTAGATGTGAACGGAGCATCTGTGTGAATGCAGAGAAAGATGAAAACAGAGCAGGAAAGCCAGATTCATAGGAGTAGGGGACAGGGGGAATGCATTTTGCTTCCATTAACCATATAGTCATGAAGATGACTATTAGAGTTCAAGAGACAAGGGATCTAGCAGAGTGATGGTCACAAAGACCACTACCCAACATGAGTAAAGGGATCCTGTTTGTAGTTCAGAAGGAACCATGCCACAGGGGATATCTTCTTACATGCTGAACATGGGGGGAAGCCCTTCCATCTAGAATAATATTGCAGCTAACACTTTAACACTTATTAAGCACTTACTGTGGACCAAGTACTTTACCTGTATTTCACTTAATCCCCACAACAACCTAAAATGTAGAAAATCTCATTATCCCAGTTTTACAGATGAGGAAACTGAGGCATATAATTTAAAGGTACTTCCCTACCACTCATAGTCAGAATATGTTATCTATTACTTGCCAAAAATAGTAGAAACTTCTCAGAATCTAAAAGAGGAGCTCTTTTTCTTTGCAAACCTAAAATAGAACTGTATGTTTGAGAACATACAGTAAGAATTGAATTGAGTTTATGGGGATTTCTAATGTAGACTTGAATACGGAGACCCAATCCATGTAGGATTGATGATTCAGTTCAACCTCTCATCTAGAGCCACATATTCTAGAACTCGAACCATTCTATCCTCCACCTTCCCCAGTCTCCCTCTGAACTCTCAACTTAAAGCCTAGACCCGATACTTTAACAAGAATGATAGAATCCAGAGTCAAGGCCTACCTTGGCTCAGAACTGGGTGGTTATATTAGAGTCATGAACACAGCAACCTCTCCCCGCCAACATCAATCTAAGCTCAAATGTTTTCCTTATCTGCACACCTCACCATCCCACTGCACACATCCCAGGCACTGACGTGCCATCTGTTATTCTTTCTTTGCATTACCTGCCTTCTTCACTTCCTAAGATTCCTGACACTCTTTCTTTTCCTAATCTTAGTGTGACCACATGTCCTGGTTTTCTCAGTATGGTCCCAGCTGGTTTATACCTTTAGTCCTAGAGTGAGTCCTAGGTAGTCCTTTTTACCATCAGACATGTCTTGGGTTGGTTGATAAATTACATAACCTATTTATGCTACTCTTTGGTTTTCCTTATGTCCTCCCACCTAGCTCCCCTACACAATCTTCTCTAACCTCTTTGAGGCCTCGGCAGAATCTTTCAAACACTCTCTTCATGTTGCCACCCTTCTCCATGGAGATCACCCGTGTATGATCCTCCTCATTCACCCAGATCAGGAAGCTCTTCTCATTGTTGTGCCTGAGGGCCGGAGAGGGACAGTGATCAAGAGGCAAGGCAAGAATTGGGAGAGATAGAGGGAAAAAAAAGCATTTATGAAGGCATGAAGACAAAAGAGGTAATGAGCAGCTTCATACCAAATTCCACGAGCATCTGGCCAGTCTCGAGCCATTCCTGCTGCAGTCAGCAACGGGGACACAGGCTTATCAAACAGAAAGTGATCCTGGGAAGAGTAACGGGACTTGGGTTAAGAATCTTCATGGTGGCCCCTGGGCCTTTCAGAGCCCATGTCTCATCTGGCCCAGCCTTCCCCATCTGCTCCCACCAACCAGCACCCTCTTAAGGCCCTCACATCAATAAGCTGCTGCTGTTCAGCCTCTGTCATCTCACTGAGCCTATAGTAACGTCCAGCCAGGTCACCCTTCAGGCCACTCAGTGCATCCACCACAACACGTTCCACCTCTCGTCGCTCTGCTCGAGTGCAAGCTGGAGGCAGACTGAGTCCTCGGATGCTTCGGCCAGTTCTGACTCTAGAGGACAATACATACCTCTCATCAAAGTAGCCAGAACGGATCTGGGAGATAAGGGAAATGAATGTAAGTCACAGAAACACGGTGGGAACTGAGGGCCCCTGGGAAAGGAGAGACCTTCCTTAGGCATTAGAGGATTCTTTGTGCATTCTTCCTGTGTGCATTGGAAGAAGAGGCCCTTTGGGAAAGCACTGGAATTGAAGGGGGCATTGCAGACCCGTCCCCAAACCACCCACCTTGGGCCATGGTCATTCTTATCTATCCTTCCATCTCCATATATGCTGCCCCTTAAGATATGATTCTTTCCTTACATTAAGATTAAAAGCTCAGCAGTATAATGACCATGAGTCAGGAAATAAGGTGAAGGGGTTGGAGATACAGAGTGTTGTACACAGGCAATGCAAATCAGAAGTGGGATATTTGAACTCACTTTACTGGCATCCAGATCCGTGGTGTGCTTCATTGTCCGGGGGTCATATCCATTGTGTCGCTCTTGGATCACAGGGTCAAACAGGTCAGCAAATACCTAAGGGGAGTTAAGAGGGAGAGATGGTTAAGGAGAGGGAATTCCTCCCCAGACTTCAATTGTGCATTGATTTCACTGGTTCAGAAAACTTAAGTATGGGGGGCTCAGAGTCTTGGGGGAAAGAGAGAGGTCTTTAGGGGAAAAGAGCTGGGATTACTGGGAAGATGAGTTGGATCATCAGGGAGACTCTGGGGACCCCCTACCTCATAGGTCTCCTCATCTCCAGCCACCATGCCCACAGTCTTGATGAAGGGGTGGCCAGGGTTGTCCACGCCAGTCTGGATACACTGATCTAGCGTCCAACCAGTGGGTGTGGTCTTGTCGCAGAGCCGTGCATAGACTGCTGGGGTCAGGTGACTGGCCATGCAGTTGTTGTGCTTTCGGAGGTCTGGGTACTCAGCGCTGGGGAGGGGGTACCCAGTAACCATGGAGGGAGGGCACAGACGCCTAGACCTAGTGCAGTTACCTGGGAGCTGTCCAGTTGGCCATGTCTGGCTTTGCTCCGCGGGAGGAGGGGGAATTAGAAAGAGGCTAAACCTTGGTAATCTCTTTAGGGACTTTCAGAGTCTATGCTTTCCTAATAGTTCTAGTTGCCTCTGGCTGGCCAGCTCAGTTTCTTCAGATCTGCTCAGTTCTTTCCTCCCATGACACAACACTACGGATGGAGGAGGGGAAAAGCCTAAGGAGAGGAATTGAGGAAATGAGGGAAGGAGATGGAGGGGAGCGAAAAGGATAGTTCCTGGCTTTACAATTAGGGATTTGGGCAGCGAGTGCAGCTAGAACTCGTAGGGCCAGAGCTGGTCTTGGCAGGTCCCCAGGAATGTTCTTGCTTTATGGTTTTGGCCCCCACCCCCACCCCACTGAGGTCTGCAGACTGCACAGCCCTCCAGCTCCAGGGCCTTCGTGATTATAGCCCTTCTCTGTTGCCCGGATTCTCATTTCTACCCGCACCTTCGTTCCCATCACCACCTGCCCCCGCCTCCTCCCGCGCCTCAGGCACTGTTACCTCGGGGGATACAGCCTCCGTCGTTCACTGGCCGCTCGTACAGGTTCCGGTCGGAGCAGAAACCCAGCGGCTAGAGACCCCGCTCCGGCCAAAGCCAGGAGCCTGAGTCCCGGGCGGGCGGACAGCAGACGGGAGAAGGGACCAGCCATGGCTTGAGGTCTGGCTACGGGATCCTGGAGTAGGCGCTGGCGCAAGGTAAGATTCGGAACAGGGAGGGAGGATGCAACCGGATAGACCGAGGGCCGGAGCTAGGTCCGAGGCTGCAGCCGAAATGGGGGTCGGATTGGAGGCTGGAGCCGGAATGGGAGCCGGTGCCAATCAGACTGCAGGAGAGGCGCAATGAGCTAGTGGCAGGCGGGCGGGCGGAGGAGAGGGAGGCCCCAGCCGCAGTCTCTGGGGGGAGGGGGGCTCCCCCAGGCCCCGCCTTCCCGCCTGCCACCGCGCTAGGTGCGCGAGGGCAGGGGTGGGCAGCACCCGCCAGGTAATTAGCGGGACCTGATACTCGCGCGTCTAAAGCCGGGGATGTAGCCCCCTCCCGCCCCCGGGATGTGGCCGCCCAGATTTCAGCACCAAGTGGAGGACAGCACCCACGTGGACTAGCTGAACCCAACACCCTTCCCCCACACCCCTCGGTTTAAGCTGAAACTCGATCCGTCTACCCTGTGGGTGTGCAAGGGTGACATTGCCCAACCTTTCCTCTGCTTTCGGCCTGCCCCAGCCACCTCTTCGGTCTCCCGGGGGCAGCCGCGGGGAAACCGCGGAATAAACACAGATACCAGAGGAGGATATGGAGAAAGCACAGGGTTAGAGGCAGGCACTGGGAAAGACACCCACTGGCTCAAGGTCACCTTTTCCTTAGAACCAGGAAGAGGAGCAAGGTGCTTCCTTGCCACCTCTGTGCACGCCTTACAAAGTTGAGAAAGGACTCCCTGGGAGGAACCAAGGAAATATTAATTCTTATGCCATCTGTGCTGTGTCCTCCACCTCCATTCTGCACCCAAGTCTGAAGCCCTGTTATTTCCTGCCTCTGCTTCTCATGATCCCCCACTTTTTGTTTTCCTTTTGTCTCTCCCACTTTCCTCCACGTCCCCTACCTCACCTTTGATCTTTTACTTCTCTGCGTCTTTTCCAGGCTCAGATGTGTTTGCTGCTCACAGGATGCCCTCTGCGTTTTCTCGGCAAGCTTGCCCACCTGTTGGTGGTGCTGGGTGTGGGGCTGGGGTTGGGCGGGGAATCGTTAGTTTCCTCTTCCTCCTCTCCCTTGGCTTCTCTCTCCATAGTTCCTAGTTCCTGTGCTGGAGGAGAAGGTAAAGTGAGGTGAAGGGTGTGGTGAGATGACTGGGTGTGGGACTGGAACAGGCAGGCACAGGTCTCCAGACACCACATGTGTTTCCTCTCTTGTCTCCCTAATGCTGTTTAATCCAGAGAGTAAAGGTGAGTGGTGTACAAAGGCATGAGGTCATCAGGGAACCTCTGCCTTCCTCGTGGTCCCCTCTGCTGCTCTCTCTCTCCTCGTGAAACACATATTCAGATTTGAGAGGGCTTTGTTTCCCAGCTCCAGGTATGACTTGACCTTTGTCCTGGTAGCAAGGAGAATGAATGCTAGAGTTGAAATAGAGATGAGGGGCTTCAGCGTGGAGGGTCAGTTAAGGTGGAGTAGCACCGTGGCATTATTCCCTTCCCTCTGCTATCCTGGTGTACCCACAAGACAGATACTTGGAAATCTTAACAGAGAGTATTTGAGAAAGAGAATTCCCTTTATATTGAAAATTCCCCCATATTACTTTCATTCCCTTCATTCTCCTTAGGCCTTCCTTGTGTCCTTTTATTCTACCTTTGTCATTTGTGGGTATTCTTAGAAGTGTCCACTTCTCTCTTGGGTCCATCCCTTCTTCTTCTGGTAAGACATCAATTATTAGAGAACAGAGTTATGCAGCTGCAGTGTGGAAAATGTTACCTGTGTTATGCGGCCTCTTTACCTAGGTTGAAAAGTAGCCATGAGTAAATAAACATAATTTCTTAGAATAGCGTGTATTTATCCACATAAATAGGGAGATAATCTTCCAGAGCAGTAGGGTTGCTATTTGATTGAGAGGGTTTTACTAAGATTAAGGAATAGGAAGTGGGAAGAGATAATTACCGAAGGAGAAATAAGACAGCCAGAGGAGTAGAGAAATTACCTAAGTTTAGAGAGTAGCTTCCCAAATGTGAACAATAATTCCACTGAGAAAACACATGTACTTACGCACTTTTCTTTTTCTTTTTCTTTTTTTTGAGATGGAGTCTCACTCTGTCGCCTAGGCTGGAGTGCAGTGGCGCGATCTGGGCTCACTGCAAGCTCTGCCTCCCAGGTTCACGCCATTCTCCTGCCTCAGTCTCCCAAGTAGCTGGCACTACAGGCACCCGCCACCATGCCTGGCTAATTGTTTTTCGTATTTTTAGTAGAGATGGGGTTTCACCGTATTAGCCAGGATGGTCTCGATCTCCTGAACTCGTGATCCGCCCGCTTTGGCCTCCCAAAGTGCTGGGATTACAGGCGTGAGCCACCGCGCCTGGTCACTTGTGCACTTTTCTTATCCCTCATGTGCCTTTGACAGGCACATAATATATTAACGCTCATTTAAATCATTATTTTACTGCATATGGAAGTAATCAATATATGGTATTGTTATATGGTATTTCATTTATTTAATAAGAATTATTGTTGTCAATAGTATTTAATATTTTTAAAGCACTTTACAATTACAAGGAACTTTTATATGTATTATTTCATTGAGTTGAATTGGATTGTTCCAATGATTACTGGGGACAGAGTCTACATTTTCATGGGGTTAGTAAGGGGAGTTAAATACCTGGAAGATGCTGTAATAGCTAGTTTGAAGGGCTAGAGTGGTGGAGGGGGTATGAGCCTGAGCATGAACTAGGGAGGCATCTATTCCTCCTAGAATAATCTATTCAAGCCCTTAGAATCATTTCTATGTCCATTCAGGAGGCCTTGTGGGGTCAGTACAATGAGGCACGACTGGAAAAGTGGCAAGACCCCTAATATTGCAGAGAAGAAAAAGGGAACAACTGTCTTGACCAGGGAAACCCAAGTGAAGATGCGAGGATAATAAGAGCAATAACATATACAATACAAAATGCTTTCATATTATCAGTACCCTTTAAGTGAGGTGTTTTGTTGTTGTTGTTTTTTGAGACAGGGCCTCGCTCTGTCACCCAGGTTGGAATGTAGTGAGGTGATCTTGGCTCACTGCAAACTCCATCTCCCAGGCTCAAGTGATCCTCCCGCCTCAGCCTCATAAGTAGCTGGCAGCACAGGCATACGCCACCACGCCTGGCTAGCTTTTGCATTTCTTGTAGAGACAGGGTTTCATCATGTTGACCAGGCTGGTCTTGAACTCCTTGCACTCCAGCAATCTGCCCACCTCGGCCTCCCAACGTACTCTGATTGTAGGCGTGAGCCACCACAATCGGCCTTAATTAGGTTTTTTTTGTTTTTTTTTTTTTTGAGAAGGAGTCTGGCTTTCTCACCAGGCTGGGGTGCAGTGGCGCCATTTCGGCTCACTGCAATCTCCACGTCCCAGGTTCAAACAATTCTCCTGCCTCAGCCTCCCGAGTAGCTGGGATTACAGGTGCGCACCACCACATCTGTCTAATTTCTGTATTTTTAGTAGAGACGGGGTTTCGCCATGTTGGCCAGGATTGTCTCAACCTCCTTACTTCCTGATCAGCCCGACTCGGCCTCCCAAAGAGCTGGGATTACAGGCATGAGCCACCAAGCCCAGCCTTAGGTTTTTAATCCCATTTTTATGGGTGAGAAAAATAAAGGCTCAGAGAAGTTAAGTGAGTCGCTCAAGGCTGCACAGCTATTAAAGGTAAGGCCAGGATTCAAACCCAGCTTTGTCTGGAGAGTGGAGAAAAAGCAGGCTCTGGAGATAGAAATCAATTTGTCTAGAATTCCAGGTCCATCCATTTTCTTGCCTCCTCTGTAAATGTCTCTCTGTTCCTTCCCTTAACTTTCTTATCTGCTTCTCTCCTTGTCTCTTTTTTGTCTCCAGTCTCCCTGTCACTCCTCTTTACATCTGTTAATATTTTCAACCTTTATTTATTGGATCTGTACATATATGAGACCCCGTTTTGTCTCATAAGACAAACGGAAGACCTGGTTTTGCTCTGAAGGAACAGCAATGGCACAAATTCTGCCTCTTCCTCTTTCTCAGCATGAGGCTTCCCACCCACCCTGTCGTCTCATGGAACGTCTCTGTCTAGACCACGCATCTGGACTTTGGCGACGCAGTAAAAAATCAAAGGAAGAGAGCATCAAATTGCATTCCCTCCCAGAGCCACCAGGGGTCACGCTCCTCCGCGCAGAAGTGCCGGCCAACGCAGTCTGACTCTGTTGCCTGTGCGCGCCCTTCACTGATTGGTCGCACCGGAAAGAAGTCGCACTTTGATTGGGCCGCTGTCAGGTGTCGCTGCCGGCAGGTTCGGCGGCGCAAGCGGAGGGAGGCGGGTGAGTGAAGGCCGGGGGCGGTGGGGGAGTGGCTGGGGCAGGGGGAAGTGAGGGAGTGGCTGGGGCTGGGGGCGGTATCGGACCGGGTGGGCGCGGTAGAGTGGGCTTGGTGGGTTCCCAGGGCTGGGGTTCGTTCCGGGTGGGCTCCGCTTTGGGAAGAGGCCCAGAGGAGGGGCCTTAGTGTCAGCGTAGGGAGAGTGAGGCGGCGAAGGCGGGGCGGGCAAAGGCTAGTGGAGTCGGGATGCGAGGGCGGTATTCGTGACCCGGAGCTGTGCGAGGAGAGTACCGAGGAGGGGGTCGGCGGGAGAGGAGATAGGTATGTGGGGGTCTGCGTGAGGAAGAGGGGGTCCTGTGGGAGGATGGAGGAGCGGAGTCGTACAGGGGAGAGGATCAAGGTGGAAGGGATCTGCGCCAGGAGGGGTGGGGCTGGAGTCCAGGGGGAAGGGGGTAGCTTGAGGAATGGGTTGCGGCTGAGAGAAGACAGCCTGGAGGGAGGGGTGATGTGAGGAAAGAATGGATAGCAGGCCGTCATTGTGGGGGGTCACTGAGGGGTCAATATAAAGATGTTACCAAGTATGGTGACTCGTGCGAGGGGGTGAAGGAGTTTAATACTGGGCAATCAGTGAGTGCGAGGATTAGGTGGATTAATGGAATTAGTTGACCAATGATGCGGAGTGGGATGGGGAGGCTGCAGTCAGTATTGGGGCAAGAGTCATAGCAAGTTGGGGAAATTAGGCGGAACGAAGCAGCTGATACTGAGAACAGGGAGAGGAGCACAGTTGATCAGAGTCGGAATGAGGAGTGTGTCTGAAGAATTAAAAATTGCATTAAGAAGGAAGTGAGGTGTCCACTGTTCAAGGTGGGCAGAAAGTAGTGTTGGTGGCCTGAGGAGTTTTTCTGTGTTGGAAGTATTCCTGCCTGGAATTTGTATTGGTATTTCCTCTTCGCTACCAATGGAGTCCACCATCAAGTGCACAGTGATTTAGGAAATTAGATGAGTATGCAAGGAGCCCTACATTCTAAGGGATAAAAATGTTACACCGTTTACCCTCCCTTCTACCCCTTCTCCAGATCTGATTTAACATAGATGTTCCTGAGAAGATTGCCTGCCTGCCCCTCCTTCGTTACCTTACTCGCCTATCTCCTTGCTTCTTTCCTTCCATTCACATTGATTCCTGTCAGAGTAAGACTGCCCTTTAGCCCAGTGTGGAGTGTGAAGTTTTCTTTTCTTTCGCAACAAAGCTTGGGGGAGAGGCGGATGGGGAGAAGAGCATGGAAAACAGGGAAGCGGCTCTGGGAACACCACATTAAAGCCCATCTTCTCCCAGAGGTGCATCTAAATAAATCCTGCCTTATTTCATAGCTATTTCTGTCAGGCTTCTATTTTTGCTTTGTTAACGGGGAATTTAGACCTTTCGTCTCTCTTCAGCCACATATTTGTAAACAGTCTCTTCCCTATTCTATTAGTTACCATGCCCCGTTATGTAGTTGCAGTAGAATTTCAAGAACATGAGTGTACATTCAGTGGAAAACGAGGAAGGACTCAATGGAAGAAAGGGCAAAGGGTTAGGAATCTTAGAGTTGAGAGAAAGTCCTTGCTTCAGAGCGAAGATAAAGAATGCAACAAAATTCTACTTGCTCAAACTATACAGGGACCTTGGGAATGTCCCAAGTCAGGGAAATTGGGTCAGGTCACTGAAAAGGAATTCAAAAAAATAGCGTTTTTATCGGGGTAAGAGTGTGTGTGTGAGACCTGCAGTGCCCAACTAGAAATATTAAGCCTAAGGAGAATGTCGCACCCCCGTGGCAGTTGAGAAATAAAGACAGCAGATAATGAAAACTGGAAAGGTCGAGAGGTCGAGGTCTATATAAAGGTCCGCTAGAACTTTCTTTCTGTTTATTTTTTTTTTTGAGACAGGATTTTCACTCTTGTTGCCCAGGCTGGAGTGCAGTGGCATGATCTCGGCTCACTGCAACCTCCGCCTCCTGGGTTCAAGCGATTCTCCAGCCCCAGCCTCCTGAGTAGCTGGGATTACAGGTGTGTGCCACCCCACCTGGCTAATTTTTTGTATTTTTAGTAGAGGCAGGGTTTCGCCATGTTGGCCAGGCTGTTCTTGAACTCCTGACCTCAAGTGATCTGCCTGCCTTGGCCTCCCAAAATGCTGAGATTACAGGTGTGAGCCACTGTGCCTGGTGGTCAGCTAGAACTTTCTAGTCAAAGCTGCAAACCCCAGTTGTAATGAAAGAGTTTAAAATAAAGATAGAGAAAATAATTGTTCAAGACTGTTTTCAAAATCTATGAGACTAATTACATATATAAGATATTATTTCTGTAAGACAAGTTCATTTACTTAAGGAGTTTGTGGCTTTCACTAGAGTCATTGGTCAGTGTTTCTGAGAACTTTTGGAGACTACGGAAAATTGCTGATGTGTGACTCAATTTTTATTTTTGGAAAATAATAACAGATATTCATATCCTTACAATTCATAGTAACGAATGTTAACCTTCTGTGTATTTGCTTCAGATCTTTTTTACAATTGAAATAAACATTGTAGATAAGGTTGTGGAGTACCATTTGAATCCTCAGTTCCATTCTCCCTTCTCAAAGGTAACCACTATCATGAATTTGATGTCTTTCTTTCCAGTCCCTGTTTTTATACTTCTACTAATTATATATGCAGTCATAAACCATATGTAACATTTGTATTTATACAATAGGGATGTACTGCAGGTATATTTCTGCAGTTTGTATTTGGAAACTGTCCATTTATTACATATAGCTTTTATTTTTACATTGCTATTAGTCTATCATTTCTATATATGACATTATATTTATGGATTCTACTTGTAACCTCTGAACTGTTTTCAGTTTTTCTCATTACCAACAGAGAGATGAAGAGGATTAAGAAGTTCCTCACAAAAGTCTTATGTAGGAGAATTTCTCTACAGCAGGGTTTCTCTACCTCAGCACTACTGAGATTTAAGGCTGGATAATTCTTGGTTGTGAGGAGATATCTTATGCATTTTAGAATGTTTGGCAGTATCCCTGGCCTCTACTCACTAGACGCCAATAGTACCTTTCCAATTGTGACAACCAAAAATGTCTCCTGCCAAAAGTCCCCTGTGCAGCAAAATCACAGCTGGTTGAGAACAACTACATTACTTGTGTGTACACAGAAGTGGAACTGCTGGTTCAAGTTAAAGTCTTAAGATATTCTTACTGGTACAGTTTTAGGCAGGATTTTTTTTTTTTTTCACTGTAGCTCCTGGCGTGAGGGACCTTGGCCTAGACTAGCACTGGTTCTATAGTACCAGGGGACACTAGAGAGAACATTGAGATTTCAGTTTGAGAGTGGGCTGGAGACTGCTGTATGGATGCCTGTATTCTCAACCTCCCAACCACACTAGACCTCTTTCCCTGAACAGATTTTCTGAACTTGGGCATTTGTCTTCTATTATTATTATTATTATTATTATTATTATCATCATCATCATCATCATTATTTGAGGCAGGGTTTTGCTCTCACCCAGGCTGGAGTGCAGTGGCACGATCACAGCTCACTGCAGCCTTGACCTCTTGGGCTTAAACAATCCTTCCACCTCAGTCTATTGAGTAGCTGGGACCACAGGCTTGTGTCACTCACTATGCCTGGCTAATTTTTAAAAACTTTTTGGCCGGGTATGGCGGTTCACGCCTGTAATCCCAGCACTTTGGGAGGCCGAGGCAGGTGGATCATGAGGTCAGGAGTTCGAGACTAGCCTGGACTGCATGGTGAAACCCCGTCTCTACTAAAAAAAAGAATACAAAAATTGGCCGGGCATGGTGGGGTGTGCCTGTGGTCCCAGCTACTCGGGAGGCTGAGGCAGAATTGCTTGAACCCGGGAGGTGGAGGTTGCAGTGAGCTGAGGTCACGCCTCTGCACTCTAGCCTGGGCGACAGAGCGAGACTCTGTCTCAAGAAAAGAAAAAATTTTTTTTTCTTTTGAAACGGTATTTTTGAGTCGCCCAGGCTGGAGTGCAGTGGTACAATCACGGCTCACTGCAGTCCCGACCTCTTGGGCTTAAACGATCCTCCCAACTTAGCCTTCCAAGTAGCTGGGACCACAGGCACGTGCCACCATGCATGGCTAATTTAAGAAAAAGCTTTTGTAAAGGCCAGGTCTCCCTGTATTGCCCAGGCTGGTCTCGGACTCTGAGGCTCAAGCAGTCATCCTGGTTCAGCCTCCGAAAGTGCTGGGATTATAGGCATGAACCACTGCACCCAGCCTTAAAATTCTTTTGTAGAGATGAGGTCTTGCTATGTTGCCCTGGCTGGTCTCAAACCCCTAAGCCCAAGCGATCCTCTTACCTCAGCCTCCCAAAGTGCTGGAATTATAAGGATGAACCATGGTATCTGGCTGTGCAACTGTCTTTTAAGGTGGAGTAGATGAAGGAGAGAGAGAGCATGGGGGTTTTATTATTTTTTAAATTTTTGGTTTGAGAGAGGGTCTCACTCTGTCACCCAGGCTGGAGTGCAATGGCGTGATCTCGGCTCACTGCAACGTCCGCATCCTGGGCTCAAATGATCCTCTTGCCTAAGCCTCCCAAGTAGCTGGGACTACAGGCATGCACCACCATGCCTGCCTAATTTTTGAATGTTTTTGTAGAAACTGGGTTTTGACATGTTGCCTGGCTGGTCTCGAACTCCTGGACTCAAGTGATCCACCCTCCTCAGCCTCCCAAAGCGCCGAGATTATAGGTGTAAGCCAGTGTGCCTGGCCTTAATGTTCTGATATAATGCTTAGAATGTAGGGTGCCCTCAATAAATATTTTTTGAGTTAATCTTTGGGAAGAATGAAGAAGAGGTTTAAGGGGAAAGGCAGCTGAGCTCTCTCATTCCTCTTCCTTTGAATTAAATTACTGAATTCAACATTACTGTGAGGAGGTGGAAAAGGGCTAGGAACATTGTGAAATGAGTCCAAAGTTTGAAATGTCACTCTAACCTTCTCTTCTGGTAGGACTCAAGAGTAGCCTTCCTCGAGGACCTGCCTTTCCCATTTGCTGCCTGAAGTTAATGTTTCTTGCTGGCCAAATCAGGGACATGCCGGCATTGTAAGGGCTGATTATCTGATCCTCTTACTAATTTATTGGTTGGGGTGGGGTGAGCAGGGAGGAAAAGGGATACCTTGCTTTTCTTTTATGGCTCTTTTAGCATCTCAAGTCATAGCCCATATGCCTCCTTTCTTGTTGATCCTTCTTCCTATAGCTTTGTTTTGTTTCCCCTTATAGTTCCCTCTTATGCTTTTCATCTCCATCCCCAGCCCCACCCACTGCCAGGGGGCTTGGGTTCTGAGCTGATGGGGTACCCCCCTCTGCAGAGCGGGATGAGTGGGTGTTCCGGCAGGGATGTGGTCATTGACGGCCAGTGAGGGCGAGAGTACCATGGCCCACTTCTTCCTTGGAGCTGGAGATGAGGGGCTGGGCACCCGTGGAATAGGCATGAGGCCAGAAGAGAGTGACAGCGAGCTCCTTGAGGATGAGGAGGATGAAGTGGTAAGAATGGGGAAAATGATGTAACTTGGGGTTGGAGCCTCTGTCCTAAAGAGTTAAGATTCTATTGGTTAGAGATACCTCTCTGTTCTTTCCGAATGCATAGACTCCCTGCATAAACAGGCCCTATCCTAGTTTAGGGGAGGGGCAGTAGAGATTGGTAGGTTGCCTCTCTTAGAAATCCCTGCCCTGGCCGGGCCTGGGTAATCCCAGCACTTTGGGAGGCCAAGGTGGCCAGATCATTTGAGGTCAGGAATTCGAAAGCAGCCTGTCCAACATGGTGAAACCCTGTCTCTACTAAAAATACAAAAATTAGCTGGGTGTGGTGGTGGGCGCCTGTAATCCCAGCTACTCGAGAGGTCTAGGCAGGAGAATCGCTTGAGCCCAGGAGTTGGAGGTTGCAGTGAGCAGAAATCGTGCCACTGCACTCCAGCCTGGGCGACAGAGTGAGACTCCATCTCCAAAAAAAAAAAGAAACCCCTGCCCTTAGGATCTTCCTGTCGTCTCATGGTTGTTGGTTCTCTAGCTCTCCTGCTTGAGCGCATATTTCCTGCTGTGGAAAGGCTCCAATTCTGTAGGCAGTTGGAATCCCTAGCTGTGCCTCAACCTCGATCAAAGTTAGGAGGCACCCTTTATCCCATAGGTCCAGAGTTCTGGCAAGAAACTCTGTGCCCTAAGAAGATAAGACAGTGTTCCCAGAAGGGGGTGATACTGGTGGGAAGTTCTTGAGTTTCTGATAGCACTTCCTCTCTGTAGCCTCCTGAACCTCAGATCATTGTTGGCATCTGTGCCATGACCAAGAAATCCAAGTCCAAGCCAATGACTCAAATCCTAGAGCGACTCTGCAGATTTGACTACCTGACTGTTATCATTCTGGGAGAAGATGTAATCCTTAATGAACCTGTGGAAAACTGGCCATCCTGCCACTGCCTCATCTCTTTCCACTCCAAAGGTTGGGGTCTATGAAGGAAAATGGGAGGGAATGGTGGTGGGAATACTGGTTCGGGAAATGAGGTTCTTATTGTCTTATTTCCTTAGTAAAGAGCCGTCAGCTACTTGTGACACACTAGAGAATGGTGCCAAGGAGTTTGCTTTCCCTACATCTTGCAGGAGTTGCCGGGGGTTTAAAGCCTATAGTCTAACCTCAGGACAACTCTAAGTGTCTTAGGATCTCTGACAGAATTGGGTCTCTGGAAGGACCGTAAAAATAACTTCTGTTTTACTTTTTCTTGATAAATATCCTAGACTTGGGGAGCTGGGCAGAAGAATAAGTGATGGGTTGAATGGGTAGAGGAGCTCAGTGGCAGCTAATAGCTTTAATATGTCTTTGTATCTCTCTTGCTCTTTTCTCGTTCTCTTTCTCTCCCTTCCTTTGGTCTCTTTATTTCCTGTCTCCATTCCAGGCTTTCCTCTGGACAAAGCTGTTGCTTACTCCAAGCTTCGAAACCCCTTTCTTATCAATGATCTGGCCATGCAGTATTACATCCAAGATAGGTATAACTTCCTATTGACCAGTGAGATGGGTGGCTTTGGGATCATGCGTGTTCAGGGAACCCACTGTGAGAGGGGCAGAGTGAAACCAACATGCCTAATTTTTGTACCATAATTTTGTGCCCTGGTGTCTTTTAATCCTGTGCAAATGAAATCCCCAGCCTCTCCCCTTAGTTACTCCCACCTCTCCCAGCTATTTTATTTGGGGGTGACAGGAGGGAGGTGTACCGGATCCTGCAGGAAGAGGGTATTGATCTGCCTCGATATGCTGTGCTCAACCGTGATCCTGCCCGGCCTGAGGGTGAGTACCTGGCCTGAGGGAGGGTTAGTCCTGCCTTTCCTTGCTTTCTATGACTTAGCCACGTTTCCATCTTCTAGACATCTCCTGTATACCACCTATCTGTGTGGGGTTTTGGTTATTGGATTATGGGTGGGGTTAGAGCCATGAGTCTTCGGACAGAGGGTTGGACCTGTTATGTAGAGATTTTACCTCATCTATTACAAAGATATAGTCATAAAAATTTGAGGGTTATAGAGACGAAAACCTGGGGAAATGAGAATTAGTAATATTCCACAACCTTAGGCCATAGGAATGAGTACACATCCACCTTTCAGAATGCAACCTGATAGAAGGTGAAGACCAAGTAGAGGTCAATGGAGCTGTCTTTCCCAAGCCCTTTGTGGAGAAGCCAGTGAGTGCAGAAGACCACAATGTTTACATCTACTACCCCAGCTCAGCTGGAGGAGGAAGCCAGCGTCTCTTTCGTAAGGTAGGGGGGATATTTGAGCATCTGGGGAGTCAGAGAGGTGAAAGGGCAAGGATGAGGTTGTGGGGAAGGAAGATGGAGAATTTGGGGACAGAACAGAGAGTTGAGGCAACATTGTTTTTTCTTCTTTTTTTCTCTTGAAGATTGGCAGCCGAAGCAGTGTTTACTCACCTGAGAGCAGCGTCCGAAAGACGGGGTCGTACATCTATGAGGAGTTTATGCCAACAGATGGCACAGATGTCAAGGTTATGGTGGATATAGGGATTTAAGAGGTTACAAATGTGTGGGTGGGGATGGGGTACTTGGGAAACAGGTGGAAGTATATGGGGAGGAGGTCCTAGAAAATAACATGATGTGAATGTGATTGGCTTTCATATTCAGGTGAAGATAATGAGTGGAGGATACAGACATTCACATTTTCACTATCAGAGCAAGGGCAAGGCTGACTTAGAAAAATGGTATAATGTTTGTAAATTATTTTTTAATAAGGACTACCTGACAGTAGTGGAGTCCCGAGGAGAAATTCATAATGATACTTCAGTAAGGCTCAGTAGGAAAAATGTTGGTCAGTCTCCTTAATGCTCAGGATTTGTTTTGTTTTTGTTGTTGTTGTTTTACTCTGAAACTCGTCTACAGACCTAGTGCTCATATTGTCTTCTCATATACAGGGTGAGCTGTGGGCATACTCAGTGATGCTATGTACCTGCAGGTGTATACAGTGGGGCCAGATTATGCCCATGCTGAAGCTAGAAAATCTCCAGCTTTGGATGGGAAGGTTGAACGAGACAGTGAGGGGAAAGAGATTCGATATCCAGTCATGCTGACTGCCATGGAAAAGCTGGTGGCCAGGAAAGTCTGCGTAGCTTTCAAGGTAGAGGAGGGCCCAGGGAGGTTGTGAAATGAGGGAGAGAGGAAGGAACAGGGGTCCGGGAAGAGTAACTGTCTTGTTCTCATCTTTCTTCTTTTCCTTGCAGCAAACAGTTTGTGGATTTGACCTTCTTCGTGCCAATGGTCATTCCTTTGTGTGTGATGTCAATGGCTTTAGTTTTGTCAAGAACTCGATGAAATACTACGATGACTGTGCCAAGATTCTGGGGTAAGAGACATAGTGGTCTGCGCTGGGGAGAATGGGCTTACAGAAGAATATTTGAAAGTTTTTGCTTTATTTTAAATATCACAAATATGATTTAAAAGTGAAAAAGCAGGCCAGGCGTGATGACTCATGCCTATAAACTCTGCACTTTGAGAGGCTGAGGCGGGTGGGTCACCTGAGGTCAGGAGTTAGAGACCAGCCTGGTCAACATGGTGAAACCCTGTTTCTACTAAAGATACAACCTTAGCCAGGCATGGTGGCGCATGCCTGTAATCCCAGCTACTAGGGAGGCTGCGGCAGGAGGATCGCTTGAACGCAGGAGGTGAAGGTTGCAGTGAGCTGAGATCGTGCCATTGCACTCCAGCCTGGGTGACAAGAGCAAAACTGCGTCCCAATAAATAAATAAATAAATAAATTAATTAATTAAATTAAAAAAATAAAAATAAGAAAGGAAGGGCTCCTCAGGCTCCTTGCCTTTCTAACACTGCCCCTCCCAGAGACCATTGTTGTTAACAGTTTTAGACATAACAATTTATCTTTTTCTGCCATATCCAAACTGTATTTCTTTTACTAAATGTGGTCATACTATAATACTGCTCTGCAACTTGACTTTCCAAGAAATTTGTCACGTAATGTATAAACCATTCAGAAATATATGAGGAATGATGACTATAGTGAGCATCTATGTATTCACCACCTAGCTTAAGAAATAAAATATTAGGAATATAGGTCGGGTGTGGTAGCTCACGCCTGTAATCCTGGCACTTTGGGAGGCCGAGGCGGGTACATCACCTGAGGTCAGGAGTTTGAGACCAGCCTGACCAACATGGTGAAACCTCGTTCCTACTACAAATACAAAAAATTGGCCAGGCTCAGTGGCTTCCGCCTGTAATCCCAGCACTTTGGGAGGCCAGGGTTCATGGATCACCTGAGGTCAGGACTTTGAGACCAGCCTGGCCAACATGGTGAAACCCCATCTCTACTAAAAATACAAAAAAAAATGAGCCAGGCATATTGGTGGGCGCCTGTAATCCCAGCCACCTGGGAGGCTGAGACAGGAGAATCACTTGAACCCGGGAGGCGGAGATTGCAGTGAGCCGAGATCATGCTGCTGTACTCCAGCCTGGGTGACAAGAGTGAGACTCCATCTCAAAAAAAAAACCCAAAAAAACCCAAAAAATTAGTCAGCCGTGGTGGTGGTCCCCTATAATCTCAGCTGCTTGGGAGGCTGAGGCAGTAGAATCACTTGATCCCAGGAGGTGGAGGTTGCAGTGAGCTGAGATCAAGCCATTGTACTCCAGCCTGGGCAACAAGAGTGAAACTCTATCTCAAAAAAAAAAAAAAAAAAAAATATATATATATATATATACACACACACACACACGTACACATATATGTATATATGTGTATATATGTACGTATATATTGTATATATACACATACATATGTGCATCTATATACACATATGTGTGTATCTATATACGCATACATGTGTGTATGTACACAAACTGTACACATACGTGTGTGTATGTACACATATGTGTGTGTGTGTGTGTGTATGTATATATATATAATCGAAGCCCCTATGTACTCCTCCCTAGTAACATCCCCTCCCCATCCCCAGACGGAACCACAATCCATAATTTGGTGTTTGTCATTCCATGTATTTATTTATATTTGTACTACATAAATATGGGTATTTGTTTGTATGTTTTTAGACTTTATATTAATGTATTCTTCTGCCTGCAGCCTGCTTGTTTTTGTGAGCTTCATTCCTGTGAGTAGTTCTGGTTTATTCATTTTTACAGGGCTTCTTTGTTTCTCTTTCTAGGAACACCATAATGCGGGAGCTTGCCCCACAGTTCCAGATTCCATGGTCCATCCCCACGGAGGCTGAGGACATTCCCATTGTTCCCACCACATCTGGCACTATGTAAGCAAAAGCAAAAAATCTGGAGTAACCTACTTAAGACCCATGGGATTCCTTAAGCCAGACTAATGGTTACTTCCTGACCCCACACTATCTGACTAATGGAGCCTAGGCCTCTTATACACAGTCTTCTTAACTCCACTTATATTCCCCCGCCGTTTTTTTTGTTTTGTTTTGTTTGTTTTTGAGACAGAGTCTAGCTCTGTTGCCCAGGCTGGAGTGCAGTGGCATGATCTCGGCCCACAGCAACCTCCACCTCCTGGGTTCAGGTGAGCACATCTGGCTAATTTTTGTGTTTTTAGTAGAGACGGGGTTTCACCATGTGACCAGGCTGATCTTGAACTCCTGACGTCAAGTGATCCACCCGCCTCGGCCTTCCAACGAGCTGGGATTACAGGCATGAGCCACCATGCCCAGCCTCCATTTATATTCCTAATCTCAGTTCCCTTTTCTTTTTCTTTTTTTTTTTTTTTTTTTTGCGACAGGATCTGGCTCTGTCTCCCAGGCTGGAGTGCAGTGGTGCACTCATGGTTCACTGCAGCCTCTATCTCCTGGGCTCAAGTGATGCTCCCACCTCAGCCTCCCAAATAGCTGGGACCACAGGCGTGTGGCACCATGCCTGGATAATTTTTTTTCTTTTAACTTTTTTTATAGAGACAGACTCACCCTATGTTGCTCATGCTCACCCTATGTTTCTCCTGGGCCTAAGTGATCCTCCCACCTCAGCCTCCCAAAGTGCTGAGATCACAGGCCTGAGCCCTGCTCAGCCCCTCTGTTTTTTGACATGTCAAGTAATGTGATGACAGCAGGTGGGATGGGGGTGTGGGAGAGGCTCTGATAACATTTATGATCTTAGGATGGAACTTCGTTGTGTCATTGCAATTATTCGTCATGGGGATCGTACTCCCAAGCAGAAGATGAAGATGGAAGTGAAACACCCAAGGTCAGAAGAGTGTCCTAATTTACATAAATAGGTTTTCGTGAGGAAGACTGCATGGGGGGCAAGTCCTGGAGGCTTTGACTGTCTCATGCCACACTGAAGCTTCTCGTTACTTCTTCAGGTTTTTTGCTCTGTTTGAAAAACATGGTGGCTACAAGACAGGAAAATTAAAACTCAAGCGACCTGAGCAGCTCCAGGTAAGGTAGTGAATCTGGCCAGGAGGAGCAGTGCCATGAGAGAGATAGAGGATATGGCATTGGGAGTCTTGATAAAAGACTAGGATGGAAAGGTAACTGTCTAGGACTTGGCCTTCTGCATGGATACCTTATTATTTCCTCTAGGAGGTGCTGGATATCACAAGGCTGTTGTTGGCTGAACTGGAGAAAGAACCAGGTGGTGAGATCGAGGAGAAGACTGGAAAACTAGAGCAGCTGAAGTCTGTATTGGAGATGTGAGAAAGGGGATAGCAAAAGGGAGCCAATAACAGTGAGAATTGGGGTGCTGGAACAGAACATAAACTGTGACTTTATCCTGCAGGTATGGTCACTTCTCAGGTATAAACCGGAAGGTACAATTGACTTACTACCCTCATGGAGTAAAAGCTTCTAATGAGGGGCAAGGTAAGATGTAGTCCCCCTTACCACTACCTCTCAGATCTTGTGTTCTTTTTATTTTTTTTGTCCATCTTCTTTCCCCACAAGATCTCTTTTTCTTGAGCCTATAGATGACCTTTACCCCAAATTACGTCTCTGGTCTCCTCAGAAGACCTAAGGTTTAGATTTTCCCACTATTTTTCTTAGATCTAGACCGTTCACTGCCCTTTATTCCTTCAGATCCACAGAGGGAAACTCTGGCCCCATCTCTGTTGCTGGTACTGAAGTGGGGTGGAGAACTGACTCCTGCTGGCCGTGTTCAGGCTGAGGAGCTGGGGCGAGCTTTTCGCTGCATGTACCCTGGAGGACAGGGTGAGTGTTTTGGGGAGTGAACGCATAGCAGGGCCAGGATAAAATGATTAGAGAGTAAGTTGGGGAAAATGAAGGGACAGAGACAGTGGGGGAATGAATATTTTTTCTTCCACGAGTATTTATAGCAGTCCATTCCTGGTCCCCCACCTTTGTCCCCAGGTGACTATGCTGGCTTCCCTGGTTGTGGGCTGCTTCGTCTCCATAGCACTTTCCGCCACGATCTCAAGATCTATGCCTCTGATGAGGGTCGTGTTCAGATGACTGCTGCTGCCTTCGCCAAGGTGCATACTACAGTTCTGTAGTCCCAGTTTCCATTAGGTAGAGAAGCAGAGAGTTTGGAGAACCAGTTGGAGCATTTCAGGGTGCTTGTAGGCCAACTCAGAGAAGTTTCTGCATGTATCGGACCCATTCTGTACTACCAAGAATGAGCTGAGAATAATTAGTGAGGGTAGGCCCCATCTCTTCAACCAGCTCCCATTCGATCCCTGGGACCATCTAGGTCTAGGGATGCTAACCTGCAAGGGAAACAAATAGACCTTGTGCTTTCTCTTTAGGGCCTTCTGGCTCTAGAAGGGGAGCTGACACCCATTTTGGTGCAAATGGTGAAGAGTGCCAACATGAATGGGCTACTGGACAGCGATGGGGATTCTTTGAGCAGCTGCCAGCACCGGGTGAAGGCTCGGCTGCACCATATTCTACAGCAGGATGCGCCCTTTGGCCCTGAGGACTACGATCAGGTCAGGCTCAAAAATAGCCTGGATCCCCAATTCCTAGAATTCTAAATAGTAGGGATCAATAATAACAGTATTTACTGTATGCCAGGCACTGTTTTAGTTATTTTACACATATATTATTTAATCCTTACAGCAACCCTTTGAGATAAGTACAGGTCCACAATCTCTTATGCATAATTTTGAAAATTAAAAAGATTTTTTTCTTGACATTGAGATTCATTTGGCAGCTAAACCTGACACAAACTGTCATAAGACTTTTATAATCCTTAGTTTTCCCACTTAGTGTAAATAGTCGTGCATTTTGTGGCAGAAATATTAATGTGTTTGGTTATGCCATGGGCCCTGATGGAGGTATTATATACATATGGCATATGTACTGTATTAACTTCTAAAGTCCCACAGATTCTCAATTCCAAAGCACAGCTCTGATCCCAAGGATCCTGAACAAAAGAACGTTTCAGTTATCCATTGTTGCATAGTAAACTACCCCAAAACGTAGTAACCTAAAACAGCAACCATTTTATTATCTCTCACAGTTCTGGGCTCATCTGATCTTGCTTGGAGTCTCTCCTGAAATTGCAGTCAGATATTGACTGGAGCTGGAACCATCTGGAAGTTCAGCTGGGACTGTGGGATGGCTGGCTCTCTCCCTCTTCATGCTCTCCCTGTAATCTCAGTGCCTCTTTTCTCCACATGGTTCTTCATATGGTTTCCGTAGCATGATAGCCAGATGTATTAAATGGTAGCTTTAGGGATATTCAAAAGCAGAAGCTTAGAAGCTTTCTTAAAGTGTAGGCCCAGAAATAGCACAACATAACTTTGTTATTTTTTATTGGTTAAACAGTTACAGGGCCAGCCAGATTTAAGGGAAGGGAAGGAAAGGAAGACAAAGAATTGATGGTCATCTTTAAAGCACTACAAGGACTGCAGACCACAAGGACTTTCCTCCCATTTTACAGATGAGGAAACCTAGGCTCAGAAGAATCTAAGCAATTTTCCTCATGTCATCCAGCTAATACAAACCCAAGGGGTCTAACTCCAACACCCAGGCTGTTACATTGCTTTATAGTATTAATCCCACTATATGCCATTACCCAATATGGTCGTTCTTTTTCCTGCATATCTGGGCCACAAATGACCAGGCAGTGGTTTTCTACTCTTCCCACTCCTCATTTCTGATATGTTCTTTAAAAAAAAAGTTTAAAACTTTAAAATTGTGGTACCATTTTAACCATTTTTAAGTTTCCAGTTCAGTAGCATTACATGTATTTACATTGTTGTGTAACATTTCTGATTGGTTCTTAAATGAGTTAAGTAGCTAAGCACATTGCTATGAGCCCATAGGATTTTCTGTGTTCTCTGAGTAGGACTTGATAAGGAACAGGACCTTGCTCCTTTATTTCCCAATCCATTGCTCACTGTCAAACTCAAAAAAGCTAAGGCAGCTTTCCTTTCTGCCTTGCCTTCTTTTGCGAGCAAGAATGAAACTTGTGAGGACCTAAACAGAATTGTGCATTTTCAGCCACAGTCTTGATTCTGCCTCCCCATTTCTCATTGACTGTTACTGTCCTACAAGCCTGAGTCAGAACCCAGTTTTGAGGCAGCATTTCTACTCTAGGCTCAGGCTAGCATCTTGTTTAGAGGAAGAAGATAATGTTATCTGTGATCTCTACTCATGAAAACATTCTGTGGAGATTTTGAGGGATTTTGGTTCAATCTTTATTCTCCAGTATTTTCCATGTGTATTCTAGAGCCCTCAAGAAAAGAACTTAGGTCTGTTTTATTTTCTCTGGACTCTTAAAATCAATCCCTCTTAGACGACTATATGCTAGAGCAGTGCCCTTACCTGAAGGCCTAGAACTGCTAGTATGCCCAGTAACCTAAGAATGCTCACTGGAGTGAACCAACATACACAGCTGTATTGTGGGTAGTCTCTGTGTAATAAACTCACAGGAATCCGGGCAATTAGTGCTGAGCCTGTCTTGCTTTTCTTCTCTCTATTCTTCATAGCTGGCTCCCACCAGAAGTACTTCCCTGCTCAACTCCATGACTATCATCCAGAATCCTGTGAAGGTCTGTGATCAGGTATTTGCCCTGATCGAAAACCTCACCCACCAGATCCGGGAACGAATGCAGGACCCCAGGTCTGTAGGTGGGTATGAATACTACTATCTTCCCTTCAAGGTCTCAGGTATGGATGGGTTTCTCAGGCATTCTGGTGTCCTCTCCTAAATGTCAGAGACCAGGCCTCCTCCTCCCTCTGGCTGTACTTCAGAGTTGTCAGGGTCTTTTGTTGGAGGTAAAATCTTTGATTCTTATCTGATTCCTGCCTTTCTTCCAGACCTGCAGCTCTACCACAGTGAGACACTAGAGCTAATGCTACAGCGTTGGAGCAAGCTGGAGCGTGACTTTTGACAGAAGAGTGGGCGCTATGATATCAGTAAGATCCCTGACATCTATGACTGTGTCAAGTGTGATGTGCAGCACAATGGGAGTCTGGGACTTCAAGGCACAGCAGAGTTGCTCCGTCTCTCTAAGGCACTGGCTGATGTGGTCATTCCCCAGGTGTGTCTTGTATAAGGGACCTAGCCTGGGGATGAGGGTGTTGGGAAGGAAAGAGAGAAAAGGTGGAAAGGAAGGATGATTTGGGACTAGAGGAAAGCAACTCAGAGAAGGAATAAGTTGAGTTGCTACATTTCTCAGGGTCCACTCTGGCTCTTGGTAAGTACAGGAGGCTAATTCAGGAGACACCTGGAAGAGGGGGAATGTAGTGGATATGAAAGAAGCCCTAGACGTGAGGTGAAGACAGGCATGATCTTGGTCCTGGGAATATGAGGCATGAGAAAACAAGATTTATTGAGGTATTTATTCCTGGCCTGTGGCCCCTAGGAGTACGGGATCAGTCGGGAGGAGAAACTGGAAATTGCTGTGGGCTTCTGTCTTCCACTGTTGCGGAAGATACTACTTGACCTGCAGAGAACCCACGAGGATGAGTCTGTCAACAAGCTGCATCCCCTGTGAGGGAGGGCTGGGAGGGGTGTTGGATGGAGGGAGGGGCATGTCAGGGAGCCTTGGGGGAATCAAAGCTGGGACAGCCTGGGGAACCAAGAATAGACAAGATTTTGGGATGGAAAGGAGAGAAGTCTTTGAGGTGGGAGGAGGGAGTTTGCAGAAGGGTGGGAACAGGGTTAACTGACTGTGTGAGTGATTTAGCTGTTATCTCAGGTACTCCCGAGGCGTGCTCTCCCCAGGTCGCCACGTTCGAACGCGTCTCTATTTCACCAGTGAGAGCCATGTCCACTCTCTGCTCAGTGTCTTCCGTTATGGAGGACTTCTTGATGTAAGGATCCTCCTTCTTCTTTAGGCTGTGAACAGCTTTTTCCCAGCATTCTTTTACTCTTCTCAAATGAAAACTTTCTCCATTCTCATTGGCTCCCTGCTCATTCTCTGACTCCCATTTCCTTAAGCAATGGCTTACCTCTTTTTGCATTTGGTAGGAGACCCAGGATGCACAATGGCAGCGAGCTTTGGATTATCTTAGTGCCATCTCAGAGCTTAACTACATGACCCAGATTGTCATCATGCTTTATGAGGACAACACACAGGTGAGGAGCTAGCAGGTGGGAGATGAGAGGAAGGCCCCTTCTTTTGACTTCTATTTAAAAAAAAACAACTTGCTTATCCTTATAATTTGGAGAATCCAGCTAGGTGTGGCACTTACGCACAGCATGACACAGAGCATCCACTAGGTTCCTACTGGAATGGAAAATATGTTCTGGGATGTTGTTGAGCCAGAGAGGTAACCTAGAACACAGCTCTGGCATTAGAAGAGTGTGGAATTTGGGACAATGTTATGAGTCTTATTTCCTCAAACATGGTTATACATATACCTTCTGCATATGGTTCCACAATTATACTTTTTTTTTTTTTTTTTTTGTGAGACAAGGTCTCACTCTGACACCCAGGCTGGAGTGCGATGCTACAATCTGAGCTCACTGCAGCCTTGCAACCTCTGCCTCCTGGGCTCAAGTGATCCTCTCACGTCAGCCTCCCAAGTAGCTGGGATGACAGACATGTGCCACCACGCCCGGCTAATTTTTTGTATTTTTTTGTAGAGATAGGGTCTCAACATGTTGCCCAGGCTGGTCTCGAACTCCTAGACTCAAGTAATCTGCCTGCCCCAGCCTCCCAAATTGTTAGGATTACAGGTGTGAGCCACTGCTCCTGGCCCACAAGATATCTTTAAATGTTTTGCTATATGCACCACAGCCAAGCTGAGTTATTGTGGAAGGTGATGGGAAGGGTTGTAAAGCTGGAAGTTCAAAAGTCATGTGCAATGGCGAAATCACAAATGGTAGAGATGAGGGAATGAGGATCCTGTAAGAGACAATATATAGTTGAAAGGAAGCTATAACAGGTCAGCCCCGGAGTGGGACAAGACCCTGAATTCCTGGGAGGATGAATCCTCTTGAGTTCCTCTCTACTTCCACCACAATATCCAGCTTCTCCCAACTTCCCCCTCTTGTGGTTATGCTCCATAGGATCCCTTATCAGAGGAACAGTTCCATGTGGAGCTACACTTCAGCCCCAGAGTGAAAGGTGTTGAGGAAGAAGGCAGTGCCCCGGCTGGCTGTGGATTCCGTCCAGCCTCTTCTGAGGTGGGTCAGAGTGCTGGGATTTGGGACTGAAGGACTTAGGAACCAAGTGGTGGAAAGCAGTACAGGGAGAAGTAAAAGGGCTGGGTAGTCTGGGATTAGGATTTTGGAGGCCATTAACACCTCTCTTATCTGCCTTTTATTGTGTAGAATGAGATGAAAACCAACCAAGGCAGTATGAAGAACCTGTGTCCAGGAAAGGCATCAGATGAACCAGACCGGGCATTGCAGACTTTACCCCAGCCTGCTGAGGGCCCTGGCCTCCCGAGGAGATCACCCCTCATTCGTAACCGAAAAGCTGGTTCCATGGAGGTAATGAGAGGGCCTTGGGAAGAAATGAAGGGGTGGCAGTGCTCATAGGACTATATCCACAGATCCACTAGATCCCCTTGGGGGGTCTCTTGGGACTTGAAGCAGAGTCCTCCTGCTCTGATTGATATGTTTTACTTAATCTCTCTTTCACAGCTGGTCTCCCAATAGAGCTTCTTTAACCTGGTTGCTACTTCTCAGATTAAAGAGTTGCCATTGAGGGATGCCTGAGAGATAAGGGTTTAAAGAGATAAGATTAAGGAGGAGGCCTCTGGATGAATTTGAAAAGGTAGTTCTTTGAAAGGAAATCTAGTGGAAACAGCTTGAACTCTGGGCCAAAATCCCAGTCTAATACTTGGAAGCTGTGTGACTTTGGCTGGGTAACTTCTCTACATTTCCCTGGCCTTAACTTCTCTAAGCCTCAATTTTTTTTCACCTCTAAAATGTGAGTAGTATCCACTTTATAGATGCTCAACAAGCAGTAATATAATAACAATACAATTGATATTAAAGGTCCAGCCCTCTCCAGCTTTTGGTCACCTTGGGTAAAAATTATAGCTCAGATAGGAGCAAATACCTGTCACTTTATCTGTACTGTCATTCCAGAAAGTGGGTCAGTCAAGAGCTGTCTGTCTTCCTCTTGTTCTGATGAGGATCTTTATCAGCATGGGCCTATATTCTGCTATTCTTGGAGTTTGTTTCTAGTTCTGGTTCTAGCTCTCCAGCCTTAAGGCAGTAAGTGTTATTAATCTCATATTGTGTCCAGCTAACCATCTGAGGTTTTTGTTTTGGTCTTTTTCCTGGAAAAACTGTTTCTGTCTTTGGCCCAATTATATCCTGTTTTTGTTTTTGTTTTCCCGATCTAGCTCCTTCTGTATCACTTACATTCATTTTGACACCACAATTTATCCCTGTCTCAGAGACTTTGACTGTCTGATTTAGATTCTGCTCTGTCCTAATGACCGTGTTCACCCTGGCTCGGTGCCAGGTCTCTATCTTAGAGGAATTGGTTTTTCCATTTTAGGGATATATCAGAAGAATCTATAACGAGCTGACCTAGGTTCAGCAAAAGGTTTGCAATTCAGATTTTGGAGAAAGCTGAGAAGACAAACTGCAGTCTCTTCTTTTGATTCATCCTTTACTTCCTGATTATTTTAAGGTGAAATTGCCATTGGTAATATGCAGAGTTTCTTTAGGTAGGATATACATTATTTTCTCTTTGAGGTGTAGGTGTCGGTTGGTATCCGTAGTACTCTATTACCCTTTATACTCACATGCAATAGATCACATGGATAGAATGATACATAATCTTCCATCAATAAACTGCTCCTCCAAATGTCTTTCCTATTCACATGGTCTGCTAGTCTCTCTTGGTGCTGTTGTGCCTGAACCGCGTCCGCCACTCCCCCACCATTTTTTTCTGGTTTATGCAGTCATAACACCTGTAATCCCAACAGTTTGGGAGGCCTAAGTGGGAGAATCCTTTGAGGCCAGGAGTTCAAAACCAGCCTGGGCAACATGGCAAGATCCTGTCTCTACAAAAAATTTTAAAAAATTAAAAAACTAAAAAAAACAAGGCACAGGCAAAGGAAAGCTCTCTGTATATCCTCTCTCAGACTTGATAAGATTGACTTCTTTCAGGCCTATAGGAAGCTTCCTATTGTAATCACAGTCCTTCTTTTCAATTACTAGTGCTGCTTAGACCCTGGCTTATCCAGGGTGATGGTTGTCCAGGATATTTTCCTCAGCTTTGCAAGAAAATCATCTCTCTGCTCCTTGGTCACAAAGCCTTATGATACTAATGTTAATGTTTATCTTCCTTGCTCTATAAATATAGGCATACAACTTATCCTTCCCTCCATCCCTTCTTCTCCTCTTGTCATCTCATACTTTTTAACTATTTTAGATTATAAAACTTATGACCTTTATAGCAGCTATGCCCTAGCTGGTCATCCTCTCTAGCCCTGTAACTAGCTCTGCCCTGTGGGCACTGGGGCTTTTGGGAACCTGGGGTTTAAAGGAGCCGTGACCAGCTTTCCACCCGGTCTGATTGCAGGTCATGAACATGCAGTGCACGGGGAACCTGGACCTCATCCCCTTGCGGGGACGGCGCTGCAGGAGGTCAGGAGACCTCCCCCAGCCTTCCCTAGCCATTGGCCTACAGCCCTGGACTGTGTCCACCACTCACCTGGCATCCTGCACACAGGTGTCCCTCCCTACCTCACCTTCCTGTCTTGCCTTCTGTCTTTGCCTTTTGGGATCTAGGGGCTCAGACACTATCTGGGTGGGATGTGTGTGTATTGGGGGTTGTGTGATTGGGCGCTTGTGGGCATCGTAAAAATTCTGTTTCATGTTTCTAGGGGTGAGATAGTTGGTTCAAACAAGAAATGTAGTATGGTTGCAGTAGCCACAGCTGTCCCATGGAAAAAAGAGAGGTTGGCCAGACTTTCTTATTTGTGGCTGAGCCATTGTGATTGGCTTTCTGGGTCTGGTTGGGTGATAGATACAATTAGGAAACTCTGCTCTGCTGAGAACTAGGAATGGGTTGAATAATGATTTCTCAAACTCAGATTGGTAATGGGAGGGCTGTGGGGAAAGGCATCTTGAAAATAGAAGTACCTTCTAGTATAGAAAGATGCCCCGGACAGTTCCCTCCATAAAGTACATTCTCTGTTCCCTTTTCATCCCTCTTCCCCTATAAATCCTTTGGTACTTCCAAACTTTCTAACATTGCTTGGCTTTGTAGGGACAGGAATCCAGGACCTGGGTTTTATACTTTGGGGTTGAGGTGGCAAAATGATTAATATAGAGTCCTTTTTCTGCAGGTACTTTCTGAGACTTCATCCTCGAGGCCTGGCGGCTACCGGCTCTTTTCATCTTCACGGCCACCCACAGAAATGAAATAGAGTGGCCTAGGTATGGTTTTGCCAGCATTTCTCACCTATTGTTGGAAAAGTTGTCTGTCTGTTCTTCAGAGTGTTATTGTGGGAAACCTTTGTCATAGGATTTGGGGCCGTCCAATCAGTGGAATATCATCAGGTGGAGGTAGGGAGGATGAAGTGGGAGAAGCCATAGTTAGATGTGAACTTGGATCTCAGATGATTATTCCATCCCCGGAAGGTGTTTTTCTCTTGGTTTTCTATACCAACCACATTTCCCTGGCCAAAGGGCGTTCTTCTGGCTTTCCCTCTCATTCCTTGTCTGTCCCTCCAGTCTAGCCCAGACCTTAAGGGGCCATGGAGACTCTGAACCTTCAGAGTTATCAGAGACAGAGCTATAAATAGAGGTACTTGCAACCCTCATAAATGTCGTATTCCTCATTTGAAGAAATGTGCCATGTCTTCCCCTGAAACCTGTGTTTTTCACATCCCCGCTCTTGCCCTTCCTACCACCTTGCCCTTTCCTCCATCATCTCCTAATCCTGTAACTATTTCCCCTTCCTTCTGGAAAATTGACAAGTCTGAGACTGGTGTAGTGGCAGAGGCATCTCTCAGGACTTTGAGGAAATGTCTCTTGATTTTTGGATCCCTGGAAAGGGGTAGAGAACATCATTCAGCTTTTTCTAAGAGCACAGACGGCAGGAAGGACCAAGCCTCAGAGGGTATTGTATTCTTTGGGTGGGGGGCGGTCCTTGGGAGGAACTATCTCTGAGCACAGTGCCTTGTGAGCCAGTAATTAGAACTGGAGGTCAGACATGGTTGTGTGGGGTCTGGTCTTGGTCCCCTGGCTGTTTCTGTCTTGTCCTATTATTCTCTCTATTTAGCGCCTCTAATTGTTCTGTTGCCTTTGTCCTTGGCACCCATTTTCTTGGCCCCAAAATGGTCAGCTTTTGGACTAGCAAGGGGGAGAAAGGTTTTGGTAACTTTGCAGGCTGATTTGATGAGAATAAGTTGCCTTCTAGATTCCTGAAATGAGGAAGATGGTATGGGGCATGAGAAATAAATGACAAGTGTGTAGATCTGGCCAGGCGCATTAATCCCAGCATTTTGGGAGGCCGAGGAAGGCAGATCACTTGAGGTCAGGAGTTCTGAGGCTAGCCTGGCCAACACAGTGAAACCCCATCTCTACTAAAAATACAAAAATTAGCTGAGCATGGTGACGCATGCCTGTAATCCCAGCTACTTGGGAGGTTGAGACACGAGAATTGCTGGAACCCAGAAGACGGAGGTTGCAGTGAGCTGAGACTGTGCCACTGTACTCCAACCTGGGTGACAGAGTGACACTCTGTCTCAAAAAAAAAACCAAAAAACCCGAAACAACAATAGTGTAGATCTAAGAAATGAACCTCTCTTCCCAGAAGTCCCAGTAAAGAATAGGTTTCAGACAGACTAGAAAAGAGGATAGGTGTGTCTGTCCCAGTTAAGTGGGCCATGGGAATGCTTTCAAGAGCAAGGCAGAAGTATGGACATGGAACTGGTTGGCAGATGGTGGTGGTAAGGTAGAGATCATCCTCTGAGATGATCTGAGGACTGGGCAGAACAGAGTTGGCATGACTGCACCAGAAAAGTATTCAGTGGAGGAAGTGTATGTAGGACAAAGCTTGGGGTGGTCTGGGATAGAGCCAGCTAGTTTTAGCTTCTCTGAAGAAAAGCAGTCATATTTAGCAACTGTTATTACTCTCTGGAATCTCATTCCAGAGCCTGTTTGAACATGAAAGGTGGAGGAAGTTACTGTATAGGGGAGAGGTCCTGAATTCCAGGGTGGGAATCATCAGGCATCTGAACTTCCTGATTGCTCTGGTGACCCCGAAATCCTGGGATCCCTGAAACCATGGTCCCTTCTTGGTGGCCTCAAGGGAATTGAACTCCTTTCCACTCCATCCATTTCCCCTATGAATGTTAAGTCCCAAGCCAAACCCAGGGTCTTGGCTAAGATGGATTTGGAAGTAGAGAGGCAAATCCTGAGAACTTGGGTATCAGTCTTGTTTCTTCTTGACCACTCTGTCCTTATAGGCTATAGTAGGAGAAGGGACCGTGGAGTCCTAACCCTCCTCTAGATCAGCTGTTGGGGACAGTGACTGGTCTGATTTATTTCATACTTCAGAGATTATTCAGATTTTATTTAATCCTCTCATTGGCAATGGAATTCTCTTTGCTTTCTTTGAATTTATATGTGTGGGCAACTGGCTTTGAGCATAGGCTTACATGATAATACACTTTTGCAAGCAGAACAAACATGTCTTTTTGTTGTTATTTCCTGTATTCCTTCTTAGTAGGGTGCTCCTCACATAATAGGCATGCTCTACATATAATCAACTGATTCTTCACATGCCCTTCAATTTGTGTCCATCTTGACTTTAGAAACTGCTGGTTCCTAAAAAAAGTAGTTATTTATTTTCTAACATTACAGTTGGTCCTCAGAGTCAGGAGACCTAGATTCTAGTCCAGCTTAGCTTCTAAAAAACTATGTGACCTTGAGCAAAGGAGGTCCCTTTTGGATCTCAGTTTCTTCATCTCTAAAATAAGAAAGTTGGACTGGATGATCTATGAGTCCCTTCTAGCTTAAAAAATTCAATGAGGCAGGGGGCTGTGGCTCACACCTATAATCCCAGCACTATGGTAGGCCAAGGTGGGAGGATCACTTGAGCTCAGGAGTTAGAGACCAACCTGGGCAACATAGTGAGACCTCATTTCTACTAAAAATAAAAAAATTGTCGAGGCATGATGGTGTGTGCTTTTGCAATCCCAGCTACTTGGGAAGCTAAGATGGGAGGATCACTTGAGCTTGGGAGACCAAGGCTGCAGTGAGCTATGATTGTGCCACTGCACTGCAGCCTGGGCAACAGAGTGAGACCCTATCTTAAAAAAAAAAAAATTGTGAGCCTCATACTTTCATTCTTGGGAAAGGTCAAAAGGCCTGAAGGGAGGGGATGTTGGATGGAAAACTTAGGAAGGATTGGAAGGGTGCCAGCTGAATGTTCAGAATACAGTCTCTAGCTTCAGTCAAAGCCTTTTCCTTTCAAATATACAAGGACTAGATTTCTGGGTTTCTCAAGCTATATATCCAGGATAAGGGGTGCTGAATTAAATCTGGGGGGAATCTAGAGGGACCTACCTGTTATTTTAGCATTTCTGAGAGCCACCTGAAGAGCACAGTCTATCCCTTTCAGTAGCTTTGAATCCCCTAATATGACTAACCCTGCATTTGTAGTGGCCTCTTGTCTCTGCCATGTAGCTCTTCAGAAGAATCCCCTTTTGCTTGCCCACTGTGGCTATGGAGAAGTGTAAAGCCATTTGTGGTTATGTGGAATGGCCACATGGTGGTGGCTCTGAATGGCTGTGTGTGTGTCTTGATGTTATCATGTGAAGTTGTGTATAGTTCTGTGTGAGAGTTGTGGCTTTACGTGGCTACTAACGCACTCCCAGCCTTGCAGGCTCACAGTGCACAGGGCTGTTCAGCACCACAGTGCTGGGTGGCTCCTCCAGTGCCCCGAATCTTCAGGACTATGCCCGCAGCCATGGCAAAAAGCTACCACCTGCCAGTCTGAAGCACCGAGATGGTATGTGGGTGGGTTTTGGGGGATAACTCCTTTTTTCACTTGTCTCTCAGCAAGGACATAGCTCAAGAACTATTCATGCTTAAGATGACACTGGCCTGCTGGGCGCAATGGCTCACGCCTGTAATCCCAGCACTTTGGGAGGCCAAGGCAGGCAGATCACTAGGTCAGGAGTTTAAGAACAGCCTGGCCAACGTGGTGAAACCCCGTCTCTACTAAAAATACAAAAATTAGCTGGGCGTCCTGGCGTGCACCTGTATTCCCAGCTACTTGGGAGGCTGAGGCAGCAGAATCGCTTGAACCCAGGAGGTGGAGACTGCAGTGAGCTGAGATTGCGCCACTGCACTGTCCAGCCTGGGTGACAGAGTGAGACTCGGTCTCAAAAAAAAAAAAAAAAGGATGGCACTGGCCTTATAACAAGTTTTCTTCATCAGTAATAGATGGGAGAATGAACTAGGCCCCCTTTCACCCCTCCATTTCCATTCCCTCTTGCCATAAAAATGCTATGTATTTATGCTTATCCCTTCATAATCTCCCATGTACAGTCCTGCTGCATCAGTTTGTACTCTTTCCTGGATTCTGGCCTGTAGGGGTAAGGACCAAGGAGGATGATGCATGGTTAGGAAGAATGTAGTGGAACCTCAATTAAAATCCAGCAAATTGGGTTTAGGGCAGAGAATGTTACTCAGCTAAGGCAGAAAAGATAATATGGAAAGAGACTGGGGGAAGGGATGAATATTTCTGTGTAGATTTTATTTCCAAATGACCAGAAAGAGGACATAGTGGTAAAATTAGGGTTGTTTGTAAGGGTGCATTGTGGTAGAGATGACACACATATTCCTAAGAGATTTATCAAAGGAAAAGAGATTGATGTGTGTTAGTTAGAAATCCAAGGGATGGGGAGGAGAGCAGGTCAGATAACTAACTTTAAAGAACAGAATATCCGGCCAGCCGCGGTGGCTGACGCCTGTAATCCAGCACTTTGGTAGGCCGAGGTGGATGGATCACAAGGTCAGGAGATCGACACCATTCTGGCTAACACGGTGAAACCCCATCTCTACTAAACTACAAAAAATTAGCCAGGCATGGTGGCGGGCACCTGTAGTCCCAGCTCCTCGGGAGGCTTAGGCAGGAGTATGGTGTGAACCCGGGAGGTGGAGCTTGCAGTGAGCCCAGATCGCGCCACTGCACTCCGGCCTGGGCGACAGAGCGAGACTCTGTCTCAAAAAAAAATAAAAAATAATAAAAAAAATAAAAAAAGAACAGACTGTCTTGTAGGCAAACTCCAGAGCAGAGGGTGGGGACAAGGGTGGGTATAATCCCCATGATGTCTTTTCTCCCCAGAGCTCTTGTTTGTCCCGGCCATAAAACCATTTTCTGTGTCATTTGCAAAGCATCCGACTAACGATACATTTGCTTCTGACTGAATGTCATTCCTCCTCACCATGTCACCTCTAGACACTTAACTCTGAGTTTCGACACTGACTTTGCCTCTCCTTCCACTGTGTTGACACCCTGCTGTCTCTGAATGAGCCACTCACTAAGTGTCCCTCCTGGGATGGTTTCCTTGTGACAGCCTTAGTCTTGGCTGCAGCCTGGCTGCCCCATCCCTGTGGCAACTCCATAATCTTACTTCCATAATCACCATCATCACCATTATGTCACTTTTGTCAGCATCACCACCAAAACACTGATTAAACCTCTCCCTTTCCTATCACATGACTGCCAGGCTGTGTACAGATATGATGGTTCCCCTTCTTAGGATGGGAATAGTGTTTCCTAGATTGATTCCATTTCTTCTCTTCCCCCATACCCCCAATTCCTCAGCTGATATAACTTTGATCTTTCTGTGTTTTCTCCAACTCTTTTGTTGGGGTGGATGTGGATGACTAGTTTGTTCCTCTTTCGGAGTAATGCTGCAGTTCCCAGCTCCTAAGCCTACTTATATGGGTGTTAGTCTTGAGTATATAGTTTCCCATCTCCATATTTCTTTCTCCTGTCATTATGTGTATTTTGTGTGGCTCCTGTGCTCCTGACATTTGCTTTATGTTATTACTAACCTATTGCCTGGGCCTAGAAAACAAGAGCCCAGGTTGCTTTGGGATAAAAATAAAAAGAAAGGAGTAGGAGGTAGTAGGTAAAAGAAAAAGGACTGTACCTTGAGTTTTTAAGTGTAGTTTCCATGTGGCACCAGCCTACCTATGGTAAAGCTATTGCAGAGAAGTTTGAAGAGTGGAGATGTCTGCTGGGGATTCTGGGGGAGCTTAGGAAGGAATAATATTTTAAGAACATTGAAGAACTGGGTCTGCCCACACTAAGGTGGGAGAGCTTGGAGATCTCTGTAAACCATAAATTGAAGGGTATAGTCTCTTTGTAGGGTATAGCAGGAGAACCCAGGCTCACTCTCTTTCAAAGTTTTATCCTTGGTATCCTTATTTTTCTCTGTGTATTATATTTTGTCTTCAAGGTAATCTAGGTTTTTTAGGTATGGTTTTCTTCTATTCAAGAGCTAAGACTCTCTGAGGGAAGTAAAACTAGGCTGGCTTCCTGACTAGAAAACCTCTATGTGCTATTCTCCTATTGCCTAGCAAGTGACAGCTGCTAGATTTTAGCCCAGTCAGGTTGTACATCTTCACAAGGCACT
Source organism: Pan paniscus (assembly GCF_029289425.2). NCBI lineage: Eukaryota > Metazoa > Chordata > Mammalia > Primates > Hominidae > Pan > Pan paniscus. The sequence continues at coordinate 32,915,454 of NC_073265.2, read as the reverse complement.
GCTGAAATCTCTCCCTAGGTTGACCAGCCTATGCTGACTCAGTTTATCCCTGCCCCCAGGCTCCCAATTGTGCCTGTGGCAGGAGTTCCCATTCAGAGCCTCATGGGTGTGCCCGCTCATTTAGCTTCAATCTCTTCTGGCCTTCATGTGCCACAGCCATCTCCAGAATAGAACCTGATGCATTGATAGCATAGCCTGGGACTTGGACTTAGGGTCCACAATATAGTACAAGGAACGTGGACTCCTGAAATCAGAGCTAAATCATATATCTCCTAGTTCTTAAGTGCCATGAGAAAAGACCCAAGTCCATGAAACAGACCCTCAGACGTATGTACCTCCAGTTCCCCGAAGTACTGTTCAGCAGCCTCACCCGTTGAAGAAGATTTAATTCTGCCAAAAAGAGGTGAGGAAAAAAGAGCTGGAAAATGCAGGTGTTGTGCAGGAAAGCAAATTTAAGATCTCCAATGCCCTGCACACTTCCTCAGGGGTCTTGTGGCCTCCTTTGTTTTTCTTGTGCTGGAGCTTGGAGGCTAACATGCTTAAGAAGCCAGAATCTGGGTTCTACCTGTTGACAATAGGAGAAATTTGGAGCTGTATGTCACTTGCTGAGGAAGATTATCTAGATTCAATTTGACCCTCAAGAAATATGAAGGCTCTTCTCCATGGCCAAGATCTTGCTTGACTGACCAGCAATTACAAAGTGGATGTTTTGTCTGTAGTTGCAGGTAAGTCACAGCAGCTCCGTCATTACCATCTCCTTGCCATGATGTCTGGCTTTGAAACAGCAGCTGGAAATACTGGACCTGGCTTTGGAAAAGAGGCAAGGCAGTGTGTCTTCACACTTTGATGGGAGAGCAGCCCTCAGCCTATCCCTGCCTCTGTTCCTAATAAGCTGCTCTTACATCCTGTAACTATATCCAGCACACAAGTATAGCCTGTTACTAAGCTGCACACTGAATTCACCAAAGTAAATTAATAAAGTGGGAAAGACTGTGGCTCACGCTCATCCAGAATGTCAGGGTGTGACCACTGGATTTGTCAAGCCCGTTATCTTCTAGGGACCCATATAACTATGTGACCATTGGTACATAGTTAGTGCTCACAAGACTAGCCTAGGTAGAGCTGAAATCTGTCCTGACATCCAAGCTAAGGTCTCTGAAGACCACAGTCTCATGGGATCACCTTGTGGAGCCAGTTCTGGTCTGGGATTTTTGAGCAGTCATCCTGAGCTGCCTTGTTTCTACCTTCTCTATACCAACATCCTGTATTCAAGTTCTTGTCCATCCTCACATCTTGTCTTAAGATCCCATATCTTTTCTCTAAGATCTTTTCACTATTGTTCCTCTTACACCCCTCTCCACATGCCTTTGACTGCCTTCAACCTTTTGTAGCTGAATTACATCATCCACAAAGTTTGCCAAGTAGCTAAAATGAGGGGTTCAGAATCAAAGCTTTTCCACTCACCAGCTGAAAAAAGTGCAGTTAGACTCACCAGCAGTGGGAAGAAAATATAAAATTATCCAACTTTCAGCTTGTGTAATGGATACAGTATCTCTAAGTCCGGAGTTTTAGTGTACTTTTTTTTTTAACTGATTGTTTAAACAACAGTAAGGTAAAGGATGGTTAGTCAATATTGGTATTTTCACATACTGATTCCATTTTCCACACATACCGTTTTAAAGGAGTTCTATACCTGGTTTCCTGCCAGTCTCCTGTGCCAACTGCCTAATACCATCCCTGTCTTCCGCTATCTTAGAGTGTGGTCCAGAAGGCCTGCCCTAAAAAAGAGCCTTTTTAGCTTGACTGTCTTGATACACAATACCATCACTTTTTCATTTTTATCCCTACTTCATAAATCCATTCACCTGAGAATGCAGGCCCTAAGTAGGGTTCATCCAATGATGAGGGATCCTGAAGCTGTAGTCAAGACTCCCAGCCACAAAACTGCCAGCTCACCCCTGTTCACAATGATGTGACTGATGTCTACAAGCACTGACGGAATTATGCTCAAGGAGCAAGGGGAAGGCATTACTGTATGATGAGATCTCAGTTATCCCTTCTTTCAGACTCATTGTATGATGACACCACTGTTCTTCCCTGCAAGAGATGCCCAGTGGCTCTGACCATCTCCGCTTCTCTCTTAGCTCACCTTGGATCTGAGTGCCCCCACCTCCCAATAATGCTTGTGCTAGTCAGTGCCCCCCTCATTGTCTCTCCCTCTTCTCTTTCTCTTTGTGCTTCCTGCCGTGGTCCCCTCACCCCCTCCAGAGCTGCTGGATGATCAGCACCCTGTGGTCTGGTTGCTGCGCAGGTTTTCCTCTGACTGTACAGGGGGCCGGCCAGTCTTCTTGGATGCCACGCTGGCGCATCACCTGCACCAGTGCTCCTACCACCTGCGCCTCTTCCGGAACTGGCTGCGCTCAGGCCAGGATGACCCCGAGTGCCTCTACGGTACCCCCTGCCACCAAGCTGGCTGCTGCCATTACCCTGGCTGGGTCTGACTGCTTTGCTTATTGCACTTCTGGCAGGAGAGCCCACCTATTTCTTTCTCCTATTTGCCCTAAGGTTATGTAACTTGCATTTAGTCGCTTGGATGGGATTGGGGCCAGACTGCCTAGTAGCTGTAGCATTGGCTGCTCATCCCTTTCCTATTCTCCTTTCTCACCGCCCCCTAATGTTACTCATTCCCCAGTTCTGTTCAATACAGGAGTAATCTCTTGCCTTGGAATCTGTTCTTATCACTCTAACCCTCTACTACCACCATCTTCAAATCCAAATGTTTTTCTAGCCACTCTGAGGAGCTAGAGACAGTAACTTTCCTGCCCTCCTGCCACTAGATCACGGGAGAAATTGAGGCACAGAAGCCTCAATTGTATCCTTTGGGCAAAGTCCAGAGGTTCAAAGATGGTCAGGCTATAATGCTTTTGAGTTATGGGCTTTAGTCACTGGTGAACAGGAAGCTGTCTTGCATAGACTTTGTTGTCCCGTATATCCTTAGTCCCTTTAAGGAGATGTTGAGGAGGCATAGGAAAGATTGGGGACTGAGATAGTGGTTTGGATGTGTTTTTCTTCATCCTCCAATGGGGACATTTTTTCCATCACCAGTCCCTAGTATTAGGGTTACATATTTATGTTTATCCTTGACCCTACCCAGACTGATAGACCTACATTTGAATTCTTGGGTTTAGAGCAGAGAATCAGTACTTTTTCTTTTTTCTAGGGCATTTGCCTCATTTTTCTGATGAAGTAGAAAGATCCTAGCAAGTCTGGGGTTTTCCAGTAGATCAGAAGTGTGATGCTTTGATGTGATGGAAATTACCAAGAAAGAACTTCCATCCCCTTCCTGATTATGCATGTGGTTTTCCTGGGCTGAGCTTCATGTGTATTGCATGCCCTCCAGTTTGCATCCGAGTATTCTAGCCTTTCTACTGACATCCTAAATTTGCATGAACCCCTTCTCAGATTCCATGTCCTTCTTAATCTGGTTCTCTTATTCATGATACCCAAAATCTGCTGTTTCTTCCCAGCTCCCTGACCTCCCTATCTCATGTTAGATCTGCAGTTTCACCCCTTACCTCTGGATCCTTGTTTTATTCCCCTAGAAAATGTGAGAGCAATGTTGGTGCTTACTCTACTGGGATTCTGTTTATTTTTCCATGGGACATTGCAAGCTCTCCATAGGTAGCATGAGAGGTGATTTGATTCACCTTGAGGCCTTAGCAGGTAGATGTTTTAGGAAATCTGAAGGTGAGAAAAACAGACTCCCTAGGCGCTCTAAAGAGTTCCCTCTCCTAAGAGTCTTGGATACCCAACACTCCGAAAGCCACGGACTCTCCTGATGGCTCTCAGGGACTCTCCATGCTTCCTTGGCCAGTTGGGGTATATCTGGCAGGAATAACATTGACTTTGCCCATCTCTTTTCATGCATCACAGGGCCAGACCCCATTTTACTGTGTTTTTTTTTTTTTTTTTGAGATGGAGTCTTACTCTGTCGCCCAGGCTGGAGTGCAGTGGTCCGATCTTGGCTCACTGCTCTCGGCTCACTGCAACCTCCGCCTCCTGGGTTCACGCCATTCTCCTGCCTCAGCCTCCCGAGTAGCTGGGACTACAAGCGCCCGCCACCATGCCCGACTAATTTTTTATATTTTTAGTAGAGACAGGGTTTCACCATGTTAGCCAGGATGGTCTCGATCTCCTGACCTCGTGATCCACCCGACTCAGCCTCCCAAAGTGTTGGGATTACAGGCGTGAGCCACGGAGCCCAGCCCATTTTACTCTTACTAAGGATTCTTTAACTGTTTCTTGTAAGATAGTACTCCTGAACTGTACAAAGGAATATAGCAGTCAGAAAACATTTCCAGCTGAAATGTTAATAAATAAAAATACCGAGGCCGGGCTAGGTGGCTCACGCCTGTAATCCCAGCACTTTGGGAGGCTGAGGAGCGTGGATCACCTGAGGTCAGTGGTTTGCCACCAGCCTAACATGGTGAAACCCCGTCTCTTCTAAAATGCAAAAATTAGCCGGGCTTGGTGGTGTGTGCCTGTAATCCCAGCTACTCAGGAGGCTGAGGCAGGAGAATCGCTTGAATCTGGGAGGCGGAGGTTGCAGTGAGTCCAGATCATGCCACTGCACTCCAGCCTGGGTAACAGAGCGAGACTCTGTCTTAAATAAAATTAAAAAAAATAGGCCGGGTGTGGTGGCTCACGCCTGTAATCCTAGCACTTTGGGAGGACGAGGTGGGTAGATTACCTGAGGTCAGGAGTTCAAGACAAGCCTCGCCCAAATGGTGAAACCCATCTCTACTAAAAATACAGAAAAATTAGCCGGGCATTGTGGCGGGCCTGTAATCTCAGCTACTTGGGAGGCTGAGGCAGGAGAATCACTTGAACCCAAGAGGCAGAGGTTGTAGTGGGTCAAGATCGTGCCATTGCACTCTAGCCTGGGCAACAAAGCGAGACTCCATCTCAAAAAAAAAAAAAAAACTGTAGTGGAATGTGAAGATATAAAAGACATCAACAGGAGACTTCTTTAACTCCAAATTGCTCATTCAGAAAACTCATCTTCTTTGCTGACATTGTGGAGGGTGACTTTTTCTTTTAAACAAATTCAAAGCAGACACCACAGCAGAGATCCACCCAATTCTTGAGACACTCAGTGCCTGATGGGATATGTAGTTTTTAGGGTAGCAAGTGTAACAACTTAAAGTAGGAAAGACCCCCTTCAATTCAAACAAAAAATTCTATTTTTTTTTTTTTGAGACGGAATTTCGCTCTTATTGCCCAGGCTGGGGTGCAATGGTATGATCTTGGCTCACTGCAGCCTCTGCTTCGTGGGTTCAAGCTATTCTCCTGCCTCAGCCTCCTGAGTAGCTGAGATTACAGGCATGTGCCACTATGCCCAGCTAATTTTGTATTTTTAGTAGATTCGGGGTTTCTCCTTCATGGTCAGGCTGATCTCGAACTCCCAGCCTCAGGTGATCCGCCCACCTCGGCCTCCCAAAGTGCTGGGATTACAGGCGGGAGCCACCGTGCCTGGCCCCAGAATTCCTTTTTTAAACCAATATTCTAGTGGCGCACTATTCTCCAACAATTCCTACATTAAATTGTTGCATGACCCCTGTAGTAAAAAGCATCACTCAGATCTGACAAACTCAGACACCCCCAGTTTTTACAAATTTAGTGACACCCCCTCAAAGCTAACAGCATTATCATATAATTGGGAAGAGTTGTTCCTAAGAGAGAAGATGAGTTCCAGAGATGTATAAGAACTATCTATATATGTAATCTGTACTGCCAGTTAGCCCCAGAAATGCCCTGGACACAAAATCTGTCCAAGCTGAAAACAAAATTTGCCATCTCTAGCACATCATTCTGATTCAGGTGGTCTTTACTACAGGACTTTTTTCCTGTAACCCTTAGCAAGTTGTTTGAGGCTAAGAAGCGAAGACCTGAGTCTGAAGCAAATAAAAGTTATATACAACTTTTACTGACATTTTTGAACATGGATAGTATTAAACCAAGGGTCACTGTGCCAGGAGGGGAAAAATTAAGTACTGTAATTATATATATTGAGCTATCCCAAGGATAAAGGAATCACTGTTTACTATGATAATGATCTGGAGGTTTAAAAAACAAAAAACAAAAACACAAAACAAAGAAAACCACTCAAATTGACTGGGCCAGAAATCTTATTTGCTCTTCCTTCTCCCCAACAGATTATTTCGAGTTAGTTCTATCTAAGGAATTTACACCCTTGTTCATTTAAGTCACCCTGAAGTGGAGTGTTTACTCAATATTGGTTACTTTCTCACTGGAGTATTGACATTTTATTTTATTTATTTATTTATTTATTTATTTATTTATTTATTTTTTTGCAATCTATCACATTATCTTTAATTAACTAACAGTACCTCAGAGTAAATCCAAAAGCTGTTCTTTTTTTTTTTTTTTATACTTTAAGTTTTAGGGTACATGTGCACAATGTGCAGGTTAGTTACATATGTATACATGTGCCATGCTGGTGCGCTGCACCCACTAACTCATCATCTAGCATTAGGTATATCTCCCAATGCTATCCCTCCCCGCTCCCCCCACCCCACAACAGTCCCGAGTGTGATGTTCCCCTTCCTGTGTCCATGTGTTCTCATTGTTCAATTCCCACCTATGAGTGAGAATATGCGGTGTTTGGTTTTTTGTTCTTGCTATAGTTTACTGAGAATGACGATTTCCAATTTCATCCATGTCCCTACAAAGGACATGAACTCATAATTTTTTATGGCTGCATAGTATTCCATGGTGTATATGTGCCACATTTTCTTAATCCAGTCTATCATTGTTGGACATTTGGGTTGGTTCCAAGTCTTTGCTATTGTGAATAGTCCCGCAATAAACATACGTGTGCATGTGTCTTTATAGCAGCATGATTTATAGTCCTCCGGGTATATACCCAGTAATGAGATGGCTGGGTCAAATGGTATTTCTAGTTCTAGATCCCTGAGGAATCACCACACCGACTTCAACAATGGTTAAACTAGTTTACAGTCCCACCAACAGTGTAAAAGTGTTCCTATTTCTCCACATCCTCTCCAGCACCTGTTGTTTCCTGACTTTTTTTATGATTGCCATTCTAACTGGTGTGAGATGGTATCTCATTGTGGTTTTGATTTGCATTTCTCTGATGGCCAGTGATGGTGAGCATTTTTTCATGTGTTTTTTGGCTGCATAAATGTCTTCTTTTGAGAAGTGTCTGTTCATGTCCTTTGCCCACTTTTTGATGGGGTTGTTTGTTTTTTTCTTGTAAATTTGTTTGAGTTCTTTGTAGATTCTGGATATTAGCCCTTTGTCAGATGAGTAGGTTGCAAAAATTTTCTCCCATTTTGTAGGTTGCCTGTTCACTCTGATGGTAGTTTCTTTTGCTGTGCAGAAGCTCTTTAGTTTAATTAGATCCCATTTGTCAATTTTGGCTTTTGTTGCCATTGCTTTTGGTGTTTTAGACATGAAGTCCTTGCCCTTGCCTATGTCCTGAATGATAATGCCTAGGTTTTCTTCTAGGGTTTTTATGGTTTTAGGTCTAACATTTAAGTCTTTAATCTATCTTGAATTGATTTTTGTATAAGGTGTAAGGAAGGGATCCAGTTTCAACTTTCTACATATGGCTAGCCAGTTTTCCCAGCACCATTTATTAAATAGGGAATCCTTTCCCTATTGCTTGTTTTTCTCAGGTTTGTCAAAGATCAGATAGTTGTAGATATGCGGCGTTATTTCTGAGGGCTCTGTTCTGTTCCATTGATCTATATCTCTGTTTTGGTACCACTACCATGCTGTTTTGGTTACTGTAGCTTTGTTGTATAGTTTGAAGTCAGGTAGTGTGATGCCTCCAGCTTTGTTCTTTTGGCTCAGGATTGACTTGGCAATGCGGGCTCTTTTTTGGTTCCATATGAACTTTAAAGTAGTTTTTTCCAATTCTGTGAAGAAAGTCATTGGTAGCTTGATGGGGATGGCATTGAATCTGTAAATTACCTTGGACAGTATGGCCATTTTCACGATACTGATTCTTCCTACCCATGAGCATGGAATGTTCTTCCATTTCTTTGTATCCTCTTTTATTTCCTTGAGCAGTAGTTTGTAGTTCTCCTTGAAGAGGTCCTTCACATCCCTTGTAAGTTGGATTCCTAGGTATTTTATTCTCTTTGAAGCAATTGTGAATGGGAGTTCACTCACGATTTGGCTCTCTGTTTGTCTGTTGTTGGTATGTAAGAATGCTTGTGATTTTTGTACATTGATTTTGTATCCTGAGACTTTGCTGAAGTTGCTTATCAGCTTAAGGAGATTTTGGGCTGAGACAATGGGGTTTTGTAGATATACAGTCATGTCGTCTGCAAACAGGGACAATTTGACTTCCTCTTTTCCTAATTGAATACCCTTTATTTCCTTCTCCTGCCTAATTGTCCTGGACAGAATTTCCAACACTATGTTGAATAGGAGTGGTGAGAGAGGGCATCCCTGTCTTGTGCCAGTTTTCAAAGGGAATGCTTCCAGTTTTTGCCCATTCAGTATGATATTGGCTGTGGGTTTGTCATAGATAGCTCCTATGATTTTGAGATACGTCCCATCAATACCTAATTTATTGAGAGTTTTTAGCATGAAGGGTTGTTGAATTTTGTCAAAGGCCTTTTCTGCATCTATTGAGATAATCATGTGGTTTTTGTCTTTGGTTCTGTTTATATGCTGGATTACATTTATTGATTTGCGTATATTGAACCAGCCTTGCATCCCAGGGATGAAGCCCACTTGATCATGGCGGATAAGCTTTTTGATGTGCTGCTGGATTCGGTTTGCCAGTATTTTATTGAGGATTTTTGCATCAATGTTCATCAAGGATATTGGTCTAAAATTCTCTTTTTTGGTTGTGTCTCTGCCCGGCTTTGGTATCAGGATGATGCTGGCCTCATAAAATGAGTTAGAGAGGATTCCCTCTTTTTCTATTGATTGGAATAGTTTCAGAAGGAATGGTACCAGTTCCTCCTTGTACCTCTGGTAGAATTCGGCTGTGAATCCATCTGGTCCTGGACTCTTTTTGGTTGGTAAGCTATTGATTATTGCCACAATTTCAGCTCCTGTTATTGGTCTATTCAGAGATTCAACTTCTTCCTGGTTTAGTCTTGGGAGAGTGTATGTGTCGAGGAATTTATCCATTTCTTCTAGATTTTCTGGTTTATTTGCGTAGACGGGTTTGTAGTATTCTCTGATGGTAGTTTGTATTTCTGTGGGATCAGTGGTGATATCCCCTTTATCATTTTTTATTGCATCTATTTGATTCTTCTCTCTTTTTTCTTTATTAGTCTTGCTAGCAGTCTATCAATTTTGTTGATCCTTTCAAAAAACCAGCTCCTGGATTCGTTAATTTTTTGAAGGGTTTTTTGTGTCTCTATTTCCTTCAGTTCTGCTCTGATTTTAGTTATTTCTTGCCTTCTGCTAGCTTTTGAATGTGTTTGCTTTTGCTTTTCTAGTTCTTTTAATTGTGATGTTAGGGTGTCAATTTTGGATCTTTCCTGCTTTCTCTTGTGGGCATTTAGTGCTATAAATTTCCCTCTACACACTGCTTTGAATGTGTCCCAGAGATTCTGGTATGTTGTGTCTTTGTTCTCGTTGGTTTCAAAGAACATCTTTATTTCTGCCTTCATTTCGTTATGTACCCAGTAGTCATTCAGGAGCAGGTTGTTCAGTTTCCATGTAGTTGAGTGGTTTTGAGTGAGATTCTTAATCCTGAGTTCTAGTTTGATTGCACTGTGGTCTGAGAGATAGTTTGTTATAATTTCTGTTCTTTTACATTTGCTGAGGAGCGCTTTACTTCCAACTATGTGGTCAATTTTGGAATAGGTGTAGTGTGGTGCTGAAAAAAATGTATATTCTGTTGATTTGGGGTGGAGAGTTCTGTAGATGTCTATTAGGTCTGCTTGGTGCAGAGCTGAGTTCAATTCCTGGGTATTCTTGTTGACTTTCTGTCTCGATCTGTCTAATGTTGACAGTGGGGTGTTAAAGTCTCCCATTATTAATGTGTGGGAGTCTAAGTCTCTTTGTAGGTCACTCAGGACTTGCTTTATGAATCTGGGTGCTCCTGTATTGGGTGCATATATATTTAGGATAGTTAGCTCTTCTTGTTGAATTCATCAACAAGGCCTTAATTACTTAATTGACCATTAAGTAATGGCCTTCTTTGTCTCTTTTGATCTTTGTTGGTTTAAAGTGTGTTTTATCAGAGACTAGGATTGCAACCCCTGCCTTTTTTTGTTTTCCATTTGCTTGGTAGATCTTCCTCCATCCTTTTATTTTGAGCCTATGTGTGTCTCTGCCCGTGAGATGGGTTTCCTGAATACAGCACACTGATGGGTCTTGACTCTTTATCCAATTTGCCAGTCTGTGTCTTTTAATTGGAGCATTTAGTCCATTTACATTTAAAGTTAATATTGTTATGTGTGAATTTGATCCTGTCATTATGATGTTAGCTGGTTATTTTGCTCATTAGTTGACGCAGTTTCTTCCTAGTCTCGATGGTCTTTACATTTTGGCATGATTTTGCAGCGGCTGGTACCATTTGTTCCTGTCCATGTTTAGTGCTTCCTTCAGGAGCTCTTTTAGGGCAGGCCTGGTGGTGACAAAATCTCTCAGCATTTGCTTGTCTGTAACGTATTTTATTTCTCCTTCACTTATGAAGCTTAGTTTGGCTGGATATGAAATTCTGGGTTGAAAATTCTTTTCTTTAAGAATGTTGAATATTGGCCCCCACTCTCTTCTGGCTTGTAGAGTTTATGCCGAGAGAACCGCTGTTAGCCTGATGGGCTTCCCTTTGAGGGTAACCCACCCTTTCTCTCTGGCTGCCCTTAACATTTTTTCCTTCATTTCAACTTTGGTGAATCTGACAATTATGTGTCTTGGTGTTGCTCTTCTCGAGGAGTATCTTTGTGGCGTTCTCTGTATTTCCTGAATCTGAATGTTGGCCTGCCTTGCTAGATTGGGGAAGTTCTCCTGGATAATATCCTGCAGAGTGTTTTCCAACTTGGTTCCATTCTCCCCATCATTTTCAGGTACACCAGTCCGACGTAGATTTGGTCTTTTCACATAGTCCCATATTTCTTGGAGGCTTTGCTCGTTTCTTTTTATTCTTTTTTCTCTAAACTTCCCTTCTCGCTTCATTTCATTCATTTCATTTTCCATCGCTGATACCCTTTCTTCCAGTTGATCGCATTGGCTGCTGAGGCTTCTGCATTCTTCACGTAGTTCTCTAGCCTTGGTTTTCAGCTCCATCAGCTCCTTTAAGCACTTCTCTGTATTGGTTATTCTAGTTATACATTCTTCTAAATTTTTTTCAAAGTTTTCAACTTCTTTGCCTTTGGTTTGAATGTCCTCCCGTAGCTCAGAGTAATTTGATCGTCTGAAGCCTTCTTCTCTCAGCTTGTCAAAGTCATTCTCCGTCCAGCTTTGTTCCGTTGCTGGTGAGGAACTGCATTCCTTTGGAGGAGGAGAGGCTCTCTGCTTTTTAGAGTTTCCAGTTTTTCTGCTCTGTTTTTTCCCCATCTTTGTGGTTCTATCTACTTTTGGTTTTCGATGATGGTGATGTACAGATGGGTTTTTGGTGTGGATCTCCTTTCTGTTTGTTAGTTTTCCTTCTAACAGACAGGACCCTCAGCTGCAGGTCTGTTGGAGTACCTGGCCGTGTGAGGTGTCAGTCTGCCCCTGCTGGGGGGTGCCTCCCAGTTAGGCTGCTCGGGGGTCGGGGGTCAGGGACCCACTTGAGGAGGCAGTCTGCCCATTCTCAGATCTCCAGCTGCGTGCTAGGAGAACCACTGCTCTCTTCAAAGCTGTCAGACAGGGACATTTAAGTCTGCAGAGGTTACTGCTGTCTTTTTGTTTGTCTGTGCCCTGCCCCCAGAGGTGGAGCCTACAGAGGCAGGCAGGCCTCCTTGAGCTGTGGTGGGCTCCACCCAGTTCGAGCTTCCCTGCTGCTTTGTTTACCTAAGCAAGCCTGGGCAATGGCAGGCACCCCTCCCCCAGCCTCGCTGCCGCCTTGCAGTTTGATCTCAGACTGCTGTGCTAGCAATCAGCGAGACTCCGTAGGTGTACGATCCTCCGAGCCAGGTGCGGGATATAATCTCCTGGTGCACTGTTTTTTAAGCCCGTCGGAAAAGCGAAGTATTCGGGTGGGAGTGACCCGATTTTCCAGGTGCCGTCTGTCACCACTTTCTTGACTATGAAAGGAAACTCCCTGACCCCTTGCGCTTCCTGAGTGAGGCAATGCCTCGCCCCGCTTCTGCTCGTGCACAGTGCGCGCACCCACTGACCTGCGCCCACTGTCTGGCACTCGCTAGTGAGATGAACCGGGTACCTCAGATGGAAATGCAGAAATCACCCGTCTTCTGCGTTGCTCACGCTGGGAGCTGTAGACCGGAGCTGTTCCTATTCGGAGTATTGACATTTTAAAGAAATCCTAATTAAAACGGACAATATGGACAGATTATGATGGAATTATTCTTGTTCAGGTACTCTTTTCGTTTGGACAGAGGTATCTGCCGGTACTGAGATGTAAGTGATCAGCTGAAGGGAGAAACTGTACACCATGTGACGGACAAATTGCCTGCCTCAAGAAAGCACTTAGGACCATTCTGCAGCCACTCAGTGACCTTGGCTAGAAACCAATGGCTGTGCGGCATGAGGTAAAATGAAAGGAAATACCCTAGGGATCCAGGACTTCTGCATTTGGTGAAACGTCCGCTTCCACTACAAGGCTTTGGGATGTCTAGTCTGTAGACTGGAGTAACATTAATACTGACTCACGCAGAACAATATAGCTACATATTGAACTGGGGGAAGGGGTGGCAAAACCCTCTGCAAATAGGAAGTGCCACAAGAGCACCAAGATAAGGATGAGGCCCTGCGTGAGCGCAGCCTTCGGGTTTTTCTTGGGCCGATCAGCACCGACTCCACCGCTCTCGGTGAGGCGCCTCCAGCTCCCGGGAATGAGAAATGTGCCCGCCACAGCAGGGGCCCACAGGAATGAAGGGCGCCGGCACTGCGTAGGCCCAACAGTTCCCCGCGCCCTCGCCCCCGGCCCAGCCCGGCCCTTCTTGCCCCGCCTTGGCAGAGTGGCGTCATCAGGGGGCGAAGAACTCGACGAGCATGAGGCCCGCAGAGCCCGTGTAGGAAATGCGACTCTCGAAGTTGTCGTCCGTGAGTTCGGAGGCAGCGGCGAGGCGGGCCGCGGCAAGAAGCAGCGCCACACCCGGGAATAGCGCTAGGCGGCGGAGGCGCATGGCGGCGAGGTGGGGTGGGGGCGGCCGGAAGGGTCGCGGCTCGGCTGGGACTGCGGAGGTCGGGCGCGCGACCACAAACCGGCTGCCTGCGCTCGCGCGTCCGGCCCAAGGGACCTGCAGCCGGAGGTCCCAACCCCCAAGCCCGGCTCGGGCCGCTGTGTGGCAGCCGCTGATTGGCTGCGCGGCGCCTTCGCCGGGCGGGCGGGACCAGCTGGTTACCGCTGAGTGGCCGGAGCGCGGGGCGGGGCGGGGCCTAGGCGGCGAGTGGCTGGGCGAGCGTTGCTCCGCATGGTCCTGGGCTGGGGGTAGGGGCTAGGGCCGGGTCCCGGGATGAGCCGAAACCTGGGGTTTGAGTGGGGCGGGGAATGGGGCACAGTGAGGCTGGGAGCCCGCCCTGAGCTTGTCTTGCGTAGGGGTAGCCAGGCTCGGGGCGCCTGAGCTGGAGGCGGAAGTGTGAAATAAGGACTGAGTGGGCAAAGAGAACCTGGGCTGAGGTGAGGCCCAGAAGCGAGAATGGAGGAGAGAAGGAGCTAGCCCCCAAAGGAGTGTTGGAGTGGACACACTGGGGACGGGACCCATTTTCAAAATGTCAGGCTTTGGCATTTTGTCCAATTTCTCTTCACTTGGTTTCTCTTGCGTGGGCAGGCCAAGACCTCCCCCAACTCCACCTCATTGCCCGATTCTCTCAGGCACAGGTGGGACCCAGATTCTTTGTCCAGCCCCGGGCCCCTGCCCTTGTGGCTGCTCCTTTTTCTTGCGGTGTTTTTGTTTGTTTTGTTTTGTTTTTAATGAGTTTTAATTAGAAATGCCATCACAAAGTGAAGATGCCTGGCCGCTTGGTCGACTGTGCAATGTCTTTACCACTTAGCCCCTTTTGTTTCAAAACACCCTGAGTCCTAGTACAATGTTTGTTCTTCCCAACTGCTCCTAGTTCGTAGATGTGGGTACATTAAGGAATCTTAAGGGCAAAGAGGGTGGGGAGGAGGGGACAGAAAACCTGTAATCCTTGGTGCAGCTCCAAGAATGAAATGACACTTGATGCTTACATTTTCTTAGCAGACATGGCCGCTTACCAACAAGAAGGGCAGATGCAGCTTCCCCGAGCTGATGCCATTCGTTCACGTCTCATCGATACTTTCTCTCTCATTGAGCATTTGCAAGGCTTGAGCCAAGCTGTGCCGCGGCACACTATCAGGGAGTTACTTGGTCAGCAGCGTATTTCTTCACTAATTTAAATTTAAGACTCCTATCCACATCCTCTACATTTAAGAGTGGAAAATTCTGGGGAGGTCGGTTTAGTTGCTGGTTTACCAAACTTGATAAATCAAGGGCTTGTAAATAAAACTAAGGAGATAGAATCCACGTCTTTCACTTTTAGGCCTAGGATAGCCACTAGCCATGGATGATTGGGAAGAGTTTCTGTCAAAGACTCTTAAAACTTTGAGAGTGAACCTGCTGCTTTTGTGGGCATGGATAGTGTTGGTCATAAGCAACACATTTGCTCTCACTCCAAACAGAATTCTTAGTTGCTGTGAGAAGAGAAGGACCAGCAGTAAGGCATTAGGGGAACCCATTATCTGACCAGTATCCCTGCCCCCAACCCTACCTGGTCTATTTTGTTTGTATTTATCCACTATCCCTTTTTAATTTTTGTTGTAGATCCTTCCCGCCAGAAGAAACTTGTACTGGGAGATCAACACCAGCTAGTGCGTTTCTCTATAAAGCCTCAACGTATAGGACAGATTTCACATGCCCAGAGGCTGTTGAGCAGGTTTCATGTGCGCTGCAGTCAGAGGCCACCTCTTTCTTTGTGGGCCGGATGGGTCCTTGAGTGTATCCTTTCATGTCACTCATTTTTATCCTGGCTGTTGATCATCTGCCTAATGACTTATTTTTTGCTCCCCAAACTCCATTGTCTCATTTTCACTGCTTATGTTATTGCTCTTATTATTTCAGCTACATAAATCAGAAAGAACTCCACTCTGTACGTTTCCTTAAGAGACAACAGGTCCTCTCTTCAAAAACTTCATCATCTTCCTGGTCTTTTTGAATACGATCGTATTGATGGTTGAAATAGGTGAGAACTGACCTTGTATGAAAGAGGAAGTGAGGCCGGGCACGCCGGCTCACACGTGTAATCCTAGCACTTTGGGAGGCCGGGGCGTGTGGATTGCCGGAGCTCAGGAGTTGGAGACCAGCCTGGGCAGCATGGTGAAACCCCGTCTCTACTAAAAAATACAAAAACTTAGCCGGGCGTGGTAGCACGTGCTTGTAGTCCCAGCTACTTGGGAGGCTGAGGCAGGAGAATCGCTTAAACCCAGGAGGCGTAGGTTTCAGTGAGCCGAGATTGTGCCACTGCATTTCAGCCTGGGCGACAGAGTACAACTCTGTCTCAAAAAAAAGAAAGAAAGAAAGAAAGCGGATAGGAGTAATTTTTTTTTTTCGAAATTGATCATTTTACATTTTTGAATGTCATTTGAATTGTGATAAGGACAATTATATTATGCCTCCTGGAGTAGGATTTATGCAACTGCTAAAATCTAGAAATATTGGCTGGGAATGGTAGCTCATGCCTGTAATCACAGCACTTTGGGAGGCCGAGGTGGTTGGATCACTTGAGGTCAGGAGTTCAAGACCAGCCTAGCCAACATGTTGAAACCCCATCTGTACTAATAATAGGAAAAATTAGCTGGGCGTGGTGGCGGGCACCTGTAATCCCAGCTACTCAGTAGGCTGAGGCAGGAGGACGCTTGATCGTGGGAAGCCGAGGTTGCAGTGAGCTGAAATCACGCCACTGCACCCCATCTCAAAAAAAAAAAAAGAAATATTAATATTTGGAGGGCTCTCAAGAGTATACTAGATACAGAGCATCTAGACTCATAAAACTAGGTGTAATATGTAGCAATATAACAAATCCACAAGGAACTGTACTTGGGAAGACCAGTTTTATTTCTGTTGTCAGTTTAGCCTGACATTTGTTTGAATTCACCTTTTCTGTTAAAGATATTGGTGCCTATCAGTGAACGATCTAACATTTACATTTTTACAAGTATATTTAGAAAGATTAAGTATAAATAAGAAAGCTCACAAAGTATGGAAAGGTAGGTACAGCTAAGGTATTAGCTGAGCCAAAAAAATTACTTAAAAAGGAAATGATTCTGAAACCAATAATAAATTATATGAAATACATTCAAAACATAAGGATGTCTGCAAAATCAGTGAGCTCATTTGTTGATAATCTCAAACTGCTCAGAAATGATGAAAGGACAGTAGAACTTGTTTCATTCTCACTGTTGTGGGGAAGTCTCCCACTGTATTTTTTAGAGACAGCGTCTCACTTTGTTGCTTAGGCTGGAGTGCAGTGGTGTGATCACGGCTTGTTGCAGCCTCGACCTCCAGGGCTCGATTGATCCTCCCACCTCGGCCTCTTGAGTAGCTTGGACTACAGGTGCATGCCACTACACCAGGCTAATTATGTTGATTTTTTTTTTGTAGAGACAGGGTCTCACTATGTTGCCCAGGCTGGTCTTGAACTCCTGGGCTCAAAAGATCCTCATGCCTTAGCCTCCCAAAGTGCTGGGATTACAGGCGTGAGTTACCACGTCCAGCCTAGGAGGAATTTTTAAGAGAAGGGCGTAGTTATGAAGCTCTTGGCTGTTTATTTCACACAGATATTTTCCTCAACAGAAATGTCCAGTGCCTGTAGCCAGTTCAGGACTCTGCCTCTAGCTCCAAGTCCCCTACAAGCTTATCTCTGGGGCCCAGGCATGGTGGTTCATGCCTGTAATCCCAGCACTTTGGGAGGCTGAGGCGGGAGGATCGCTTGAGCTCAGGAGTTTGAGACCAGCCTGGCCAATGTGGAGAAACCTCATCTCTACAAAAAATACAAAAGTTAGCTAGGTGTGGTGGCACATGCCTGTAGTCCCAGCTACTCAGCAGGCTGAGGTGGGAGGATCGCTTGAGCCTGGGAGGCGGAGGTTGTAGTGAGCCATCATGCAACTGAACTCCAGCCTAGGTGACAAAGTGAGACCCTGTCTCAAAAAAATAAAATAGTCCTTTACTGCAGTCAGGTCAAAGATATTTAAATATACAACAATAATTGATGTCACGGACCCACTACAGTATACTATATACTTTGAGGTGTTTTATTTCCTCCTCGTAATGGTGAAGATTTTGAACTAAGTTACTTATAATTCCCTTTTATTGTATGATTGCTGCCATGTATTTGCCTTCCATGGCTAGAATTATAGTCCTAAGCCTTGGAATGAAGTAAATAATAGTAACTATACAGGATTCCCTAGATTAGTGGTCCCCAGCCTTTTTGGCATCAGGGACTGGTTTCTTGGAAGACGGTTTTTCCATGGGTGGGGTAGGAGGGAGGTTTCAGGATGAAGCTGTTCCACCTCAGATCATCAGGCATTAGATTCTCCTAAGGGTCACGTACACGCAGTTCACAATAGGGCTCGCCCTCCTATGAGAATCTAATGCTGCAGCTGATCTGACAGGAGGTGGAGCTCAGGTGGTAATGCTCACTCACCCACCACTCACTTCCTGCTGCATGGCCGGGTTCCTAACAGACCATGGACTGGTACCAGTCCGTAGCCTGGGGCTTGGGACCCCTGCCCTAGATCTAATAGACAAATCAAAATAGAATAGTACTAACTATTCTATTTGGTAAAACAGTTAACTGAATATGAAACATGGTCACTGTGCCAGAGGATAAGTAGATTGCCAGACTAGAAATTACCTGGCAAGCTCATGGAAATTTTATTTTATTAAGCTTATTCTTGTGGTAGAAAAGGAGGAGGGATTTTACAAAGGGAAATTATTTGTGATTAACAGATTTCTTTGAACAGACTAATTCATACGATAAACATTAAGACTTTTTTTAGGCTTAAAAAATTTTTTTTCCAATCACAAAGTGATGTAAACTGTTAGGGCTTTAAAAAATCTGCTTCCACAACTGGATATTGGTAATTCTCTTTTGCATTTTAAACATCAATTGGCTTATTTTAAAAATCTCATATTTTGTTTCTAAATAATGAGAAAGAAAAAAGATTTGACTCATTTGCAAGCATTTGTCAGAAAATAACACAATGCAAGTGTAGATAATCCTTAAAATTAAAAACTGAGTATATTGGGAGGCTGAGGTGGCAGGATCACTTGAGGCCAGGAGATTGAGGCAGCAGTCAGCTATGATCTCACCAATGCACTGCAGCCTGGGTGACAGAGCAAGACCCTGTCTCAAAAATAAAATAAAATAAAACCTAAGTATAATATCATTACAATTTTTTCCCAAAGGTGGGCATATTCCTGAAGATTACAATTTTTTACATTGACTTTTAAAGTACTAGAGAGGGTTTGATGTGCTATATAAAGTTCTTGGTCAAATGAATGGAATTTATAGAATCAGATGAACATCATCTTGAGATTATACTTGCAGAATTATCATTCTTAATGCTCTTCATGAAATTGTATTTCTGGCTGGGCATGTGGCTCACGCCTGTAATCCCAGCAATTTGGGAGGCCTAGTCCTGCGGATCACTTGAGGTCAGGAGTTCAAGACCAACCTGGCCAACATGGTGAAACCCCGTCTCTACTAAAAATACAAGAATCAGTGGGTATGGTGATGCGCATCTATGGTCCCAGTTTCTCTGGAGGCTGAGGCAGGAGAATCGCTTGAACCTGGGAGGTGGAGTTTGTAGTGAGCCGAGATGGCAGCTGGGCGACAGAGTGAGTGGGAATCCATCTCAAAAAAAAAAGAAAGAAATTATGTTTCAACATTAGTATTCCTTGTTTCATGATGGATATAACTAGCCAAAACATTACTAAAAATATTAAAACTGTGTAAATGTCAACATCTACATATCAGTTTGTTGCAGTGTACTATTCTCCTCACCTATAATATTGGACTCCTTGAAACCAATGTGAATTTACCTGGTATTCTGTGAGGTGACCTACTGTTGTTTTTCTAGAATAGGGAGTAGCAATAGATGACTGTTCATGGTGAACTCTACCCTGTAAAACAGAATTATATATTTGCCTGACTTGCTTGATCAAATGGCTACTGTCTGTCACCCTGAGAAGAATATTGAAGCATAGATATTCACTGCTACTTCACTTCACTGGCTAAGATTCCTGGGTAGACTTCACTGGGCTCCTGGTCTCTATTTCCATTAAGACTCCTTTGCCTTGCTATAGCAGCCTGAAAAATTCCAAGAATTTTAAAAAGTTATTTTTCATTTTCAGAGAGGACACATTACTTGATGTAGAGTGGAGGCAGTCACTTTTGCACATTCTGTGCTGCTGAGGCAATTTCTGCTATTCGTTCCTCTGAACTTCCTTGGGTTTGTTTAGCTTCTATAAAATTATTCATTTTTCCAGAGAGTAAAAGTGCTACTGCTTCTATAATTTGGACTTCCCTACTTAAACTATTTTAAACTGCTCAAAACTATATTCTGCTTTACAAGAGCCTTATTTTACTTCATTGCTCTGTTTGGGTTCCTGTTTTGCAAGGGCAAAAACTGAATAAAAATTATAGCATTCTATTTTCCAGCCACAAATGTGGTCCTCAGCTCTTTCTAATTATATAATCCCATGCTCCTGAGAGCTAGAATTTATTGTTAAGTGAAAAAAGTTTGTATTTTATTGAATCTAAGCTGTCATCAATGGTGAAATTCACTATTTACCACTAAGAAATAAAAATCATGCTCAATTAAACTGGGACACATCGCGGATTGTAAAATGCATCCTCACTTTGGGAGGCCAAGGTGGACAGATCACGAGGTCCAGAGATGCAGACCATCCTGGCCAACATGGTGAAACCCCGTCTCTACCAAAAATACAAAAATTAGCTGGGCATGGTGGCGCATGTCTGTAGTCCCAGCTACTTGGGAGGCTGAGGCAGGAGAATCGCTTGAACCCAGGAGGCGGAGGTTGCAGTCAGCTGAGATTGCACCACTGCACTCCAGCTTGGCAACAGAGCGAGACTCTGTCTCAAAGAAAAAAAAAAAAAAGCATCCTAATTTCATGGATGTTAAAATGTGAAAAATTGTCCGTCTTAGAGAAACTTACGTGAAAGAAAAACTTACAGAAGTACAGAGCCTAAATAAGCATAGGAGTGCTGGGTGCAGTGGCTCATGCCTATAACCCCAGCACTTTGGGAGACCAAGGGGGGCGGATCGCTTTAGCCCAGCAGTTTGAGGCCAACTTGGGCAGCATAGGGAGACCCCATCTCTACAAGTAATTTAAAGAAAAAATTAGCTGGGCATGGTGACATGTGCCTGTGGTCCCAGTTACCCAGAGGCTCTTGAGCCCGGAAGAGCCAGGCTTCCGTGAACCGTGATTATGCAACTGCACTCCTCCAGCCTGGGTGACAGAGTGAGATTCTCTCTCAAAACAAGCATAGAAATAAGTATAGCGTAACCCCATTGGTTTTTAGAAGGGGCCAACCTCTGTAAAATTCTAGGGATGATTGAAGTATGGTTCTGTTCTTTTTGTCTGGATTCAGTTCAGCATCAGGATGACTTTAAAGCCAGAGCACCACAATGTTGATTTCTATTTAGCTCTTAAGCCTATTATAATCTGAGTGTTTTTTTTTTCCAAGGGTATGCCATATATCCATTCATTGTATAAAAGAGATGAAGAAGGTTGAAAGAGAAAGGCAATGAATTAAGGAATAGCAATTAGTAAATAATAGGTTTCAGCCAGGTGTGGTGGCTCACGCCTATAATCCCGCACTTTGGGAAGCTGAGGCGGGCGGATCACCTGAGGTCAGGAGTTCGAGACCAGCCTCAACATGGAGAAACCCCATCTCTACTGAAAATACAAAATTAGCCGGGTGTGGTGGTGCATGCCTGTAATCCCAGCTACTCGGAAGGCTGAGGCAGGAGAATTGCTTGAACCCCGGAGGTGGAGGTTGCAGTGAGACAAGATCGCACCATTGCACTCCAGCCTGGGCAACAAGAGCGAAACTCCATCTCAAAAAAAAACAAAAAACAAAAAACAAAACAAAACAAAAGTAAATAATAGGTTTCTAGAGAGGAAGTTCACATTCAGTTTGCTTTGCAAAGCAAAATTTTAGGCAGGGAAGAAAGGAAAAGTTTTAAAAGAAAGCTAACAGAACCAAGTGATTTATTGTTATAATTCGATATACCCTAATGATTGTGGCTTTTTTCTACATTCGTTATAAAGTAGTTCAGATATCATGGCCCTGTATTTTCATTCTGTTCTCAAGACCCATTGCTTTCTTGTGAACTTTGGGACTGAGATAACAGTACAGTAGATGGGGGTGGGGGGTTGGAGGTAGGGGTAATTAAAGAGAGTAGTCTCTTAGTAGCTGTGTGAGCCCCAGAGTGGATCGCAAGTGACTTGTAGCTGGGCAGACATAACTATATGAACAGATTGGTTGTGGCTATGTTTTATGGTCAATTCTGTCCTTCCCTGTATTTCACAGGTTGAAGCAACAGTGTTAAGAAGAGAAACTCTTAACTCTTAACACAGTGTTAAGAAAAATGGAACAGTAGTGGGCAAAACTGTGGTTTATAAGTGTGTTCATTCTCCATCATTCGGTTTCCAGCTTCCTTAACTTTTATTCCTCCTTTGCTGTATCCTCACAGAATTGCTGGAATCCACAAATACCAAACTATGGCCATTGAAGCTGACCTTGGAGGTGGCAGCTTGGTTTATCTTGCTTATTTTCATCCTGGAGATCCTTCTTAAGTGGCTATCCAACTTTTCTGTTTTCTGGAAGAGTGCCTGGAATGTCTTTGACTTTGTTGTTACCATGTTGGTAAGGATAGAGATCCTGAGGGTTCGTTTAGTGGGATGAAGAATGTGCCTAGGTGAATCGAAAGAACAAGAAAAGTTAACATGATAATAGGAAGAAACAAAAATTTACTTAACTTCTTTCTTTTGATATTTTTTTCCTAAAACTAAACATCAATCATTGCAGGAGTTGTTGGTATTAGGAGCAAAGTAGACTAACTACAACATCAATGCCAACAAGAGCATCTGCCGGTTACTGAGCACTTATTAAGTGCCAAGCACTATTTTAAGTGTTTTCCTTACATTATCTCATTTATGCTCCACAACAACCCAATTAAATAACCATGAATTTTATCCCCCTTTTTATATCTGAACAAGTTGAAGTATAGTGTTTAAGCAGCTTAATATAGAAAGGCTGAATAGTAAGCACTTCTCAGAGAATGCTATTCAAGGGATAACGCCCAGGGAACAATGAAGAGGATAAGATGAAGAAGGTGCAATTCTACCTGGGTGCCTTGGGGTGTATTTTACTTATAATCTGTGTGTTTTCCACAGTCCCTGCTTCCCGAGGTTGTGGTATTGGTAGGGGTAACAGGCCAATCGGTGTGGCTTCAGCTTCTGAGGATCTGCCGGGTGCTGAGGTCTCTCAAACTCCTTGCACAATTCCGTCAAATTCGAGTTATTATTTTGGTCCTGGTCAGGGCCCTCAAGGTGATTTGACTGTTGCAAGCTAAAGCAGGGGGCAAGGTAGATAAATGTGAGGGCTTAACATAGAATATGAAACAAATTGGCCGGGTGCGGTGGCTCACGCCTGTAATCCCAGCACTTTGGGAGGCTGAGGGGGATGGGTCATGAGGTCAGGAGTTCGAGACCAGCCTGACCAACATGGTGAAACCCTGTCTCTACTAAAAATACCAAAAAAAAAAAAAAAAAAAAAATTGCCAGGCTTGGTGGTGTGTGCCTGTAATCCCAGTTACTCAGGAGGCTGAGGCAGAAGAATCACTTGAACCCGGGAGGCGGAAGTTGCAGTGAGCCGAGACTGCGCCACTGCACTCCAGCCTAGGCGACAGAGTGAAACTCCGTCTAAAAATATATATATATATATATATGAAACAAATCTGGGTGGGTCAAAGAAGGCAATGAAACGTCCTGTGAAATGTTATTGGATGAGAAGGGGCTGGGGACAGGTGCCATGGTTCAAAGATGACTGGGTTCAGCAGTGCAAGAGAGGTTTTGGTGGGGGATTGCCAGGTGAGCTTGACTGGGCTGTTGGTGGAGATCAGCCTAGTTTGGCCCACGTCTGACATGAGAGTTATGGCCTCTAGAGCATGACCTTCCTCTTGATGTTGCTGCTCATCTTCTTCTACATTTTTGCTGTGACTGGTGTCTACGTCTTCTCAGAGTACACCCGTTCACCTCGTCAGGACCTGGAGTATCATGTGTTCTTCTCGTAAGCAGAGCTGGGGACAGCTGGGTGAGGGGAGAAAATTTGGCTAAGGAAGCTTGTCCAAAGTATAGTAATATAAAAAGTGCAGTCTATTCCAAGAAACTGAAATAGAACACAATAGGGACAGGGAAAGAGAAAGCAAAAGAATAGTGAATGGTATTAGCTCTGATCTTGAGGTTAGGGCAGCTAGTTCCATGTTTATTCTGGGTTTTGCAAATTCAAACCACACTGTCATCAGGCATCTTTAAATAGCAGTACACTCCAGTGGTTCAGCTTGGTTTCTGTGACTCAGTTACCTCTTTTGAAAAATGGGGGCAGGTCGCGGTGGCTCACCCCTGAAATCCCAGCACTTTGGGAGGCCAAGGCGGGTGGATCATGAGGTAAAGAGATCGAGACCATCCTAGCCAACATGGTGAAACCCTGCATCAACCAAAAATACAAAAATTAGCCAGCCGTGGTGGCAGGCGCCTGTAGTCCCAGCTACTCGGGAGGCTGAGGCAGGAGAATTGCTTGAATCTGGGAGGCAGAGATTGCAGTGAGCCAATATAGTGCCACTGTACTCCAGCCTGGCAACAGAGCAAGACTCCATCTCAAAAAAAAAAAAAAAGAAAAGAAAAGAAAGAAAGAAAAAGAAAAGAAAAATGGGAATAGGCTGGGCACAGTGGCTCATGCCTATAATCCCAGCAGTTTCAGAAACCAAGACAGGTGGATCACCTGAGTCAGGAGTTCGAGACCAGCCTGGCCAACATGGTGAAACCCTGTCTCTACTAAAAATACAAAAATTAGCCAGGTGTGATGGTGGGCGCCTGTAATCCCAGCTACTCCAGAGGCTGAGACAGGAGAATCACTTGAACTTGGGAGGCAGAGATTGCAGTGAGCTGAGATTGAGCCACTGCACTCCAGCCTGGGCAACAAAGAGTGAAACTCCATCTCCATCTCAAAAAGAGAAGAAAAGAAAAAAAAGAATAATAGCAGTGCTACTTCATAAGAGTGTGGGGTTAAATGTGGTAATGCATTTAAGCACTTAGCACAGTATGTAACACATTATAAGTGATCAATGAATGTTACTATGATTCTCAAATATGATCACTGGTTTTATCCCAATCTCTACATATTACACATGCACACGCCTATTCCTGATCTCTGTCTAGAAAACGCTAATCAGTGCTCACTTCGGCAGCACATGTACTAAAATTGGAACGATATAGAGAAGATTAGCATGGCCCTTGTGCAAGGATGAAACAAATTTATGAAGTGTTACATATTTTTTAAATATTAAACCACTAATCAGTGTTTTCTAGAAGAAAATCAACTTGAATTTTGAGTGGATAATCCTGTTTTTGAATTAGAATTCAATCTTGTCAGTGCCTCTCAGCACTCTGTTAAACTCTAACAGATAGTTTTTTAAGAGTATTGAGTTAGGAAAGTCCCAGATTTTATCCTATACAAGCTCTGATGTTTTCAATAAATTGTATATGGGGGACTAAAAAGAAAGGTAGGAAAATTTAGATACCTCTCTGGAAACTTTTTACTTTTTTAGTAATTTTTAAATATTAATTTTATAATTTGTATATATTCATTATTTAGGATCACATATGTTTATGTAACATACCCATTTGCTTGGGTATCATTTCATACCAGCAAACTAATAGGAATAATTTTGTGAATGATCTTCTATTTTGCTAAATTTGCTAATTTTGCTAAATTTTGCTAAATTTGCGAGTGATCTTCTATTAAGTGGAGTCCATAGAGCAGCAGAGAATAAAATTAGAAAAAATGGCCAGCCATGGTGGCTCACACCTATAATCCCAGCACTTTAGGAGGCTGAGGCAGGCAGACACTTGAGGTCAGGAGTTCAAGACCAGCCTGGCCAACATGGTGAAACCTTGTCTCTACTAAAAATATGAAAATTAGCTGGGCATGGTGGCGCATGCCTGTAATCCCAACTACTTGGGAGGCTGAGGTGAGAGAAGTGCCTGAGCCTGGAGTGCAGAGGTTGAAGTGAGCTGAGATCACGCAACTCCAGCCTGGATGATAGAGTGAGACTCTGTCTCAAAAAAAAAGAAAAAAAAAATAGAAAAACTATCTAGTTGGTGATTCATTCATCTTTAAAAAATTCAGTCAATACCTGTTTATTATTTATTATACCCAAGGACTAATGGAATAGTGAGAGTTAGTCATAGATTATTCATGATAAAGGAGAATTTAGGCTGGGTGCGGTGGCTCACACCTATAATCCTAGCACTTTGGGAGGCTGAGACTGGCAGATCACCTTAGGTCAGGAGTTCGAGACCAGCCTGGCCAACATGACAAAACCCCATCTCTACTAAAAATACACAAATTAGCTGGGCGTGGTGGTGCATGCCTATAATCCCAGCTACTTGGGAGGCTGAGGCAGGAGAATCTCTTGAACCCAGGAGGTGGAGGTTGCAGTGAGCCTAGATCACGCCACTGCACTCCAGCCTGGGCAACAGAGTGAGACTGCATCTAATAAAAACAACAACAACAACAAAAAACTTCAAACTATAGAATGATTAGCTAAAAACTGAGTATGGTAGAAAAGGAGCCAAAATCAGAACAAAGTACAAAGAAATGCTTTATGTTTCTTTAAAAGTAAGAATGGTACCATTTTTGAAAGGTTTAGGTCTCTGCTTCTGTCTATTCACATGCCTTTTTCTTTAGGGACCTCCCGAATTCCCTGGTAACAGTGTTCATTCTCTTCACCTTGGATCATTGGTATGCACTGCTTCAGGACGTCTGGAAGGTGCCTGAAGTCAGTCACATCTTCAGCAGCATCTATTTCATCCTTTGGTTGTTGCTTGGCTCCATTATCTTTCGAAGTATCATAGTAGCCATGATGGGTAAGCATAGAGGAGGTGAAACTTGTTTGGGAAGGGTGGTTGGGAAAAAATTAGTCTGAAAGCTGGGATTGGTGGCTTATGGGTATAAAGAACCTAGTGTAGCAGGAAGGCCTGGGTTCTGGATTGGATATTTCACTTGGATTCTCCCCACCCAAGCCCTCTTCCCAAGTCTAGTCATTACCATCTCCCAGCTCCTAATGGCCCTTTGGGGCAGTTACTAACTTTCAGAATATCAGGAAAGAGCTGCATGAGGAGATGGCGCGTCGGGAGGTTCAGCTCAAAGCTGACATGTTCAAGCGGCAGATCATCCAGAGGTCTGCTTCTCCCTTTTCAACCCCAACTTTCCTTCTCAAGGGTTTCCTGAGCTCATTTCTTGTTCCTACTTCTTGACCCCACTTTTCCCTTTGTGACAGTAGATTTGCCCCCAAGGATAAGAATTCTCCAGCTCTAGAATATTGCCTGATTCTTCATCCCCTGTGGGGAGTCCTCCATTTTTTTCACCCCTTGACTATAATTTGTTCTCCCCAATTAGTTTTCTTCACTTTCTGATATGAACTCTTTTTTTCTTACCACACTTTTGCTTGAATATAACTGTCTTTGCTCTTTTTTTTTTTTTTTTGCTCTGCAGGAGAAAAAACATGTCACATGAAGCACTGACGTCAAGCCATAGCAAAATAGAGGACAGGTTAGGAGTATGTGTGTGAACTGGGATAGAAACACATGAAGGAGGAGAGGGTGGAAAACTAAAGATGAAGATTGGCTTTGAGAGATCATTCATTCATTTAATAACTGCATATTGTAGTAGGTTGACTAGTGGCACCCGAAATAATATGTTCATGTCCTTACTCTCTGGAACCTGTGAATGTCACCTTATTTGGGGAAAAAAAGATCCGAAGTTAAGGATCTTGAGATGAGATCATCCTAGATTATCCAGGTAGGTCCTAAATCCAATGGCAAGGGTACTTATAAAAGATGAAAGAGGAGAAGACACAGAGAATAGGAGAAGGCAATGTGAAGATGGAGATAGAGGTTGGGGCTAATGCCACCGCAAGCCAAGGGAAGCTGAGGAATGCCAGGCAGCTGCCAGAAGGTAGAAGATGCAAGGAACTTCTCCCCTAAAGCCTCCAGAGGGAATATGGCCCTGCCAACACCTTCATTTCAGACTCTAGCCTCTAGAATTGTGACAGAATATATTTCTGTCATTTTAAGCTACCAAGTTTATGGTAATTTGTTATGGCAGCCACAGGACACTAATGCAAATACCTTCCATGAAACAGATATGATTCTAGACCCCAAGTGTTTAGCAGTGGACAAAAAAAGCAGAAGCGGAAGTAAACTCATTCACTCATTAACAAATAATTACTGGCTAGATGAGGTGGATTATACTTGTAATCCCAACACTTTGAGAGGCCAAGGCAAGAGGATTGCTTGAAGTTCAAGCCAGAAGTTCAAGACTGCATTGAGACATGATTGCACCACTATACTCCAGCCTGGGCAACAGACCAAGATCCCATCTCAAAAATTTAGCAGGGTGGGTGCGGTGACTCATGCCTGTAATACCAGCATTTTGGAAAACAGGTGGGCAGATGACTTGAGCTCAGGAGTTCGAGACTAAACTAGGCAATATGGTAAAATCCTGTCTCTATGAACAAAAATTAGCTGGATGTGGTGGTGTGTTCCTGTGGTCCCAGCTACTTAGGAGGCTGAGGTGGGAGGACTGCTTGAGCTGAGAGGTTGAGGCTGTGGTGAGCCGTGATTGTGCCACTGCTCTGCAGCCTGGGTGACAGAGCAAGACCCTGTCTCAAAAAAAAAAAAACAAAAAACAATAAAGAACAAATAATTATTGAATACTTAGTAGGTGCTTGGGATGTTATCAGTGAACAAAATAGACAATAATGCCTGCTTCATGGAGCTTACATATTAGTAGTGGTAAAGAGATAATAAGCAGTGAATATATTAAGTAAATTAATCTGTTAAAATATGATAAGCATTATGGGAAAATTAAAAGTAGAACAGGTTAAGGGAGATTGGGAGTAGAAGGTGGGATTGCAGATGGGTTGTAGGTTTTTTTTTTTTTTTTTTTTTTTTTTTTTTTTTTGAGGCAGAGTCTCGCTCTGTCACCAGGCTGGAGTGCAGTGGCACGATATTGGCTCACTGCAACCTCCGCCTCCTGGGTTCAAGCGATTCTCCTGCCTCAGCCTCCCAAGTAGCTGGGACTACAGGTGCCTGCCACCATGCCTGGCTAATTTATTTATTTATTTTTTTGTATTTTAGTAGAGACGAGGTTTCACCATGTTGCCCAGGCTGGTCTCAAACTCCTGAGCTCAGGCACTCCACCCGCCTCAGCCTCCAACAGTGTTAGGTTACAGGCGTGAGCCATCGTGCCCAGCTGCAGATGGGTTGTAGTTTTAAACAGGGTAGTCACGGTGACCTCATTGAAAAGGTAATGTGAGCAAAGACTTGAGGTAAGGGGATTACCATGTGGATATCTGTAAGAAGAGTGTTAATAGGCAGATGAAACAGTGCAAAGCTCCGAAGCTGGAAGCATGCTTGGTTTGTTTGAGAAACAGCAGAGGCCGTTGTGACTGGAGTAGAGTGAGCAGGGGGAAGAGTGCTGGGAAATGAAGTCAGAGAGAGAATGGTGACCTGATCCTGTAGGGTTATGGGTGCCATTGTAGGGACTTTGAAATGGCAAGCAGAACAGAGGAGTGACATGAAGTGACTTACGTTTAAGAAGGATTACTCTGGTTGCTGTGTTGATAGAAGAACAAGGGAAGGAGCAGAGAGATCAGTTGGGAGGCTATGCTGCTGCCCAGGCAAGAAATGATGACAGCTTAGGCCAGAGTGGTGGCAGTGAGTTAGTGAGAAAAGATATATCTCGAAGGTGGAGTCAGCAGGATTTCTTGATGGACTGGATATGGGAGGGGAGAGAAGAGTTAAGGATGACACATGAATGATTGAGGTTGGAAGTGCCTGAGTTTAGAGTTTGGGAGTAGTTTGGCCCTCATTGTCTTATGCCCCAGCTTTAGGGGGTGGCCAGGGGCAGAACTAGAATAATGAGTGGACTAGTCATATCTTGTAAATGTTTGTGAAGCCATACATTTCTCCTTTCTGTTCAAGAGGAGCTAGTCAACAAAGGGAAAGTTTGGACTTATCAGAAGTGTCTGAAGTAGAGTCTAATTATGGTGCCACTGAAGAGGATTTAATAACATCTGCATCAAAAACAGAAGAGACCTTGTCAAAAAAGAGAGAGTACCAGTCTTCCTCCTGTGTCTCCTCCACATCCTCTTCCTATTCTTCCTCTTCTGAATCCAGATTTTCTGAATCTATTGGTGAGCCGAAGAACTATAATAATGAGTTTTTTCCATTTGAATTCAGACTCCTCTTTAAGACATCTTAGTCTTAACAGGAGCTCTCCTACTATATCTCCTTTCCAATTTTCTGGTCTTAATTACTTTCTTTTTGCTTCTTAATTTCCCCTGTACTTCTTCTTCACTTCGGGTAAGTGTGGCTGTGGCCCTCTTTGCTCGTTGTAAAAAGTGGTTTCTTACTGATGCACCCTTTCCCTCCTTGCTTCCTGTTACCTCTTTCCACCCCACCTTTCCACCCACACCATAGGATTTACCAGCTTTTACCCAACTTTTACAAATCTAGACGTGCTTTTCTGAAGCATTCCTCCCTGCAGGTCGTTTGGACTGGGAGACTCTTGTGCACGAAAATCTGCCCGGGCTAATGGAAATGGATCAGGATGACCGTGTTTGGCCCAGAGACTCACTCTTCCGATATTTTGAGTTGCTAGAAAAGCTTCAGTATAACCTAGAGGAACGTAAGAAGTTACAAGAGTTTGCAGGTATGGAGTTAGGGCAGTCATGGGGACCATGGGAATATATATATAGCGTTTATAGCTGTGGAGAAGGAGGAGGGTGTCCACTATTCTGGCATCTCAGCTTCTCAATTTCTGCCTACAACTAAAATAGGCAAATTCTTGGTTTGGTATGTCACATTCTGGGAATGTGTCTCACTTTTCCCTAACTGAGAGAGGATCTAGAAACTCTGCTTCTGTACCAGGGGACGCCCAAATCCTATGAGGTATGAGAGCTTATTTCCCAAGAAGAGAAAGTCTAATCCCAGTTGTTGGGAATTAGGACAAGGTAGGCTCTTGCTTGATTTGGGCAGCCCACCAGTTTCTGCACGTTTATTCTCTCTGAAGATTGCATTTCAGACTTGAGCAGCAGGGCCTAAGCCTCAAGCTGGAGAGCTATGGGGGATCAGACAATGAGCAGGATGCCCACACGTGCTCACTGTCCTAACTCCCTAAAGAGGTTTATGAATTCTAAACTTCTGTTTGTATCTGCCCCTTCTAGTGTCAGCCTCTATAAAGATAAATATGTGATTTAAATAGTAGAGTTTGATGTAAACTGAGAACTATCTATTCAAAGTTATTTTTCCTAAATTTCATTACTCTATGACTAATTTGGCTTAATACAATTTCCCTCTAAAAGGAAAAAAAAAGGCCGGGCACGGTGGCTCACGCCTGTAATCCCAGCACTTTGGGAGGCCGAGGCGGGCAGATCACGAGGTCAGGAGATTAGGATCATCCTGGCCAACATGGTGAGACCCTGTCTCTACTAAAATACAAAAAATCAGCTGGGCGTTGTGGCACATGCCTGTAGTCCCAGCTACTCGGGAGGCTGAGGCATGAGAATTGCTTGAACCGGGAAGGCGGAGGTTGCAGTGAGCGGAGATCACGCCACTGAACTCCAGCCTGGCAAAAGAATGAGGCTCCGTCTGAAGATAAACCAAAAACAGAAGATTTAGGGATGGATTTTAATTATTTAATATGTGTTATCTGGGTTTTTCCCCTCATACCTAGTTGAAATCAACTCAGTTTGAAAATAAGAAATTAGAGAGGAGGACTGTGTGTTTGTGTGTGGTGGGCACAGGTGGGCAACAAGAGGAATTTATAACATTGGAACATGGAATTTAGGGCAAGATGTGAAAGACAGGCTTTGCTTACTTCACAATGTTGCCTAAATTTAATCCTGTTCCTTCTAGTCATTCTTAGCCCTGACTTCCCACTTATTCTCTAGGGAGGACAGGGTGAAAAGGAGGAAAATGCAGCAAGGTAGTTTCTTTAATCCTAATAAAACTTGTCTATGGCAAAGAGTACACAGAATCATATGGCTTAATTTAAAGATTAGTAAAGACTTGTGAGGGAACCTAGAACCCAGAAAAGCAAGGTCTTCACCAAACATTTATATATGTAGAATATTCTTAGCTCTCCAGCCTCACAATCTGTTTCCTTTGCAGTGCAGGCACTGATGAACTTGGAAGACAAGTAAAGCAATGGATGGCTTCAATATCCTTGGGCCCAGCAAAAGATAATGAAGGGAATTGTTGGAAATAGAGAATTGAAAATATAAACATTCAGATAGAACAATGTCTGTTCATTAAAATTAAAAAGTATAAGTGTCTAGGCCAGGCGTGGTGAAACCCTGTCTCTACTAAAAATACAAAAAAATTAGCTGGATGTGGTGGCAGATGCCTGTAATCCTAGCTACTCAGGAGCCTGAGGCAGGAGAATCACTTGAACCTGGGAGGCAGAGGTTGCAGTGAGCCAAGATTGCACCACTGCACTCCAGCCTGGGCAACAGAGTGAGACTCTGTATAAGTGTCTTATAAATACTCCTGATAGCTGCTCAGTAGTGTGACTCTGAGATAAGGGATATTGAAAGGCATAAGGTCAAGTAAAAGAGTTAGTTCAAGCTGAGTGTGGTGATGTGTGCCTCTAGTCCCAGCTATGGGCTGAGGTAGGATTGTTTGAGGCAGGGAGTTCGAGGCTGCAGCAAGCTAGGATCATATCACTGCATTCCAGCCTGGGCAACATAGCAATCCCCTATCTCTAAAAAAGAACAAAACAAGTTAGCTCAGATGCCAGTGGAGTCTGTGCTCCTTAGCTTTCTACCCTTTCCACAGTTCCTGAATCTGACTCATTTCTTGACTTTATCGTTATAGCTTCCACCCTTCCTGCAACCTCTACTGCCTGATTAGAGTCCTAATTTTACCCTCTCCCTCCCTGATGCATAGGTAAAGGCCTCTCTGTGGAGTAAGGAGATCTTCAGAGCTGTTAGTGTAACTAATTGAGAAGTATTGTTTCCATTGCGTGTTCTACTCATGTTGCTTCTCTTGTGAACCATTAACTTTAATTGGATATTATTTTTACCTGTTTCTGGACCAAAAGTCTCTTTATTTCATTTTGCCATTGCTCAGGGCAGTGTTCAAATCAGTAAGTGTTGTACAGGTTTTTAGTGTTAGAAGGGATTTCAGAGTTAATCTATCTCCCATCAAAGCGGGAACACCTTTTAGAACATCACTGAAAAGAGGATTATCCAGGTAATGCTTAATGTTTCTAGTTATTTGGGATTTATTATCTAGAAGGGATCCCATTCCATCGTTAGAAGACTTAAGTCTTTAGACATGTTTATTATTAAAAATTATATCACTTATTGAGTGTTTAACATGTATGAGGATATTTATATATTTAGTATATATATACTGTATATAGAGTATGCATATTTCATAAAATAATCATATATGGAAGATAGCTTCACATTTTTAGAGATCAGAAAACTAAGGCCTAAAGAAATTAAGTAAGTTAAGTAGCTTGCCCAAGAGCATATA
This sequence comes from Pan paniscus, assembly GCF_029289425.2. Classification (NCBI taxonomy): domain Eukaryota; kingdom Metazoa; phylum Chordata; class Mammalia; order Primates; family Hominidae; genus Pan; species Pan paniscus. The sequence continues at coordinate 32,882,392 of NC_073265.2, read as the reverse complement.
CCAAGTAAGAGGTAGAGCTAAGGTTCTAACTCAGGTTAAAAATTCTGAGTTGAGAAAAAAATCAGTTGAAACCATTTAAACAATAAAATAGCTTACTGGAGACTGGAAAGTTCAAAGGTAGTATAGCTTCAGGATTGATTTAATGTAAAAATTCACTGTTGTTAGATCTGTGGTTTTGTTTCTCTGGAATTTTCCTGTCTGCGCTCTCCTCCATGTGTTCTTGTTATTCTCAGACTGGCTTCACTTGGGTAGCCAGATAATTTTCTGAAGCGCCTAGGCTTGCATACCTATTTCCCCATATGCCGGGGAAGAGAGCCAGTGACTCCTTTCTCAGTCAATGAACAAAATTTTTGAGCTTTGGGTCACAATAATGGTTATTCTTGGAGTGAAGATACTGATGGGGAGGAAGCATGAAGCATCTGGAGTGCTATAGATATGTTCCATATCTTGATCTGCATGGTGGTTACACAGGTATATATACATGTAAAAATTCAACAAAATGTACACTTAAAATTTGGGCATTAACTGTATGTAAGTCAACCTCCACTCCTCTAAAGATATCCTGACCACCACTCTGATTGGACCAAGAAGTTAGGTCATATGCTTACGTCTGAACAAATTGTTGAGGTAAGGTGGTGGATGTGATGAAATCACTAATTAAGGCTTTCTCCTGAACTGGAGGTAAGGTCAGTAACACCCAACCTTACGTAAGGGCTGCTACCCAAGTGGGGAAGAGATGGAAGGGGGCAATAGGGTGGTAATTATAAAGTCCTCACCTAAGAGTATGTCTGGCAAAAAGGCCAAGATGGGGAAAAGGCAAATGAATTGAATGTCCAGAATAAACAAATCTATGAAGACAGAAAGTAAATTAGTGGTTTCTTGGGGGTTGGGGAGGGAGGAATTGAGACTGACAGATGATAGGTATAGGGTTTATTTGGCAGGTGATGGAAATGTTCTGGAATTGGATAGTCTTGAATAGTTCAACAATATAATATATTTAAAAACACTGAATTGGGCCATGTGCAGTGGCTCACGCTTGTAATCCCAGCACTTTTGGGAGGGCAAGGCGGGCGGATCACGAGGTCAGGAGATCCAGACCACAGTGAAACCCCGTCTCTACTAAAAATACAAAAAAATTAGCCGGGCGTGGTGGCAGGTGCCTGTAGTCCCAGATGCTCAGAGAGGCTGAGGCAGGAGAATGGCTTGAACCTGGGAGGTGGAGCTTTCAGTGAGCCGAGATCGCGTCACTGCACTCCAGCCTGGGTGACAGAGAGAGACTCCATCTCAAAAAAAATAATAAAATAAAAATAAGTATAGGGGCCAGGCGCAGTGGCTCACGCCTGCAATTCCAGCACTTTGGGAGGCTGAGGTGGGCGGATCACGAGGTCAGGAGTTCGAGACCAGCCTGACCAACATGGTGAAACCCCATCTCTACTAAAAATACAAAAATTAGCTGGGTGTGGTGGCGCACACCTGTAATCCCAGCTACTGAGGAGGCTGAGGCAGGAGAATCGCTTGAACCCAGGAGATGGAGTTTGCAGTGAGCCGAGATTGTGCCACCGCACTCCAGCCTAGGCGACAGAGCGAGACTCCATCTCAAAAAAAATATATAGAATCTCAGGCCCCATCACCCAGGCCTATTGAATCAGGTGATGTAGCTGCACATAAAAGATTCAGAAGTGGCTGGGTGTGGTGGCTCACGCCTGTAATCCCAGCACTTTGGGAGGCTGAGGCAGGTGAATCATGAGGTCAGGAGTTCAAGAGATGGTGAAACCCTGTCTAATAAAACTACAAAAATTAGCTGGGCGCAGTGGCAGACGCCTGTAATCCCAGCCTCAGGAGGCTGAGACAGGAGAATCGCTTGAACCTGGGTGGCAGAGTTTGCAAAAAAAAAAAAAGATTCAAAGGCACTGCTTTATAGGTGTTTGATGAATATTCCCTCCTTCCCCTTTTTTCCTCCAACACTACACAGATGTGCCCTTCTGACGTTCTTTTGTTTTCTTTTCTTCCCTTTTTCCCTCCCTAGCTCCCTTCCTTTCTCTCTCTCTCTCTCTCTCTCTCCCTCTCTCCCCTGCCCCCTCTTTTTTTCTTTCTTTTTCCCACACAGAGCTGGCTGTGCAGGAAACTGGAGTTTTCTTATTATTACTCAAATTAGTCTGTTCTGACATTTTCGAGATGGAGTATCACTCTGTCGCCCAAGCTGGAGTGCAGTGGCACAATCTATGCTCATTGCAACCTCTGCCTCCTGGGTTTAAGCGATTCTCGTGCCTCAGCCTCCCAAGTAACTGGGACTAGAGTCACACGCCACCACGCCTGGCTAATTTTTGTATTTTTAGTAGAGACGGGTTTTTGCCATGTTGGCCAGGCTGGTCTTGAACTCCTGGCCTCAAATAATCCGCCCCTCCTTAGCCTCCCAAAGTGCTGGGATTACAGGCGTGAGCTACTGTTCCCCGGCCCCCTCCTGACTTTCTATAGCTGATCTGTGGTCTGTGCGTTCTGCATTTTATTCTTTAACTCTTTCCTCAGTGAAAACAATCTGGCTTTAATTCTACAGGAATGGAAGTTTATTCAACAAATTTGTTGAGTTTGTACATTCCAAACATTGTTCTAGACACTTGGGATATATCAGTGAATGAACAAAACAGAAATCCCTGTCCCTCCTAACTAGTTCCTCATATGATCAAATAATAAAACTTCCATGAAGATAGTAATTTTATCTCCTCCCCTGTTTTGTGGTTGTTTATTTGGTTTGGTTTGGTTTCTGAGACAGGGTCTTGCTCTTTCACCCAGGCTGGAGTGCAGTGGTGCAGTCATAGCTCACTGCAGCTTTGATCTTCCAGGCTCAAGTGACCCTCCTGCCTCAGGCTCTCAAGTAGTTGGGACTACAGGTGCATACCACCACACCCGGCTAAATTTTTTAATTTTTTGTAGAGATGGGGGTCTCGCTGTGTTGTAATACGTCCAAAACTGAACTTATTATCACTTCTTCAAACCTGTTCTTCCTATTCTAATCTCAAGAACTGCTAAACAGTTTCTATGGGCTGGGGGAGTCCTCAAAGATCTCCTTGCTGCTTAACTTTTTCTGTATTTTGTTTGAAGGTCTTTCACTTAAGATGCTATTTCTTGTACCAATTTTTGTATTAAGATTCTTTAAGTTGGCAAGGCGCAGTGGCTCTCGTCTGTAATCCCAGGACTTTGGGAGGCCAAGGCAGGCAGATCACCTGAGGTCAGGAGTTTGAGAGCAGTCTGGCCAACATGGAGAAACCCCATCTCTACTGAAAAATACAAAAAACATCTGGGCATGGTGGCTTGCACCTGTAATCCCAGCTACTGAGGCTGAGGCAGGAGAATCGCTTGAACCTGGGAGGCAGAGGTTGCAGTGAGCCGAGATTGTGCCATTGCACTCCAGCCTGGGCATCAACAGCAAAACTCCATCTCTAAAAAAAGAAAAGATTCTTTTTTTTTTTTTTTTTTCGAGTTGGAGTCTTGCTCTGTCTCCCAGGCTGGAGTGCAGTGGCACAATCTCAGCTCACTACAAGCTTCTCCTCCCGGGTTCATGCCATTCTTCTGCCTCAGCCTCCCAAGTAGCTGGGACTACAGGCGCCCACCACCACGACCAGCTAATTTTTTGTATTTTTAGTAGAGATGGGGTTTCACCATGTTAGCCAGGATGGTCTCGATCTCCTGACCTCGTGACCCGCCCGCCTCGGCCACCCAAAGTGCTGGGATTACAGGCATGAGCCACTGCACCCGGCCAAAAAGATTGGGTTGCAGAAGAAGAATTCATCTTGAGCTAGTCTAATCATAGTGGTGGTAAGATTTAGTGGATCTGTTCCAGTACCTGCCACATCAAGACACTTTATAATAAAAGTGAATGAGCAAAATTGGGTGGGTGAGTAATAGTATCTCCATTTTACAGATAAGTGAATTATAGAAACTTCTTGGGGTCACCAGACTAATAAATATGGAATGAAGACCTAGAATTCAGAGATCTGATATCAAAGTGCAAACATAATTTAACTGTCTTAATCAGAAGAGTCAAAAGCTCTGCTGCAAGAATAAATTAACCCCTAAATCTCAGTGGTTTAGTATAAGAAAGACATATTACTCACTCATGAAGGTTTCAATACTGGTTGGGTAACTGTTCAAGGCAGCTACAGTAAATTTTTATTATTTATGATGATTATGTTTTATAAAGGTGCAGCAAACAACTGAATTAGTGACTACTGAACCACTGCTCCCAGGGGAAATACAGGGTTAGGTTCCTGTGAGCCTCTGGTGACAACATTTTCATCAACTGATCAAATACATAACCTTGGTTTTCTTTGTGTTTCTGTTTATAGACACCTTACTTAATATATGTTGTTGATTGATTAACATTGAACTCATGGCCAACAGCACTGTGCTTCATGCTTGAATGAAGCTTTTTTTTTTTTTTTGAGACAGAGTCTCGCTCTGTCACCTAGGCTAGAGTGCAATGGCGCAATCTCGGCTCACTGCAACATCTGCCTCCTGGGTTCAAGTGATTCTCCTGCTTCAGTCTCCTGAGTAGCTGGGATTACAGGTGCCCGCTACCACGCCCAGCTAATTTTTGTGTTTTTAGTAGAGACAGAGTTTCACCAGGTTGGCCAGGCTGGTCTCGAACTTCTGACCTCAGGTGATCCACCCGCCTCAGCCTCCCAAAGTGCTGGGATTACAGGCATGAGCCACTACGCCTGGTAGTGAATGAAGCTTTTCCAGCATAATTTTCTCTATAAGGCACATTACAGCCTTCTTGCTCTTAAGAACACCACACAACACTTTGGCATTAAGCTTAAGGGCCATTTTAAACAGTGAAATCACCAACAAATAGCCCCAAAATGCAAAAAGTGCATCACTAGATAGACCACAAAAAAGACACTTACTGGCCGGGTGTGGTGGTCACGGCTGTAATCCCAGCACTTTGGGAGGCCGAGGCGGGCAGATCACGAGGTCAGGAGATCGAGACCATCCTGGCCAACATGGTAAAACCCCATCTCTACTAAAAATACAAAAAATAGCTGGGGGTGGTGGCGCTTGCCTGTAATCCCAGCTACTCGGAAGGCTGAGGGAGGAGAATCACTTGAACCAGGGGGTCGGAGGTTGCAGTGAGCTAAGATCGCCACTGCACTCCAGTCTGGTGACACAGCAAGACTCCGTCTCAAAAAAAAAAAAAAAGACACTAATATTTACACCATGAGAGCTGCAACAAGAAGGCAGAGCACTGCCTTGTTCCACCTCAGCTGGGAACGTGTATATCAGGTGACTCCAACTTGTCACCTCTCAATACAAGTCTGTAAATGACCTCAATAGCACTGTAAGTAATGATTTTGGGTTACAAACATTTAGTGACTAGGCAAATCCACAAATACAGAACTCACAAATGACAAAGACTGACTGTAAATGCTGTGGTAATTTGGAGCCTCAGGCTATTTTGACCTTGTGACACTGCCATCTCAACATGTGGTTTCTAGGTTGCCTCAACAGGGAAGAGATTGTTGGAGGCTCATTTGCTAGCTCTTAAATTCTTTGGTCAACCATAGTCCATTGAACAGAACTAATCACCTGAGCCCAGCTAACTGCAAGAGATCTGGGAAATGTGAGAAACACCTAGATATCTAGTAAGCAATAAATATTTCAGTTACCAAAGCCAAACTAAAAAAAGAGAAAAATAATTGTACTTTACAAAGGGAGGCATCTGGCTGGGCATGGTGGCTCATGCCTGTAATCCTAGCACTTGGGAGGCCGAGGCAGGCAAATTGCCTGAGCCCAGGAGTTTGAGACCAGCCTGGGCAACATGGCAAAACCCTGTCTCTACAAAAAATACAAAAAATCAGCTGGGCCTGGTGGCACGCACCTATAATCCCAGCTATTCACGAGGCTGAAGCATGAGAATTGCTTGAACCCAGGAGGTGGAGGTTGCAGTGAGCTGAGATCACACCACTGCACTGCAGCCTGGGCGACAGAGTGAGACTCAGTTTCAATTTGAAAAAAAAGGGAGGCATCTGTTCTTGTCAGGCAGTAAGTGTCCTGTGGGAGTTTTGGGGAGTGAGGATGTTTCAGAGTTCTCAACTCTCGTGACTCTTCCCAGGTATATCCATTCTAACTGGCAGATCACAGAGTGTTCCAGTTATCACCAGTCTTATCCATTTCATTTTAGCAGGACATATGATTAATTTCTTGTTCTGGACCTCTGTAATTTAAATTTGCTGGTTGTTCTCTGTTTCCATTTGGTCACCTGTAGGTTGGAACTTGTCTTGCTCTTGTTGAACTTTATCAGATTATAAGCAATTACCAATACACTCAAATAGCCTGGTATATGTGCCATAAACCCTAAGCACTTTGCCGTCAGTTTGCACATAGTCTGAATCCTTAGCGGCAAGAGAATTGCTTAATCAACGGCTTACAACAGCGGAACGTGGACTGCCAGGAAAATTTCCATCCTGAGTTAAGGGAATCCTCATTGTTTATCTCTCTGGTTGACTCAACTAGTTCCATATTTGTTCTGAAGGTCTTTCACTCAAGATACAACTTCCAGATAATCATTTATGTATTCATTAGAACTCCTTTAGTTTCGAGTAGAGAAAATCATCTTGAGCTATTCTAATAATAGTAATAGTAACATTGAGTGAATGTTTATTCTGTACCAGTGTCTGGCCCATAATAAGTGCTTAATCTTTGTTGAATGAATGCTAGACATTGCACTAAGTACTTTAAATGCATTATCTAATTTAATCCTCACAAAAACTCTACACTAGGATTTTTTCCTTTTTACAGTAAAAACAACAACAGCAACAACAACCACAACAACAAAAACCCAAAAAACCAAAAACAGAGATTTAGAAACTGCCCCAGGACACACAGCTAGTAAATGTTGGAACCAGGGTTTGAACCTAGACCATCTCATTTTTTGCTACCCTATGAGGAAAGAAGGATAATTTATTATAAGAGGGTTGTTACAGAATGAAGGGCAGAAATTCAGAAGGATTACAGGATGGGCTGGAACCACAAAGCTGTTGGGAACTCAGGTCGTATTCTCCCTCGGATTCATCTGTCTGCTTTTTAGACTAGATGTGGTATCCTTGATGGGCAAAGGGAATATTGGTAAAATTACACAACAGATCATTTCACTGATCTCAACTTTTGATTTGCCTTGGAAAATCCCATCATTGCTCCCAGCTGTCTTTGTGACCTGGGTTAAGTCATTCCATTTCTTTGGGCTTCAATTCCCCTGTCTATAAAATGAGAAGTTCTTACCAGAGGATTCCTCAGGTCTCGTCTGTGATCCTGGGAGGCCGAGGCAGGAGGATTGCTTGAGTCTAGGAGTTCGAGGGTGCAGTGAGCTAGGATCATACCACAGTATTCCAGCCTGGGCCCCAGACCAAGACCCTGTCTCTAAATAAATAAATACACAAAAATAAAACTCTGTGATCCTAAGTGAATCTTCTAGGTCAGAAGCACATTAATAATGAAGTTCCATGTGTGGATTTGAGGGAGAGAATGGGGAAGGGTTCTAGGGAAAGAAGGACAGAATAAAAGTTTGGGTATAGCTTCAGTGTTGAATTACTATTTAGAGTTGGTATAAAGTGAAGGCCTTTGGGGAGATATAGATGGAGAATGGGAAAGACTTCTAATCCTGGCCTGGGGCAGTAGCTCAAGCCTGTAATCTCAGCACTTTGGGAGACTGAGGTGGATAAATCACTTGAGGTCAGGAGTTCAAGACCAGCTTGGGCAACATAGTGAAACCCCGTCTCCACCAAAAAATACAAAAATTAGCCGTGCGCGGTGGCGCATGCCTGTAGTCCTCAGCTACTTGGGAGGCTGAGACAGGATAATCGCTTGAATGAAGGAGGCAGAAATTGCAGTGACCCAAGATAGTGCCACTGCACTCCAGCCTGGGTAACAGAGTGAGACTCCATCTCAAAAAAAAAAAAAAAAAAAAAAGGCGCGGTGGCTCATGCCTGTAACCCCAGCACTTTGGGAGGCTGAGGTGGGCAGATCACTTGAGGTCAGGAGTTCAAGACCTGCCTGGCCAACATGGTGAAACCCCATCTCTACTAAAAATACAAAAATTAGCTGGGTGTGGTGGCACGTGCCTGTAATCCCAGCTACTTGGGAGGCTGAGGCAGGAAAATCACTTGAACCCAGGAGGCAGGGGTTGCAGTGGTCAGATAGCCCCACTGAACTCCAGCCTGGGCAACAGAGAGAGATTCCATCTCAAAAAAACCAAAACCAAAAAACCAATAAAACAAAAAACAAAAATGACGAAAAAGGACTTCTAACCCTGACCAGACCAGATTATTTTGAATGAAATCTCTTTCTCTGTTCCATGAGCAGTTCTGTGTGTAGGGAGATCAGTCCCTGTGCATAGTGATTTAATCTGGTTTCTGTCTTCTCAGCTCAGAGTTTTTGATAGGGCTTTCACCTAGGCCACAGAGAAAGAACCAAATGATAGGGGATCCCAGGGGGGAAGGAAAGACCCAAACATTTGAATGGCCTAATGAGCAAATCACATTTCTCTGGGTCTGTTTCCTTATCCGTAAGTGAAAAAGTTTGGTGTATGTGATCTCTGGGGTACTGCTCAGCTCTTGACACTCTGTGGTTCTGGGTAGTAGTTGAAAGCAGCTCTCCTCTTCCTGAATTCTCCATCCTTGGACTGGACCTCTCGTCTGTTTATACCTTGCTGTGCAGTTTGTTTCTCCTGGGCGTCATTTCTTCTTCAATTTCCTCAAATCCTACTTGCTTCTTAGCTCCTTCATATCCTCTTTGTTTTCTTTGCTTCTGCAGAACCCCAGATTACACCCCTGGTCTCCAGTTCTCCATCTCCATGTCTGCCTGTTCCTTTCTGCATCACTGGCTCCTAACTCAAGCAATCTCCTTGGGTTTCTCTGAGGGGCCCCTGGGATCCCCTATCATTAGTCCCTCTCACAGAAGCATACCCTTCTCCAGAGCTAAAGGATCAGATATTCAGCGGCTCAGGTAACAAACCTGCTGTCAGGTTACACATATTGTTTCCTGAAAGACCACACTACAGTGTCAGTGGAGCCTCAGGTTGCCTGCAGTGCCCTGCCCTCACCTGGCTATCCCACACAGGTGAGAATAACCAGAACTCACCTCCGGTACCAGTGTTCACCTGGAAACATGGCTCTGAGCCTCTGGCCCCTGCTGCTGCTGCTGCTGCTGCTGTCCTTTGCAGGTGAGAAGAACAGTGAGCAGAACTGGGGATGAGGAGGAGGGTGGCTGGAAAAAGACTTTAAGAATATGGAGGTGAACCTGTTAGATAGAAGGACAAAGGAGAGAGGCAGAGACTTGTGCAAAAGGGGAAAATGAGGGTTAAGAAAAGCAGGCCAAGACTTACTGTAGGCCAGTGAAAGGGGTTCAGCTCACCATCCCCTCACCTCATCTTTAGATCCAGGTAGGGAACTGTGCTCAGGGGCAGGGTTGAGTTTGGGCTCTGTGTTCCTCTCCTTCAGTGACCTCTGGTTTCTCTCCTTACAGTGACTCTGGCCCCTACTGGGCCTCATTCCCTGGACCCTGGTCTCTCCTTCCTGAAGTCATTGCTCTCCACTCTGGACCAGGCTCCCCAGGGCTCCCTGAGCCGCTCACGGTTCTCTACATTCCTGGCCAACATTTCTTCTTCCTTTGAGCCTGGGAGAATGGGGGAAGGACCAGTAGGAGAGCCCCCACCTCTCCAGCCGCCTGCTCTCCGGCTCCATGATTTTCTAGTGACACTGAGAGGTAGCCCAGACTGGGAGCCAATGCTAGGGCTGCTAGGGGATATGCTGGCACTGCTAGGACAGGAGCAGACTCCCCGAGATTTCCTGGTGCACCAGGCAGGGGTGCTGGGTGGACTTGTGGAGGTGCTGCTGGGAGCCTTAGTTCCTGGGGGCCCCCCTACCCCAACTCGGCCCCCGTGCACCCGTGATGGGCCGTCTGACTGTGTCCTGGCTGCTGACTGGTTGCCTTCTCTGCTGCTGTTGTTAGAGGGCACACGCTGGCAAGCTCTGGTGCAGGTGCAGCCCAGTGTGGACCCCACCAATGCCACAGGCCTCGATGGGAGGGAGGCAGCTCCTCACTTTTTGCAGGGTCTGTTGGGTTTGCTTACCCCAACAGGGGAGCTAGGCTCCAAGGAGGCTCTTTGGGGCGGTCTGCTACGCACAGTGGGGGCCCCCCTCTATGCTGCCTTTCAGGAGGGGCTGCTCCGTGTCACTCACTCCCTGCAGGATGAGGTCTTCTCCATTTTGGGGCAGCCAGAGCCTGATACCAATGGGCAGTGCCAGGGAGGTGAGTGTGGCCAGGGCTGGGACTGGGATGTGGCAGGGCAAGGAAAGTGAAATTGGGGTAGTATTCTTCCTTACTCTTTCCCTCCTAGGTAACCTTCAACAGCTGCTCTTATGGTAAGTAACAGGAGACCAGTTCTGAGGGATTGGGCCTGGAAAATCTGGAGGTGAAGAGCTGAAGACCTCAGCCTCTAGAGAGGAAAACTGATGGGAGGAGTGTAGTTTAGTGGTTTTGGGGTGTGACTGTCTGGGTTGGTGTCCCAGCTCCACCTCTTCCTAGCCATATGACCTTGAGCAGGTTACATAGTCTTTCTATACCTCAGTTTCCCCATTTATAAAATGAGAATGATAATATTAGTTACCACAGAGTTGTTGCACCCGATTAAATGAGTTGATACTGTGTATGCAAACGAGTTAAAACCGTGCTGGCACATAGCGCTTAATAATGTTAGCTAGTAAAGATGGGATTTGGAAAATAAGGACACAGCTGGATTCCTCTACCCGCTTACTACTTCAGTACAACAATGCCAGACAGTAGTTAGACATATTGAGTTGCTGAGCAGATTTCCTAACATGAGGCCCGCTGAGGGTTGTGTTTAAGCTATCTAAAAGCATACGAAGAAAGGAGACAGAAGGGGTCCAGGTGGACAGAAAGAATTCCAACTGGGGCTTCTCCTAGTGATTTTGGACCTTGGCAGGGCAGCTTTGTCTTTTTTGCCCCGTTGCAGCATTTCAACCAGTAACGCCTAAACTCTCAGGGACCTCGCTTGTAGAAAAGCCTATGCTTGCCATGCCCCTTGAGGGCTCTGAGTCAGGGTCAGAATCTTCAGCTGGAGGAAATGTGAACTGACCAGATCCTGCCTGCTCCTCCCTCTGCACCCAGGGGCGTCCGGCACAACCTTTCCTGGGATGTCCAGGCGCTGGGCTTTCTGTCTGGATCACCACCCCCACCCCCTGCCCTCCTTCACTGCCTGAGCACGGGCGTGCCTCTGCCCAGAGCTTCTCAGCCATCAGCCCACATCAGCCCACGCCAACGGCGAGCCATCACTGTGGAGGCCCTCTGTGAGAACCACTTAGGCCCAGCACCACCGTACAGCATTTCCAACTTCTCCATCCACTTGCTCTGCCAGCACACCAAGCCTGCCACTCCACAGCCCCATCCCAGCACCACTGCCATCTGCCAGACAGCTGTGTGGTATGCAGTGTCCTGGGCACCAGGTGCCCAAGGCTGGCTACAGGCCTGCCATGACCAGTTTCCTGATGAGTTTTTGGATGCGATCTGCAGTAACCTCTCCTTTTCAGCCCTGTCTGGCTCCAACCGCCGCCTGGTGAAGCGGCTCTGTGCTGGCCTGCTCCCACCCCCTACCAGCTGCCCTGAAGGCCTGCCCCCTGTTCCCCTCACCCCAGACATCTTTTGGGGCTGCTTCTTGGAGAATGAGACTCTGTGGGCTGAGCGACTGTGTGGGGAGGCAAGTCTACAGGCTGTGCCCCCCAGCAACCAGGCTTGGGTCCAGCATGTGTGCCAGGGCCCCACCCCAGATGTCACTGCCTCCCCACCATGCCACATTGGACCCTGTGGGGAACGCTGCCCGGATGGGGGCAGCTTCCTGGTGATGGTCTGTGCCAATGACACCATGTATGAGGTCCTGGTGCCCTTCTGGCCTTGGCTAGCAGGCCAATGCAGGATAAGTCGTGGGGGCAATGACACTTGCTTCCTAGAAGGGCTGCTGGGCCCCCTTCTGCCCTCTCTGCCACCACTGGGACCATCCCCACTCTGTCTGACCCCTGGCCCCTTCCTCCTTGGCATGCTATCCCAGTTGCCACGCTGTCAGTCCTCTGTCCCAGCCCTTGCTCACCCCACACGCCTACACTATCTCCTCCGCCTGCTGACCTTCCTCTTGGGTCCAGGGGCTGGGGGCGCTGAGGCCCAGGGGATGCTGGGTCGGGCCCTACTGCTCTCCAGTCTCCCAGACAACTGCTCCTTCTGGGATGCCTTTCGCCCAGAGGGCCGGCGCAGTGTGCTACGGACGATTGGGGAATACCTGGAACAAGATGAGGAGCAGCCAACCCCATCAGGCTTTGAACCCACTGTCAACCCCAGCTCTGGTGTAAGCAAGATGGAGCTGCTGGCCTGCTTTAGTGTGAGTGCTCTGCCAGAGGGAAAGCTCCTAGAACAGTGAGAAGGCCCTCCTGGGGAATTCCTCAAATACTCAGAGGCAGTAGTGTGGGGTAGTAGTTGAAGCACACAGCTCTAGAGTCAGACAGGCTTGGATTCATATCTTGGTTCTGTGACCAGCCTTGAATGAGTTATTTAACTTCTCTGAGCAATATTTTTCTCGTCTCATTTATAAACTAGGGATGATAATGGTATATGAGATAATACATGCTGTGGGCTTAGCACAGTGCATGATACACAAACGTGCAATAAATATTACCTTGTTATTCTTTTGGGCTCTTTGACTCTCTCACTTTCTGCACCAGAAAGAAAAAGGATCAAGTTAGAGGACTCTAAATTTTTCCCCTAGAGAGTGAGAATTGGAGGCTGGCAGAATACAGGAAGATAAGGCAGGAATGAGAAAGATTCAGGGACACTACCAATCAGAAGACTTTGGTTCTAGGTTCAACTGTGCCGCAAATTAGTGTGATCTTAGGCAAGCAATTTCATTTAGTTTTTCTGGGCTTCAGTTTTTAGTCTGTAGAATGGAGGGGTGAGAATATGTTAAACACCATAATTAATTCACTGAGTGCCTATTATATGCAAGGCACTTTGCTAGGTTCTGTAGGATATATAAAGATTTCTTACTCCATGTTGGGGCCACCTTTTTCAAACCCTGGGCCCAGTAAAATGGAATTAGATAGTCTCATAGTATTTGGTTCAGGTCTACAAGTATTAATTGAGCCAACTATGGACCTGGCATGGGAGAGGGTACAAGAGAAATTAGAGATATGATCCTGGACCTGAAAGCGCTTAATATCTGAAGAATCACACTTGAGATAAAGGACAAGCATCCCAGCAAGTGGAGTTTGAATGCCTGGGGGAGCTGCAGGAAAGACAGAGAAGACAGCTCTGTTGGCATATTGTCTTTCTTCCCACCAGCCTGTGCTGTGGGATCTGCTCCAGAGGGAAAAGAGTGTTTGGGCCCTGCAGATTCTAGTGCAGGTAACAGGTGGAGGGCACATGGGTGGGCTGGGTGACAGCCATGGCTGGAGGTCCCTGCCCCGTGAGGTGAGGCCATACCCACCATGACCTCCTATTCGCAGGCGTACCTGCATATGCCCCCAGAAAACCTCCAGCAGCTGGTGCTTTCAGCAGAGAGGGAGGCTGCACAGGGCTTCCTGACACTCATGCTGCAGGGGAAGCTGCAGGGGAAGCTGCAGGTGAGCACTGAGAAAGGGGAGCAAGGGCACCTGGAGCCTAGTGTTCAGAGGGCTTGCTTTAGTGGGAGGAGGAACTCCAGAGAGGAAATGGCAGGGATACTGAGCATCTCCAGAGGCAGAATCCATTCTTGTGCCCCTACAGGTACCACCATCCGAGGAGCAGGCCCTGGGTCGCCTGACAGCCCTGCTGCTCCAGCGGTACCCACGCCTCACCTCCCAGCTCTTCATTGACCTGTCACCACTCATCCCTTTCTTGGCTGTCTCTGACCTGATGCGCTTCCCACCATCCCTGTTAGCCAACGACAGTGTGTAAGGTTCTTGCACTACTCCTCCTGCTCCTGTCACGGTCAGGCCAACCCCATCCACCTGGAGCAGCCCCTTCCGGAGCTCCTCTCTGTTTTTTTCTTTCATGCCAGATAGGTAATGTGCCAACATCGCAACAAGGTTTGAGAGAGGCACATCTCACGCCTGAGTGTGAAAACCCAATCATTATGCTAATGAACTACAAAAGGATCAGAGAGCTCCTCTCTATTAAAACCAGGGAGAGGCTGGGCATGGTGGCTCACGCCTGTAATCCCAGCACTTTGGGAGCCCGAGGCAGGCGGATCACTAGGTCCGCCTAGTGAGTTCGAGACCAGCCTGGCCAATATGGTGAAACCCCGTCTCTATTAAACTACAAAAATTAGCCAGGCATGGTGGTGGGCGCTTGTAGTCCCAGTTACTCTGGAGGCTGAGGCAGGAGGATAGCTTGAACCTGGGAGGCAGAGGTTGCAGTGAGCCAAGATCGTGCCACTGCACTGCAGCCTGGGTGACAGAGCGAGACTCCGTCTTAAAAAAAACAAAACAAAACAAAAAAACAGGGAGAGTCTCCTTCCTATCTAGACAGCAGGGCTACAGAGGGTCAGAGGAAAACAGTTTGGAGGAAGACAAAGGGTTAAGACCCATGACTCCTCGCAGCCTGGCTGCCATCCGGGATTACAGCCCAGGAATGAGGCCTGAACAGAAGGAGGCTCTGGCAAAGCGACTGCTGGCCCCTGAACTGTTTGGGGAAGTGCCTGCCTGGCCCCAGGAGCTGCTGTGGGCAGTGCTGCCCCTGCTCCCCCACCTCCCTCTGGAGAACTTTCTGCAGCTCAGCCCTCACCAGGTATGAGAATCATCTTCTTTACTTGACTGGCCCATCTTCTGCTAGTGGGGACAAAGAGTCAATGGCATGTCTCTCAGTGGCCCCTCCCTGCAAGAACCCTATAGTGACCCCAGTGCGAGCTAACCTTCCCCATCTCAGATCCAGGCCCTGGAGGATAGCTGGCCAGCAGCAGGTCTGGGGCCAGGGCATGCCCGCCATGTGCTGCGCAGCCTGGTAAACCAGAGTGTCCAGGATGGTGAGGAGCAGGTACGCAGGTGAGTTGTTGTGGGATCAGTAACCAAGGCAAGAGTGGAAGAGGTAGAGAGAGGAAGGCACAGCTGTCATGCTGGGTCGGTGTTCTAGGAAGAAAGGGGCAAGAGAGTAGGCAGTGGCCTCAGGCAGCGGCCTCAGGCAGCATAGAGTTCCAGGAGAGAGGTCTATAGATGGTGCCCCTGTGTAGTGGTGTAGTGTCAGAGTGCCCAGTGTATGTACCCATACCATCTACTGCCAGGCCTGCCTTAGTGCTAGTCTTGCGGACCACACAAAGGTCAGCTTCATGCCCTCCTCAGGCTTGGGCCCCTCGCCTGTTTCCTGAGCCCTGAAGAGCTGCAGAGCCTAGTGCCCCTGAGTGATCCAACGGGGCCAGTAGAACGGGGGCTGCTGGAATGTGCAGCCAATGGGACCCTCAGCCCAGAAGGACGGGTGAGCCCCTCAGCACAAGCCTACAGGACTTTAGGCTTCCCCTGGGTCTGTGTGGATGGCTTTCCCATTGTCAACTTGAGCACAGTGGTGCCAGCCCCCATCCCACTTTTGCAACCTCCATTCCTTACTCCATGGCCATTCTTACCTGTTACCACCTCTTCCTGGCCCTTTTCTATCTGGTCTGTAGCACCCCAAACATACCCTTTGCCATTTTGAACCTAATCTACTCCAGTGCAATCCCTAGTTCCAAACCCTAGCCCAGGCCCTGGGAAATTCAGATGTGGGATTAGAGAGGAAGTTCAAGGTTCATCTGTCTTTTCTCTCCAGTCCTAAACCTTCTTTGGTTACAGGTGGCATATGAACTTCTGGGTGTGTTGCGCTCATCTGGAGGAGCGGTGCTGAGCCCCCGGGAGCTGCGGGTCTGGGCCCCTCTCTTCCCTCAGCTGGGCCTCCGCTTCCTGCAGGAGCTATCAGAGCCCCAGCTTAGAGCCATGCTTCCTGTCCTGCAGGGAACTAGTGTTACACCTGCTCAGGTTTGCCTGTCTCACTCCCTGGCATGTACCCTCCATCCCCGCTTGAGCCCCAGTCAAGAGAATCCCATTCAGGGATAAAAGCAGCCCCTCCTTTCCCTGGGTGAACAGTAGAGGTAAACTCTGTCTGCAGGAGGACGCCTTCATTCCCTTTCCTCAGATCAAGAAGGGACCTGAGTCACTGAGGATGGTTACTGGGGATGGTTAAGAGGCAGCGGGAAGTTTTGGAGGGTTTGCTTTAGGAACCCACTTAGGACCTGGCTGCTGGGTCCTGAGAGCTGTTGTTTTCGGTCCCATCCCAACACAGGCTGTCCTGCTGCTTGGACGGCTCCTTCCTAGGCACGATGTGAGTAGCAGCAACTTCTCAGCCTCCCACCAGAGGTCTCTATCCCCTTTTGCCCTGGCTCCTGCATCTGCCCCTCCTCTCTCTCTGCTCCCCTCATAATTACTGCCTTGCTGCATTGTGATTGTTGTCTTCCCCACCACCCTTCTCTTCTTCTTCAGGCCTCTTGTCTCTCTTGCTCTTTAGCTATCCCTGGAGGAACTCTGCTCCTTGCACCTTCTGCTACCAGGCCTCAGCCCCCAGACACTCCAGGCCATCCCTAGGCGAGTCCTGGTCGGGGCTTGTTCCTGCCTGGCCCCTGAACTGTCACGCCTCTCAGCCTGCCAGACCGCAGCACTGCTGCAGACCTTTCGGGTATGAGAGTGGCAAGGAGGATGAGATAATCAGGGATACCGGCTCTTTCTGGTTGGGAGGAAGGCATCTTCCCTGAGGCCAGGGAAGGCCTTTCATACCTCCCCACTTACACACACACACACACACACACACACGCACAACCAATTCTCATGCAGGTTAAAGATGGTGTTAAAAATATGGGTACAACAGGTGCTGGTCCAGCTGTGTGTATCCCTGGTCAGGTAAGTGTGAGATCTCCCAACTGAGCTCCTCTCCCCATTCTGGGGCAGTTTCATATGGCTGGTGCTACCTCCCACACTACCCTGCAGTGGCCCTGAGAGTTCTGGTTAGCTCTGTGCCCATTAGCAGCCCTCCCCAGTGCCAGATGCAGGACAGCATGATCCACTCACATTGTCCTAGACTAATGTCAAAGCTAAGGGCCTGAGAAATCTTCCAGGCCACCCACCCTGCTTTCAGATGAAAGGACCAAGGCTGGGAGAAGCTAAGGGACTTTGTTTGCCTGGTGCCTAACTAGCAGCAACACTTGACCACAGCAGCCTGCAGTGTGAGGCTCTTAGGCATTGATTGCTACAGTAGCAAATGCCATTCCACTTCTGTCCTAGCTTTGGTCCCTTTCCGCCCCCATGGTTCCTTTTCTCTGAGTGCTAAGTACAGACTCTCTCACATATCACTACACTGCTATACCCATCACCGCCAGCAGCCTATTCCCACCACCTGGCCAGACTGCCTGCTTCCCCTGCTCCCATTAAAGCTGCTACAACTGGATTCCTCGGCTCTTCTGGCAAATCGAAGACGCTACTGGGAGCTGCCCTGGTCTGAGCAGCAGGTAATTCTCCCCACTTAATTTCAGAACTTCCTCCCTCAATGTAGTCTACCTTCTTTACCTATCCCTTAGCCCTATTTGGCCAGCTTATCCCTAGTATCCTTTATTTGATTGTTTGAGATACAGTCTCACTCTGTTGCCCAGGCTGCAGTGCAGTGGCATGATCAGAGTTCTCTGTAACCTCAAACTCCTGAGCTCAGGCAATCTTTCTGCCTCAGCCTCCTGAATAGCTAGGACAACAGGTGGTTACCACCATGCCTGGCTAATTTTTAAATTTTTTTTTTGTTTTTTGAGATGAAGTCTTGCTCTGTCACCCAGGCTGGAGTACAGTGGCACAAGCTTGGCTCACTGCAACCTCTGTCTCCCGGGTTCAAGCGATTCTCCTGCCTCAGCCTCCCGAGTAGCTGGGACTACAGGCACTCCCCACAATGCCCGGCTAATTTTTTTTTTTTTTTTTTTTTTAGTAGAGACAAGGTTTCACCATATTGGCCAGGCTGGTCTCGAACTGCTGACCTTGTGATCTGCCTGCCTCTCAAAGTGCTGGGATTACAGGTGTGAGCCACCATGCCCGGCCAATTTTTAAATTTGTTGTAGAGACAGACAATACAAAAATGTGGACACTATGTGGAGACACTATGTTGAGGTACTATGCTGTCCAGATTGGTCTTGAACTCCTGGCCTCAAGCAATCCTCCTGCCTTGGCCTCCCAAAGTGCTGGGATTACAGACCTGAGCCACTGCACCCAGCACCCTAGTATCCCTTATAATGTGACTTGCTTTTCTTTTTCTTTCTCCTTCCCTTTTCTTTCATTTCTTTCTCACTCTCGAGAGAAGAGTGGGCATCTGGGAGAGTGGGAGGCTGGTGGGTCCCACAGAGTGAAGAGGCAGGACTGGGTCCAAGGCAGTCCTGCCTTTCCACTCTAGGGGGTATCCTTGGACAGTGTCTCTTCTGGGAAGGGGCTCGTCTTTGTTTCTCTTGTAGGCACAGTTTCTCTGGAAGAAGATGCAAGTACCCACCAACCTGACCCTCAGGAATCTGCAGTGAGTAACTTGTGTTGAGCAGTGCGCTGAATTCGACCAACATTTTTTTGAGTGCTTACTATGTGCCAGGCACCATGTGATATGGAATGGGGGATATAGGGATGAATGATGCATAGTCCCTGCCTCGTGGACGTTCTCCTAGCACCTCCCTTTGCCCTCCTGTCCTTCCACAGTGCCATGCCTATCCTGACTAGAGCCAAAGGAGTCAGAAAACCTGGATTCAGGTTCCAGTCCTGTCACCTACTTGTGCTCTTGGGCAAGTCATTTAACGTCCCTGTGTCAGTTTTCCCTTCTTTAAATGAGAATTACAATGGCACCAGCCTCATAGGTAGTTACTGTGAAGATTAAATGAGGTAGGTCATGTAAGATATTTAACACAGTGCTTGGTCCATTGTAAAGTCCCAGTAGTCATTTGCTACTGTTAGTTTACTTCAGGATGACTTCAGAGGCACTGGCCAAGCAAGAATAAATAGGAATAAGAAGGTATCACTTTACTTACACCCACATTAGAAGAACAATGGGCTTCAGAATCTTTTTTTTTTTTTTTTTTTTTTTTTTTTGAGACAGTCTTGCTCTGTTGCCCAGGCTGGAGTGCAGTGGCGCGATTTCGGCTCACTGCAACCTCTGCCTCCCAGGTTCAAACAATTCTCCTGTCTCAGCCTCTGGAGTAGCTGGGATTACAGGAATGTGCCACCATACCCAGCTAATTTTTGTGTTTTTAGTAGAGATGGGGTTTCACCATTTTGGCCAGGCTGGTCTCAAACTCCTGACCTCAGGTGATCCACCCGCCTCAGCCTCCCAAGGGCTTCAGAATCTAAGACATGGCTCTAGTTTCAGTTTACCACATTTCTAGCAGAATGATGTTGGGAATGTCACCTGACCTCCATAAATCCTTATTTTCTCCTCTGATAAACAGCAGTGATGTTATGGGGAGCTGATGAGAATATCTATGTAAAAACATTTCTCAAACCATAAATTGCCGTGGATGAACATCTGTACTTGTTTTGAGAGTACTGATATCAAGGAGCAAACAGGCTGTTGTATGTGTTGAATGAGCCTCTCCCCACTCACACACCCACAGGGCTCTGGGCACCCTGGCAGGAGGCATGTCCTGTGAGTTTCTGCAGCAGATCAACTCCATGGTAGACTTCCTTGAAGTGGTGCACATGATCTATCAGCTGCCCACTAGAGTTCGAGGGAGCCTGGTGAGAGGGGGTGCCTGGACTTTAGTGGGAGCAGGGAGGCTGGGACCCTAGGTATAGAACCCAGCTCCTATGTTCTGCTCTGGCCTCACCCTGCTTCCCTACAGAGGGCCTGTATCTGGGCAGAGCTACAGCGGAGGACGGCAATGCCAGAACCAGAATGGACAACTGTAGGGCCAGAACTGAACGGGCTGGATAGCAAGCTACTCCTGGACTTACCGTAAGTACTGCAGCTAGAGATATTGGCCCCTCAGAAAGCTCAATCTGGGGTGAAGATCTGCCCTTAGGGAATGCCCTAGAGGAGGCAGTTTTTCTGTCTGGTAGTTCCCTGACATAATTTATAGCCCAAAGCAGAGGATTTTATTCAAAGTTGCTCTATGTATTGACTGGTTCCCAGAATATGCTCCAGCACGGGGCAGCTGAGGGTGGCAACACTGTATTGAAGCCTGCCAAGTAATCTTACAATAACCTAGTCCACATTAATTGAGATTGAGACAGAGCATCTGAAGTGAGGGAGGCAATGCTCCAATTCTGCCCCAGAGGATTGTAGTTTGCTCAGGGCACTGTGTTCTTAGTGCGTTCAGAGGAGTAGATCGAGAGAAAAATATATGAAAAATGTGATAAATGCCTTCAAATACCTGAGGGGCTATCAAGTAGAAATTAGATTGTCATATTTATGAGTGGCCCCATTGGGCAAGACTAAGAGTAGTTAACGGAGATCAGATTTTTACATAGTATAAGAAAAACTAAGGTAGTGAGTTCCTGGTCCTTGGAGCTGTTCGAGCCTAAGCCAGATGGCCCCATGGCAGGAATGTTGTCGAGCACGTTCATATACAGGTTGTGGGAAGAAAAGGCTATAGGAACCCAAGGCTCCTCCCTTCCCACAGAGAAATTTATTAGTATCTTACTCATATGCTGCTTTTCTCATTTTACCCCTACCACCACCCCCTTGCCATCCGCACTGTAAGTCAGAATAGGAAAATGCTGGTGTTACAGTCTTCCTGGGGAATATGGAGCTGAAGTGGAGTAAAAGCAGTTGACTTCATTCTTACTTTTTTCTTTTTCTTTTTTTTTTTTTTTTGAGACAGAGTTTTGCTGTGTCACCAAGGCTGGAGTGCAGTGACGTGATCTCGGCTCACTGCAACCTCCATCTTCCAGGTTCAAGCAATTCTCCTGCCTCAGTCTCCCGAGTAGCTGGGACTGTAGGTGTGCACCACCATGCCAGGCTAATTTTTGTATTTGTTGTAGGGACGAGCTTTCACCATGTTGGCCAGGCTGGTCTTGAACTCCTGGCTTCAAGTGATCTGCCCACCTTGGCTTCCCAACATTCTTACATTTTTATAGGCCTTTCCACAGATTTCAGCTCTTGTATGACTTAGCCCAGGTCCAGAACTGGTAATCCTAGGTAGGGTACAGGTTATCACCTCTGATTTCTGGGTAAAAGGGATTTATTTATTTATTTGTTTATTTATTTATATTTTTGAGACAGAGTCTCGCTCTGTCACCCAGGCTGGAGTGCAATGGTGCCATCTCGGCTCACTGCAACCTCTACCTCTGGGGTTCAAGCAATTCTCCTGCCTCAGCCTCCTGAGTAGCTGGGATTACAGGCGCATGCCACCACACCCGGCTAATTTTTGCATTTTTAATAGAGACGGGGTTTCACCATGTTGCTCAGGGTGGTCTCGAATTTCTGACCCTGTGATCTGCCTGCCTCGGCCTCCCAAAGTGCTGGGATTACAGGCATGAGCCACTGCGTCCGGCCTGTTTTTACTTTTTTTTAATGCCATTCTGATCTGTTTAAATATGTGGGTTCTGTGAGATAATTTAGAATCCCAAGGTTACAGATGAGGTGAAAGATCCTAGACCATGCATCAAAAAACTTGAGTTTCTCATTTGTGAAAGAAGGATAAGAGAAACACCTATTTTGTCTGGGTGCAGTGGCTCACGCCTATAATCCCAGCATTTTGGGAGGCCAAGGTGGGTGGATCACGGAGGTCAGGTGTTCAAGACCAGACTGGCCAACATGGCAAAACACCATCTCTACTAAAAATATAAAAGTTAGCTGGGCGTGGTGGCACGTGCATGTAATTCCAGCTATTCAGGAGGCTGAGTCATGAGAATTGCTTGAACCTGGGAGGTGCGGGTTGCAGTGAACTGAGATCGCAGCACCACTGTGCTCCAGCCTGAGTGATGGAGTGAGGCCAGGTCTTGTTATAGGATCAAATGAGATAACACCTGAAAGAACTTTGTAAATTGTATAGCACATACAAACAAGAAGGGAGCTCTTCACAAGCAGAGGAAGGGTGGTCCTGTGGAAAAAAACGGGAATTGGGAGTGAGAGACCTCAACATTTGATCTCTGTGAACCTCAGTTTTTTAATCTATAAAATGGGGAAATGTTAATAGTACTTGATATTTGGAGCTTTTGAGTCCATTAGATCAGGTAGGATTGTTCGTTATTTTTTTTTTTTTTAGGAAGACTAGAAATATGTTGCTCCCTTTTTCTCCCCCACTCAAGCTTGATGGTGGGAATTGGCCCTGGAGCTGTTTACTATCAGTTCCTGTCCAGCTTCAGTAAATTTGGTCTGGGGTTACAACTTAGCTGGGGACTGTGGGGTTTTGTGGTCCCTTCTCGACTTGGCCCAGCTCCACCTGAATCCTGTTGTTGTCAAATTGCTGTAATAGGATCCAGTTGATGGACAGACTATCCAATGAATCCATTATGTTGGTGGTGGAGCTGGTGCAAAGAGCTCCAGAGCAGCTGCTGGCACTGACCCCACTCCACCAGGCAGCCCTGGCAGAGAGGGCACTACAAAACCTGGTAAGAGTCCACCCTACCAGACTCAGATTTGCTGCCCTGGGCAATTCTTGCTCCTCAGACAATGCTCTCTGACTGTCCCCCAACCCTCTACTTCTTGCTTTCTTGCTGCCAAACAGGTTCCTGTCTACAAGGCCTGGCCCGTTTTGCCTCTGGGTTCTGTTCCTTGATAATATGCTTCATGTTACTTGTCCATACCTCTTGGAGTCCGAGAAATCTCTTGGAGTCCACCTCTCAGTCTTTCTGCCTGCTCCTATCTGGGCTCATTGCTTAAGAAAGTGAACAAAGGTAGTGAGCATCATAGGGTGCTGAGCTGGGAGCAGGAGGGAGGGAAGGTCAGGGGGCTTGGTGTCTTGATCAAAGTGTCTGGTATTCTGAGTCAGAAGTGCATTGTCCAAGTTCTGATGCTCTTCTCCAGGCTCCAAAGGAGACTCCAGTTTCAGGGGAAGTGCTGGAGACCTTAGGCCCTTTGGTTGGATTCCTGGGGACAGAGAGCACACGACAGATCCCCCTACAGATCCTGCTGTCCCATCTCAGTCAGCTGCAAGGCTTCTGCCTAGGAGAGACATTTGCCACAGAGCTGGGATGGCTGCTATTGCAGGAGTCTGTTCTTGGGTATGGACCTTCGAGAACTTCAGATTCTAACTCATTCTATACCCAGTCCCTCAACCACCATCATCAGTGGCAGCCTGTTCCATATTCTTAAGGTCCCCTGGAGCCCTGTGTCCGAAATCCTAGCATGTCCTCTTTTCCCCTTCCTTTTCCTCACAGTTCCCTCAGCTCCCCAGCCCCCGATTTTCTTCCTGTCCCCAGGAAACCAGAGTTGTGGAGCCAGGATGAAGTAGAGCAAGCTGGACGCCTAGTATTCACTCTGTCTACTGAGGCAATTTCCTTGATCCCCAGGGTGAGATGAAGGAAGAAGGGAAGGGAGTAAATGCATAGAGGGGACTGGTGAGCTGGTTATGGGGACCCATGGCCAAAGAGGGCAAAGGATATGAAGCCTAGATCTGGGGGGATACTGCAAAACAGAGACAGGACTTTGGACTTATAGCTATAGCAGCAGGCCCTGATCTGTCCAGATCTCTCCACTCTCCTTCTACCTTCTCATGCAGGAGGCCTTGGGTCCAGAGACCCTGGAGCGGCTTCTAGAAAAGCAGCAGAGTTGGGAGCAGAGCAGAGTTGGACAGCTGTGTAGGGGGCCACAGCTTGCTGCCAAGAAAGCAGCCCTGGTAGCAGGGGTGGTGCGACCAGCTGCTGAGGATCTTCCAGGTGAAACTACCCAAATACTTATATGTCCAGCAGGATGTATAGGGAGTATCAAACGGTCTGGGTTCTACATGTGCTCTTCCCTGGGACTGGGTTTTCTAATTTATAAAGCAAAGAGTTTAGAGGGATGATCTTCAAGCCTCTTGTAGTTCTAGAATTCTGTAGTTCTGGGAGTTTGTAAACTATCAAGTTTTCTTTTAGCCCAGAACTTCCATTTTCCTGCTCTCTCGTGTCTGCTCTAGACTCAGCTCTAGCTTGGCTAAGTGTGGAGCTCTCTGCTGGGGAGATCCCTAGAAGCTTTGAAGGAGACATTGTGAGGCTGGAGAACTGGGTTCAAATTCAGTGCTACCATTAAATCCCTGAATAACATCCTCAGTCTTCCATCTATAAAAGTCTTGGCATCTCCAATCACTTCTTGTTCTATTATCTCCTAAGCCCTATACATATTACTCTGTAATACTCCTTTGATCCCTATTTCTCACAGTGCTCCATCCTCCAAAGGTTGGAAGACTCATTCTATCTACAGATATCTCTCTGGGCATATTTTATTACTACGCTGACCTCCTGGCCCTGCCTTCCCCCTTCAGAACCTGTGCCAAATTGTGCAGATGTACGAGGGACATTCCCAGCAGCCTGGTCTGCAACCCAGATTGCAGAGATGGAGCTCTCAGACTTTGAGGACTGCCTGACATTATTTGCAGGAGACCCAGGACTTGGGCCTGAGGAACTGCGGGCAGCCATGGGCAAAGCAAAACAGGTTAGGGATGGAGAGCCAACTGGGGTTGGCCATGAGGAAGCTATTTGGGTGTGATGTAGGACACAAAGAGAATGGAGAGTTGGATGAGAGGTGGGGGAAGCAAGAGATAGAAGAGTTAGAAGATTTGGGTCACAAGTAGGAGGTGAAGGGAGATAAATATTGAGGAAAGAGAGCTAGTATAATGAATAGAGGCACGAAAGCAGTGGTTACCAAATTTTAATGCATATCACGATCATCAAGGGAACAGATTTTTTTCTTTATTTTTTTTTCTTTCTTAAAAAAATAATGGCATGCTTCGGCTGGGTGCAGCGGCTCACGCCTGTAATCCCAGAACTTTGGGAGGCCGAGGCGGGCAGATCACGAGGTCAGGAGATCAAGACCATCCTGTCTAACACGGTGAAACACGGTCTGTACTAAAAATACAAAAAAGTTAGCCGGGCATAGTGGTGCACACTTGTTGTCCCAGCTACTTGGGAGGCTGAGGCAGGAGAATGGCGTGAACCTGGGAGGCGGAGCTTGCAGTGAGCCGAGGTCAAGCCAATGCACTCCATCCTGGGTGACAGAGCAAGACTCCATCTCAAAAAAAAAAAAAAAAAAAAAAGGCATGCTTCATCAATTTGCGTGTTATCCTTGCACAGGCGCCATGCAAATCTCTGTATCATTCCAATTTTTTGGGGTATGTGCTGCTGAACTGAGCATGGGAACAGTGCCAGTGCCAGATTACCATGCTTCACTGACTTAATAAAAACCTTTGGGGAGGCTGGGCGCAGTGACTCATGCCTGTAATTACAGCACTTTGGGAGGCGGAGGCAGGTGGATTGCTTGAGCCCAGGAGTTAGAGACCAGACTGGGCAACATGGTGAAACCCTGTCTCTACTAAAAATAGAAAAAACATTAGCTGGGTGTGGCGGCACATGCCTGTAATCCCAGCTACTCAGGAGGCTGGGGTAGGAGAATCCCATGAGTGCAGGAGGTGGAGGGTGCAATGTGCCAAGATCGCACCACTGCCCTCCAACCTGGGTGTCAGAGCAAGACCCTGTCTCATAAATTAAAAAATAAGCCTCTGGGGGAAAGAGTCTAGACATCTGCATCTCCTTTTTTTTTTTTTTTTTTTTTTTTTTTTTTTTTTTGAGACAGAGTCTCACTCTGTCACCCAGCATCCAGGCTGGAGTGCAGTGGTGTGATCTTGGCTCACTGTAACCTCTACATCCTGGGTTCAAACGATCCTCCTGCCTCAGCCTCTCAAGTAGCTGGGACTACAGGTGCACCACACCTGGCTAATTTTTGTATCTTTGGTAGAGATGGGGTTTCACTATGTTGCCCAGGATGGTCTTGAACTCCTGGGCTCAAGCATTCCTTCCACCTCAGCCTCCCAAAGTGCTGGGATTACAGCTGTTAGCCACTGTGCTGGGCCCCAGGCATCTGTGTTTTAATAAGCGTCTCTGTGTCTGATGCACATAAAAGTGTGGAACTCATGGACTAGAGTTAGTTTGCTCTTCTTTTCCACTGATTGTGATGTCTTTCAAAACACCTTAGAGGAACTGTAAGGCAACGGTCTCATTTTATAGTGGAGGAAACTAAAGAAAAGGCAAGTGATTTACCTAGAGTTATACAGCTAAGGGCAGAGGCAAGACTTAAAACCCAGCAGTCTGACTCCCAATCCACTGCTTTTCCACTCACATTGTTCCTGTCTTTCTCCTAGTTGTGGGGTCCCCCCCGGCGATTTCGTCCTGAGCAGATCCTGCAGCTCGGTAGGCTCTTAATAGGTCTAGGAGATCGGGAACTACAGGAGCTGATCCTAGTGGACTGGGGAGTGCTGAGCACCCTGGGGCAGATAGATGGCTGGAGCTCCACTCAGGTAACACTTTTCCTCCTCCCTACGGCTTCCCAAACACCCATCCCACAGACCCAGCCCTATAGATCATCTAAAGCCCGAGGAATTTTTTTCCTGTGACCCTACCTGGTCCTTCTTTCTATCTTTTCTTGATACCCCATACTAGTGACCTTCAGGACTCTGATTTATTCACTCTGAGGCCCTGGACACATAATACTGTCTCCTACCTCTTTTCCTGGAGGCTTCCTCTTTTTCTAACCTTTTCTGAGTCCTCAGCCTTCCCCATGACTCCTTAGGTCTTAATAGTAACAGAATATAACCCGGTAACACCTACCACTTCCCTGTCCATTAATTCTCCATAACTTTCCTCCTTCCCCTCTTCTCCCACCCCCCACCCCAGCTCCGCATTGTGGTCTCCAGTTTCCTACGGCAGAGTGGTCGGCATGTGAGCCACCTGGACTTCGTTCATCTGACAGCGCTGGGTTATACTCTCTGTGGACTGCGGCCAGAGGAGCTCCAGCACATCAGCAGTTGGGAGTTTAGGTCATTTGTGAAGGGGCTGAGGGTGGTGGTGCTGAGGTAAAGGTGGACTTACTGGGGAAAGGAGGATCATGAAGTTATAGTCCCATGGAGGAAGGGAACTCATTTGAAGCCATCTCTTCCTTTGTCTCATGACCACAGCCCCTTTCACTGAAGCCGAATTCTTCTTCCTTCCTTCCTACTGTTCTACAGCCAAGCGGCTCTCTTCCTCGGCACCCTGCATCTCCAGTGCTCTGAGGAACAACTGGAGGTTCTGGCCCACCTACTTGTACTGCCTGGTGGGTTTGGCCCAATCAGTAACTGGGGGCCTGAGATCTTCACTGAAATTGGCACCATAGCAGGTGGGGAGCTGGGCCACTGCTGGTGCAAGTTGGTTTGGTTTCTATACCATGGGTGGACTGGATGGAAGACTGCCCTGCAATTCTTCAGGTGTGGGCCTGAGAGGGTGTTTAAATAAGGGGCTAGAGACATATTGGGGAAGGTCTATGATAGGGCACTTTGGGAGTAGTTAGAGAAGGTCTATAGGTTTGAAGAGAGGGAAGGTCAGTCTAAGACAATGTTTGGATGCCACTTGCTTCAACAGCTGGGATCCCAGACCTGGCTCTTTCAGCACTGCTGCGGGGACAGATCCAGGGTGTTACTCCTCTTGCCATTTCTGTCATCCCTCCTCCTAAATTTGCTGTAGGTATTAATGGACTGGGGTGACCACAGGAGAGCCAGGGCCCAATGGGGACTACATGCATGCACTGATTCCTACCCCTGCCCTCAGGTGGTGTTTAGTCCCATCCAACTATCTAGTCTCACCAGTGCTCAGGCTATGGCTGTCACTCCTGAGCAAATGGCCTTTCTGAGTCCTGAGCAGCGACGAGCAGTTGGATGGGCCCAACATGAGGGGAAGGAGAGCCCAGAACAGCAAGGTGAGTTCCCAGCTGCACAGCTTGATCCTCCATCTCCTGACCCAGAATCAAACCCCTAATTTGGTGCTGTCTGGCTCTTAGAGTGCACCCAGGGAGATCCCTGGAGTGAAGGAGTCTACAGGCAGAGCGCTAATTTCCAAGTATCAATGCTCCTGGAGAGCTGAGTTGTGATATTACTCCCATTCCCTGTCTATTATAGGTCGAAGTACAGCCTGGGGCCTCCAGGACTGGTCACGACCTTCCTGGTCCCTGGTATTGACTATCAGCTTCCTTGGCCACCTGCTATGAGCCTGTCTCTACAGTAGAAGGAGATTGTGGGGAGAGAAATCTTAAGTCATAATGAATAAAGTGCAAACAGAAGTGCATCCTGATTATTTTCAGAAGCTGATGAGGAATATGGGTAAAATGTTAATGCTTTCCACCCACCTGAGAATCAGTGTTCCTGGGTTGCCATATCTGGAGTCTCTTTCCATCATAAATAATCCCACTGCCTCTTTTCATTTCCTGAAGGCTGCTCCCTCCTCACCCCACCATTAGAAGTAACACAGACAGCTGCAGCATAGCAAGGAGTCTTTACTAGGATGGAGGCAGGGGATGCGGGGGCAGATCCAGAGCAAGTAGAATGGGCCATCATTAGAATGAGCAGAACTCCTGGGAATCTTGAGTCATCAGCTGGCGATGGGGAGTTAATGCTTGGTGTGGATGACAGGTGTGGGGATGCGGATATCCTGGCCTCTCTCCAGACGCCGTTCACAATCAATCAAATAGTTTACTCCATTGATGACCAGTTGCACCAGCTCCACCTAAGGGACACTAATCTTTGATCTGCTTCCTACAGTCTGAGTTTTTCTTTAGCACTGACTGACTTGCCTGCTCATTTCCAATTGCCTCCCCACTCAACCTGAATTTCATTTCAGATTATGTTACATCCCGGAGGCTCACTCACTGCCATATTTCGGCCCTCGCAGACCTATACCTCTCCTCATCCTAATCCCTTAGGATCTCACCTCTGATTTGCCTAGTCGGTCCAAATTAGAAATATCAAAGACACCGCCTGTGGCAGCAGTGTCCACTCCTCCAGTACCACGCTTTTGGAGTCTTAGGTTCTCCAGGATCTTTGGGAAGCGGCTATCCTAGAGAGGAGATAGGGATTGGGAGCAGGGTCAATAAAGGCAGAGACTAGTCCTACCTGAAAGAGCCCTGAACCTGCTCAGAGCTCTGTCTCCTGAACTTTTCTTTCCTTTTTTCTTTTTTCTTTTTTATTTTTTTTTAGACAGTGTCTCTCTCTGTCACCCAGGCTGGAGTGATCACAGCTCACTGAAGCCTCGACTTCCCAGGCTTAAGTGATCCTCTCACCTCAGCCTCCACTACACCCAGCTAACTTTTGTATTTGTAGTTGAGATGGGGTTTCATCAGGTTGCCCAGGCTGGTCTTGAACTCCTGGGCTCAAGTGATCTGCCTGCCTTGGCCTCCCAAGTGTTGGGATTAGAGGCATGAGCCACTGTGCCTGGCCTGTCCCCTGACCCTTTAGCCACAACATGTTTGGCTCCTTTCCAAAGGGTCCACTCCCTCCCCATCCACAACCCACCCTTCCTTACTCACACCCCTCTGTAACCCCACAACTCCTTTACTTTGCTTAGCAGGGGCAGTTTGATGTGCACTCCTGCCCGAAGTCCAGTGCCCAGGTTAGATGGACAGGTCAAGATGTATCCCAAACGCTCATTCCACATGAACTCCCAGCCACGTTCTTGGATAAGTCTCTCCACCTGAGTCCACAAAGGTTTTGTTAATGAAAAATCAGGGATATTTCATTAACCCTGGACCCTCCCTTAGCTAGACCCACAAGAACACTAGAAATTTGTCTAGAATAGAAACTTGGCTGTGAATGAATGACATTGGTCTTTTTTTAAATGAAAAAGGTTTGTTATTGTTTTCATGCATGCATGATGCAAGATTATGATGTGCATAATAATGAGATTGTGAAAAAATATCTTATGTGGAAGAAGAAAACTCGAAGGAGTGGTGTATTAAGGATGATCTAGGGAAATGAACAGAGGTGGTAAACTGAACTGAGAGATGACTGATTATTCAATGAGTTCTGCATGCATCGATTATCTTTGCTTTGCTAATGAGCCTAGAGCTTGGAAGGGTCCCTTCAGACAGAAGATGAAGGTGTAAGCTTTGCCAGGAAGAGGTAAGATAACATTCTGTTAGCTGTGAACGGAGCACCTGTGTGAATGCAGAGAAAGATGAAAACAGAGCAGAAAAGCCAGATTCATAGGAATAGGGGGCGGGGGGAAGGCGTTTGGCTTCACTTAACCATGTAGTCATGAAGATGACTATTAGAGTTCAAGAGACAAGGGATCTAGCAGAATGATGGTCACAAAGACCACTACCCAACATGAGTAAAGGGATCCTCTTTATAGTTCAGAAGGAACCATGCCATAGGGGATATCTTACATGCTGAACATGGGGGGAAACCCTTCCATCTAGAATAATATTGCAGCTAACACTTTAACACTTATTAAGCACTTACTGTGGACCAAGTACTTTACCTGTATTTCACTTAATCCCCACAACAACCTAAAATGTAGAAAATCTCATTATCCCAATTTTACAGATGAGGAAACTGAGGCATATAATTTAAAGGTACTTCCCTACCACTCATAGTCAGAATATGTTATCTATTACTTGCCAAAAATAGTAGAAACTTCTCAGAATCTAAAAGAGGAGCTCTTTTTCTTTGCAAACCTAAAATAGAACTGTATGTTTGAGAACATACAGTAAGAATTGAATTGAGTTTATGGGGATTTCTAATGTAGACTTGAATACGGAGACCCAATCCATGTAGGATTGATGATTCAGTTCAACCTCTCATCTAGAGCCACATATTCTAGAACTCGAACCATTCTATCCTCCACCTTCCCCAGTCTCTCTCCGAACTCTCAACTTAAAGCCTAGACCCGATACTTTAACAAGAATGATAGAATCCAGAGTCAAGGCCTACCTTGGCTCAGAACTGGGTGGTTATATTAGAGTCATGAACACAGCAACCTCTCCCCGCCAACATCAATCTAAGCTCGAATGTTTTCCTTATCTGCACACCTCACCATCCCACTGCACACATCCCAGGCACTGACGTGCCATCTCAGTTATTCCTTCTTTGCACTCTCTGTCAACTGCCTTGTCCACTTCCTAAGATTCCTGACACTCTTTCTTTTCCTAATCTTAGTGTGACCACATGTCCTGGTTTTCCCAGTATGGTCCCAGCTGGTTTACACCTTTAGTCCTGGAGTGAGTCCTAGATAGTCCTTTTTACTATAAGACATGTCCTGGGTTGGTTGGTAAATTACATAATCTATTTATGCTACTCTTTGGTTTTCCTTATGTCCTCCCACCTAGCTCCCCTACACGGTTCTCTAACCTCTTTGAGGCCTCGGCAGAATCTTTCAAACACTCTCTTCATGTTGCCACCCTTCTCCATGGAGATCACCCGTGTATGGTCCTCCTCATTCACCCAGATCAGAAAGCTCTTCTCATTGTTGTGCCTGAGGGCCAGAGAGGGACAGTGATCAAGAGGCAAAGCAACAATTAGGAGAGATGGAGGGAAAAAAGGCATTTATGTGGCCATGAAGACAAAAGAGGTAATGAGCAGCTTCATACCAAATTCCACGAGCATCTGGCCAGTCCCGAGCCATTCCTGCTGCAGTCAGCAATGGGGACACAGGCTTATCAAACAGAAAGTGATCCTGGGAAGAGTAATGGGATTTGGGTTAAGAATCTTCATGGTGGCCCCTGGGCCTTTCAGAGCCCATGTCTCATCTGGCCCAGCCTTCCCCATCTGCTCCCACCAGCCAGCACCCTCTTAAGGCCCTCACATCAATAAGCTGCTGCTGTTCAGCCTCTGTCATCTCACTGAGCCTATAGTAACGTCCAGCCAGGTCACCCTTCAGGCCACTCAGTGCATCCACCACAACACGTTCCACCTCTCGTCGCTCTGCTCGAGTGCAAGCTGGAGGCAGACTCAGTCCTCGGATGCTTCGGCCAGTTCTGACTCTAGAGGACAATACATACCTCTCATCAAAGTAGCCAGAATGGATCTGGGAGATAAGGGAAATGAATGTAAGTCACAGAAACACGGTGGGAACTGAGGGCCCCTGGGAAAGGAGAGACCTTCCTTAGGCATTAGAGGACTCTTTGTGCATTCTTCCTGTGTGCATTGGAAGAAGAGGCCCTTTGGGAAAGCACTGGAATTGAAGGGGGCATTGCAGACCCGTCCCCAAACCACCCACCTTGGGCCATGGTCATTCTTATCTATCCTCCCATCTCCATATATGCTGCCCCTTAAGATATGATTCTTTCCTTACATTAAGATTAAAAGCTCAGCTGTATAATGACCATGAGTCAGGAAATAAGGTGAAGGGGTTGGAGATACAGAGTGTTGTACACAGGCAATGCAAATCAGAAGTGGGATATTTGAACTCACTTTACTGGCATCCAGATCCGTGGTGTGCTTCATTGTCCGGGGGTCATATCCATTGTGTCGCTCTTGGATCACAGGGTCAAACAGGTCAGCAAATACCTAAGGGGAGTTAAGAGGGAGAGATGGTTAAGGAGAGGGAATTCCTCCCCAGACTTCAATTGTGCATTGATTTCACTGGTTCAGAAAACTTAAGTATGGGGGGCTCAGAGTCTTGGGGGAAAGAGAGAGGTCTTTAGGGGAAAGGAGCTGGGATTACTGGGAAGATGAGTTGGATCATCAGGGAGACTCTGGGGACCCCCTACCTCATAGGTCTCCTCATCTCCAGCCACCATGCCCACAGTCTTGATGAAGGGGTGGCCAGGGTTGTCCACGCCAGTCTGGATACACTGATCTAGCGTCCAACCAGTGGGTGTGGTCTTGTCGCAGAGCCGTGCATAGACTGCTGGGGTCAGGTGACTGGCCATGCAGTTGTTGTGCTTTCGGAGGTCTGGGTACTCAGCGCTGGGGAGGGGGTACCCAGTAACCATGGAGGGAGGGCACAGACGCCTAGACCTAGTGCAGTTACCTGGGAGCTGTCCAGTTGGCCATGTCTGGCTTTGCTCCGCGGGAGGAGGGGGAATTAGAAAGAGGCTAAACCTTGGTAATCTCTTTAGGGACTTTCAGAGTCTATGCTTTCCTAATAGTTCTAGTTGCCTCTGGCTGGCCAGCTCAGTTTCTTCAGATCTGCTCAGTTCTTTTCTCCCATGACACAACACTACGGATGGAGGAGGGGAAAAGCCTAAGGAGAGGAATTGAGGAAATGAGGGAAGGAGATGGAGGGGAGCGAAAAGGATAGTTCCTGGCTTTACAATTAGGGATTTGGGCAGCGAGTGCAGCTAGAACTCGTAGGGCCAGAGCTGGTCTTGGCAGGTCCCCAGGAATGTTCTTGCTTTATGGTTTTGGCCCCCACCCCCACCCCACTGAGTTCTGCAGACTGCACAGCCCTCCAGCTCCAGGGCCTTCGTGATTATAGCCCTTCTCTGTTGCCCGGATTCTCATTTCTACCCGCACCTTCGTTCCCATCACCTCCTGCCCCCGCCTCCTCCCGCGCCTCAGGCACTGTTACCTCGGGGGATACAGCCTCCGTCGTTCACTGGCCGCTCGTACAGGTTCCGGTCGGAGCAGAAACCCAGCGGCTAGAGACCCCGCTCCGGCCAAAGCCAGGAGCCTGAGTCCCGGGCGGGCGGACAGCAGACGGGAGAAGGGACCAGCCATGGCTTGAGGTCTGGCTACGGGATCCTGGAGTAGGCGCTGGCGCAAGGTAAGATCCGGAACAGGGAGGGAGGATGCAACCGGATAGACCGAGGGCCGGAGCTAGGTCCGAGGCTGCAGCCGAAATGGGGGTCGGATTGGAGGCTGGAGCCGGAATGGGAGCCGGTGCCAATCAGACTGCAGGAGAGGCGCAATGAGCTAGTGGCAGGCGGGCGGGCGGAGTAGAGAGAGGCCCCAGCCGCAGTCTCCAGGGGTGGGGCTCCCCCAGGCCCCGCCTTCCCGCCTGCCACCGCGCTAGGTGCGCGAGGGCAGGGGTGGGCAGCACCCGCCAGGTAATTAGCGGGACCTGATACTCGCGCGTCTAAAGCCGGGGATGTAGCCCCCTCCCGCCCCCGGGATGTGGCCGCCCAGATTTCAGCACCAAGTGGAGGACAGCACCCACGTGGACTAGCTGAACCCAACACCCTTCCCCCACACCCCTCGGTTTAAGCTGAAACTCGATCCGTCTACCCTGTGGGTGTGCAAGGGTGACATTGCCCAACCTTTCCTCTGCTTTCGGCCTGCCCCAGCCACCTCTTCGGTCTCCCGGGGGCAGCCGCGGGGAAACCGCGGAATAAACACAGATACCAGAGGAGGATATGGAGAAAGCACAGGGTTAGAGGCAGGCACTGGGAAAGACACCCACTGGCTCAAGGTCACCTTTTCCTTAGAACCAGGAAGAGGAGCAAGGTGCTTCCTTGCCACCTCTGTGCACGCCTTACAAAGTTGAGAAAGGACTCCCTGGGAGGAACCAAGGAAATATTAATTCTTATGCCATCTGTGCTGTGTCCTCCACCTCCATTCTGCACCCAAGTCTGAAGCCCTGTTATTTCCTGCCTCTGCTTCTGATGATCCCCCACTTTTTGTTTTCCTTTTGTCTCTCCCACTTTCCTCCACGTCCCCTACCTCACCTTTGATCTTTTACTTCTCTGCGTCTTTTCCAGGCTCAGATGTGTTTGCTGCTCACAGGATGCCCTCTGCGTTTTCTCAGCAAGCTTGCCCACCTGTTGGTGGTGCTGGGTGTGGGGGTGGGCAGGGAATCGTTAGTTTCCTCCTCCTCCTCTCCCTTGGCTTCTCTCTCCGTAGTTCCTAGTTCCTGTGCTGGAGGAGAAGGTAAAGTGAGGTGAAGGGTGTGGCGAGATGACTGGGTGTGGGACTGGAACAGGCAGGCACAGGTCTCCAGACACCAATTGTGTTTCCTCTCTTGTCTCCCTAATGCTGTTTAATCCAGAGAGTAAAGGCGAGTGGTGTACAAGGGCATGAGGTCGTCAGGGAATCTCTGCCTTCCTAGTGGTCCACTCTCCTGCTCTCTCTCCCTGTGAAACGCATATTCAGATTTGAGAGGGCTTTGTTTCCCAGCTCCAGGTATGACTTGACCTTTGTCCTGGTAGCAAGGAGAATGAATGCTAGAGTTGAAATAGAGATGAGGGGCTTCAGCGTGGTGGGTCAGTTAAGGTGGAGTAGCACCGTGGCATTATTCCCTTCCCTCTGCTATCCTGGTGTACCCACAAGACAGATACTTGGAAATCTTAACAGAGAGTATTTGGGAAAGAGAATTCCCTTCACATGGAGAATTCCCCCATACTACTCTCATTCCCTTCATTCTCCTTAGGCCTTCCTTGTGTCCTTTTATTCTACCTTCGTCATTTGTGGGTATTCTTAGAAGTGTCCACCTCTCTCTTGGGTCCATCCCTTCTTCTTCTGGTAAGACATCAATTATTAGAGAACAGAGTTATGCAGCTGCAGTGTGGAAAATGTTGCCTGTATTGTGGGGCCTCTTCACCTAGGTTAAAAAGTAGCCATGAATAAATAAATATAATTTCTTAGAATAGCGTGTATTTATCCAGATAAATAGGGAAATAATCTTCCAGAGCAGTAGGGTTGCTATTTGATTGAGAGGGTGTTACTAAGGAATAGGAAGTGGGAAGAGATAATTACCGAAGGAGAAATAAGACAGCCAGAGGAGTAGAGAAATTACCCAAGTTTAGAGAGTAGCTTCCCAAATGTGAGCAATAATTCCACTGAGAAAACACATGTACTTATGCACTTTTCTTATCCCTTGTGTGCCTTTTACAAGCACATAATATATTAATGCTCATTTAAAAAATTATTTTGCAGCATATGGAAGTAATCAATATATGGTATTGTTATATGGTATTTCATTTATTTAATAAGAATTATTGTTGTCAATAGTATTTAATATTTTTAAAGCACTTTACAATTACAAGGAAATTTTATATGTATTATTTCATTGAGTTGAATTGGATTGTTCCAATGATTACTGGGGACAGAGTCTACATTTTCATGGGGATAGTAAGGGGAGTTAAATACCTGGAAGATGCTGTAATAGCTAGTTTGAAGGGCTAGAGTGGTGGAGGGGGTATGAGCCTGAGCATGAACTAGGGAGGCATCTATTCCTCCTAGAACAATCTATTCAAGCCCTTAGAATCATTTCTATGTCCATTCAGGAGGCCTTGTGGGGTCAGTACAATGAGGCACGACTGGAAAAGTGGCAAGACCCCTAATATTGCAGAGAAGAAAAAGGGAACAACTGTCTTGACCAGGGAAACCCAAGTGAAGATGCGAGGATAATAAGAGCAATAACATATACAATACAAAATGCTTTCATATTATCAGTACCCTTTAAGTGAGGTGTTTTGTTGTTGTTGTTTTTTGAGACAGGGCCTCGCTCTGTCACCCAGGTTGGAATGTAGTGAGGTGATCTTGGCTCACTGCAAACTCCATCTCCCAGGCTCAAGTGATCCTCCCGCCTCAGCCTCATAAGTAGCTGGGAGCACAAGCATACGCCACCACACCTGGCTAGCTTTTGCATTTCTTGTAGAGACAGGGTTTCATCATGTTGACCAGGCTGGTCTTGAACTCCTTGCACTCCAGCGATCTGCCCGCCTCGGCCTCCCAACGTACTGGGATTGTAGGCGCGAGCCACTACAATTGGCCTTAATTAGGTTTTTTGGGGGTTTTTTGGGGTTTTTTTTTTTTTTTGAGAAGGAGTCTGGCTTTCTCACCAGGATGGGGTGCAGTGGCGCCATTTCGGCTCACTGCTGTCTCCACCTCCCGGGTTCAAACGATTTTCCTGCCTCAGCCTCCCGAGTAGCTGGGATTACAGGTGCGCACCACCACACTTGGCTAATTTCTGTATATTCAGTAGAGACGGGGTTTCACCATGTTGGCCAGGATGATCTCGACCTCCTGACCTGGTGATCCGCCTAACTTGGTCTCCGAAAGTGCTGGGATTACAGGCGTGAGCCACCGAGCCCAGCCCTAGGTTTTTAATCCTATTTTTATGGATGAGAAAAATAAAGGCTCAGAGAAGTTAAGTGAGTCGCTCAAGGCTGCACAGCTATTAAAGGTAAGGCCAGGATTCAAATCCAGCTTTGTCTGGAGCATAGAGAAAAAGCAGGCTGTGGAGATAGGAATCAATTTGTCTAGAGTTCCAGGTCCATCCACTTTCTTGCCTCCTCTGTAAATGTCTCTCTGTTCCTTCCCTTAACTTTCTAATCTGCTTCTCTCCTTGTCTCTTTTTTGTCTCCAGTCTCCCTATCAGTCCTCTTTACATCTGTTAATATTTTCAACCTTTATTTATTGGATCTGTACATATATGAGACCCTGTTTTGTCTCATAAGACAAAGGGAAGACCTGGTTTTTGCTCTGAAGGAACAGCAATGGCACAAACTCTGCCTCTTCCTCTTTCTCAGCCTGAGGCTTCCCACCCACCCCGTCGTCTCAAGAAACTTCTCTGTCTAGACCACGCTTCTGGACTTTGGCGACACACTAAGAAATCAAAGGAAGGGAGCATCAAGTTGCATTCCCTCCCAGAGCCACTAGGGGTCACGCCCCTCCGCGCAGAAGCGCCGGCCAACGCAGCCTGACTCTGTTACTGGTGCGCGCCCTTCGCTGATTGGTGGAACCGCAAAGAAGTCGCGCTTTGATTGGGCCGCTGTCAGGTGTCGCTGCCGGCAGGTTCGGCTGCGCGAGCGGAGGGAGGCGGGTGAGTGAAGGCCGGGGGCGGCGGGGGAGTGGCTGGGGCTGGGGGCGGTATCGGACCGGGTGGGCGCGGTAGAGTGGGCTTGGTGGGTTCCCAGGGCTGGGGTTCGTTCCGGGTGGGCTCCGCTTTGGGAAGAGGCCCAGCGGAGGGGCCTTAGTGTCAGCATAGGGAGAGTGAGGCGGCGAAGGCGGGGGCGGGCAAAGGCTAGTGGAGTCGGGATGCGAGGGCGGTATTCGTGACCCGGAGCTGTGCGAGGAGAGTACCGAAGAGGGAGTCGACGGGAGAGGAGATAGGTATGTGGGGGTCTGCGTGAGGAAGAGGGGGTCCTGTGGGAGGATGGAGGAGCGGAGTCGTACAGGGGAGAGGATCAAGGTGGAAGGGATCTGCGCCAGGAGGGGTGGGGCTGGAGTCCAGGGGGAAGGGGGTAGCTTGAGGAATGGGTTGCGGCTGAGAGAAGACAGCCTGGAGGGAGGGGTGATGTGAGGAAAGAATGGATAGCAGGCCGTCATTGTGGGGGGTCACTGAGGGGTCAATATAAAGATGTTACCAAGTATGGTGACTCGTGCGAGGGGGTGAAGGAGTTTAATACTGGGCAATCAGTGAGTGCGAGGATTAGTTGGATTAATGGAATTAGTTGACCAATGATGCGGAGTGGGATGGGGAGGCTGCAGTCAGTATTGGGGCAAGAGTCATAGCAAGTTGGGGAAATTAGGCGGAACGAAGCAGCTGATACTGAGAACAGGGAGAGGAGCACAGTTGATCAGAGTCGGAATGAGGAGTGTGTCTGAAGAATTAAAAATTGCATTAAGAAGGAAGTGAGGCGTCCACTGTTCAAGGTGGGCAGAAAGTAGTGTTGGTGGCCTGAGGAGTTTTTCTGTGTTGGAAGTATTCCTGCCTGGAATTTGTATTGATATTTCCTCTTCGCTACCAATGGAGTCCACCATCAAGTGCATAGTGATTTAGGAAATTAGATGACTATGCAAGGAGCCCTAAATTCTAAGGGTTAAAGAAGTTACACCGTTTACCCTCCCTTCTACCCCTTCTCCAGATCTGATTTAACATAGATGTTCCTGAGAAGATTGCCTGCCTGCCCCTCCTTCGTTACCTTACTCGCCTATCTCCTTGCTTCTTTCCTTCCATTCACATTGATTCCTGTCAGAGTAAGACTGCCCTTTAGCCCAGTGTGGAGTGTGAAGTTTTCTTTTCTTTCGCAACAAAGCTTGGGGGAGAGGCAGATGGGGAGAAGAGCATGGAAAACAGGGAAGCGGCTCTGGGAACACCACATTAAAGCCCATCTTCTCCCAGAGGTGCATCTAAATAAATCCTGCCTTATTTCATAGCTATTTCTGTCAGGCTTCTATTTTTGCTTTGTTAACTGGGAATTTAGACCTTTCGTCTCTCTTCAGCCACATATTTGTAAACAGTCTCTTCCCTATTCTATTAGTTACCATGCCCCGTTATGTAGTTGCAGTAGAATTTCAAGAACATGAGTGTACATTCAGTGGAAAATGAGGAAGGACTCAATGGAAGAAAGGGCAAAGGGTTAGGAATCTTAGAGTTGAGAGAAAGTCCCGGCTTCAGAGCGAAGATAAAGAATGCAACAAAATTCTACTTGCTCAAACTATACAGGGACCTTGGGAATGTCCCAAGTCAGGGAAATTGGGTCAGGTCACTGAAAAGGAATTCAAAAAAAATAGCGTTTTTATCAGGGGTAAGAGTGTGTGTATGAGACCTGCAGTGCACAACTAGAAATATTAAGCCTAAGGAGAATGTCGCATCCCCGTGGCAGTTGAGAAGTAAACACAGCAGATAATGAAAACTGGAAAGGTCGAGAGGTCGAGGTCTATATAAAGGTCCGCTAGAACTTTCTTTCTGTTTATTTTTTTTTGAGACAGGATTTTCACTCTTGTTGCCCAGGCTGGAGTGCAGTGGCGTGATCTCGGCTCATTGCAACCTCCGCCTCCTGGGTTCAAGCGATTCTCCAGCCTCAGCCTCCTGAGTAGCTGGGATTACAGGTGCGCGCCACCCCACCCGGCTAATTTTTTGTATTTTTAGTAGAGGCGGGGTTTCGCCATGTTGGCCAGGCTGTTCTTGAACTCCTGACCTCAAGTGATCCGCCTGCCTTGGCCTCCCAAAGTGCTGAGATTACAGGTGTGAGCCACCGTGCCTGGTGGTCAGCTAGAACTTTTCTGGTCAAAATTGTAAACCCCAGTTGTCATGAAAGAGTTTAAAGATAGAGAAAATAATTATTCAAGACTATTTTCAAAATCTATGAGACTAATTACATATATAAGATATTATTTCTGTAAGACAAGTTCATTTACTTAAGGAGTTTGTGGCTTTCACTAGAGTCATTGGTCAGTGTTTCTGAGAACTTTTGGAGACCACGGAAAATTGCTGATGTGTGACTCAATTTTTATTTTTGGAAAATAATAACAGATATTCATATCCTTACAATTCATAGTAACGAATGTTAACCTTCTGTGTATTTGCTTCAGATCTTTTTTACAATTGAAATAAACATTGTAGATAAGGTTGTGGAGTACCATTTGAATCCTCAGTTCCATTCTCCCTTCTCCTCAAAGGTAAACACTATCATGAATTTGATGTCTTTCTTTCCAGTCCCTGTTTTTATACTTCTACTAATTATATATGCAGTCATAAACCATATGTAACATTTGTATTTATACAATAGGGATGTACTGCAGGTATATTTCTGCAGTTTGTATTTGGAAACTGTCCATTTATTACATATAGCTTTTATTTTTACATTGCTATTAGTCTATCATTTCTATATATGACATTATATTTATGGATTCTACTTGTAACCTCTGAACTGTTTTCAGTTTTTCTCATTACCAACAGAGAGATGAAGAGGATTAAGAAGTTCCTCACAAAAGTCTTATGTAGGAGAATTTCTCTACAGCAGGGTTTCTCTACCTCAGCACTACTGAGATTTAAGGCTGGATAATTCTTGGTTGTGAGGAGATATCTTATGCATTTTAGAATGTTTGGCAGTATCCCTGGCCTCTACTCACTAGACGCCAATAGTACCTTTCCAATTGTGACAACCAAAAATGTCTCCTGCCAAAAGTCCCCTGTGCAGCAAAATCACAGCTGGTTGAGAACAACTACATTACTTGTGTGTACACAGAAGTGGAACTGCTGGTTCAAGTTAAAGTCTTAAGATATTCTTACTGGTACAGTTTTAGGCAGGATTTTTTTTTTTTCCACTGTAGCTCCTGGCGTGAGGGATCTTGGCCTAGACTAGCACTGGTTCTATAGTACCAGGGGACACTAGAGAGAACATTGAGATTTCAGTTTGAGAATGGGTTGGAGGCTGCTGTATGGATGCCTGTATTCTGAACCTCCCAACCACACTAGATCTCTTTCCCTGAACAGATTTTCTGAACTTGGGCATTTGTCTTCTATTGTTATTATTATTATTATCATTATTTGAGGCAGGGTTTTGCTCTCACCCAGGCTGGAGTGCAGTGGCACAATCACAGCTCACTGCAGCCTTGACCTCTTGGGCTTAAACAATCCTTCCACCTCAGTCTATTGAGTAGCTGGGACCACAGGCTTGTGCCACTCACTATGCCTGGCTAATTTTTAAAAACTTTTTGTCCGGGTATGGTGGTTCACGCCTGTAATCCCAGCACTTTGGGAGGCTGAGGCAGGCGGATCACGAGGTCAGGAGTTCGAGACCAGCTTGGTCAGCATGGTGAAACCTTGTCTCTACTAAAAAAAAAAAAAAATACAAAAAATTGGCCGGGCATGGTGGGGTGTGCCTGTGGTCCCAGCTACTTGGGAGGCTGAGGCAGAATTGCTTGAACCCGGGAGGTGGAGGTTGCAGTGAGCTGAGGTTATGCCACTGCACTCCAGCCTGGGCAAGAGAGCGAGACTCCATCTCAAGAAAAGAAAAAAATTTTTTTTTTCCTTTTGAAACAGGGTATTTTTTTTTTTTTTTTGAGACGGAGTCTTGCTCTTTTGCCCAGGCTGGAGTGCAGTGACATGATCTCCGCTCACTGCAAGCTCCGCCTCCCGGGTTCACGCCATTCTCCTGCCTCAGCCTCCCCAGTAGCTAGGACTACTGGAGCCGGCCACCATGCCCGGCTAATTTTTTTTTGTGTATTTTTAGTAGAGACGGGGTTTCACCATGTTAGCCAGGATGGTCTCGATCTCCTGACCTCGTGATCACCCGCCTCGGCGTCCCAAAGTGCTGGGATTACAGGCGTGAGCCACCGTGCCTGGCCGAAACAGGGTATTTTTGTGTCGCCCAGGCTGGAGTGCAGTGGTACAATCACAGCTCATTGCAGTCCCGACCTCTTGGGCTTAAACAGTCCTCCCAGCTTAACCTCCCAAGTAGCTGGGACCACAGGCAACGTGCCACCATGCATGGCTAATTTAAGAAAAAGCTTTTGTAAAGGCCAGGTCTACCTATATTGCCCAGGCTGGTCTCAAACTCTGAGGCTCAGGCAGTCATCCTGGTTCAGCCTCCGAAAGTGCTGGGATTACACGCATGAACCACTGCACCCAGCCTTAAAATTTTTTTGTAGAGGTGAGGTCTTGCTATGTTGCCCTGGCCGGTCTTAAACCCCTAAGCCCGAGCGATCCTCTTGCCTCAGCCTCCCAAAGTGCTGGAATTATAGGGATGAACCATGGTATCTGGCTGTGCAACTGTCTTTTAAGGTGGAGTAGATGAAGGAGAGAGAGAGAGCATGGGGGTTTTATTATTTTTTAAATTTTTGGTTTGAGAGAGGGTCTCACTCTGTCACCCAGGCTGGAGTGCAATGGCGTGATCTCAGCTCACTGCAACGTCCGCATCCTGGGCTCAAATGATCCTCTTGCCTCAGCCTCCCAAGTAGCTGGGACTACAGGCATGCACCACCATGCCTGCCTAATTTTTGAATGTTTTTGTAGAAACTGGGTTTTGACATGTTGCCTGGCTGGTCTCGAACTCCTGGACTCAAGTGATCCACCCTCCTCAGCCTCCCAAAGCGCCGAGATTATAGGTGTAAGCCAGTGTGCCTGGCCTTAATGTTCTGATATAATGCTTAGAATGTAGGGTGCCCTCAATAAATATTTTTTGAGTTAATCTTTGGGAAGAATGAAGAAGAGGTTTAAGGGGAAAGGCAGCTGAGCTCTCTCATTCCTCTTCCTTTGAATTAAATTACTGAATTCAACATTACTGTGAGGAGGTGGAAAAGGGCTAGGAACATTGTGAAATGAGTCCAAAGTTTGAAATGTCACTCTAACCTTCTCTTCTGGTAGGACTCAAGAGTAGCCTTCCTCGAGGACCTGCCTTTCCCATTTGCTGCCTGAAGTTAATGTTTCTTGCTGGCCAAATCAGGGACATGCCGGCATTGTAAGGGCTGATTATCTGATCCTCTTACTAATTTATTGGTTGGGGTGGGGTGAGCAGGGAGGAAAAGGGATACCTTGCTTTTCTTTTATGGCTCTTTTAGCATCTCAAGTCATAGCCCATATGCCTCCTTTCTTGTTGATCCTTCTTCCTATAGCTTTGTTTTGTTTCCCCTTATAGTTCCCTCTTATGCTTTTCATCTCCATCCCCAGCCCCACCCACTGCCAGGGGGCTTGGGTTCTGAGCTGATGGGGTACCCCCCTCTGCAGAGCGGGATGAGTGGGTGTTCCGGCAGGGATGTGGTCATTGACGGCCAGTGAGGGCGAGAGTACCACGGCCCACTTCTTCCTTGGAGCTGGAGATGAG
Organism: Pan paniscus; assembly: GCF_029289425.2. Classification (NCBI taxonomy): domain Eukaryota; kingdom Metazoa; phylum Chordata; class Mammalia; order Primates; family Hominidae; genus Pan; species Pan paniscus. The sequence continues at coordinate 32,838,958 of NC_073265.2, read as the reverse complement.
GGGCTGGGCACCCGTGGAATAGGCATGAGGCCAGAAGAGAGTGACAGCGAGCTCCTTGAGGATGAGGAGGATGAAGTGGTAAGAATGGGGAAAATGATGTAACTTGGGGTTGGAGCCTCTGTCCTAAAGAGTTAAGATTCTATTGGTTAGAGATACCTCTCTGTTCTTTCCGAATGCATAGACTCCCTGCATAAACAGGCCCTATCCTAGTTTAGGGGAGGGGCAGTAGAGATTGGTAGGTTGCCTCTCTTAGAAATCCCTGCCCTGGCCGGGCCTGGGTAATCCCAGCACTTTGGGAGGCCAAGGTGGCCAGATCATTTGAGGTCAGGAATTCGAAAGCAGCCTGTCCAACATGGTGAAACCCTGTCTCTACTAAAAATACAAAAATTAGCTGGGTGTGGTGGTGGGCGCCTGTAATCCCAGCTACTCGAGAGGTCTAGGCAGGAGAATCGCTTGAGCCCAGGAGTTGGAGGTTGCAGTGAGCAGAAATCGTGCCACTGCACTCCAGCCTGGGCGACAGAGTGAGACTCCATCTCCAAAAAAAAAAAGAAACCCCTGCCCTTAGGATCTTCCTGTCGTCTCATGGTTGTTGGTTCTCTAGCTCTCCTGCTTGAGCGCATATTTCCTGCTGTGGAAAGGCTCCAATTCTGTAGGCAGTTGGAATCCCTAGCTGTGCCTCAACCTCGATCAAAGTTAGGAGGCACCCTTTATCCCATAGGTCCAGAGTTCTGGCAAGAAACTCTGTGCCCTAAGAAGATAAGACAGTGTTCCCAGAAGGGGGTGATATTGGTGGGAAGTTCTTGAGTTTCTGATAGCACTTCCTCTCTGTAGCCTCCTGAACCTCAGATCATTGTTGGCATCTGTGCCATGACCAAGAAATCCAAGTCCAAGCCAATGACTCAAATCCTAGAGCGACTCTGCAGATTTGACTACCTGACTGTTATCATTCTGGGAGAAGATGTAATCCTTAATGAACCTGTGGAAAACTGGCCATCCTGCCACTGCCTCATCTCTTTCCACTCCAAAGGTTGGGGTCTATGAAGGAAAATGGGAGGGAATGGTGGTGGGAATACTGGTTCGGGAAATGAGGTTCTTATTGTCTTATTTCCTTAGTAAAGAGCCGTCAGCTACTTGTGACACACTAGAGAATGGTGCCAAGGAGTTTGCTTTCCCTACATCTTGCAGGAGTTGCCGGGGGTTTAAAGCCTATAGTCTAACCTCAGGACAACTCTAAGTGTCTTAGGATCTCTGACAGAATTGGGTCTCTGGAAGGACCGTAAAAATAACTTCTGTTTTACTTTTTCTTGATAAATATCCTAGACTTGGGGAGCTGGGCAGAAGAATAAGTGATGGGTTGAATGGGTAGAGGAGCTCAGTGGCAGCTAATAGCTTTAATATGTCTTTGTATCTCTCTTGCTCTTTTCTCGTTCTCTTTCTCTCCCTTCCTTTGGTCTCTTTATTTCCTGTCTCCATTCCAGGCTTTCCTCTGGACAAAGCTGTTGCTTACTCCAAGCTTCGAAACCCCTTTCTTATCAATGATCTGGCCATGCAGTATTACATCCAAGATAGGTATAACTTCCTATTGACCAGTGAGATGGGTGGCTTTGGGATCATGCGTGTTCAGGGAACCCACTGTGAGAGGGGCAGAGTGAAACCAACATGCCTAATTTTTGTACCATAATTTTGTGCCCTGGTGTCTTTTAATCCTGTGCAAATGAAATCCCCAGCCTCTCCCCTTAGTTACTCCCACCTCTCCCAGCTATTTTATTTGGGGGTGACAGGAGGGAGGTGTACCGGATCCTGCAGGAAGAGGGTATTGATCTGCCTCGATATGCTGTGCTCAACCGTGATCCTGCCCGGCCTGAGGGTGAGTACCTGGCCTGAGGGAGGGTTAGTCCTGCCTTTCCTTGCTTTCTATGACTTAGCCACGTTTCCATCTTCTAGACATCTCCTGTATACCACCTATCTGTGTGGGGTTTTGGTTATTGGATTATGGGTGGGGTTAGAGCCATGAGTCTTCGGACAGAGGGTTGGACCTGTTATGTAGAGATTTTACCTCATCTATTACAAAGATATAGTCATAAAAATTTGAGGGTTATAGAGACGAAAACCTGGGGAAATGAGAATTAGTAATATTCCACAACCTTAGGCCATAGGAATGAGTACACATCCACCTTTCAGAATGCAACCTGATAGAAGGTGAAGACCAAGTAGAGGTCAATGGAGCTGTCTTTCCCAAGCCCTTTGTGGAGAAGCCAGTGAGTGCAGAAGACCACAATGTTTACATCTACTACCCCAGCTCAGCTGGAGGAGGAAGCCAGCGTCTCTTTCGTAAGGTAGGGGGGATATTTGAGCATCTGGGGAGTCAGAGAGGTGAAAGGGCAAGGATGAGGTTGTGGGGAAGGAAGATGGAGAATTTGGGGACAGAACAGAGAGTTGAGGCAACATTGTTTTTTCTTCTTTTTTTCTCTTGAAGATTGGCAGCCGAAGCAGTGTTTACTCACCTGAGAGCAGCGTCCGAAAGACGGGGTCGTACATCTATGAGGAGTTTATGCCAACAGATGGCACAGATGTCAAGGTTATGGTGGATATAGGGATTTAAGAGGTTACAAATGTGTGGGTGGGGATGGGGTACTTGGGAAACAGGTGGAAGTATATGGGGAGGAGGTCCTAGAAAATAACATGATGTGAATGTGATTGGCTTTCATATTCAGGTGAAGATAATGAGTGGAGGATACAGACATTCACATTTTCACTATCAGAGCAAGGGCAAGGCTGACTTAGAAAAATGGTATAATGTTTGTAAATTATTTTTTAATAAGGACTACCTGACAGTAGTGGAGTCCCGAGGAGAAATTCATAATGATACTTCAGTAAGGCTCAGTAGGAAAAATGTTGGTCAGTCTCCTTAATGCTCAGGATTTGTTTTGTTTTTGTTGTTGTTGTTTTACTCTGAAACTCGTCTACAGACCTAGTGCTCATATTGTCTTCTCATATACAGGGTGAGCTGTGGGCATACTCAGTGATGCTATGTACCTGCAGGTGTATACAGTGGGGCCAGATTATGCCCATGCTGAAGCTAGAAAATCTCCAGCTTTGGATGGGAAGGTTGAACGAGACAGTGAGGGGAAAGAGATTCGATATCCAGTCATGCTGACTGCCATGGAAAAGCTGGTGGCCAGGAAAGTCTGCGTAGCTTTCAAGGTAGAGGAGGGCCCAGGGAGGTTGTGAAATGAGGGAGAGAGGAAGGAACAGGGGTCCGGGAAGAGTAACTGTCTTGTTCTCATCTTTCTTCTTTTCCTTGCAGCAAACAGTTTGTGGATTTGACCTTCTTCGTGCCAATGGTCATTCCTTTGTGTGTGATGTCAATGGCTTTAGTTTTGTCAAGAACTCGATGAAATACTACGATGACTGTGCCAAGATTCTGGGGTAAGAGACATAGTGGTCTGCGCTGGGGAGAATGGGCTTACAGAAGAATATTTGAAAGTTTTTGCTTTATTTTAAATATCACAAATATGATTTAAAAGTGAAAAAGCAGGCCAGGCGTGATGACTCATGCCTATAAACTCTGCACTTTGAGAGGCTGAGGCGGGTGGGTCACCTGAGGTCAGGAGTTAGAGACCAGCCTGGTCAACATGGTGAAACCCTGTTTCTACTAAAGATACAACCTTAGCCAGGCATGGTGGCGCATGCCTGTAATCCCAGCTACTAGGGAGGCTGCGGCAGGAGAATCGCTTGAACGCAGGAGGTGAAGGTTGCAGTGAGCTGAGATCGTGCCATTGCACTCCAGCCTGGGTGACAAGAGCAAAACTGCGTCCCAATAAATAAATAAATAAATTAATTAATTAATTAAATTAAAAAAATAAAAATAAGAAAGGAAGGGCTCCTCAGGCTCCTTGCCTTTCTAACACTGCCCCTCCCAGAGACCATTGTTGTTAACAGTTTTAGACATAACAATTTATCTTTTTCTGCCATATCCAAACTGTATTTCTTTTACTAAATGTGGTCATACTATAATACTGCTCTGCAACTTGACTTTCCAAGAAATTTGTCACGTAATGTATAAACCATTCAGAAATATATGAGGAATGATGACTATAGTGAGCATCTATGTATTCACCACCTAGCTTAAGAAATAAAATATTAGGAATATAGGTCGGGTGTGGTAGCTCACGCCTGTAATCCTGGCACTTTGGGAGGCCGAGGCGGGTACATCACCTGAGGTCAGGAGTTTGAGACCAGCCTGACCAACATGGTGAAACCTCGTTCCTACTACAAATACAAAAAATTGGCCAGGCTCAGTGGCTTCCGCCTGTAATCCCAGCACTTTGGGAGGCCAGGGTTCATGGATCACCTGAGGTCAGGACTTTGAGACCAGCCTGGCCAACATGGTGAAACCCCATCTCTACTAAAAATACAAAAAAAAATGAGCCAGGCATATTGGTGGGCGCCTGTAATCCCAGCCACCTGGGAGGCTGAGACAGGAGAATCACTTGAACCCGGGAGGCGGAGATTGCAGTGAGCCGAGATCATGCTGCTGTACTCCAGCCTGGGTGACAAGAGTGAGACTCCATCTCAAAAAAAAAACCCAAAAAACCCCAAAAAATTAGTCAGCCGTGGTGGTGGTCCCCTATAATCTCAGCTGCTTGGGAGGCTGAGGCAGTAGAATCACTTGATCCCAGGAGGTGGAGGTTGCAGTGAGCTGAGATCAAGCCATTGTACTCCAGCCTGGGCAACAAGAGTGAAACTCTATCTCAAAAAAAAAAAAAAAAAAAAATATATATATATATATATATACACACACACACACGTACACATATGTGTATATATGTGTATATATGTACGTATATATTGTATATATACACATACATATGTGCATCTATATACACATGTGTGTATCTATATACGCATACATGTGTGTATGTACACAAACTGTACACATACGTGTGTATGTACACATATGTGTGTGTGTGTGTGTGTATGTATATATATATAATCGAAGCCCCTATGTACTCCTCCCTAGTAACATCCCCTCCCCATCCCCAGACGGAACCACAATCCATAATTTGGTGTTTGTCATTCCATGTATTTATTTATATTTGTACTACATAAATATGGGTATTTGTTTGTATGTTTTTAGACTTTATATTAATGTATTCTTCTGCCTGCAGCCTGCTTGTTTTTGTGAGCTTCATTCCTGTGAGTAGTTCTGGTTTATTCATTTTTACAGGGCTTCTTTGTTTCTCTTTCTAGGAACACCATAATGCGGGAGCTTGCCCCACAGTTCCAGATTCCATGGTCCATCCCCACGGAGGCTGAGGACATTCCCATTGTTCCCACCACATCTGGCACTATGTAAGCAAAAGCAAAAAATCTGGAGTAACCTACTTAAGACCCATGGGATTCCTTAAGCCAGACTAATGGTTACTTCCTGACCCCACACTATCTGACTAATGGAGCCTAGGCCTCTTATACACAGTCTTCTTAACTCCACTTATATTCCCCCGCCGTTTTTTTTGTTTTGTTTTGTTTGTTTTTGAGACAGAGTCTAGCTCTGTTGCCCAGGCTGGAGTGCAGTGGCATGATCTCGGCCCACAGCAACCTCCACCTCCTGGGTTCAGGTGAGCACATCTGGCTAATTTTTGTGTTTTTAGTAGAGACGGGGTTTCACCATGTGACCAGGCTGATCTTGAACTCCTGACGTCAAGTGATCCACCCGCCTCGGCCTTCCAACGAGCTGGGATTACAGGCATGAGCCACCATGCCCAGCCTCCATTTATATTCCTAATCTCAGTTCCCTTTTCTTTTTCTTTTTTTTTTTTTTTTTTTTTTGCGACAGGATCTGGCTCTGTCTCCCAGGCTGGAGTGCAGTGGTGCACTCATGGTTCACTGCAGCCTCTATCTCCTGGGCTCAAGTGATGCTCCCACCTCAGCCTCCCAAATAGCTGGGACCACAGGCGTGTGGCACCATGCCTGGATAATTTTTTTTCTTTTAACTTTTTTTATAGAGACAGACTCACCCTATGTTGCTCATGCTCACCCTATGTTTCTCCTGGGCCTAAGTGATCCTCCCACCTCAGCCTCCCAAAGTGCTGAGATCACAGGCCTGAGCCCTGCTCAGCCCCTCTGTTTTTTGACATGTCAAGTAATGTGATGACAGCAGGTGGGATGGGGGTGTGGGAGAGGCTCTGATAACATTTATGATCTTAGGATGGAACTTCGTTGTGTCATTGCAATTATTCGTCATGGGGATCGTACTCCCAAGCAGAAGATGAAGATGGAAGTGAAACACCCAAGGTCAGAAGAGTGTCCTAATTTACATAAATAGGTTTTCGTGAGGAAGACTGCATGGGGGGCAAGTCCTGGAGGCTTTGACTGTCTCATGCCACACTGAAGCTTCTCGTTACTTCTTCAGGTTTTTTGCTCTGTTTGAAAAACATGGTGGCTACAAGACAGGAAAATTAAAACTCAAGCGACCTGAGCAGCTCCAGGTAAGGTAGTGAATCTGGCCAGGAGGAGCAGTGCCATGAGAGACATAGAGGATATGGCATTGGGAGTCTTGATAAAAGACTAGGATGGAAAGGTAACTGTCTAGGACTTGGCCTTCTGCATGGATACCTTATTATTTCCTCTAGGAGGTGCTGGATATCACAAGGCTGTTGTTGGCTGAACTGGAGAAAGAACCAGGTGGTGAGATCGAGGAGAAGACTGGAAAACTAGAGCAGCTGAAGTCTGTATTGGAGATGTGAGAAAGGGGATAGCAAAAGGGAGCCAATAACAGTGAGAATTGGGGTGCTGGAACAGAACATAAACTGTGACTTTATCCTGCAGGTATGGTCACTTCTCAGGTATAAACCGGAAGGTACAATTGACTTACTACCCTCATGGAGTAAAAGCTTCTAATGAGGGGCAAGGTAAGATGTAGTCCCCCTTACCACTACCTCTCAGATCTTGTGTTCTTTTTATTTTTTTTGTCCATCTTCTTTCCCCACAAGATCTCTTTTTCTTGAGCCTATAGATGACCTTTACCCCAAATTACGTCTCTGGTCTCCTCAGAAGACCTAAGGTTTAGATTTTCCCACTATTTTTCTTAGATCTAGACCGTTCACTGCCCTTTATTCCTTCAGATCCACAGAGGGAAACTCTGGCCCCATCTCTGTTGCTGGTACTGAAGTGGGGTGGAGAACTGACTCCTGCTGGCCGTGTTCAGGCTGAGGAGCTGGGGCGAGCTTTTCGCTGCATGTACCCTGGAGGACAGGGTGAGTGTTTTGGGGAGTGAACGCATAGCAGGGCCAGGATAAAATGATTAGAGAGTAAGTTGGGGAAAATGAAGGGACAGAGACAGTGGGGGAATGAATATTTTTTCTTCCACGAGTATTTATAGCAGTCCATTCCTGGTCCCCCACCTTTGTCCCCAGGTGACTATGCTGGCTTCCCTGGTTGTGGGCTGCTTCGTCTCCATAGCACTTTCCGCCACGATCTCAAGATCTATGCCTCTGATGAGGGTCGTGTTCAGATGACTGCTGCTGCCTTCGCCAAGGTGCATACTACAGTTCTGTAGTCCCAGTTTCCATTAGGTAGAGAAGCAGAGAGTTTGGAGAACCAGTTGGAGCATTTCAGGGTGCTTGTAGGCCAACTCAGAGAAGTTTCTGCATGTATCGGACCCATTCTGTACTACCAAGAATGAGCTGAGAATAATTAGTGAGGGTAGGCCCCATCTCTTCAACCAGCTCCCATTCGATCCCTGGGACCATCTAGGTCTAGGGATGCTAACCTGCAAGGGAAACAAATAGACCTTGTGCTTTCTCTTTAGGGCCTTCTGGCTCTAGAAGGGGAGCTGACACCCATTTTGGTGCAAATGGTGAAGAGTGCCAACATGAATGGGCTACTGGACAGCGATGGGGATTCTTTGAGCAGCTGCCAGCACCGGGTGAAGGCTCGGCTGCACCATATTCTACAGCAGGATGCGCCCTTTGGCCCTGAGGACTACGATCAGGTCAGGCTCAAAAATAGCCTGGATCCCCAATTCCTAGAATTCTAAATAGTAGGGATCAATAATAACAGTATTTACTGTATGCCAGGCACTGTTTTAGTTATTTTACACATATATTATTTAATCCTTACAGCAACCCTTTGAGATAAGTACAGGTCCACAATCTCTTATGCATAATTTTGAAAATTAAAAAGATTTTTTTCTTGACATTGAGATTCATTTGGCAGCTAAACCTGACACAAACTGTCATAAGACTTTTATAATCCTTAGTTTTCCCACTTAGTGTAAATAGTCGTGCATTTTGTGGCAGAAATATTAATGTGTTTGGTTATGCCATGGGCCCTGATGGAGGTATTATATACATATGGCATATGTACTGTATTAACTTCTAAAGTCCCACAGATTCTCAATTCCAAAGCACAGCTCTGATCCCAAGGATCCTGAACAAAAGAACGTTTCAGTTATCCATTGTTGCATAGTAAACTACCCCAAAACGTAGTAACCTAAAACAGCAACCATTTTATTATCTCTCACAGTTCTGGGCTCATCTGATCTTGCTTGGAGTCTCTCCTGAAATTGCAGTCAGATATTGACTGGAGCTGGAACCATCTGGAAGTTCAGCTGGGACTGTGGGATGGCTGGCTCTCTCCCTCTTCATGCTCTCCCTGTAATCTCAGTGCCTCTTTTCTCCACATGGTTCTTCATATGGTTTCCGTAGCATGATAGCCAGATGTATTAAATGGTAGCTTTAGGGATATTCAAAAGCAGAAGCTTAGAAGCTTTCTTAAAGTGTAGGCCCAGAAATAGCACAACATAACTTTGTTATTTTTTATTGGTTAAACAGTTACAGGGCCAGCCAGATTTAAGGGAAGGGAAGGAAAGGAAGACAAAGAATTGATGGTCATCTTTAAAGCACTACAAGGACTGCAGACCACAAGGACTTTCCTCCCATTTTACAGATGAGGAAACCTAGGCTCAGAAGAATCTAAGCAATTTTCCTCATGTCATCCAGCTAATACAAACCCAAGGGGTCTAACTCCAACACCCAGGCTGTTACATTGCTTTATAGTATTAATCCCACTATATGCCATTACCCAATATGGTCGTTCTTTTTCCTGCATATCTGGGCCACAAATGACCAGGCAGTGGTTTTCTACTCTTCCCACTCCTCATTTCTGATATGTTCTTTAAAAAAAAAGTTTAAAACTTTAAAATTGTGGTACCATTTTAACCATTTTTAAGTTTCCAGTTCAGTAGCATTACATGTATTTACATTGTTGTGTAACATTTCTGATTGATTCTTAAATGAGTTAAGTAGCTAAGCACATTGCTATGAGCCCATAGGATTTTCTGTGTTCTCTGAGTAGGACTTGATAAGGAACAGGACCTTGCTCCTTTATTTCCCAATCCATTGCTCACTGTCAAACTCAAAAAAGCTAAGGCAGCTTTCCTTTCTGCCTTGCCTTCTTTTGCGAGCAAGAATGAAACTTGTGAGGACCTAAACAGAATTGTGCATTTTCAGCCACAGTCTTGATTCTGCCTCCCCATTTCTCATTGACTGTTACTGTCCTACAAGCCTGAGTCAGAACCCAGTTTTGAGGCAGCATTTCTACTCTAGGCTCAGGCTAGCATCTTGTTTAGAGGAAGAAGATAATGTTATCTGTGATCTCTACTCATGAAAACATTCTGTGGAGATTTTGAGGGATTTTGGTTCAATCTTTATTCTCCAGTATTTTCCATGTGTATTCTAGAGCCCTCAAGAAAAGAACTTAGGTCTGTTTTATTTTCTCTGGACTCTTAAAATCAATCCCTCTTAGACGACTATATGCTAGAGCAGTGCCCTTACCTGAAGGCCTAGAACTGCTAGTATGCCCAGTAACCTAAGAATGCTCACTGGAGTGAACCAACATACACAGCTGTATTGTGGGTAGTCTCTGTGTAATAAACTCACAGGAATTTGGGCAATTAGTACTGAGCCTGTCTTGCTTTTCTTCTCTCTATTCTTCATAGCTGGCTCCCACCAGAAGTACTTCCCTGCTCAACTCCATGACTATCATCCAGAATCCTGTGAAGGTCTGTGATCAGGTATTTGCCCTGATCGAAAACCTCACCCACCAGATCCGGGAACGAATGCAGGACCCCAGGTCTGTAGGTGGGTATGAATACTACTATCTTCCCTTCAAGGTCTCAGGTATGGATGGGTTTCTCAGGCATTCTGGTGTCCTCTCCTAAATGTCAGAGACCAGGCCTCCTCCTCCCTCTGGCTGTACTTCAGAGTTGTCAGGGTCTTTTGTTGGAGGTAAAATCTTTGATTCTTATCTGATTCCTGCCTTTCTTCCAGACCTGCAGCTCTACCACAGTGAGACACTAGAGCTAATGCTACAGCGTTGGAGCAAGCTGGAGCGTGACTTTCGACAGAAGAGTGGGCGCTATGATATCAGTAAGATCCCTGACATCTATGACTGTGTCAAGTATGATGTGCAGCACAATGGGAGTCTGGGACTTCAAGGCACAGCAGAGTTGCTCCGTCTCTCTAAGGCACTGGCTGATGTGGTCATTCCCCAGGTGTGTCTTGTATAAGGGACCTAGCCTGGGGATGAGGGTGTTGGGAAGGAAAGAGAGAAAAGGTGGAAAGGAAGGGTGATTTGAGACTAGAGGAAAGCAACTCAGAGAAGGAATAAGTTGAGTTGCTACATTTCTCAGGGTCCACTCTGGCTCTTGGTAAGTACAGGAGGCTAATTCAGGAGACACCTGGAAGAGGGGGAATGTAGTGGATATGAAAGAAGCCCTAGACGTGAGGTGAAGACAGGCATGATCTTGGTCCTGGGAATATGAGGCATGAGAAAACAAGATTTATTGAGGTATTTATTCCTGGCCTGTGGCCCCTAGGAGTACGGGATCAGTCGGGAGGAGAAACTGGAAATTGCTGTGGGCTTCTGTCTTCCACTGTTGCGGAAGATACTACTTGACCTGCAGAGAACCCACGAGGATGAGTCTGTCAACAAGCTGCATCCCCTGTGAGGGAGGGCTGGGAGGGGTGTTGGATGGAGGGAGGGGCATGTCAGGGAGCCTTGGGGGAATCAAAGCTGGGACAGCCTGGGGAACCAAGAATAGACAAGATTTTGGGATGGAAAGGAGAGAAGTCTTTGAGGTGGGAGGAGGGAGTTTGCAGAAGGGTGGGAACAGGGTTAACTGACTGTGTGAGTGATTTAGCTGTTATCTCAGGTACTCCCGAGGCGTGCTCTCCCCAGGTCGCCACGTTCGAACGCGTCTCTATTTCACCAGTGAGAGCCATGTCCACTCTCTGCTCAGTGTCTTCCGTTATGGAGGACTTCTTGATGTAAGGATCCTCCTTCTTCTTTAGGCTGTGAACAGCTTTTTCCCAGCATTCTTTTACTCTTCTCAAATGAAAACTTTCTCCATTCTTATTGGCTCCCTGCTCATTCTCTGACTCCCATTTCCTTAAGCAATGGCTTACCTCTTTTTGCATTTGGTAGGAGACCCAGGATGCACAATGGCAGCGAGCTTTGGATTATCTTAGTGCCATCTCAGAGCTTAACTACATGACCCAGATTGTCATCATGCTTTATGAGGACAACACACAGGTGAGGAGCTAGCAGGTGGGAGATGAGAGGAAGGCCCCTTCTTTTGACTTCTATTTAAAAAAAAACAACTTGCTTATCCTTATAATTTGGAGAATCCAGCTAGGTGTGGCACTTACGCACAGCATGACACAGAGCATCCACTGGGTTCCTACTGGAATGGAAAATATGTTCTGGGATGTTGTTGAGCCAGAGAGGTAACCTAGAACACAGCTCTGGCATTAGAAGAGTGTGGAATTTGGGACAATGTTATGAGTCTTATTTCCTCAAACATGGTTATACATATACCTTCTGCATATGGTTCCACAATTATACTTTTTTTTTTTTTTTTTTTGTGAGACAAGGTCTCACTCTGACACCCAGGCTGGAGTGCGATGCTACAATCTGAGCTCACTGCAGCCTTGCAACCTCTGCCTCCTGGGCTCAAGTGATCCTCTCACGTCAGCCTCCTAAGTAGCTGGGATGACAGACATGTGCCACCATGCCCGGCTAATTTTTTGTAGAGATAGGGTCTCAACATGTTGCCCAGGGTGGTGTCAAACTCCTGGACTCAAGTGATCTGCCTGTCCCAGCCTCCCAAGGTGCTAGGATTACAGGTGTGAGCCACTGCTCCTGGCCCACAAGGTATCTTTAAATGTTCTGCTATATGCACCACAGCCAAGCTGAGTTATTGTGGAAGGTGATGGGAAGGGTTGTAAAGCTGGAAATTCAAAAGTCATGTGCAATGGCGAAATCACAAATGGTAGAGATGAGGGAATGAGGATCCTGTAAGAGACAAGATATAGTTGAAAGGAAGCTATAACAGGTCAGCCCCGGAGTGGGACAAGACCCTGAATTCCTGGGAGGATGAATCCCCTTGAGTTCCTCTCTACTTCCACCACAATATCCAGCTTCTCCCAACTTCCCCCTCTTGTGGTTATGCTCCATAGGATCCCTTATCAGAGGAACGGTTCCATGTGGAGCTACACTTCAGCCCCGGAGTGAAAGGTGTTGAGGAAGAAGGCAGTGCCCCGGCTGGCTGTGGATTCCGTCCAGCCTCTTCTGAGGTGGGTCAGAGTGCTGGGATTTGGGACTGAAGGACTTAGGAACCAAGTGGTGGAAAGCAGTACAGGGAGAAGTAAAAGGGCTGGGTAGTCTGGGATTAGGATTTTGGAGGCCATTAACACCTCTCTTATCTGCCTTTTGTTGTATAGAATGAGGAGATGAAAACCAACCAAGGGAGTATGGAGAACCTGTGTCCAGGAAAGGCATCAGATGAACCAGACCGGGCATTGCAGACTTTACCCCAGCCTGCTGAGGGCCCTGGCCTCCCGAGGAGATCACCCCTCATTCGTAACCGAAAAGCTGGTTCCATGGAGGTAATGAGAGGGCCTTGGGAAGAAATGAAGGGGTGGCAGTGCTCATAGGACTATATCCACAGATCCACTAGATCCCCTTGGGGGGTCTCTTGGGACTTGAAGCAGAGTCCTCCTGCTCTGATTGATATGTTTTACTTAATCTCTCTTTCACAGCTGGTCTCCCAATAGAGCTTCTTTAACCTGGTTGCTACTTCTCAGATTAAAGAGTTGCCATTGAGGGATGCCTGAGAGATAAGGGTTTAAAGAGATAAGATTAAGGAGGAGGCCTCTGAATGAATTTGAAAAGGTAGTTCTTTAAAAGGAAATCTAGTGGAAACAGCTTGAACTCTGGGCCAAAATCCCAGTCTAATGCTTGGATGCTGTGTGACTTTGGCTGGATAACTTCTCTACATTTCTCTGACCTTAACTTCTCTAAGCCTCAATTTTTTTTCACCTCTAAAATGTGAGTAGTATCCACTTTATAGATGCTCAACAAGCAGTAATATAATAACAATACAATTGATATTAAAGGTCCAGCCCTCTCCAGCTTTTGGTCACCTTGGGTAAAAATTATAGCTCCGATAGGAGCAAATACCTGTCACTTTATCTGTACTGTCATTCCAGAAAGTGGGTCAGTCAAGAGCTCTGTCTGTCTTCCTCTTGTTCTGATGAGGATCTTTATCAGCATGGGCCTATATTCTGCTATTCTTGGAGTTTGTTTCTAGTTCTGGTTCTAGCTCTCCAGCCTAAAGGCAGTAAGTGTTATTAATCTCATATTGTGTCCAGCTAACCATCTGAGGTTTTTGTTTTGGTCTTTTTCCTGGAAAAACTGTTTCTGTCTTTGGCCTAATTATATCCTTTTTTTCCCCCCCTATCTAGCTCCTTCTGTATCACTTACATTCATTTTGACACCACAATTTATCCCTGTCTCAGAGACTTTGACTGTCTGATTTAGATTCTGCTCTGTCCTAATGACCGTGTTCACCCTGGCTCGGTGCCAGGTCTCTATCTTAGAGGAATTGGTTTTTCCATTTTAGGGATATATCCGAAGAATCTATAACGAGCTGACCTAGGTTCAGCAAAAGTTTTGCAATTCAGATTTTGGAGAAAGCTGAGAAGATGAACTGCAGTCTCTTCTTTTGATTCATCCTTTACTTCCTGATTATTTTAAGGTGAAATTGCCATTGGTAATATGCAGAGTTTCTTTAGGTAGGATATACATTATTTTCTCTTTGAGGTGTAGGTGTCGGTTGGTATCCGTAGTACTCTATTACCCTTTATACTCACATGCAATAGATCACATGGATAGAATGATACATAATCTTCCATCAATAAACTGCTCCTCCAAATGTCTTTCCTATTCACATGGTCTGCTAGTCTCTCCTGGTGCTGTTGTGCCTGAACCGCGTCCCCCAACCCCCAACCATTTTTTTCTGGTTTATGCAGTCATAAGACATAGATAGCTGCGTGTGGTGGATCACACCTGTAATCCCAACACTTTGGGAAGCCTAAGTGGGAGAATCATTTGAGGCCAGGAGTTCAAAACCAGCCTGGGCAACATGGCAAGATCCTGTCTCTACAAAAAATTTTAAAACATTATAAGGTGGAAAAAAAAAAAGGCACAGGTAAAGGAAAGCTCTGTGTATCATCTCTCAGACTTGATAAGATTGACTTCTTTCAGGCCTATAGGAAGCTTCCTGTTGTAATCACAGGCTTTCTTTTCAATTACTAGTGCTGCTTAGACCCTGGCTTATCCAGGGTGATGGTTGTCCAGGATATTTTCCTCAGCTTTGCAAGAAAATCATCTCTCTGCTCCTTGGTCACAAAGCCTTATGATACTAATGTTAATGTTTATCTTCCTTGCTCTATAAATATAGGCATACAACTTATCCTTCCCTCCATCCCTTCTTCTCCTCTTGTCATCTCATACTTTTTAACTATTTTAGATTATAAAACTTATGACCTTTATAGCAGCTATGCCCTAGCTGGTCATCCTCTCTAGCCCTGTAACTAGCTCTGCCCTGTGGGCCCTGGGGCTTTTGGGAGCCTGGGGTTTAAAGGAGCCGTGACCGGCTTTCCACCCGGTCTGATTGCAGGTCATGAACATGCAGTGCACAGGGAACCTGGACCTCATCCCCTTGCGGGGACGGCGCCGCAGGAGGTCGGGAGACCTCCCCCGGCCTTCCCTAGCCATCGACCTACAGCCCCGGGCTGTGTCCACCACTCACCTGGCATCCTGCACACAGGTGTCCCTCCCTACTTCACCTTCCTGTCTTGCCTTCTGTCTTTGCCTTTTGGGATCTAGGGGCTCAGACACTATCTGGGTGGGATGTGTGTGTTTTGGGGGTTGTGTTGGGCCCTTGTGGGCATTGTAAAAATTCTGTTTCACGTTTCTAGGGGTGAGACAGTGGAGGGGTGGGCTTCTTGGTTCTAACAAGGAATGTAGTATGGTTGCAGTAGCCACAGCTTTCCCATGGAAAGAAGAGAGGGTGGCCAGACTCTTATTTGTGGCTGAACCATTGTGATTGGCTTTCTGAGTCTGTGGGGGGATAGATACAATTAGGAAACTCTGCTCTGCTGAGAACTAGGAATGGGTTGAATAATGATTTCTCAAACTCAGATTGGTAATGGGAGGGCTGTGGGGAAAGGCATCTTGAAAATAGAAGTACCTTCTAGGGAGGGAGGTGGGGGGGGTCAGCCCCCCGCCCGGCCAGCCACCCCATCCGGGAGGGAGGTGGGGGGGTCAGCCCCCCGCCCAGCCAGTCGCCCCATCTGGGAGGGAGGTGGGGGGGTCAGCCCCCCGCCCGGCCAGCCGCCTCGTCCGGGAGGTGAGGGGCGCTTCTGCCCGGCCGCCCCTACTGGGAAGTGAGGAGCCCCTCTGCCCGGCCAGCCGCCCCGTCCGGGAGGGAGGTGGGGGGTCAGCCCCCTGCCCGGCCAGCCGCCCCATCTGGGAGGGAGGTGGGGGGTCAGCCCCCCGCCCGGCCAGCCGCCTCGTCCGGGAGGTGAGTGGCGCCTCTGCCCGGCCGCCCCTACTGGGAAGTGAGGAGCCCCTCTGCCCAGCCAGCCGCCCCGTCCGGGAGGGAGGTGGGGGGGTCAGCCCCCCGCCCGGCCAGCCGCCTCGTCCGGGAGGTGAGGGGCGCCTCTGCCCGGCCACCCCTACTGGGAAGTGAGGAGCCCCTCTGCCCGGCCAGCCACCCCGTCCGGGAGGGAGGTGGGGGGGGGGTCAGCCCCCCGCCCGGCCAGCAGCCTCGTCCGGGAGGTGAGGGATGCCTCTGCCCGGCCGCCCCTACTGGGAAGTGAGGAGCCCCTCTGCCCGGCCAGCCGCCCCGTCCGAGAGGGAGGTGGGGGGGTTAGCCCCCCGCCCGGCCAGCCGCCCCGTCCGGGAGGTGAGGGGTGCCTCTGCCTGGCCGCCCCTACTGGGAAGTGAGGAGCCCCTCTGCCCGGCCAGCCGCCCCGTCCGGGAGGGAGGTGGGGTGGTCAGCCCCCCGCCCGGCCAGCCGCCCGGTCCGGGAGGTGAGGGGTGCCTCTGCCCGGCCGCCCCTACTGGGAAGTGAGGAGCCCCTCTGCCCGGCCACCACCCCGTCTGGGAGGTGTGCCCAACAGCTCATTGAGAACGGGCCATGATGACAATGGTGGTTTTGTGGAATAGAAAGCGGGGAAAGGTGGGGAAAAGATTGAGAAATCGGATGGTTGCCGTGTCTGTGTGGAAAGAAGTAGACATGGGAGACTTTTCATTTTGTTCTGTACTAAGAAAAATTCTTCTGCCTTGGGATCCTGTTGATCTGTGACCTTACCCCCCAACCCTGTGCTCTCTGAAACATGTGCTGTGTCCACTCAGGGTTAAATGGATTAAGGGCGGTGCAAGATGTGCTTTGTTAAACAGATGCTTGAAGGCAGCATGCTCGTTAAGAGTCATCACCACTCCCTAATCTCAAGTACTCAGGGACACAAACACTGCAGAAGGCCTCAGGGTCCTCTGCCTAGGAAAACCAGAGACCTTTGTTCACTTGTTTATCTGCTGACCTTCCCTCCACTATTGTCCTATGACCCTGCCAAATCCCCCTCTGTGAGAAACACCCAAGAATGATCAATAAAAATAAAAATGAAAATTTAAAAAAAAAAAAAAAAAAAAAAGAAAATAGAAGTACCTTCTAGTATAGAAAGATGCCCCGGACAGTTCCCTCCATAAAGTACATTCTCTGTTCCCTTTTCATCCCTCTTCCCCTATAAATCCTTTGGTACTTCCAAACTTTCTAACATTGCTTGGCTTTGTAGGGACAGGAATCCAGGACCTGGGTTTTATACTTTGGGGTTGAGGTGGCAAAATGATTAATATAGAGTCCTTTTTCTGCAGGTACTTTCTGAGACTTCATCCTCGAGGCCTGGCGGCTACCGGCTCTTTTCATCTTCACGGCCACCCACAGAAATGAAGCAGAGTGGCCTAGGTATGGTTTTGCCAGCATTTCTCACCTATTGTTGGAAAAGTTGTCTGTCTGTTCTTCAGAGTGTTATTGTGGGAAACCTTTGTCATAGGATTTGGGGCCGTCCAATCAGTGGAATATCATCAGGTGGAGGTAGGGAGGATGAAGTGGGAGAAGCCATAGTTAGATGTGAACTTGGATCTCAGATGATTATTCCATCCCCGGAAGGTGTTTATCTCTTGGTTTTCTATACCAACCACATTTCCCTGGCCAAAGGGCGTTCTTCTGGCTTTCCCTCTCATTCCTTGTCTGTCCCTCCAGTCTAGCCCAGACCTTAAGGGGCCATGGAGACTCTGAACCTTCAGAGTTATCAGAGACAGAGCTATAAATAGAGGTACTTGCAACCCTCATAAATGTCGTATTCCTCATTTGAAGAAATGTGCCATGTCTTCCCCTGAAACCTGTGTTTTTCACATCCCCGCTCTTGCCCTTCCTACCACCTTGCCCTTTCCTCCATCATCTCCTAATCCTGTAACTTTTTCCCCTTCCTTCTGGAAAATTGACAAGTCTGAGACTGGTGTAGTGGCAGAAGCATCTCTCAGGACTTTGAGGAAATGTCTCTTGATTTTTGGATCCCTGGAAAGGGGTAGAGAACATCATTCAGCTTTTTCTAAGAGCACAGACGGCAGGAAGGACCAAGCCTCAGAGGGTATTGTATTCTTTGGGTGGGGGGCGGTCCTTGGGAGGAACTATCTCTGAGCACAGTGCCTTGTGAGCCAGTAATTAGAACTGGAGGTCAGACATGGTTGTGTGGGGTCTGGTCTTGGTCCCCTGGCTGTTTCTGTCTTGTCCTATTATTCTCTCTATTTAGCGCCTCTAATTGTTCTGTTGCCTTTGTCCTTGGCACCCATTTTCTTGGCCCCAAAATGGTCAGCTTTTGGACTAGCAAGGGGGAGAAAGGTTTTGGTAACTTTGCAGGCTAATTTTATGAGAATAAGTTGCCTTCTAGATTCCTGAAATGAGGAAGATGGTATGGGGCATGAGAAATAAATGACAAGTGTGTAGATCTGGCCAGGCACAGTGGCTCATGCCTATAATCCCAGCATTTTGGGAGGCCAAAGAAGGCAGATCACTTGAGGTCAGGAGTTCTGAGGCTAGCCTGGCCAACATAGTGAAACCCCATCTCTACTAAAAATACAAAAATTAGCTGAGCATGGTGACGCATGCCTGTAATCCCAGCTACTTGGGAGGTTGAGACACGAGAATTTCTTGAACCCAGAAGACGGAGGTTGCAGTGAGCTGAGACTGTGCCACTGTACTCCAACCTGGGTGACAGAGTGACACTCTGTCTCAAAAAAAAAAAAAAACCAAAAAACCCGAAACAACAATAGTGTAGATCTAAGACATGAACCTCTCTTCCCAGAAGTCCCAGGAAAGAATAGGTTTCAGACAGACTAGAAAAGAGGATAGGTGTGTCTGTCCCAGTTAAGTGGGCCATGGGAATGCTTTCAAGAGCAAGGCAGAAGTATGGACATGGAACTGGTTGGCAGATGGTGGTGGTAAGGTAGAGATCATCCTCTGAGATGATCTGAGGACTGGGCAGAACAGAGTTGGCATGACTGCACCAGAAAAGTATTCAGTGGAGGAAGTGTATGTAGGACAAAGCTTGGGGTGGTCTGGGATAGAGCCAGCTAGTTTTAGCTTCTCTGAAGAAAAGCAGTCATATTTAGCAACTGTTATTACTCTCTGGAATCTCATTCCAGAGCCTGTTTGAACATGAAAGGTGGAGGAAGTTGCTGTATAGGGGAGAGGTCCTGAATTCCAGGGTGGGAATCATCAGGCATCTGAACTTCCTGATTGCTCTGGTGACCCCAAAATCCTGGGATCCCTGAAACCATGGTCCCTTCTTGGTGGCCTCAAGGGAATTGAACTCCTTTCCACTCCATCCATTTCCCCTATGAATGTTAAGTCCCAAGCCAAACCCAGGGTCTTGGCTAAGATGGATTTGGAAGTAGAGAGGCAAATCCTGAGAACTTGGGTATCAGTCTTGTTTCTTCTTGACCACTCTGTCCTTATAGGCTATAGTAGGAGAAGGGACCGTGGAGTCCTAACCCTCCTCTAGATCAGCTGTTGGGGACAGTGACTGGTCTGATTTATTTCATACTTCAGAGATTATTCAGATTTTATTTAATCCTCTCATTGGCAATGGAATTCTCTTTGCTTTCTTTGAATTTATATGTGTGGGCAACTGGCTTTGAGCATAGGCTTACATGATAATACACTTTTGCAAGCAGAACAAACATGTCTTTTTGTTGTTATTTCCTGTATTCCTTCTTAGTAGGGTGCTCCTCACATAATAGGCATGCTCTACATATAATCAACTGATTCTTCACATGCCCTTCAATTTGTGTCCATCTTGACTTTAGAAACTGCTGGTTCCTAAAAAAAATAGTTATTTATTTTCTAACATTACAGTTGGTCCTCAGAGTCAGGAGACCTAGATTCTAGTCCAGCTTAGCTTCTAAAAAACTATGTGACCTTGAGCAAAGGAGGTCCCTTTTGGATCTCAGTTTCTTCATCTCTAAAATAAGAAAGTTGGACTGGATGATCTATGAGTCCCTTCTAGCTTAAAAAATTCAATGAGGCAGGGGGCTGTGGCTCACACCTATAATCCCAGCACTATGGTAGGCCAAGGTGGGAGGATCACTTGAGCTCAGGAGTTAGAGACCAACCTGGGCAACATAGTGAGACCTCATTTCTACTAAAAATAAAAAAATTGTCGAGGCATGATGGTGTGTGCTTTTGCAATCCCAGCTACTTGGGAAGCTAAAATGGGAGGATCACTTGAGCTTGGGAGACCAAGGCTGCAGTGAGCTATGATTGTGCCACTGCACTGCAGCCTGGGCAACAGAGTGAGACCCTGTCTTAAAAAAAAGAAAAAAATTGTGAGCCTCATACTTTCATTCTTGGGAAAGGTCAAAAGGCCTGAAGGGAGGGGATGTTGGATGGAAAACTTAGGAAGGATTGGAAGGGTGCCAGCTGAGTGTTCAGAATACAGTCTCTAGCTTCAGTCAAAGCCTTTTCCTTTCAAATATACAAGGACTAGATTTCTGGGTTTCTCAAGCTATATATCCAGGATAAGGGGTGCCGAATTAAATCTGGGGGGAATCTAGAGGGACCTACCTGTTATTTTAGCATTTCTGAGAGCCACCTGAAGAGCACAGTCTATCCCTTTCAGTAGCTTTGAATCCCCTAATATGACTAACCCTGCATTTGTAGTGGCCTGTTGTCTCTGCCGTGTAGCTCTTCAGAAGAATCCCCCTTTTGCTTGCCCACTGTGACTATGGAGAAGTGTAAAGCCATTTGTGGTTATGTGGAATGGCCACATGGTGGTGGCTCTGAATGGCTGTGTGTGTGTCTTGATGTTATCATGTGAAGTTGTGTATAGTTCTGTGTGAGAGTTGTGGCTTTACGTGGCTACTAACGCACTCCCGGCCTTGCAGGCTCACAGTGCACAGGGCTGTTCAGCACCACAGTGCTGGGTGGCTCCTCCAGTGCCCCGAATCTTCAGGACTACGCCCGCAGCCATGGCAAAAAGCTACCACCTGCCAGTCTGAAGCACCGAGATGGTATGTGGGTGGGTTTTGGGGGATAACTCCTTTTTTCACTTGTCTCTCAGCAAGGACATAGCTCAAGAACTATTCATACTTAAGATGACACTGGCCTTATAACAAGTTTTCTTCATCAGTAATAGATGGGAGAAGGAACCAGGACCCCTTTCACCCCTCCATTTGCATTTTCTCTTGCCATAAAAATACTACTTATTTATGCTTATCCCTTCATAATCTCCCACATACAGTCCTGCTGCATCAGTTTGTACTCTTTCCTGGATTCTGGCCTGTAGGGGTAAGGACCAAGGAGGATGATGCATAGTTGGGAAGAAAGTGGTGGAACCTCGATTAAAATCCAGCAAATTGGGTTTAGGGAAGAGAATGTTACTCAACTAAGGCAGAAAAGATAATGTGGAAAGAGACTAGGGGAAGGGATGAATATTTCTGTGAAGATTTTATTTCCAAATGACCAGAAAGAAGACACAGTGGTAAAATTAGGGTTGTTTGTAGGGGTGTATTGTGGTAGAGATGACACATTGATTCCTAAGAGATTTATCAAAGGAAAAGAGATTGACGTGTGTTAGTTAGAAATCCAAGGGATGGGGAGGGGAGCAGGTCAGATAACTAACTTTAAAGAACAGAATATCTTGCGGGCAAACTCCAGAGCAGAGGGTGGGGACAAGGGTGGGTATAATCCCCATGATGTCTTTTCTCCCCAGAGCTCTTGTTTGTCCCGGCCGTAAAACGATTTTCTGTGTCGTTTGCAAAGCATCCGACTAACGGTACGTTTGCTTCTGACTCAATGTCATTCCTCCTCACCATGTCACCTCTAGACACTTAACTCTGAGTTTCGACACTGACTTTGCCTCTCCTTCCACTGTGTTGACACCCTGCTGTCTCTGAATGAGTCACTCACTAAGTGTCCCTCCTGGGATGGTTTCCTTGTGACAGCCTTAGTCTTGGCTGCAGCCTGGCTGCCCCATCCCTCTGGCAACTCAGGGTCTTACTTCCATAGTCACCATCATCACCATTATGTCACTTTTGTCAGCATCACCACCAAAACACTGATTAAACCTCTCCCTTTCCTATCACATGACTGCCAGGCTGTGTACAGATATGATGGTTCCCCTTCTTAGGATGGGAATAGTGTTTCCTAGATTGATTCCATTTCTTCTCTTCCCCCATACCCCCAATTCCTCAGCTGATATAACTTTGATCTTTCTGTGTTTTCTCCAACTCTTTTGTTGGGGTGGATGTGGATGACTAGTTTGTTCCTCTTTCGGAGTAATGCTGCAGTTCCCAGCTCCTAAGCCTACTTATATGGGTGTTAGTCTTGAGTATATAGTTTCCCATCTCCATATTTCTTTCTCCTGTCATTATGTGTATTTTGTGTGGCTCCTGTGCTCCTGACATTTGCTTTATGTTATTACTAACCTATTGCCTGGGCCTAGAAAACAAGAGCCCAGGTTGCTTTGGGATAAAAATAAAAAGAAAGGAGTAGGAGGTAGTAGGTAAAAGAAAAAGGACTGTACCTTGAGTTTTTAAGTGTAGTTTCCATGTGGCACCAGCCTACCTATGGTAAAGCTATTGCAGAGAAGTTTGAAGAGTGGAGATGTCTGCTGGGGATTCTGGGGGAGCTTAGGAAGGAATAATATTTTAAGAACATTGAAGAACTGGGTCTGCCCACACTAAGGTGGGAGAGCTTGGAGATCTCTGTAAACCATAAATTGAAGGGTATGGTCTCTTTGTAGGGTATAGCAGGAGAACCCAGGCTCACTCTCTTTCAAAGTTTTATCCTTGGTATCCTTATTTGTCTCTCTGTATTATATTTTGTCTTCAAGGTAAATCTAGGTTTTTTAGGTATGATTTTCTTCTATTCGAAAGCTAAGACTCTCTGAGGGAAGTAAAACTAGGCTGGCTTCCTGACTAGAAAACCTCTATGTGCTATTCTCCTATTGCCTAGCAAGTGACAGCTGCTAGATTTTAGCCCAGTCAGGTTGTACATCTTCACAAGGCACTGCTGAAATCTCTCCCTAGGTTGACCAGCCTATGCTGGCTCAGTTTATCCCTGGCCCCAGGCTCCCAATTGTGCCTGTGGCAGGAGTTCCCATTCAGAGCCTCATGGGTGTGCCGGCTCATTTAGCTTCAAGCTCTTCTGGCCTTCATGTGCCACAGCCATCTCCAGAATAGAACCTGATGCATGAATAGCATAGCCTGGGACTTGGACTTAGGGTCCACAATATAGTACAAGGAACGTGGGCTCCTGAAATCAGAGCTAAATCACGTATCTCCTAGTTCTTAAGTGCCATGAGAAAAGACCCAAGTCCATGAAACAGACCCTCAGACGTATGTACCTCCAGTTCCCCGAAGTACTGTTCAGCAGCCTCACCCGTTGAAGAAGATTTAATTCTGCCAAAAAGAGGTGAGGAAAAAAGAGCTGGAAAATGCAGGTGTTGTGCAGGAAAACAAATTTAAGATCTCCAATACCCTGCACACTTCCTCAGGGGTCTTGTGGCCTCCTTTGTTTTTCTTGTGCTGGAGCTTGGAGGCTAACATGCTTAAGAAGCCAGAATCTGGGCTCTACCTGTTGACAATAGGAGAAATTTGGAGCTGTATGTCACTTGCTGAGGAAGATTCTCTAGATTCAATTTGACCCTCAAGAAATATGAAGGCTCTTCTCCATGGCCAAGATCTTGCTTGACTAACCAGCAATTACAAAGTGGATGTTTTGTCTGTAGTTGCAGATAAGTCACAGCAGCTCCGTCATCACCATCTCCTTGCCATGATATCTGGCTTTGAAACAGCAGCTGGAAATACTGGACCTGGCTTTGGAAAAGAGGCAAGGCAGTGTGTCTTCACACTTTGATGGGAGAGCAGCCCTCAGCCTTTCTCTGCCTTTGTTCCTAATAAGCTGCTCTTATATCCTGTAACTATATCCAGCACACAAGTATAGCCTGTTACTAAGCTGCACACTGAATTCACCAAAGTAAATTAATAAAGTGGGAAAGACTGTGGCTCACGCTCATCCAGAATGTCAGGGTGTGACCACTGGATTTGTCAAGCCCGTTATCTTCTAGGGACCCATATAACTATGTGACCATTGGTACATAGTTAGTGCTCACAAGACTAGCCTAGGTAGAGCTGAAATCTGTCCTGACATCCAAGCTAAGGTCTCTGAAGACCACAGTCTCATGGGATCACCTTGTGGAGCCAGTTCTGGTCTGGGATTTTTGAGCAGTCATCCTGAGCTGCCTTGTTTCTACCTTCTCTATACCAACATCCTGTATTCAAGTTCTTGTCCATCCTCACATCTTGTCTTAAGATCCCATATCTTTTCTCTAAGATCTTTTCACTATTGTTCCTCTTACACCCCTCTCCACATGCCTTTGACTACCTTCAACCTTTTGTGGCTGAATTACATCATCCACAAAGTTTGCCAAGTAGCTAAAATGAGGGTTCAGAATCAAAGCTTTTCCACTCATCAGCTGAAAAATTGCAGTTAGACTCACCAGCAGTGGGAAGAAAATATAAAATTATCCAACTTTCAGCTTGTGTAATGGATACAGTATCTCTAAGTCCTGAGTTTTAGTGTGCTTTTTTTTTTTAACTGATTGTTTAAACAACAGTAAGGTAAAGGATGGTTAGTCAATATTGGTATTTTCACATACTGATTCCATTTTCCACACATACCGTTTTAAAGGAGTTCTACACCTGGTTTCCTGCCAGTCTCCTGTGCCAACTGCCTAATACCGTCCCTGTCTTTGGCTATCCTCGAGTGTGGTCCAGAAGGCCTGCCCTAAAAAAGAGCCTTTTTAGCTTGACTATCTTGATACCCAGTACCATCTTTGACACTCTGAGTGACTTTGAACTTTTCAATTTTTATCCCTACTTCATAAATCCATTCACCTGAGAATGCAGGCCCTAAGTAGGGTTCATCCAATGATGAGGGATCCTGAAGCTGTAGTCAAGACTCCCAGCCACAAAACTGCCAGCTCACCCCTGTTCACAATGATGTGACTGATGTCTACAGGCACTGACGGAATTATGCTCAAGGAGCAAGGGGAAGGCATTACTGTATGATGAGATCTCAGTTATCCCTTCTTTCAGACTCATTGTATGATGACACCACTGTTCTTCCCTGCAAGAGATGCCCAGTGGCTCTGACCATCTCTGCTTCTCTCTTAGCTCACCTTGGATCTGAGTGCCCCCACCTTCCAGTAATGCTTGTGCTAGTCAGTGCCCCCCTCATTGTCTCTCCCTCTTCTCTTTCTCTATCTTTGTGCTTCCTGCCGTGGTCCCCTCACCCCCTCCAGAGCTGCTGGATGACCAGCACCCTGTGGTCCGGTTGCTGCGCAGTTTTTCCTCTGACTGTACAGGGGGCCGGCCAGTCTCCTTGGATGCCACGCTGGCGCATCACCTGCACCAGTGCTCCTACCACCTGCGCCTCTTCCGGAACTGGCTGCGCTCAGGCCAGGATGACCCCGAGTGCCTCTACGGTACCCCCTGCCACCAAGCTGGCTGCTGCCATTACCCTGGCTGGGTCTGACTGCTTTGCTTATTGCACTTCTGGCAGGAGAGCCCACCTATTTCTTTCTCCTATTTGCCCTAAGGTTATGTAACTTGCATTTAGTCGCTTGGATGGGATTGGGGCCAGACTGCCTGGTAGCTGTAGCATTGGCTGCTCATCCCCTTCCTATTCTCCTTTCTCACCACCCCCTAATGTTACTCATTCCCCAGTTCTGTTCAATACAGGAGTAATCTCTTGCCTTGGAATCTGTTCTTATCACTCTAACCCTCTACTACCACCATCTTCAAATCCAAATGTTTTTCTAGCCACTCTGAGGATCTAGAGACAGTAACTTTCCTGCCCTCCTGCCACTAGATCACGGGAGAAATTGAGGCACAGAAGCCTAAGTTGTATCCTTTGGGCAAAGTCCAGAGGTTCAAAGATGGTCAGGCTATAATCCTTTTGAGTTATGGGCTTTAGTCACTGGTGAACAGGAAGCTGTCTTGCATAGACTTCGTTGTCCCGTGTATCCTTAGTCCCTTTAAGGAGATGTTGAGGAGGCATAGGAAAGATTGGGGACTGAGATAGTGGTTTGGATGTGTTTTTCTTCATCCTCCAATGGGGACATTTTTTCCATCACCTGTCCCTAGTATTAGGGTTACACATTTATGTTTATCCTTGACCCTACCCAGACTGATAGACCTACATTTGAATTCTTGGGTTTAGAGCAGAGAATCAGTACTTTTTCTTTTTTCTAGGGCATTTGCCTCATTTTTCTGATGAAGTAGAAAGATCCTAGCAAGTCTGGGGTTTTCCAGTAGATCAGAAGAGTGAAGCTTTGATGTGATGGAAATTACCAAGAAAGAACTTCCATCCCCATCCTGTTCATGCATGTGGTTTTCCTGGGCTGAGCTTCATGTGTATTGCATGCCCTCCAGTTTGCATCCAAGTA
Source organism: Pan paniscus (assembly GCF_029289425.2). Taxonomy (NCBI): domain Eukaryota; kingdom Metazoa; phylum Chordata; class Mammalia; order Primates; family Hominidae; genus Pan; species Pan paniscus. The sequence continues at coordinate 32,812,535 of NC_073265.2, read as the reverse complement.
TTCTAGCCTTTCTGCCGACATCCTAAATTTGCATGAACCCCTTCTCAGATTCCATGTCCTTCTCCTTAATCTGGTTCTCTTATTCATGATACCCAAAATCTGCTGTTTCTTCCCAGCTCCCTGACCTCCCTGTCTCATGTTAGATCTGCAGTTTCACCCCTTACCTCTGGATCCTTGTTTTATTCCCCTAGAAAGTGTGAGAGCAACATTGGTGCCTACCCTACTGGGATTCTGTTTATTTTTCCATGAGACATTGCAAGCTCTCCATAGGTAGCATGAGAGGTGATTTGATTCACCTTGAGGCCTTAGCAGGTAGATGTTTTAGGAAATCTGAAGGTGAGAAAAACAGACTCCCTAGGGGCTCTAAAGAGTTCCCTCTCCTAAGAGTCTTGGATACCCAACACTCCAAAAGCCACGGACTCTCCTGATGGCTCTCAGGGACTCTCCATGCTTCCTTGGCCAGTTGGGGTATATCTGGCAGGAATAACATTGACTTTGCCCATCTCTTTTCAAACAGGGTTTGAAGGGTGTTCCATGGTGCCTACCATCTACCCTCTGGAAACACTGCATAATGCCCTTTCCCTACGTCAAGTGAGTGAATTCTTGAGTAGAGTCTGCCAGCGCCACACTGATGCCCAGGCACAGGCATCTGCAGGTATGGATACTCTTATTTTTTTACCCTTCTCTCTGCCCCCATGCCCATGCTTCCTAGAATATAAGAAAGTAGTAAATTAGAAAGCTAGTTAGGCAATCCACAAAGACACAAAAGTACACTTAAAAATGTACAATTGCTGGCTGGGTGCAGTGGTTCATGTCTGTTATCCCAGCACTTTGGGAGGCCGAGGCAGGTGGATCACCTGAGGTCAGGAGTTTGAGACAAGCCTGGCCAAGATGGCGATACCTGTCTCTACTGAAAAAAAATAAGGCCGGGCGCAGTGGCTCATGCCTGTAATCCCAGCACTTTGGGAGGGCTAGGCGGGTGGATCACGAGGTCAAGTGATGGAGACCATCCTGGCCAATATGGTGAAACCCTGCCTCTACTAAAAATACCAAAATTAGCTGGGCGCGGTGGTGTGCGCCTGCAGTCCCAGCTACCCAGGAGGCTGAGGCAGGAGAATCGCTTGAACCTGGGAGGCAGAGGTTGCAGGGAGCCGAGATCACGCCACTACACTCCGGCCTGGCAACAGAGTGAGACTCCATCTCAAAAAAAAAAAAAAAAAATTAGCTGAGCATGTTGGTGTGTGCCTGTAGTCCCAGCTGCTTGGGAGGCTAGGAGAACTGCTTGAGCCCAGGAGGCGGAGATTGCTATGAGCCAAGATCGCACCACTGCACTCCAGCCTGGGTGACAGAGCGAGACTCCATCTCAAAAAAAAAAAAAAAGGATAACTGCATAGGCCAACTAAACATCATAGAAATATCACTCCTGAATTCTAAAGTTTTCATTGAAAAATACACAACCAAGAACAGTGAAGAATGAGCGGGGTGCAGTGGCTCACATTTGTAATCCCAGCAACTCTAGAGGCTGAGGCAGGAGGATTGTTGAGTCCAGGAGTTCAAGACTAGCCTGTGCAACATAGTGAGACCCCCATCTCTCCAGAAAAAAAAAAAAAAAAAAAAAAAAAAAAGGCTATGCATGGTGGTGTGTGCCTGTAGTCTCATCTACTTGGGATGTTGAAACGGGAGGATCACTTGAACCCAGGAGTTCAAGGCTGCAGTGAGCTATGATCACACCACTGCGCTCCAGCGTGAATGGACAGAGCAAGATGCTACCACAAAAGAGAGAGAGAGAGAGAAAGAGAAGAGAGAGAGAGAAAACCCTGAAAAGAAGAGCAGTGAGCAAATACTAGCCCTACCACATTTTAAATCATTCTATAAAATGTCATTTTAGTTTTGATTTTTGCAGTCATAGCTTACTGCAGCCTAGAACTCCTGGGCTCAAACGATCCTCCTGTCTTGGCCTCTCAAAGCACTGGCATTACAGGTGTGACAGAAAGACTTTTTTTGAGACAGAGTCTCACTCTGTCACCCAGGCTGGAGTGCAGTGGCAGGATCTCAGCTGACTGCAACCTCCATCTCCTGGGTTCAAGCAGTTCTCCCTGCCTCAGCCTCCTGAGTAGCTGGGATTACAGGCACAAGCCACCATGCCTGGCTAATTTTCGTATTTTTAGTAGAGATGGGGTTTTGCCATGTTGCCCAGGCTGGTCTTGAACTCCTGACCTCAGGTGATCCACCCCCTCTTGGGCTCCCACAGTGCTGGGATTACAGGTGTGAGCCACCACACCCAGCCAGAAAGACTTTTCAGTAAATGGACGGGGGGTAAATTGAATAGGCATTTGACAAAAATTGAAATTGAACGCACACTCTATACCAGGATAAACTCCATATGGATCGGAAATCTAAACGTAAAAATTAAATCATGTGTTAGGTAGGTAGCTCCAAGGGCTTGTTCATCCACAGAAACACCAAAAAGTAAGAAAAAACTGCTAGAACCAACATTGTGAGAACTCTGGAGAATAGTAAAAGATTTTCAGTAACCAGGAAAATGCTGAATCCAGAAAGAGGCAACCTAAAAATGGCAGAAAAGCTTTGCAGCATTTTTACTCACTCTTGCCCCACCCCGCCTCCCTGGCTTGGTTGTGCTCTTGAAGATGACAGCCCGTGTTCTCAATGTAGGACCCTGGTTCCTGGTTCCAGAGGGAGCGGAGAAGACCTTATTCTCAAAGAATTTTGTCTGTTCTAATTTGTTGGTGGGCTACTTGAAGGATTGACACAAAGTGCCTACCTTTGTTTTGCCTAACTCTAACTTATTCAGGGCAGAAAAGTGGCTGTGCAGAGAGCATTCCTTAAAAACATTGTAAGGCAAATGAACAACCTGTGCCTGGCCTCAGAATGCATTTTTTTTTTTTTTTTTTTTTGAGATGGAGTTTCATTCTGTCACCCAGGCTGGAGTGCCACCATGCCCGGCTAATTTTTGAATTTTTAGTAGAGACAGGATTTCACCACGTTGGCCAGGCTGGTCTTGGACTCCTGACCTCGGGTGATCCACCCACCTCGGCCTTCCAAAGGTGCTAGGGTTACAGGTGTGAGCCACAATACCTGGCCAGAATGCACTTTTTTTTTCTTTTTTTCTGTTTTTTGAGATGGAGTCTCACTCTGTTGCCAGGCTGGAGTGCAGTGGCGCGATTTTGGCTAACTGCAACCTCTGCCTTCCAGGTTCAAGTGATTCTTCTGCCTCAGCCTCCCGAATAGCTGGGACTACAGGTGCGCACCACCACACACAGCTAATTTTTGTATTTTTTTAGTAGAGACAGGGTTTCACCACGTTGGCCAGGATGGTCTTAATCTCTTGACCTCGTGATCCGCCTCACTTGATCTCCCAAAGTGCTGGGATTACAGGCATGAGTCACTGCGCCCGGCCCAGAATGCACTTTTTAAAGTGTCCACAAGAGACTCTATTTATTTATTTAATGTTGAATTGGTTTATTTTCTAATTTGCTGTTCTTAAATATTTTTATAGAAAATAGAATATTACTTAAAGTAAAAATTTTAAGGCCAGGCATGGTGGCTCACGCCTGTAATCCTAACACTTTGAGAGGCCAAGGAGGGTGGATTGCCCAAGCTTAGAAGTTCGAGACCAGCCTGGGTGATACGGTGAAACCTCGTCTCTACTAAAATACAAAAAATTAGCCGGGCATGGTGGCATGCACCTGTAGTCCCAGCTACTTGGGAGGCTGAGGCAGGAGAATTGCTAGAACCGGGGAGGCAGAAGTTGCAGTGAGCTGAGATCGTGCCACTGTACTCCAGCCTGGGCAGCACAGCGAGACTCCATCTCTAAAAAATGATAATAATAAAAACAAACAAACAAAAATTCAGCCAGGCATGGTGGCTCACACCTGTAATCCCAGCTCTTTGGGAGGCTGAGGCTGGCAGATCACTTGAGTTCAAGAATTCAAGATCAGCCTGGGCAACATGGCAAAACCCCACCTCTACAAAAAAATAAAAATAAAATTAGCCAGGTATGGTGGCATGTACCTGGGGTCCCAGCTATTTGGGAGGCTGAGGTGGGAGGATCACCTGAGCCTGGGAGGTGAAGGTTGCAGTGAGCCGAGATTGTGCCACCACACTCCAGCCTGGGTGATAGACTGAGACCGTGTCTCAAAAAATAAATAAATAAATAAAAATAGAAAACTCCAACAGTTTTCTAATTGAAAGACTATTATAATAAGGTAAGCAGAAGAAAAGCAATCAAGATTTAGGAAAATATAATAGTGTTTTGTGTTTTTAATTTATTAATTTATAGTTTATACTTTTAACGCCTGGGCATGGTGGCTCACGCCTGTAATCCCAGCACTTTGGGAGGCCAAGGAGGGTGGACCACTTGAGGTCAGGAGTTCAAGACCAGCCTGGCCAACATGGTGAAACCTTGTCTCTACTAAAAAATACACAAATCAGCGAGGCATGGTGGCAGGCACCTGTAATCCCAGCTACTCAGGAGGCTGAGATAGGAGAATCGCTTGAACTTGGGAGGTGGAGGTTGTAGTGAGCCAAGATCATGCTACTGGCCTCCAGCGTAGATGGCAAGAGAGAAACTCCATCTGAAAAAAAAAAATTATTATTTACTCTAACAATGTCAATATTTAATTATAATTATAATATCAATTATAATTATAAACAAATGAAAAGTCTAATAAGACAGACTTCCAACTTATACCTTGAACTGTAATTTTAGTAATATTCTCTCATGTTGTTTTGTCTTCTAACAGATTCCACCTTTCCTTGTGCGTGCCTGCGTGTGTGTGTGTGTGTGTGTGTGTGTGTGTGTGTGTGTGTATGCCAGGTGTCTTATATTTGAGAAGAGTCTCACATTAGGTCCAAAGACACAAATAGGTTGAAAGTAAAAGGATAGAAAAAGATATTCTGTGCAAATAGTAACCAAAAGAGAGCTGAAGTAGCTATACCAGTATTAGACAAAATAGTCTTTAAGTAAAAAAATTGTTACAAGAGGAGCGGTGCAGAGGTGCATACCTGCAGTCTTAGTTACTTGGGAGGCTGAAGTGGGAGGATTGCTTGAGCCCAGGAGTACTCCAACTGGGGAACATAGCAAGACCCTGTCTCTTTAAAAAAAGCTGTTACAAGTAAGAGAAAGTCATATATTGATAATGAGGTCAATTTATTGGAAGATAAAACAATTATAAACACATACCAAATAACGGAGCCCCAAAATACATGACACAAACATTGACAGAATTGAAGGAAGAATTCTACAATAGTAGTTGGAGACTTCAATACCTACTTTTATTTATTTTATTTTTAGAGACAGAGTCTTGCTCTGTTGCCCAGGCTGGAGTGGTGTGATCATAGTTCACTGCAGCCTTGACCTCCTAGATTTAAGTGATCCTCCTGCCTCGGCCAAAATGCTGTTGTTGCAGGCATGAGCCACTGTGCCCAGCCAATACTCACTTTTAATAATGGACAGAACAACTCGTCAGAATATTAGTAAGGAAATGGCCAGGCGAGGTGGCTCACACCTGTAATCCCAGCACTTTGGGAGGCTGAGGCGGGTGGATCACAAGGTCAGGAGATTGAGACCATCCTGGCTAACATGGTGAAACCCCATCTCTACTAAAAATACAAAAAAATTAGCCGGGCGTGGTGACGGGCGTCTGTAGTCCCAGCTACTTGGGAGGCTGAGGCAGGAGAATGGCGTGAACCTGGGAGGTGGAGCTTGCAATAAGCCGAGATCACGCCACTGCACTCAAGCCTGGACAACAGAGTGATACTCCGTCTCAAAAAAAAAAAAAAAAACACACAGAAAATTAGTAAGGAAATCCCAGCACTTTGGGAGGACAAGAAAGGATAAGCAGGAGTGTCGCTTAAGCCCAGGAATCTGAGACCAGTCTGGGTAACATAGTGAGACCCTGTCTCTACAAAAAATTAAAAATTTAATTGGGCATGGTGGCACATGCCTGTAGTCCCAGCTATCTGAGGGGCTAAGGTGAGAGGACTCCTTGAGCCCAGGAAGTTAAGGCTGTTGTAGTGTGTTGTGATTGTGCCACTGTACTCCAGCCTGGGTGACAGAGTGAGATCCTGTCTCTATTAAAAAAAAAAAAAGAAGAAGAAAATTAGTAAGGAAATAGAACACTACAAACCAACTCGACCTAACAGACATATATAGACCATTCCATCCAACAACTGCAGAATGCAGATGCTTCTCACATGTACATGAAATATCCTCCAGGATAGACCATATGTTAGGCCACAAAACAAGTATCCATAAATTTTAAAAAGTTGAAGTCATACAAAAGATCTTCTCCAACCACAATGGAATGATGCTAGAATTAATAACAGAAGAGAAAACTGGAAAATTCACAAGTATAGAAATTAAACAACATATTCTTTTTCTTTTTTATTTTTTTGAAACAGATTCTCACTCTGTCGTCCAGGCTGGAGTGCAGTGGCATGATCTCAGCTCACTGCAACCTCCTGCATTCAAGCGATTCCCCACCTCAGCCTCCTGAGTAGCTGGGACTACAGGCACGTGCCACCATCCCCAACTAATTTTTGTATTTTTAGTAGCGACGAGGTTTCACCATGTTGGCCAGGCTGGTCTCAAACTCCTGACCTCAGGTGATCCACCTGCCTTGGCCTCCCAAAGTTCTAGGATTATAGGTGTGAGCCACCACACCTGGACTCCTTTTTTATTTTTAATTTTTGTGGGTGAAACAACATACTTTTTTTTGTTGTTTTTTTTGAGACAGGGTCTCACTCTGTCACCCAGGCTGGAGTGCAGTGGTACGATCATGGCTCAGTGCAACCTCGACCTCCGGCTACTCACCCCCTGAGTAGCTGGACTACAGGCACACACCACCACACCCAGCTAATTTTTGCTTTTTTCTTTTTTTTCTTTTTTTTTTTTTTTATAGAGACAGAGTTTCACCATGTTGCCCAGGCTGAGCTCAAGAGATCTGCTGGCTTCGGTCTCCCAAAGTGCTAGGATTACAGGCATGAGCCACTGCGCCCAGCCAACGACATACTCTTAAATGACAAATGAGTCGAAGAAGAACTCACAAGGGAAATTAGATTATACTTTGAGATGAATGAAAATGAAAACATGCCAGATGGTATGGGATGCAGCAAAATTAGTGCTCAGAGAGAACTTTATAGCTATAAATATTTAAATTTAAAAAAAGAAGGGCCAGGTGTAGTGGCTCACATTTGTAATCCCAACACTTTGGGAGGCCAAAGTTGGAGGATTGCTTGAGCCCAAGAGTTCAAGACCTGTCTGGGCAATATAGTGAGACTTCATCTCTACAGAAAAACTTTAAAATTAGCCAAGTGCGGTGGTGCAAACCTGTAATCCCAGGTGCTTGGGAGGCTGAGGTGGGAGGAGAGCTTATGCCTGGAAGGGAGAGGTTGCAGTGAGCTGAGATTGTACCATTGCATTCCAGCCTGTCTCAAAAAAAAAAAAAAAAATCTGAAATCAATAATCTAATTTATACTTTATGACACTAGAAAAAGAAGAGTAAACTAAACTCAAAAAGCAAAAGGAGCCGGGCGTGGTGGCTCACGCCTGTAATCCCAGCACTTTGGGAGGTCGAGATGGGCGGATCATGAGGTCAGGAGTTCGAGACCAGCCTGGCCAACATGGTGAAACTCCATCTCTGCTAAAGATACAAAAAAAAAAAAAAATTAGCCTGGCGTGGTGGCACGAGCCTGTAGTCCCAGCTACTCAGGAGGCTGAGGCAGGAGAATCGCTTGAACCTGGGAGGCGGAGGTTGCAGTGAGCCGATATCGCGCCATCGCACTGCAGCCTGGGCGACAGAGAGAGACTCTGTCTCAAAAAAAAAAAAGAAAAGAAAAGAAAAATAAAGGAAGGATATAAAGATTAGAGTGGAGATAAAGAAAAAGAAAAGAAAAACAATAGAAGAATCAATGAAACTAAAAGTTGGTTCTTTGAAAGATCAACAAAATTGGCAAACCTTTAGCTAGACTGAGAAGAAGAGAGAGAAGACTCAAATAACTAAAATCAGGGATAAAAGTGGGGACATTGCTATTGATTTTAAAGACATAAAAATGATTATAAGAGAGTACCATGAACAATTGTATGCTAACAAATTAGATAACCTAGTTGAAATGGACGAATTCTTAGAAACACGCAAAGCTACAAAAACTGAATCAAGAAGTAGAAAGTCTAAACACACCTGTAACAAGGAAAAAATTAAATTATTATTATTATTATTGTGGGTTTGTTTTTTTTTTTGAGACAGAGTCTTGCTCTGTTGCCTAGGCTGGAGTGCAGTGGCATCATCTCAGCTCACTGCAATCTCTGCCTCCTACATTCAAACGATTCTCCTGCGTCAGCCTCCCAAGTAGCTGGGATTACAGGCACTGCCCACCACACCCAGCTAAGTTTTGTATTTTTAGTAGAGACGGGGTTTCGCCATGTTGGCCAGGCTAGTCTTGAACTCCTGGCCTCAAGTGATTCACCCGCCTTGGCCTCCCAAAGTGCTGGGATTACTGGTGTAAGCCACTGCATCCAGCCAAAAAAGATTAGTAACAAAAACCTCCAAAAAACAAAAAGTCTAAAACCAGATGGCTTCACTGGTGAACTCTACCACATATTTAAAGAAGTAACTCAGTCTACTCACGCTCTTCCAAAAAAATTGAAGAGAAGGAAACATTTTCTTGAGGTCAGATAACACATTTCAGATGACACCATAGGAGAAGAAACCAATATCCCTTAATTATAGAGGCAAAAGTCCCGAACAAAATGCTAGCAAACCAAATCTGACAGCACAATAAAAGAATTATACACCAGGGCTGATGAGATTTATCTCAGGAATGCAAGAGTGATTCAATACAAGAAAACTGGTCATTGTAATACACTACATTATTAGAAAGAGAGAAAAAAACACAGTCATCTAAGTTGACACAGAAAAACATTTGACAAAATCCAACACCCTTTCATGATAAAAACACTCAGCAAACTAGGAATAGAAGGGAACTTAATGAACATGATAAAGGGCATTTATGAAAGCCAAAGCACACATCATACTCAGTAGTGTAACACTAAAGGCTTTCCCTCTAAGATTTGGAACAAGACAAGAATGCCGGCTTCAACCACTGCTATTCAACATTCGTACCAGGAGTTTTAGGCAAGGAAAAAAAAATATCCAAATTGGGAAAGAAAAAATAAAAGTATTTCTGTTCACAGAGGACATGGTCCCAAATATAAAATCACAAAGAAGTCTCAAAGGAAAACAACAATAAAAAAGCGGCTATTAAAGCTAACGAACAAATTTAGCAGAGTTGCAGGTTACAGGATGAACTCAGACTGGGCGCAGTGGCTCACGCCTGTGTTCCCAGCATTTTGGGAAGCTGAGGTGGCAGGATCACTTGAGCCCTGGAGTTTGAGACAAGCCTGGACAACATAGGGAGATACTCTCTCTACAAAATAAATAAATAAATAAATAAATAAATAAATAAATAAATAAATAAATAAATAAATTAGCCAGGCATGTTGGTACGCACCTGTAGTCCCAGCTAATTGGGAGGCTGAGGGAGGAGGATGGCTTGAGCATAGGAGGTCGAGGTGGCAGTGACTGGTGATCGCATCACTGTACTTTAGCCTGGGTGATAGAGCAACACCCTGTCTCAAAAAAAAAAAGAAAGAAAAAAGAAAGATCAACTCACAAAAATCTTGTGGGCCGGGCTCAGTGGCTTGTACCTGTAATCCTGGCACTTTGAGAGGCTAAGGCAGGAGGATCACTTGAGGCCAGGAGTTCAAGACCAGTGTGGTCAACATAGCAAGACCTCGTCTCTATAAAGTAATTTTTTGCTGAGATAGGGTCTTATTCTGTCACCCAGGCTTGAGTGTAGTTGTGCCATCATGGCTCACTGCAGCCTTGACCTCCTGTGCTGGAGCAATCCTTCCACCTCAGCCTCCCAAATAGCTGGGGCTATAGGCATATACCACCACATCCAGCTAATTTTTGTATTTTTTGTAGAGATGGGGTTTTGCCATGTTGCCCAGGCTGGTCTCGAATTCCTGGAATCAAGTGATCCTCCTACCTCAGCCTCCCAAAGTGCTGGGGTTATAGGCATGAGCCCAGGCTTATAAAATAAATTTTTAAAAATTTGTATAAAGATTTTTTTTTAAGACAGGTTGTTGCTCTGTTGCCCAGGCTGGAGTGCACTGGCATGATCTCAGCTCACTGAAACCTCTGCCTCCCAGGCTCAAGTGATCCTCCCACCTGAACCTCCCAAGTAAGTAGGACCACAGGCATGTGCCACCACGGCTGGCTAATTTTTTGTAGAGATGTGGTATTGCCCTATTGCCTAGACTGTTCTTGAACTGGCTTCAAGTGATCCTGCCACCTCGGCCTCCCAAAGTGCTGGGATTACAGGCATGAGCCACGGTGTCTGGCCCAATTGTGTTTATATACACCAGCAATGAACAACTGAAAAAGGAAATAATAAAAACAATTCTATTTTCCATAGCATTCAAAAGAATAAAATGCCTGGGAACAAATTTAACCAAGAAGTTGAAAGATTTGTACACCAAAAACTACAAAACATTGCTGAAAGAAATTAAGGAAGGCCAGGTACAGTGGTTCATGCCTGTGATTCCAGCACTTTGGGAGGCTGAGGCAGAAGGATTGCTTGAGCCAAGAAGTTCAAGACCAGCCTAGGCAACATAGGGCCCTGTCTCTACAAATTTTATATATATATATATATATATATATATATATATATATATATATATATATATATTTTTTTTTTTTTTTTTTTTTTTTTTTTTTTGAGATGGAGTCTCACTCTGTCACCCAGGCTTGGGTGCAGTGGCGCAATCTCCACTCACTGGAACCTCCGCCTTCCAGGATCAAGCGATTCTCCTGTCTCAGCCTCCCGAGTAGCTGGGATTACAGGTGCTTGCCATCATGCCCAGCTAATTTTTTTCTAATTTTAGTAGAGACAGGGTTTCACCATGTTGGCCAGGCTGCTCTCGAACTCCTGACCTCAGGTGATCCACCGCCTTGGCATCCCAAAGTGTTGGGATTACAGGCGTGAGCCACTGCACCCGGGGTCTACAAATAATTTTTAAGAAAACTTAACTGGGTGTGGTCGCATGCGCCTCTTATTCCTAGCTACTTGGGAGGCTGAGGCAGGAGGATCACCTGAACCTGGAAGGTCAAGACTGCAGTGAGCCATGATTGCACCACTGTACTCCAGCCTGGGCAACAGAGTGAAACCCTGTCTTGCTTAAAAAAAAAAAAAAAAACAACTCAGGGTGCAGTGGCTCACACCTGTAATCCCAACACTTTGGGAGGCCGAGGCAGGCAGATTGCTTAAGCTCACGAGTTCAAGACCAGCCTGATCAGCATGGAGAAACCCTGTCTCTACAAAAAATTAAAAGAAAAAAAAAAGGCTGGGTGTGGTGGCTCATGCCTGTAATCCCAACACTTTGGGAGGCTGAAGCAGGAAGATCATAAGGTCAGGAGTTCAAGACCAGCCTGTCCAACATGATGAAACCCTGTCTCTACTAAAAAAAAATAATAATAAAAAAAATAGCCAGGCACAGTGGCGGGTGCCTGTAGTCCCAGCTACTCGGGAGGCTGAGGCAGGAGAATTGCTTGAACCCGGGAGGCGGAGGTTGCAGTGAGCCAAGATCGCGCCAGTGCACTCCAGCCTGGGTGACAGAGCAAGACTCCATCTTGAAAAAAAAAATTAGCTGGGTGTGGTGATGCATGCCTGTAGCCCAGCTACCAGCACTCTAGCCTGGGTGACAAAGTGAGACCCTGTCTCAATAAAGAAAAAATTAAAGAGGACCTATATAAATGGAAAGGCATTTCATGTTCATGTTGAAGACATGATACTGTTAAGATGGCAGTATTCCCCAAAGCGATCTATGGATTTAATGCAATCCCTTTCAGAATTTTAATGTCTTTTCTTCAGAAATGGAAAAGCTGACCCCTCTAATTCATAGGGAACTGTAAGAGGGCCTGAACAGCCAAAAGAATCTTGAAAAAGCAAAACAAAACTGGAGGACTCAAACTTCCTAATTTCCAAATGTATTGCAAAGCTATAGTAATCAAAACAGTGCGGTATTGCTGTAAGTATAAACATATAGACCACTAGAATAGAATCAAGAGTCCAGAATTAAACATCTATGGCCAGTTGATTTTCAACAAGGATGTCAAAACTACTCAATGGAGAAAGAATAGTCTCTTCAATAAGTGGTGCTGAAACCACTAGGTATTCACATTGCAAAAGAACTCATTCACCCCTACCTCATATCATATGAAAATATTAACTCAAAATGGATCAATGACCTAAGTATAAGAGTTAAAATTATAACTCTCTTAGAAGAAGTCATAGAGTAAATCTTAATGACCTTAAATTTGGCAATGGATTTGTAGAACAAAAGCATAAGCAACAAAAGAAAAAATAATTAGACTTCATCAAAACTAAAAATATTTGTGCATCAAAGGATATTATCAAAAAGTAAAATAACAACTACAGAAAGGGAGAAAATATTCACAAATGTTATATCTAATGCATACAGATGATAACAACAACAAAAAGACAACACAGTTTAAAAAGGAGCAAAGGACTTGAATTGACATTCTCCAAAGAAGACATGTAAATAGCTAAGAAGCACATGAAAAGATGCTAACTCTCATTAGTTTAGGGACATACAAATCTAAACCACAGTGAGATACCACTTCATACCCACCGGATAGCCATTAAAGAATAAAGAAAAGAAAGTGTTAGTTAGGATGTGGACAAACTGGAACTCTCATACAGTGCTAATGGAAGTATAAAATAGTACAGCTACTGTGGAAAACAGTTTGTTCCTCAAAAAATTAAACATAGGCTGGGCACAGTGGCTCATGCCTGTAATCCCAGCTCTTTGGGAGGCCAAGGTGGGCGGATCACTTGAGCCCAGGAGTTCAAGACCAGCCTGGGCAACATGGTGAAACATTGTCTCCACAAAAAAATACAGAAAATTACCTGGGCATGGTGGTGCACACCTGTAGTCCCAGCTACTCAGGAGACTGAGGTGGAAGAATCACCTGAGCCCCAGAGGTTGAGACTGTAATAAGCCAAGTTCATGCCACTGCACTCCAGCCTGGGTGTCAGAGTGAGACTCAAAAAAAAAAAAAAAAAGAAAAGAAAACAAGTACTCAAACAAATACACACAGATGTTCATGGCAACACTATTCACAATAATCAAAGCTGAGGATGATGGCTCACACCTGTAATCCCAGCTCTTTGTTAGGCCAAGGCAGGAGGATTGCTTAAGACCAGGCGTTCAAGACCAGCCTGGACAACATATCTCTACAAAATAGGAAATAAAAAAATTAGCCAGTCATGGTGGTGTGCACCTGTAGTCTTAGCTACTCTGGAGGCTGAGGCAGGAGGATCACTTGAACCCAGGAATTCAAGGTTACAGTGAGCTACGATCACACCACTGCACTTCAGCCTTGATGAAAGAGCAAGACCCTTTCTCAAAAAGTCAAAAGGTAAAAACAACTGAAATGTCAATGAATAGATAAAATATAGTATGTACATACAATGGAATATTACTGAGCTATAAAAAGGAATGAAGTACCGATACATATTAAAATGTGGATGAACCTTAAAAACATTATGCCAAATGCAAGAAACCAAACACAAAAAGTCACATATTGTATGATTTTATTTATATGAAATATCCAGAATAAGTAAATCCATAGAGACGGAAAGCAGATTGGTGGTTTCCAGGGTTTGGGAGTAGGATGGAATGGGGATTGACTTCTTTTTTTTTTTTTTTTCCCATAAAGTGAAAGCAAGTTTATTAAGAAAGTAAAGGAATAAAAGAATGGCTGCTCCATAGGCAGAGCAGCCGGGATTGACTTCTTAATGGATATGGGGTTTCTTCTGGGGTGACGAAAATGTTTTGGAACTAGATAGAGGTGGTGGTTGCACAGCACTGTGGGTGTACTAAATGCCACAGAATTATACAATTTAAGATGGCTAACTTTTATGTTATGTGGATTTCACCTCAATAAAAAAAATTAAACCATGCAGGTACTAAAAGTAAGCAGGGTGTTAGTGGTAAATTCCTTTATCATCTGAAAGTAAGGAAAGCCTAATTCTGACTCAAAGTCAAACTTGTGAAGCAAAAAAAAGATTGATAAATTAGGCCAGGTGCAGTGACTCATGCCTGTAATAGCAGCACTTTGGGAGGCCAAGGCAGAAGGATCACTGGAGCCCAGGAGTTCGAGGATGGAGTGAGCTGTGATTGTGCTACTACACAATCAGCTACTACTACCTGAACAACCCCATCACTAAAAAAAAAAAAAAAAAAAAAAAGAAGTGTACAGAGAAAGAAATGCAGATAGCCATTGTACATATGAAATTATGCTTAACCTTCCATAAGAGGTATGCAAATTAAAACTACACTGAGATATTATTTCTCACCTGTTAGATTGGAAAAAATCCAAAAGTTTGACAATATACTCTCTTGGCAAGTCTGGTGAAACTAGAAATCCTGTACATTGTTGGTGGGGGTACAAAATGGTACAATCTCTATGGAGGTACATTTTGTAGTATCTCACAATTATAGTTAACCTCTGATCCAATAATCCACTTTTTTTTTTTTTTTTTTTATGAGACGGACTCTTGCTCTGGCGCCCAGGCTAGAGTGCAGTAGTGCCATCTCGGCTCACTGCAAGCTCTGCCTCCTGGGTTCACGTCATTCTCCTGCCTCAGCCTCCTGAGTAGCTGGGACTACAGGCGCCCACAACTACACCCGGCTAATTATTTGTATTTTTAGTAGGGACGGGGTTTCACTGTGTTAGCCAGGATGGTCTCGATCTCCTGACCTCGTGATCTGCCCACCTCTGCCTCCCAAAGTGCTGTAATTACAGGCGTGAGCCACCACGCCCGGCCCCAATAATCCACTTTTAAGAATCTATTCTGAAGCCATTTCTATGCAAAGTTGAAATAACATTTGCTTATTTATGTGTTTTTTTAGAGGCAGGGTCTTGCTCTGTCACCTAGGCTGGAGTACTGTGGTATGATCATGCCTGGAGAACAGTGGCATGATCACTGAAGGCTGGAATCCTGTGTTCAAGTGATCCTCCTGCCTCAGCCTCCCAAATAGCTGGGACTACAGGCATGTGCCACCATGCCCAGATAATTTTTAAAATTTTTTGTAGAGACAGAGTCTCACTTTATTGCCCTGGCAGGTCTTGAACTCCTGGCCTCAATGACTCTCCTGCTTAAGCCTCCCAAAGTGCTGGGATTATGGATGTAAGCCACTGCTCCCAGCCTGAAATAACATTTATATACAGTTATTCACTGGGACATTATTTAAAGTGGCAAAATATTGGAAATGACTCAGAAGTTCTTTAGTGCAAGAGTGGTTGAAAAAGCTGTGGTGTGTCCACTCAATTGAATACTATGCATCTGTTAAAACTAATGAGGAAGCTCTATATGATCTAATATGAAATAATCACCAGGATATATTATTAAGTGAAAAAAACAAGATGTAGAATAGTGTTAATAGTATGTTACCTATATTGTAAGTAGAGAGGGGAAATAAAGAAAAAATACATATATATTTACAAAAAATACTTGCTAGAAGTATAAACCAGAAACAACATTTATTACCTCAGATTTAACAATAGGGAATGGGGCTGAAGGGCATGAAGGAAACGCAGTTTCTCTGAGTGTGCCTTTTTGTATAGCTTTGACTTGTGAGCCTGTAAATGTTTTTCAAAATATAAAGTTAAGAAAAGAAACAAAACCTAAAATTGCAAAAAAAGAAAGAAATGACCCTAACTGTATATCAAAATAGTAACATAACCACATGGGTAAAATAATTTTTCAATAACTTTAGAATACTTTATCAGTTCTTTGGTGGGACAAAAAGAACTATAATTGTAATCCTTATTCAGTAGTTTAATTGTTAATAGTGATATTGATACCACAGTGATATTGATACTATGTATATAGTGTGTGAATATATATTTTATATATATATATATGCATTATAGAGTAGCAAATAAGGAATTATGTTCCTGTTATTAGGAACCAGGATTTTCAAAGTAAGATAAATTAGATAGAAGTATAAATTCAAAAGACTTTTAAAATACTGTAATGATAAATATGAATTGGCAATATCAATATGAATTCTGGTTTTTAAGTGCTTTTTCTAGTACTATGCATTGGCAAATGTAGCATGAGCTCCTTTAGCAACTAGATTTTGGTCTCTATGTACCATTATCCACTAAAAGTAACCAGGATTCCATGGGGAAATAACTTGATTTTTGGTCTAGAGCAGGGTTTTTTTAAAGCTTTGTAGAAATTACTCTCCATCCCAGGAGTTTTTTGTTTTGTTTGTTTGTTTGTTTGTTTATTATTATACTTTAAGTTTTAGGGTACATGTGTACAACGTGCAGGTTTGTTACATATGTATACATGTGCCATGCTGGTGTGCTGCACCCATTAACTTGTCATTTAGCATTAGGTATATCTCCTAATGCTATCCCTCCCCCCTCCCCCCACCCAACCAGGAGTTTTTTTAGAATTTTTTTTCCTAATTACCTCCTACCACATGAAATTTTAACACCACAGATATATCATATATCTGTTTATGTATTGTGACCATTTACCATTGGAATAGCTAAGATTTTGTTACCCCCACCAAGAACCAATTTTGTTTGGAATGCATGGCTGAGGGCAAAGAAAGCCCAGGATGATCTTGCAGCATGTTGTAAAGGAAAGCAAGGAAACAATCAAGCCCAAAGAGGCTCCCAGTGACCAAAATTGGGACAATTTGGGCATTAAAAAGAATAATTATGTAGTTGATTGAAGTACACTGAATGTAGCTACTCAGGAGGCTGAAGTGGGAGTATCGCTTGAGCCTAGGAATTTAGACCAGCCTGGGCAACATAGCTAGATCTTATCTCTAAGAAAATTAAAAAGTTAGCCAGGCATGATGGCACACACCTATAGTCCTAGTTACTCAGTGGGCTGATGTTGGAGGATTGCTTGAGCCCAGGAGTTTGAGGCTGCAGTGAACTGTGCTAGCATCACTGCATTCCAGCCACTGACAGAGTAAGACCGTGTCTCTAAAACACACACACACTCACACACACACACACACACATACACACACACACACTGAATATATATAATAAAAACCCACAAGCTCATAATGAATGAAAACAAGAGCTGGGTGCTAGGTGAGGTAGCTCATGCACCTGTAATCCCAGCACTTTCGAAGGCCAAGGCAGGGGAATCACTTGAGTTCAGGAGTTCGAGACCAGCCCGGGCAACATGGTGAAACCCCATCTCTACAAAAATACAGAAATGAGCTAGGCATTGTGCTATGCGCCTGTAGTCTGAGCTACTCAGGAAGCTGAGGTTGGAGGATCGCTTGAACCTGGGAGTTTGAGGCTGCAGTGAGCTGTGATCGTACCACAGCACTCTAGCATGGGTGACAGAGCAAGACTCTGTCCCCCCCGCCAAAATTAAGTAAATAAGACAAATTAATACTCATCCAGCACTATTGGAAAATATTTTTCACTAACTCTCTACTCTGAAAACCAATTAAAGGGAAATAAACATTCTGCCTTTTCAGTGAGAACTGTAATTCAGTATAATCAAATAGTCCCATTTGCAGAAGGAAAGCTCTTCTTTACAGAAAATATGCCAGTTGATGGTGGAGAACTAGACATTCCTCAAAGGATCACCCCTAATCAGAAGGGGAAAGCTTCACAATGAGATCTTGTTGGTGCCACCTTAACCTAGTTAGTAAACTTAGCCTTACTTATAATGGGACAATGAGACAATATGCCTCCAGTATGATGCAATATACAGCACATGGGATCACCTCTTAAAGTATTCTTAACAAAATTATTTAACATAAATCAGTTAAGTTAGATCAATTTCCAGTTAATAGGAAATACAAGGGATAGTGAAATAAGTTAAATGATTCTATGTGGAAACAATTAGACAAGTCCAGAATGTGGGACATGACCTTCTGCAAAGACAACTGGCCTGTTCTTTTCTCTTTTCTCTCTTTTTTTTTTTTTTTCTTTTTTGAGATGGAGTCTTGCTTTGTTGCCCAGGCTGGAGTGTAGTGGCATGATCTTGGCTTACTGCAACCTCTGCCTCCCGGGTTCAAGGTTCAAGTGATTCTCCTGCTTCAGCCTCCCAAGTAGCTGAGATTACAGGCGCCCACCACCACGCCTGGCTAGTTTTTGTATTTTTTGTAGAAATGGGATTTCTCCATATTGGCCAGGCTGGTCTTGAATTCCTGACCTCAGGTGATCTACCCGCCTCGGCTTCCCAAAGTGCTGGGATTACAGGCATGAGCCACCGTGCCTGACCTTCTTTTCAAAAAGTTACTATGGGCTGCGGATGGTGGCTCACGCCTGTAATCCTAACACTTTGGAAGGCTGAGGCGGGCACATTGCTTGAGCCCAGGAGTTCAAGATCAGCCTAGGCAACATGGTAAAAGCCCATCTCTACTAAAATACAAAAAATTAGCCAGGAGTGGTGATATGTGCCTGTAGTCCCAGCTACTCAAGGGGCTGAGGTGTGATGATCGCTTGAGCCAGGAGGTCAAGACTGCAGTGAGCTGTGATCACACCACTGCACTCCAGCCTGGGTGACAGCGAGACCCTGTCTCAAAAAAGTTACTATGAAAAAAGGAGAGGCTGCACTATTCTAGATTAAAAGACACTTCAAAGACATAACGAGATGCAGTGCATGGTTCATGTTTGGATGCTTTTATAAAAGACATTTGGGGGAATAATTGGGAAAATTTGAATATGGACTGGGTATTGAATGATACTAGGCAATAATTTTTAATTTTGTTTAGCTTGTTAATGGTGTTTGGCTATGTTGGAAAAATTTCTTTATATATATCTTTTCTCTTCTCTTTTTTTTTTTTTTTTTTGAGACAGAGTCTCTCTCTGTCGCCCATGGTAGAGTGCAGTGGCACAATCTCTGCTCACTGTGCAACCTCTGCCTCCTGGGTTCAAGTGATTCTCATGCCTCAGCCTCCCAAATAGCTGGGATTACAGTCATGTACCACCACACCCAGCTAATTTTTTTTTTTTTTTTTTATTTGAGACAGAGTCTTGCTCTGTCGCCCAGGCTGGAGTGCAATGATGCGATCTCGGCTCACTGCAACCTCTGTTTCCTGGGTTCAAGCAATTCTTCTGTCTCAGCCTCCTAAATAGCTGGGATTACAGGCATGTGCCACTACACCCGGCTAATTTTTGTATTTTTAGTAGAGACGGGGTTTCACCATGTTGGTCAGGCTGGTCTTGAACTCCTGACCTCGTGATCTGCCTGCCCCGGCCTCCTAAAGTGCTGGGATTACAGACGTGAGCCACTGTGCCCGGCCTTAATTTTTACATTTTTAGTAGACGGGGTTTCTCCATGTTGACCAGGCTTGTCTTGAGCTCCTGGCCTCAAGTGATCCACCCACCTTGGCCTCCCAAAGTGCTGGTTTACAGGCATGAGCCACCATACCCAGCTGGAAAAATATCTTATATTTTATTATTATTATTAAGACAGAGTTTCACTCTGCCACCAGGCTGGAGTGCAGTGGTGCGATCTCAGCTCACTGCAACCTCTGCCTCCCAAGTTCAAGCGATTCTCAAGCCTCAGCCTTCCAAATAGCTGGGATTACAGGCATGTGCCACCATGCCGGCTCATTTTTGTATTTTTAGTAGAAATGGGGTTTTGCTGTGTTGGCTAGGCTGGTCTTGAACTCCTGGCCTCAAGTGATCCACCTGCCTTTACCTCCTAAAGTGTTAGGATTACAGGCATGAGCCACTGCACCCAGCCATTTCTTATATTTTAGAGATGCATTTTGAAGTATTTAGAGGTGACATGTTTCATAATGTCTGTCATTTATTTTAAAACACTTTAGCATGCAGAAATAGATGAAACAAGTATGGCAAAAATGTCAGTGTGTTAAATCTAGGAGACGGGTATATGGGCATTGACTGCAGCAGTCTTTCAACTACTTTTTAAAAATATATGTTTGAAAATGTTCATAATATAACGTTTAAAAAATTGAAAATGGTTTGGTTGAAGGGTCCCCAGGAAATGCTACTTCTCAGCCAAGGAAGGGTAAGTTGGCTTTGACTTATGTTGAGAACGTGTGGCTCCTGGATTCTTCCTCATATGTCTTTTTTTCTTCCCTCTCCCTTCACCCTACCTCCTTTCCAGCCCTCTTTGATTCCATGCACAGCAGCCAGGCCTCAGATAACCCATTTTCTCCACCACGTACTCTTCATTCACCTCCCCTGCAACTCCAGCAGCGCTCTGAGAAGCCCCCTTGGTGTAAGTAATCCTTTTGGAACTGCCTAGACAAAAGTCATGAAGACTGGAGTGATTGGTGAATGAGGGGCCTGTTGCATGAGGTCAAAGAAGGTGAGGCTTGAAAGACCAGGAATATCCATTCTGGGAAGCAGTCTCATCTGCCATTTCTAAGATGAAAGGAGAATCTGTTTATTCTCTCTCTTTACCTCTTTACCTCTGTTCTCCATGTTCCTTCTATTTCATTGGAGAGAAGCTTTTCTGCAGTATTAGGAATAATTTTTTTTTTTTTTTTTGAGAGACAGAGTTTCGCTCTTGTTGCCCAGGCATGATCTTGGCTCACTGCAACGTCTGCCTCCCTGGTTCAAGCGATTCTCCTGCCTCAGCCTCCCAAGTAGCTGGGATTACAGGCATGCACCACCACGCCCAGCTAAATTTTGTATTTTTAGTAGAGACGGGGTTTCTCCATGTTGGTCAGGCTGGTCTCAAACTCCCAACCTCAGGTGACCCACCTGCCTCAGAGGAATAATTTTTAATTTGGAGAGAAGTTCTTCCTCAAAGCGCTCTTTGGGGAAGAAAGAATGGAGACTTCATTCTCCTTTCATCCCTATTTGATCTCTACAGTTTTCTCCAGTAAAGATGACTAGCAGACAACCTAGATATTTAGAAAAGCTGGGAGCAGGAGGCCGGGCATGATGGCTCACGCCTGTAATCCCAGCACTTTGGGAGGCCGAGGCAGGCAGATCACGAGATCAGGAGATTGAGACCATCCTGGCTAACACGGTGAAATCCCCGTCTCTACTAAAAATACAAAAAATTAGCCGAGCGTGGTGGTGGGTGCCTGTAGTCCCAGCTACTCGGAAGGCTGAGGCAGGAGAATGGCAGAGCTTGCAGTGAGCTGAGATGGCGCCAATGCACTCCAGCCTGGGCAACAGAGTGAGACTCCGTCTCAAAAACAAGCAAACAAAAAAGGCTGGGAGCAGGAGAGACTAGAATCTGCTACTTATTTCTACATAACCCTTCTCTCTGTTGCCTGTTTTCAGTTTTTAGTTTAAGTTGAGATGCTGCTTTTTCCCATCTTGTTTATTATCTCTAATCTATCACTAGTTATTTTTGGTAACAATGTGAACAGTGGAGCCACACAGAGTTGTTAGAGTGACTATAGAGAGGAGGCGCTACTGGTGGTAATTGGAGGTGGGAATATGGGCCAGAGGCACTGGTGAAGTATCATCCTGCCTCCGGGGAATAACTGAAATCAAATATGCCTTTCATTATTTTATTTGGATAGGACCGAAGTAAAGATTCTTACTTCATTCAGCACTGGACTTAACAGTTGTAGAATTTTTGCCCTTTTTCTGGCATCCTGTTTGAGGAAGAAACTTTCCTCTCTGACACCAAGAATTCCTCCCCTGAATTTCAGATTATCCTACACTCTTTGTAGGGCCATTGCCCTTTTTACCTGTTTCCTGGAGTGTTTATGATTTCTGTGCCCCTGGAAATCTTACCCTTCTCCCTCTTCTGTTTCTGTTTGACCTTTTTGATTTGCCTGAATCAGACCACTAGCAGGATATTAAGGCTACTTCTTTACTTGGGTAAAGCTCAGCTTACATCTTTTTCTTTTTTTCCATCTAGTATCAGATTTTTGACTCAGTATCAGGTGTGTAGCCTCACTGGTAAACGTCTTCTTTAGGGTCTGTATGTCTGCATCAGAAATAGGCTCCACATCTCTTAAAGCCTTGTTGGTTCAAAACCATGATCTTCTCTCTCTCTCTCTCTTTTTTTTTTTGAGACGGAGTCTTGCTCCGTCACCCAGGCTGGAGTGCAATGATGCGATCTCGGCTCACTGCAACCTCTGTTTCCTGGGTTCAAGCAATTCTTCTGTCTCAGCCTCCTAAATAGCTGGGATTACAGGCACGTGCCACCATACCTGGCTAATTTTTGTATTTTTAGTAGAGACGGGGTTTTGCCATGTTGGCCAGGCTGGTTTCGAACTCCTGATCTCAAGTGATCCACCCACCTCAGCCTCCCAAAGTGTTGGGATTACAGGCATGAGCCACCGCGTCTGGCTTCTTTTTCTGCTTGAAGCATGCCTCCTTTGATTCTTTTTTTTTTTTTTTCTGAGGTGGAGTCTTGCTCTGTCATCCAGGCTGGAGTGCAATGGTGCAATCTCGGCTCACTGCAACCTCCGCCTCCTGGGTTCAAGTGATTCTTCTGCCTCAGCCTCCTGAGTAGCTGTAGCTGGGATTACAGGCATGCGCCACCATGCCTGGCTGATTTTTTTTTTGTATTTTTAGTAGAGGAGGAGTTTCACTATGTTGGTCAGGCTGGTCTGGAACTTCTGACCTTGTGATCTGCCCACCTCGGCCTCCCAAAGTGCTGGGATTACAAGTATGAGCCACCGTGTCCAGCCCCTCCTTTGATTGTTTACAGAAGAGAGATAACTAGCATACCTTCAACTCAATGATGGATTGGGCCTTTGTAGGCTCAGGTTTACCAACTTTTCAAGGTTTTCTTCAATGGCAATATGTTCTGATGTTCCCTTTTCCCAGAATCTGTCGTTATGGATACCATAGTGCTTTAATATATCGTTATAATATTATCAACAAAAATGATGTTTACCAAGGGAAAAGTAGGTTAGTCCCATACTAGAGGGCAATGAAGCAGTAGAGGATGGAGTAGGAATCATCCCACAGTGTAATTGAAGACTCTGAGGTCTTTATTACACTACTGTCAGGATGTAGGAAATCAGTTTTTTAATGTTTTCTGTGTATATAATATGCACAAGCCTGTAACATTGTATGTCCCAAGACTTACAAGCGTCTTAACTCTGGATCCATAGATGTGGTTTCAGGGTAGGGTCTGTGAGCTTCAGGAATCACATGTAAAGATTAGTGTGAATATTCTTATATAGATTTTTCCTGGAAGATATCTATGACTTAGTACCTCAAAGGGGCCACTGACCCCTAGAAAGGTTAAGAACTGCCATGTAGAAATTCCATGGCCATCTTCCATTTTTGGGTAAACCATTTTCTTTTTTTTTTTTTTTTCTGAGACGGAGTCTTGCTTTGTTGCCCAGGCTGGAGTATAGTGGCATGATTTCGGCTCACTGCAACCTCCACCTCTTGGGTTCAAGTGATTCACCTGCCTCAGCCTCCTGAGTAGCTGGGATTACAGACAGCCGCCACTACGCCTGGCTAATTTTTGTATTTTTAGTAGAGACAAGGTTTTGCCATGTTGGCCAGGCTGGTTTAGAGCTCCTGACCTCAAGTGATCTGCCTGCCTCGGCTTCCCAAAGTGCTGGGATTACAGGCGTGAGCCACCGCACCCAGCCAGGTAAACCATTTTCTTTCCTATTGTTCTGATTTACATGGTTTTTCTACATTCTTCTGCCAACTTATCATTTGGGCTATAAATAATGATTACCTCTGCCCCAGAAATACATTGATTGCTTTAAAGAATGATTCTTAACAGAAGGTGTACATCAGATTCAAATGAGAGTGTTCCAACAAAATTATATTGCCTTCTTCCTCCTCCCTCCTCCAAACTACACCTTTACGCTAAACCTATAGAATTAGAATCTCTGGAGTTGAAAACTGGAAATTAGTATTTTAAAAAATTTTTTCATGATTTTGTTTATGAACCACTGGGCTAAAGTATTCATATGCTTCCAAAGTAGGGATGAGAGGCCTTGGGAACTTGGAATTGGGATGGGAGTGTATTTGTGAAAGAACCAGATGAAGTGGGTCTTAGCACTCCTCCTGAAGTCTTAGATGTACCTTATTGTTACTCTCAAAGTATACATTAGGCCAGGGTGACAGTTCCTGAGGTAAGCAAACTTAGGAGTCTCTGCTTAACTTAGGAAGAATTTAGACACTCTTCCCTCAAGACATAAGTAGCATAGGCCAACAATTCTAGCATTTGAACTATCTGCACAGGGTAGAGCCTACTCTTCCAGCTTCTCTAACTTGATCTCTTGACTTTGCTTTACAGACAGCAGTGGCCCTTCTAGCACTGTGTCCAGTGCTGGTCCTTCTTCCCCTACTACAGTAGATGGTAACTCCCAATTTGGCTTCAGTGATCAACCCTCCCTAAATTCACACATGGCTGAAGAACATCAAGGCCTTGGGCTGCTCCAGGAGACCCCTGGGAGTGGAGCACAAGAGCTCTCCATAGAAGGGGAGCAAGAGCTTTTTGAACCAAATCAGTCCCCACAGGTGCCACCTATGGAAACCAGCCAGCCATACGAGGAGGTCAGCCAGCCATGTCAGGAGGTCCCTGACATCAGCCAGCCATGCCAGGACATTTCTGAGGCGCTCAGCCAGCCATGTCAGGAGGTCCCTGACATCAGCCAGCAATGCCAGGAGAACCATGACAATGGTAACCACACATGCCAGGAGGTCCCTCACATCAGCCAGCCATGCCAGAAGTCCAGCCAACTGTGCCAGAAAGTCTCTGAGGAAGTTTGCCAGCTATGCCTGGAGAACTCCGAGGAGGTCAGCCAGCCATGCCAGGGGGTCTCTGTGGAGGTTGGCAAGCTGGTCCATAAGTTCCATGTAGGGGTTGGTAGCTTGGTCCAGGAAACCCTTGTAGAAGTTGGCAGCCCAGCTGAAGAGATCCCTGAGGAGGTCATCCAGCCATACCAGGAGTTCTCTGTGGAGGTTGGCAGGCTGGCCCAGGAGTCTTCTGCGATCAATCTGTTATCTCAGGGCATCCCTGAGATTGATAAACCATCCCAAGAGTTCCCTGAGGAGATTGATCTGCAGGCCGAGGAGGTCCCTGAGGAGATCAATTAGAAGTCCTGGGTGGTCCCTGAAGTGATTGATCAGCTGCCTGGAGAGGGTATTCCGCAAGCCCAGCATCCATCTGGTGATCCAAACCCTCAGAGCCAGTCTCTAGCCCATGACCAGCACTCACCCCTTCCACCAGCAACATGTGATTAATTTTCTCATTAGTGGTATCACACTATACCAGCCATTTGAGCCAGCAACCTTTTCTGTTGGCTAACTCACTGGCCAGCTCTCACCAGCGGTGTCTGGGGAAGTAGTTCTCTTTGTATGAAGCATACCTGTGCCAGAGCTGTGCTTGAGGAGGAGCCAGTTTTAGGTTCAAAGAAGCCATTGGCTCCTCACTTAGCCATTAGACTTGAATAGGATTTCCTTGGGGTGGGTTGGTCTGTCATTACCCAGCCTTCTCTGAGCATCCTAGGAAATCACAGATTGTTAAAGGAAGTGCCGCTTCACTGCTGAAGACACCATCTGGCGACAGCAAATGCAAAAGAGGGGACTCTAGGGTCTTCACTTTTCTGGGGAAATATTCACGACTTCTCAAGGTACGCTTAGACCATATGTGCATTCAGGGGACTCTTGTCTTTGCCAGCACTCCTCAGGTGAGCCCGGGATGGCTATCTGAAATGTCTGGAAAATAGAGTCCCCTCCCCAAACATCTGACATGGCCACTAAATCTTTAGACTTGCCTTATAGATCCTTCCATATCATCCCCAAGTGCCCCTTCTGCCTCAGTCCTGTTCCTCTGGGCAATAGCTCTAGGGAAAAGTAGGTATTAGACTGCTGTGCAAAATTCAGAGCAACTACTTAAAATGCTCTAGAGGATTCTTAGCCAGTCTGTGAAAGTGGGCCTCCTCTGTGGTGGGGCTGTTTGGCTTAGGAGATGCTGTAGTAGTAGAGATAATCAGGTTCTATTTTAAGCAATCAGCAGAGATCAATATTGTACAGATACAAGCAAAGGTTTAATAAATATATATATATACACACACATACATATGTGTGTGTGTGTGTGTGTATATATATATATATATATATATATATATATATATATATATATATACATATATTTATTTATTTCTGTAGTTGTGCCAGGGACAGACTGGCCAAAGACCAAACACTGCAGGGTCCCCAAGAAATTTGTCCTTATATCATTGTGTCTGAGGGCCAGATATGATTATGAAGCTTTTTCCAAAGATCCAGGGATGGGAATGGGAGTGGGTAGGAGGGGTAATGCAGTCATTGGAGTCGGGGGCCGGAACATTATGAGTGCTCAATAAATATAAACTAATGAGAATGGTGGTGATGGATGATGGTGATGTCCTTGTGAATTCAAGAATGAATATGGGCTGGGCACGGTGGCTTACACCTGTAATCCCAGCACTTTGGGAGGCCAAGGCGGGCAGATCATTTGAGGTCAGGAGTTGGAGACCAACCTGGCCAACATGGTGAAACCTTGTCTCTACTAAAAACACAAAAATTAGCCAGGCATGGTGGTGGACACCTGTAATCCCAGCTATTCGGGAGGCTGAGGCAGGAGAATCACTTGAACCCTGGAGGCAGAGGTTGCAGTGAGCCAAAATCACGCCACTGCCCTCCAGCCTGGGCAAAAAAGCAAGACTCTGTCTCAAAAAAAAAAAAAAAAAAGGAATACGACTGTGAGTCAATTGTGTCTGTAACTGATTAATCTGAATCGGTCAAAAGCCATTATAGTTGAGCAGGAATGGGCTGTAAAAATACAGAGATCAGGCATCCAAAAATAGACTATAAAAATATAGAGATCAGCTGGGCGTGGTGGCTCACGTCTGTCTGTAATCCTAGCACTTTGGGAGGCCGAGGTGGGTGGATCACGAGGTCAAGAGATTGAGACTATCCTGGCCAACATGGTGAAACCCCGTCTCTACTAAAAATATAAAAATTAGCTGGGCATGGTGGCACATGCCTGTAATCCCAGCTACTCGGGAGGCTGAAGCAGGAGAATTGCTTGAATCCAGGAGGTGGAGGTTGCAGTGAGCCAAGATCGCGCCACTGCACTCCAGCCTGGTGACAGAATGAGACTCTGTCTCCAAAAAAAAAAAAAAAAAAGAGAGATCAGGCATCCCAAGAGGAGCCTATGGCAGTTAACCCACTATCTCAAAAGGTATTTATTTATTTATTTAGAGACAGAGTCTCGCTCTGTCACCCAGGCTACAGTGCAGTGGTGCGATCTCAGCTCACTGCAACTGCCGCCTCCGGGGTTCAAGCGATTCTCCTGCCTTAGCCTCCTGAGTAGCTGGGATTACAGATGCCCGTCACCACACCCAGCTAATTTTTTTGTATTTTTAGTAGAGACGGGGTTTCGCCATGTTGGCCAGGCTGGTCTCGAACTCCTGACCTCAGGTGATCTGCCCGCCTCAGCCTCCCAAAGTGCTGGGATTACAGGTGTGAGCCACCACACCCGGTCCCCAAAAGGTCTTTATTGAGTAAGTAGAGTGTTGGATGGGGGACTGGAAAGAGGTTCCCTCTCTGTGAAGCACCAGAGGGTACATGCCTTCTCAGCAAGTTCTTGGAATCATCCTGTTAATTTTTCACTCTGATGGAGTGTCAGGAGGAGTTTATATAAAGGGGCTATGCCCTTTCTCTGCTCCTTTGACATCTTTACCATGAGAGAGCCCAGAACAGTGGCAGGGCTAGAATATGCCCCTCCCCAAGTATACACATTCATAACCTGGCCACTTCTGACATACTTAGGACTATAAAGGGTTTCCATGGAGGAGGAAAGTCGACCGTTTTACTCCATGGAAATCCTGACTGCACAAGGAGAGTTGTTTCCAACCTCATTAGGCTCTGGATCTCTTAGGGTCCTTCAGCTTTTTACCTCTTTAGCCCAAGAGGCTGTCCAGGGTAGCTGATCCTGGTTATTTGGTCCTCAACTCTTGACCCCACGGAATGCATATCCCCTCCCCAGGAGGCCCTCTGCCCCTCTTCCCTCCCCCAGACCAGACGTATGTATCCACCCTAGGCTCCTATTCTTCATACTCAGGCACAAGTGTTTCCAGTAATCAAAAGCACTGGAGTCTTCCAAGATAAATTCAATACTGGTTGAAGCAGAGAGGTAGAAGCCAGGGCCCAGTAACTAAGCATGTATGGAGTCAGAAAAAGCCTAAGCAGCACTACACCATCTGCAATGAACTTGGTTTATTGTTAGAGTTGGAGGTGGCTCCGTTACAGCAGCTGGGAACTATAGCAGGGAAGCGTGGGGAGGAGCAGAGCACAGCAGCATGGGGAGGGTGGAGCTAGGAAGAACACAAGGTGGGCTCATTTTGGTTTCCCAGTCGTTTGGCAGAGAAGGCAAGCCCACATGACTACCAGCTTCTGGGTTTCTCAGTCTGGCAGTAGTCTGGCAGGGCTGCTCACTGGCTTGCTTGGGGCGAGGTCCTCTCCTGGGGTGGTATTTTCAGCCCGTTTTCATTTCACTCTGTAGGAGTTAAGCTGTGGCTCAGCTTCTCCCTTTTTCCTTCCTCCATCTCATTTTCCCCAAGTCCTCTGGCCTGGCTTCCACCTCCCAGATCCTCTGTCCAAGAGCGGGTTTGGAGAGGCAGCCAGTGTTCCCATTTCAGCTGCAGGATGGCATAGTGGAATGTTGGGGGAGTCACACATTGCTGGGGTGTCAAATGTTGGGATGTCAGGCAGTGGCTTATTTTTAACCCATTAAACACCAGGCCACAGCAGATGACCACATGCAGAGAAGCCAAGCAGGGGATGAGAAGGGATCAGGATAATTGAAATGGGGTGAGTAAAAACTTCAAAGAGTCAGGGAGTTTGGAAGAATTCTGGCATTGGGGCTTGGGCTCTCCTTGCCATTTTGTGCTGTCTGGACACAGCCCTGGGATGTGAATGTATAAAGCAGGGTCTGGGGGATAAGCTCCTTTCTCCTCTCACCAGTCTATTGGTCTAAAGAGCTTCAAGTTTTAAATTGAGACATTCAGATACTGAGGGAAGCAGTAGAACAGTATAGCAGTGGGATACCCCCAGGCCCCTGCTAGAACTCAGACCCTGGTGGTTGAGGAGATGGGGGATGGGAAATGGAGGAAAGGGTGCAGCTCTGGGCACCTCACTGACAGTATCCTGCCCCCAGGTCACATAAATTACTATTGGAAATCCTTCCCGGGATGCCAAATAAATAGATTGAGATAAAGAGGTCCCTGGAGTTGGGGATATAATCTCCCTCTACGAGGGAGGAGGTTGCTCTCTGAGACCCATCCTCAGTCCCCATTCAATACCAGCATTTGACAGTGCTAGGAGAGGGTTCTCAGGCATCAGATGCTATCCTATTCTAATTTGTCCCCTCCCCCATCCTCTCCCTGTTAACTTTGGTTTGAGACACCTCACAGGAATGGATGATGGGGAGGGACAACCCCTCCCATTTAGCCCAGCCCAAGTCCCCACAACAAGACATCTCCCTCCCCTCCCCCTAGCTCCCATCTCCCTCAACCCCAAAGGACTCAGCAGTAGCCATTCTCTAAAGGAGCTGGGGGAGTGGATCCTTGGGGAAGGGAGGGCGGCTCTTTCAGAACTCAATCTTGCAGGCAGGGAAGGACTCATCCTGCATGACCACGGTGCTGCTGCTAGCCAGGACCAGGACATTCAGTTGCTGCTGCTGCTCATGAGTTTGTTGGTACCACTCACGAGTCACCTCCGTGTCATGAGTAGGGATCAGAGTCACCTAGAAGGGAGATAAGATATGTCTGATGTGAGAACATAAAGGGAAGGTAGGTGAGGGGGAAGGGGCACCTCATGGTCTCAGAAGCAGCTCTGCTGCCCTTAGAAAAGGCCCATCCTTTAATAAATAGGGACTGTGTTCCATCCACTACTGCCTCTGAGTGAGCGTTGACCAGACTACTTCCTTGGTGTCCTTTGCTACTCACCTGAAGATTCTCCCCCCACTGGGCCTTGCCCTCCAGCAGGGCATCCAGCACAGCCCGGCTTGGCTCGCCATTGGCAGGGTCATTCCCACTGACCACATAGTAGGATGCACGCACTCGACGGAAGAAGTCAAGGTCAGCAGTCTTGCCACTGCAATGATTCGGGATGTAGGCGAGATCCACATATACAGGGGCACCAGAGCTGCCCTTGGAACTCAAGGCCACTGTAGAGACAAGCCAGGATTCATTGTAGAGGAAAAGTAGAACCCTTTTGGCAACCTTCCCCTCTGTCCCACTCCTGAAGTCTGACCAGCCCACACCCAGCCCTAACCCACACTCTCTGCCAAGTTTCATGATATACTTACTTGGTCCTGCCTTGAGTCCATTGACTAGGCCTTTGGACATGGGGCTGTGTCCATCCTTTTCCTCTGCTGGGGTGACCTGGCTTGTGGTGCTGCGTGGTCGAGGTGGGGCCCGGGATGCTCGATCTGCAGGCCCTTTACCAGGGGTGGGTGAGCGTTTTCCCCGAAGATCCAGACGCCGTGCAGGGGACGCTGGCTTGGCCTTGCCTGGGGCCCTGCGCCCTACTCGCCCCTGAACCTTTTCCTTCTCCCGTAGCCTCTCTACTCTCCCAGACTCTGAGCTGAGCCCCTCGGGGTCAGCCATGCACACATCAGGGCGGGGAGGGGATGGGCGGGGGTCTGGCTGTGGGAGAGGAGGTGGGTCGTGGCCAGGCCTGGGGTGGTGAGTACCACTGACACCCCCAGCTTTGTCCACAGGCAGGAAGTCTCCATCTTCATCTGAGTCGAGGGCTGCCTCAGCTGTGATGGACGGACACTCCTCAGTTTCTGGCGGGACATCAGAATCTGACTGTGAGGAGCCTGAGTCACTGGCTGATGTAGGGGGTGTCTCATCAGTCACAGGGCATGGGCCCCCAGTGGTCCCTGGCCCCCCTGCCCGGCGCCGCCCCCCTCTTCCTACTAGCCGAACTTCCTCAGTTGAGAGGTTCCTATCATCTGTGGATGGGGGCAGAGGTGGGTTCAGGAAGGATGGGGAGAGCTCCCCACGATGGGGCCGAGGCTCAGTGGCACATCCCTGGGGCCCAGCTTCGACCTCAGGAGAGGCACTGCTGGGTGGGCCCCCGGAGCCCCCTGCAGGACACACTGGCTGCTCAGGGGAGAGCAATATGTCAGGCCGGGAGCTCCTCTCAGCTCCTTCAGGCCAGGCCCCACGTTCCCAGGCAGGGCAAGCCGCAGCCTCTTCATTTTCAGCCTTGGCTGGGGCAGGGCCTGGGGGGTTAGGGCTGGTTTCAGTTGGGCCATTGGCTGCACAATCCTCAGAGGGAACCTGGAAGGGGCTTGGCTTCTCCGTGGCTGCCTCTGAGCACTCCAGGTGGCACGGCAGGATGCCATCACCCATGACTCCAGGCAGGCTTGGAGCTGGAGCTAGGGCCAAGTCCAGTGAAGCTGGGGGTGCTGGGCTCAGAGGAGTGAGGTCCCAGAGGCTGTGGGCAGCTGGTTCCATTCCTGGGTCCAGCTCTCCAGACTCCTGTTCTGCAGCCTCAAGGCTTGGAGAGAAGCGCTCCGCCACACTTGAAATCACAGGTGTGGTAGCCTCAGAGGAGGAGCCGTCAGACAGGGCTGGTGAGGCAGGTCGTGGCAGATTGGAGAGGAGAGGGGCCCCAGGAGAACTGGGTGATGGGAGCTGGGGCAGTGAGGAATCCAGGCTGGGGGCCTTGGTCACTTCCAGGTATTCATCATGCCGGGTTCTGGTGGGGGGTCCTGGAGCCAGAGCCAGAGCTCGATCCCCAGAGAAGGCAAGGGAGCCACAGGGTGCCGAGCGGGGTTCAGCTGGAGAGGGCAGCTGTGGGGGAGCTGGCTGCAATGAGGAGAAGCCAAAGGCTGAAGCAGGGAAGTCCAGACTGGGTCGGGCAGGCCCCAGGTGTGAGTCCAAGGGAGGGCTAACATGTGCCTCAGTTTCTGGCCATAATGTGGGGGACCCCATAGGAATGGGGTGAGGAGGACTTGGGGATTGGGCCTCTTTTTCTGGCTGTTCCCGAGCCCCCTTCTCCAGTTCTGAGTCACTAGTGCTGTCATCCCAGTGACTCCGGCCTGATTCCTTGGGGGATGGGGACCTCCTATCTGGGCTGCAGCTCAGGATGTTACCATTAAGAGGGGGGCTTGGGCCTTTGCTCAGGATAGGAGCACGGGGGGGAACTGCAGGTGGGGTGAGGCTGGGCTCCATACTTGTCCCTGGCTCTGGCCTTGGGGGTACAGTGGGTCCTGCCAGGGCTGCATAGCTGAAGGTTGGAGTGTCAGACTGGAGGCTCTTGGGTGAGATGGGAGATGAAAGCTCCTTCTCTGCAGATGTGTTTCGGCCGGCAGCTGCCTCCTTGGTTGAGAGGCATGGGGGCCAATCCCCAGCTGCTCCAAGTGGAGGCTCTCTAGTGGGGCATGCAGGGCCAAGCCCAGTAAGCATCATCTGCTCATAGATGTCTGCATACTGAAAGCTTCTCTCATCAGGATAGGGTGTGGGCTCTCTCTGCTCCGGCTCAGTCTGCTCAGGCTCCGTGGTGGCATGGCTTTTGCTGGCCTCTGGTACCTTTGAGCTGTGTGAGCTTTTGTCAGGAGCCTCAGCCCTACCTTCTTCTTCCCTTTCCCCTTCAGCCTTGCGGTAGTCCTTCCCCAGGGGGGAGTATGGCCCACCTTCCAACTCAGCTGCCCCCTCCTGCACTGCAGCCACCACACTGTCATACTCGGCTGTGCCCCAAGAGAAGGGTGCAGGAGTATGGGATTCCGGGGCAGGTGTGGGGGGACCAGGAGCTGGGGAGAGGGGTGCAGGGGGGAGGGGTCTGTCCTTGGGCACCCAGGGTGGGATGTCAGCCAGCCATGAGGGGGTAGTGGGTTCATTCTTCATGTGTGGCATGAGCTTAGGGTCTGGGATAGGACTCTCTTGTCCTGGGGCTGAAGGAATCCTTTGTCCAACCATCTCAGGTGGGGAAGCTGGAGGGGAGATGATCTCAAAGGGAGAGCGGGTCAGTTTGTCCTCTTCCTCTGGTGGCAACCCAACTGGTGATTCAGCAAGCCAGCGCTCCACCTCTAGCCCCTTCTGTGGTGAGGATTCCTGGAAATCCTTGAAGTCTGAGGCCCAGGGGCTCCGGGTTGCGTGTTCCCGCGGGGGTACTTCTTGCTCATCATCTGGGCCCTCATCTAAGAAAGTGCTTTCCCGTTCCTCAGTGTAGCGTGGGCGGGCCCCCTGGCCATCCAGCTCGTGAGGGAACCAGACCTTCCGCTCACAGCTTAGCTCCCTCCAGTATGTGTCCTGTTCCAAGGCCACATCCTCTCTGCCCCTCCAATACCTATTGTCCTGCTCAGGAGATGTGTCCTCCCATGCCGGGGCAAGCTCTTTCTGTTCTCCAGCCGGCTCCTCTCTGGTAGGAGATGTTTCTTGCCACTCCTGGACCACATCCTGCCCCCTCCAGTACTTTTCTTCCTGCTCTCTGGCCCTGCCCTCCTGCACTAGGCTCTCTTCCAGGCCCAGAGCTTTGGTCTTCTCCAGAAGAGCTTCTAACTTCTCTTCCATGGCCTTGACCTTTTCTGGGGATTTTTCCTCTAGCATCTTTGGTTTCCTGGTTTTATCCTCCTGCACTAGGCTCTCCTGCTCCTGAGTTTGGTGGTTCTCTTCCAGAGCCTGAATGTTTTGTTCCAGGGCTTCATCCTTCTGTCCCAAAGCCCAGTATTTTTGTTCTAAGGCCTGATCCTTCTTTTCTGAGACTTTATCCTTTTGTTCCTGGGCCTGGTGTTTCTGTTCAGGGGCTTTGTCTGTCTGTTCTAGGTCTCTGTCCTTCATTTCAGCGACCGTGTCCTCCGGAGCCTTATGTTCAACACTTCTGACTTTTTGATCCAAGGCTTTGTCTTTCTCTTCTGGGATCTTCTCCTTCTGTTCTAGGACCCTGTCCTTTTGTTCCAAGTCTTTATCTTTTGGTTCCAGGGCCTTGTCCTTCTGTTCCAGGGCTGTATCCTTTTGTTCTAAGGCTTTGTCTTTCTCTTCTGGGATCTTATCCTTCTGTTCCAGGGCCTTGTCTTTTTCTTCTAAGTCTTTGTCTTTTGGTTCCCGGGCCTTGTCCTTCTGTTCTAGGGCTGTGTCTTTTTGCTCTAAGTCTCTGCCCTTTTGTTCTAAAGCCTTATCCTGCTGTTTCACAGCCTCATTCTTTACATGCAGAGCCTCATCTTTCTGATAGATGGCTGTATCCTTCGGCTCTACCACCTCCTTGTGCTCCAGAGTTTTGTCTTTCTGCTGTAAAACTTCATCCTTTGGCTCAGGTTCCTTCTTCTGTTCTGAGGTTCTGTCTTTCAACCCTGGAACTTTATCTTCCCACTTTATGGCAATGTCCTCCAAGGCAGGGCCTGGCAAAGACTCAGGACTCTTGGAGAAGGAGCTATCAGGTGTCAGAATGTGTTCATCAGGGCTTGTGATCGCCCCAGGTAAGTACTTCCCATTTCCTGAAGGTGTAGAGTGAGAGAATGAGCTGGCAGGTGATTTCCTGTCAAGGCTGTCATCTGTGATGTCTGTCTGTGCAGAGTATCGAGTCGTCCCATCTGTGGGAGGTGACGCTGTGGCTGCATGGGGCTCTGGAACAGACATGGGAGCTGTGTGGTGAGAGGTGTCCTCGGCCTGCATCAGATGCCCCATTTCTTCCTTCCCAAGGTTTAGTTCCCCAAACTGGAGGGTGCCAAGGCTTTCTGGAGAGAGCTGCTTAGAAGAGACATCCAGGGAGGTCTCCTTGCTGGGACTCTCTTCTGACAGAGAAAGTGACTGGGTGTCTTCTGGAGATACCTCTGGCCAACGGTCTTTGTGTAGGTACTGTTCTGTCAGGCCACAGGGAGACTTGGGGGTAGGCTCTTGGTTGGCAGTGTCTGGGGAGGGCACGCTGAGGACAGAGAGGGATTCTGCATCTTCAGGAGAGAGGCTTCGGTCAGGATATCTGAGCACCTCATCTTTCTGAGGTTTGCCAGGTTCTTGGGGTAAAGTCCTCAAACCTCCGGGAAGGGCTTCTGCTCCCAGAATTGGGCCTGTGGGCTCTCCTGCCTCCATAGTCTCAAAGACTATTGCTTTATCCTGTGCTGGCAACAGTTGAATGGTACAGCCTGTAAGTCCCTCATCAATGCTGACAGGTGCTTCCTGGGCCTGGGGGCTCCTGGGAGGAGGAACTTTCTCTTCCTTCTCTAGTGTGCCCTCTTCAGGCCCTGGCTTGACTGTCTCCTCAGCAGCATCTTCTTTGCCCACACCTGGTGTGCGCTTAGTGTCTCCCCAGGAGTCTGCCTCCTGAAAGTCTTGGGGCTCAGACTTTTCTTCCACTGGGGACTGATGAAAGGGTGTGTGGGTGGCACTGGGTGGGCCAGATGGTGGAGGAGAAGCCATCTTCACTGTGCTGTCATCTGGGCTAAGGCACCGCTCCTCTGCTTCTCCAAGTGCTGGTTCTCCTGGATGTAGGGCATGCCCAGGGGCACTAAACACTGGAGTTCCATATTGACTGCAAAGTTTCTCAGACATCTCTACGTTTGCTGTCTCCTCCTCTTCCTCTTCCACAGCTCTCTCTCCAGACAAGCCTTTCCCTATGATCTCTCCTCTCTTCTCTGACTCCCCAGTCACAGAGAAGTCCTCACAGGGTGGTGATTTGAAGCCCTTGTCTTCTTCCAGTGAGGAGGTGGGTGAGATGGTACCAGCTGATGGGACATAGTCCAAGCCCTGCGTAGCTTCAGTACGGGAGGAAGGGATGCTTGTGACTGTGTCAAGCAGCAGGGAGCTCTTGCCTGTCTCCTCTGTCTGGGGAGCTGTAAGTGAGGCCACAGATTGGTCCTCAGCCACTGATGTGGCAAAGGAAGAAAGTTTGTCACACTCAGTGATTGAAGTGGCCGAGGACACATGTTCCTCTTCAGCCAAAGGGGCAGCCACTATGTTAGTGGGGTAGGTGAGTTCAGTCTCTGGCGTTCCATAGACTTTGCCAGAGGTAGCAGGAACAGCACTATCGGCAGGTTGGCTGGCTTCGAATGGGCCAGCACCTTCAGGCCCGGGCAGGTCATATGTACTTGTATGAAATCTGGGTGGAGCTGGGCGCTCCTCCGGCTCATCATGGATCTCCTCATCTGAGATGGTCTGCTCAGTCTCTGAGTAGCCAGGGATTGTCTCATCCTGGATGTAAGAGACATGCTCAGTGGCTCCTGCAGGTGTGGTCAGGCTGCTTAGGAATAACGAGGTCTCCTTCTCAGGGGCCTTGCCCTGGAGTCCCAATTCCCGACCCCCAAAAGCCTCCCGGCTCCTTGGAGTTACCTTCAAGGGTTCCTGCATATGTTTTTGGTAAAAACCCTCAGCTTTTGTCGCATCCTCTTCCTCCTCATCTGAAGGGCGTACCTCCTCCATTTCTTCTAACTCAGCCTTTTCTATCACATCCTCCTTTACTTCAGGTTCACTTTCCTCTCTGGCTTCTGTTCTGCCTGGGAGCCTCTCTGCTTCCCTCTGCTTCTTTTCCTCCCAGGTATCTTTCTCTTCCACTGTTTCAGCCCCAGAGTCTAGGCCTCTGTCCTTGCTGCCTTGTTCCTCAGGGACCTCTGGGACAAGCTCTTTCTCCTTCATCACATGTTCTTCTTGTCCCAGCCCTGGAACAGAGGGTGGTGTTCCCTGGATAGCTGTACTTGGGGGTCCCTCCTCTGCAGTGTCTAGAGGGAATGGCTTATCTCCTAGTCCCGTGTCCCTTTGTTCAGCCAGCAAAGCCCTCTCCTCACGCTTCATCTCCTCAAAGTCCTGTGTGAGGTCCTCTGGTGAGGATAGGACCAGCTCCCTGTGCCCACTGATGGTTGGGAGTGGTACAGTTCCCTTCTGGGCTGGGGGTGTCTGGGGCTCAGAAGACAGCTCCTTCTCCCCACGGATAGCACGGCTCCTGTCTATTTTGACTCTTCCAGGGACCTTGGCTTTATAGAGGGTCTTACGTACCTCAGGAGTAAAGGGCTTTAGGTCTGGCTTGGAAATCTTCTTGAGCTCAGGTTTGGTATCTTTCCTCTTCTCCTCCTTCTTGGCATCCTTCTTCTCCTCCTTCCTTCCTTCATCCTTCTTGAGCTCTTTCCTCTCCTTTTTGATCTCTTTTTTCTCCTTGTCTTTTTTTTCTTCCAGCTTTGATATCTTTTCTTTAAGGTGCTTTTTCCCTACCTTGTCTTTGATCAGCTTTCGCTTCTCTGCCTTCAGTGCCTCACTTGACTCTGTCTTCACCCTCTCAGGCTTGGCAGGCTTCTCTGGGGGCTTCTCGGATGACTCTTTTGCCTTCTTCTCTGTCTTGGCTAACTCCTTGGCCAGCTCTGAACGTGCCTCCTTGGCTCCCTCTTCTACCACCTCCTCCCGTTTGGCCAACTTGCTCACGGCCGTCTTGGTAGTGGCTTTGAGGCTCTCCTTGCTATCAGCCCGCTGTTTGATTTTGCTGGGCTTGAGGTTGGTAGGCACAGCCCCAGAAGCCAGGTCCTTCTGCGTGGCCACAGGGTAACGCAGGAAGTCCAGATGCCGAAGCTTTTCTAGGCCCTCCAAGATCTTGTTTTGGGGAGCATTTCCTGGAAAAAGCACACGCACAATCTTCTCAGTGGGATTGGCTGGTAGCCAGACCACCAGAGCAGTGATAGAGGTAAGGTAGGGCACGGAGATCTCAGCCTCCTTCCCATTGGGCAGCACGATGCCTGTCTTGGCTTTACTATTGCCTGCCCACTTTTGCATGAGGAACTGCATCTCCTTGCTGTCCTTGACAGGGTTGAGGACATACATGTCCAGCCGGCCCACACCCATTTTGTGGAAGAGGGTCAGTGGCTCAATGGTATTGCTGACCACACGATATAGAGGCTCAGCCTGGATGCCCAGGCGGTTTAAGTGCTGCAGAGTGAGGCAGGCCTCCTCAATGCTACGCTTGGCTTTCCGGGAGGCATCAGGAAGCCGCAGCTTCTCAGGCACGTTGAAAAAGACAACTCCAAGCTCAGGAGAGATAAGGTTCTTCACCCAGTCGCTGTAACTGCTAGAGCCCTGGGACTGCTCCTCCTCTAGCTCTGCCACTTTGCGCTGCAGTAGTCCATTGATGCCTGGCAGGTTGTCTGCCCCAATGTGTGTGAGTAGCACCGAGTCAATGCGGTCCAAGTGCCGTACCAGCTTCCAAAAACAGGACTTGCGATCAGAGCCACCATCCACCAGGATGTTGAAACCATTGACAGCAAAGAGGGCAGAGTCCCCACGACCACCTGGGAAGATGTAGCAACAAGGCTTGGAGAGCTTGAGGAAGCCCCCTGAGGTGGGGGGCTCTAGTAGGTCAAATGGGGATGGCACGTCCACAGTCTCAGAGACATACTCGGAGAACTCAGCCACGCCGTCCATGGTGGGCAGAGTGGGCTCAGGGTTTAGCCGGAGGTGCAGGGTCTCTTGGGAACTGGATAATCCCAGGTGGCTCCAATCACCTTCCCCTAAGCAGGACACGGTAAGGAAGGCCTGTATCCCAGGGTCTCTATTGCTGAGCAATTGGGAAATCTAGAAGAATAGGAGATAGAAACCTGATCAGGTCACTAGAGTTGTTTTGGTCTGACTTAGATTCAGTACCCTAATCTTCACCTCTTTCCAAGGTGGACTCTTACCTTTCTGCCAGGGCCCCCCATGGTCAAGCAATATGAGACTTTCCCTTAGATCCCTCCCACAGCTCTAGTGCTACCCTTTCTCCCAGACACTCTGGCATGGAACTTACCTCGGGGTTGTGAAGGACCTGGGCAAAGTTTTCATACGAGTAGGTGCCACTCTGTAGGATGAGGTCTCCCCCAGGCTCTAAACTTTGCCCACTCAAGATTAGTAGTTTATAAGCTGATGAGCTGCTAAGAAGATGGTGAACCTGGAATGGAAGAAGGGGAGTGGTCACAGATATAGGAAATCCAGGGAAAGGCAATGAATGGCCCCTCAGTACCTCAAGAACATGCTCCCAACTTATGTCCCTCATAACACCTCCAGAGTGGGCTGGAGACAATACGTCAGCTTAGATGGCAGAGAGAGGAATTCTTGGCCTAATAGTGGTAGCACTGGCAAGGGTGGGTATAGCACTTGCACCAGGCCTGTTTGGCAAGGCACAGGCCCTGGCCTTACCTCAGAGCTGATGCTGTCTGCACTGGGATTTACCAGGATGATGGTCTCTAGGATCTCACTCTGGTGGCAAAGGGTCCTCTGGCCTGAGGGAGAGATGTAGGAATTTATATTGAGAATAGGTATAGAAATTGTGGTGCAGGAGAGGAAAGAATGTGCTATCACGAAATGGGGCTTAGACGAAAGAGAAGGTATCCTTAGGCCCTGCCACCTTGGATACTGCTGAGTAAGGTCTAGGAACTGGCTCATCCAGCCCTTCCCTTAGAGGGTTTCCACCTCCCCTCTCCCACACTGGCTGTCCTCTCCTTCCCTTCATCTACCACACCCTCTGCTGCCTGTGCCCCCATCCCTCTGCCTGGAACTATGGCCTCAGACTGCCCTATTGACAAGAAGCTTTTGTCCTTCTCGAGCACTAAGTTCCTGGTGCTGCCTGGGGATGGGGGGCTCAGCTGGAGAGAGGGCCCCTGGGATGATGACCCTCACTTCCCTTTCTCCTTCCTGGCTTGCCTCTGCCCTGGGCTTTCCTGCCCGCAGAGTGTCTAGAAATAAGGAAATAGGAGCTTCTGTGTGGTACAGACTCCCCACCCTTCTTGCCATCCAAGGCCAGAATTCCTGTTCCAGAAGACCCGGAGAAGCCTGTGCTATCTAAATTTTTGGGGTTTTATGATTCAAAGAATAGACATAGGACTATAACTTCATTTTCTGTCTTCTGGTTCCTCAGAGGCCAAGCCTGCACTAATACACATGCACACAATCATATTGTTCCTGCTCGGAAGTTTTCACAACACCCACTCCAACCTGATCTTCATGTCCCAAAGTTTCAGAGAGGCCAGATTCACTACCCCACAACCCATTCATTGTGAACAGTTTCTTCTCTCATCTTTGCCCCCCTCCTAGGGGCCTCTACCACGGACATGGGGAGTGAAAGGTTCTTGAACAAGAAACACATTAATAAGGAAGGAGAGATTCAGGGTGTTCCCCAGGCCATGGAGAAAGATAAGGCATCCCCAAATCCCCTATTTCCCTTCTCCAGCCTCAAATGAAACACCAAACAATTCAGCAAAGAAAGAAAGTGGCAAATCAGACAGAAGATGCTGAAGAAGAATGCTGCCATCCCCTGCACCCGCCCTTCCTTGCCAAATCCCCTTTCCAATTGCAGTACATAGTGGCATTAACCTCACAGAGCATCCAACAGATGGCAGTGGGCTGTCTGGAGGATACTGGTGGGAGGGTCCATAATTTGTCCCTTAGACCCTCTTCTGTGACCCAGCTCTCTCTTCTTTCTGGTGCTTGGACAAGAGAAGCCTGGGGCCAGGGCCTTTGTTAAGAGGCAGAGCCATGGTGCCAGGATCAGGCAGATCTGGCAGCACAGGGCTGCAGATGCAGCTGTGGGGGAAATGAACGATGGTGTCAGAAGACCAAACCCCATACAGCGTGTGTTGGGCCAAAGGGGAATTCAAGGGTTCCCTTCTATTCACTTGAGAATTGAGGGAACATTTGAGATAAATTCAGAGGACAAGAGCCACCTCAGATGTAGGCAAGGGCAGGGCTTGGGGCAGGTGAGGGATATCAAGGTTCGGGAAGCTGCCAGCCGTAAGTCGTTCAGATTTAGAAAGACAAGAGCTCCCTCCACACAAATAAGGTCATAAATTTGAGGTAGGAGGGTCAGAAAGACAAATATCTATAGCACACACTGATTTGCTTTCTATCTACCCCTCCCTGCCCCCAACCATTCCTCACGGTCCCCATTTATCACCACAAGACTTCTATGATCCCAGTTCCTGTCCTGGCATGAGGTCCTGTTCCTCACTCTATCCCTGGGAGTGGTTCTGACTTGAAATTACATGGTTTATATCCTGTGCCTCTCTTTTTCAGGCCTGGGAGAAAGCCGTTTCTTCTGCTCCCCTGGCTCTCTCACTGAAGGGAACTGACTCGTTTTTTCCTTTTTCTTTAGAGAGGACCATCTTGTGAGGCAGGGACACACAGTGCTCAGCCAGTGCTGGAGTGGGAGGGGGGGGGTGGGCTGCGGTGCAGAGGCTGAGCAGGCAGGAGGGCAGGTGTCTCCGCAGTGAGGCAGAAGGGGAGGGGGGCCGTTTGGGCAGCTGCAGTTTGCCGCAGTGTGTGAGTGTGCGCGCTGAGCTCCGGCTCCAGCTCCGCCCCCACCCCCCACCCCAGCATGACAAGTCATTTTCTTGGCTGCTTCTGCATGGGGGGTGGGGATGGCGGGATGCAGAGAGAGAGAAGAAACTGGCTCCTCTGTTCAAGAGCCCCCATCTTGGGAAGAGAAGCAGAGATGAGGTGGGGGTAGGGCTGAGACTGGGAACCTGTGGGGTTGACACGACTGGAAATGCAGGGCAGCCGCTGGGGAGGGAGTTCTCCGTCTCCAGAGTGGCCTCAGCAGGGCCAGAAAGGGGGGTTTAGAGTCCCATTCTAAAGCTAGCCGCAGGGAATAGGGTGGGGGAGCCCACTGCAAACCGGTTGGTCTGTAAGGAGGCGCGTGCCACGTCTTAGTGACCCTTTCCTCCCTTCTTTTCCATAGTGTCCCCCACCTTCCCTTACTTGGCAAAAACTCACTGCCCCGCTCACCCCCAGCATAGGAGC
This sequence comes from Pan paniscus, assembly GCF_029289425.2. Classification (NCBI taxonomy): domain Eukaryota; kingdom Metazoa; phylum Chordata; class Mammalia; order Primates; family Hominidae; genus Pan; species Pan paniscus. Next base: position 32,770,768 of record NC_073265.2, on the reverse strand, counting down.
AGCTGAGCAATCCAGCAGCTGACACCCAGGGGCCCTCCTATTAGGCACATTCCCATAACATCCCCCTTTCTCTCAGATTCTTCTGCCTCTGACCAGAAACATAGCCCCCAAACTCCTCCAGCATCCTGGGCTGCCAGGCAGAGCCAGTGGCACCACCCTCTGCTGCTGTCCCAGGCTGATGTCTCCCATCCCCGCCCAGCTGGAGAGGTGGACTGTCACAGCCCCTGGTGGCCTCTGGTTCTGGGTCCAGGCTGGGCCCACAGCCAGTAACGTTCATCTTCTCTCTCCATTTCCCCATCCTGCCTACTGCCACTGGGCTGGTTCTACACGCGCCAGATTAGGTACCAGCACCCTTTCCATGACCCCCATCCCGCCTCCCTATCACAGTGTACCCCCACATGCCAAGCCCTTTGGTTCGGTTCTTACCCTGGGGTGTAGGAGGAAGCCTCTCATGGAGGCGGCAGCTCCGGCCTCAGCCGGCAGCTTCAGGGAAGAGTCTGCAGCACTTGGGGTGGGAGTGGGGCGGGCGGGGGGGGGGGAGGGGGGTGCTTGATGAGGAGGGCGGCGCCAGGGCGGGGAAGAGGGGCTGGTCCGTGACGAGGCACTGGAGACTTAACTGTTTCTTTGCCTTCACGACGTCTGAGCTCCAGTGCTTTTGCTTGGCTCTGTGGGGCTGAGGGATTGTCTAGCAGCTCAAGGAGCCTCTGCAATGTCCTATGGCCCATAGGACCTTTCTCTCCCAACCCTGCTTAGTTAGGAAATATTCTTTTAGCATCAGCCAAAAGACCAAAGCCCCATGCTAGGGCACAGAGCGAGGCTATAGGAGGCATGGGCTGCGTGGGCTCTCCCCCTTCTCTTAGAAACCATCTGCTGCCTCTCTCCTCAGATGGATCCAGGGAGTGACCTTCAATCCCTGGAGGAGCAGGAGACAAAGGCTGGGGGCCCAAAAGCATGGGGTAGGTGTGGGGAACTGCTTAAGACAAAGGTTGGGGATGCGGAGATGTGCTGCCTTCTTCTGAACCTCAGCACTACAGAAACCAAGGAGGGCAGAAATAAGTCTTATTTTAGGGTTAGAGGGTAGTTTGAAATTCCGGAGTGGACACATGGTCCCTAGCCTGTTGGGGTGGGGCACAGGGACCCTGAGAGCTACATGAAGTTTCATGGGAATGCAGCATAACACAGTAACCACACAGGCACTGATTCTTGGGATTCTTGAGTCATTGGATATGAAGAGACAAGTCCCTGAAGGGACAGGGAGCTTTCTGCCTTACAGTGAAGGAGTTAACAAGGACCAAGAAGGATCACCAGGGCCTCCGGCCCAAGCAAGGTTGTAGGCCAATTATTAAATGTAACAGAAGTACTCTTTAGATTAAAAAAACCCTATAATGACTTTGTAGGGTGGTTGGGTTCTTGCTCTCTCCTTGTCTCTTTGCTGTTTCTATATTATATTATTTGGATCTTTCTAATGTTGATCCTGTTTCCCTTAGTCTCTACCTCCATCTCAGATTTAGTAAAGCGCTCTAGGACTCAAAGGAAGGATCTGGAGAGTGGTAGCACTTCCTTCCAACCCGAGGATGCTCATGCTCTGACATAGTCCTTCCCTGCCCTCTTCCCATCCACCCTCCCCAGTTTGGCCAGCTCCTAAGGCCTTCCTCACAATCACAGCCACCCACTCACACCCAAACACTAGCCCCACCCTTGCCCCAGGCTGCCAAGAGTTACTTTTGAAGGTCAGAAAAGCCAAAATAGTCTGTGCTCTCAGCATCCCCCATCCCCCCTTAATTGCAGCCAGAGGAGAGGAGGAGCTGAGTCACTAGTACTCTTGGGGGTTGAGGGGACAAAAGGGGAGCAATCCTTGCTTAGATCCGGGGATGCAAATCCGCAACAATGGCAACAACCCCGTTTGGGTAGAAGCGGCCATCTGCAGAGATACACAGGGAAAACCAGGCTGAGTTCCGAGCATCACAAAAGGGAAATACCCCTCTTCTGCAACTTCATCGTTCTTATTTCCTCCCACCTCAAGCCTTCTATCTCCTCCCTGCTTTCTAGGGCTTTCTGGAGTGTGTTAGGAGGGAAACTTAAGTAGACATTTAGTTTACGAACAAAATAACATTTCCCAGACCAATATAGAGCCCACCCATATTCTCAGCTGCCACCCCCAAGGGCCACACCCTGGGCATGGTGCCAACTCACAGTGGAGTTTTCCTTCAGCCTTCACCCTCTGAACAGCTACCCACCACAACCAACTCTCCACCTGCTGTATTCCTAGGCTCTGCTGCAATGAAATGGTGAGATGCCAAAGAAGAAAGAGAGGCTTGAGCTGAGATACAAAGTAAGATATGAAACCCTGGATTTGAGACTTGATCCACCATTTTACTAATCATGCTGCTAAACAAGAGACTTAACCTCTCTCAGAGCCTACTTCATAAACTATGAAATGAGTATAATATTAGTACTATCCTCCGATAATGCTGTGAGGTTTGAATTGTATAAAAGATGAAAAAAATGCTTCTTCATTCCTAGACTTCCAAATCTGCAATGTACAAATGCCACTGGAAGTCTTTCTCCCTTTTGTGGAAGATTTCTGAGAGGTCATCTAGGTGATCAAGGAAATCATAAATCAGGATCTCAGACCAGATCAACTCTGGAGTACTCTTAGCTCCCAGGTAAACCCAGAACTAAAGATGCCTGCAGTATGAGATTTGAAGTCCTATTCATGTCCTTGCTTTCCCATTTCAGACAGCAATGCAGACCCCGGTTCCAGGGGTTAATGAGCTGCTGTATTAATTCAGGGTAACTGTTGTATTGGTAGAAGTAATAGAGCTATCACTTCCTAAGTCCGTCAGTGGAAATGGAGAGTCAGACCGAAGGCCTCCAGACTGGTCCCTCAGCCTGTATTTTTATTTATTTATTTATTGAGATGGAGTCTAGCTCTGTCGCCCAGGCTGGACTGCAATGTCATGATCTCAGCTCACTGCAACCTCTGTCTCCTGGGTTCAAGCAATTCTCCTGCCTCCCGAGTAGCTGGGATTACAGGTGTGCACCACCACCCTTGGCTAATTTTTGTATTTTTAGTAGAAGAGGGTTTCAACATGTTGTCCAGGCTGGTCTCAAACTCCTAACCTCAAGTGATCCACCCACCTCGGCCTCCCAAAGTGCTGGGATTACAGGCATAAGCCACCATGCCCGGCCCTGTGTTTTTTAGAGTCTTAGAATATTAGTTATGAATTATGAGCCCCCTTCTATTTCCTATAGGTATCCAATAGTAAAAGAATCAGAGAGTTATTGAAACTCAGTTTTCCACTGTCCTAATTGTTTCTGGATTTGTATTAGAATGCTCGGAAGATCCAGATTTTTTGTAGGGGTTAGAAAGTCACCACTGGAGAGACTACCTGGTGCAAAAATCACCTTTGAAAGCTTTTACCAGACTTGACCACTAGAAGGAGCTGGGCCACTGACTCTTTATCAGAGGGTCCCTTCTTTTCTGTGTATGGGTATGTCAATGTGGAGGGAGCAGTGCCTAGGAATAATTGCACTCTCCTTGTCACTGTAGGATACATTTTTGTCTGCTTTCTCAGCATTTTGGCCCAGGGCTTGAGGATAGGTGATAGGAATGGTGGCCCAGCCTGTGGGGTAGTCAAGCCATAAGGCACTGGCATATCCCCTTGAACTCATCCCAGCTGCCTGGTCCCCTTTGCGTCCTCACTAACAGAAGGCTGGAGGGAGGGGCAGTGTCTGCAGCTGCTCTGGGCTGACTGTTGTTTGTGGGGACAGCTGAAAGAGGAGCCAGCAGGGGTGGGGCTGTGGCTGTCTTGAGCTGTGTGGGTTTTTCCAGGAAATTCTCTACTATTCTCCTGTGACATAGACAGACCATGATAAAAATGTCCAAACCTAAAAATATGCAGTATGCCAAAGTAAGCTCTGATCTAGGGTACATAGCCCTAAGCTCTTTGAGGACACCACAGACAAACTCTTTGATGGAAAGGGCCTAGTAGGTGTTTATATATCAATGCTCATTTCTAAGAAGTGCCTGAGAATAACTATGTATCTCCCTGTAAGTGTCTTCCCAAGTATCACTGCATCTTAATCTGAAGAATGGCTAAGTACTTTGGTTTAACTTCTTTTCATTTCTTACATTATTCCAGAAAGCAGCCTACTCTCAAGTCTCTGTAGCCAAAAGGACAAGGTTAGAGCATTCAGTGTGAATTATTAACATCAGCAGATAATCCCCAAACTTCTGTTCAGTCATTAATTTCATCCTCTGTCATCCCTGTATCTGGCCTTGCACCAAAGCTCCTAGGAGTACTAAGTGGTAAAACTGCCGATTTTCATCATTGGGGATAAATGGAGGAAGCCACGACATGAGTAATTCTAAACAGAAACATTCTCAAAAGAGTGAGTAGCCTGCTTTACAGGAAGCCAGTCACATCAGGAAGATGTCAGCCTCACATATATTAATATAAAATTGCTGTATATATTCCTAGGCTAATGGAGCTTTAGTCATATTAGCCTTATTTTCTCCAACTTCCTAGCAGCATCTATAAGTATCAGTGATCAGGAAGTGATCAAAGATTTGGCAGTTAGGAGCAGTGGAAAAGGAGGAGAGATAATTAAGGAAAGGTGACTACTATACTGAGTAATTGAGAATTATCTGTATAAGACATGAATTCAATCATTCAGTTGCAGTGGCTGTTGACCTGGATGGATTTTATATTCCATTAAGCTGATGGATTGGTGTGTCAACATTTTCCAATAACATGACTAGATGCCTAGCTCCTTTTTTTTTTTTTTTTTTTTTTTTTTTCTGAGATGGAGTTTCACTTTTGTTGCCCAGGCTGGAGTGCAATGGCACGATCTTGGCTCACTGCAACCTCTGCCTCCCGGGTTCAAGCGATTCTCCTGCCTCAGCCTCCTGAGTAGCTGGGATTACAGGCATGCACCACCACGCCCAGCTAGTTTTGTATTTTTTAGTAGAGGCGGGGTTTCTCTGTTGGTCAGGCTGGCCTCGAACTCCCGACCTCAGGTGATCTCCCCGCCTCAGCCTCCCAAAGTGTTGGGATTACAGGTGTGAGCACTGTGCCCGGCCTTAGTTCTTTTATAATAGCATGTAGAGCTTTCCGTAGTCACCTCACAGACATCTGTCATGGAATGGTAGTGCCTAACATCTTATTTTCTCAAATCTCTAACCCACCCATTCCTCCCACCCAGCAGAATGGGAAACTGCATTATGTGAGCTTTGATCTGGGCCAAATCTCAGAGTACAACTTGATCTTGTAGCAGTAAATTCAGGAGCCCCTCCTTCCACTCTGGATTTGATGGTGCCCATCATCATGTAAGTACCAAGATTCTGCTCTGCCCTGGAGATCTGTTGGCTAAGCCAAAGCAGGAACCAGAAACCCTGAAACCTGTGCAGCCTAAATAAAAATGCTAAACAAGGGTCAAGGAAGATGAATGGGGGATTCTGGGGTGTCTGTAAAGGGAAGCAGGGAGACCCGGGGTATGCAGAAAGGGGAACACAAATGAAGAGAGTGAATTTTTGCGTGAGAGATGACTGATCACTAAGAGGAGTCCCTCATTTCTTTAGTGCATGTCAACAGCTATCCACAAACAACCCTCTTCTCAAGGAGAAGTTATGTTCTCCAGTCTCCCTCCAGTATCAAACCATGTCTGCAAAGTATATTTGGTATGTGGGGACAGCTATGGAATTCCATGATTTTCCTCCTCTATAAAGTTCCTCCCTTCTCCTCCACTCAAACCTCCCGCAAGGCCACTTCTCCCAGGGAGACTGGACCTCTGCTCTTCTGTGACCAGCTCTTACCCAAAGGACTGAAATAAAACATTAGTCCTAACCTTTGACCTCTGAGGAGAAGTGAGCTAGGTGCCGGGTAATGAAGAGTCTCAACTGTTGGTTCAAGTCAAAGGATGACAGGTCAATGTTCCAGGAGAGAATCCCTGTGGGAGAAAAACAAAGAAGGTTCTGGATAAGGTTGCAGGTTGTAGGGTGGTGAGACTGCAGGAACACTTTCAAGTTCACAGAACAGGTAAGGAGAGGGAGGGTATATGGATAGTTGCCATGATCAGCCTCAGTGATGTCTCAAAGAAAGGTGGCTAGTAATGGTGTCTTTCTCCCAGTTTACAGCTTTTCTAGGCTTTGCCTGAGCCAGAGGGAGAAGGACAGAGTTTAGACTAAACTCGGTCATTAATGAGTTTATAGGTAGGAATTTTCTTGTAAGGTTCCCCAGTTGTGGTGGAAGTGACACCTAAGGGCCTATTCCCAGATACTGAGGGCTACCTTCCCCACATTTACAGCTAAGTAGGATTCTAGGTTCGCCTTCTGTGCTCCCTTCCTTGTCCCCAGCCCTCCACAGCTTGCTTCCACCCGCAGGTGGCTCCGCAGCACTGCACCACAGCCACAGGCACAGCACTGGGGAAGGAGATGAGGATTTAGGAGCTGGTAGCCACGAAGGTCACTTCGTGGTTGGCTTCTGGCATTCAGAGATTTGAGATTTGTACGGGGCGTTCAGAAAGCTCCCCGTGCTGGTTCAGGGACCATAAAGAAGATACAGCAAGATAGGGACGTGGATTCTCCAGGGATGGTGAGGACTTTCAGGACACCTGGTCCAAAACACTGCGGTGGAGGGTGTGACCAGAGGGGCCCCAGGGGCTGCATAGAGCCCCGCTGCCTCAGGGAGACTGCGGAACGCCATGGAGTGTGCAGGAAGGATGGGCAAGCGAGATGTTAGTAGAGCGAGAGGATACGGACACATGGCATGGAAGATGCAGGTGACAAGGGCGCAGATCTCAGGAAGTGCAAACTAGGGATGGAGATGCAGACGTATGCATTGGTAGTTGAATGCAGAAGGCGGAGAAGCACAGGGTAGAGATGCCTGAAGCACAGCCAGAACAGTGGCTCACCTTGTTCAAGGTGGGCCCGCACGGCCCTCAGCTGACTCTCTGTACCGATATCGCCGATCACAATTAGCAAAGAGTGCTTCTGCAGGTCCCAGCGTGCAGCCGCCACCGCGGCTCCGGCCTCGCACAGCGGCTCCGCGGGGTTCTGAGCCAGCGGTGCGCCGGGACTTCGGAGCCCCAGCCCCGGAGTTGTCTCCATGGCAACGCCGTGAGGCCGCGCAGGCTCGGCCTCGGTCTCCATGGAAACACCCGCGTAGTGTTAGTCCGGCAGCGTCCGCTGCAGGCAGAGTGCGCGCGGCTCTTAAAGGCCGGCGGCAGGTGCAGTTCATTGGCTGCTGCCTGTCAGGGGGCGTGGCACAGGCGCCGCAGGGGCGGGCCGGAGCTGGAAGCTCGTGCTCTGCGGTCTCGCCAGGCTAGAGGGTGGTGGCCGCCCCCTTCCTCCCACCACGCCCTCCCCAGTACCAGCGGGAGCTTCCACTTAGACTTGAGCGGGGGTGGGGTCTCTGGGGGACCCATTGGTGGGGCGAGGCTGTTGCCTCGGCGCCGGAAGAAGCTTCTAGTTAAGATGTATCCCTGATAAGTACTGTCTGGCAATTCCGCAGCCTCGCCCGAACTGAGGGGAGCCATCTTGTCCCTCTCTGCCTCCGAGTTTGTATCGTTGCCTCCATCTGTGTCTGTGTGTCTGTATTATCGTTGTTTGGCGTGTTTTTTTTTTTTTTTTTTTTTTTTTTTTTGGTCACTGCCTGCCTGGGTCCTGCCCGAGGTCTCCATCCTCGGTTTCCCTGTCCTTGCCCCGGGCCCTGGGAGTGCTCTGGAAGGCTGCGCAGTATTGGAGGGGACAGAATGACCTTCCGGCCTTGAGTCCCTGGTGAGTTGTTATTCTGAAGATAGCAGTTGGCTGGCTAGTTTCCATCTCTGCTGAGTGCAGGACTCGAGTGCAATGAGCTCAGACTGCAGCAAGGGGGATTTGAGTAAAACCTAGGAAAGACCTTCCCATCTTCAAGTGATGTGACAGTGAGATGGGTCTCCCTCAGGAGACTGTTGTATTACTTACCCCCTCCCACCCCCCGGGAGTTCTTAAAACAGAAGGAGCAGTGTTTGCACCAAAGAAGGGGTTGACAGTTCTAAGATCAAAACCAGAGGTTGGGAAAGGACTGAGGAGGCCTTGCACTGTTTTATGACTGACTGGAACCTCTTTGTAAAAAAGTGCTGTTAGGCTAGAGCCTCCCCCATTCCTCAGTGTGTCTCCACCTACTCCACACTCCAGAGTCGTCTTTTACCCAGGATACCGAATCATTCTGTACATGTATGTATGGGAGCGCCTATCTTTCACCCTAGGGCTCCAGCAGCACTTGTTTTTTTGTTTTTTTTTGTTTTGTTTTGTTTTTTGGGGTTTTTTGTTTTTGTTTTTTTTTTTGTCCCATTTGCCTTTGCTTTGGAGATAGTACAGGAAAGAAAGGAACACAGTATCAGATTCAGCAAGGCTGCCTGTGAGCCACGTTCTGATTGGGCATTGTCTGCATGTTAAATACTTCACAGCGACCGGGCACAGTGGCCCACGCCTGTAATCCCAGCAGTTTGGGAGGCCAAAGTGGGTGGTTCACTTGAGGTCAGGAGTTCAAGACCAGCCTGGCCAACATGGAGAAACCCTGCCTCTATTAAAAATACAAAAATTAGCTGGGCGTGGTGTTGGGCGCCTATAATCCCAGCTACTCGGGAGGCTGAGGCAGGAGAACCACTTGAACCCCGGAGGCGAAGGTTGCAGTAAGCCAGGATTGCACCACTGCACTCCAGCCTGAGTGACAGAGTGAGACTCTGTTTCAAAACAAAACAAAACAAAACAAAACAAAACAAAAAACTTTACAGCAATCCTGGTCCCTACCATGGAGCATGTGTTACAGGAAAACAGCCAGTCCACTCTGCAACCAATTTGGACATGGCCCTGAAAATCCTTTTTGCACAGAAAGGAGAAAATAAGAGTACTGGCAGGATGTCAGATGCTCGGGATGCCTCACCCTCTAGTCTCATGACTATGACACATGAGACGGTGTTCCGCTGTACCTCTGCCCCCCCTCCCCACTGTTTGTGGATCTGAATCTGGAAAAGAGCTTGGAGAGATTTACAGGCCTCCTCTTCTGCAATCAGTAAAAGAGTACCATGTGGAGGCAGAGAGCCAGAATAGGTTGTGGGGAGAAAGGGACAGTTTCCATAGCAACTGCAGAGATGAGGCCGCTAACTAGCACAGGGTCTCAGTATAAAGGTCAGCAGTAGTTAACCAAAGATTCTGCTTTCATCAAGTCTCACAAAGAGACTAGACAATAGATCTGAATGGTATAGGGAAGGATCACATACTGATTAGATGGTAGGGGCAGAAACTCAGCCTTGTGATCTCAGGCCCTGCTAAAATTGGGTTTTATTAATTACAGTGCAAATGTAGATTATGATAGTACTAACATTGCTTATGTGTGCTGGATGAGTATTTTGCAGGCTCACTGCCAAAGGCTGACAATGTCACAGAAAGATTGGCTATAGGTGTCTGTTAATTATCCTCCTCTTTCCTTGGTTAACAGTATTCCAGCCATTCCACTGGGTGATGATTCCAGTATGATTATATTGTCAAAATATACGTATATATATTTAGAGACAGAGTCTTGCTGTGTCAGCAAGGCTGGTATACAGTGGCGTGATTGTAGCTCACTGTAACCTCAAACTCTGGGCTCAAGTGATCCTTGCACCTCAGCCTCTGGAGTAGCTAGGACTATTTGGGACAGGGTCTCACAGAGACAGGGTCTTTGTGTGTTGCACAGGTTGGTCCCAAACTCCTGGCCTCAAGCAGTCCTCTTGCCTTGGCCTCCCAAAGGACTGGGATTACAAGCGTGAGCCACTGTTCCCAGCCCAGAAATTTTTTTTTTGAGGCGGAGTCTTGCTCTCTTGCCCAGGTTGGAGTGCAGTGGCGCGATCTTGGTTCACTGCAACCTCTGCCTCCCAGGTTCAAGCGATTCTTCTGCCTTAGCCTCCTGAGTAGCTGGGACTACAGGCGCGCGCCACCACGCCCAGCTAATTTTTGTAGTTTTAGTAGAGACGGAGTTTCACCATGTTGGCCATACTGGTCTCAAACTCCTGACCTCGTGATCCACCCACCTCGGCCTCCCAAAGTGCTGAAATTACAGGCATGGGCCACCATGCCCGGCCCAGAAAATATTTTTAAGTGTTAAATTGCACATAGCACTGTCCAAAGTGCTCTATAAAGAAAACTGGCCAGGAGTGGTGGCTCACATCTGTAATCCCAGCTGTTTGGGAGACTGAGGCGGGTGGATTGCTTGAGCCCAGAAGTTCAAGACCAGCCTGGGGTACATAATGGAACCCCATCTTTACAAAAAATACAAAAATTAGCCGGATGTGGTGGTGTGTGCCTGTAGTCCCAGCTACTCAGGAGGCTGAGATGGGAGGATCAATTGAGCCCAGGAGGCAGTGAGCCGAGATCTCGCCACTGCGCTCTAGCTTGGGCAACAGAGCAAGCCTCTTATCTCAAACAGAAAAAAAAAAAAAAAGAAAAAAGAAAACTGTGGAGCATTAGCATCAGTGTCCCAGAATTTTATAAGCAAAGACAGAAAATGCTCTGATACATATGTATAAGACTTAGAAAGCTAAATAAAAAATTAAATACATATATGAATTATAAAGTATTTAAAAATCTATATTGAATTTAGGAAGTGTGCTATGGCAGAAGCCTGGTAGTAAAACGATGCAATTCAAAGGCCCTTCCAAGGGTGTTACCAGTGGAGGGTCTTGACTACGAGTTGTCCAGGTTCTTGGCATATTGAACAAAGAATTGGACTAGCTGGGCGCAGTGGCTCACGCCTGTAATCCCAACACTTTGGGAGGCTGAGGTGGGTGGATCACCTGAGGTCAGGAGTTCGAGACCAGCCTGGCCAACATGGTGAAACCCCATCTCTACTAAAAATGCAAAAATTAGCTGGGCGTGTTGGTGGGCGCCTGTAATCCCAGCTACTCGGGAGGCTGAGGCAGGAGAATTGCTTGAACCCAGGAAGTGCAGGTTGCAGTGAGTGGAGATCGTGCCACTGTACTCCAGGCTGGGTGACAGAGTGAGACTCCATCTCAAAAAAAAAAAAAAAAAAGAATTGGACAAAATGCACAAACAAACCAATGGAAGATGAAAGCATAGATTTATTGAAGTGAAAGTACATTCCACAGAGTGGGAGTGGGCTCGAGTAAGTGGCTCAAGGGCCCCAGTTGCACAAATCTTCTTGGGTTTAAGTACCCTTTAGAGGTTTCCTATTAATTACATCCTATGTAAATGAAGACTTGGCCTGCGACCTATTGGAGGCTGAAGTGGTGGCTTGGCCCGTGACCAATTAGAGGCTGAAGTGAAGTTACACCCTTTGCAAATGAAGACTTGGCTCCCACCAATCAGAGGCTGAAGTGAAGGCTCCCTGTCTCCAGACACTATTCTCCTGCCTCAAGGGGATTATTAGGGACCTGTGATATGCATGATTGTCAGACACAGGTAGTAGTGTTTGATGGCTATGGAGCCTCTTGTTTTGTTTCATTTAACTATTGACCCCCTGGAATGACCAAGTATGATCTTTTGGGAGCTCTCCAATTCTGTAGCTTCTTCCACAGTCTTGTCAAGCAAAATTGGCAGATATAGTGGCACACCAATGCTTTTGAACTGTGATGAAGGACCCTTGAATTGTCGAAGGTGTCTAAGGATCCACCACTGAAAGAGGAGGTTAGAAGAGGTGCAAGAGGAAGGCACTATTATAGGCTCTTTCCTTGGTTATGCACTGGAGTCAGCACAAGGCAAAAGATAATATAAATCTCAAATGGTTTGAAAAGTATCGGCTAAGTTTAAACCAGTTAGGGAATTCTCAACCCCCAGGCCTTCATAATGTATAGTGATAAATTATCCAATAGGTAAATTAAGCACACTCTTAACAAAGTGGGAAGGGCATCTCTAAGTTTTTCTGGAAATAATTTCATATTTGGCATTTAAAGTATTAAAGTTGTCCCCATGAAAAATCAGAGCTTTACTTGCAATTAGTTGCACTCATCTTGGATTAGGTGTTCATAGGAGAGAAGAACATCATAATTCTTTCAATGCTTAAAGTCTCCATAAGATTTAAGGCAGCTCTGGCAATTCATAAAGAAAAGATGCTGGGCCTTCTCTTCTAGCCTAATGAATGTCATTAGTTTTTCTGGGGGTCTGAGCTCATTTGGCAGAACTCCAGCCCTGCTCTGCTGGATTGCATGATTTTATCCACCAAAATATCCAAGGGAGCTGCATACAGCTCAGATTCCTTCCCTGCACTCAGTTCTGCCTGTAAAGCATTCTTACACAGAGAGAGGCGTGTTGGATTACAGAAGTGCTGTGTCAGAGGCTTATCCTTGGCTTTTGGGGGAAATACTGTGATCATAATGCATACCAGCAGCCATAGGGTCACCTCAGCCTGAACAGCTGGTTTGTCTGCAAAGGCATGGAGTAAAATAACCTTTAAAAAGGCACTGAGTAAAATAATATCTAAAAAGGTTGAGATGGGGAAGAAGTCTGCATTTATTACTATGTCTGGGCCACAGAGGAGGCCCACAATAAATATTTTTCTAATTATTATTTGTTCACATTAAGTAAATGGGCAGAGCAATGGGACTGGGTTTACCTTCCCCCTGCAGAGCATTGCAAAGGACAATGAAGAAATTTCCCCTTTTTCTTCCCTCACTTCCCACATTCTTTTATTTAAGAAAGTGATTCCCAAAAGCGAAAAAAATAATTTATCAATACCATCTTCCCTTATCCATTTCATTAGCCTGTGAAATGGAAGGTAGTGTTTGGCTGTGACCTCTGATACCATCTTTTCTTTTAATCTGAGCAAAGCTACCTCTTACTGCAGGGATCTCTTAAGGATTTTCTTTGTGGTGGTAGAGATGATGGTGGTAAAGAGGATTCAAACCTAACTATATAACTTAGTTTTCAGGCCATACCTGTGTGTGAATTATATTTTGCATCTTTTTTTTCCCCAAAGTATTCATAGAATGGAGTTATTTCCTTTCAAGGAATGCTTGGGTTGAAGAAATATTATTCCCTTTGCAATATCACAAAATCACAAATACTTTGTCTTTCTTCCCATCAGTTCCTTCTCGAAGATCCTTCATAATATGCCCTAACTTCCCTTTCCAACATTACCTCCTGCAAATATCCTGTTTTTATTTTATTTTTAAAATTTTATTTATTTATTTTTTGAAACGGAGTCTCGCTCTGTCACCCAGACTGGAGTGCAGTGGCACGATCTCGGCTCACTGCAACCTCCGCCTGCCAGGTTCAAGCAATTCTCTTGCCTCACCTTCCCGAGTAGCTGGGATTGCAGGTGTGCACCAACATACCTGGCTAGTTTTTTATATTTTTGGTAGAGACAGGGTTTCACCATTTGGCCAGGCTGGTCTTGAACTCTTGACCTCAGGTGATCTCTCCGCCTCGGCCTCCCAAAGTACTGGGATTACAGGAGTGAGACACCGTGCCTGGCCGCAAATATCCTGTATCAACCTTTTTATTCAGTCAGTCTGAACCACTTGCCTTTTTCTCATTCTTGTATTTTTTGTTTAGGCTGTTCATTTTTCCTTGAATACTCTGTTTTCCTTAACTCATCTAAGGATTTATTTATTTACCTTTACCTTATTTGTGGAATAAAGATTCATCTCATTCCACAAAGGATTTAAGGGATATGACCGAACTCAAACCCAACTACTTCTGCAAAACTGACTTTCTTACTTACCAACTATGTGAACTTTGGCAACTTGCTTATCTTCTCTGTGCTTCAGTTTCCTTGTCTGTAAAATTAAAATAATAGCACCCCACCTTATAGGGATTATTTTGAGAATTAAGTGGAACAACCTTTTAAATATGCTTAGCACAATGCCTGGAATTCATTCATTCATTCAATAATATTTATGGCCAGGCACGGTGGGTCACATTTATAATCCCAGCACTTTGGGAGGCTAAAGCAGGAGGATCACTTGAGGCAAAAGTATCACTTGAGGTTGCAGTGAGCTGTGATCGTGCCAGTGCGCTCCAGCTTGGGCAACAGAGCAAGACTCTGTCTCAAAAAATTTTTGTTTTAATTTATTGATTGATTTGTAGAGATGGGGGGGGGGTCTTGCTATTTTGCACAGGCTGGTCTCGAACTCCTAGCCTCAAGCAATCCTCCCATCTTGGTCTCCCAAAGCTATGGGATTACAGGCTTTAGCCACCATTCCTGGCCCTCCCGTATGCATTAAATTGTCTCTTGATTACCTGTAATAACTAATACAGTGTAAATGCTATGTAAATAGGTGTATTGTTTGGCAAATAATTACAAGAAAAAAAAGTCTGTGAATGTTCAGTATGGAAGCAACCACCCTTTTTTTCTGAATATTTTCAATTCATGGTTGGTTGAATCCACAGATGCAGAATCCACATATAGGGAAGGCTGACTATATTTTAAAACACTGCAAAGAAGAATCAGGAGAAGGCAGGGTGAGACTTCAGACTAAGATGTAAGCCTGACATCTGTGGAAGGAGAGAGGGAAGGAAGGAGGATTGGAAAGGAAGAATCTTTTTTTTTTTGAGATGGAGTCTTGCTCTGTTGCCCAGGCTGGAGTGTAGTGGCGTCATCTCTGCTTACTGCAACCTCCGCCTCCCGGGTTCAAACAATTCTCCTGCCTCAGCCTCCCGAGTAGCTGGAATTACAGGCGCTGGCCACCACGCCCAGCTAATTTTTTGTATTTTTAGTAGAAACAGAGTTTTGCCACGTTGGCCAGGCTGGTCTTGAAATCCTGACATCAGGTAATCCACCTGCCTCAGGCTCCTGAAGTGTTGGGATTACAGGTGTGAGCCACTGTGCCCAGCCCAGTGGTACATTTTCATGGTTGTCACAGTACATACTGCATGAATAAGTTTATCTGAAATTCTAGAATGGGAAAAACTAATCTACAGTGACAGAAAGCAAATAAATGATTGCCCAGGGCTGGGAATTGATTGCAAAGGGCACAGGGAACTTTTTGGGTGATTGATATGTTCTATATTTGATTGGGGTCATAGCTACACACACCCGCGCACGCGCACACACACGCACCCATTTATTGAACTCATCAAACTCTACACTTAAAATGGGCCCAATTTTAATTGTACATAAATGATATATAAAGTTGACTAAAAAACACAAGATAGGCTGGGCAAGGTGGCTCACGCATGTAATCCCAGCAGTTTTGGAGGCCAAGGCGGGTTGATCGCTTGAGTCCAGGAGTTGAAGACCAGCCTGGCCAACACGGCAAAACCCTGTCTCTACTAAAAATACAAAAATTAGCTGGGGGTGGTGGTGTGCGCCTGTAATCCCAGCTACTTGGGAGGTTGAGGTACAAGAATCGCTTGAACCCAGGAGACAGAGGTTGCAGTGAGCTGAGATCATGCCATCACACTCCAGCTGGAGTGACAAAGTGAGACTCTGCCTCAAGAAAAAAAACAAATGGCAGGGCACGGTGGCTCACGCGTGTAATCCCAACACTTTAGGAGGCCAAGGTGGGCAGATCATGAGGACAGGAGATTGAGACCATTTTGGCTAACATGGTGAAACCCCGTCTCTACTAAAAAATACAAAAAAAAAAAAAAGTAGGTTGTGGTGGCGGGCGCCTGTAGTCCCAGCTGCTCAGGAGGCTGAGGCAGGAGAATGGTGTGAACCCAGGAGGCGGAGCTTGCAGTGAGCCAAGATCGCGCTACTGCACTCCAGCCTGGGTGACAGAGTGAGACTCAAAAAAAAATAAGAAAAAAAACAAACATGAGATATCACTTCACACTGACAAACCAAATGTTAGTGAGAATGTGGAGCACCTGAAACTAATATGTTGTTAGTGGAAGTGTAAAATTATACAATCATTTTTTTTATTTATTTTTAATTTGTTTTTAAGAGACATAGTCTCGCTCTGTTGCCCAGGCTGGAGTGCAAGTGGTGCGATCGTAGCTCACTGCAACCTTGAACTCCTGGGCTCAATTGATCTTCCCACCTCAGCCTCCCTAGTAGCTGGTACTACAGGCTGGTGCCACCATGCTTGACTAATTTTTAAAACATTTTTTTGTAGAGATAAGACCTCCCTGTATTGCCCAGGCTGGTCTTGAACTTCTGGCTCAAGCGAACCTCTCAACTCAGCCTCCCAAAATGTTGGGATTACAGGCACGAGCCACTGCAGGTGGCCTACAGTCATTTTCAAAAACTGTTTTTGGCAGTTTCTTATAAAGTGAAAGGAGCACACATCCTATGACCCAGCAGTTCCACTTCTAGTTATCTACCCAAGATAAATGAAAACAAATGTTCACAAAACGAATTGTTTATAAATGTTCATAGCAACTTTATTTATAATAGTCTAAACCCAAATATGCAGTAATAGGAGAATTAATAAAACAAGTTGTGTTGCATACAATTGAATGTTGCTGAGCAATGAAAAAGAATGAAGTACTGATGCATGCAGCAACATGCAAAATGTTGAGCAAAAGAAGCTGGACACAAAAGACCACGTACTGTGTGATTCCATTTATATAAAATAGTATTACAGGTAAAATTAATCTATGGTCATAGAAGTTACAATATGACTGCCTTGTGGAATGGGGATTGACTGGAAGGGACCATGAATAACTCTCTGGAGTGATGACAATGTTCTATATATTGATTGATATGCAGGTTTCATGGCTGTATATGTTTGTCAAAGCTCATCAAATTACTGGCCAAGCACGGTGGCCCATGCCTGTGTTCCCAGCATTTTGGGAGGTCGAGGTGGGAGGATTGCTTGAGCCCAGGAGTTCAAGACCCACCTGAGCAACATAGTGTAGCCCCATCTCTACAAAAGAAAGAAAAATTAGCCAGGTGTGGTGGTGCATACCTGTAGTCCCAGCCCCGAGGAGACTGAGCTGGGAGGATTGCTTGAGCCCAGGAGCTGAGCCCAGGAGTTCAAGGCTGTGGTGAGCTATGATCAAGCCATTGCACTCTAGCTTCGGCCACAGAGCAAGACCCTGTCTCTTAAAAAAAAAAAAATTTACACAATTAAGAGCTATAGATTTCACTGTATTTAAATTTTACCTCAATAAAAATATCAGTCACTAAAAATAAAAAACAAAATGAAAGAAACAAGCCTAACTATTGAATTGGTAGTATTGTTTTAAGTGATTTTAAAATACAGTAACTTAACTTTATATATATATGTTTTTTAGACAAACTGTCACTGTCACCCAGGCTGGTGTGCAGTGGCATGATCACTGCTCACTGCAGACTTTACCTCCTGAGCTCAAGTGATCCTCCTGCGTTGGCCTCCCAAAGTTCTGGGATGTAAGCCACCATGCCTGGCCTGTTCATTTTCTTTGGGTGTGTTGACGGTGTTCTTATGTTTAAAATATTCTCTTTATTTTATTTTATTTCTTTGAGACAGAGTCTCACTCTGTCGCCCAGGCTGGAGTGCAGCAGCGTGATTTCGGCTCAGTGCAACCTCCGCCTCCCAGGTTCAAGTGATTCTCCTGCCTCAGCCTCCCAAGTAGCTGGGACTACAGGTGCTCGCCACCATGCCCAGCTAAATTTTGTATTTTTTAATAGAGACGGGGTTTCACCATGTTGGCCAGGCTGGTCTTAAACTTCTGACCTCAGGTGGTCCACCCACCTCAGCCTCCCAAAGTGCTGGGATTGTAAGTGTGAGCCACCAAGCCTGGCCTAAAATATTCTCTATATTTTAGATACAGAAGTATTTTGGTTAAAATTATATGATGTCTGGGATTTGTTTAGAAATCAGTTTGGGGGAAGTGGGTGGATATAGATGAAATAAGATTGAGCATTTGTTTGAAAAAAAAAGAAAAATTTCAACAAAAGAAGATTGAGCATTTGTTGCTAATTGTTGAAGGTGGATTATATAAGTACATAGCTTTTAAAATTCTTTCTGTTAATAAAAAGACAGTATCTTCAAGCTTTTTGTTATAAGCAACCAGAAGGGTGAAGTTGCCATCAACTGAGATGGGGAAGGCTGCGGGTGGAGTAGACTTGGTAGAAGAGATGAGTTCAATTTTAAGCATGTTGAATTTGAGATGTCAATTGGACATCAAAATGAAGATATTGAATAGGCAGTTAGATACATAAATTGGTAATTTGGGAGAGAGGTGTGGGTCGAAGACATAGTTAGGAGTCATTGGCATATAGATTGTATTTATAGCAATGTGACTGGATGAAATCAAGAAAGGAGTGAGAGTAAATAGAACTTAGAACATAGTAAGTGCTCAAGAAGTATTCATTATAACCACATGACTAAAATTCTTTCGATTTGTCTCACAATTCCTACAGAACTTTTATTGTATCTTGTACTATCATTATTTCTATGTCTTATCTCCTTCCTAGATTGTAAATTCTTTGAAGCTAGAAACTAGATATTACTCATCCTTATACACTGCTCTCTCTCCACCACCACCATGGAGCCAAAATGGTACCTTGCATTTAAGTGAATTGAAATTAATAAATGAACCTGAGTTTGTGAAGAAATTTTTGGTCAGTTTTATGGGTTTTCTGACTTGCTCTGACTTTCAGTTCTTGAGACTCTGTGTGATGTGCTTATATGTGAGTAGAGCCAAGATGCATTACTGCTATTCTTGCCACTTGTTAGTTAGCACACTAGCTCTGTACAGCCCAGATCAGCCTTTGAGACCTAGCTGTACTGAAGACACTGCAGAAGGGATATGCTCAGAGTAGAATGGGAAAGGGTAATAATGACACAGGAAGTAGGATCCAAGAGTAGGCACTGTGTTCATGCTATGTTACTTTTACTTTATTATTTATTATTATTTTTTAAATTTTATTTGAGTTTCAGGGGTACATGTGCAGGTTTGTTAAATAGGTAAGTTGCATTATCACGGGGTTTGGTGTACAGATTATTTTGCCACACAGGTAACAAGCATAGTAACTGATAGTTTTTGATTCTCATCCTCCTCCCCCTCTCCACCCTTAAGTAGGCCCCAGAGTCTGTTGTTCCCTTCTTTGTACATAGACGTTACTTTATATACACACACTACCTCAGAATATGAGTAACTATTTCACAGCTCAGCCACTAGGACACAGTGGTGTTCTTGTCCACTGAAGTCTTCTCTTATATTCTTTTTAGATTTCTCAGCCCCAGGACATAAAAACTCCCTTCTTTCCATTGAAACATAAGAGTTTAGGAGTAACTGGTTTGTTTTGTTTTTTGTTGTTGTTGTTGTTGTTTTTAATTTGCAAAATGAACTTTTCTCACCTTCTACCATCCTGGGTCTGATTTCTGGCGGTTTCCATAGTCTCTAAGTATATTCCTTCTCTTGTCCTCATGCTGTTCCTATGTCAGGTGCAGGTTAACTTTTCTTTAGTTTTGCTTAGTACCAAACTGCCCAGCTCCAATCTTGGATAATTTGGTACCATTCTCTTTCTTTATTTTTTATTTAATAACCAGAGTATAATTATCAAGATCAGGAAAATAACATTGATTCGTTACTAATCTACAGACCTTATTCAGATATCAACAGTGCTCCCATTAGAATTATTTATAGAAGAAGGGAAACCAAGTTCTTGTCCAGGATTCAGTTCTGGATCATCTGTTACATTTAATGGTTTTGTCTTTGTAGTCTTCTCAAATCTAGAACATTTCTTGAGACTTTGATTGTCATTCTTGACCTTGGCAGCACTTCTTTCTCTCTCTCTCTCTTTCTCTTTGGAGAATATGGGCTGTTTATCTGTAAAGCACCCATTAATGTGGATTTATCTGATTTTTTCTCATGATCAGATTCAGGTTATAGATTTTTGGCAAGAATACAATTAAAGTGTGATATATCCTCAGTGCATTATATCAAGTGACACAGATGGCTTTTTGTTCCCTTACTGGTATATTAACTGAGATCACTTGGTTGAGTTGGTGAATACCAGGTTTCTTCACTGCAAATTTACCACTTTTCTCTTTGTAATAATTCAGTACATTTTAGGGAGATACTTTGAGATCATGTATATACCCTCTTTCACCATATTATGAGTTTTAGCATTAATGATATTTATTTTGAATCATCTTTATTGTGAAACATAGCACACATAAAGTGAATAAAATAAAATATAAATGTACAAATTTATGAATTATAAATAGTATACCTGTGTAATGCCTCTGGTAATAAAAAATAGAACATTTCCAAGCACCTCACATGCCTCTTAATGAATTACAACCCCACTGTTCCCTATACAATTAACCATACATTCTTTTATTGCAATCCTGTTATTAAAATTTTTTATGATCTAAGTACACATCTTTAAATATTAAAGTTTAGTCTCATTGAAAAACTTTTGTTACTGTAGTAAAATACACATAACATAAATGTACCATTATAACCATTTTTAAGTGTATGGTTCAGTGGCATTAAGTACATTTACATTGTTGTGCAACCATCACCACCATCCATCTCCAGAACTTTTTCATCTTCCCAAACTGAAGCTATGTAAATCATTAAACAATAAATTCCCTTTCCTCCCTCCTCCTAGCTCCTGGCAGCCACCATTCTACTTTCTCTCTTTCTGAATTTGCCTACTCTAGGTACCTCGTATAAGTGGAATCACACAATATTTGTTCTTTTGTGTCTGGCTTATTTCACTTAGCATAATGTTTTCAAGGTTCATCTGTGTTGAGCATGTTCATATCACTCTCGATTTTTATTCTATAGTACTGGCTTCCAGGAAGTTAGGAATTGGAAAGAAAGCTGAGATGGTAGAGAAGAGCCAGGATTTATCGAGTCACAGGATGAGAATTTTGAGGAGGGAATGGCAACAGCATCAGACACTACAGACGTCAAAGATAATGAGGTAATTTGTTGTTGTTTTTTGAGACAGAGTCTCACTCTGTAGCCCAGGCTGGGGTGCAGTGGTGCGATCTCAGCTCACTGCAACCTCTGCCTCCCAGGTTCAAGTGATTCTTCCACCTCAGCCTCCTGAGTAGCTGGGAATACAGGTGCACACCACCATTGTATTTTTAATAGAGACGGGGTTTCACCATGCTGGCCAGGCTAGTCTTGAACTCCTGAGCTCAAGCAATCAGCCTGCCTTGGCCTCCCAAAGTACTGGGATTACTTGAGCTACCGCGCCTGGCTGATAATGAGGTAATTTGACAAGAAAATTTTAGAATCAGTCATTAACATGTTTAGAGTAACTACTTTGTGTCTGGCATTGTGCTAGGCATTAGATTTATGGAGGTCGAAGCCAGACTGCAAACGTAGAGAAGTAGAGTGGACAGGAGATGATACTTGGATGTGAAGATTTGATTACTTCTATACAAAGAGGGGAGAGGCCGGGCACTGTGGCTCATGCCTGTAATCCCAGCACTTTGGGAGGCTGAGGTGGGCGGATCACCTGAGGCCGGAGTTCGAGACCTGCTTGACCAACATGGAGAAACTCTGTCTCTACTAAAAATACAAAATTAGCCAGGTGTGTTGCACATGCCTGTAATCCTAGCTACTCAGGAGGCTGAGGCAGGAGAATCAGTTGAACCCAGGAGGCAGGGGTTGCCGTAAGCGGAGATCACACCATTGCACTCCAGCCTGGGCAAAAAGAGTGAAACTCCATCTCAAAAAAAAAAAAAAAAAAAAAAGGAATATATGATTGTTTTCCTATCATTAAATTTGGCACTTGTCAATTCTCCTCAGTAGAGTACTCTGCCACTGAGCTTGAAAACTATGAGTTTTCATAAGATCGTGAAGCAACTTTAAAGGTTGGTGGAATACCTGTGAGGGAAGAATAAGCTGGGCTAGGGTTCTTTTGCTTAGAGAAGTCTTTGAGGAGGCTTCAGAAAAATACTCACAAACTAAGTCATATAGCATTTAGATTTGTTGTTTGATGGTTTGAAATTTATTATATAATTATAGGACCAAATGAGATGATCCCAACTTAATGACATCTATCTAGGTTTTAAAGATAGCAGTTAAAGACAATATGAGAGGAAATGGCTTTAAATTCTATAATAAAGGATTTAGGTTAGAAGATTAGAAGATTAATACTAGAAGAAAAATTTCTGACAATGAGGTTTGTTAAACTTTAAAGCAAGTTAACCTAAGATCTGATGAGTCTTCTCTGGGAGGGCTTTACAGGTAAGTTAGATTTCTCTGTCTAAGGTGGTTTAGGAAAAGATGTTACCTGTAGACAGGTAGGTGTGCTGTTGGTCCTTTGCAGTCTAGGAGTCAATAAAGGCCTTTGGCTCATCTAGCTGCAACCATTCTGCCTGTAGTTTGTTTTTCTGGATAATTTAATGATTAATTTAATTGCCACACTGCCTAACAAGGAATTAATAGTTTTTCTTAACAGTTTTTTTTAAGATTCTTGTTTAGTAATGCAAAGGGCTCACTCATTTATTTATCTATTTTTAGTCAGGCTGAGGTTTTTAGGCTTTTTTTTTTTTTTTGAGACGGGGTCTCACTCTGTCACCCAGGCTGGAGTGCAGTGGCGCGATCTCTGCTGACTGCAAGCTCCGCCTCCCGGGTTCACGCCATTCTCCTGCCTCAGCCTCCCAAGTAGCTGGGACTACAGGCGCCTGCCCGCGCACCCGGCTAATTTTTTGTATTTTTAGTAGAGACCGTGTTTCACCGTGTTAGCCAGGATGGTCTCGATCTCCTGACCTCGTGATCTGCCCGACTTGGCCTCCCAGAGTGCTGGGATTACAGGCGTGAGCTACCGCACCTGGCTTTTTGTGTGTGTGTGTGTGTGTGTGTGACGGAGTCTCACTCTGTTGCTCACGCTGGAGTGCAGTGGCACGATCTCAGCTCACTGTAACCTACGCCTCCAGGGTTCAAGCAATTCTCCTGCATCAGCCTCCTGAGTAGCTGGGACTACAGGCGCCCACCACCATGCCCAGCTGATTTTTTGTATTTTTAGTAGAGGCGGGGTTTCACTATCTTAGCCAGGATGGTCTCGATCTCCTGACCTCATGATCCGCCCGCCTCGTCCTCCCAAAGTGCTGGGATTACAGGTGTGAGCCACTGCGCCTGGCGGTTTTTAGGTTTTTATTGTTGTTGTTTCAGACAGGGTCTCACTCTCTTGCCCAGGCTGGAGCACAGTGTTGCAATCTTGGCTCATTGCAACCTCTGCCTCCTAGTTCAGGAGATGCTCTCACCTCAGCCTCCTGAGTAGCTGGGACTACAGGCACATGCCACCACACCCAGCTAATTTTTTTCGTATATTTTTTAGAGATGGGCTTTTGCCATGTTGCCCAGGCTGGTCTCAAATTCCTGGGCTCAAGTAATCCACCTGCCTCTGCCTCCCAAAGTGCTGGGATTACAGATGTAAACCACTGCGCCCAGCCATTTTATGTTTCGACAAACACACTTGTCAAGTAATCAAACAGATCTGTTTATTTGTGCCTCACTTGGGGAGGAAGCAGAAGCAGGCTGGAGAAGAAAAGCAAAAAAATGGTAACTTTTGGGGGATTTTTATGGGACTCAAGGTCATGATTTACTCATAACAGGACCTGGTTGGTTGTGCCCTCTCAAATAGAGCAGATGAACTCACTTTGTCCAGCTAGTGTAGTTAGTATTGCTCTAACCTGGTCTTTAAGTATTAGATTTGTTTAGTCACTGGTGTTCTGCAGCTTTAGGAGTGGAGTATGAAAAGAGTCAATTATAAATGATTTTAAGATTAAGAAGTGAGATGCATCTCTGTGTGGTCCATTTCATTTTAGCTCCACTAATAAAACATACTGGCGACCATAATTATATTCCAGTTAGCAGTAATAGATTCTAGATTTTTCAGGACAGTTTCAAGGAGTCAGTCCTTTTGTTCCCATAAGTAACGTGTATTCAGACAACATGCTTTGAATTTGGTTTGGAAAATATGATCACTGTAATTTATAGCAGCAGTGAGAAGACTGGTAGGAAGCTCCACTTCAGCTTTGCCTATATCACGTGCTGAATTGGGCATTTACAGAAATGGAGAATCATGGTTGGGCTGTGCCGAAATAAATCTGAGCCTGGGGTAGAAAGAGAAAACTGCCTCCTATTGAATGCCTACTATGTATATGTTTGGCACTGTGCTAGGTGCCTTCCCTATTGACAGCTGCTCTGGCTAGAATTCTATCCTGGATCCAACTGCCATTTAAATAATATACCCCCACCCCTCAACAACAACAACAACACAACCAACACATATGCCTCATGGGGCTTAGTTCATTAAGACTCGTCACAGCTGCCACACCCTCTTTAAGACCCTGGCACCATAATTAGGATAATAGAATCTCTGGGTTTGGAAGTATCTTTGAGGTCATCTAGTTAGAAGGGGTGGCAGCTGTTCTCTTTACCATGGAGTTTGAGAATGACAGTGCTCAATTCTCTCAATGGGAGGTGCAAAATATGTCTGGGGCTGTAGTCTCTGCAGGCAATCCCATAAAAGATAAGGCAACGATAAACAAGTGTGAAGCTTGAAATACGTCCTAGGCTGAAAAGGGCAATGGGAAGAAATATGGCTTACTGGAGCCCTTATACAATGTAAAAACAAACAAATACTAAAAACGCCCTGGCAGAGATGTAATGTCAGGCCCTTGGATTCAGGGTAGAGGCCCACAAAAGGGATCCTGATTGACACAGGTTAACCCTGTGTCAAAGAAGAAAGAGTCTCTTCTGTTGGGTTCACCAGCTCTGAAGTACTAGCCATCCTCAAGCCGCTTCTTCTTTGCCCTGTTATGAGAAAGCTGGGAAACTCTCTCCTTTTCCAGGAAAGAGGGTGAGGGACGGGGATTAAGGGGCGTGAACGAGAAAAAGCAGGTAGAGGTACTGAAATGTCTGAGTAGTGGTAAATGCAATCGTCCTGGAAGCAGGGGAAGGTATTTCACGCCCTCTCAAGGTCCCTTCGGTTCAAGGATACCGTCATTCTCCGGCTCTACTAAAGGGGAGGGCCTGCAACGTCCATGCTGCCATGGAAACGCGCCGCCGTGTTCCTTTTTCTTACGTGGGGCAGGGCACTCTGCCGCAGCTACCTATCATCCACGGGATTTCTTGAGTGGCGGGCGGCGGCAGCGAATGGACGATCCGATATTGTGTGACGTAACGGGAAAGGGGGAGTTCGCGGCCGGTGGCGGCGGTGGCGACAGCGGCGACCTAGGGATCGATCTGGAGGGACTTGGGGAGCGTGCAGAGACCTCTAGCTCGAGCGCGAGGGACTCCCGCCGGGATGCCTGGTACTGTTTGGAGAGAAATGGGAGTGCAGTGGGCTCTGAAGGCCTGGATTTCGGGTCTGAAGGGATGGCTGACCGGAGGGGGCGGGGTGGCAAGCATGGCGGCGGTGACGGGGAAGGGGTTGGAGGGCCCTAAGGAGGGGGTGGGGAAACATTAGCTAAGAAGGCTTGGTGGTCGTGAGGAAAGCTGAAAGGCTGTGGGGCCTCTGGCGAACAGATTTTAGAAAACATTCTTTTTTGGGGAGGTAGAGGCGCCAGAAGGACGTGGGGGGGGGGATGGAAAAAGGGGCGGGGAGAGAAGAGGTTAGGAAGGAGGGGAAAGGGTGTCTACGAGAAGGTGATGAAAAATAGGGAGGGATAGGCAGGCTTATTGTAAATAACGAGGAATGGGGACTTGGTAGGCATGATAGGAAAGTGCTTGCAGCAATTATAAATATAATATTCTAATTGGAGGAGTCCTGAAGTGGTCCCGTTTCCCAGCTCTTGTACTTCCGCCCCATTATTTAGGTTTAGACTGCGTGAGCAAGGCTAGTAGGTTACACGGAACTGATCTTTTGTTATTCCATTCCAGGGGAGCAGATGGACCCTACTGGAAGTCAGTTGGATTCAGATTTCTCTCAGCAAGATACTCCTTGCCTGATAATTGAAGATTCTCAGCCTGAAAGCCAGGTTCTAGAAGATGATTCTGGTTCTCACTTCAGTATGCTATCTCGACACCTTCCTAATCTCCAGACGCTCAAAGAAAATCCTGTGTTGGTGAGTGATACCTTGTTTGAAGAAGATTGAGCAGATTTTTTTTTTTAAACCGAAAACCAGCAAACATAAGTATTTAGAAGATCATTATCTTCTCAATAAAGTTGATTGGAAAAATTGTTCACAAATAGGTTTCATTTTGAACTATTTCATATATAATGGGGATATTTTGTATGTGTATTTTCTAGGATGTTGTGTCCAATCCTGAACAAACAGCTGGAGAAGAACGAGGAGACGGTAATAGTGGGATCAATGAACATTTGAAAGAAAACAAGGTTGCAGGTGAGGTGTTTAAAGCTATCTGTCCCCTTTGCATTTTTTGGGTGCTCTTGTTGGTGCTGGGTGGATTTAAACTTTATGTGGTTGTGTCGAATGTATGTAAGGAAGCCTACTGTGGTATCTGCATAGTAGTCACTCAAAAGTTGATGTGCTAGTGTCACTGATTAGATTGGTATTGTCTGTATTCCTGATTTTGTATTAAAGTTTGGTGGTAAATGTCTTTCATGCTAATATCCAGTTATTTTTTGCAGACCCTGTGGATTCTTCTAACTTGGACACATGTGGTTCCATCAGTCAGGTCATTGAGCAGTTACCTCAGCCAAACAGGACAAGCAGGTATACAGTGTTTGAAGGGGTTTATTTAAATGTATTATCAGATTTGTTCTTTTATCTGTACCTGTTGCCTCATCCCAAGGATAAAAGGATTAGTCTCTTTCTTGTGGATCAGGAAGTGGGACTTGAGGGTTGTATTAGATAGTATTGTAATAGTACTGATAGCTGGAAACTGTTTTGTGAAGGTAATAATTTTTATACCTACATTATTCAAATCATGATCTGTCTTGTGCATGTGAAACAAAATAAGCATTCCTCCTAGTAGAAAAAAATTATTAAAAAGTATTTAGGGGCCAGGCATGGTGGCTCATGCCTGTAATCCCAGCGCTTTGAGAGGCCGAGGCGGATGGATCACTTGAGGTCAGGAGTTTGAGACCAGCCTGGCCAACATGGTGAAACCCCATCTCTACTAAAAACAGAAAAATTAGCTGGGCCTGGTGGTGCGTGCCTGTAATCCCAGCTATTCAGGCGGCTGAGGCAGGAGAATTGCTTGAACCTGGGAGGCGGAGGTTGCAGTGAGCTGAGATTGTACCACTGTACTCTATCTAGCCTGAGTGACAGAGTGAGACTCCGTCTCAGAAAAAAAAAAAAAAAATTTTAGGAGTATTATCAGAACTATTAGGCATGTTTTCCATCTATCAACCGAAGTACCCCACCAGTTTTAGATCTAGAATGTTTAATTCTTACCCTAAACAAGATTCAATTTTTACCATGTCTTTTGCATATCTTTATAATACCCATTTTTTGAGTTCATGCTCTGTGTTAGGTCCTGTATTGGACGTTTGGCATATAGTATAATGTTATTTAATCCTATTCTTAAAGCAGCTGTACGATGAAGACATTACATTACTTCCATTGTATAGAGGGGAAAATTGATGGACAAAGAAATTAGATAACTTGCTTTAGAGTACATTGCTAGTAAGTGGCAGAGCTGGCTTTGAACCTGGTCCTAATGACTCTAATGCCTCCTCTTTCATTCTAACTAGTCAGTGCTTCTCAGTCTTCCGCCCCAATATTTCTAAGGTCCAAGGAGAATGTAGAGAACTTCAGGAGTTTTGGGGTGGTAGAAAGGGGAGGTGGTTAGAGAGGAGAATGTTAGCTTGAGATGGTTAAAGACTATTGTTTTTTCTTAAAAAGAAATGGTTTTTGGCTGGGCGCAGTGGCTCACACCTGTAATCCCAGCACTTTAGGAGGCTCAGACAAGAGGATCACTTGAGCCCAGGAGTTTGAGATCAGCCTGGGCAACCTAGTGAGACCCTGTCTCTACAAAAGAAAAAAAAAAAAGAACTGGGTGTGGTAGCTCACACCTGTAATCCCAGCACTTCGGGAGGCTGAGGTGGGCGGATCACCTGAGGTCAGGAGTTTGATACCAGTCTGGACAACGTGGTGAAACCTGGTCTCTTAAAAATACAAAAATTAGCGAGGTGTGGTAGCGGGTACCTGTAATACCAGCCACTCAGGAGGCTGCATCAGGAGAATCACTTGAACCTGGGAAGCAGAGGTTGCAGTGAGCCGAAATTGTGCCACTGCACTCTAGCCTGGGTGACAGAGCGAGACTCTGTCTCAAAATAAAATAAAATAATAAAAAAAAAAATAGCAGGGCATGGTGGTCCGTGCCTGTAGCCCCAGCTATTCAGGAGGCTGAGATAGAAAGATCACTTGAGCCTGGAAGATTGAGGCTGCAGTCAGCCGTGATTGTGCCGCTGCACTCCAGCCTGGTTGATAGAGTGAGACCCTGTCTCAAAAAGAAAAGCTTTTTTGGAGGTGTGTTTTATTTTACACTCTGTGTTTGTACGTAATTTTTTTTTTCTCACAAATCATCAAGTAAAATAAATGCTTTAGAACAACCTGCAAACCGATGGGCTCATTGTGGCCTGCAGAAGTGTTTTATTTGGCCTACATAGGTGGTAAAATGTTAATATATTTGAATTAATTGACAGAATTTTAGAATGGGGAAATTTCTCATAAAACTTAGACTTCCAGCTTCTGGCATTTCTTGTTTCTGTTGGCAACAGTTGGCTGGAGTTATGAGTAGCAGTCAGCCTCTGCTTAGTTGGAGCATTAGTGCTATGATTTGCCATAGTCACTACAATTCATTATTGTACTTGGACACTGAGGCCAGGTGTTCTTTTGTCATTTATCATAGTGCTTGTGCTTTTGTTCTTACACCCAGCTGCTTCACTCATCTATGTTATCTTGCTTTGATTTCTGTGGGCATTTAAGTTTATGGTACCTCTTTAAGAACATGTGCCAGGCTTATCTATGTTTTTGTGGCTCAGCATCCTGGTTTGAGCCAGTGGGGACAGGAAGTATGCACGTCCCTCATTGTGAATGAAGCAATGCTATTTGAGAAGTTTCATGCTACTTCTTTTCATGTTAAATAAATGTGCAGGCACTGTGGCATGTGCTTTAAAGGGGCTTTTGCCATTGTGGAGCTTATAATTTAATAGGAGAGACAGATGTTAAATGAGTCATTACATCAGTAGCTATTCCATTACAACTGTGATCATTGCAAAGAGGAGAAAAAATATATATAACGTAATCAGAAGGATAAGGGGACACCTCTTTGTGGAATACAATCTAAACAATAAATATGAATTTGTTAGGCATAGTTGAAGAGCTGCACATTTCTATGTGCAGTATGCAAGGAGGAGCTGTCCAAACAGAATGAACTGTGTGTGCATAGGCCATGAAGCTGGAAAGAATTTGGAGTTGATTCCAAAAGAATGAAATCTCTTCAAAACACTTTTTTTTTTTTTTTTTTTTTTTTTGAGACAGAGTCCCACTCTTGTTCCCCAGGCTGGAGTGCAGTGGTGTGATCTTGGCTCACTGCAACCTCTGCCTCCCAGGTTCAAGCGATTCTCTTGCCTCAGCCTCCTGAGTAGCTGGGATTACAGGTGTCCACCACCACTGCTGGCTAATGTTTGTATTTTTAGTAGAGATGGGGTTTCCCCATGTTGGCCAGGCTGGTCTTAAACTCTTGACCTCAAGTGATCCACTTGCCTCAGTCTCCCAAAGTGCTGGGATTACAGGTGTGAGCCACCTTGCCTGGCCAAATCCACCAAATTTATTCACATTTCCTGTTTTACTTCTTTTTATGTGTGTGTGTATGTGTGTGTGTATTAAGTTTTACATAGTTTTATCACCTGCGTAGGTTTGTGTCTTCACCACAACAGTCAAGATACAGTTCTAACACCGCAAGGATGTTTATTGTTGCCCTTTTATAGCCACACCTACCTCCGTCTTTTGCACCCAAACCCCTGGCAGCCATTAATCCATTCTTCATGTGTAAAATGTCATTTCAAAATACTATATAAAATGGGATCATACGGTCTGTAACCTTTAGTGATTGGCTTTTTTTTTTTTTGAGACAGGGCCTCACTCTGTTGCTCAGGCTGGAGTGCAGTGGCAAGGTCATGGTTAGTGCAGCCTCCACCTCCTGGGCTCAAGCAATCCTCCCATTTCAGCCTCGCAAGTAGCTGAGACGACAGGCACATGCCACCACACCCAACTAATTTTTTAACTTTTTGTAGAGATGGGGTTTTGCTGTATTGGCCAGGGTGGTCTCCAATGCCTGGGCTCAAGCAATCCTCCTGTCTCATCCTCCCAGAATGCAGGGATTACAGGCATGAGCCACCATGCCCATCCTTGGGATTGGCTTTTTCAATCAGCATAACTTCTGGGGCTCCATCCATGTTTTTGCATGTATCAATAGTTCATTTTTATTGCTGAGTAGTCTTCCATGCCGTGGATGTACCACAGTTTGTTTAACCATTCATCTGTTGAAGGACATCTGCGTTTTTTTTTCTTGTTTTTGACTACTATTGAGAAGCTGTTATAAGCATTTATGAACAGGTTTTTCTTTTCTTTTTTTTTTTTTAAGATGGAGTCTTGCTCTGTCGCCCAGGCTGGAATGCAATCTCAGCTCACTGCAACCTCCACTCCAGGGTTCAAGTGATTCTTCAGCCTCAGCATCCTGAGTAGCTGGGACTACAGCCGTGCACCATCACGCCTGGCTAATTTTTGTATTTTTAGTAGAGGCGGGATTTCACCATGTTGACCAGACTGGTTTTGAACTCCTGACCTCAGGTGATCTGCCTGCCTCGGCCTCCCAAAGTGCTGAGATTATAGGCGTGAGTCACTGTGCCCGGCCATATGTACAGGTTTTTCTGTGAACATAAGTCTTCATTTCTCTAGGATAAATGCCCAGATTTGCAATTGCTGGGTCATGGTAGTTGCATGTTTGTTTTTTTAAGAAACTGCCAAACTTTTCTAGAGTGGCCGTACTGTTTTATAGTCCCACCAGCAATGTATGAGTGATCTAATTTTTTTTCATCCTCACTGGCATTTGGTGTTTTCAGTATTTTTTATTTTAGCCATTACAAGTCTGTAGTGATACCTCATTGTTGTTTCAGTTTGCATTTCCCTAATGGCTAATGATGGTGAGGATTTTTTCATGTGCTTACTTGCTGCCTGTCATTTTCTTCAGGGAAATGTCTGTTCATATCTTTTGTCCATTTTCTAATTGGATTGTCTTTTTACTATTGTGTTTTGAGAGTTCTTTATATATTCTAGATACTAGTCTTTTGTAGAATATGTATTTTGCAAATATTTTCTCCCACTCCATCCTTTCTTTCTCTTCATAGGGTTTTTCACGGAGCAATTTTTAATTTTGGTGAGAGCTGTTAAATATTTTTAACAGAATAATATAAGTCATTTACTTTAAAAAGGGCTTATAGGCCGGGTGCAGTGGCTCAGGCCTATAATTTCAGCACTTTGGGAGGCCAAGGCGGGTGGATCACTTGAGCTCAGGAGTTTGAGACCAGCCTGGGCAGTATGGTGAAACCCCGTCTTTACCAAAAATACAAAAAAATTAGCTGGGCATGGTGGCACACATCTGTGGTTCCAGCTACTCAGGAGGCTGAGGTGGGAGGATCGCTTAAGCCTGGGAAGCAGAGGTTGCAGCGAGCCATGATTGCACCGCTGCACTCTAGCCTGGGTGGCAGAGTGAGACCCTGCCTCAAAAACAAATAAATAAATAATAGTAAAAAGGGCTTATAATGAAAAGCAGAGAGTCCTTCCTCACCCTTGCTCCCTTTTCACAAAGGCAACTCTCTTTAACTGTTTATGGTTTTACTTCTTTGGGAGATTATCTTCCTACCTCTAATACTATTGTAAAACTATAAATGTGTTTTATATGTAAAGTAATACAATTGAGTTCTGATAATGAAAGATGGGGTAACTCAGCAACACCCTCCCAATTTTTGTTTATTTGTTTGTTTTATTTTGAGACCGAGTTTCGCTCTTGTTGCCCAGGCAGGAGTGCAATGGCATGATCTTGGCTCACGGCAACCTCCGCCTCCTGGGTTCAAGCGATTCTCCTGCCTCAGCCTCCCAAGTAGCTGGGATTACAGGCATGTGCCACCATGCCCGGCTAATTTTGTATTTTTAGTGGAGATAGGGTTTCTCCATGTTCGTCAGGCTGGTCTTGAACTCCCGACCTCAGGTGATCCACCCCCCTCAGCCTCCCAAACTGCTGGGATTACAGGCGTGAGGCACCGCAGCGGCCCTCCCAATTTTTTTTTTGTTTGTTTTCACCCTCTCAATTTTTGATGATAATTATTTTAATTCTTCTGGCTCCGTTTACACCTCTAAATAATATATTTAAACCTTTGTTTTCTCTTTCCATCAACTTTAGACAGTGGAGAAAAGTTTAACTAAAGTACTGTTTTTTGTCTGTAATCTGAATTATTTCATGCTTTTTCTGATTTGTCTAATCATTCTACAAATTTTTTTGAGTATTTTCTTTTTTATTTTTTGAAACGGAGTCTTGCTTTGTTGCCCAGGCTGGAGCGCAGTGGCACCACCATCTTGGCTCACTGCAACTTCCACCTCCTGGGTTCAAGTGATCCTTGTCCCTCAGCCTCCTGAGTAACTGGGATTACAGGCAAGTGCCACCATGCCTGGCTAATTTTTGTATTTTTAGTAGAGACAGGGTTTCACCTTGTTGGCCAGGCTGGTCTTGAACTCCTGACCTCAAGTGATCTGCCCATCTCGGCCTCCCAAAGTACTTTCTTTTTTTTTTTTTTTTTTTTGAGACGGAGTCTCGCTCTGTTGCCCAGGCTGGAGTGCAGTGGCACGATCTCGGCTCACTGCAAGCTCCGCCTCCTGGGTTCACGTCATTCTCCTGCCTCAGCCTCCCAAGTAGCTGGGACTACAGGCACCTGCTACCACGCCCGGCTAATTTTTTGTATTTTTAGTGGAGATGGGGTTTCACCATGTTAGCCAGGATGGTCTTGATCTCCTGACCTCGTGATCCGCCCGCCTCAGCCTCCCAAAGTGCTGGGATTACAGGCATGCGCCACTGCGCCCGGCCAAAGTACTTTCTATTGAGTATTTTCTGTGTGCCAGGTGTTCTTGGATTTTGGGGATACAAAGTGATCAGAAGAAATAAAAATCCTAGACCTTAATGTAGCTTACATTCTTGTGTAGGGTATAGCAATATATGATAAATAAGTAAAATATGTAGTATGTTAGATGCTGATAAGGGCTGAAGAGATAAATATAGCAGGGAAGGGGAGAGGAAGCAACAAAGTGGTTGCAAGTTTACATAGGGTGTCTAGGGAGTGCTTCATTGATAGGACATGTGATTAAAAATCTAAGTGAGGCCAAGGCAGGAGGATCTCTTGAGCCCAGGAGTTTGAGAGCAGCCTGGACAACATAGTGAGACCCTGTCTCTACAAAAAATACACAGTAAGCCAGGCATGGTAGTGTGCGCCTGTGATCCCAGCTACATGGGAGGCTGAGGTGGGAGGATTGCTTGAGCCTGGGAGGTTGAGACTGCAGTGAGCCATGATTGCTTCACTGCACTCTAGCTTGTGTAACAGAGTGAGACCATATCTTAAAAAAAAAAAAAAAAACCAAGTAAGTGTGTATTTGCTGTTATCTGGGATAAGTGCAATCCATGCATGGAGAATGGCAAGTTCAAAGACCCTGAGGCATGAGTGTCCCTGGAATATTTGAGAAATAGCAGGG
This sequence comes from Pan paniscus, assembly GCF_029289425.2. NCBI lineage: Eukaryota > Metazoa > Chordata > Mammalia > Primates > Hominidae > Pan > Pan paniscus. The sequence goes on along the minus strand of NC_073265.2, from coordinate 32,737,228 downwards.
AGGTTAGTGTGGCTGTAGTGGAGTGACTAAGAGAAGTGAGAGAAGAGGTCAGAGAAGTCAGAAGGGAACCAGATTATGTAAGGCATTGTGAGGAATTTGGCTCTTATTTTTAGTGAGATAGGAAGACATTTAAGGGTTTTGAGCAGGGGAAGGACATGATCTGATTTAGATTTTTAACAGAGTCACTCTGGCTGCTTGATTAAGAATAGACTGAAAGCAGGACAAGGCTAGAGGCAGGAAGACCAACAAGGAAACTATTGACATAATTTAGCAAAATGTGATAGTGGCTGGACCAGGATTGAAGCAGATGAAGAATGGTGAGATTCTGAGTATTTGAAAAGGGGATTCAAAGACAGATCAGATGTGGAGTGTGAGAGACAAGAAGGAAGTAATAATTATTCCAGGTTTGTTTTGCTTCAAGTAGCTGGGACTACAGATGTATGCCACCGTGTCTGGCAGATTCCAAGTTTTTGATTTGAGCAACTAGAGTAATGGAATGACAGTTAAGATAGAGAAGACTGCAGGAGGGGAAGTTCAGTTTTAAACATATGAAACATTGTGCTGTCTTTTCAACAACCAGTTGGATGTGTTGAGGAGGTAATTGGACAAGGAGGCCTGGAGCTCAGAGGGAAAAGTCTAGGCCAGAGATTTAAATTGCAGACTCATAAGCAGATAGGCAGTATTCTAAACCATGAGTCTGGATGAGGTCATTAAGTGGGTGAATGTAGCTAGAAAAGAGGTCCAAGGACTCACGGAGCCTACCAGCATTTAGAGATCAGGGACATGAGGTAAAAACACCAAAAGAAACTAAGAAGAGCTCAAAGTGTGTTGTTTTGTGCTGTCATCCTTCATTGCTTCTTTTCTACCATTTGCAATATTTGCTCTTGAACTTTCTTTCCCTCTGTTTCCCAAGGTCATTTATCTGGTCCTTCCAGTTATATAGATAATGTTCTATTTTGTTTTTGTAAAAATCTTTACTTAGTCTTCTTTCACTTGCTTGGGTCACGGTTCCCAACTTTGCAAATTTATATTTTCACCTCTTTTGTGTTTATTAAAGTTATGCTTAATGCTCTTTTTATGAAATATTAATTGTGTAGAAAGTTGCAAGGAAGCAAAGATGTCATCTGTAATCCTGCCACCCAGAGGCTAATTGCTGTAAACATTTTGGCATCTTTTCTGTCTTTTTTTGTTCATTTGATTTATATGGTTGACATCATGTGGAAAGTAAAAGTGTATGTTTGCTGATGTTTTGCTTAAAAACATGAAAATTTTTCTCATGACAATTAAAACTTAACATATTCCCCAAGTTTTTTATTTTAAAAGTTTAAGCCCACAGAAGAAATGAAAGAGTATACATTTGTTCTGTGTGTGTGTGTGTGTGTGTGTGTGTGTGTGTGTGCTGTACTTTTTTGGGGAGGATTAATTGTTTAAAACTAAGTTGCAGACATCAGATTTTTCCTTAATATAATGTCCCCTTAAATACTTCAGCATTCATCCCCTAAGAATAAGTACATTATTCTATATAATCATAGTACCGTTATCACACTTAAAGTAATAATTCCATAATATTTAAGTATACAGTTCAGATTTTCCCAGTTGTCTCAAAGATGTCTTTTGTCTTGTTTTATTGATTGGTTGGTTGATTGCATCTAAGATCCAATTCAGGTTCACATTTTGTATTTGATTGTTTCACACTTTTCTTTTTTTGGAGACAGACTCTTTTTCTGTTGCCCAGGCTGGAGTGCACTGGGGCAGTCCCGGCTTACTGCAACCTCCACCTCCTGGGTTCAAGCGATTCTCCTGCTTCAGCCTCCCAAGTAGCTGGGACTACAGGCACATGCCACCACACTGGTTAAATTTTTTTTTTTTTTTGAGACGGAGTCTCGCCATGTCTCCCAGGCTGGAGTGCAGTAGCGTGATCTTGGCTCACTGCAACCTCCGATTCCCAGGTTCAAGCAATTCTCCTGCCTCAGCCTCCCCAGTAGCTGGGACTACAGGTGCGTGCCACCACGCCTGGCTAATTTTTTGTATTTTTAGTAGAGACAGGGTTTCACCTTGTTGGCCGGGATGGTCTCGATCTCCTGACCTTGTGATCCGCCTGTTTCGGCCTCCCATAGTGCTGGGATTACAGGCGTGAGCCACCGCGCCCAGCCTAATTTTTGTATTTTTAGTAGAGACGGAGTTGCACCATGTTGGCCGTGCTGGTTTTGAACTCCTAAGCTTAAATGATCCGCCCACTTCGGCCTCCCGAAGTGCTGGGATTACAGGGATAAGCCACTGCGCCTTGCCTTGTTTCAAACATTTTTAACGGTGATATATGTTATTAATAGATTGTGAAATTATTTAATCATTTCCTTAATGCTGAATTTATAGGTTGTTTCTTGTTGTTGTTGTTGTTGTTGTTTTTTGAGGTGGAGTCTCGCTCTGTCGCCCAGGCTGGAGTGCAGTGGCGTGATCTCGGCTCACTGCAAGCTCTGCCTCCCGGGTTCACGCCATTCTACTGCCTCAGCCTGCTGAGTAGCTGGGACTACAGGCACCTGCCACCACGCCCAGCTAATTTTTTTGTATTTTTTAGTAGAGATGGGGTTTCACCATGTTAGCCAGGATGGTCTCGATCTCCTGATCTCGTGATCCGCCCTCCTTGGCCTCCCAAAGTGCTGGGATTACAGGCGTGAGCCACCGCGCCCAGCCTAATTTTTGTATTTTTAGTAGAGACGGAGTTGCACCATGTTGGCCGTGCTGGTTTTGAACTCCTAAGCTTAAATGATCCGCCCACTTCGGCCTCCCGAAGTGCTGGGATTACAGGGATAAGCCACTGCGCCTTGCCTTGTTTCAAACATTTTTAACGGTGATATATGTTATTAATAGATTGTGAAATTATTTAATCATTTCCTTAATGCTGAATTTATAGGTTGTTTCTTGTTGTTGTTGTTGTTGTTGTTTTTTGAGGTGGAGTCTCGCTCTGTCGCCCAGGCTGGAGTGCAGTGGCGTGATCTCGGCTCACTGCAAGCTCTGCCTCCCGGGTTCACGCCATTCTACTGCCTCAGCCTGCTGAGTAGCTGGGACTACAGGCACCTGCCACCACGCCCAGCTAATTTTTTTGTATTTTTTAGTAGAGATGGGGTTTCACCATGTTAGCCAGGATGGTCTCGATCTCCTGATCTCGTGATCCGCCCTCCTTGGCCTCCCAAAGTGCTGGGATTACAGGCGTGAGCCACCGTGCCTGGTCGGTGTTAACTTATTTTAAAAATATATGGAGTTTGCTTGTGCCCAGTAGTTCAAGGCTGCAGTAAGCTGTGATTGTGCTACTGCACTTTAGCCTGGGAGACAGACTCTGTCTCTCTTTTTTTTTTTTTTTTGAGACAGAGTCTCACTCTGTCACCAGGCTGCAGTGCAGTGGCGCGATCTCGGCTCACTGCAACCTCCGCCTCCTGGGTTCGAGCAATTTTCCTGCCTCAGCCTCCTGAGTAGATGGGACTACAGGCGCATGCCACCACACCCAGCTAATTTTTATATTTTTAGTAGAGACGGGGTTTCACCATGTTAGCCGGGATGGTCTCGATCTCTTGACCCGTGACCTGCCTGCCTCTGCCTCCCAAAGTGCTGGGATTACAGGTGTGAGCCACCGTGCCCGGCCCAGACTCTGTCTCTTAAAAAAAAAAAAGTAAAAAATAAAAAGTGTGTGTGTGTGTGTGTGTGTGTGTATATGTATTTATATACATATATAAGCTCCTTACCTGAATTTTGTTTGGACTCTGTGGTTCTATATATGTATTTTAAGATTTTTTACTAAAATACTTCTGTGAACTTTTAAAAAGTTTTTTGAGCCCTTTCTGTGCTCATCCAATGCATATCTTCTCTTGTCACTTGTCAGTAATTCTCCTGAATGCAAGATTTTTCTACCTCTTCTCAAAAATATAAAATTCGAGTATGTTGATGCCTTATTTTTTCTTTACTTAATTCTGTGTAGGATGTTGAATTGTTAATCTTTTAGGTGCTTTTTGTAGAAAGAAGCACTATAAAGGTGAGGTATTTTACTTTTTCAAGTTTGGCTAAGAGATGGTTGGTATGTGTCGGGGGTCAGAGTGCTCTGATTAAAGTGTCCCAAACTATCTGGGAACACATGATTATATCCTTCTGCTGTGTAGTGTTCTGGGAATGTCAGTGGAATCTGCTCCTGCTGTGGAGGAAGAGAAGGGAGAAGAGTTGGAACAGAAGGAGAAAGAGAAGGAAGAAGATACTTCGGGCAATACTACACATTCCCTTGGTGCTGAAGGTAGCCTTGTGCCTTTTTCAGAATAATAGACTGTTCTAACTTCCCTTTAACATGATTGTGCAGATGTCTAAATTTCTCCTCTTTATTAGGTTGCAGATTTCTCATAATTAAATTGAGAGTCGTTAAGAAATTTGCTAGTAATTTAAAATGTTCCACCTGATTTGGTGTTCAGGAATTTGTAGTTCATTGGTTAGCCCCTTTCTGCATGTTGAGTTTTCTTCCTCTTGTATTCATTTGTTTTTCAAATATTTTTGGAATGTGTACTTTGTGGGGTGTAAGTACAGTCTGAATTGCTGTGACTGTGGGTGTAGTTTATGATGTACCTTTAGAAAGCAGACGTAGTCTCCTTATAAGATTTTATAGTATGAAGTATTTTTACTTTATTACACATTTTCCCCCTTCATCTTTAATGCACTTATTTATTTTTTATTTATTTTTTATTTTTTTGAGATGGAGTCTTGCTCTGTTGCCCAGGTTGGAGTGCAGTGGCGCAATCTAGGCTCACTGCAAGCTCCGCCTCCTGGGTTCAAGCCATTCTTGTGCTTCAGCCTCCCGAGTAGCCAGGATTACAGGTGTGCACCACCACACCTGGCTAATTTTTGTATTTTTAGTAGAGATGGGGTTTCACCATGTTGGCCAGGCTGGTCTTGACCCCCTGACCTCAAGTGATTCACCTACCTTGGCCTCCCAAATGCCGGGATTATAGGTGTGAGCCACCGTGCTCGGCCACATTTATTTTTTATTTTTGAAAAATTTGGGGGGTGCACAGGGCTTTGATGTGAAGGACTTAACGGGACCCTCCTTTGCTGAGGACAGCAGCTTGTACATTGCATAATGTTGTGGGATGATACCTAATTTCTTGGCATTTTGTTCCTAGATACTGCCTCATCACAGTTGGGTTTTGGGGTTCTGGAACTCTCCCAGAGCCAGGATGTTGAGGAAAATACTGTGCCATATGAAGTGGACAAAGAGCAGCTACAATCAGTAACCACCAACTCTGGTTATACCAGGCTGTCTGATGTGGATGCTAATACTGGTATGAAACATGTTTTCTGGCATTTGGAGTTGTTGTGTTTTCTCCCATATTAGAGGTAGTTATTTTTTCCTTGATAAGTTTTGCAGCTATCCAAATTAATATAATCTAAGTAATTTAGTAAGGTTGAAGAGTTTTCTGGTAAATACTTGTCAATTGTTGGTTTGTGGGCTGAGGTTTTAAGTTATTGGTTACTTTCCTTTATAGACTGATGCCTGTATATATTTTAAATTGGACTTCTGTTAAAATGTTTGCTTTTTAAAAAACATCTGGGACTGTATCTAGTATTTTGAAAACTTAATTATCTCCTTCCTGTCATTTTATAAAACTCTTAGCAATTAAGCATGAAGAACAGTCCAACGAAGATATCCCCATAGCAGAACAGTCCAGCAAGGACATCCCTGTGACAGCACAGCCCAGTAAGGATGTACATGTTGTAAAAGAGCAAAATCCACCACCCGCAAGGTAAGCTGAACTTTCTAAAAAGGATTTACGAGTTTTGCTGTAGGATTATACTAATGTCATTTTACCAGATGAAAACATTTTTAGAAATTGTTGATTTTTAAATTATTTTCCCCTTGTACTGGGCATACTTGTGGTCCATTGGAAACGTTGATTATTTATGAAGTCTCAAGAATTGTTTTTTGTCTGTCTGTCTGTCTGTTTGAAACAAAGTCTCACTATGTTGCCCTGGGCTCATGTGATTCTCTGCCCCAGCCTCCCAAGTACTGGGGCCACACTTGACTGCTAATCTTATCTTTAGGCATTCTACAAAGACCTTTTTTTGTTGATTAAAAAAAAATTTTTGTTGTAGAAATGGAGTCTCGCTATGTTGCTCAAGCTGGTCTCGAACTCCTGGACTCAAGTAATCCTCCTGCCTCAGCTTCCCAAAGTGCTGGGATTATAGGCGTGAGCCACTCTGCCTAGCCTGCAATGATGTTTTAAGGCTGCTCTAACTATAAGCATGACTCCGTAATCTTTGGTTGCCACTCCTCCTTTGTGATCTTTGTCTACAGAGACACTGCTTGTCTGTAGGAGGTCTTCTTAGCCTCTCTGGTGTTATGAAGAGTAACATGACTATTATATTTGAAAGCCTACTGTTTCTATACTTGAGGAGCACCCAGATTGCTTTGGGTTCTTAGGTATCCTGCATCTGGTATTTTATGGTATCGATAGATGTAGGGATTTTCTCAGGTTCTTTAGGCTCTTAACTTGGTAGGAATTGGGGAATGTGCCTCTGCTTCATCTCTCGTGATTTTTATAACCAAAGCTTCGTTACCTCTGGCCAGTAAGTGAAGTTTGAATATGGCAGAAGAAAACTGGGATGCTTCCAGTTTGGGATAGGGGTTAAATAAACAGTATTGTTTTGTTATTTCCTTCAATGGAAAGAGTGGGGAGAGAGTGTCCTAAGCAAAGTTGAATATCAAGAGAAATTGTCTTTCTAATGTAAAACACTCAGCATAACAGTGACTTTTTAGGCTTTTCTTTTAGATGCTGCCTTCCATCTAGTTATGCTATTCTGTTTACCCTGGGGAGTGGTAGAACAGGTGAACCTCATAAGTCTCTGGAAAGGGGCCAGGGATGAATGTCTTATACATGTTAGTATTGATCTGAAGGAGAGTTGGTTTGGGGTTTGGGTACATCAAATGGGAAAGGTCAGCAGAAGATGTGTGTGGCACTAGTAAGGAGGATAATTCACATCAAATGCTTTCCATGGAATGTCATAGTTTAAACTGTTCTCCTTACTGGCATCATTGGGGTCTGGATCAGAATTCTTTATACAGGTCTAGATAACATTATATGTAACAAAAATTCCCCAAGTTACTCATCAGAATCTTAGAAAGCATGAAGCACAGTATTGACCAGAGTTGAAGACAGGTATTGGCTGTGAGAGAGAGTGAGACAGGTTTTAAAATGGGCTGAGGACTTTTATCACTATAAAGAGTAGTTTATTTCCTTTTTAATATATAATTATGTAAATTAGAGCCACTGGAATTTTTGAAATTATTAAAGAAAAACACACAAAACAGGAAAAGCTTTTTATTTAAAAGCATTTGAACTTAGGAACTTTTTATCCTGGTGATATGAATTTCCTAGGTCAGAGGACATGCCTTTTAGCCCCAAAGCATCTGTTGCTGCTATGGAAGCAAAAGAACAGTTGTCTGCACAAGAACTTATGGAAAGTGGACTGCAGATTCAGAAGTCACCAGAGCCTGAGGTTTTGTCAACTCAGGAAGACTTGTTTGACCAGAGCAATAAAACAGGTACCAAGAGTGATTTGTCATTACAGCTCTTCTCCAAAGATCTAAACTTTTACTTTAGTTCTGAGGCTACTGGTTAAGTTACAAATCATTTTATAGGTTTGCAGACTTGTTTGTGATATGGAAGGAAAACGTGTTTCTAGTAATTAGTGAGAAGGGCTTTTTGGGAATAATTTCCATTTAATATTTTGACATAATTTTCTCTCTTTTGGAAATGAGATGGTGAAGAATAGTTAATACAGTAAATTTAGTATTATGGATACTAGCCATTTTCTTTTTTTCTTTTTTTTTTTTTTGAGATGGAGTCTCACTCTGTCACCCAGGCTGGAGTGCAGTGGCGCAATCTCGGCTCACTGCAAGCTCCGCCTCCCGGGATCATGCCATTCTCCTGCCTCAGCCTCCCTAGTAGCTGGGACTACAGGCACCCGCCACCATGCTTGGCTAATTTTTTGTATTTTTAGTAGAGATGGGGTTTCACTGTGTTAGCCATGATGGTCTCGATCTCCTGACCTTGTGATCCACCTGCCTTGGCCTCCCACAGTGCTGGGCTTACAGGCATGAGTCACCACACCTGGCTGCCATTTTCTGTTACATGGCTACTATGTCTTCAAATCTTCAATATGATATTAAGCCTAGGTTTTTCATATTCATCTGGGTAACAGTTTACTAACTTAATCTGTTTATTAGTTAATCTGACACAGATAGGAATTTAAAATCTAGCAGAAAGGACATAAAACTTAAAAGGATATAATTTGTTTCACACCTCTTTAACCTCCACCAATCTTTGATTCCACAGCCTCAGAGAGCTAGAAAGCTTGAGTTAATTACCAGCAAAACATATTATGTTGGTTGTAAGGCGGGAAGGGAAGAAGGCTATCTTCCTTTGCTATGCTGTGATACAGGTTGCTGTGCAAGACATTCAGAGGGTCACCGAGGAACCTTTGTTGGTCTCTTACTAAAGTTGTAAGGTTTTATTTAAGAAATTCTTTTACACTGGGATTAATATAGTTGATACTCCATCTATTGCTAAGGGGAAGGGACCAACAAGAGACTCTTCATAGTATAAAACAGTAATGGCTGCTCATAAATCCTTTACTCCTTTGAGCAGGCCCAAATCTTGAAAACTGCTGCATTTATAACATCAGGTGTCATGTGCATTTTTTTGACTTCTCCCATCTGTATCATGGCATGAGCTTGACTTCACCTAAGGTAGACGTTGGAATAAAAGGCTCATTTGCTGTTTTTTAATAGAAGCATCACAAGAAAGAAGAGCAGCTAAGCAGAAGTATAAGGATTCTGGCTTTTATTTATTTATTTATTTTTTTGAGACGGAGTCTCCCTCTGTTGCCCAGGCTGGAGTGCAGTGGTGCAATCTCAGCTCACTGCAACCTCTGCCTAGCAGGTTCAAGTGATGCTCCTGCCTTAGCCTCCCGAGTAGCTGGGATTACAGGCACACACCACCACGCCCAGCTAATTTTTGTATTTTTAGTAGAGATGAGGTTTCACCATGTTGGTCTGGCTAGTCTTGAACTCCTGACCTCAGATGATCCACCCGCCTCAGCCTCCCAAAGTGCTGGGATTACAGGTGTGAGCCACTGCGCCCATCCAGGATTCTGGCTTTTAATCTCCAAGCTTAGATCATGACAGAAAGGACTAAGGAACTCTTCATCAGTTCTTTATTCAAGAAGCCCATTGCGGGGGTGGTTAATGTTCACTCAAGATTTGTGCTATTGTAGTAGTCCATTCGTTGTACTATAATTAGAAAACAATTTCTGCCCTTTTGGAAATATGGAAATATGTTGGAAATATGGATATTACTCTTTGCAGTACTGAATGGTTTTTGGCAGCTCAGTAGTGTCAATCTGAGAAGTGCAACTGGAATTTCTTTTTTTCAGTATCTTCTGATGGTTGCTCTACTCCTTCAAGGGAGGAAGGTGGGTGTTCTTTGGCTTCCACCCCTGCCACCACTCTGCATCTCCTGCAGCTCTCTGGTCAGAGGTCCCTTGTTCAGGAGAGTCTTTCCACGTAAGTAAGCCTAAAATAGCTTATGCCAAGGCAGTATGTGCCTGAGAGTCTTAGGCTAAGGCTGAAAGAGGCTAAACTTGCCTGCTAGTCTAGAATTCTTTTTGAAACCAAATGGTAGAACCTATGCCTTAGAGCTTTGGGGATGAAGAACTGTTGAAGGCAGATAAATCTGTTGTCCCATTTGAAAATTTTATAATAGTAGCCCAAAGGTTTCACTAAGAAAGAAAAGGCGCAGTTATTTAGAAAATGTTACACATCCAAAACAAGCATTCTGCTCCTCTGTTTTACTTGCAATTCTTCTCATTTAATAGCAGAAGGTGGAGAATAAGTTGTTAAGTTGACAGTAGTTGGATTTCTTTATGTAAGGGCAAAGAGGTTTGCTTGTTGTTTTTTTTCGTTTAGTTTTAGTTTTCTGATGAAAATGTTCATGGTCTGACTATTATTAGGCAAAAAAATGGAATAATTTTTTTTATGTCTGAAATCTGCAAATGAATTTATTTCCTAGCACTGCTCATTTTGCTTTTAAATCATGATGTCCTTGTGTCTGATCATTCACTTTGCCCTTACTCTCTTTTTGAAAAAGTTCTTATTTTACAACAGAAATGTCTGGTGTGGGAAATAGTTATTGAAGTATTTTTGGTTCTTCCACCAGCCTCAGGTTGCTGTTGGGGAAAAGTGCTGATAAGTATTTATCTGAATGCCTTAGATATTTTTTCCTGTTAAAAAGTAAAAGCAAATACAGAAATGCAAAACTGTGGCTATGGTAAAATAACCTGTGATTCTCTCTTTATATAAAGGAATTCTTCAGATCTTGTTGCTCCTTCTCCTGATGCTTTCCGATCTACTCCTTTTATCGTTCCTAGCAGTCCCACAGAGCAAGAAGGGAGACAAGGTGAGCTCTCTTGATCTGTTTGTTGATCTCAGATTAGAAGAGGAGCAACACTTTTTCTGCCTTGCAAAATGTACTACTTCTTTGTACTTTAGAATGCTTGTGACCTACACAATTCGGTAGGACTCATGTTTGTCTAACCTTTAGGGATGTGACCTACTGTAAAGTGCTGTCCTCAGTTCTTTGCTTTTCCTTCCTTCCTTTTTTTTTTTTTTTTTTTTTGGTCTAACCCCATTGAGAGGTGACAGCGTGCTGGCAGTCCTCACAGCCCTCGCTCGCTCTCGGCGCCTCCTCTGCCTGGGCTCCCACTTTGGCGGCACTTGAGGAGCCCTTCAGCCCACCGCTGCACTGTGGGATCCCCTTTCTGGGCTGGCCAAGGCTGGAGCCCGCTCCGTCAGCTTGCAGGGAGGCGTGCAGGGAGAGGCGCGAGCAGCAACCGGGGCTGCGTGCGGCGCTTGCAGGCCAGCTGGAGTTCCTGGTGGGTGTGGGCTTGGCGGGTCCTGCACTCGGAGCAGCCGGCCGGCACTGCCGGCCCCCCGGGCAGTGAGGGGCTTAGCACCCAGGCCAGCGGCTGCAGAGGGTGTACTGGGTCCCCCAGCAGTGCTAGCCCACCGGCGCTGCACTTGATTTCTCGCCGGGCCTTACTTAGCTGCCTTCCAGTGGGGCAGGACTCGGGACCTGCAGCCCGCCATGCCTGAGCCTTCCACCCCCTCCGTGGGCTCCTGTGTGGCTGAGCCTCCTTGATGAGCACTGCCCCCTGCTCCATGGCACCTAGTCCCATCGACCACCCAAAGGGCTGAGGAGTGCAGGCGCACGGCACGGGACTGGTAGGCAGCTCCACCTGCAGCCCCGGTGCGAGATCCACTGGGTGAAGCCAGCTGGGCTGCTGAGTCTGGTGGGGACGTGGAGAACCTTTAAGTCTAGCTCAGGGATTGTAAATACACCAATCGGCACTCTGTATCTAGCTCAGGGTTTGTAAACACACCAATCGGCACCCTGTGTCTAGCTCTGAGTTTGTGAATGCACCAATCCACACTCTGTATCTAGCTGCTCTGGTGGGACGTGGAGAACCTTTATGTCTAGCTCAGGGATTGTAAATACACCAATCGGCACTCTGTGTCTAGCTCAAGGTTTGTAAACACACCAATCAGCACCCTGTGTCTAGCTCAGGGTTTGTGAATGTACCAATGGACACTCTGTATCTAGCTACTCTGGTGGGGCCTTGGAGAACCTTTGTGTGGACACTTTGATCTAGCTAATCTGGTGGGGACGTGGAGAACCTTTGTGTCTAGCTCAGGGATTGTAAATGCACCAATCAGCGCCCTGTCAGTACAGACCACTGGCTCTACCAATCAGCAGGATGTGGGTGGGGCTAGGTAAGAGAATAAAAGCAGGCTGCCCGAGCCAGCAGTGGCAACCCGCTCGGGTCTCCTTCCACAGTGTGGAAGCTTTGTTCTTTCACTCTTTGCAATAAATCTTGCTACTGCTCACTCTTTGGGTCCACGCTGCTTTTATGAGCTGTAACACTCACTGCGAGGTCTGCAGCTTCACTCCTAAAGCCAGCGAGACCACGAGCCCACCGGGAGGAACGAACAACTCCAGACGCACTGCCTTAAGAGCTGTAATACTCACCGCGAAGGTCTGCAGCTTCACTCCTGAACCAGCGAGACCACGAACCCACCAGAAGGAAGAAACTCCGAACACATCTGAACATCAGAAGGGACAGACTCGAGACGCGCCACCTTAAGAGCTGTAACACTCACCGTGAGGGTCCGCGGCTTCATTCTTGACGTCAGTGAGACTAAGAACCCACCAATTCTGGACACACCATCCCCCATTCTTTGCTTTTCTAGCACTAATTCTATTGAGATTTCTGTATTGGCTCAATTTTTAAAAAGGCTCTGAAGGAAAAATTTTTGTTTTTAAAGTTGAACTTAAATGAATTAGTATGGGGAAGAACTGGACTTATTAATAATGGCCTACTTGTTTCTAGCAACACGTGAACACATTTCTGGTGAGAAGGAACCAGCAATTGTTTCTTGTGGTCCTTATAGGTTATTTTTGCTATTAAAATAGTTTTAGCATAAGAAAGGTTAAGAGTAGGTGGTAAAAATTTTAACTTCATTCATTTACTCCTTTGACGACTTAGAGATTTTATATTACTTTATTCACAAGAAAGCTTTCCTTTTCACTTACCTAATTTATCTCATTATTTAAGCTTCTTTTGCTCTGACCTAGTCTCCTATCCAGTCATTCAAGATGTTTCTAAGTTCTTATGATTTCTACAAAGCTTTTTCTAATAAATTCTATGATTTTCATCTTTTCACTCTTTCATATACAAGTAATGGTATAATAGTTTTATTTATTGAGCACTTAGTATAGGCAAGGCATTGTTCTAAGGGCATTTCTGTGGTTTTTCTCATTGAATCCTCACAAACATCCTAAGAAGGAGGTGTTATTTTTATCCCCATTTTACAGATGAGGAAATGGAGGCATAGAGAGATTTTGCAACTAATGAGATGTAGAAGCAGAATTTGAACTCAGGCAGCTGCCTCCAGAGCCTGTGCCTTCATCTGTCATGTATATGCCTCCTATTATATCCTTTCTCTGCTCTTGAGTAACATAAAACATAGACATTTAACAGTTTTTCAAATGTAATTTATCAGTGATAGAATTTGATCTTAGGCTTTCTTCTGCTACAAAGTTTGTCTCTGGCTGTTTCTCTTAAAATCAGTTGTAGGTATCCAAATTGACTAATATCAATCTAAGCATAACATGATTAGTGACTGATATCAATCTAAGTATAACATGATTAGGTGAATTAATTCTACAAAAACCCAGGTAATACAAGTGAAGTTTGGTTAATTCTTAAAACAATTTCTTTTATCTTTTATCTGTAGTGTGAACATTGAAAAAATATAAAAATAATTATATTAAATATACTTTCTCAGGCTGGGCACGGTGTCTCACACCTGTAATCCCAATACTTTGGGAGGCCAAGGTGGGCAGATCACCTGAGGTCAGGAGTTTGAGACCAGCCTGGCCACCATGGTGAAACCCCGTCTCTACTAAAAATATAAAAAATTAGCTGGGTGTGGTGGCGGGTGCCTGTAATCCCAGCTACTCAGGAGGCTGAGGCAGGAGAATCACTTGAACCTGGGAGGCGGAGGTTGCAGTGAGCCAAGGTGGCACCACTGCATCGCAGCCTGGATGACAGAGCGAGACCCTGTCTCAAAAAAAAAAAAAAGCTTTCTCCCTGATTGTAAACAGTCAATATTTATTGTAGAAAGTTTGTTAAGTATATAGGAAATTAATGAAAATAAAAATCACCTGTGATATTACACTCCAGATATAGTTACAACTAGTATATTTGGATATATTTCAGTTTTCAATGCATGAAGTAGTTTTACATAATTGGCATCATGTTGTGTATATGACTCAGTTTTTTTTTTTTATGTAACAGTGTATTTTCCCTTGTCAGTTATATTTTAGATTTAATGCATTTGCTTAATATGTACATCAGTGTTTGTGAAACTATATGTGCTTTTTGTATTTATTTGTTTTTTTGCTTTTCTCTTAACCTAAAACCTTTTTTGTATGTAGTGCCTATAACAGCAGGTTTTTAATGTGCTTTGTCATGGCAAGAAAGTTCAAAAGGTGCAACAAAAATACTTAGCACAGCTATGGTAGTATATTAAAGGCCTGTAGCACTGGATCCCAAATTAGGTGTAGACTGGTAAGGTTGAGACTAAGCTAAGCAGCAAAGCTGGGTATTGAGGTTGCAGTTTGGGTAGCTGGTAGCATGAATGTGAATTATGGGGAAAAGGTAAATGTTGTTAGTAGTTTGTGAGTAGTCTAGAGGAAGCCTGGTTGGGGTCAAGTTGTAAGATAGGGGATACAAATGATGAATCAAATACTTAGCTAGCTGGGCTGACTCCAAGCAAGGTCCTGATAGTCTACAGGTGGGTAGTATACTATGGGAAAGCAGTGTTTTGTGTTTTGTGTGTGTGTGTTCCCTCCTAATTTGTGTCAGGATTAGTGTCTTCTCTTTCTTAGTTCTTTGATAAATCAGTGCTGATTGGCATTGATAGATTTTTTTTCTTCATCTGTATTTGTACAGGCATCCATCTCTCTGCAGTTAGCAATTGTTAATGCAAATATAATCAGTTCGTAAATATGAATTATAGATACTGTATTTACCTAAAGTGGTGACAAATTCACTGTCTTTCAAGGCCTGTGGTAGAATATATGATGGTTAAATTAGGTACCAGTAGTTTGGGCTGTTCTACAGGAAATGTGAAAAACTGAGCTATAAAATCAGGAAAGGAGCCAAGTTAATTTAACATTTTTTATGAATGGGTGGGTAGCCCCAGATGCATCCAGTTTTGATCTATACCTAAAAATAGGAGCTTGGACTGCTCCGCCAACCAAAGGAAGTATTGGTAGATTGCTAGGACCCTGTCTACTATTATTCTGTCAGCTTTTCTGAAAAATTACATCACTATTTTTTTAGAGTGAAAATGTCTGTAGTGTAATTGTTCTTAGTGGTTTTGGAACATGAGTAATATTGATGAGTGATATTTCTCAATTTGTTTTTCCTGTTTTAAACCAGATAAGCCAATGGACATGTCAGTGTTATCTGAAGAAGGAGGAGAGCCTTTTCAGAAGAAACTTCAAAGTGGTGAACCAGTGGAGTTAGAAAACCCCCCTCTCCTGCCTGAGTCCACTGTATCACCACAAGCCTCAACACCAATATCTCAGAGCACACCAGTCTTCCCTCCTGGGTCACTTCCTATCCCATCCCAGCCTCAGTTTTCTCATGTGAGTATTGTAAAAAGAGTTGTTTCTCCTAACATATTTTTTTAAAGCAGCATTATTGGGGTATAATTTACATACCATAAAATTCACACGTTTTAAATGTACAATTTTGTGATATTTTAGTAAATTTACAGAGTTGTGAAGCTGTCGTCACAAAGCAGTTTTAGAACAGTTCCAGAGTCACCTAACATCTTGATTTTTTTTATGTTTAAACTTTTTACAATGTCTTTAAACTGTTTGAAAATGTTACTGCAAAATTGCGAAGTGACATAAATCATTATTCTACTTTAACACAACTGTTACTGTAATTTTTGTCTTTCTACATGCTTATGGTTTTTTTTAATAAATTTTTTTGCCTATGACACAGCCTCAGGAGGTCCTGACGATATGTGCCCCCACATGCTTATGTTTTTTAAAAAAGGTGTTTATATAGCACAACTTTTATTTTCTTTTTCCAGTTAATGTTGTGTCGTAATAATTCTCAGTGTTATATTGTCTTCACTTATCCTTTCAAAAGTCGTGTATTATTTCTCTAAGTAGATGTGATCTCAGTACAGGATCATCCTATACTTAGGGTATCAAGATGGTTTTTAGTTTTCCAATGTGTATTTTCTTCTAAAAGCGAGGGAAAACTATTAATTTGTATAATTTTAAATTTAAATATTTAAAGAAATGAAATTCAGGTTTCATACTGAGTTGAAAATCCTTAAATCTAAATGACTATTATATATTCAATCTAAATACCTATTCTTATAAGACCTTAAGTGGGGGAATTATTGTAGTTTTATTGGGAGAACTTATTTTACCCCTTTCAGTTTGCAGGTGTTATAACAAGAGTTTGTATTTAAAAGTAAAATTTGAAAATGAATAGTAATGAACTGTAGATTTAGTGAGGAGGGGACAGTAGGAAGAAAGAAATTGATTTGTTTTCTGGAGTTTTAAAACTTGTTTTGTTAAAGGATTTCATTTTATGCAGTTCATTAGAATTTGGTAGCGTTATTAAAAATGAGGACTCTAGAGTCAGAACTTCCTGGACTCGCTCCTGGCTCTGTCATTACTACCTTTGTGACCAATTGAAATTGAATCTTAGTTTGCTCATCAGTCAAATGATGGGGATATTGATACTGTCTACCTCGTAGGATGTTTATGAAAGGTTGAGTTAATATATATAAAATGCCTAGACTAGTGCCTTGCATTTGGTAAATACTGCATATAAGGGTAGCTGTTGTTGGCAGTGAAAGGGTTAAAAACAAGGTTACCTAGAGGTGAAATGGATGTTCAAACCATACATCATTTTCTTTAGCTTTTTTTTTTTTTTTTGAGACAGGATCTTGGTCTGTTGCCCAGGCTGGAGTGCAGTGGTGCGACCATGGCTCACTGCAGCCTTGACTTCCCGGTCTCAAGTGATCCTCCCACCTCAGCATCCCAAGTAGCTGGAACTACAGGCACATGGCACCATGCCCAACTAATTTCTTAATTTTTCTTATAGAGACGGGGTATCACTATGTTGCCAGGGCTGTTCTTAAACTCTTGGGCTCAAGCAATCCTCCTGTCTCAGCCTCCCAGTGTGTTGAGATTACAGGTGTGGGCCACCGTACCTGGCCTTCTTTCACTTTTATTTTTCTAAGTTATATGTGAACATAGCTGGGCATGGTGGGGCATGCCTGTAATCTCAGCTGCTCAGGAGATTGAGGTGGGAGGAGCATTTGAACCTAGGAGTTTGAGAACAGCTTGGGCAAAATAGCAAGACCCTGTCTCAAAAAAAAAAAAAAAGTTATAAATCTGACCAGGCGTGGTGGCTCATGCCTGTAATCCCAGCACTTTGGGAGGCCGAGGCAGGCGGATCACTTGAGACCAGGAGTTCAAGACCAGCATGGCCAGCACAGTGAAACCCAGTCTCTACCAAAAAATACAAAAATTAGCCAGGCATGCTGGCACGCACCTGTAGTCCCAGCTATTTGGAAGGCTGAGGCAGGAGAATCGCTTGAACCTAGGAGGCAGAGGTTACAGTGAGCTGAGATCGCGCCACTGCACTGCAGCCTGGGCAACAGTGAGGCCCTGTCTTAAAAAAAAAAAAAAAAAAAGAATTTAAGAATGAGCTATAAACACTGACACAGAGCACTGGGAAGATTCTTCCAACACTGATTTAAAGAAAATGCTTACAGATGTTTATCAGTGACCAAACGAGACTTTTATGGTCTTTGGAAAGGTATTCCTACTGGTTGTGGGGGTGGAGATAATGCCTGGCCACAAAGGGAGAATGGACGTTTTGAAAAACAAGGCACTGTTGAAGGAATTGCTCTATTTTCAACATTTACCAAAGACCTTCAGAATTAGCTAAAAAATCAGCAATGAAAATTTGAGACAAATGAGTGATTCTGAACATAGTTCAGAGATTCTTGGAACCTAAGATGACTTTAATCAGGTTTCTTTGAACTCATATTTTATAAGATGCCTTAGCCAGTGCAGTCCATGCCTCCTGAAAAGTCTCTCAAGAATACCTTTAGTAGGCCGGGCGCAGTGGCCCACACCTATAATTGCAGCACTTTGGGAGGCCGAGGTGGGAGGATCACGTGAGCCCAGGAGTTTGAGAACAGCCTGGGCAACATAGCGAGACCCCATTTCTACAAATGGTCAAAAATAGCCAGGAGTGGTGGTGTGTGCCTGTAGTCCCAGCTGCTCAGGAGGCTGAGGCAGGAGAATTGCCTGGAGAATTGCTTGAATCTGGGAAGTTGAGGCTGCAGTGAGCCATGATCATGCCACAGCACTCAGCTTGAGCAACAGAGTGAGACCTTGTCTCAAAAAAAAAAAAAAAAAAAGAATACCTTTACAACATAGCTTTTAAGTTAAAGATTTGATTTTACTTAATAAGCATGTGTAAAACCCCAAAAATAAGTCAGATAGTTAAAACAAGGCCTCTTCCTCTTCCTACCCAAAGATAACCACTTTTCGTTCTTTATGCTTTTTCTTTTGGTATTTACCTCCATAATTCTACATAGCATGATTATATATTCTTTTTCTTAGGCACAGGGTCTTGACCTGTTGCTCAGGCTGGAATGCAGTGGAGCAATCATAGCTCACTGTAACCTCGAACTTCTGTACTCAGGCCATCCTCCCACCTCGGCCTCCTGAGTAGCTAGGACTACTGGCACACACTATCACACCTGGCTAATTAAAAATTTTTTTGTAGAGATGGGACCTCACTATGTTGCCCAGGCTGGTCTTGAACTACTGGGCTCAAGCAGACCTCCTGCCTTGGCCTCCCAAAATGCTGGGATTACAGATGTGAGCTACCGTGCCCAGCCTATTTTCATAAAAAAATTTTAGCCATTTTCCAAGTATAGTTACATCGTAATTTTGTTTAGATTATTACTGAGTTTACATTATAACTATGTAAACAATTCACAGCAGAGCCTATGACATATTATTAATAGTTTTTCATGTTTCTTTTCTCTGAAATTGTAATTGTCTTTTTTTATTTGTTTAGTTTTCTTTGACTCTCATTAAATCAACCCTAGATTCTCCACAATTGTCAGAAACTCCTTTCAGGATGTTGAGGAGCCTTAGACTTTCTGTTTCATCTTTTTGGAGAAACCTCTTTTGGACCCTCCTGATTTCTAATCTGTACTGTTGCCCTCTATGCCTGGTGCATAACTGTTAACCTCCGTTCACTGTCATCCGTGGAGATTCTCCTTACCTGTCTGTGTTGGATACCTCTTGGGTTTCATATCTTCTTGCTTGGTTTACTCCCTCATTTTGGTGGGGGACATTGTTTAGTAGCCTTTATTCTGCTATCACACTTGATTTGTAGTTTGCAGGAGTATAGAATTCTAGATTGGAAATAATTTTCCTTTAAAGATTTTGAAGGCATTGCTCTTTTGTCTTCCAACTTCCAGTGCTGCTGTTAAGTGTGAGGGTCAGGTCAGCCATGGTGGCTCATGCCTGTAATCTTAGCACTTTGGGAGGCTAAGGTGGGAGGATCACTTGAAGCCAGGAGTTTGAGACCAGCCTGGGCAACATGGCCAGACCCTGTCTGTACCAAAACAAAACAAAGCAACAACAACAACAACAAAAAAAAAAAACAAAACAGTGTGAAGGCAGTCTGATCTTGACTTTTAATAGGTGATCTGGTTTTTCTTTACTGGAATCCTGTAGGATTTTCTCTTCGTTCCCAGTGTTCTGAAATTTCCAGACCTTTGGGATACGTCTATCTTCATTCATTGTATTGGGTACTTGGCAGGCCCTCTCAATTTAGAAACTCAGGTCCTTCAGTTCAAAGAAATTTATTTCTTTAATTTCTTCCCCTTTGTTTTCTCTGTTCTTCTTCTTTTTTTAATGGACTACCTGTTGTTTGGATGTTGAAACTCCTAGAATAGTCTTCTAATTTTATTTTGCCTCCTACTTTTGATCATCTCTGTCTCTTTTAGTTCAACTTTCTGGGTGATTTCTTCAATCATTAAAAAAACAGTGGCTATATTGAGATGTAATTCACATACCATTCAGTTTACCCATTTAAAGTGCACAATCCAGTGGTTTTTAGTATATTCGTAGAGTTGTGCAACCATCACCATGATCTAATTTCAGAATAGTTTCATCACCTCCCCAAAACCCATGCCCTTTAGCACTCACTCAACATTTCTTCTACCCTCGGCCCTTAGAGGGTAGTCTACTTTCTGTCTCTATAGATTTGTAGACACCAGTCTACAAATGGAAAGTAGACACCAGTCTACTTTTTGTCTCTATAGATTTGCCTATTCTGGACATTTCATATAAATGGAATTATAAAATATATAGCCTTTGTGAATGGCTTCTTTCATTTAGCGTAATGTTTTCAGGATTCACCTATGTTGTAGCATGTATCAGATTTTCATTCCTTTTTTTGTGTTGATCTATCCTTGTCTATAAAAAATATAAAGGAAAAAAGAATTTCATTCCTTTTATTTTATTTATTTATTTATTTATTTTTCTTTTTGAGATGGAGTTTCGTACTTGTTGCCCATGCTGGAGTGCAATGGCATGATCTTGGCTCACTGCAACCTTCGCCTCCCAGGTTCAAGCGATTCTCCTGCCTTAGCCTCCTGAGTAGCTGGGATTACAGGCATGTACCACCATGCCTGGCAAATTTTGTATTTTTTTTTTAGTAGAGACGGGGTTTCTCCATGTTGGTCAGGCTGGTCTTGAACTCCCGACCTCAGGTGATCCGCCTGTCTCGGCCTCCCAAAGTGCTGGGATTACAGGCATGAGCCACCACGCCTGGCCTTCATTCCTTTTTATTGCTGAATAATACCATTGTGTGGATATACCGCAGTTACTCATGGATTCGTCAGTTGATGGACGTTTGGGTTGTTTCCCCTTTTGGCTATTGTGAATAATGCTGCTATGTACATTTATGGACAAGTTTGTGTGTGAACATGGTTTTATTTCTCTTATGTATACCTACAGGTGCCATTGCCCAGTTCAACCATCTTTTAATTCTTCTCTTAGTTATTAATTTCTACTCTTGGGTTTTTAATTTCTAAATTCTTTTTTCAGAATATATTTTTAAATACCATTTCTCTTGTTTTATTGATATACTATCTTATCTCTGTAACAGTATTAATAACAGTTTTCTTCTGTCTGGAATAGTCCTATTTCTTCCAGGTGGACTTTAGTTTTGTTTGTTTTGATCTCTTTCAAATTAGAGGCTTTCCTCAGATGTCTGGTAATCTTTGATTATTTGCTGATGTTCAAGAGTGAAATATCAGACAGATGATTAGTAGTTCTGAGTGGGTGGTTGGGTCTTATTGTTTTTGGGATTTGCTGTAATGTGATCCGCTGAGACATTTTATTGGGAGTCCCATAATGTCAGTATCTTGATTTATCTTGGCCTGGTCAGATCCCTTAGGAAAATGTCTGATCTCCTATTTGCAGGGTATTGGCCTGGCTGCCGTTGTACTAGAGGTCTATTAATGGAAGCGGGCTTTGGGTGGGAAGGGGGGTTGGGAGGCAGGTGCAGGTTTCATTCAATATGTAGATTTTCATTTAATCTCCGTATTTTCAGTATTGTACTTCCTGATAACTGTGCCTCTTGTCTGCCAGTCCTGGGACACTCTGTTTTACTCTCTCCAGGGCAGAGGAGGGGCAGGGTGAGATTATGGGTGTTGGAACTGTGGTGTAACTCTGGTGGTTTGTTGGCTTTCTCCACTGCTGGCTTAGGAATTCAGCTTTCACTCTTCTGCTAAATAGATTACCTTTTCCAGATTTTTTTTGCAGTTCTCTTCTTCTGTTCTCTTTTTCTTGAAGTTTTGTGCTTAAGAAAAATCCCTTTACCATTACTTAATGGGATTTCAGAAAACTCTGAATATGTGTATATTTAGTTCTCCATTTCTATTAAGTTCCCTACTTTTTTCATTATATGTCAAACTTATTCTTGTTATTCTTAATGGGTAACCCTTGTTCATCTATTATTTCTTTTGTACCTTGGTTACTGGAGTCCAAGTCAACCTAATTTTGATGTTGTAAGATTTAAATACGCGTAAAGAGATTAGTACTATTCAAGAGAAAATTGGGATAAAGGTAATTTTGTCTATTTTTTTCTTTCTTCCCTAATAAACTTGTCAATTGCATAGCCTCTTTGACCCTTTACCAAGATATGAGGGATGGGGAGAGGATTAGTAGAACACAGTTTGATAGTTAACATTTTCTCATTCTTGATATATGTATTAATTTTGGTGAGGACAAATTAGACAATTAAATGTTTTCAAACTAGAATAGTGGTGGTGGTGTCATAACATTGTAAATGCACCAAATGCCATTGAATTATTTTGTTTTTGTTTTTGTGTTTTTTTTTGAGATGGAGTCTCACTCTGTCGCCCAGGCTGGAGTGCAGTGGCATGATCTCAGCTCACTGCAACCTCCTCCTCCTGAGTTCAAGTGATTCTCCTGCCTCAGCACCCCAAGTAACTGGGACAAAAAGTGCACACCACCATGCCCAGCTAATGTTTGTATTTTTAGTAGAGATGGGGTTTCACCATGTTGGCCAGGCTGTTCTCAAACTTCTGACCTTAAGTGATCTGCCTGCCTTGGCCTCCCAAAGTGCTGGAATTACAGGCATGAGCCACCACGCCTGGCCTGAATTGTTTAGTTTAAAATGGGTTAATTTTATATTGTGAGTTTCATTTAAAAAAAGGTATTTATAGCTTTACGTTAGTGATGTTTTATCTATGAGCCTTTGTAAAATGACTTATTTTTTGCAACAAGGGAAAAAATACATATATCTTGCAGAAGATGTGGTCATGCTTGGTGGCTTACACCTGTAATACCAGTGCTTTGGGAGGCCAAGGTGGGAGGATAGCTTGAGCTAGGAGTGTGACAGCAGCCTGGGCAACATAGTGAGGCCCCCGTCTCTACCCACCAAAAGAAAAAAAAAACTAGCCGGATGTGGTGACGTGTGCCTGTAGCCCCAGCTCCTGGTGCTGGGGAGCAGTATGAGCGGGGAAGATTGCTTGAGTTCAGGTGTTTGAAGCTGCAGTGAACTATGATTGTGCCACTGCCCTCTGGCCTGGGTGACAAAGCAAGACCCCATCTTGAAGAAAAGAAAAAAGAGAAGATAAGATCGTTAGTTATTCTACCTCAGAAATAACAACTCTTAGCTTTTTTTTTTTTTTTTTTTTTTTTTTTTGAGATGAAGTCTCGCTCTCCACGTGCCTGGCAAATTTTTGTGTTTTTAGTAGAGATGGGGTTTCACCTTGTTGGTCAGGCTGGTCTCGAACTCCTGACCTCAGGTGATCCACCTGCCTCAGCCTCCCAATGTGCTGGGATTACAGGTGTAAGCCATCACACCTGGCCCTCTTAGCTTTTTTTGATATATGTTTATTAACTAAAATTACATGAAGATTATATATTATAAAATGTGTAAAAAGAGTAGAATGGCCAGGTTCTGTGGCTCACGCTTGTAATCCCAGCACTTTGGGAGGCCGAGGCAGACCAATCACTTGAGGTCAGGAGTTTGAGACCGGCCTGGGCAACACGGTGAAACCCCATCTCTACTAAAAAGTACAAAAATTAGCCGGGCGTGGTGGCGGGCACCTGTAATCCCAGTTACTCTGGAGGCTGAGGCAGGAAAATCACTTGAACCTGGGAGGTGGAGGTTGCAGTGAGCAGAGATGGTGCCACTGCACTTCAGCCTGGGTGACAGAACAAGACTGTGTCTCAAAAAAAAAAAAAAACTATAATGTATATCCACATAATTTTTTACTAAAATAGAAACTTCTTTCTATAGCCCAAATGTTTTTTGATCTTTTAGTATTCTTCTACTGTATACTTTTATGTAGACCACAAAACATTCTATCATGTGATAGATCACAATTTAAAAATTATTATCTTGGCCGGACGAGGTAGCTCATGCCCGTAATCCCAGCACTCTGGGAGTTCGAGGCGGGCAGATTGCTTGAACCTAGGAGTTCAGGATCAGCCTGGGCAACGTGGCAAAATCTCGTCTCTACAAAAAATACTAAAAAATTAGGTGTGGTGGTGTGTGCCTGTATTCCCAGCTACTCGGGAGGCTGAGGTAAGAGAATCACTTGAGCCTAGGAGGTCAAGACTGCAGTAAGCCATGATCGCATTACTGCACTCCAGCCTGGGCAACAGAGCAAGACCTGTCTCAAAAAAAAAAATAAAATAAAATTCCTATTTGTAACCATTTAAGGTATTTCATATTGTTTCCTATTCTAAATAATAATATAGCAGTGAACCATTTTGTAGCTAAGTATTAGTGTGCTTTCATTGATTAATTTCCCAGAAATGGAATTATTGGATTATGGGGTATAGAATTTCAGGGCTGTTGTGTTTTGCTAAATTGCCATTTAGAAATGTTGAACCTTTTTTTTTTTTTCCTTTTGAGGCAGGGTCTTACTCTGTTGTACAGGCTGGAGTGCAGTGGCACAATCGCACTGCTCACTGCAGCCTTAACCATCCAGGCTCCCAAGTAGCTGTGACCACAGACGTGTGCCACCACACTCAGCTAATGTTTTTTTTTTTTTTTTTGTGGTAGAGACAGGGTCTCACTTTGTTGCGCAGGCTTATCTCAAACTCCTGGGCTCAAGTAATCCTTCTGCCTCGGCCTTCCAAAGTGTTGGGATTATAAGTTAGAGCCACTGCATCTGGCTTGAACCAGTTTATACTCAGTCATGTCTGAGAGTATATGAACAGATTCAAACTTACGATCATTGTTACAATCTGATAGGATAAACAATAATACCAGACATTGAAATATCAGAAGTTATGGAATATACAGAATGCTTTACTACCCATTTGATTCCTCATTCCCTTAAAAATCATAGGAAAAAAAGCCTGGGCGTGTTGGCTCATGCCTGTAATCCTAGCAGTTTGGGAGGCTAAGGTGGGCAGATTGCTCAAGCCCAGGATTTTGAAACAAGCCTGGGCAACAAAATGAGACCCTCTCTACAAAAAATACAAAAATTACCTGGCTCTGGTGGTGCGCACCTGTAGTTCCAGCTACTCGGGAGACTGAGGTGGGAGGATCAGTTGAGTCCAAGACATTAAGGCTGCAATGAGCCGTGATTAAGCCACTGCACTCCAGCCTGGCTGGCAGAGCGAGACCTTGTCTCAAAACAAAACAAAACAAAACATAGGAAATGAATGCCTAACCATCTATGTTGGGAGTTTTACATCATTTACATTAGGCAAAATAACACACTAAATGTAAAATCTCTTATAAAAACAGCTAAGTTTTGTATTAATTTCTCTTTTTAAAAATATTGAAGTATTGGTTACATAAAATAAAATTATTTTACGTGTATGTTTTGATGAATTGTGGCAAATGTATACAGCTGTGTAACCATCACCACCATCAAAGTAGAGAGCAGTTCCCTCACCCTAAAAAGTTTCCTTATAACCTTTTGTGGTTGATCTCCCTGCTGCCCAGTATACTCCCTTCTCCCGCCCTAGGCAATCACACATCAGCTTTCTGTCAGTATAGTTTTGGTATTTCAGTAGTTTCAAGTCTGGGCAATATAGCAAGATCCCATTTCTAAAAGACATTTTAAAAATTACCTGGGTGTTGTGGCGCCCACCTGTATTCCCAGCTACTTGGGAGGCTGAGGTGAGAGATTGCTTGAGCCCAGGAAATTGAGGCTGCAGTGAGCTATGATCTCACCACTGCACTCCAGAGCCTAGGCAACAGAGTGAAGCCGTGTCTTTAAAAAAAAAAAAGAAAAAAAAAGAATTTCATGCAATTGGAATCAGGAAGTGTGTATGGTCTTTTATTTTTGAGCTCTTTTACTTAGCATATTTTTGAGATTTGCTTGTATTATACATATTCATATTTTATTCCATTTATATTGTTGGATAGTGTTCCATAATATGTGTATCCGCAATTTGTTTATTCATTCACCAATTGATAGGACATTTGGTTCTAGTTTTTGGTTATTTTGAATAATCTATTCAATTATAATTAATATATGACCATTATATGAGTGAATATATGAATAATTTCTCATGAATTTATGAATAATAATCCTGTGATCATTTGCACATCTTTTTTTTGGAGACAGACTCTCGCTCTGTCGCTGAGGCTGGAGTGCAGTGGCGTGATTTTGCCTCACTGCAACCTCTGCCTCCTGGGTTCAAGCGATTCTCGTGCCTCAGCCTCTGGGTAGCTGGGATCACAGGTGTGCACCACCATGCCCAGCTAATTTTTGTATTTTTAGTAGGGGCGGGATTTCACCATGTTGGCCAGGCTGACCTCGAACTCCTGGCCTCAAGAGATCTGCCTGTCTTGGCCTCCCAAAGTGCTGAGAATACAAATGTGAGCCACTGTGCCTGGCCAGCATGCATATCTTACGAATAATAATTCTGTGATCATTTGGATGCACATCTTTCTGTGGGCACATATTTTTATTTTTCTTGGGTAAATGCCTACAAGCAGAATGCCTAGGTTATATAGTAATGAATGTTAAACTTTATAAGATACTGCCATACTGTTTTTCCAAAGTGGGTGTAACATTTTGCATTCCCAGCAGCAATGTACGAGAGTTGCAGTTGTTCAACATCGTTGCTAATCCTGGGTTTTGTGAACCTTTTTTTTGTCTTTTTTTGGGACAGAGTCTTTCTCTGTCACCCAGGCTAGTGTACAGTGAGCGGTACAATAATAGCTCACTGCAGCCTTGAACTCCTGTGGCTCAAGGATCCTGCTGCTTCAGCCTCCCGAGTAGCTGGGACTGTAGGGACACAATACCATGCCTGGCTAATTTTTAAAGTTTCTGTAGACATGGGGTCTAGCCATGTTGTCCAGGCTGGTCTTGAACTCCTGGGCTCAAGCAGTTTTCCCACCTCAGCCTCCCAAAGTGCTGGGATTACAGGTGTGAGCCACCATGCCTGGCTGAGCCACGATGCCTGACTGTTTTGTGAACTATTTTAACATTAGTTTGCTTTTTTTTTTTTGAGATACAGTCTCACTTGTTGCCCAGGCTGGAGTACAATGTCACTATCTCAGCTCACTGCAACCTCTGCCTTCTGCCTCCTGGGTTCAAGTGATTCTCCTGCCTCAGCCTTGTGAGTAGCTGGGACTACAGGTGCACACCACCATGCCCGGCTAATTTTTGTATTTTTAGTAGAGATGGGGTTTCACCATGTTGGCCAGGTTGGTCTCGAACTCCTGACGTCAGGTGATCCGCCTGCCTTGGCCTACTAAAGTGCTGGGATTACAGGTGTGAGCCACCGTGCCTGGCCTATGTTAGTTGCTTTTGTTGCGTGTAGTGGTATTTCATTGTGATTTTAATTTGTATTTCTCTGTTGACTATTGATATTTTGTAAGCTTTGGATTTTATTTATTATTATTATTATTATTACTATTTTTTGAGATGGAATCTTGGTCTGTAATCCAGACTGGAGTGCAATGACATGATCTTGGCTCACTGCAACCTCTGCCTCCGCGGTTCAAGCCATTCTTCTGCCTCAGTTTCTTGAGTAGCTGGGATTACAGCCATGCACCACCCCACCCAGCTAATTCTTGTATTTTTGGTAGAGACAGGGTTTCGCCATGTTGGCCAGGCTGGTCTTGAACTCCTGACCTCAGGTGATATACCTGCCTCAGCCTCCCAAAATGCTGGGATAATAGGCATGAGCTACCACACCTGGCCACTGGATTTTAATACCTGCTTTATGAATGCTAGCTTTTTTTTTTTTTTTTTTTTTTTTGAGATGGAGTCTCACTCTGTCACCCAGGCTGGAGTGCAGTGGTGCAATCTCGGCTTACTGCAACCTCCACCTCCGAGGTTCAAGTGATTCTCCTGCCTCAGCCTCCCAAGTAGCTGGGATTACAGGTGCCCACCACCACGCCTGGCTGATTTTTTTGTATTTTTAGTAGAGACAGGGTTTCACCGTGTTGAATGCTAGCACATTTTGAAATCGTGAAGTAAAATGAGTACGTATCCCCACTTTGTGAGAACTGAAATGGGCTGGAGCATGTGCCACTGCTCCTGGCTATACTAGAGTTCTTTAATTCTTTTTTTTTTTTTTTTTTTTTGAGACGGAGTCTCGCTGTGTCTCCCAGGTTGGAGTGCAGTGGCGCGATCTCGGCTCACTGCAAGCTCCGCCTCCCAGGTTCATGCCATTCTCCTGCCTCAGCCTCCCAAGTAGCTGGGACTACAGGCGCCCGCCAACACGCCCGGCTAATTTTTTGTATTTTTAGTAGAAACGGGGTTTCACCGTGTTAGCCAAGATGGTCTCGATCTCCTGACCTCGTGATCCGCCCGTCTCGGCCTCCCAAAGTGCTAGGATTACAGGCGTGAGCCACCGCGCCCGGCCTAGAGTTCTTTAATTCTTAAATTTGATTTAGAAATTTTATATGAATTTAAAAATTTGATTTAGAAATTTGATTTTAGAAATTTTATATGAATCCAAGGATTCAATATAAAAGATATATGATCATGTACAAATTACGTTTGTCTCTTTCTGTTCTTCCTTAGGACATTTTTATTCCTTCCCCAAGTCTGGAAGAACAATCAAATGATGGGAAGAAAGATGGAGATTTGCATAGTTCATCTTTGACAGTTGAGTGTTCTAAAACTTCAGAGATTGAACCAAAGAATTCCCCTGAGGATCTTGGGCTATCTTTGACAGGGGATTCTTGCAAGTTGATGCTTTCTACAAGTGAATATAGTCAGTCCCCAAAGATGGAGAGCTTGAGTTCTCACAGAATTGATGAAGATGGAGAAAACACACAGATTGAGGATACGGAACCCATGTCTCCAGTTCTCAATTCTAAATTTGTTCCTGCTGAAAATGATAGTATCCTGATGAATCCAGCACAGGATGGTGAAGTACAACTGAGTCAGAATGATGACAAAACAAAGGGAGATGATACAGACACCAGGGATGACATTAGTATTTTAGCCACTGGTTGCAAGGGCAGAGAAGAAACGGTAGCAGAAGATGTTTGTATTGATCTCACTTGTGATTCGGGGAGTCAGGCAGTTCCATCACCAGCTACTCGATCTGAGGCACTTTCTAGTGTGTTAGATCAGGAGGAAGCTATGGAAATTAAAGAACACCATCCAGAGGAGGGGTCTTCAGGGTCTGAGGTGGAAGAAATCCCTGAGACACCTTGTGAAAGTCAAGGAGAGGAACTCAAAGAAGAAAATATGGAGAGTGTTCCGTTGCACCTTTCTCTGACTGAAACTCAGTCCCAAGGGTTGTGTCTTCAAAAGGAAATCCCAAAAAAAGAATGCTCAGAAGCTATGGAAGTTGAAACCAGTGTGATTAGTATTGATTCCCCTCAAAAGTTGGCAATACTTGACCAAGAATTGGAACATAAGGAACAGGAAGCTTGGGAAGAAGCTACTTCAGAGGACTCCAGTGTTGTCATTGTAGATGTGAAAGAGCCATCTCCCAGAGTTGATGTTTCTTGTGAACCTTTGGAGGGAGTGGAGAAGTGCTCAGATTCCCAGTCATGGGAGGATATTGCTCCAGAAATAGAACCATGTGCTGAGAATAGATTAGACACC
Source organism: Pan paniscus (assembly GCF_029289425.2). Classification (NCBI taxonomy): domain Eukaryota; kingdom Metazoa; phylum Chordata; class Mammalia; order Primates; family Hominidae; genus Pan; species Pan paniscus. Next base: position 32,707,920 of record NC_073265.2, on the reverse strand, counting down.
AAGGAAGAAAAGAGTGTAGAATATGAAGGAGATCTGAAATCAGGGACTGCAGAAACAGAACCTGTAGAGGAAGACTCTTCACAGCCTTCCTTACCTTTAGTGAGAGCAGATGATCCTTTAAGACTTGACCAGGAGTTGCAGCAGCCCCAAACTCAGGAGAAAACAAGTAATTCATTAACAGAAGACTCAAAAATGGCTAATGCAAAGCAGCTAAGCTCAGATGCAGAGGCCCAGAAGCTGGGGAAGCCCTCTGCCCATGCCTCACAAAGCTTCTGTGAAAGTTCTAGTGGTGAGTGTGATTGTAGATTATTCTGTCTCCACCTAAATTATAATCTGGAATGGAAAGTTGGCGAGAACTGCATGCTTATGTCAGGAGTGAACACTATCTTTGGTTTATGTTTATGAACAACCAATAATAATTGGGAAATTAAATTTTTTGGATTGCCTTTTTTTTTTTTTGAGACAGAGTCCCGCTCTGTTGCCCAGGCTGGAGTACAGTGGTGCAGTCTCAGCTCCCTGCAACCTCCACCTCCCGGGTTCAAGTGATTTCTCGTGCCTCAGCCTCCCAAGTAGCTGGGACTATAGGCTCATGCCACTATCTGGCTAATTTTTGTGTATTTTTAGTAGAGATGGGGTTTCACCATGTTAGCCAGGCTAGTCTCGAACTCCTGACTCAAGTGATCTACCTGCCTTGGCCTTCCAAAGTGCTGGGATTACAGGGATGAGTCACCACGCCCAACCTGGATTGCATTTTTTTAATAGCTATAATTATTTGTGCAATTAAAGATATTTGAGGTTTATCAGCTTTGTAACTCGAGACTAGTTGGTAAAAAATATTTAGAAATTGTACCAATCTGTTTTTTTTTTACTTAGATTGTATCCTTGCTCTCTGTGTATAGATTTTGACAGTTGCCTTGAAGTAGAAGGATCTTTTTTGATTAACTCTGTGTGGTAAAATCACATTCAGAACTGTTGATGAGTATCCTATTAATTAGTTATTTCCTTTTTATGGGCATTAGGTAAAGTTTCTAAACTTAGTTCAAAAAATACATATCTCTTAAACCTGAAACTGGAAAATGTATTAGTTCTTGTTCTTTATTTTATGAAATTCAGCATGAAAACGTAGATTACTTTCTAAAGTATTTGTACAGGCTGGGTGCAGTGGCTCACGCCTGTAATCCTAACACTTTGGGAGGCCAAGGTGGGCGGATTGCCTGAGCTCAGGAGTTTGAGACCAGCCTGGCTAACATGGTGAAACCCATCTCCACTAAAATACAAAAAATTAGCCAGGTGTGTCATGTGTACCAGTAGTTCCAGCTACTCAGGAGGCTGAGGCACGAGAATCGCTTGAACCTGAGAGGCAGAGGTTGCAGTGAGCCAAGATCACGCCACTACATTGCAGCCTGGGCGACAGAGTGAGACTCTGTTTCCCAAAAAATAAAATAAAATAAAATAAAATAATTTGTAGAGTATGACATTAGCTGAAAATAATTCAATCTTTCTGAATCCTTAGAGTTAGTATAATGTAGGCCAGGCGTGGTGGCTCACGCCTGTAATCCCAGCACTTTGGGAGGCCGAGGCCAGCAGATCGCCTGAGGTCGGAAGTTTGAGACTAGCCTGACCAACATGGAGAAACCCTGTCTTTACCAAAGACACAAAATTAGCCAGGAGTGCTGGCAGGCGCCTATAATCCCAGCTACTCGGGAGGCTGAGACAGGAGAATCACTTGAACCTGGGAGATGGAGGTTGCGATGAGCTGAGATTGCGCCATTGCACTACAGCCTGGGCAACAAGAGTGAAACTATGTCTCAAAAAAAAAGAGTTATTATAATGTAAAATCAAGCTCCAAAAACAAAATAACAAGACACAAACTTAAGAAAACAAGTTTTTAGGATGAAATGAAAAAACAGTATTTGGCAGGTTTACATATGATAGTATGAGTGACCATATTTTTTGGTTTGCGTAGAACAGTCCCTTTTTTTTTGAGATGTGGAGTCTTGCTCTGTTGCTGGGCTGGAGTGCAGTGGCGCAATCTCAGCTCACTGCAACCTCTGCCTCCCGGGTTCAAGCAATTCTCCTGCCTCAGCCTCTCGAGTAGCTGGGACTACAGGTGCATGCCACCATGCCCAGCTAATTTTTGTATTTTTAGTAGAGACGGGGTTTCACCATGTTGGCCAGGATGGTTTCAATCTCCTGACCTCGTCATCTGCCTGCCTCGGCCTCCAAAGTGCTGGGATTACAGGCGTGAGCCGCTGCACCCAGCCTAGAACAGTCCCATTTTATACCCATTGTCTAAGTGTGATTATTAATAGTACTTTTTTTTTAGTTTTTAAATTGTCCCTATTGGCCGGGTGCGATGGCTCACGCCTGTAATCCCAGCACTTTGAGAAGCCAAGGCGGGCGGGTCACCTGAGATCAGGAGTTCGAGACCAGCCTTGCCAACATGATGAAACCTCATCTCTACTAAAAATACAAAAATTAGCCTGGAATGATGACGGGTGCCTGTAGTCCCAGCTACTCTGGAGGCTGAGGCACGAGAAGCCGAGATTGTATCACTGCACTCCAGCTTAGGTGACAGAGTGAGACTCCGCCTCAAAAAAAAAAAAAAGTCCCTATTTATTAGCTTTTATATTTAGCACTTTTTTTTTATCTTAAGAATAAGAAATGTTAGAGCTAAAAAGGAAGTGAGGGGTTATTGGATTTAGTCTCTTAACGTCTTTTGGCTAGTTAATGATAGAGGTGAGACTAGAACCTAGGTCTCCTGATCCCAGCTGTGCTTTTTCTTCCTGTAAAACTGCTTAATACAGATTATTTGATTCTGAAGAGCTGTAGTGAAGAACAATGTGAATAATCTAAAATTCTGTAGTAGAGTATTTTTCTAATTGTATTATGTTTAAATACTGCTAATGACCTGTGCCAACAAAATATCAGGTCTCTTTGATTGTTTTAATATAGTTATTTTGGAGTACTTTTAAATTAAATGCAAAAGAAGCTTCTAAAACAGTGAGATATTCTATTATTTTAATAGTATTCTTCATGAATTCTTGTTTACATTGTTAATTGGCAGAGTCAGCTTTTTTTGCCGCAGTAAAACTTATTATTTTATTAACATTAATATCCAGATTATTGAAAATGCTAGTGATTTCGTGTTTATTTCATGATTTTAGTTCTTGGGCAAACAACAAAAAGCAATGAAGACAGTGGTTGGAAAATAGTATTTATGAGGAGAAGTTAAATAAAAATAATTTTAACTACAAATTAGAACATGAAGGGAGAATAATAGCTTTTTGTCTTTTTTGTTTGTTTGTTTTTGAGCCAGGGTCTCACTCTGTCGCCCAGGCTGGAGTGCAGTGGCACCATCAATGTTCACTGCAGCCTTGACCTCCCGGGCTCAGGTGATCCTCCCACTTCAGCCCCCTGCCCCGAGAAGCCGGGACTATAGGCGTGTACCAGCATGCTTGGCTGATTTTTTGTAGAGACAGGGTTTTGCCATGTTGCCCAGGCTGATCTCGAACTCTTGGATTCAGGCAATCCATCCACCTTGGCCTCCCAGAGTGCCAGGATTACAGGTATGAGCCACCGTGCTCAGCCGAGAACAATAGTTTTTAACTTAGAGAATTGTATAAAATAAATCATTCAGAAGAGCATTGCAAAAAGAACAGAAAAATATTATTTTGTACTTAAAAATATAGTTGTTTAGTTGCTAAATGTTGAGAGACTAACTTTATTTTTATTTTTTTGGAACAGAGTCTTGCTCTGTCGCCCAGGCTGGAGTGCAGTGACATGATCTCGGCTCACTGCAACCTCCGTCTCCCAGGTTCAAGTGATTCTTGTGCCTCAGCCTCCTGAGTAGCTGGAATTACAGGCACATGTCACCATGCTTGGCTAATTTTTGTATTTTTAGTAGAGACAGGGTTTTGCCATGTTGGCCAGGCTGGTCTCGAAATCCTGGCCTCAAGTAATCCACCTGCCTTGGCGTCTCAAAGTGCCGGGATTACAGGTATGAGCCACTGGGCCTGGCCAAATTTAAATGATAGTAATCTAAAAAGTAATGGTTTTTCACTTTTACACTGTTGGTGGGACTGTAAACTAGTTCAACCATTGTGGAAGTCAGTGTGGCGATTCCTCAGGGATCTAGAACTAGAAATACCATCTGACCCAGCCATCCCATTACTGGGTATATACCCAAAGGACTATAAATCATGCTGCTATAAAAACACGTGCACACGTATGTTTATTGCGGCACTATTCACAATAGCAAAGACTTGGAACCAACCCAAATGTCCAACAATGATAGACTGGATTAAGAAAATGTGGCACATATACACCATGGAATACTATGCAGCCATAAAAAATGATGAGTTCGTGTCCTTTGTAGGGACATGGATGAAATTGGAAATCATCATTCTCAGTAAACTATCGCAGGGACAAAAAACCAAACACTGCATGTTCTCACTCATAGATGGGAATAGAACAATGAGAACACATGGACACAGGAAGGGGAACATCACACTCTGGGGACTGTTGTGGGGTGGGGGGAGGGGGGAGGGATAACATTGAGAGATATACCTAATGCTAAATGACGAGTTGATGAGTGCAGCACACCAGCATGGCACATGTATACGTGTGTGACTAACCTGCACATTGTGCACATGTACCCTAAAACTTAAAGTATAATAATTAAAAAAAAAAAATTAATGGTTCTTCAGTCTGAAAAGACAGAATGAAAGGTATGAATTGGGTGAGTTTTGCATTTGTTCATCTACTAAAGTTAGAAGAGCACTTTTTTGTTGTTAATAGATTTATTGATTTTAAAAAAAGATACATGCTTGGCCAGTCATGGTGGCGTGCACGCGTAATTCCAGTTACTTAGGAGGCTGAGGCTTGAGAATGACTTGAACTCGGGAGGCGGAGGTTGTAGTAAGCTGAGATTGCACCACTGCACTTTAGCCTGCGCAACAGGGGGAGACCCTGTCTCAAATAAATAAGTAAATAAATAATGCATGCTTAATTTTGAAAAACATTCAAACAATACAAAGTAGAGATTCTGAGTGGGGAGGGTGTGGGGAGAGAGGGAGTTGGAAGGAAAAGAGAGAGTGAGTACAGAGAGGGAGAGAGAGAATTATTTTAAATGTCTCCATTTATAGATAACTTGTCACTGTTAACAGTTTGGAGACCTCTTCAAGTATCTGTCTATGGAGAGCTCCTGTTAAACCTGTAAAAAAGCAAGATGGTACTTGGAAGCCCAATCTTGTTCAACACAGAACAAATATTTGGTGGGTTGATGATGTGAAAAACTGTAAGGAGTTCAGTAAGTCTTTAAATCCATAAGTAATAGTCTGTAATAGTTAATAATGATCAGGGGATCTAGATGTGTTTTAGGCTCTAGCTATAACCTTTATTTGCTTACTTGATAGAATGCCATCTTAATTGGCTATTAATGTCAGAGGCAGACTTTTGGGGTAGACTTCATGCATGATATCGCCTGATATATAAATTCTTACATTTTTAACTAGATGGCTTTTAATAAATTCTTAGGGGTAACCAGTTCTTTTAAGAACAAAGAAGAAAAATGGGTTTAAAACTATAACAGAAAGTTAGGAGAGACCTTCTTAACATTTAGAGTTTTAAATATTGCTTTGGAGTTATTCTCTAAAGTCCTTAAAGGACACATACTCCCACTCAGGTGGTTTCAAAATTAGTATTGAGTTTCCTTTTGTTTCCTCATTCATATCCTTCGTCATTGTTTGGTATGCTGACCTACAACATGATAGCCCATGATTATCTGGAAAAACAAGAAGGGATTTGATAATTTAAAGAATGTAGGATTGCTAAATGTTAGAGAAATAATGGAATATGTGGAAAATTCCGTAAGTTTAAAAGGATAAAATATACCAGCAAATGTATTTTTAAGGATTTGGCAATAATTTGAGTAGATGTGTGGTGTTTTCCAGATGAGGGAACAAAAGCATAGAAATGGGAAACCTTTGGAGGACATTGAATAGAAGCTTTATGAACGTGAATAATTAAAGAAAAACTGGAGATATAGGCTGCTACTAATTAGTTGAATGCTGACTATAGAGTTGGGAATTTGTCTTCTAGTGAAAATCTTGAAGTTTTTTGACCAGGAGCTAACAAAGCCATGTTTTCTAGGAAGGCTGCAGAAAGTGTGCAGAAAGAATGGGGGTTAGGGAGAGTGGGAGACTTTAGGCAGAGGAAGTGATTGATAGGCTATGGTAATAATCCAGGAATGAGGCATTGGAGACCTGAGGAGAGTAGTGGCAGTGCTGTCCCTAGGGCCTGTAAAAGTCTCAATTTTCCATTAGGTTATAGTAATGCAGTTAGATAAATGGTGCTAAAATTACTTTCCATAAGTTTTATGTAATACTGTGCAAAGGAAACCTTGTTACAGGGATATATTTTCAGCGATTAATGCTTGCATATTGCATTTGCATAATATAATATGTCACATAGAAAGGTCTGCTTAAAGATTTCATGCACATTTTCAGAAGTCTGGAATGTATGAGGCTTTGCAAGGTGTTTTTTAAGTTTCTGTATCTCTTCTAAGTTCTTTATTAGAACAACTTGCTTTATAAGGGGCTACCACAGAATGAATGCTTATCTACCTGACCCATTTCTCTTTTCTGTAACTATGGTGGATGTCTGTCAGTTAGATGTAATGTTGAGATTCTTCATCCATACTGTTTACAGGTTTGTTTTTGTTTTGTTTTGTTTTGTTTTGTTTTTTTGAGGCACGGTCTCACTCTGTCATCCAGGCTGTAGTGCAGTGGCACCATCTTGGCTTACTGCAACCTCTGCCTCCCAGGTTCAAGCAGTTCTCCTGCCTCAGCCTCCTGAGTAGCTGGGATTATAGGCACCTGCCACTACACCCAGCTAATTTTTGTATTTTTAGTGGAGACGGGGTTTCATTATTTTGGCCAGGCTGGTCTCGAACTTCTGACCTCAAGTGATCCATCCGCCTTGGTCTCCCAAAGTGTTGGGATTACAGGCATGAGCCATGGTACCTGGCCCCTCTTTACAGTTTCTTTAGCTGAGCATATGTACTTTAATCCTTTATTTCTAAAGACCATTTCTTTTTCTCTTTTTATCTCCTCAGATTACTAATTCATTTTCTCTTGAAACCCCATCTCTACTAAAAATACAAAAAATTAGCTGGGCGTGATGGAGGGCGCCTGTAGTCCCAGCTACTTGGGAGGCTGAGGCAGGAGAATGGCGTGAACCCGGGAGGCGGAGCTGGCAGTGAGCCGAGATCGAGCCACTGCACTCCAGCCTGGGCGACAGAGCCAGACTCCGTCTCAAAAAAAAAAAAAAAGAGATTTTTTTGTTTTGTTTTGTTTTAAAGGAAAAAATTATCACAGTGCTTGCTATTAAAGATAGGAGTGGAAAAAGATGAAAGAAGCAAACTACTTTCATAAGTAGTAGTGTCCAAGTATGCCAGATTATAGTTATTTTGAGCCATCCCAGGAAAGTAAGAAGAAATTTTCATATATTAGTTTTAAGAGGGCAGTCTGGTGCAATTCTTATTTTCTCCCAAATATATCATTTTATAAAAAGAGACAAATTAGGAAATTAGAAAATGTGATTTTTTGACAGTTTTCTAGTTCTGATTAGCAAAAATTTGGAACTGAGACCTAGGTAGAAAGTAGCTTTATGTCTTGACAAATATTTTCTATTTATAATAATTTAATAACTAAAATGTGTACACTGGTGATGCTTATATATGAGGGATTTACTGTTGTGCAGAGATTTAGGTATGAACATTACACTTAGGCCTAGAGTGAATGCTGGTCAGTACTGCTGAACCATGAAACCCTTGGATTTCTATGCTAGAACCAGTCAGTATCTTGAAGTCCTTTAACCCGTGAGATCCTCTGTCATCTCTTTGATTAGATTGTACATTATAAGTATTAACTTCAGACTTTGCTTTGGAGAATCCTACAGACTATTAAGGCTTATAAACAAACTCCTTAGGTTAGCATTGCACAAAATTATGTTGTTCTGATTTGAAACTGTCCAAATTTGTATTGCTAAATATCCCCTGATGTACTGTCTTGGAGATCAAATGTTTGTGTTCCATTTGACTACAGGTTCCTCAGGTCTTGCAGACTTCGGGCTTTCTCTATTTGCCTGTCCTCTGGTTGTCTACTTTGTGTCAGTACTATAGTTGTTGGCTGTGAAGAGAGCAGAGACGATAGAAGGGAGTTCGTCAGGAGGCCTGGTGAGGGTGGTGGCAATGAGACAGAATTTGGGAGCAAAGGAAAAGAGTGATTGAAATATTTCTTGCAGTTCTTATTATTTTTGCTTATTTTATACTTGTTTTTTTTAAATCATTTTTTCTTTCTTTCTTTTTTCTTTTCTTTTTTTTTTTTTTTTCAGAAACCCCATTTCATTTCACTTTGCCTAAAGAAGGTGATATCATCCCACCATTGACTGATGCAACCCCACCTCTTATTGGGCACCTAAAATTGGAGCCCAAGAGACACAGTACTCCTATTGGTGAGTGAATAAAAAGTAATGATATTTAAGGCAGAATTTCTGAGATATCATTCTCTACACAAGTGATATTTTAGATCTGAGGAGTTGGGTCTGGCTGGTAAGGTTGATTTTTGTTTTAGGGAGAATAGGGTTATGAAGTCTGGTTCTGTGATTTTACTACTAGGAGATGAGGGGTAAAGAGAGGAAGGAAAGAAAGGGTGGAGGGAAGTAAGAAAGAAAGAGAATACTTAAAAGAATTTTATCTTATTACTTGCAAGGCAGTAGAATCTGAGTGCTAAGTAGTGATACAGAGCTGTTCTATAAGGATGGAACAGGAAGTAAGGTAGAAGTACTATTTATTCAGTACCTTGGCTAACTAGTCAGTCTGCTGCTTGACAGGGCAAGAAAACTTAGATCCTCCTTCCCTGAAGCAGCCAGTAGTCTTCTACATTAACCTATTTGTTTTCTCTAGTCAGTGCTGGGAGGTAACAATCATGCCGTCTGGAGTCTCCTGCTACCTATGCCTGATGCTGGCAGATGTGGGTTGGCTGAGGGCTCATGCAGCATCCTTTGTCCAGATGCAGAAGTGGAACTGAATCCTGTTGCTCCTCTTAAGACCAGGTGTCAATACTAGTTCGTAGTTGTTGATACTTATGACAGGGATCTATCCTAGGAACCTCCTTCAATCCTGCAGAGCTGTGGAGCCAAACAGGCAAATTGATGACCTTGAATTGCTGTTTTTTGTGTTTGTATTTTAGTGTTCTTTTTTTCTTCCTCCCTGCCTCACTTCTTTCAGGTATTAGCAACTATCCAGAAAGCACCATAGCAACCAGTGATGTCATGTCTGAAAGCATGGTGGAGACCCATGATCCCATACTTGGGAGTGGAAAAGGGGATTCTGGGGCTGCCCCAGACATGGATGATAAATTATGTCTAAGAATGAAACTGGTTAGTCCTGAGACTGAGGCGAGTGAAGAGTCTTTGCAGTTCAACCTGGAAAGTAAGTTTTATGTTAATCTTGGGTAATTAGTAGCTGCAGATCATCTGGGGAGTATTGATTATAATCTAGTTATAATAATTGATACTTCTGTATTTATAAATGTATTTGTAAAGTCTTACACTCATAGATTTAATTCTTTGCTTTTGGCCAGCCTGTCATGTTACTAAAGATACTCTGTTTTATAATCTCCATATTATAGCTTGTTTCTATTAAGTCTGTTCCTATGTAATTGGTTTCCCTATTCAGAAAGACTTCAGAATAGAGTAGAAAACTTTAGGACTGTGGATTCACATTGCAGATTAATGTTGATTCTTTCCCACGTGAATTAGAAGTTGTTTGGTAGGGCTAGAATAAAGAGAAGATACAAGGGAGGGATGCAAAGTAGGGACCAGATGCTGAAAGGCTTTTTACATCATGCTGAGAAGCCGAAGAATTTTAGGCAAGGGAGTAATATGATCAGATTTGCCTTTAAAAAAAAGCATCAGCTGAGTCTTTCAAAACCTTGTGCTTTTGTGCATGATGATTCCTTTCCTTGCATTTCCCATATTCTGTTTTCCTGCCTGGTAAATTCTACCCAGTCTTTAACCAGAAAGTGAGGTCATTGGTAGTGGGGCTGGAGATGAGGGATGAATTTGAGGAGCGAGTAGGCAGAACGATGGTGCCAGGTGAATATGGAAGTAAGGGGGAGGAAAAAAAGAGAGAATGACTCTTCACATATACTGTATGATCTCATTTCCATAATAGTACTCCCAAGTAGGTATCTGCATTTTCATTTTATTGATGAGAAAACAGAGTAAGAGAGGTTTTTAAGTTACATGTCTAAGGTCACAATAATTGGTGCTAGGTGGAGTTGGAATTTGAGTCAGACCTAACTCTGAAGCTTATAATTTTTTCATTTCAGGTAATTTGTAAAAGCTGTTTAAGGGGGATTAGAAGAGGAAGAAATCTCATAAAGGAGATTATAAAGGAACGTTCAGAGAGAAGGAGAACTAGGAGGGTATATGAAGCCATGGAAGCCTATGGGGAGGGGAGTTACAAGAAGATCATGTCAGGCACAGGAGCAAGTTTAGTAAGATGTGTCTGGAAATATACTTTGACTTTGGCGAGGCAATTAGGATCCATTTGGTGACTCTAGCAAGAGCCATTTCAGTGCAGCAGTTGGGGTGGGAGCTATACTGAAAGTAATTGAGGAAGGATGAGGAAGAGGAGATGAGGCTGCAAATGTACTCTCTACTTTTGAGAAGTTTATGTGAGAGAAGAAGAGAAAATATGGTGAGTTAGAGGGAAATGCAGGGTTGAGAGAGGATTTGTTATTTTAGGCTGGGAGAGGCCTGAGCAAGTTTACAGATTTTAACCCATTTATGCCTAGTGTTCCACTATTGGAACGCTAGGCTTGTGGGAGTTATTTATATCCTGCTGCTCAAGGTCATCACCAAGGTCTGATTTTTCACAAAAAAAATTTGCAACCTCCAGCATAAATGGGTTAAGGAAGGATCCAAAAGAGGGAGGCATAGATTAAAGACGAGGGAATTGGGGGAAACAGTTGATGAATTAAGGCCCTGAAGAAGTTGGGAGGGGAAGCTATTGAAGACTACACAGAATAGGGTGGATAAGCAGGACTTCTTCTTCCCTGAGACCAGAGAAAAGTAATTTTAGCTAATACATTTTTAGCTCTTACTGTATGCCAGGTACTTCACATGTATAGCTCATTAAATCTCATAAGAAGCCGATGAACTAGATCCTATTATTATCTTCCTTTTACAGATGAGGAAACTGAGGGCACAGGAAGGTTGAGCGCCTTCCCTAAACATAGCTAGTAAATGGAGTAGCCTGGACACAAATCCAGGAAGTCTGGTTCCAAATCTTTAATGCTGTGGTACTTACTGATTTGAATCTTAGCAACTCAGTAGACTGAGTTAAAGTATTACATGGTTCCATCCTTACTATCATCTTTTCTGGAATAAATAAGGGCTTATTGCCAGGCATGGTGGTTGGTGCGCTCCTATAATCCCAGCAATGCCAGAGGCTGAGGTGGGAGGTGTGCTTAAACCCAGAAGTACAAGACCAGCCTGGGCAACATAGTGAGATCTCATCTCAAAAATAAAAATTTTAAAAAGGGTTTGTCAAGAGAGAGAGTATGTGATAGCCTTAAATCTTACTTTACCTTTGGATCTGAAGTTACAACTAGCGAAGTGTTAAGGATGGTTATATCAGTAAATTTTACTACCTTTCCTAATACCAGGAGCATAGTATCAAGGACTGTATTCAGTGTTACTTACATCATTTCATCGTCACAACAAACTTTTGAGGTTTGTTGTGTTTTTATCTTATAGAGGAGGACACTGAGACTCAAAATGACAAAGTAGTTTACTCCTAGGTTGGACTATTAAGTGCAATAGCCAGGGTGTGAGCCAGGTTTCTATTTAAGAGCCAGGGCTCCAACTGAATTTCAGCTGCCTCCCTGATGGACTGTTTAGATTATGTTGGGTCATGAATATTTTAGAAATAATTAAAAACCATTTAAGGGTTGTTTTCTCTAAGGCTGGTATAAATTATAAATGAACAAATTTTAATCCCTTGAAATTAGTGACATTGTTGTGAGAATATGGGATTTTTTTCAGTATGACCTTTAATCTGTTGCTGCATGTTCTTGAAAATGTCCTTTTTGTTTCTTTTTGTTGTTACTGTTGTTGAGACAGGGCTTCTCCCTGTCACCCAGGCTGGAGTGCAGTGGGGTGATCTCAGCTCACTGCAGCCTCCATCTCCCAGGCTCAAGCGATCCTCCCATCTTAGCCCCCTGAGTAGCTGGGACTACAGGCACGCCACCACCCATGCCTGGTTAATTTTTTTATTTATTATAGAGATGGGGCTTCGCCATGTTAGCCAGGCTGGTGTTGAACTCCTGAGCTCAAGCGATCCTCCTGCCTTGGCCTCTCAAAGTATTGGGATTACATGAGTGAGCCACCGTGCCTGGCCACCCTTTGTTTTTGAAGTGTCTGTCCTAAAGCACTTTGGGAAGAACTTGGGTACCTTCTATTTGTGGGTGCTCTAAAAACTATTTAAAATTAGTTTATCAACCTAAAATATTTTCTACTTATTTTATTAAGTTCTTTTATTTTTAATTTGTTTTTAATATGATATAAATTTTAAAAAGTTTTTGGTTTTTAATTTTGTATTATTACATACTTTTTTAACTTCTTATATGGGCAGAGATGAATTGGGATTCAGAAGTTTAATTTTCATTTAAGAATGTTACTGCTGGCTGGGTGTGGTGGCTCATGCCTGTAATCCCAGCACTTTGGGAGGCTGAGGTGGGTGGATCACCTGAGGTCAGGAGTTCGAGACCAGCCTGGCCAAGATGGTGAAACCCCATCTCTACTAAAAATACAAAAATTAGCCGGACATGGTGGCAGGCACCTGTAATCCCAGCTACTCGGGAGGCTAAGGCAGCAGAATCTCTTGAACCCGAGAGGCGGAGGTTGCAGTGAGCTGAGATCATGCCACTGCACTCCAGCCTGAGCAACAGAGTGAGATTCTATCTCCAAAAAAAAAAAAAAAAAAAGAATATTACTGCTAAGGGCTAGGTGTCGTAGCTTGTATGTGTAATCCCAGCACACTTTGGGAACCTGAGGCGGGTGAATCACCTGAGGTCGGAAGTTTGAGACCAGCCTGGTCAGCATGGTGAAACCCCATCTCTACTAAAAATACAAAAATTAGCTGGGTGTGGTGGTGCACACCTGTAATCCCAGCTACTCAGGAGGGTGAGGCATGAGAATCGCTTGAACCCAGGAGACACAGGTTGCAGCAAGTCGAGATTACGCCGCTGCACTCTAGCCTGGGCAACGGAGTAAGACTCTGTCTCCAAAAAAAAAAAAAAAAAAAAGTTACTCATTGTATTGTATTTCTTGCCAGTCTTATTAGTCTTTTATAGGAAGTTTGAAAGAAAATTGATTGGTGGAAGTGAGAAAAACTTGTACCATTAAATTACAAGAAATAGCCAGCCGGGCGCAGTGGCTCTTGCCTGTAATCCCAGCACTTTGGGAGACCGAGGCGGGCGGATCACGAGGTCAGGAGATTGAGACCATCCTGGCTAACACGGTGAAACCCCGTCTCTACTAAAAATACAAAAAAATTAGCCGGGTGTGGTGGTGGGCACCTGTAGTTTCAGCTGCTGGGGAGGCTGAGGCAGGAGAATGGCATGAACCCGGGAGGCGGAGCTTGCAGTGAGCCGAGATTGTGCCACTGCACTCCAGCCTGGGCGACAGAGTGAGACTCTGTCTCAAAAAAAAAAAAAAAAAAAAAAAAATTAAAAACAAATCTGGCCTGCACTGCAGCCTGGGTGACAGAGCGAGACTGTTGTCTCAAAACAAACAAACAAAAAACAAGAAATCTGGCAGATCACTTGATTTCAGGAGTTTGAGACCAGCTTGGGAAACATGGCAAAACCCTGTCTTTTCTAAAAAATACGAAAAATTAGCTGGACGTGGTGGCGCATGCCTGTAGTCCCAGCTACTCGGGAGGCTGAGGCAGGAGAATCACTTGAACCCAGGCGGCGGAGGTTGCAGTGAGCTGAGATCACACTACTGCCCTCCAGCTTGGGTGATAGAGTGAGACTGTCTCAAAATAAAGAAAGAAATAAATAAAATTACAAGAAATGTTTGTATGTTTATACTTACTAGTTTTACTTATTTTTATTTCTTTTTGTTATTTTTTGCAAATACTAGTAGAGCAGAGTGAAGGTTTAGGTGTGATACTAACTAAATTCTGTTTCTCTTTCCTTTCTCTCCTTGGTTTTGTTTTTATTCAGAGCCTGCAACTGGTGAAAGAAAAAATGGATCTACTGCTGTTGCTGAGTCTGTTGCCAGGTAACCAAAGCTGGATGCTATTTAGAGTTTAATACACAGCTACTGGTGATGAGGGTAGATGGTTTATCAACAAAGGAAAAAAGTTAAAATGAGAAAGTTAAAATGAGACTCTTTCATAAAGGATTTAGCAATGTTTTGAATGGATCATAGACTTTTTAGTTAATACTTTTTTAAGTTCAGTGAAGCTTTTTTCTACACCTAGAACTAAGATAATTGAAATGTCTTTTCTTTTGTTCATGTGAGAGTTCCTTTCCCCCCTTTTTTCTGTTGCTGATACAAGAGTCTCCACAATCTCAGGATTGTTGATCCAATTGATGAGAAAAAGAAGGATTAACAAGAGATAGCTACAGACCTTGTTCCTTCTGCAATCGCATACTCAGCTGCAGCCTCAGGTCATTTTCTCTTCTGCCTGCCAAATTAACTACTATGTTGAGCTGTTATTTTTGCTTTGTCATGGATGTTGTAATGCTTTGAGGACGAGTATGACCCCATACTGAGGTTTTGGTTGGTAAGCTTTGCCATCTGGTGGCTGTGAGAATACAGTTGTTTCAGGCATGAGTCATCCAGCCTGAAAACACTAATAGCAGTTGGTGAAATACAAGCAAGAATTCTTCTTTTATTTTCTTTTTTATTTTTTTGAGACAGAATCTTGCTCTGTTGCCCAGGCTGGAGTGCTGTGATGAGATCATGGCTCACTGTGACCTCAACATCCTGACCTCCAGCTATCCTCCTGCCTCAGCCACCTGAGTAGCTGGGGCTACAGGCATGTACCACTTCATCTGGCTAATTTTTGTATTTTTTGTAGAGATGAGGATTTTACTATGTTGCCCAGGCTGGCCTTGAACTCCTGGGCTCAAGTGATCCGCCTGCCTTGACTTCCCAAAGTGCTAGGATTACAGATGTGAGCTACCATGCCCCACCAAGAATTCTTAAATTAGAGGCTAGGCGGGTACTGTAAATAAGTAAAGTGGCTAGGTACAAGACAGAGTGGTTTTTTTTTTTTTTTTTTTTCGAGACGGAGTCTCACTCTGTCATCCAGGCTGGAGTGCAGTGGCACGATCTCCGCTCACTGCAAGCTCCGCCTCCCGGGTCCACACCATTCTCCTGCCTCAGCCTCCCAAGTAGCTGGGACTACAGGCGCCAGCCACCACGCCTGGCTAATTTTTTTTTTTTGTATTTTTAGTGGAGACGGGGTTTCACCGTGTTAGCCAGGATGGTCTCGATCTCCTGACCTCGTGATCTGCCCGCAAGACAGAGTGTTGAGGACAATGGCAAACTGAATGTATGGTCCATGTGAAAGGGTGTGCCCCACTCAACTCCAGCCAGTAGTTGTCATGTGAGACTGCAAACTTCTTGTTGCCACATCTTTGTTTTTAAAAAGAAATCTGGATTTTTAAAAATAAAATATCAAATAAAAGAGGCCTGTGGACTAAATGTGACCTCACTTGTGAGTTTCTGACCTTTTTCAAAGTCTTTTGATCTGTTCTTAGCTATGTCTTAGAGAGATTAGTTCCTCTTTGGGCTATGGTATATTTAATCTGAAACATAAGTACCGTAGAGTCCTTTTTCATTTGAAGATCCCTTAATGATATATAGTCTTAGAAGTTGAAGAAAGTGGAGTGTGTATCTGGTCCATTTGGCTTTAACAGAATTTTTGGCCAGGAATAAGTTGTTATTAGTCTGTACGTGTGCATATTCAGAGGGAACAGATTATGTTGCTGAAGCTTCTAGAACTCTTAGGGTAGAAAGTAGAGAGGAGAAAATAAGGAAAAACTTTGAGCAGAGGGTTGGAATGGTGGATCCTAGAATGAGATGAAATTTTTGATATTGTTGTGAAGAAATTTTTCTATATAAGAATCTAAATTTAAAAAAATTCGACTTGTTTGCTATTGTGTTCACTCTAACAAATCATCTCAAGTAAGCTCTGTCACAATATTGGAAGTGGTCCTTGGTTCATCTGCATTTAGGTGGAGATTTTTTGTTTGTTTGTTTGTTTGTTTGTTTGAGACAGGGTCTCACTTTGTCAACCAGGCTGCAGTGCAGTGGTGCAATCACAGTTCACTGCAGCCTTGACCTCCCAGGCTCAAGCGATCCTCCTGCCTCAACCCCACAGGGAGCTGGGACTACAGGCACCTGCCACCAGGGGCTAATTTTTGTATTTTTAGTAGAGATGGGGTTTCGTCATGTTGCCCAGGCTAGTCTCTAACTCCTGAAGCTCAAGTGATCCACCTGGCTCGGCCTCCCAAAGTGGTAGGATTACAGGTATAAGCCACCGTGCCCAGCCTACATGAAACTTTTAAGTGTTGTTTGTAACTGTACTCTGTTCAGATTACTTGCTGTCACCTTATTTCTCAATGATTTTACTACAGAAGGTTTCAAGCATATACGAAAGTAGAGAGAGTAGTATAATGGACTGCCATGTATTCATCACCCAGTTCCAAAAATTTCTTATGGCCAGTCTTGATTCATTTATATTTCCAGCACCCCCCTCCCTACTGAATTATTTTGAAGATAATTTCAGCATTATATAATTTTATCTGAAATACTTCAGTGCTGTCTCCAAAAGATAAGGATTCTTATTTTAAACTTAATCGTATTACTATTATCATACTTTAAAAAATTGACAATGGTTCCTTAATATCATAAAATATTCAATGTTCAGATTTCTCTGATTGTCTTATAAATGGTGTTTTACAGTTTGACTCAAGATCTAAATAAGGTCTGCATATTGCATTTGATTATATCTCTTTAAGTCTTTTAAAATACAGAGTACCCCTCCAGTCTTTTTTTTTTTTTTTTGCCTCTTGCTTGCAAATTATTTGTTGAAGGTACAGATTGTTGTATGGTTTTCTACATTCTGGATTTTGCTGATTGCATCTTTATGGTATTTAATACAGTCCTCTGTCCACCTTATTTCCAGTGAATCTTCCTTGAGAATTTTAAATTATGCTAATTCAAAACAAGTATGGAGAATTTGCATTTTGGTGTAAGGTGGTTTGGAGTTTGATATGCAGAGAAAGCATTTTATTTCCTCTGTGCATAAAAGGATAATCTCCAAAAGTACTTTTCTTTTCAAAGTTAACAATATATTGCTTTAATATATTGTCTTAGTCCCCAGAAGACCATGTCTGTGTTGAGCTGTATCTGTGAAGCCAGGCAAGAGAATGAGGCTCGAAGTGAGGATCCTCCCACCACACCCATCAGGTAAGCATTATTTTTATAGAATCTTTTGGGCTCCATTGGTTCACAAAATGGTTAGTGCCCAAATCCTAATATGTACTGTGCTGTGGTTTGAATGTGGCATGTGTTGGAAACTTAACCCCCAGTGCAACAGTGTTGAGAGGTAATTAGTGGTATTGGTATAAAGCTACAGAGGTTGACCACACATACACAAAAAAGAGGTAATTAGGTCGTGGGGGCACTGCCCATATGTATGCATTAAGGCTGTTGCCGTGAGCATGGGTTAATTATAAAAGGCTGAAGGGGCAGTTTGGCCCCCTTTCCACCTTCTTGAATGCACCCTCACCATGTGATGTCTTCCACCGTGTTACGATGCAGCTAGAAGGCCCTTACCAGCTGGCCGTCTAGATGCTAGTGCCATGTCCTTGGACATTTCAGCATTCAGAACCATGAGCCAAATCCTGTAAATCTTTTTCTTTATCAATTTCCCAGTCTGGTGGGAATTCTGTTATAGCAGCAGAAAACAGACTAAGATGTACTGCTACTATTTTGTGAGCTTAAGCTTACCTTATTTTTTTATACCTTGAGGGACTATAATGTATTCTGGATAGATTCATGAGCTGTCATGAGAAATTTTGTTAAATATTTTATAGATACACATTTTTGTCTTTATCTGCCAGTTGTATCAATTTGAAATGACTGACTTCATAAATGTATTTATTAATTTATTTTGAGATAGAGTCTCACTCTGTCACCCAGGCTGGAGTGAAGTGGCGTGAACATGGCTCACTGAAGCCTTTACCTCTTGGGCTTCAGCCTCCCAAGTAGCTAGGACCACAAGCATGCGCCACCATACAGGCTAATTTTTCTATTCTTTGTAGAGATGGCTTCTCACTGTGTTGTCCAGTCTGATTTCAAACTCTTGGGATCAAGCAGTCCTCCCACGTTGGCGTCCAGAAGTGTTAGGAATACAAGTGTGAGCCACCGTGCCCTACGGTGAAAATAATTTATATAATTCCTCATTTCTTAGATTAGTTTTTCTTATTTTGGAAATCATGTTTACTTTTAACAGACTTTTTATTTCTCCTTAGTTTCCCACAGAGCAAAATATGAGATGTTTAACATCCCAAATTTAAAGTTTTTCAGACTTAATGGAATTAATTTTTCCATAATTTCTTTTTCTTTTTAGAGACAGGGTCTCACTCTGTCACCCAGGCTGAGGTGCAGTGGTGCAGTAATAGCTCACGGCAGCCCCAAATTCCTAGGCTCAAGCAATCCTCCTGCCTGAACCCCCTGAGTGGCTAGGACTACAGGCATGTGCTGCCGTGTCTGGCTAATTTTTTTTTTTTTTTCAACTTTTTGTAGAGACAGGGTCTCACTGTGTTGCCCAGGCTGGTCTCAGACTCCTGGGCTCAAGTGATCCTCCTGCCTCGTCTTCCCAACGTGCTAGAATTGCAGATATGAGCAACTGTGCTTAGCCCCATAATTTCTTTACTCCATAATTTCTTAGAACAGTCGTAAGGCAGGAAAAAAGTTTTGAGTTACAGGCCTTTATCTCTATTTAAATAATTAAGGAGGCGGCTGGCCACGGTGGCTCACACCTGTAATCCCAGCACTTGGAGGCCAAAGCATGAGGATTACTTGAGGCCAGGAGTTTGAGATGAGCCTGGGTGACATAGTGAGACCCTATTTCTACCAAGAAAAAAAAGAAAAAAAAAAAAGCCAGATGTGGTGGCATGCGCTTGTGGTCCCAGCTACTTGGAAGACTGAAGTGGGATGATTGGTTGAACCTGGGTGGTCGAGGCTGCAGGGAGCTGTGGTCTCGCCACTGCACTTTAGCCTGGGGAACAGAGTGAGACCATGTCTTAAAAAATAATAATAAATAAATAAATAAATAAATAGTATCTTGTATGGAATATATGATACTTATATTTAGTGTAGAGAAATAAGTAATGGCAGTGGAAAAGGACCTGTATTTTCATTATGAAGTGAGTATCTTTCACCTCTAAAATTCAGTGATTATATAATTAGACAATGTGATAATGTTTTGTCAGTAGGTATATCACTAACAGTGATATAAGTAGCATGATTTAGCCAGGCGCGGTGGTACTTTGGTAGACCGAGGTGGGTGGATGGCCTGAGCTCTGGAGTTGGAGACCAGCCTGGGCATCATGGTGAAACTTCGTCTCTACAAAAAGTACAAAATTAGCCAGGTGTGGTGGTGCATCCCTGTAGTCCCAGCTACCTGGGATGCTGAGGTGGGAGAATGGCTCGAGCCCAGGAGGTGGAGGTTATAGTGAGCCGAGATTGTGCCACTGCACTCCAGCCTGGGCGACAAAGCCAGACTCTGTCTGAAAAAAAAAAAAAAGACTGGATGGGGTGGCTCACACCTGTAATCCCAGCACTTTGAGAGGCTGAGGAGGGGTGACCACTTGAGGCCAGGAGTTAGTGACCAGCCTGGCCAACATGGTAAAACCCTGTCTCTACTAAAAATACAAAAATTAGCCAGGCAGTGTCGTCCACGCTTGTAGTCTCAGCTACTCTGGAGGCTAAGGCATGAGAATCACTTGAACCCTGGAGGAGGAGGTTGCAGTGAGCCAAGATGGTGCCACTGCACTACAGCCTGGCGAGAGAGTGAGAGTTATGTCTTATCCATTAAAAAAAAAAAAAAGTAATAGGTAGCATAATTTCTAAATTTCTATGCTCATTATTGAAAGAAATATTTAAAATAAATATGCCAGTGCATTAAATGGGCATTCTGAATAAGTGTAAGCTTGTTGATATTCTTGGGAATCAGATGATCCTGAAATCATGTGATTTTAAAAGTGGTGTAGTAATGACCCAGCTATTACTAAATTTGTTGATGTCATTGTATTGCCTTGCTTTTTTATTAAAGCGTTTTAAAATAGAGGTGCCAAGATGTTGGTTATATTGTTTAACCTTGGTGGAGCAAAGATCTGGGAATCTAGCTGGATTTGATTCCAGATGCCTCATAAACAGAGCTACACTCAGAATAGAATAGTTAGACATTTGTTAAATATGGAGATGTATTCTTCCCTATTTCAATTTGGATTTTTTTTTTTTTTTTTGAGATGGGGTCTTGGTCTGTGTGTCACCCAGGCTGGAAGTGCAGTAGGGCGATCTTGGCTCACTGCAACCTCCACCTCCCAGGTTCGAGGGATTCTCCTGCCTCAGCCTCCCAAGTAGCTGGGACTACAGGTGTATGCCACCACACATGGCTAATTTTTTTGTATTTTTAGTAGAGACGGGGTTTTGCCATGTTGGCCAGGCAGGTCTCGAACTCCTCACCTCAGGTGATCCACCCGTCTTGGCTTCCCAAAGTGCTGGGATTACTGGTGTGAGCCACTGTGCCCAGCCTAAAATTTACTTTCTTAGCATCAGTTTCTAAGTCTGGCATATAGTGACCAGAGTAGAATTGCATAGCTGGAACTAATGGAGAGGGAGAGAGGTATGGCACTTCTTACAATTTATTGGATTGCTGTAGAAGTAAAATTCCATTCAGGTATTCTAACCTGAATAAACAGCTTCTGAGGTGTCTTAGTCTCTTTGGGCTGCTGCAACAAACTGCCATAGGCTAGATAGCTTATAAACAAAAGAATTTATTTCTCTCATTTCTGGAGGCTGAGAAGTTCTAGATCAATGGCAGATTTGGTGTCTGGTGAGGGCCTGCTTCCTGGTTTGTAGACAGCTGTTCTCACATGGCAGTTGGGGGCAAGAGAGCTCTCTGAGGTCTCTTTTATAAGGGCACTAACCCTATTCATGAGGGCTCTGCCTCTTAATACCATCACCTTGGTGGTTAGGATTTAATGTAAGTCTTGGGGTGGAGGGGACATAGACATTTAGTCTGTAGCATGAGATAAAATTTATAAGCTTGTTTAGGATAGGAAACAACAATAATTGAATTCCTAAAATCGAGTCCTGGCTCTTCTGGCTTTTGAATCCTTTCCTTCTTGCTCAGCCATTGGTATGTTAGATGTCTTAAAGATTTAAATATGAATATTTAGTTGATATTGAAGGTGAACTGAGTCTCTTTAATTGCATTGTCTTATGCATCTAATATTGATTGAGCATCTGCTGTGCTCAATATTTTACATATATGAACATTTATAAACCTCATAAGAGGTAAGTGCTACTCATGGTAGGTGTCTCCTGGTGGTCTTGTTCTTACTTCTTCTTCATTGGACCATATATTCTCATTCAGTTGAGGTTCCTGAGAGATAGGACACACACTATAACAACCAAATTTATACTAAGCTCTTCTTGGCTAGAACTCTATTCGAAATCCCTCTTTGAGCTCCTGTTCTGGTAGGCTGAGCTAAACAATATAGAAACCTCAGAAACTTCTTTTTTCCTTTTCCTTCAAGATCTAGAGCAGAGCAATCCCTGAAGAGCACTTCCTGCTTCCTTTACCCTGTCTACGTAGGAAAGCTGAGATCCTAAGGATAAGAGCTTCTGTCAAATAGGAGACAGCCCTAACTCTTTTTCTGGCCACATACTTAAATCAACATATGACATAGTTTCTAGGCCCCTTATCGTCCTTCATGTTACCTTCTGGGTTTATCTACAGTTTATGCCTTGTAAACTGTCATGCCGAGAACTGAAACAGATATTCCAGATGTGGTCTTAGCATGGTCAGTTCAGAATGGATTCCTTTTATCTTTATTCTGGCTATTGTGCATGTAATGGAGCCTAAAACTGCATTATGTTGATTTAATCTGAGTAGATTTTGCAATTAATTGATTCAGAGAACATTCAGTCTTCTGTTCAAAGTACATGTATTAAGCATCTATTTTATATTAAGCTGTGAGTTAGGTGTTTTAAATATAAAGATAGATAAGACATGAATGTCAAATTTCTGTTGACTTGGAGTTAGCCTGGACGTTTTTATTCTGGAGAATTGTTAGGGATATTTAAGAAAGCTCCTAGTCACTTCGGAAATCGTGGTATGTGGTTTGTAGGAGACATTCAGCAAATGCTTGTGGAATAAAGGAACGAATCACTGATACCCAAATGGGATGACTTATGAAAAAAAATGGGCTGTATCTTAAGAACTGTCTTTGAGAAACCAATTCATTCTGAAATGTTTAGTTGTAGATATATCAGTATAGCTGACAAAACTAGAATCTACCTACAGCTTTATCCTTTGTAAGTCAGATTTTCTTTCCTAAAAATATTGCTCAGGTGGGGATAAACAGTATCGAGAATGCTAGGAATCAGTTAAGGAATGTTAGAACCATCATAAGGCCAGATGAGACATCTTGACTTAATTGATCTTTTTTCAAAATAGATCCCTAAGTTGCCCTTCATTGTCTATGACTTCAGTAATGGGTTTACATCTTTTTGTTTACTTCATTTTCCTGCATCAAGTTTCAGAGTTCATAGCTAGTGATGGGAAGAAATTTTATGACTCTTTTCTCATCATGGTGGAATTGTTCTATCTACCATTATTTTTTTTACAGGAGTGAAATTATAATGAGAGGCCTCCCAAGGTGATAATGCTTGACTACCTGACTTTCTCCCTTCCTTACATTTCTCAAATTGTCAAAATATGGCTCCCCCCTTGCCACTACACACACACATGCACACGCACACACACACGTTCACACATACACTTGCTTAATTGACATGGCTTCTTTATATGTTGCATTTTCAGGGGGAACTTGCTCCACTTTCCAAGTTCTCAAGGAGAAGAGGAGAAAGAAAAATTGGAGGGTGACCATACAATCAGGCAGAGTCAACAGCCTATGAAGCCCATTAGTCCTGTCAAGGACCCTGTTTCTCCTGCTTCCCAGAAGATGGTCATACAAGGGCCATCCAGTCCTCAAGGAGAGGCAATGGTGACAGATGTGCTAGAAGACCAGAAAGAAGGACGGAGTACTAATCAGGAAAATCCTAGTAAGGCCTTGATTGAAAGGCCCAGCCAAAATAACATAGGAATCCAAACCATGGAGTGTTCCTTGAGGGTCCCAGAAACTGTTTCAGCAGCAACCCAGACTATAAAGAATGTGTGTGAGCAGGGGACCAGTACAGTGGACCAGAACTTTGGAAAGCAAGATGCCACAGTTCAGACTGAGAGGGGGAGTGGTGAGAAACCAGTCAGTGCTCCTGGGGATGATACAGAGTCGCTCCATAGCCAGGTGAGAGAACATACTAGGGTGCATCAGAGGCCTTGTTTTTAACTTTCAGGATTCTCAGAGAATTTAAGTTGTGGCATGTCTGCCTAATGACAATTCTTGACAGTTTTGTACAGAACAGTGGTTAAAAGACAAAAACAACTTTTCTAAGATACAGATATGGTAGTGAAATTGTGGGTAGCTATAGCCATTAGATAGTCTTTTAGGGAAAATGTAGTATTGCTACAGTTTTTTAGGTAGGTCTTTACTGGAGAAGAAAGCCAGAGATTCTGCCTGGGTCCTGTAATACTCTTCTACATTCACTCTTTTCCTTCTCCATGCTTTTTATCTTGCCTTCTAACCATCAGATCTAATTTTCTCTCCCTTAAGTCTATTTCATCATGGTTCTCAGGAATTCAGAGAGTAGAAGGTAAGGGGGAAAGAAGCAGCACGAAGAATAGTGTATTTCAGTATATGAAACAGAAAGAATGGTAACAGGAATAGAGAGAGAGATGGGGAAAAGTCCCCAGGTGACCAAGAACTGCAGAAGAGAGGCTAGACTAGAAGCTAATGTGAAGAAAAGGATTGGGGCTGATGAAAATGAGGCTGGAGGAGTATCAGGTTCCAGGGAATAGAGTAGGGAAGTGTCGGTACTAGTAAAAATTAAGTAGGTGGCTGTGCCTGGTGGCACATGCCTGAAATCCCAGCGCTTTTGGAGGCTCAGGTGGGAGGATTACTTGAGCCCAGGAGTTTGAGACTAGACTGGGCAACATAGTGAGACCTTGTCTCTTAAAAAAAAAATTGAGTAGATGAAAAGAAGTGGTAGAAATGTATGTGTTAACAAATACATAGAAGTTCACAACATTTCATTGAGTGGCAGAGTGGGATCTATGGCAGAGAAAATTTGGAAGTTACTAGTAAACAGTAGTCTCTGCTTATCAGTGGTTTCTTTTTCTTGGTGGTTTTAGTTGCCCATGGTCAGCTGCAGTCCAGAAATACTAAATGGAAAATTCTAGATATACTAAGGTTTAAATATTGTGCTGTTCTGAGTAATGTGATAAAGTGCTGTCCTTCTTAGTCCTGGCTAGGATATGAATCCTCCCTTTTTCTAGCATATCCATATGCTATATATGCTCCCTGCCTGTTAATGACTTAGTAGCTGTCTTGGTTATCAGATCAACTCTCATAGTATTGCATTGCTTGCATTCAAGTAACCCTTGTTTTACTCTCACCCCAAAGTTTGAGAGTAGTGATGCCGGCAATCTGAATATGCCAGAGAAGTAAGTCATAAAGTGCTTCCTCTAAGTGAAAAGGTAAAAGGTCTTAATAAGGAAAGAAAAAAAATCATATGCCGAAGTTACTAAAATCTATGGTAAGAACAAATCTATCCATGAAATTGTGAACAGTATATTGTTATAGTTTATCTTATTATTAGTTATTAATCTTTCTGTGCCTGATTTATAAACATTATAGGTCTGTATGTATAGGAAGAAACATAGTGTATAGGGTTTGATATTATCTGCAGTTTCAGGCATCCACTGGGGGTCTTGGCACATATCTCCCTCAGATAAAGGAGATATTGTAGTGGTCAAATTGCTTTTTCAGTTGCTGTGGTAGATTATCTTCATTTGGGATCTACTTAGGAAATCTTCATTATTGATGTACCTCTCATTCTGATTGTCCAAGTTGTTTTGTAAAAATAAAATACAGTTCTTATATATTGAACACCTATGGCACATATGGGATATGAGCATTGTGTTCAAGACAATGATATATTTTATGTTATGCAGATTTTACCATACTAAAAATATATAGATGGTGTATAGAATAACAGAAATTGAAATTGGTGTGCCATCTTTTGAAGAGAGGTTAGCAAATGAGAAAGGCTGTATGCAAGTTTTCCAGGTGTCGGTGCTTTTTAAAAATCCCCTTCAGTGTAGATAGGACATAGGCTAGTGCTAGTGGAAAAGCATAGGCAGCCTACTTTGACACTCCTGAAATTTTCATTTATATGTCAAAAAGGACGTGGAACCAGGTGGAAGGGAAAGTGTGGTTTTATTTTCATTTTGTTTCCTTCCCTTAATGGTGGTAAGATCATCTATTTATTTTACAGACACCTCTTTTGAGAAGAGTATTTGAAGTGAGTAAGCATAGTTTTCTGTCTGCCCTCTTTACCTTTTCTCCTTATTCTCTCAGACATGCTTAAGTGTCTGTCTTGAAGTGATCATTCATATGGCTGTTGTAATTGGAAGAATACAGGGAAGCTTCTTGGCTGCATTTCAGGAATATGTAACGCACTGAAACCTTTTAGACTGACTTTCTCTTTAGTGGGGAATAGTCTGATTGTGTGTGCAGGCAGGAAGTACAGGCTGTCATAGTTCTCATGCATGGGTACCCTGATGATTGAGGTAGGACAGACCTGTGCTTTAACCATTCATTAGACAGAGTTGTGTCTGTGTAGAAGTATGTAGAAGTATTTTAAATAATTGGATGAGTAGCGTTTCATGCCTTTGATATTATTTATAACTAGTCACATAATTTACATATCTCCATTTTAGTAAATATTTCACCTCTGCCAGTTTCCAAGTTGGAATTGGAGTGGGGATTATTCGGAGAAATTACGGAAAGCTTTTGGTAAATTACTACCACATGTCAGGAAAAAAATGCAGAATTACCATTATTGCATTTGTATATGTAATTCTTTTTAAAGACTTGGCTACTTTGATACTGAATGCTGAAAGTAAAATCAGCCTACCATAGGGGAGATAAGGTGAGAGACAAAAGTGTGCATTTTCTCTTCAGAATTACGGAGTTAGTGGGGTGTAGGAGGGAGGATAAAGATGTGAAAAAATGTGATATAGTTGTTATTAGAAAAGATGTATTTTTTCAGAAATGCAGGACTGAAATTCTAGCACTTTTTTTTAGCCACAGGCAGGTCCTAGGTAATAAAGGCCGAAAGTCTCAAACTAACTAATGATTCGAGGTGGTAAATAGGGCTTTAAGACCTAATTTGCTAAGAAGTAATCTTTTAAAAATTATTCAGATCTGACTAAAGTATGAACTCGGGCTGTCTGTAAATAGAAAATTATGAACAAGAAATAATGAAGCTGGATGCTATGTTAGTTAACTCAGTTATTCTTTTGAATAGCAGTAGTTGTTATTAGTTTGTTGTATTTTTGTAAATAAGAAATAGTGCATTTGAATTTTTTCAGTGTTGAATGAGTTTTACCTGTCCTGAATTTTCCAGCAGTTATTTGTCTAGTATAGTACCTGGCACCCTTAAGTTATTCGATAAATATTTGCTTAATGTTTTTTGAATGAAAGAAGCTCAATCCCCCTAAGTAATATTATTTAATAGTTATCATAAAAAGTAGGGTCTTATTTAGCCCTACATTATTCTTGTAGTAGAACTAGATATAAAATCTTAATTTGCTAATTTTTCCATTTCTGGACACTAGCTCAACTCTTTAGTCATAATCTGTTCTTTGGAATAGATGAAATATTTTATATTTAATTCTAGGAGAGATCAATGTATATTGTTTTAGGTAATAAACTGTGGTTTTCACTTTAATACAGGAAAAACAGATAAACTGAGATTAACAGATACATCATTCTGGTTTTATATAAAGGACTAAAGAGTGCCTTCCTTTTATCTAAAGAGCTATTGCAAATGTAAACTCGTTTACTAATTTGCAAGATAGCATCAGAATTAGAAGAAATACGGTTTAAAAATAATGAACTTTTAGGGGTCAAAGGTTCACTTAAATGTCCGTAAATATAAGTACTAGATGTAATGATTTTGATTTAGACAAGAATAGGTCATTTTATTAGGTCATGCTCATACAAACTTCTCTTAGCCTCTGGCTATACAACTGATCCATCCCTGGTCTTACCTATAGGTGGATAAAACAAAACAGTTGGAAGATTCTGTCACGCTAGATTCATGGAGCCTCTGAACAGTTCTCATCATGAAGCATAAGATTTGTGATTTTGACAGCTTGCAGTGAGACCTGTGCTTACGTTCTGTATTTTCTGTCACAGGGAGAAGAAGAGTTTGATATGCCTCAGCCTCCACATGGCCATGTCTTACATCGTCACATGAGAACAATCCGGGAAGTACGCACACTTGTCACTCGTGTCATTACAGATGTGTATTATGTGGATGGAACAGAAGTAGAAAGAAAAGTAACTGAGGTAATACATACTCTGAGTCTGTGTGGCAAATTTCTTTCTTTCTTTTTTTTTTTTTTTTTTGGAGACAGGGTCTTACTTTGTTACCTAGGCTGGAATGCAGTTGCGTGATTTTGTTTCACTGCAGCCTCTGCCTCCCAGGCTCAAGTGATCCTTCTGCCTCAGCCTCCCTTGCAGTTGGTTCTACAGGCATGAATCACCAAGCCTGGCTAATTTTGTTTATTTTTTGGACGGACAAGGTCCCACTGTGTTGCCCAGGCTGATCTTGAACTCCTAGGCTTAAGTGATCCTTCTGCTTTGGCCTCCCAAAGTGCTGGGATTACAGGCATGAGCCATTGTCCCTGACCCCACATTTCTTTCTATAGAAAAATTCTCTTGACTCTCTACCCCATCCCCCTTTCC
The DNA here is from genome assembly GCF_029289425.2 of Pan paniscus. Classification (NCBI taxonomy): domain Eukaryota; kingdom Metazoa; phylum Chordata; class Mammalia; order Primates; family Hominidae; genus Pan; species Pan paniscus. Next base: position 32,679,652 of record NC_073265.2, on the reverse strand, counting down.
TGTGCAACACTTTGTTTTTCTTCATCTTTTTATTACCAGAGATAGAAGAACAGGGTTAGAAATTAGACTTCCTGCTTTCTAAAGCTTTCCCCAACCGTAGGTTTGCTGTTTGACCATTGGTTAGTTATTTAATGCATCCCATCATGCTTTCCTTTTCTGTAAAGAACAGACTGATAAATCTCTCTCATGTATAAAGATTGTATGTATTATTTTAAATCCTTAGAAACTCAAATGGAGTTTAGAACACTCTGTTTCAAATTACCTGTGTTTTCTCACATATTTTCATGTCTACTCATTCTGTTCTTTGTCACTATCTGTGTGTGGTCATAGACCTGTTGGTAAGAAATGCACCTTTATTTTTTAGTGGGATTCATTATAGACTCATTACAAATGTCAGCTCAGTATTGGCATTTAGTGACTATTTGTTATCTTGAATGGCATAGTATGCTGACTTTGTTTACATCTAATAATGAGAGAGATTAGACAGATTTTCTAGAATTAAAGATCTGGGACCTTTATTGGTATATGTTAAGATCTGGGAACCATTTTATTGGTTGGTAAGAGGCACAGCTATTTTCTTTTTTTTTTTTTTTTTTTTGAGGCGGAGTCTTGCTCTGTTGCCCAGGCTAGAGTGCAGTGGTGCGATCTCAGCTCACTGCAACCTCCGCCTTCCTGGTTCAAGTGATTTTCCTGGCTCAGCCTCCCAAGTCGCTGGGATTGCAGGCACCCGCCACCGCGCCTGGCTAATTTTTTTTTTTTTGTATTTCTAGTAGAGACGGGGTTTCACCATCTTGGCCAGGCTGGTCTTGAACTCCTGACCTTGTGCTCAGGCCTCGGCCTCCCAAAGTGCTGGGATTGGAGGTGTGAGCCACCGCGCCCGGCAAGGCACAACTGTTTTCTTCCTTTACCCAGATACTTTCCTTTAATTCTATCTGCTGGCCGTGTAGGAGGTTGTACTCAGGGAGAGTTAAACTCTAGTATATAGTTTTATTAAATAGAACATATTATTGCTATTTTTCAGTGGGCTATTGTGGCCCTCATGTCAGATAACATTTGATGTTAGTTTGAGGAATTGTTGTTTGTTTTACTATCCACAGATTATTCAGATTTCATTGGTTTTACAGACACTCATTGAGAAATTGTTTTTTATTCCTTTTTTTTTTTTTTTTTTTGACACAGAGTCTCACTCTGTTGCCCAGGTTGGAGTGCAGTGGCCTGATCTTGGCCTTCTGGAGCCTCTGTCTCCTGGGTTCAAGCGATTCTCCTGCCTCAGCCTCCTGAGTAGCTGGGATTATAGGTGTGTGCCACCATGCCCAGCTAATTTTTGTATTTGTAGTAGAGATGGGATTTCACCATGTTTGCCAGGCTGGTCTCGAACTCCTGATCTCAAGTGATCTGCCTTGGCCTCCCAAAGTGCTGGGATTACAGGCGTGAGCCACTGCGCCCGGCCTGTTTTTTATTCTTTGTGTATACCGAATACCAGAAATAATTCTTTTAAAATACTGCTTTATCTTCATTTTAAAAATGTTTTTTGTTTTTTTTTTTGAGACGGAGTCTCGCTCTTTGGCCCAGGCTGGGGTGCAGTGGCGCTACCTCGGCTCACTGCAAGCTCCGCCTCCTGGGTTCACGCCATTCTCCTGCCTCAGCCTCCCAAGTAGCTGGGACTACAGGTGCCCGCCACCGCGCCCGGCTAATTTTTTGTATTTTTAGTAGAGACGGGGTTTCACCGTGTTAGCCAGGATGGTCTCGATCTCCTGACCTCGTGATCCGCCTGCCTCAGCCTCCCGATTAAAAATGTTTTAAAAAGATTTTTGTTCGTGGAACTTTTTTCATGTTATTACTATTTTGGAGAAATTATGAAAAGCAGTTTGCCTTCATGAAAATTTTTGTAACTGTTGTAGTCCACATTAAACTCTGTGCCTAGTACACTACATTAAGTGTTAAACACATTACTTCACTTCTTAAAATATATTTTTTATTTTTATGTTTGGAGACAGGGTCTCGCTCTTTTGCCCAGGCTGGAGTGCAGTGGTATGATCACGGCTCACTGCAGCCTTGACCTCCTGGCTCAAGGGAGCCTCCCACCTCGGCCTTCTGAGTAGCTGGGACCATAGGCACACGCCACCACACCTGCTAATTTTTGTATCTTTTGTAGAGATGGGGTTTCACTGTGTTGCCCAGACTGGTCTTGAACTCTGTTCTCAAGTGATCTTCCTGCCTTGGCCTCCCAAGGCAATAGGATTACAGGCATGAGCTACTGTGCTGCTAGGCCCATTTAGTATTTTATATGGTGCTTTCTAAAGTATATTTCTGGAAACAGCAGGCCTCTTAGTTTGATGGAGGGAAAAGATTCCAGGGTCCTGAGAAACATGAAACGCTCTCTTAGTCTGTTTTCTGTTGCTATATTTAAACACCTGAGACTGGATAATTTATAAATAAAAGAAATTTATTTCTTAGTCTAGGAGGCTGGGAAGTCCAAGGTCAAAGGGCTACATCTGGTGAGGGCCTTCTTGCTGGAGGGGACTCTGAAGAGTCCCGAGGCAACACAGGGTATCACATTGCCAGGGGCCTTAACAAAAGAGAACCAAATTAGTTTTTATAACAGACCCACTCTCATGATAACTAACCCACTCCTGTGATAACTCATTAATCTGTTAGCTCGTAATTCCGTTAATCCATGAATGGACTAATCCATTCATGAGGGCAGAGCCCTTATGACTCAATCACCTCTTAAAGGTCTTACTTCTTGGTACTGTTACATTGGGTATTAAATTTCAACATGTGTTTTGGAGGGGCAGACGTTCAAACCATAGCACGCCATTAATCCCTGTCCCCACTAACATGAAAATTCACATATTACCATATTAAAAGTTCTAAGAAGTCCTCTAGTAAGGATACCTATTTTATTCTGTTTAACCCAGCACTTCCCAAACTTACATGACCATTAGCATTTTTTAAAGTAATGCCTGTTTTTTCCCTATGGAAGATAGTTTGGGAAGCACTACTAAACTTAAATAATGATAGTGACTAGCGTTTATTGAGCACATACTATGTGCCAGGCATTATTCTAAGCACTTTAGTGAATTATTTAATTCTTAACAACTATTCTGTGATAGATCCAGTTATTATTCTCATTTTGCAGATGTGAAAACACAAGTGTATCAAGTTAAAATAGGCCACTGAGAATGATGACAGAAGTAGGAATGGGGAAGGTAGAGAGGCTATGAAGCTAAGGTCTTCATGCATGAGAGAGGGTGATTTGGAGAATGTTAGTGGATAACAACTAGGGAAGGGGTGAAGATAGTTTTAAGGAAGTGGCAAATAGTGGTTTTGAAGGAGAGGAGGTGGGGAAATAGAAATGGTCTGTAAATGGCAGTGGGGAGCAAGGAGGTATCTCATCTCAAAATTCTTGAATGGAGGTTCGGCTGAAAGAAACCAGTCTCTGCTAGAAAGAGCTGTAGGAGATGTGAGATGCACTGGGGATATCTAGGATTTATTCACTGAAGGCAGAGAAATGGAGGGAAGATCACAGATTGTTTTGGATCTGTTGAATTTCAGGTGTTTGTGGTAAATCCAAGGGGAAGACTAGTAGAAATTTGTATAAGCTGAGTCATCATTGTATTCTTGGTAGCGAGGTAAGGATGAGTGTGGTGAGACTGACCAGGGAAAGCATGTGAGAGTGAGAAAAGGAATAAAAACAGAGTCCTGGGAAATACCGATTTTTAAAGGAACACACAGAGAAAGAGGAACCCAAAGAAGCATAAATAGAAGTAGCCAAAAAGGTAGACTGAAAGAAAGAGAAAAGTACTTTTATGGATTTTAAAGGAGGAGAGATTTTCAAGAAGGGAGGGATCAGAGATAATTATTTCATCATTTTATAGTATTATCTAAATGTATATGTATGTGTGTCATTATATACAGTCTCCCCATGGGGATTTTTTTTTTTTTTGAGGTGGAGTCTCACTGTGTTGTCCAGGCTGGAGTGCAGTGGCACAATCTTAGCTCACTGCAAGCTCCATCTCCCAGGTTCACAAGTGATTCTTCTGCCTCAGCTTTTCGAGTACCTGGGAGTACAGGAGTGCACCACCATGCCCAGCTATTTTTTTTGTATTGTTTTAGTAGAGACGGGGTTTCACCATGATGGCCAGACTGGTCTTGAACTCCTGACCTCAAGTGATCCACCTGCCTCTGCCTCCCAAAGTGCTGGGATTACAGGCGTGAGCCACCATGCCTGGCCTCCCAAAAGGAATTCTAAACTCTTTGAGGGAAGGATCTATCTTATACATCTCCATATCCTCTCTGGCAATTAACATAATATTGCGTGAACATTCTAGACTAGGAAGGCAGATGTGTCATACTCATGCTATAATTTCTCTATGCTGTGCCCATAGCGAACATTGCTGATTGGTCTTAGAATCTCTTCCCACTAAGTCTGGGATTTAGCCTCCAGAAGGCTTCTTAAAACTGAGCACCAGGCAGCTACTACCAATTTATCAAAGTAGGCATCCGAGATAAAGCCAGTTTGACTTTCTTGTAGTCTATAGATACTTACAACCTTTTTGTCCTTCATTTTTCCAAATGGTAATACTATTTTAGCCTTTTTTGTTGTTGTTGTTGTTGAGACAGGGTCTCATGCTATCGCCTAGGCTGGAGTACAGTGGCATGATCCCGGCTCACTGCAGCCTTGACTTCCAAGCTCAAGTGATCCTCCCACCTTAGCCTCCCAAGTAGCTGGGACTACAGGTGTGCACTCCCACGCCTGGCTAATAGTTTTATTTTCATATGGAGACCTGTTCTCACTATGTTGCCTAAGGTGGTCTCAAGCTCCTGGACTCAAGCAATCCTTCTGCCTTGGCCTCCCAAAGTGCTGGGATTACAGGCGTGAGCCACCACACCTGACCCCTATTAGCCTATTTTTGCATTTACTTTTCTATTGCCTTGATCAGTTATTGAAAGGTAATGTAAAATAACCAATGTCAAAACATGTAATGCTGTCCACTGTTAATGAAGTACCTAGAAGGGCTCCTGACCACTCATTTTCTCCTCTCACCTGCCTACCTCCTTCCCTGTCTTCTCTCAGATAAGAATTTACTTCTGTCGTCTAGGTTAGAATCTTTGCTGGTAGCCAGAGGTTGTGAACTTATCCAATAAAAAGATAAACTCTTTCTTACCAATATAGTACCATCTTTATTTTATATTTTATTGAGATACAGTATAGTCCCATTAGAATGAACAATTCTTCTCAGAATCACCTGGGGGAGAAAAAGAAAGAACAGATCCTAAATGTTCAGTTCAGTGGCTTTTGAAAATTTTATCTAACCACTACTCAAAACAGATACAGAACATTCCCATTATTCCAGAAAGTCTCCTGATTCTCACCTTTTTGAATTATAATTTTGTGCCATCTGTAGGATTTTCCAACCATCATATTAGCATTGTGTTATTATGGCATCTTTTATCTTCTGTATCTATTTTTTCCTTGCAGGAGACTGAAGAGCCAATTGTAGAGTGTCAGGAGTGTGAAACTGAAGTTTCCCCTTCACAGACTGGGGGCTCCTCAGGTGACCTGGGGGATATCAGCTCCTTCTCCTCCAAGGCATCCAGCTTACACCGCACATCAAGTGGAACAAGTCTCTCAGCTATGCACAGCAGTGGAAGCTCAGGGAAAGGAGCCGGACCACTCAGAGGGAAAACCAGTGGGACAGAACCCGCAGATTTTGCCTTACCCAGCTCCCGAGGAGGCCCAGGAAAACTGAGGTGCAGACAGGGTCTCCAGAGAGAGAGCCACAGCAGGGGCAGGGTTGCTGACATTTTAATATCACAGGAAAAGGGGAGTAATGGGAAATCCCCCATCCTCCATTAAAGATAAATCAACTTCCCCCCTTCACTATTTGCCCTCTTCCTGTTTTGGGTTTGTGTGGGAAGTAGGGTGGAGCCCTGTGGCAGGTAGACTTCATTGGCAAAGCAGCCCCTGAGAAAATGTAGGTAACAGGGGAGGGGACTTTTGGGAATTTATCGTCTGGTGGGCACTGCTTCTACCACAGCCTTTATATGATTTAGTTGGGAGTACAGGAAGTTTGGGATAGTAGCCCAAACTTAATGCATCCCCTAGCTTTTTTTATTCTTTGCAGGTGTCCAGAGCCTAAAGTAGAGGAGAAGGCATAGCAGAAATGGGGTGTGCTGTTTTTGCAGCAGCAGTAGGAAGCTTTGTCAGAGGGAATAGACTTACATGAAGGAGAATGTCCCTTACTTGTTATCCCACGCTCCCCACTCCCTGCATGAGATTTTGGTGGTGGGTGTGTGAACCAGCTTCCTGCTGCCCCAAAGGCTCAGCACATGTAGGCCTGTCATGTAGTCTGAGGGCAAAGGGGAGACTTTGTGAAGAAAAGATTCAGTAGCAGGTGCTATCAGACTAACTTGTCTTCATTCTCTAGTCCTAGAAAAGGGGTCAGTCAGACAGGGATGCCAGTGTGTGAGGAGGATGGTGATGCAGGCCTTGGCATCAGACAGGGAGGGAAGGCTCCAGTCACGCCTCGTGGGCGCGGGCGAAGGGGCCGCCCACCTTCTCGGACCACTGGAACCAGGTACCTGGGTAGTGTAAGATATACTTAGTCTATTATTCAGAAAACAAGGGAATGGAGGAGAGGGGAGTAGAGAGTTTGTGGGGTGTCAGGAGGGAGAAGAGGGGCCATACTGACTGGGGAGTGGGCAGGGATCAGAGTGAGGCCACAGAGAGACCAGGCTCATGCCTGTGATGGGGTTTTTAAAGAATGGGCTGAGGAGACCCATGGACAAAGGAGTGGAAAAATTGGTAGATATATACTTCTGTGTTCTTGTTCTCACCGCCTTCTCCTATCCCCTGTCTCTCTTTAGAGAAACAGCTGTGCCTGGCCCCTTGGGCATAGAGGACATTTCACCTAACTTGTCACCAGATGATAAATCCTTCAGCCGTGTCGTGCCCCGAGTGCCAGACTCCACCAGACGAACAGATGTGGGTGCTGGTGCTTTGCGTCGTAGTGACTCTCCAGAAATTCCTTTCCAGGCTGCTGCTGGCCCTTCTGATGGCTTAGATGCCTCCTCTCCAGGAAATAGCTTTGTAGGGCTCCGTGTTGTAGCCAAGTGGTCATCCAATGGCTACTTTTACTCTGGGAAAATCACACGAGATGTCGGAGCTGGGAAGTATAAATTGCTCTTTGATGATGGGTACGAATGTGATGTGTTGGGCAAAGACATTCTGTTATGTGACCCCATCCCGCTGGACACTGAAGTGACGGCCCTCTCGGAGGATGAGTATTTCAGTGCAGGTAATGAAAGAAGCAGAGTTTGTAGAGATTTTTTTGTGCCTTGGGGCAATAATACTCTGTTATGTTAGTAGTTACCAAGACATTACTTGGTACTTTTCCAGTGTCTCTAAAGTCAGAAATTTCATTCCTACAAAATTGGTTACTCTTGCCACTGACTTTTCTGTTTGTTCATTTGTTTTTGAATAAACTTATTTTGGAATATTTTAGATGATTTACAGAAAATTTGCGAAGTACAAAGTACTGCTAGTACAGAGAGTTCCTGTATACCCCTCATCCAGCTTTCCCTATTGTTGACATCTGGTGTTAGTATGGGACGTTTGTCAAAACTAAAAATCCAACCTTGGTGTATTACTATTCACAAAACTTTAGACTTTATTTGGATTTCACTAGCTTTTCCATCATGTCCTTTTTCTCTTCCAGCATCCAACATTGCATTTAGTCATCACATACCCTTTGGTCTGCTCTGATTTGTGGCAATTTCTCAGTCTTTTGTTTTTCATGACCTTGACAGTTTTGGGGAGTTCTGGTCAGGTATTTTGTGGAGTTCTGGTCAGGTATTTTGTGGAATGTCCCTCCATTTGGATTTGTCTAATATTTTCTCATTAGACTGGAGTTATGGGATATTTTAAAAATAATGCCACATAGATGGCTGGGTGTGGTAGCTCATGCCTGTAATTCCAGCACTTTGGGAGGCCAAAGCAGGGGGATCACTTGAGGTCAGGAGTTTGAGACCAGGCTGAAACATAGTGAGACCCTGTCTCTCAAAAAAAAAAAAAAAAAAAGGAACATAAATTAGCTGGGCATGGGGGCACATGCTTGTTGTCGTAGCTACTCAGGAGGATGAGGCAGGCGGATTGCTTAAGCTCAGGAGTTTGAGTCCACAGTGAGCTATGATCATGACACTGCACTCCAGCCTGGGAAACAGTGAGACCCTGTCTCTTAAAAAAAATATGCCACAGAGGTGAAATGCCCTTCTCATGTTATCATATAAGGACCTGGGAAGGTTTGTGATGTATCCACATGACATCACTGATGCAGGATGTTAATCTTCATCACTGGTTAAGGTTGTATTTGCCAGATTTCTTCACTTTTTTTTGAGACAGTCTCACTCACTCTGTTTCCCAGGCTAGAGTGCAGTGGCGCAATCTAGGCTCACTGCAACCTCTAGCTTCCGGGTACAAGTGAGTCTCCTGCCTCAGTCTCCTGAGTAGCTAGGATTACAGGTGTGCCCCACCACACCTGGCTAATTTTTGTATTTTTAGTGGAGACGGCATTTCGCCATATTGGCCAGGCTGGTCTCAAACTCCTGAGCTCAGGTGATCTACCTGCCTTTGCCTACCAAAATGCTGGGTTTGCAGGCGTGAGCCACTGCAAGAGAGGGACAGGTGGCCTTCTCTAAAGTTAGTGTTTTTCCCTTTCCATACTCTCTTCTTTTTTAAAACTTAGCTACCTGCTTTGATTGGAACCCAGTAGGTGATATTGAGATATTTTTGCTTAGGGAGAAGTTTTTAGTGCTGTGTCTGTATGACTGCACATCTACCACTTATTCTCTGGTTTGAAGAACAGTGCCTTTTTATTTTTGAAGTAGGTAATATTGGTGATAGTGAGAGGTTTATGCTTGTGGTTATGCTTGTTGTTATTGTTTCATGTGCTAGTTCTTTGAATATATTGTCTCCTTTCTATGGAAATAATTTGAAGATACCTATTTATGTTGAGTTTGTCATTTAAAAACATCTTTCTGAGGACTTTTTGAACATGGATTGGGATATAATGGGGAAAAATGGCTTTCTTTCTATCTTTTTTTTTTTTTTTTGAGACACAGTTTCACTCTGCCTCCTAGGCTGGAGTGCAGTGAGTGGCGTGATCTTGGCTCACTGCAACCTCTGCCTCCTGGGTTCAAGTGTTTCTCGTGCCTCAGCCTCCCGAGTAGCTGGGTTTACAGGCACGCACCACCACACCTGGCTAATTTTTTTGTGTGTTTTTCGTAGAGACGGGATTTCGCCACATTGGCCAGGCTGGTCTCGAACTCCCAACCTCAACTTATCTGCCTGCCTCAGCCTCCCAAAGTGCTGGGATTACAGACGTGAGCCACCATGCCCAGCCAAAAAAATGGATTTTTTTTTTTTTTTTTTTTTAAAACAGAGCCTTGCTCTGTCGCCCAGGCTGGAGTGCAATGGCACGATCTCGGCTCACTGCAACCTCCGCCTCTGGTGTTCAAGTGATTCTCTTGCCTCAGCCTCCCAAGTAGCTGGGATTACAGATGCATGCCACAACACCTGGTTAATCTTTGTATTTTTAGTAGAGACAGGGCTTTGCCATCTTGGTCAGGCTGGTCTTGAATTCCTGACCTCAAGCCATCCACCCGCCTCAGCCTCCCAAAGTGCTGGGATTACAGTAGTGAGCCACTGCTCCCGGCTGGAAAAATGGCTTTCTGTTGGAGTCCATCCAGGCTTCTCTTGTATTTGGAATCCTCTGAGTAATTGTTGTTTGCCCTTTGTTCATTATTAAATGGGCCACTTCACCTTCTAGTTCTGGATAACATTGTTAGCTATATATGGGATCAGTTGGGAGTAGCACATGGATTGGGGTCTTTTATTGTGACTCATAGTTTGTATGTATCAAATGCATTCGTTCTTCTTTCAGGTGTAAAGCTACTCTTAGGGGTTCATATTTGGCCTTTTAAAGACGGAGTTCTGTAACAAGAGTGAACTGTGGCATCAAGGTGTGGGGATTCTGTGTCCCATTTCTTGAGGCTGTTTGCTCATGTCAACACTAGACTACTTCTAGTTCTAGTAGCTCTTCATTAGTGTGAAGTATATTGTTGGCCTTGGGCTTCTTTGTGTTTTTGAGGGAGTCTTTGTGACTTAGTTTGGGGATAGAGATTTAAGCTAGGAGATGAACAAGTAAGGGAAAAGGGAGTGATTCCACAGGATAGAGAACCAAGGCTTGCTTTCTCTGTGTTATTTTCCTTGGGTGGGGTAGGCTCTGGGTTTCTTTTAGCTCTTCATTCAAGCATAGGCTAATGGGTGAGAAGAAATTGGACCCTTCTGTTTATAGGAATGAAAAAATATTCATAGTAATGCCTTGTTTTTGTATTGTATATGTGTGTGGGGGTGGGGGGGTGTGTGTATCTATAGCTATAGTATGTGTGTGTGTTGTAAATTGTTTATTCATTGATAGGAAGAAGTGTTCTTTTTCACAGGCTTAGTAATGGGTCCTGCCCAAGATCACACAGCTTGGTGGCAGCAGAATTAGGCCTAGGCTCAGGTCTCCTGAATTATAGCTTAGTTTCCTTTTACATCCCATATTTTGTTCCTTCTAACATAAAGGCCTTATCAGGTTTTGAATCAGAGCAGGAAAGTAGATAATAGAGAGGAAAATTAGGTAGGAGAGGCAGGATCTGTTTTTTCCTTTCTTTGCTCTCTAATTTTGCTACACACACAGAGAGAAAACACACACATGCTGTCTCTCTTAGAATGATGTCATTTTTCACCTACAGCTTAACTCAAGACTTACTACTCAGCCTCCCAGGGAACCAAGAAGGAAATGTTTAGAAGTTATAATGGAATTGTTAGGAAACCACATGCCATTTCACTTCATGGAAATCATTTGAACCACCAGCAATCCATAATGGCTGTCTTTGGGAAGCTTTATTTTATAACTAAAGGCTACCTTCTGTCAAGAAACTTTCCTTGTCCTAATCCCAGTGTAGTAGCTACATATATCCTAAGTGTTACTGTTTGGGATTGACAACTGGAATTTTGTTAAGTCCTAACTTCAGTCCACTGTTGGATCTCTAAATTCCCTAACTCAGGCCTGCTTTACAGAGCCCTTGTGAGAGGGTGCTAAGGAGCCTAAGACAACAGCAAGCTTCTTTTATGCTTTCCGCCCCCCAGGAGTGGTGAAAGGACATAGGAAGGAGTCTGGGGAACTGTACTACAGCATTGAAAAAGAAGGCCAAAGAAAGTGGTATAAGCGAATGGCTGTCATCCTGTCCTTGGAGCAAGGAAACAGACTGAGAGAGCAGTATGGGCTTGGCCCCTATGAGGCAGTAACACCTCTTACAAAGGCAGCAGATATCAGCTTAGGTAAGACTTTTGCTTCCTGAACAGCTGCTTTTGGGCTCCTGTTCTGCTTACAGTGGGAGGAGATTCTGGACCTGTCAGTAATGTTTCCCTAACTTTTATTATTCCTATGTGTGGCTTCTCAGATGGTGATGAGCTGTCATTTTCTAGAGCTACTGCCTTACCTGTTTCCTTCTTAGTACCAAACAGAAAGTCCTTAGGGTTTTTCTGGCCTCCTCAGTTCTATAGGGGACTAAACACATTTCAGTCATGGCAAAGACTAGATAAAAAATATGGCCTTAAAAAGAAGCTTCTTGGCCTCATGGGAAGTGGGGGAAGGAACACTGTGGTGTCTGAATCAGGGTCTGCCCAGTTTCTTGGAGTTCAGGGCCTCATACCATAGAGTTTGACCAACCTGTTTGGCTTATCCTGCCATAGACAATTTGGTGGAAGGGAAGCGGAAACGGCGCAGTAACGTCAGCTCCCCAGCCACCCCTACTGCCTCCAGTAGCAGCAGCACAACCCCTACCCGAAAGATCACAGAAAGTCCTCGTGCCTCCATGGGAGTTCTCTCAGGCAAAAGAAAACTTATCACTTCTGAAGAGGAACGGTCCCCTGCCAAGCGAGGTCGCAAGTCTGCCACAGTAAAACCTGGTAAGTGCTCCTTTTTGCCTCATTCTTCCTTCAGACCATGGCAGAATGCAGGGTCAGCTGCTGGAAAAATGGAGCTTAATATGTGGCAGTGGCCCTTCTGTCCTGCTATAAAGTCGGGGTCCTGCCTAAGACCACAGGTGATATTCAGGGACAGCTCACTGTATCCCTCCTCCCCCATCCCCTACAGACTCTAGTGCGGGTAGATAGCAAGGCCAGAATTAGCTGAGTGTGGTGGCGGGCGCCTGTAATCCCAGCTCCTGGGGAGGCTGAGGTGGGAGAATCGCTTGAACCCAGGAAGGCGGAGGTTGCAGTGAGCCGAAATTGCACCATTGCACTCCAGCCTGGGCAACAAGAGTGAAACTTGGTCTCCAGAAAAAAAAAAAAAAAAAAAAAAAAAGGCCAGGACTTGATCACACCATTCTTTGACTACTGTGTGGGTTCTAGGAGGGAAAGGAGAAGTACTGAAATGTAAGCAGATTCAAAATAGGTGTAATTTCTCTTTGCCTGCACCATCTTCTTCCTGGAAATTCTGCTCCCCTCTCTCTTGTGCTTAGGCCCTGTAGCTTTCTCAGACTTCCTGTTGAAACATGGCTGGGCATGGTGGCTCACACCTGTAGTCCCAGCACTTTGGGAGGCCCGAGGTTGGGGGATCACTTGAGGTCAGGAGTTCAAGACCAGCCTGGCCAACCTGGCAAAACCCCATCTCTACTAAAAATACAAAAAAATTAGCTATGAATGGTGGCACATGCCTGTAGTCCCAGCTTCTCCGGAGGCTGAGGCAGTAGAATCACTTGAACCTGGGAGGCGGAGGTTGCAGTGAGCCGAGATCACGCCACGGCACTCCATCCTGGGTGACAGAGTGAGACTCCATCAAAAAAAAAAAAAAAAGTCATATTTCAGTATGCTCTTCCCGCTCCCCGTTATCCCCGAAACAACCCCTTTCCAGTCCTTAGCATTCAATAATTAAGAAAGGAGTTCATTCCATCTGTTGTTCATTGAGTCCCTACTGTGACCCAGGCCCAGCTGCTATGGGTTCAGGAGATTACAGAGGTAAAATCAGTCTATTCCCTTTTGGAACTTTCTCAGGCTAGCAAACTGATGAAACTCCATTGATTGTTACATTGTCCTGGCACCAGAGCTCCTTTTGTTTCCTATGTATTTGAATTGTGTCATCTCCTTATCTACCCAACTGCTGCTGTGTTTCAGGGTATTTAAAAACAATAGTTCATTGAATATTTACTGTATGAGGCATAGCACTCAGTACTTCACACATAATACCTCACATACAATCCCTATGAAGTATAGGTGCTAGAAGGAGTTTTCCAGTTGAAGACTTTGAGGCACAGAAAAGTTGGCTAACTTTCCCAAGATGACAAAGTAAGCCAGGATTCAAACTTTGGTGGTCTTCACTTCTAATTCCAGCCTCGTTCATATAACGTCATATTGCCTCTGAGACTGTTTTCTTGCTCCTGGTTTTATTTTAGGGAGGCATGCATGACCTGTCTGTCATCTTAGCCTCCTAATGAACCTACGATTCAGCTTCTCCAGGTCAGGTATCTTTTTTTTCTCAAGGACTTATTGGGGGCACTCTTGGCATGGGTGTTCTGGCTGGCTGGTTCACTTACTTACCCAGGTGTTGAAAACTAATTCAGTTGAGGCAGGCTATTTTGATGTGGCACCATCTATGTGTAAAAACACTTTATTACCAAGTATTCTCTGCACCATTCTGGTGACGGTCAGTGATGGGGTGGGAGGATCTATCTACAAGGGGCATTTCTTGATAATAAAAAAGTGTTGGGTTTTTTTTTTTTTCCAAAGGCTGCTTCAAAATATCTCATACCCTGGGGGAAATCAGAGCACGGGACAGAGAAAGTGGGCTGAAGATTTCCAAACATTTTTCACTCTTACCTACTATTTCTTTGTATTAGAACCACCTCTTTCTTCAGATGACCTCAGAAGTATTTGGTGTGGCTATATGGAAACAATACTTGGTTAATTTTCATTTATGAAAACACTGTATACATTATCATGACTGTGTAAAATTTAAATATGTAAATTTCTCTTTGTTGTAAATTTTATCCTAGGCTGTCGGCCATTTAGAATGGTTGGCCATTGGAATGGTCTTTGGTTTCTGGCTCAGATAAGTTCATCAGGACAGTGCCTGCCCGTCAGGTCATGCTTGGTGCTGGGGCCTTTTGGTGTTAAGGCTTTTGCTGAGGCAATGGTGTGTATCCCTCTAGTAACTGTGCCCTTGTCCTTCCCAGGTGCAGTAGGGGCAGGAGAGTTTGTGAGCCCCTGTGAGAGTGGAGACAACACCGGTGAACCCTCTGCCCTGGAAGAGCAGAGAGGGCCTTTGCCTCTCAACAAGACCTTGTTTCTGGGCTACGCATTTCTCCTTACCATGGCCACAACCAGTGACAAGTTGGCCAGCCGCTCCAAACTGCCAGATGGTCCTACAGGAAGCAGTGAAGAAGAGGAGGGTAAGGCCTTAGGAAGCCCTGGGAGCTCTGACACATAGGCACTTCTTTCTTTTCCAGTCACTTATGAGCTGGTGGTCCCCCTGTTGTATGTAGAGGAGGCAAGGCAAGTAGCAACTGGGATCTTGGTCACAGAAATTACTCTGTATCCTGCTTTTTAACAGTTTCTAGACTGTTTTCACAAAATTCCTCTCAGTGAGTGGTTCCTGAAAACAATCCTGTGAGGCAGATGGGAGATAGATCTTATCTATTTTATGGATGAGGAAACAAGTTTGGAGAGGTTAAAGGTTAAATAATTGTGTTTTTTTTGTCCACAATAATGACAAACCTGTGACTAGAGCTCTGTCATTTTAGCCTACTGCAACCATCCAAGTCAATCAGGTCTGAATGCCCTGCCATCTTCCCCATTTGCGTTCTATGGGCATCTGCTAGAGCAAACCCATGTGGAGGGTAAGGTTCATTCTCCTGAGGTCTAAGACTGGGACTGTGGGGTGCCTGGTTCCTCAGGGTGATTGCAAAGAAACAGCTTCTAGGCCTTTTCAACTCTTATACCTCTCTTTAACCTTAAATTAAATCTGTACATTGCATTTATTTCTGTGTTGTCTGTTAGTTTTTGAAGGAAGGCTACAGTGGGTAGAGGTCTGAAAAATGTGTGATCTAGGAGAGGGAATGAGCAGATATAAATGTATACACTGTAAATGTGACTGACAGCAGTATCTGAATGTGTCTGTAAAGGCTAAAGGTCCAGATGGAATGATGTTATACAAGTTAGAGTTCTGACTAATGTTGTCTTGCAAAAGGGAATTGAATTAGGCAACATGGTTGTCATAATTTGCACCACTGGACATCTGTGAGGGTTGGCATTTCAGGTGTGTGGATGACTCTTTCCTAATTAACCAAAACTATATCTCACCGACTGCAGCCATGTGTAGATATGTGCAAGGACATGGAAGGGATGATCAGGGGCAGGCTTTGGTTTGGGAGAGTTGGGCTGTGGGAGTGAGTAGATGTGGTGTGGTGGGATTTCAAGGTCCAGTGTTTGCAACACCTAGCTTGTCAAACAATCAGATAGGCACAGTGGGAATAAGGTATTTGAAGAGTTTCCTGGACAGGAAAATTGGGAGTCTTTTGAGGATTCTGCATAGAGGCGTGTCATGGCATTAAAACAGTGGTCATGGTCATGGGTTTTTTTTTCCCCCTTTTACAATATTGCTGGACTCGAAACCAGGACTTCACAAGGCAGCTGTATAGATGTTTCGTTTGTTGCTTGGTTCAGCATAGTCAAGAAAGCTGACTGGTATGAGATGCAGGCTGTCCAGTTTCATTAAAATCCGTGTGCCTGCGTGAGATGTAATAAAACTCTACTCATAAAAATAAAATGAGGCATTTGGACAGTGTTTTTGAAGGGATCTCCAGGTTTCTGATAGACAGTGTGGTTATGGTGAATGTGTCTTTATGTTGGTGCCTTCATCCTTGGGCACAGCCCAACAGTACCAGAATCCTTGATATTTTCAGTGTATGAGAATGCTTGGGGGTTTCTCAATCTCAAGAAGGCGGAAGACATCTAATACTAAAACAATCCTCTACAGAATTATAGTTTTTAAGAAACTGTTTGGTAGATGTTACAGATAAATAGGAATTCTTAGACACCAGCTTACAACAGGAGCTCAGTAAAATATTTAAATTCATTTTATGAGATATAGTTATTAATAAGTTTGGTACCTAATCTTGTTGGGTGGCACACCATCAGAGATCCTTCAGACACAGGGATTGACCCTGGAGTTGGGTTTATTTAGTACCTTCATACTTGATTTAGATGGCACGATTAACAACCTATTCATTTTAGCATCTGGCTGGGCAGGGCACTTATACCTCAAAAATGAAGAAATTGGAACCCAGACTATTTGAGAAAAATTAGAGAAACACACTGCCTAGACAGGGTAATACTTCATTAGACAAATTAAGGAAATATAATTAGGGATTAAAATCTAAATAGACCAGTCCTGGATTAAGCAGACATAAAGTAGAAGTCTTGAGAAAAATACAGGACTGTAAGGGGTGTCGGCAGTGACTCAGCAGTAGAATCTTGGTGCTGAAGATTGTGACATGCTATATTGAGATAGCAAAAGGGTGCTATGACAAAGCTGAGAAATAGCCCTGCTGTATTCTGAGTTTCTTATAACCATTTAGAGTTTCTGTTTTGGGATTTCAATTTGAGAAGAATGTGGAGAATGCTGAATCAAGAAAAGAGCAGTAAAAGTGAATAGGTTGGCTAGTCAGAACTAAGTGGAGATGGAGACCCCTGACCTGGGGCCTCAGCGGTGCCTGAGCTCCTCCAGCAGACAACGAGGGCACTGAAGGGGGAGCCGTCACAAGGGATCTGCTCTAAGTTTTACTACTGGGTGTGAAGGGGAAGGGGAGTGGTACAGGCATTGAACCTTATGCACTGGATTGGGTTGGGTTTTAAAATTTGTGATAAAAATTTCAGTTAATTAGAACTTAATTTCCCAAAACTCCTAATTAACTAAAATCTCTAATGTCTTGCTTTTCTTTTCTTTTTTTTTTTAATGTGTTATTTATATATGAGAGGAGCAGATGACAAGAAAACAAGCTCAAATTAGATATTTGGTCAAAAGAAGCAATTTCTAATTGCCTAGGGTCATTACAGCTTCAGCCTCATCTCTCATATCTTCTACTTCACTCTCAAGACTATAGAGCAGTCATTGGTGTTCAGTGTCCTGAGGTACTTCAAGATCATCAAAGGTAGATAGTTTTCAATAAAAAGGTTGAAACAGGATTTTCTAACCTTCACTTAATCAGTTAAAATTTTAAAACCATATTTCATTGAGCATTCTGGTTTATTAAAGTTTTAGTTGTACAAGGGGGTAAAAGGGCTGATGCAGTGGTTTATAATAAACCCTTCATATATAACTTATAAAGTGTTCATCAGCTATTCATCTCCACAGAAGGCAGAACTAGAGGAAATGGGGTTTAGTTTTCAACAGGAAAGATTTAGGATAGACACAAAGGGAACTTCCTGATGGTAAGGGTTATTCAAGTTGGAATATGTCACTGTGGGAAATGATTGTGTTCCCATCCCTATCAACAGTCCGGTGCAGGAACCTTTGATGTTTTTAGGTCTAGGACCTACCTCCAGTCCTCATCTTCCCATTCCCTCCTACTCTTGTCCCTTCTTTTGGCAGCATTTTAAAGGCCTCAAGATAGATCTCTTTCTGACCCATGGGGAAGCCCTTGGCCTGTCTTTGGGGACACACTGTTGTGGATAGCTGGGGAGTGGAAAAGGGGGCAGTAAGAAGGAGGCATAAGGTAGCAAATAAGAAAACCACTCAGTAATTATTATCTTGGTTTTTTTTTTAATATAGAATTTTTGGAAATTCCTCCTTTCAACAAGCAGTATACAGAATCCCAGCTTCGAGCAGGAGCTGGCTATATCCTTGAAGATTTCAATGAAGCCCAGGTGAGGAGTTTCTTTGTGTAACCTAATATAGTGGCAATGATAAGAGCCAACTTGCTGTGTTGAGAAGAGGCCTGGGAGGGGTTGGGGAACCTGGATAAAGTAGCCAGAGATTTCAGGAACTGAGAAACTGCCAAAATGTTTTTGCATGAAATAGAATTTTTGTTGTGTATAGGGAAGAGAAGGTAGGACCTTGGGTTAGTTAATAGCTATGGTTCTGTTGCTGCGACAAAAGAAGATTGATGTTTATGTTTAGTAGTAGAAACCCCTATTAGGGTTGCTGATTTTTAGCCTGAAAGGCTGAGTTCATAGGTCTTGGTTGTCCGTTGAGGATTTAGGTCCTCAGTATGCTGCAGGTGAGGCAGAGAGAACATCTATGGAAATTACTTGGGCCTTCCAGTGAGAAGAGTGGCCTTGGGCAGGATAGACTAAATCACATTTTGGGTAGTAGTTGGGAGTCTTCAGATCTGCTCTTCATGGCTCATTATGGCTGCTGCTTAGGAGCTTTCCACAGAAGTCACCAAACCCATTGGCTCTGCTTCTTTTCTTCCAGTGTAACACAGCTTACCAGTGTCTTCTAATTGCGGATCAGCATTGTCGAACCCGGAAGTACTTCCTGTGCCTTGCCAGTGGGATTCCTTGTGTGTCTCATGTCTGGGTCCATGATAGTTGCCATGCCAACCAGCTCCAGAACTACCGTAATTATCTGTTGCCAGCTGGGTACAGCCTTGAGGAGCAAAGAATTCTGGACTGGTAAGTATTTGAAGCCCATCCAGAATTGTATAGGCAGGAAGACAGCAAGCTTTGGAGGGAAGAGAATCTAGGTGAGAGAGTAAAGCTTTCTAGAAATTGGTATGTCTGTGGGATAAATTTGAGTGGGTTTGAAATGACTTCAGGAGTTTATCTAGTTTATTTCCATAGGTTACATTGGCTAGGAACCTTTTGCAAATGTGTGAAGATTTGTATATAGGTTCAATATTCTCAACCTGTAAAGTCAGAGAACTAAGTTTTAAGCAAGCATTAAAAATATATAGGCTCAGGAGCATGATTTGGATTATTCTCAGCCCCAGAACAAACATGGAAATTAGAAAGCCAGGAATGCAAGGAATACAGATCATTCATAGAAAGAAGGAAGAGAAGGGGGACCCTAATATAGGGCTTAGTTTTTTGAGATGAAGTCTTGCTCTGTCACCTAGGCTGGAGTACAGTGGCACAGTGACGACTTACTGCAGCCTCAACCTCCCAGGCTGAAGTGATCCCCCTACCTCAGCCTCCCAAGCTGCTGGGACTACAGGCACTCGCCACCACACCCAGCTAATTTTTTTGTTGTCTTTCGTAGAGATGGGGTCTCACCATATTGCCCAGGCTGGTCTCGAACTCCCAGGCCCAAGAGATCCAACCACGACAGCCTCCCAAAGTGCTGGGATTATAGGCTTGAGACACTATGTCTGATGGGGCACTTATTTTTGAAAGCATTCAGATGTACATGAGTCCCTTTGCAGAAAGGCAGTTTGTTGGATATTACTTGTCATGCTAAGGTCCTTTCCTGTCTCCTTCATAGGCAACCCCGTGAAAATCCTTTCCAGAATCTGAAGGTACTCTTGGTATCAGACCAACAGCAGAACTTCCTGGAGCTCTGGTCTGAGATCCTCATGACTGGTGGTGCAGCCTCTGTGAAGCAGCACCATTCAAGTGCCCATAACAAAGGTACCTGAAAGTGTGTGTGTAGTGTCTTTGTTCCAGGGATCTTCTTAGACCTGTAGGTGTTAGGCCTTGTGGTCCAAGGCTCAGGCCTAATAGGTTGACCGTATCCATGTTTCTTAGAGAAGAAAAGTACCACCTTCAAGAGGTGAGTCAACATAAGTGAAGCACTGGACGTATATTTGTTAAATATTTCTACAAGGTCAGCACATAGTGATTATAACTAACTCTGCCTTTGGTCATGATCAGTAGCAGTGTGTTTGACATAATAGGGCTTTGGTTTGTGCAGAGTGGGATGTATTGGTTAGAATCAAATCTCTCTTTCTAATGGAGGGCTAAGTTGAGTGTCCTTTCCTTCTTCACTTTCCCTTGCTCCTTGCAGATATTGCTTTGGGGGTATTTGATGTGGTGGTGACGGACCCCTCATGCCCAGCCTCGGTGCTGAAGTGTGCTGAAGCATTGCAGCTGCCTGTGGTGTCACAAGAGTGGGTGATCCAGTGCCTCATTGTTGGGGAGAGAATTGGATTCAAGCAGCATCCAAAATATAAACACGATTATGTTTCTCACTAAAGATACTTGGTCTTACTGGTTTTATTCCCTGCTATCGTGGAGATTGTGTTTTAACCAGGTTTTAAATGTGTCTTGTGTGTAACTGGATTCCTTGCATGGATCTTGTATATAGTTTTATTTGCTGAACTTTTATGATAAAATAAATGTTGAATCTCTTTGGTTGTAGTAACTGGGATTTCTTCATCTGTTTTTTTGAGCTTAATCTCAGAACAAATGACAAGACATAGTACTTTCTCTGAGTCTTTCAACAGGCTTATTCACTTACGGAGGACAGCTGGCCAAGGAAATTGAAAAGTTAAGAGTGAACTTTATTCTGTGGCATCATTCCCAAAAGGTTATTCCAGGGTGTCTAAAATGCTATGCTTGCAGAAACTCAGTTTAAGGTAGGTGAAGGCCCAGATTAACAGTTGTGCCAAAAGTTGAGTGGAATTGGGCACAGCTCTGTTTCCTGACAGTTAAAAAAGACCTCATGCTCTCTCTCTGAGCTGAGATCACAGCTCACCTGTGGGTACTCCCCAACTCTTAGAGCTAAAGGGAGAACGAACGGACCAACTGCCATGAAGGGACAGTGACCATAAGCTTGATGGAATGACCTTCCTTAAGATAAACATGGGAAGCACAAGTGAGAACACCTGGAAATGTTACACGTTCTAGTCAAAGACCCAATATTATTATTATTATTGTCACAATGGCTGGAAGCAGTTCCTTCCCTTCCTCTGGCATCACTGATCCCTGCATGGCTTCTCAAAGCAGGGGTCAACAAGGTTTTTTTCTGTAAAGGGTCAAAGAGTAAATATTTCAGGCTTTGTGGGCCATTTGATCCATCACAACTACTCGCCTTTGCTGTGAGGGCATGAAAGCAACCATAGACAATGAGTAAACAAATGGGCATGGCTGTGTTTCAGTAAAACTGTACAAAAACAGACAGCAGGCCATAGTTTGCCAGCTCCTGCTCCAGAGACAGCAGTGGAAAGGGTGATCTTTAGTTGATAATAGCAGGGAATAAGGTTGTCAGAGCTTCCCAGTGTGTGTAGAAGATGTAGTGATGAAAACCAGATGCAGTGACTATAACCTGATGCCAGAACACTGCATTCTTTTTCAGTTTGGAGGGCGTTGTTCAGTGAATATTTCTTTTTACTTACACTGATATAAATATTGATTACCAGTGATGGCTGGGCCATATTAAGATAACTTCAACCCCTATGGTTTGTGTAAGATGGGTAATTGGGCCTGCAATCTTCAGTATTTAAAAATCTAACAACTTGATATCAATTTTTTCTTAAGGACCTTTTTCTTGGAGAATAATACTTTTTTTTTTTTTGAGACGGAATTTCGCTCTTGTTGCCCAGGCTGGAATGCAATGGCACAATCTCAGCTCACTGCAACGAGCAATTCTCCTGTCTCAGCCTCCTGAGTAGCTGGGATTACAGGCACATGCCACCACACCTGGCTAATTTTTGTATTTTTAGTAGAGTCGGGGTTTCATCATGTTGGTCAGGCTAGTCTCAAACTCCTGGCTTCAGGTGATCCGCCCGCCTCGGCCTCCCAAAGTGCTGGGATTACAGGTGTAAGCCACCATGCCCGGCCTAAGAAATACTTTTAAGTATATTTTCATTAGCTAGAATTGCCCAATCTGTGTAGGTATAAATTACTTGGTATAGGGAGAGAGAAAGCCTATCTTACCTGTTGCTTTCTTACTTGGTGGTAACGTCCAGCAGTTAGTCTATTTAATTACTTTTTCACATATGAACCATAAAATATTTAACTTTCTGCTCTATATTGTTTGTTTACCGCTGTATCTCCCACAGCTTGAACAGTACCAAGGTACGTAGTAGGTGCTCAATAAATGACTATTGAATAAATGAACATATCCAACAAATGTTCTCAATGTAAAGGATCAGAGATGCCACATGTTCTCCTTGATGGGACAGACCCTTCCACATGGGAACGATGGGAAGGAGCTGTACTCCTGGATGTTCAGTAACTGCTTCTAGGAGAAAAGGTAGAGTCCTATCACTAAGCCGCAGATATTTATTTGTGTGTGGCTAGAATGGGATGTTTTGAATCTTCTGTTACAACCTTGGGAACGTGGCTGTTATTTCAATTTATGAGCCAGAAATTTTCACATCCCGAAACTACAAAAGAGAAAAAGAGCCTTATTAAGTGTCATGCTTTCCCAAGACTACCTTCAAAGAAATATGAATCAGGACAACCTGTGATCTAAATAATGTCATCTTAAAACTGAAGAGTTTCTTTTGACTCTTCTGCTACAATAGCTTAGAAAAAAATCTGCTTGCAGACATTTTAGAGAGAAAGGACAATGAAGTGATTTTCTGAATGGGAATGACAGACCTCTGGGAAGCCAGCTACCACTGAATCTCGGTATCAGTTTTTTTAAAAGTTTAGAGTTAGAAGGGGTGGTCGCCTCCTTTCACAGATGCGGAAGCTAGGGACCAGCAAGGCGGGGTGCCCACGGCTGCACAGCTAGTTCATATCAGAATTGGGAGTGGAAGGCACACTGCCTCCCAGCATAGCAATACATAACCTAGCAAAGGACTTAACACCTATCTCACTGTCAGGTTTTTTAGTATTTTATGATGATGATGACTTCTACTGAAAATAACCTTCATTAAAATTATTAAAGATGGTCACACCTCTATCTCTAAGCCTTACTTATAAAATGAGGGTATTTGGACTAAAGTCTTCTTCCAGTTCTAGAATTCTACAACTCATTAAAAAGCCACCTTAAAAAGTCTACTGAGTTACCCAAGGGTTGCTCCTACCTGCCCAGAGTTCCACCAGCCTGGGTATAGTATTTGTTATAATCTAGTCGTAACAGTAGTTGAGCCAAATCTGAGTTGATCTGATGATTCCGAACACTGGAGAGAATCTTGAACAGGAGTGAAGACTGGCGGCTAAAGCCCTGCAGAGAGAAGGACTCAGCTGTCATTCCACTTCAGCTCACCAACTCTCCATATGGAGGATGGGGGCGGAGGGAGGAGTTTCTTGGAAAAGCCTTGTTCAAAATTCTACAGAACCACCTGGCCTTCCCACATTCCTATTTCTATTAGTTCCTAAAATGACTTGTACCAAATCCATACATGCATGACTTCCTATGAAAGTACTCTTTCATCAGTAGGAATTTAGTAGCTGGTTTCCAGTTAATGTATTTTGTCAAGTACTGGGGTTGGGGAGAACCCGTTTTGATTACAAGCAGATAATTATCTCAGTGAGATGGGGGTTAGTTCAAGGAAGTAAGGCGGGGGTAGGATGTGAGGAAGTTAGAACAACCCAATGCTTATTTGATGCGCTGAATAAACTATTCAGGACTGAAATATTTTTGAGCACTGTGAGGTGGCACAGTAATTACCTGCTTCAAAATCAACTGATACCAACATTTTTATCTTTGTGTCTTATCTCTGTACGTGTGTGTATTGAGGAAATGCTTTACTGACTCAGAGGAAAGATCATGAATTCTCCATTGGCAAAACCACCTCTGTCCTTTCGGCAAGGCTGCATACTTCCAGGCAGACGCACCTTCACGAGAATGCTCAGCTGGGCGGCTCCACGCTCATCCAGTGGGCCTAGGTTCTGACTGACCAGCGAACAAAAACTGTGACAGAGATCTAGGATTTCATTCAGGCAGTGAAACACCTACCCGGGAAACAGAGTTGGCATTAGGAAAGGAAGGAAGGTACATCCATGAAGTTAAAGTTTTAGGAGAACAGTCTAATTAATAGCTGATCTAATTAATAGCTGACCTCCCAAATCTGAGAGGATAGACACTGCCACTTGCAAGGCCTGCCAGCCCCTCAGACGTACAAAATGTGTAAAACAAATGCATCCTTTCCTGGCTAAGCGAGTATTACTCTCTTAGCCCTGCACCAAACCTCCAATCTAGCCACATTTAACTCTTCATTTCTTAGACCCGCAGAGTGTCTTCCTGCCTCTGAGCTGTGAGTGTTGTTCCCTTTGCCCGGGATGCTCTTGTTTTTAATACCAGTTCAAGTCCCACTCTCTCAGTGAAGCACTCCCTTCCCCACTATAGCCTTTAGTGAACCCTCGTTTCTTGCTTCTTTATTATCTGTACTGTTGTCCACTTGGCAATTGTTCAGGCCTCTGTGTTGTTACTGATTTTTGTATGTATATATATATATATGTCTTGTTTTTCCAACTAGATTGTGAGCTCCTTAAGGGCAGAGCCATGAATTATACCTCTTTGTATCCCCAGTGCCTTGCATACAGTAAGCACTCAATAAATATTTAATGATGATGACCTGCTCTGATATTCTGCTTTTTCCTATGGATACATCTATGCCACATAAGGACAGCATCTACCCATCACAGTAGTTCTTGGCTGTTTTCAACCAGCCCTCTGGAGTGGCATCTATTAATATATATCTTACTCTTCCTGGTACAGCAGAAATAGCCCTAAACACCAGAACATTTTTAAAAAGTCTGTAACAGCTGTGCTGTAGCACACTGAGGAATAACAACCAGCTCATGTCAGAGAGGAGGCATAACCGTTACATTAGAAACTACCAGAGATCATTTCAGTCTTCCTGTTCTTTATCCTGGAATTGGAACTAGCTTGTGAGCTTTAAAAAAAATTAGTACCTGGGTCCCACTATTACAGGGATTCTAATTTAAGTGCTCTGTCACCTAGATTTTTTTAAAGAGTCCCGATGATTCCAATGTGCAGCCAAAGTTGAAAATAACTGCCACGAAGGAGACATATATGTACTTACAGAAACACATACATAGATCGAGAGAGAAACACTACTCTAGTTGTCTATGAAAAGAACTTTCAAATGACTGATCCATCCTGGTCCAAAAGATTTCTAAGAACGTGAACTCTATATGCTTTTCATTGGTTTTTCTGTATTGTCAGCAAGAATTTTGAGTTTCTTTAACTCCTGAGGGTTTAAGCACATAATTCTTTCATCTGTAGCTGCTTACCACACCCTGTATTTCAGAAATTCAAAGACATCTTAGGTCCCGTTTAACATGCCTTTTTAGTTTTGCTTTACACATTCTTTTTTTTTTATCTGCTCCCCCAAGACAGAATCTTGCTCTGTTGCCCAGGCTGGAGTGCAGTGGAATGATCTTGGCTCACTGCAACCTCTGCCTCCTGGGTCCAAGCAATTCTCCTGCCTCAGGCCTCCCAAGTAGCTGGGATTACAGGCGCGAGCCACCACACCTATTATTTTTTTTTTCTTCTGTATTTTTAGTAGAGACAGGGTTTCACCATGTTGGCCAGGCTGGTCTTGAACTCCTGACCTTGTGATCCACCCACCTTGGCCTCCCAAAGTGCTGGGATTACAGGCATGAGCCACCATGCCCCGCCGCTTTACACATTCTTAAAAAATGTTTTAAAATGGACTTGAATAATTGCTTAATGATGGTTTCGTATCCTGTCAACTCAAAGTGCCTAAGGGAATGGTCAGTGGTAGAAGCAGTCTGAGGAAACCAATGAGCCTTACTTACAGGTTTCAATAGGATAAAGGATTGAGCCAGCAAATTGCTCAGGAAGTGGTCATGAGCCAATCGGATGCTTTCAAAGTCTCGGGTAGAATTGATCTGATGAAGCAGCTGGGAGAACTGAGACTCCAACACATCTACCTGATAGACATTACAAAAAATTTTAGCACTTTGCATATTCTAAGCATTTGAAGACATTAAGATGCCTGACAGATTGAAATGAAAATGCTTTGCCTCCACTCATCTTCCTTCTAACCAAGTCACATTAAGGCTGACCAAAGACACCCTTATATTGCCCAGCCTTGTAGGAAGTTATTTGCATAATTCTGAACCCCCTCCCTCCAACGTCCTGGCTGACCACTCTCCCCTGCCCCATCCTTTTCTCTTTTTCCTTTTTTTTTTTTTTTTTGAGATGGAGTCTTGCTCTGCCACCCAGGCTGGAGTGCAGTGGTGCAATCCTGGCTCACTGCAACTTCCACATACCAGGGTTCAAGCAATTCTCCTGCCTCAGCCTCCTGAGTAGCTAGGATTACAGGTGCCCGCTACCACGCGTGGCTAATTTTTGTATTTTTAGTAGAGAGGGGGTTTCACTATGTTGGCCAGGTTGGTCTCGAACTCCTGACCTCAGGTGATCTGTTTGGCTCAGCCTCCCAAAGTGCTGGGATTACAGGTGTGAGCCACTGCGCCCAGCCTCCCCTGCCCCATCCTAATCCACTCATGGCCACATTCCCTCTACTGACTGACTTGGTCACCTACAGGATTCCAGAAGTTATAGCAAACAATAAAAATAAGGGGCAAGTCAACAATAAATAATAGATTGTTGATGAGGATTCTTTAAAATGCCTTTAAGAGGCTGGTGTGGTGGTGGTTCATGCCTATAATCCCAGCACTTTGGGAGGCAAAGGCAGGAGGATCATTTGAAGCCTGGAGTGTTTTTTTTTTTTTTTTGGAGACGGAGTCTCACTCTGTTGCCCAGGCTGGAGTGCAATGGCATGATCTTGGCTCACTGCAACCTCCACCTCCCAGGTTCAAGCGATTCTCCTGCCTCAGCCTCCCAGGTAGCTGGGACTACAGGCAGGTGCCACCACGCTCGGCTAATTTTTTTGTATTTTTAGTAGAGATGGTGTTTCACCATGCTGGCCAGGCTGGTCTCAAACTCCTGACCTCAAGTGATCCGCCCATCTCAGCCTCCCAAAGTGCTGAGATTACAGACGTGACCCATGACACCTCGCTGAAGCCAGGAGTTTGAGACCAGCCTGGGCAACAAAGTGAGAATCCATCTCTACAAAAAATAAAAACAAACCAGCTGGGTGTGGTGGCATATATCTGTAGTCACAGCTACTTGAGAGGCTGAGGCAGGGGTATCACTTGAGTCCAGGAGCTTGAGGCTTCAGTGAGCTATGACTGTACCACTGCATTCCAGCCTGGGAAACAGAGAAAGACCCTGTCTCTAAAAAATAATAAAATAAAATAAAATGCTTTTTTTATTTTAAGAAACATGCTTGGTGATATAACTCCTGAATTTTCCCAAACCCCACCATTTTATCAAATACAAACTTGTAGTCCCTATTCAATACTCCCTGCCAACCTCCTAGACGTTTTTCCGTACCCCTTCCTTCTACTCATCTCTTAGCACAGACCTGGAGATAGTACTGAAGATTATCCACCAAAAATGCCATGTGATTTCTTAGGCGCCACTTGATTGCATCAGTCTGGTTCGACTTGAGGTGCTTGCGCTGCATTTGTAGGGCCCAGCAGTGCTGCAGCTCAGCTTGCACCCGGCGCACACTCAGTAAGTACTTAAAAACAACATTGTACCTAGGACAGAAATAACAGGATATTCAAGACAAAAATTTCATCCCCTGCACTTCCTCCACATGACAGACTCTAGGACTTTGTGCCACCCACTCCTCTCACAAACAGGCAGTAAGGAAAGAGTGACTAGAGATGTAGACAAATAAATTATAGTTTATTTATACAATGGAATATTATATAGCAGTCGAATGAACTCCAGCTATACAACAAGATGAGACCCCATCTCTGCATTTTTTAGATAACTTGGGAAATTTCAATGTGGACTGGATATTAGATTATAATAATCTTTTTGAATGGTTGACTCGTGTTGCTTCTCATATTCAAAAACATGATTTTTGAATGAAAAAGGTAAATCACAAAAGATTACATATAGCCTTTTCTATAATTCTTAAAGCAGGCCAGGTGTGTTGGCTCATGCCTATAATCCCGGCACTTTGGGAGGCCAAGGCAGGAGAATTACTTAAGCTCAGGGGTTCAAGACCAGCCTGAGCAACATAGTGAGATGCCATCTCTACTAAAAATTAAAAAAATTAGCCAGGTGTGGTGGTGCCCACCTATAGTCCCAGCTACTTGGGAGGTTGAGGCAGGAAGATTGCTTGAACCCAGGGTTCAAGGCTGCAGTGTGCTGCCTGGGCAAGAGAGCAAGACCCTGTCTCAAAAAAAATAGTGTGTTATGAATCAAGGATTATGATGAATCTGATTCTCTGTCGCTGAGAGCCGAAAGAAAGTAAAATAGCTTCCCTCTGAGACAGACTCCCGCTCCTGCCTCCCTGCAAGTTCAGGTGCTAACTGCTTAATGCTGAGACTCCATACTTAAAAGACACACGGGAAGAACAGCTGATTCCTGGTAGAATAGGATTTATTTACCTGTTTGTAGGCAGGCTTGCAGAAGACAGTCCCATTCTGTTTGGTTTTTAAAATTATCTATTTCTAAAGGCACAAACATAATGAAATGATAGACCTTGTTTGGAAACTGATTTGAACAAACCCAAACATAAAGATAATTTTTAGATAACTGGAGAAATTTCAATGTAGACTGGATATTATAAGGGATTATAAGGGACTACTGTTAATTTTACTGGATGTGATAATGGCATTGTAGTTCTGTTGAAATATGCCTTTTTCAATTGTTTATTGGCAGAATGAAATGACTGTGATTTGCTTTATACAGCTCTAGCAAAAAAGTGGGGGAGGGACAGATAAAAGTAGTATAATGTTGCTGGTTACTGAAGGTGAATAATGAGGACACAGGATTTTGTTATGGTCTATACTTTTGTTTATATTTAGAAATTTTTATAATGAAAATGAAAAAATACTTCTAAACTTGATTTCTTCAAGGGTGTTGAGAGCATATCAAGTTAGGAGGTAAGTGGACTGTGGGCCTATAGGATTCTGGGAGCTAAGGATCTTTGGACGCTCTTTGTACAGGGTCCATGCCACTTGCTTAGCTGGGCCGTGGGCTCTGAATTTGCCATAGAATCTTCTCCCTGAACCAGTCTCATCTTTTCTAGTTTATGCCCAGTCTATTCTACCCTAAGCTTCTCTACCTCAAAAAAGTAGAGAGGGCTAGGAAGAACAGGAAGGATTAAGAGTGGTGGCTGGAAGAAGAGATGGCCTTTTTGTTTCCCTTTTCTTCATTCCTCTGGCTTCACAGAGTATGACAGCTTCAATCCTCCATCCAGGCCAGGGGCCAGTTCTCTGACCAGTAATTGGGTTTGGGAAGTTCCTAGATATGGCGTGAGGATAGATTTCAAAAGCCACCACCAGCCACATTTGCTTCTCTTACCTCTTTTCTGTAGATCTCTGGTTTGGGGACATTAGGTCCTGACCAAGCCAAGCAACAGCACTTGGCAAGCTCTCATGATAAAGAACAAGGCTGACCTGACAGAAGGAGACTCCAGCTTGGTCAGCTCCTTTATTCCACCCCCAAGCTTGGCTGCCCCTGTTGTCTCTCCCTGGGGGTAAGGAGGCAGTCTTCTCCCCAGTGGCTAACATCCATAGCAGACATGTAGGCTGGAGGACTTTCCCAAGTAAATCAACAAAAAATATTACAAAAGTGAGGGAGAGACCTTGTCAGGTGTGATGGAATCATCAAGGGCCATTATCTCGACATGGTGCCTGAGACCTTATTTTCCAGAGCTCACAAACTGGCGGCCAACAAACTGCTTATTATTTGGCAATTTAAAAAAATGATGGTTTGAAGTAGATATGCCCTCCCACTGATTCCAACTCCGTGTCTCATATCTGTGGCTTCACTTATTAATGTGATCAGTCTAGCCCCTGAAGGCATAAGGGTTTACAACTTTTGATTTACAGATTGTTAAAAACTAGTTGGGTGGCTCTCTTGCTCCCATTAATTTTTTTTTTTTTTTTTTTTTTTTTTAATGAGATGGGGGTCTCGCTATGTTGCCCAGGATGGATTTGAAATCCTGGGCTTAAGGGATCCTCCTGCTCAGGCTCTGGACTAGCTGGGATTACAGTTGTGTGCCACCACACCTTGCTTTCCCACTAATTCTGTTCCTGCTAGTTTCTTCCCTTACAAGTAAGGTGGGTCATATTTACCTGTGAGAAACTCAGAAATACTCACTTTTCCAGGACAGCTGGGGTGAAGAGAATATGTAGTGGCCACTGTACTTTGTAGGAAAGACCTAGGGCTGCCCAGCCAGATGCAGGGGCTTCCCGGGGAGAAGTTTCCCGAGAAGGCCCTTCTCTTGCCTGAGTAGCATCTGCTGTGATAAAAGAAAAGAAAAAAAGAAAAGATAACAACTTGGTTAATCTAGAACCAGAGACTCAACAAGTGAATAACATTAATGAAACTAGAGCTCACAGGAGTTCAAGACCAGTCTGGGCAATACAGTGAAACCCCGTCTCTACTAAAAATACATAAATTAGCTGGGCGTGGTGGCACGCATTTGTAGTCCCAGCTACTCAGGGGGGCTGAGGCATGAGAATTGTTTGAACCTGGAAGGCGGAGGTTGTAGTGAGCCAAGATTGTGCCACTGCACTCCAGCCTGGTCAACAGAGTGAGACTCTGTCTCCAAAAGAAAAGCAACAGAGCTCAATGGAGTCTGCGATGTCAGAAGCTTACAGGGGACACAAAGAAGGGGGCAAGGAAACTTCTATGTGAGGTTCTCTTGGGAGGTCTTCTAGTGATTCTTTCCTCAGCCTTAAAATCTGGGGGCTGGAAATAAACAGGGACCATTCCAGCAGCATGACAAAAAAAAAAACCAAAAAACCCAACTCCCCCAAAACATGGCCTGGGCATCTCACTTAGCCTCTCTGGACTTCTGGACTTTCCTTTTCTTCTCTATAGAATTATAGTACTGTACTAGCTGATTTCTAAGATCCAAAATTATATGGTTTCTGTGGCGGGGGATGGAAGCAGAGACGGGAAAATGGATGATGACCAGCAGGAACTCTAAGGTGGCAGGGAAGAATGGCAAACCTTTGTGCTCCTTTCCGTGATACTCGATTGTCAAGTGCAACAGAGGGAGAAGGTTGTCATCATCTAGCAATACCTTGTGTGCTGACTGTTGAAAGGCCACATTCACATCTGCAAGAAAGAACACGCAGGCTGACAGGGACGCTTGGCTACATAACAAACCCAGACTCCTCCAGCTTTCCACTTCTCCCCCAACATGCTCAATGCTAACAGCAGGACACAGTGGACATCTGTTTCATTTGTTTAACATCCATCCATCCTTCTCTTCTTGCTGACAAACTGCCTCTTGATTTTCCTTGGAGAATTCATCCCTATTCAGTACAGTTCACATATTTCCAGTGGGTTAGTGCTAGACAACACCTGATTCTAGGGGTAGCTGGGTGATGTAGGCATGATCAAATGGAATGTAATACTCTACTTTGTTATGCTATATTGTTTAGGGATATTAACATGACCAAGCCAGGCCAATCCAGAGGCTCTATTCAGACTCTAAAAGAGTCCAGCTCTTTTTTCAAGATAAACAGGGGCTTAGTAGGATGTAAACTTGGCTAGAGACTATCTTGCTACCATACAGAGCAGGCCTGTCTGAGAAGAAAGAGGTAAAAGACGGAAAGAGACCAAGTCCTAAAGGTGCCACACCTGTCACTGGATCAAACTTAGCCGAAAACCATCATACGTCTGAGCTTTTCAGTTATGAGAATCAATACATTATTTCTTTCCTTTTGCTTTGCTTAAGTGAGTTTGAATTGGATTTTCTGATATTTGCAACCACAAGTACTTATATTTGTACTATATAAGTACAGTGGACATCTATGGTTTTACTGAGTTAGAAAAATGATCAGCCTGTGTGTATGTATTTTCTTTCTCACAGTTTCTTTTTTTGGATCCTTACCCAACTCTACTCATGCAGTATGAATGGGAATGGACATCAGTGGGTCAAGGGGTAGACTCTTCACTGAACTAGGCATAGCCTAGTGTCTGACCTCTTTGACTGATACAGGGATAGGGATGTGATGTGGGCTGGGCCAATCAAAACCTAGATAATTCCCTAGAATTCTCTAACTTGCAACAAGAGGGACTGGGTTCAGTTCCTTCCGTAGAGGACACTGTGAGGCATATTCCTGGGAGCTGCTGTGATCATGTTTCCAGAAGGTCATCAAAGTGTTCACAAGAGACACAGACAAGATATGGTGAATGAGTGAATGAGAGACAGAGAGAATGAATCGAAGTTTTCCCACTGGGGTTTTAGATACAATAGCAAATCCATTTCCCTTTCCTAACTAGGCTAGTTCGGGTGAGTTTCCATCATTCACACCTAAAGAATTCTACTGCAAAACTACAAGCAGCACTAAGTCCCAATATGGCCCATAAAGTATATATGGCTATAATCCAATGAGAAAAAATACCTGGTTTGAAGGCCTGAACCAACTCTTCCAGGAAGGGTCACAGGCCAAGACACTGTTCCCAATGACCCCAGCATGAAGCCTACCTGCAAGGGCCTTCCATCTCTGGAAGCCACTGCTCTGTAACTCATCAGGCTGCTCTTACATGGAGCAGGCCTTAAAAGGGTCAGCAGCAGCCAAGAAATACCCTACAATGTCAATCAGTTGATCATTGTCAGGGCCACTGACAATTACCATGCTCAGTTACTGCAGTGGGTGGTGTTTTCAACATGTGTTGAGCTGTGTCAATGAAGGCCTGAAACAGTTCTCCACGTCCCAGAAGGTAAAAGTCTTTAATGATCTGAGGAAAGAATTTCAATTTACAATTCAGTAAAGCAAGGCAGGAGCTCCTCACTGTCCTGAGGAATTACACGTATACAGTAATTTCTAATTTCATCAATTTGAGCCCAAGCTACAAAAGATATAGGCATTTGGCATTTCAAAGAGGCATACTTAGTTCCGCATAGCAGGATGACTGGTGTGTATTTGGCATTATTTATTCAATAGCAACATAATTATATATATATGCCAGAAAAAAGTACACTCCCAAACCTTTGTATTATAGTAGATTTGTGGCATTAGGTATAGTTTGCTCACTTGGATAAGAACAAATGAGTTGACTCTGGAAGTCTGGGTATAGGCAACCAGTGCTCTCAGGAAACGTCAGAGAATGCAAGTCACTGCCTACCAGCAACACCATAAGAATTACAACAGCTAAGCCATTACCTTCAGCTGACCCAGTAAATCGGATTCTTCTACCATCAACTTCCAGAGATGCTATGAAAACAACCAACAAAACAGGGACAAATTTCATTACAGTGAGAACTCCTGCAAAGAATGGTTCCATACAAATCCAGCAATGTATTAAAAGAAGACTATACCTTGCCCCACATAGAAAAATTTACTCAAAACAATCAATGTATTATTCCGTTCTCACACTGCTGTAAAGAATACCTTAGACTGGGTAATTAATGAAGAAAAGAGGTTGAGTTGCTCACAGTTCTGCAGGCTGCACAGGAAGCACGGTGGCTTCAGCTTGGCTTCTAGGGAGGCCTCAGGAAACTTACAATCATGGCAGAAGGCAAAGGCGTCTCACATGGCAGGAATAGGAGCAAGAGAGAGCAAGGGGGAGGTGCTGCACACATTTAAACAACCAGATCTCATGAGAACTTACTATCGTGAGGACAGTACCAAGGGGAATGGTGCTAAACCATTCATGAGAAACTGCCCCACGAACCAATCATCTCCCACCACGCCCCTACAACTCAAGAAATTTTGGCGGGGACACAGGTCCAAGCATATCAATCATAGACCTGGGTATAAAACTGAAAACTATAAAATTTCTGGAAGAAAAGAGAAGAGAAAATCTTAGTATCCTTGAGTTAGGCAGAGTTCTTAGACATAACACCAAAAACATGATCCATAAAAGAAAAACAAAAGGTAAACTGGATTTCATCAAAATTAACAACTTCTGGGACAAGTCATAAATTGTGAGAAAATAGCCCAGGCGTGGTGGCTCATGCCTGTAAATCCCAGCACTTAAGGAGGCTGAGGTGGGCGGATCACAAGGTTAGGAGTTCGAGACCATCCTGGCTAACACGGTGAAACCCCATTTCTACTAAAAGTACAAAAATTAGCCAGGCATGGTGGCAGGCGCCTGTAGTCCCAGCTACTTGGGAGGCAGATGCAGAAGAATCACTTGAACCCAGGAGGCAGAGCTTGCAGTGAGCCGAGATTGCACCACTGCACTCCAGCCTGGGCAACAGGGCAAGACTCTGTCTCAAAAAAAAAAAAAAAAAATTGTGAGAAAATATTTGTAAGTCACACATCTGTTAAAGAACTTAAATTCAGAATACATAAAGGACTCTCAAAATTCAACAACAAGAAAACAAAAACTCAGTATAAAATAGGCAAAGAGGCACATGAAAAAATGTTCAACCTCATTAGTCATTACAGGCATGCAAATGAAAAAGACAGTGGGGAATCCCAGCACTTTGGGAGGCCAAGGTGGGCGGAGCACAAGGTCAAGAGATCGAAACCACATTTTGTTAATCGTAAATGTGGCACATATACACCATGGAATACTATGCAGCCATAAAAAATGGTGAGTTCATGTCCTTTGTAGGGACATGGATGAAACTGGAAACCATCATTCTCAGCAAACTCTCACAAGGACAAAAAACCAAACACCGCATGTTCTCACTCATAGGTGGGAATTGAACAATGAGAACACATGGACACAGGAAGGGGAACATCACACACCGGGGACTGTTGTAGGGTGGGGGGACCGGGGAGGGATAGCATTAGGAGATATACCTAATGCTAAATAACGAGTTAATGGGTGCAGCACACCAACATGGCACATGTATACATATGTAACAAACCTGCACATTGTGCACATGTACCCTAAAACTTAAAGTATAATAATAATAAATTTTAAAAAAAAAGAGATCGAAACCATCCTGGCCAACATGGTGAAACCCCATCTCTACTAAAAATACAAAAAACTGGCTGGGCGTGGTGGCGGGTGCCTGTAATCCCAGCTGCTCGGGAGGCTGAGGCAGGGGAATCGCTTGAACCCGGGAGACGGAGGTTGCAGTAAGCAGAGATCGCGCCACTGCACTCCAACCTGGAGACAGAGCAAGACTCCGTCTTAAAAAAAAAAAAAAAGACATTGGGAAGCCACCCAAATATTTATCAAGGATGAATGGATAAACACACTGGTATAAACAATAGAATACTAGTAAGCAATATAAAGGAATAAACCATTGATAAATGCAACATGGGTTCATCTCAAAATAATTATGCTGAGTAAAAGAAGCCTGGTCTCCTCCTCCAAAAGAGTGCATACTGTATGATTTCATTTTTATCAACTCTAGAAAGTGCAAACTAACCTAGAGTGACAGGGAGTAGATCAGATCAGTGGCTGCTTGGGGACTGGCAGGGTAGGAAGAGTGGGATGAAAGCACACAGAAAGGTTGCAGATAAAGGATGGAAGAGTGTATCAGGTAAATATGATTTGAAAGGAAGCTGGATAGTGATCTTAGTAACTAACAAAATAGAATCTAAGTAAAGAATATATTAGGCCAGGTGTGGTGGCTCATGCCTGTAATCCCAGCACTTTGGAAGGCCGAAGCGGGCGGATCACTTGAGCTCAGGAGTTCAGGATCAGCCAGCACAACATGGCGAAACCCCATCTCAACTAAAAATACAAAAATTAGCCGGGCATAGTGGCACATGCCTGTAACCCCAGCTACTCAGGAGGCTGAGGCAGGAGAATCGCTTGAACCCGGGAGGCAGAGGTTGCAGTGAGCCGAGATCACGCCACTGCACTCCAGCCTGGGTGACAGAGCAAAACTCCATCTCAAAACAAAACAAAACAAAACAAACAAACAAACAAACAAAAACCAGACCCTGTATTAGTCCATAAAGAAACTTGCAATAGATTCCAAAGAAACAATATAATTCAGACTATGTTCTCCAACTATAATGCAATAAAATTAAAACAAATTCCTTGGTTAAAAAATCATAAACAAAATTAATTAGAATTATATAGAATATAATGAAAACACTACATGCCAAAAACTTGTGAGACACAGTCAAAACAATATGTAAAGTTTTATATATATTTCTCAGAAAACACAGGTTAAAAATAAAGGAGTCAAGCTTTCAACCTGGGAAAGAGTAAAAAAAAAAAACACGAAGGAAGAAACTAATAAAGAAAAAGGCAGATATCAATGAAACACAGAATTCAAACAAAAAACAAATATATGTGTGTGTGTGTGTGTGTGTGTGTGTGTATCTCTATTTTATTTTATTTTGAGACGGAGTCTTACTCTATTGCCCAGGCTGGAATGCAGTGGCGCCATCTCAGCTTGCTGCAACCTCTGCCTCCGAGGTTCAAGCAATTCTCCTGCTTCAGCCTCCCGAGTAGCTGGGACTATAGGCATGCACCACTGCACCTGGCTAATTTTTGTAGTTTATTTTAGTAGAGACAGGGTTTCACCATGTTGGCCAGGCTGGTCTCAAACTCCTGACATCAAGTGATCTGCCTGCCTTGGCCTCCCAAAGTGCTGGAATTACAGGCATTAGCCACTGCGCCTGACCCCAAAATATATATTTAAAAAATAAAATTAAAAAAAGAAAAAGCCTGGTGGGCGCAGTGGTGCATGCCTACAGGCCCAGTTACTTGGGAGGCTGGGGCAGAAGTTTCACTTGAGTCTAGGAATTCTGGGCTGTAGTGTGCTACACCAATCAGGTGTCCACAATAAATTCGGCATCAATACGGTGACCAACTGGGAGTGGGGGACCACCAGGTTGCCTAAGGATGGGTAAATTGGCCCAGGTCAGAAATGAAGCAGGTCAAAACTGCAGTGCTGAGGTGTTGTGGCTCACATCTGTAATCCCAGCACTTTGGGAGGCTGAAATGGGATGACTGCTTGAAGCCAAGAGTTCTAGACCAGCCTGGGCAACATACTGAGACTCCGTCTCTACAAAAGAGTTTAAAAATTAGCAGGGCATGGTGATTTGCACCTGTAATACTAGCTACTCAGGAGGCTGAGGCAGGAGGATTGCTTTACCCTAAGAGTTCAAGATTATGGTGAGCTATGATGACATCACTGCACTCCAGCCTGGGAGATAGAACAAGACCCTGTCTCTGGGGAAAAAAAAGAAAATGAAAGGCCAGGTGCTGAGGCTCATGCCTATAATCCCTGTACTTTGGAAGGCTGAGGCAGAAGGGAAGATTGCTTGAGCCCAGGAATTGGAGGCTGCAGTGAACTAGGATTACACCACTGCACTCTAGCCCGGGCGACACAGTAAGAAGAGTAAGACTGTGTCTCAAAAAAAAAAAAAAAAGAAAAGAAAAAAAAAAAGAAAAGAATTAGCTGGGCATGGTGGCATGCACCTCTAGTCCCAGCTACTTGGGAGGCTGAGATGGGAAAATTGATTGAGCCTGGAGATCGCGCTGCAGTGACTCATCATTGCACCACTGCTCTCCAGCTTGGGTGACAGAGCGAGAAGCTGTCTCTACAAATTTTTTTTAAATTAAAGAAAAAGCCAGGCCCAGTGGCTCATGCCTGTAATCCCAGCACTTTGAGAAGCCGAGGCAGGTGGATCACTTGAGGTCAGGAGTTCGAGACCAGCCTGGCCAACATGGTGAAACCCCATCTGTACTTAAAATACAAAAATTAGCTGGGCGTTGTGGTGCACGCCTGTAATCCCAGCTACTCAGGAGCTGAGGTGGGAGAATCCCTTGAAGCTGGGAGGTGGAGGCTGCAGTGAGCTACGATTGCATCAATACACTCCAGCCTGGGCCACAGTGAGACTCTGTCTCAAAAAAAAAAAAAAAGAAAAAAGAAAAAAGATTAAAAACAAAAGCTTGTTCTTTGAAAAGACTAATAAGACTAAACAATAAAAAGAAATTCTAAATAAATAAAACATAACTGACTACAGATTTTTTAAATTAAATCTAGATGAAATAGGTAAATTCCTAGAAAATACCAAAATTAATACAAGAAATACCTGTTTTATGTCAATAGGTTTTAAATACACTGAACTAGGTAAGTTTTCCCTCCTAAAAATATCTAGCTTAGATTATTTTTCAGGTAAATTCAAACTTTCAGTAAGAATTCCTGTCTTATATAAACTGTTCTAAAACATAGAAAAAGAACAAAACCTAACTAGCCCATTTTATGAGGACTGTAGAATCTTTATTCCAAAACCACATAAGCAAAATACAGGAAAAGAAGGGTACAGTCTTATTTCATAGTGACATGATTTGGCTGTGTCCCCACCCAAACCTCATCTTGAATTGTAGCTTCCATAACTCCCACGTGTTGTGGGAGGAACCCGGTGGGAGGTGATTGAATCATGGGGGTGGTCTTTCTCATGCTGTTCTTCTGAGAGGCAATAAATCACTCTTATAAAGGGGTGATTTACTTTATAATAAATTATATATTTTATATATTTTTATAGTATTTTATAAAGGGGAGTGCCCCTACAGAAGCTCTCTTGCCTGCTGCCACGTAAAACCTGACTATGCTCCTCATTTGCCTTCAGCCATGACTGTGAGGCCTCCCCAGCCATGTGGAACTGTGAGTTCATTAAACCACTTTCCTTTATAAATTACCCAGTCTTGGGTATGTCTTTATTAGCAGCATGAGAACAGACTAATACAACTAGTGAATACAGATGTAAAACATCCAATCAAGTAGTGTTTATCTCAGGAAGAATCAGTATCTCAAAATCTAACCAGAAATTTATCATATAAATAGACTAAAGGAGAAAAATAACCCAGAGCAAGAAACTGAACCTTAATTGACACAGAAAGAGCAGTTGATAAAATTCAACATCTACTTATGATAAAAAGCTCTGGACTGGGTATGGTGGCTCACAGAAGGACCACCTGAGCCGAGGAGTTCAAGACCAGCCTGGGCAACACAGCAAGACTCCATCTCAAAAAATAAAAATAAAAATAGAAGGAAAGTTCACTCATTTGCAGATGGTATGATCATCTACTTAGAACAACTGATAGAATCAGACTATTACAACTAAAAAGAGTTCAACACGTTGCAAGTTATAAGATTAACCACAAAAAGTAATACCACCATTTCTCTATGTAAGCAGTAAAAACTAAAGACATAATTAAAATGAAAACTATTAAGTACCTCAGAATTTTTAAAACCTTTTGTTGAAGTACCAAAATACGTACAGAAAAGTACAAGTCGTAAGTTCACAGCTTGAAGATTTTTACAAATTGAACACCTGTATTACCAGCACCCAGATCAAGAAATGGAACGAACTGAGTGTTGCCAGCACCCTAGAAGCCCCACTCATGCCCCTCCCATTGACTCAAAGGCAAATATAGTCCTGACCTCTAGCGCCAGATTCACTTTGCCTGTTTTTGAACTTTACAGAAATAGATTCACATAGTATACACACTTTAAAGAAAAAAATTTTTAAAGGAGAGAAAGAATCCCAAAAGGGATAAATATAACACATATTTACAAAACACTCCCCCCTTTTCCTTCAGGGCACAGCTTTTCATTGCTGTAGGCTGTTATTGTTGCAATAATGCTTTCAAAGTCTATTAACTACAATTCTAAGAAACTTGAAAGAGTCTGTGCTTCAGTTTGCTTATCATTTTTACAAATTGGAAATATAATTTCTAGCAAACTTTCACAAGAAAAAACAATTTTTCTATTGTTTATAATTCAGTCAGTACAATTTTACTTTCTTCCATTAATTATACTTTCCAAAGATTTATAATAAAAATGATAAAGTAACAGAAATAGATTCAATTTTCAAAAATGAAAGGAACTGATACCAACCCCTCTAGACTAGAAACTGCCTTGGCCTATAGACGGGGTTGAGGCAATGTCTTAAAATTTTGAAAGGACAGGAACATGGGTCATTTAGATATTTACTTGCCCAGAAAGATTCAAATCAAATGATACTTCACAGCCATTTTAAGATCGAACATTC
Organism: Pan paniscus; assembly: GCF_029289425.2. Classification (NCBI taxonomy): domain Eukaryota; kingdom Metazoa; phylum Chordata; class Mammalia; order Primates; family Hominidae; genus Pan; species Pan paniscus. The sequence continues at coordinate 32,639,742 of NC_073265.2, read as the reverse complement.
TGTGTCTATATCACAGCTCTACCTCTGATGACCAGGAGTTTTTGAGACAGTGACTAGAAAGGGAAACCATATTTATAATAGATTACTGTGCTTCTAACCCATGGAGATTTGATGCTCTTAGCAGTTCCAGACACTGAACAAAGTGCACTGCTTTTTAGTCCTGTCTGTTTCAGAAACCCCTGTAGAGGTTTGTCTTTGGTGGGTGGACTGGCTTGCTTAAATAAAAGTACCTGCCGGGCGTGGTGGCTCACACCTGTAATCTTAGCACTTTGGGAGGCCAAGGCAGGAGGATCACTTGAGCCCAAACGTTCAAGACCAGCCTGGCCAACATGGTGAAACCCCCATCTCTATTAAAATACAAAAAAGTTTGCCAGGCATGCTGGTGCAGGCCTGCAGTCCCAGCTACTCAGGAGGCTGAGGCACGTGAATTGCTTCCACCCGGGAGGCGGAGTTTGTAGTGAGCCGCGACTGCTCCACTGCACTTCAGCCTGGGTGACAAAGCAAGACCCTGTCTCAAAAATAAAATAAAATAAAGGTACCTACCCTCTCCTGACCTATGAATCAGAAGCTCTGGAAGTAAGGACTTGGTGCAAGTGCAGGTTTTAAAATTTCCTCATGCGGGCCAGGCGCGGCGGCTCACATCTATAATCCCAGGACTTTGGGAGGCTGAGGTGGGAGGATCACTTGAGCTCACGAGTTTGAGACCAGCCTGGCCAACATGGTGAAACCCCATCTCTACTAAAAATACAAAAATTAGCTGGGCATGGTGATGTGTGCCTGTAATCCCAGCTACTTGGGAGGCTGAGGCGGGAGAATCGCTTGAACCCAGGAGGCAGAGGTTGCAGTGAGCCGAGATCACGCCATTGCACTCCAACCTGGGTGACACAGCAAGACTCCATAAAAAGATAAAAAATAAAAAATAAAATTTTCTCATGCGATTCTATGCTTAGCCAATGTTGAAAGCCATGAATATAGTTAACAACACAGCTGACTAAATGTCTCATTTCGTGTTATCACATATCCATGAGACAAATGTTAATATAAGCCACAGAACATATATGCTCCTTTGAAAAATTACTGGTCACAATTTAAGTCGGTGGCACCAGCACAATTCAAAATGAAGAAGACTGTGCACCAGGAGTCGGAGGCCTGGCACTGACCTCACTATGGCTACTCACTGTGCCACACCAGGCAAGGCAGACAAGTCAGCTTGCTGAGTGTTTGCTTCATTTATAAGAATGAGAAAATAATATTTGTTCTGCTTTCCTCATAAGATGATTGTGTATAGAAATGAAAGTATAAGTTATGAGCCATACTAAACTACAAGACACAAAATTTAGTCAGAATTAGTTGATTCCTAGGAGTTATTGCAAACGATAGAGACAGATCCAAAATGCTGATTTTCAGAATTTAAACCAAGATCCCCCCTTTATTCAACTAACTAACCAACTAAAAACCACCTGTCTTTTAGTTAGATAGGAAAATGGGAAGGCAGTTCTGCCTCTGTTAATGAAAACAGAGGCTTTTCTTTTCTACTTTCTGCCTTCAACTCTCTGCAACAGCTCTTTCCAAGCTCAGTTCTTAACTCATCAAGATAAAAACAAAAGTCAAGTAACTCAATGTCTTTTTTTTTTTTTTTTTTTTTTGAGACAGAGTCGTGCTCTGTTGCCCAGGCTGGAGTGCAATGGTGTGATCTCGGCTGACTGCAACCTTCGCCTCCCGGGTTCAAGCGATTCTCCTGCCTCAGCCTCGTAAGTAGCTGGGACTACAGATGCCCGTCATCACACCCAGCTAATTTTTTTGTATTTTCAGTAGAGACGGGGTTTCACCATGTTGGCCGGGCTGGTCTTGAACTCCTGACCTCAGGTGATCCACTTGCCTTGGCCTCCCAAAGTGTTGAGACTGCAGGCGTGAGCCACTGCGCCCGACCAAGTAACTCAATTTCTAGGAAACTAGTCCAATTTTTCCTAAGGAAAAAAAAAAAAAAAAATATATATATATATATATATATATATGATGAAACACAAACCTCAGCCACAGTGCTGCGAATGCGATCCACCACCTGTTCAAAGTCCACCAAGCTGAAGAGTGGCTGCTGCTTGAGACGGTGCAGCTCTGCAGCAAAAGTGTCTTCCTGGTTTTTCAAAATGGATCCTGCAAAATAGGAAGACACCGTCAAAGGAGGACGGAGAATACCCAGGACAGTTAGGGTTTTCTGGGGAGGGCTAATCTCAGTGGGGCAGCAACTTCACCTGCTTCTCAGACAAACGTCATGATTCTGCTACAATCTCAGGATAGGAATATTATCGACCACTCACTCTGACCAGGCATGCTGTGGGGCCACATAGTATTAAGGAAGAAGAGCTTTTGAGGGTGTGGTACATTGGACAAGGAGATTTCTACCTTTTCTAGTCAGGTTCACATTTTGATTCTCAAACATCTGGACAGATTCTCCAACAAATAGGATTTTTTCAGCAACCCTCACTGGAATGTAGGATGGCAAAATCTCCACTCGTAGGGAAAACTGCTTCAGAGATGGTGCCAGCATGTTCTCTTCCTCAATCAGGCGCTAGTCAAGGAAAGAGTACACATCGAGATGCAGTGTGAAGCAAGAAAAGGAAAACAAGAAAATACCTAGTAACTCTCCCAACCCATGATTTAAAGTAAAGACGCAGGGACTTCAAATCTGGTGTTGCACAGTTCTCAAACCACCCATTTTGGAGAGATGTATTTCATCTTCAGGCAGCAGAGTGGCATGGTGGAAATGAGTGGCTTAAATACTGGGATTTGGGCCCTCACTCTGCCTTTACTACTGAGTAAAAACTTGCACAGTCGACCAGCTTCCTTACTTGTACGATGAAAGAGGTGGTCTTTTTTGTTTTCCAGGTCTTCTCTCTATGTCTTCTCTGCTGGTGCTCCTCAGGGCACTGTCCCAGACTGTCTTTTCCTCTCAGCCTACACTTCCTATACAATCACATCGTCTTCTGTGACTGATCAGTGTAACAGATAGTTTTAATTTTTAGGTCACAGACCTCTCTGCAATCATAAAAGCTATGGATCTTCCAGACAAATGTACAGACATATAACATTTCATGAACATCCTGAAGCCACCCAAGGGCCCCAGATTAAAAACCTCCAAGCCCCATGCTGATGATTCCATATGTAGATTTAAAGTAAGCTGGAGTGCTCTCATGAGGCCCAGGCTCAGCCCACTGAACATTTCCCACAAGTTCCTCAAACTCAACATGCCCCCCATTAGACCCATCTTCTTCCCCGCATACCAGCAGTATACACCCCTATCGTCACTACTTGCCCAGCTGCTGAAGGCAGAAACCTGGGTATCATCAATGATTCTTCCCTCTTGACTCATTTCCAAGCACTCACTAAGCCTACTGATTCCACCCTCTAAACATCTCTCACACCTCTTTGCTCTTTTTTCATATTCAATGTTAGTATCTTTGGTTTAGGGGACTATTATTTTCACCTAAGTCTCCCCATCACTCTCTTAACTGATCGACCTGCCTCTAATCTTGATTTTTAAAAAATGATTCCCCACACAGCATCCAGGGTGATTTATCATGAAGTCTGACTGTGGTACCCACTTGCTTAAAATTCAATAGCCCCCAACTCTTTTCAGGTTCAAGTACAAACTCATTTCCACTGTTTACATGCACCTTTGTGATCTTGCCTCTGCTTAACTCAAGTTTCATCAAGTACCAACTTAACAGTTTCAAGTACCACCTCTCCCTCACACCATCTCTTGTAACATTTTACTTCAGCCTTTATTTGATCATTTCAATTGAATTACTACTGTTTCCCCAAATGAACCATGTCCTTAATGGCCCCTGTACCTTTACACATATCATTCCTTCTGCCTGGATGTCTCTTGATGGCTCCTCCCAAACTCTTTGCAATTTAGACATACCTTCCACTGAAAAGCCTTCCCTAGTCACTCCAAGACCCTATCCCATGACCATGTTCCAAGAATACCCATATTTAGTCTTTTCAGAGCCCTTAGCACACTGTAATGTAACTGTTTACTTTTCTATATCTCTTCCCCTAAACTATGAGCTCCTTAGGGACAGACACTACTACTTTTTATTTGTAGCACCTAGAACAATGCCTAGCACATAACAGGCATTCAATGAAATATTGCCACAGGATAAATGAATGAATGGATGGATGGATGAATGGATGAATATGGACAATGTAGAACTTTGAGGAGTCTAATCAAAACACCAAACTGGCCAGGCACGGTGGCTCATGCCTGTAATCCCAACACTTACAGGCCGAGGCGGGTGGATCACCTGAGGTCAGGCATTCGAGACCAGCCTGGCCAACATGACAAAACCCTGTCTCTACCAAAAATATGAAAATAAAAAATATGAAAATTAGCCAGGCATGGTGGCACATGCCTGGTTCCAGGTACTTGGGAGGCTAAGGCAGGAGAATTGCTTGAACCTGGGAGGCAGTGGCTGCAGTGAGCCAAGATTGCGCCATCGCACTCCAGCCTGGGCGATGGGTGAGAATCTGTCTTTAAAAAAAAAAACAAAACTCCAAACTGTATTTAAAATCTAAAATGTAGCTAGCTGCTCCATTAGAGTAGCTACATAAGTAAGACTTATAATCTCTCAAATGCATATATTGGGAAAGAGGAAACAAAAAGAATATCACAAACATATTTTCTATTTTATAGTCTCACACTAGTTAAGATAAAGCCGAATGTTTACATCCAAAGGATTGATGGAAGGTGCTCAGCTATGAGCTAAGAAGGGATCACCAGAAGATCATTTGTGTGCATGCTTTTCTGACTCCTGGCAGGAGAGTGCTAGGCTACTTTCTGGGCTCTCACCAAGTCCTGGAGTTCTCTCAGTTGTTTTCCTGTCAGTCCCCCAATGCCCAGATCCTCCTCGTCCTCTTCTGGCTGGGCACTGACATTACCAGAAGATGGCCCCTGTTTGATAAAGAATTCTTCATGCTGGTCCAAGAGGAGTCCATGGAGCATCCAGGCTGAGAGCTGTTTATACATGACCCCATGACAAACGGCCAGGATTCTGGGCAGAGTAGAAAGTAAGAGGCTCAGAAGTCATGCTTTAAACTGTTACAGGATAAACAGAGGCCTGAGAATTTGATGAGTCATAACAGAAATAACCAATTAAGTTAAAAATAATTGTGCTATTTTAATTTAAATGTGGGTGAACTAACTCACTGAATTTCCATATTTGCAGCCTACACAATGAAATCTAAAATGTTCAGTATATGTGCTGATATTATTTTAGGGAAGACATTTTCTTCCCTTCTTTTATGTAATTTTCAAAACTGATGGGTCCTAAATATGTACAACTGTTTTATAGCAATAAAAAATAAAAATAATAAAAAATTTAAAAAATCGACTTAATGGAGTCTCTTTTTGGCTAACACAGTATTAAATTTGTTTTATTTTTGTTGGAATCACATAGGGAGAGAATATTCAATACGTGAGTGCCAGGTATACATGAAAAACTATTATCTAGCAAAATTGAGAAACTAAAAATGCAGAATGGTTGTTGGGGAATAGGATATTCAGATGGTCTCAAAGGATCACCCACCAGATAGCATATTAATTAAAAAGGGGAAAATGTACCTCTATAATGGAGCAGCACATGATGAAAACACCTAAGCCAAGTGATCCAACTTCATAACATCCATGATGGGATAAAGTTACTTTCTGTACCTTCTAATATGATGTAATGGGAAATAATATCACCTACATAGTATTCTTGCCAAAAAATGTTTAATCCGAATCTAATCATAGGGAAACAATAAATCCAGATTGTGGAACATTATACAGGACAGCTGGTCAGGACTCTTAAAATGTCAGCATCATCCAAAACACCAAGAACAACAAAAGGCAAGGGGGACGGTTCTAAATTAAAGGAGACTAAAAAGACATGAGAACAAAATGTAGTATGTGAACACTGATCGGATCCCGGATTGCAAAAAAAGAACAGCTATGAAGGAATTCTGAGGGACAACTAGAAAAATTTGGATATAGTATTACTGAATTAATGTTAACTTTCTTGGGTGTAATATGGAATTGATGTTCTATAAGAGAATCCCTTTTTCTTTTCTTTTTCTTTTTTTCTTTTTTCTTTTTTTTTTGAGACAGGGTCTCACTCTGTTGCCCAGGCTGGAGTGCTGTAGCACGATCATGGTTCACTGCAGTTTCGACCTCCTGGACTCAAGCCACCCTCCCACCTCAGCCTCCTAAGTAGCTGGGCCCACAGGCGCACACAGCATGCCTACTTTTTTTGTATTTGTAGAGACAGGGTCTCACTATGTTGCCTGGGCTGGTCTCCTAGGCTCAAGCTATCCACCCACCTTGGCCTCTCAAAGTGCTAGGAATACAGGTGTGTGCCACCATGCCCAGCCAAGAATGCCTTTTTTCTAAAGTGATACAAGCTGAAGTATTTTAGTGTTAGGGTATCTGTGACTACTTTCAAATGACTCTGCAAAAAAATTTGTGCATTTCACATATACGTATAGAAGGAGAAAAAGAGAGATCAAACGTGGCAAATGTTAACAAATGGTGAAACTAAAGGATACACTAGCGTTTGGTTGGTTTTTTTTGGTTTTTGTTTTGAGACAGGGTCTCATTCTGTCATCCAGGCTGGATTACAGTGGCGAGATTTCAGCTCACTGCAGCATCAACCTCCTGGGCTAAAGCAATCCTTCTGCCTCAGCTTCCCGTAGCTGGGACTACAGGCAGGCACCACACCTGGCTAATTTTTTTATTTTTGGTACAGACAGGGTCTCGCTATGTTGCCCAGGCTGGTCTCGAACTCCTGGGCTCAAGCGATCCCTCTGCCTCAGCCTTCCAAAGTGCTGGGATTACAAGCGTGAGCCACCGAGCCCAGCCTACAAGTGTTTTATTATATGTTTCTTTCAACTTTTTTGTAGGTTTAAAATTTTTCAAAATAAAAGGTTGGGAGAAAAAGAAATTACAAGAACTTGACTGTGTTATTTGTAGTATGCTAACTGAATGGAATCTCTCTTTAAAAAGATCAAATGTGAAGCTATTTACATTTATGCATTTCTGAGTATGTGGTCTGTAAAGTTTGGTCCCTGCAAACACAGAACAAACATGTATATATAGTATCATCTACATTAGATTTTATATTCTATACACAAAAGTATAATAGAGAATTAAGTCCCTAAGGAATGTTCTGGAGGATTTACTCATGCAGTGGTTAGAGTGGAGATTAAGAGTTGTGAGTGGCCGGGTGCGGTGGCTCACACCTGTAATCTCAACACTTTGGGAGGCCAAGATGGGAAGATCGGTTGAGCCTAGGAGTTCGAGACCAGCCTGGGCAACACAGCAAAGCCTTCTCTCTACAAAAAATTAAAATAAAATAAGAAAAAAAGAACAAAACAGAGTTGTGAGTGGCCTCAGGGATCATCTATTACAATTTTTCAATGAATGTCACAATTTTTTTAAAATAAGGAAAATGGATAAATGGAAAGCTCAAACAGGCAGTCTTTGATTATACTCTACATGTTTTCATATTGTTGTAATCACAAGATAAATACAATTTTGTATCATTTGTCAGTACATATTTATATAAAATAGTTTACATGTTATAGTACCTACACTTTTAGTGGCTTTATAGTCTATCAAGTGAATATATCATCATTTAAATTTTTTTCTACTGTTGGTAATTTTCTAATTTCCTGATATAGTAGACAACATTGCAATGAACACGTTTGTGCATATAGTTATTTTCTTCTATTAAATAGTTTTGTTAGGATAAAATTCCTAAGAGTGGCATTATGGGATTATAAAGCATAAACATTTTTAAGGACCTTCAATTTGAAAATACCAGCTACTCAAATACACATGTTTAGACACAGCAAGCAACATCTGGCACATGTAATGGAATTCCTGCAAGGATAACAGGATCTAAACATTTAAAAAGATTGCCTCAAGGTCATCCAGGCACCTAAATCCTGGCTTTGACACTCAACACTCTATAGCCCTTTTTGCAAGGCCTGAGCCATAATAAAGGGTACATGGGCTCCTCTGCTCATGGAGCTTTTTCTATCCTGGTTATAACCTTCCCAAGAGGGAAACCTGAAATGACCTGAAAATAAAACATGTGAGAAGTCAAATAATTTGACCACCCACCTCCACCACCAATTCCCAGTTAAGCCATGACTTACTTTTCCAGTGCACTTCGAACAGGAGGCAACCCCCCACAGCTGTGTTTGTAGACTGTTTCCAGGATTTGACAACCATGAATCTGTGGAAAATATGGCCTTGTCAAACTGGATTCCATTCTAAGAGTCCATGCAAGACACATTCTTATTCCATATTCAACCAAGAGGGCACAATCTAGGAGAGACTGGGGATAAACTTTCTCCTAAGATTTACACATAGTGGTTCTCAAAGAGGGACCTCTCTCCCATCAGCAGCATGACCTGGAGACTCATCAGACATGCAAACTCTTGGTTAGAACTCAGCACTCGGTGTTTCCACAAGCCCTCCAGGTGATTCTAATGCACAGTAAAGTGTGAGAACCACTGCACTTAAAGCAACCAGAATCATTTAGAGTTGGAACACCAAAGCCAAGGAAAGCTTTTTATTTCAAGTTAAGGCCCAATTCAGTCTACTTCTAAGGTATATACTTTTTCAAAAATCCTCTGCCTCTATGTTCTTCAGACTTTTTTTTTTTTTTTTTTTTTTGAGACGGAGTCTTGCTCTGTCGCCCACACTGGAGTGCAGTGGTGCAAACTTGGCTCACTACAAGCTCTGCCTCCTGGGTTCACACCATTCTCCTGCCTCAGCCTCCCAAGTAGTGCGACACAGGCGCCCGCCACCACGCCTGGCTAATTTTTTTTGTATTTTTAGTAGAGACAGGGTTTCACTGTGTTAGCCTGACCTCGTGGTCCGCCCGCCTCGGCCTCCCGAAGTGCTGGGATTACAGGCGTAAGCCACCACGCCCGGTCCCCAGACTTTTATTTTTACCACTTTGAGGTATAATTTACAATGAAATTCACCCATTTTAAGCATACTAATAAACAATTTTTAGTAAATTTCAAACACTGGGCAAACATTACCACAATCCAGTTTTATAACATTTCCACTACTCCAAAAAGCGCCTTTGTGCCTGTTTGCAATCAATCTCCATTCTCAACCCAAACCTAGAATCTTGACCACCTGATTTTAAAAACTCTGAAGAGCCTTGGTACACTAGTTTCTCTACCACTATCCTGGCAGGAAGGAAGATTCAGCCATCTGCAATCCCCCTATTTTCCACTCTCCTTCCTATAGCCAGCGGAAGTTGAAGGCCAACTGAGACGTGCAGCTAGGCCTGGCTCCCTTATGCTGTCCTCATTAACTCTATTTGCCTAGAATGTCTCCTTTTATTTTGGGAGATAGTTTAATCTAGTGGTTAAGAGCACACTCTTTGGAGCCAGATAGAGCTGGGATATAAACCCATTTACTACTATCTGTGTGACACTGGGCACACCCCTTAACCAACTTAGCCCTTTAGTGGATTGTGTGTGATAATGTATTTAAAGCACTTAGCACAGTGCCTAGTACACAGCCAGTGACAGTAAAAGCTGGATGTTGTTATTTGATGAGGACAATCAGCTTTGAAGGGCCAATGAGCACCCACCACTGGCTTTGCTGGCACAGCATGAACATAGCAGAGCACTTGTTTCTATACTCACACAGTTAAAAATGATGCAGCAATGTGGCAGATTAACTGGTTTACTAGTTACATTAATGAAAATGAACACCCCTAATAAGCTAAGGCACAAATAAAGAGCTTAAAAAAATGACGACTTGAGCTAAAGATGTTTAATCCATTTGTCCACTTGGTCCAATTGTGGACCAATTCAATAGGACAGCAGATTCTTCTAATATGAAATCTCAAAGCATTTATTCCTCAGACTTATTAACTCTGCCCAGAAAGACATTCTCCTAACTTCTCAATACACCTGATAAAAACTTGTGATAAGAATAGGCATATTTATTAAACATCTGGCTTTCACTCACTGATCTCAAAATTCTCAGAAAACTGCCAGCACACTAACCATAAACCTATTACCTTCTTCCTAAGAATTAACTTTCTGCTTCACACCCAACAGTTCTAAACCCTTACTGCAGGTTCCTCTCACCTGCAAACATCCACAGCACTTTTTTTCTTACCCCAACAACATTCTTGGAAACATCTATGAACATTTCCTCTACCTTCTGGACCAGGAGGTGTTTAAAGACAGAGTCATACTTTTGCATTCCTGACACTTAACATGATAACCAAGCAGATATTGTTAAATGAATGAATAAATAAAACTACTAAAAACTAGGGTCTTCGAAAAATAATGTAAAGCAAAATTAATTAGTAATATTCCCTCAGTGCTTAGCAAAGCAAAAGGAATAAGGAAAGTTCTCACCTTTTGACTTTTAATTTGTTCTACTACAACCATCACAGAGGGAAAAAGAAGCTGGAACTGCAAAGTAGAGAATAATTAGAAGGGTATGTAATCAAATGTAAGGGAAAAAAAATCAACTTGGGAAATGCTTTTGTTTCTAAATAGTTCAACTTAAGATAAAATGGCAATACCACAGAACAGTCAAGATCCAGCATCCTAAGGCAATTTGATGTGGAGGTTTGCTGCAGATAGGAAGAGGATGGCAGAGAGAGGCAGTTTCTTTTTTTTCTTTTTTTTTTTTTTTTTTTTTTGAGACAGGGTCTCACTCTGTCACCCAGGCTGGAGTATAGTGGTAGGATCCCAGCTCACTGCAACCTCCACCCCTGGATTCAGAACGTTAGCCTCCCAAGTAGCTGGGACTACAGGTGCACGCCACCACAACCGACTAATTTTTGTATGTTTAGTAGAGACAGGGTTTCACCATTTTGGCCAGGCTGGTCTCCAACACCTGACCTCAAGTGATCCAACCACCTCGGCCTCCCAAAGTGCTGGGATTAGAGGTGTGTACCACCATGCCCAGTCGGGAAGCAGTTTCTATTTCTGAGGCTGGCATACTCGTTAATACTGATGTCCATATAGAGCAGTAACATTAGTGTTAATATCAGACATTAAGTTTTAACTATATTTGGAAATCTTTAAACAGTTTTGATCTAGTAAAACATACAAAATGCACAAAATATAAAATGTTAGGCTCTGAATCCAGAAGAAAAAAAGTTCTCAAAAACAGTATCATAAATTAGATTATTCTAACACTATCAACAGATTGCAAGGCATTTGGTTATTTGGGCAGCATACCTGGTCTAGGAAGTAGTTGACATGTGATATGGAGAGATGGGGATCACCCAGGAACTGCAGTAAAAAACTTTGTGATTAGAGCTCCACACAAAATATCTCAAATCTATTTGATCTATGAAAATGAGAAGAGAATCTCATGATGGGCTTAGGTGTTAATTTTAGGCTATCGAGAACTGATAATTTAATCAGGTTATTAATCCTGATTTTCGGGCCATAAAGAAACCAAGCCAGGGCTCTTATAAACTCACTAAAGAGTCTTTGCCATGATCTGTAAGCCACTCTGATCACAGGTTGGGCAATCACTGAGAGAACACTGTACCTTCCAGCCATGCAGGCAACTGCTCACTCTTAACTACCTGATCTTATCAAAGGGCATTTCAGATTCAAGAACATGCCCTAATCTACTGTCCCAGAGGTGTTTCCTATATCTCCTCCTTCTTACCTCTTGTTCCAAATCAAGCAGTGCTTGGCGATAAGGCTGCAAAACAGAATCCAGCCCTGTGCAGAAGGCCCGCAGGTAGATTCCATGTAACCCACCTTGGCCCTGTTGAGATGGATGGTGATCCTGAAATCAAACAGAAGCCAACTTCTCAGCTCAGGCCCTGAAACCTGAGAAAGATATTATCAGACTTGTTTCTTTTAAAAGTTATATAAACAAACCAATTAGAGGCCTTGCCTTCACTTGAATATTTCTAGTGATGAGAAATCCATAACTTACTTCACATGAATTACCGATAAATTCACTGAAAGCTTGACATAGCTCCTGCCCTCTAGAGGTGAAAGCTTGACATAGCTCCTGCCCTCTAGAGGTGTACACCCACAGAGAATAGGACCCACCTGCTGTTGCACATGGCCCGTGTACTGTTCAATGAACTCAGTGAAGCGAATATAGTCTGTGCCGAGCCGGCAGAGTCGATTCAGGACACTGGTCTCACTGGGGTGGAGGAAAGGGAAGTCCTGCGATACCTGCAGGAAGAGGAACACTGCCGAAAACACCGCCAGTCACTGCCCCAACTTTCAGGCGCTTCAAACGCTTCATACTACACATTTATCGTTTTCTTTCTCAAGATGTCCACTTAAAGGTGTTAAGTTCTGGATAACAATGTATTTCCAAAGCACTTCAAAGGGGTTCCCTATCCCTGACCCAATTATTTGCTTCTTAAGATAGGTAACACATGCTAAATAATTTAAACAATATAAAATGGTGTACATTAAAAATAAGTCAACCACCCCAGAAGCAGCCGCTATTACCTGCTTCTTAAGCAATCTTCTAGGGATGGTCTATAAGGATATGGGGGTTTTGACCTGGTTGCAACAAAGTCTCTTTAGCAATATTGCTCAAATGGGGGTCTGCAGACTCCGTGGGTTTCTCAGACATATTCTTAGGATTTACAAATTCCCTATAGAAGTTTTCATTGTTTTCATTCCAGTAAAAATCTAAAATTAAGCATACCTATCATCTGTAAATGCACCTTATAACTGGCCATATATATTTAGTGTCCATATTTACATTTGTATTTTTAATTTAAATGAAAGCCAAATGATAGCCTAATATGCTATATACAAAGGTTTCACAGCAGTTCAGGCAGAAAAAAGTAGTGGGAAAATATATTCCTTCAACCAACTTTTTAAAAATACTGTGGTAAAATATGTATAATAAAATCTACCATTTTAGCTATTTTAAGTATATAGTTCAGTGGTATGAAGAACATTCACACTGTTGTGCAACCAGCACCACCATCCATCTCCAGAACTTTTTTGTTTGCCCCAAATGAAACTCCGTATCCAGCCCCTGCCAAACACCACTCTACTGCCTCTGACTTTGACTAGTCTAGCTACCTCATATAAGTGGAATCACTCAGGTCGGGTACAACTGCTCACGCCTGTAATCCCAGCATTTCGGGAGGCCGAGGCAGGTGGATCACCCGAGGTCAGGAGTTCAAGACCAGCCTGGCCAACATGATGAAACCCTGTCTCTACTAAAAATACGAAAATTAGCCAGGCGTGGTGGTGGGCGCCTGTAATGCCAGCTACTTGGGAGGCTGAGGCATGAGAACTGCTTAAACCCGGGAGGCAGCGGTTGCAGCGAGCTGAGATTGCACCACTGCCCTCCAGCCTGGGCAACAGAGCGAGACTCTGTCTCAAAAAAAGTGGAATCATTATTTGTCCTTTTGTGACTGGCTTATTTCAGCTCATCCATGTTGTAGCACGTGCCAGAATTTCCTTCCTTTTTAAGGCTGAACAATATTCCCTTGTGTGTATATACCACATCTCAATTACCTATTCGTCCCTGCACTGACACTTGCTTCCACCTCTCAGCGATTGTGAATAATGCTTGGTGAACACGGGTGTACAAATATCTGTTGGGTTCCTGCTTTCACTTCTTTTGGGATATACCCTGAAGTAGAACTGCTAGATTGTATGGGAATTTTATATTTAATTTTTTTTTTTAGAGACAAGGTTTCACTCTGTCACCCAGACTGGAATACAGTGGTGGGTTCATAGCTCACTGTAACCTTGAACCCCTAGGTTCAACCAATTCTCCCACCTCAGCCTCCAGAGTAGCTAGGACTACAGGCATGTGTCACCATGCCCGGCTAATTAAAAAAATTTTTTTTGTAGAGATGGAGTCTTGCTCTGTTGCGCAGGCTAGCCTCAAACTCCTGGCATTAACTGATCCTCCAGCCTCACCCTCCCAAAGTGCTGAGATCACAAGTGTGAGCCGCTGTGCCTGGCCTTTATTTAATTTTTTGAAGAACTGCCATACCATTTTCCACAATGGCTGTACCATTTTACATTTCCATTACTATATCCCAGGTACTGTGCTAATACTTTGAGATAAAAGAGTGAACAAAATCAGATACAATTACTGCTCCAAAGGAACTTAGCATATTATATGGATGGATATATAATATGGATTATATGTGGATGCCCTTTTATATGACAGTAAATGTGGTAACAAATAGGCGAAGAAGAATTTTTCTGTTACCGAGTCCATAGAAAATTGATTAGGAATCCAATTAATGTAGATTTTAATGACACAATGCTAATCACATCTTCAAGTTAGTAACTTAAGAGGTTGCACAACACGGTGCTTAAGAACCTGGTCTCTTGCCGGGCGCAGTGGCTCACGCCTGTAATCCCAGCACTTTGGGAGGCCGAGGTGGGCGGATCACAATGTCAGGAGATCGAGACCATCCTGGCTAACACGGTGAAACCCCATCTTTACTAAAAAAACTACAAAAAAATTAGCCGGGTGTGGCGGCAGGCGCCTGTAGTCCCAGCTGCTCGGCAGGCTGAGGCAGGAGAATGGCGTGAACCCAGGAGGTGGAGCTTGCAGTGAGCCGAGATTGCACCACTGCACTCCAGCCTGGGCAACAGAGCGAGACTCCATCTCGGGAAAAAAAAAAAAAAAAAAGAACCTGGTCTCTGGAGCCCGACTGCCTGGGTTTGAATCCCTGAGTTGCCTCTTACTTGCTTGAAAGCTTAGGCAAGTTACTATACCTGTCTGTGCCTGTTTTCATACCTATAAACTGAAGAAAATAATTGTGAGGATTAAATAAGTTAATACATGTATAAAGCACATGTCCCAACCACATAGCTAGTGCTCAATACACATAAGCAATTTTATATTATTAACAAGACAGCTCTACCAGTTATCAAGTGATACTACTATTAAAATTGGCATTTGAGCGTTTCTTGTTGGCAGAGTTTTCGAAAAGTTCAATATCTAATTATTCTGAAACAGCAAATAATAACTCGAAGTTACTGATACCATTCTATATAACACAGTTATAGGAACAGGCTGAGAAATCCTGCATTAGAATAATGGTCATTTGAACTTATTGATTTGGTAGTTTTGTTTACTTTTAATTTATAAAAATATTTGATTTTATAGTTGTTTAAGAGCATTATGCTTGAGTTTATACCTAGCTTATGTATATACATATTCAATATAATAAAATAATTTTCATTAACACTTGGCACTCATGACAACTTTTCCCTTTACTCAAATGTAAAAGACACTGCTCTGCAGAAAGTATGTAATATTTGCCATCTTTGTCTTCTTTTCTTCCATCAATACCTAAACACCTGCTATGTGGCAGAAACTGTGCTAGGTGCTCTGGGTAGATGAATGAAGAAGACCACTGGTCTTCGCTCCCAGGGGCAATCTATGCGGGAGAAAGGCTAAGAACAGGTAACAACAATACATTATGAATTGTGACAAATCCTACAAGGGAAATAAACAAGTTGATGGAGAATAATGGCATCAGGGGAGGATGCTTAAAGATGTGCTCAGAGAAAGTTTTCCTGACAAAGTGACTTTAAAGCTGAGACCTTGAGGATGAAATGGTAGAAAATACCTGATTGAGAATTTTTCATAAGAAAGAAAGGAAGGGAAAAGATGAATTACTTGTGGTTGTCTCCCCCACCCCCTCCCTAGCTATCTTTCCTGTACTGTGTTATCTCTTCTTATTTTGGACCATCAGGCACCCACATACTTCCTGAATACTGTCCTCCTATATGCCTGGCATTGTACTAAGATCTATGGAGAAAAGTGAAACATCGAATTAGTCTTCAAAGACCTACAGGTGAAAGATAACAATTCAAACTCCACCACACAAATCTTCACCTGTTTTTTTCAAAAATTCACCTAAACTCCCAAACTCCAAATACACGTTCATAAATAATAACGAAAGGAAACTGTTTGATTTATAGGTTTTATAGACTAAGAATGTACTTTTTCTGCTCTTCCACAGTCTCCTAAGAATCGGCATGTCTTGGTGATCAGACAGACCTAGATTTCAATCTTGCCACTACTAGGACTGGCCAGCATAAAGTTTTCTGAGCTTCAGTTTGCTCATTTGTTAACTGGTAGAAACAATACCTAAGTGGACTAAATTATTGAGAGCATTAGATAACATTACTGGAAGCAGAAGCAGGTAAAAGTAGTTCAAATACTGAAGCCAGACAGACCTGGCTTCAAAACTAAGCTCTGTTAATTACTAGCTATGACCCCGATAGTTATTTAACTATTCTAAACCTAGCTTAATCTGTAAAATGGATATAGGTGGTTGTGAGGATTAAATAAGATAATGCATACGGAACATCATACATTCCTGGTTACACAAAGGCCCCCTACCAAGTGCTTTACCTAGTGCAGAAATTTTCTGGTAAAGGAGTAATGAGGGAAACACCACACGCTCTCGATTTCATTTATTTCATTCAACAAACTTTACTGAGCGCTTACCATGTGTTTGGGAGCTGTGTATTTGGCCCAGTACTTCAAAACTCAAACAATGCACGTGTGAAAATAAATAGGAGAAAGTGCCTCCCACACTTCTATATCATTCCCCAGCAACTGTCAGACACCTGGACCTCAGGCCCTTTCCTCGCCCCGCCACAGGTGGGGCTCTTCGAGGTCTGCCCTCCGTTTTCTAGCCTAGGCCCGGCCTCTCTAGGTGTCGCATCAGCCTTGACCCTAAGGGGCTGCCCTCCAGTCACCTGTCCAGGGACACGCCCCCAGCCCTGGAAGCCCCGCTCGCTAGGTCCCTCAGCCTACTCCCCCAGGCGCTGGCTCAGGTCCCCCCTCCTGCGCTCCCTGGTTCCCGCGCTCTGCCGGACAGTACCTGCAGGCCACTCCGCTTGTTCCAGGTGAAAATGGACCCAGGGTACCCGCTCAGAGCCAAGAGCAGTTCGTGGATCATTCCCACGGCGGACCTCGAGTCCCTGGTTATGTCACCCCCTCCTCCAGCGCACCTCCAGGCGACCACGAGGGGAGTGCTTCCCCTTCCACACGCGCACCGGCCCCTGGGTCGGGCGGTTTGTGCCGAATCAACCCACCGAGACAATCGCTGCGGCGGAGCGGACGGGAAGCTGGGAAGGGGTCGCGCGGGAGTCCCGGAAGTTCGGCGGCTCAACGGGGTCCACCAGCTACTCCCGCCCGGGCTCTGCGGAGACTGAGTCGCGGTCGCTGCCCTCGCGCATGCGCCCTCGGTGCCCCGAGCCGCCCGCTCGGACTTCCGGTTTGGGAGCTTTACTTGGGAGGCTGGAGAGCCAGAGCCGGGGCCGGGGCTGGGGTCGGGGTCAGGGTCGGACCCCGAGTGGGTGAGGCTGGCCCGGAGGCAAGGATGCGAGGGGGTTGAGGGGCAGCTCGAGAGGGAGACGCTCCCAGGGGTGGGCTGGAGGGCGCCCTCAGGGCGCCTTAGCCGGGTCAGAGGCCTCTGGAGGGACCGCACGACGGCTCCGGGTTACCCGGCCGGAGGGAGCGGAGACAAAAGAGGCCAGAATCCCGCAGCCGCTGCTCCTTGAGCTGAGAGCTCTGCGTCCGCGAACCGGCAGCACCTGGAGCCTCTGGCCGACACCCGAGCCCGTCCTCAGGAAGCCCGTTACTACTGCTCCTCGGATTCCGTCTCTCCAGCGCACTGTGACTCTCCCCAAGCCCCCATGGTCCTCGCTTTGGAGCCAAAACCAGCTTCTCTCCTTGCGCGAGGTTTTCCGACAGGTAGCTCCCTAATCCTTGCTGAGCGGCCACTACTACGCGGGGAAAACAAAGACCCGAGATTCTGGACGTGATTTTTGCCTGGGGTGGGCTTTGGGAGTTGTGCAGCCCGAGGGGGCGGGGCGGACGCAGAAGGCCTCGGGAAGGACTGCGGAGATACTGGGGGAGATCAGCTGCGACCAGCTGGACAGAGGCTTTTTGTTGCCTTCAAGCAGGATGATGACTTGTCTTTAGATCCTCTCGAACTCCAGCTCTCCTATATGGTTCGGACTCACTGTGCAACATTGGCCAGGGAAGTTAAATGGGATCGGATTTGGAGGAGGTGGGAGAGGGGCAGACAGGACTTTTATTCTCTGCTGCTTCCTGGGGCTGCCCTGGAAGTCAACCAGAAAAGCAGCTTTTGCAAAGTCTATTTACTGAAGATTGTGCTACCTTAGAAGGCCACTCGGAGCACATGGGAAGGCAGGCCAGCTCTGGCAAGACTTTAGACATATGAATGTATTCCTTCTGATAGTGCCATCTTTCTCTGCCCTAGGAAGAAACACCTCTTACAGAGTCATCTGCAGGGGATTCTCCAAGGACATGGGAAGATAGATGTAAGCCCTGGAACCCAGACTCCTAAGCGAAGGGAAGCTGCATTCTGCTATTAATGATGGCCAAATCAGCTCTAAGAGAGAATGGCACTAACTCTGAGACCTTCCGACAGCGTTTCAGGAGATTCCATTACCAGGAGGTGGCTGGGCCGCGGGAGGCTTTCAGCCAACTCTGGGAACTTTGCTGTCGGTGGCTAAGGCCGGAGGTGCGCACCAAGGAGCAGATTGTAGAACTGTTGGTGCTAGAGCAGTTCCTGACCGTCTTACCTGGGGAGATCCAGAATTGGGTACAGGAACAATGTCCAGAAAATGGAGAGGAGGCAGTGACTCTCGTGGAAGATTTAGAAAGAGAGCCTGGAAGACCTGGATCTTCGGTGAGAAGGGAGGGGGAATTCAAATTCAAAAGTGTGATACTGGGTGGAGGGCTAAATTAAGATATAGACAGGCTTAAAGAGGGACACAGTCTCCCTTGGTGAGGCTTATACTTCTGGTCTGGTATAGGTAACTTTTTCAGATAGTGCTTGTCTGGAGATGCTTCCTGGGTGTACCTTCACCTACCCTGTCATAATGAGTTTTTCCTATAGTTTCTTAATAGGGAAGAAAGGGGATTTTTTTTTTTCAGCCTGAAGGTGGGTTTACTATTTTGATCGTTTCCTTCTGGAGTTTCAACTGCTTTAAGCTAATGGCAATGGAGTAAGACCCTTGTTCGCGTTAACCTCCCTCACCCCTACAACCCTGGCCATGGCCCTGAAAGATGATCTCTTTTGGGGTATTAAATACTCTCCTCTGGGAATGCCCCTCATTATGATCTTGCAGTGACAATTAACGGGGGTTGTTTCTAGGTCACAGTCTCTGTGAAGGGGCAGGAAGTGCGCTTGGAGAAGATGACACCCCCGAAATCATCACAAGAGTTATTAAGTGTTCGGCAGGAGTCAGTGGAACCCCAGCCCAGGGGTGTACCCAAGAAAGAGAGGGCAAGAAGCCCAGACCTGGGACCACAGGAGCAGATGAACCCAAAGGAGAAGCTCAAACCTTTTCAAAGGAGCGGTGAGGAGTAGATTCATATGGGAAGATAGGCTGCCATTCCAAGTTGGGAAGTAGGGTTGGGAATAGTGAGTGGGAAAGGGATTTCAGGAGTAAGTGGAAATCGCAGAATATGTGGTTGTTGACATGTAGTTTAGCCTCTGGTATTCTTATATTACCTCTTGATAAGTCCACAAGAGAATGGCTCCCTAGTTTTTATCAGAACTTGGAATTATTTTATTTCCTCTTGGTAATGATGATAGTATAGGTCATTATTTTCTAGATAAAAATTCTTTTCTATACTTGAAGGCACATCTTCCTTTTGGTTGTTTTCCATCTTCAAATTAAACTATATTTGTTACCTTAAGCTTTCCCGCAGAAGATCCATTCTTTAAACCTAAGTTTCTGTTGCTCTCTATTGGAACCTTTAAGTTCTCCAAATATCATGTTAATTGTGGGGAACTAAATTATGTTTATTATTTTCCTGAAAGTCTGTTAGAAGCTAAGTAAGAATTTTACTTCAGAATCTTGCAATGTCTTGTATCAGTATAGCCCAACCTGTTATATTTTTTTTTGTTCACCTGGTAACTTCCAGGACTCTGATAGCTTTCCCCAATGCCTTTATACCTAGTTGATTATTCTTGTACTTGATTTTTGTAGAATTTGTTTTTCTTCTTTGTAGTCTATTGATCTCCATGTTGTATGCTTTTTTCTGTTACCATTTCACTTAAAATTTGTTGAGGTTGTTTTGAATTCTGATCTTATCATCCAAGACAATAGCCTTCTCAGCCAGTTTGGTAATGGTCTGTTTAGTCACCCAGATGAAATCCCTGAATCTCACACACAGACTTGCAGAGTTCATCAGTTTTTGAACACCTGTCAAGGTGCTCAACATCTTGCAGGGTACTCTGCAATAAGAAAATGTGCCTATCCTCAAAGAACTTAAAAACATGATTGAGAACACTATAGCTAACTCTTAAGTATGTGCCGAACTGAACTGAACTGAACTGAAACAGTGCCAGACAATGACTTGCCCAATTGTGTGAGTACCGTATGGGTTTGTCAGAGTGGGAGATGAGGGAGGGCTGTCGGTAAGGCTTCTTGAGGGCACTGGCAAATACAGCCTCTTGAAGGTTGGGCTAAAATTGGATAGGAGGGAATTAAAAGTAAAGGCACAGAGTGGTGAACAACAGTGTGCTGTGTTCTGAAGGGAAGAGTCTGACAGGAATGGGTGTGGTAGGCACTAAGGTTAAGGTTCACCAGGGTAGCATGTGCACTGGCAAGCAAGAGCCTGCGGTTAGGTAGAACAGTGACTGCTGCAATTTTCTGGGTGTGAGAGGATAAGTAGTCTGGACTTGGATGGTGGCAGTAGGAATAGAGAGGAAGGACTACTAAGGTGAACACCTTTAGAACCTGGTGACTGACTGTGAAGGAAACGGATAAGGTAAAGACAATCTTCTCTCGCTTCCCCCTTGAAATCACGCCGAGTTTAATTCTGTAGCCCCAAGTGAAGAACAATTATTCCCAGCAGTACTAGGACCTGCCT
Source organism: Pan paniscus (assembly GCF_029289425.2). NCBI lineage: Eukaryota > Metazoa > Chordata > Mammalia > Primates > Hominidae > Pan > Pan paniscus. The sequence continues at coordinate 32,618,804 of NC_073265.2, read as the reverse complement.
ACAAATAGGAGAGCCTGGAATAGAATTATCTGCTCTGAACACACAACAGAATCCTTTCCTCTCTTGTCACCCTTCTCTGGAAAATAAAACATTTCTCATCTTTTGAGGTTTCCTGTATTTTCCCCACCTTTTTCAGCCCACTGAACTTTCTGAAAACACTTCCCTAGACACTCTGTTTATAATCCTCTTGGATGAAAAAGGCAGGACTGAATTTCAAGATTTTTGTGATAATCAGTCCAAACTATGACAACTTTTGTTTGTTTCCCTGCAAGCAGGATTTCCATTTCCTAAATCCGGTGTGGTCTCCAGGTTGGAGCAAGGAGAGCCATGGATCCCAGATCTGCTGGGCTCTAAGGAGAAAGAACTTCCAAGTGGCAGCCACACAGGAGACAGACGAGTGCATGCTGATCTGTTACCATCCAAGAAAGATAGAAGAAGCTGGGTGGAACAGGATCACTGGAGCTTTGAAGATGAGAAGGTGGCAGGTGTGCACTGGGGCTATGAAGAGACCAGAACGCTCCTCGCAATTCTCAGCCAGACTGAGTTTTATGAGGCTCTCAGAAACTGCCATAGGAACAGCCAAGTGTATGGGGCTGTGGCTGAGCGGCTCAGGGAATATGGCTTCCTCCGGACCCTGGAACAGTGTCGGACCAAGTTCAAAGGTCTCCAGAAGAGCTATCGGAAAGTCAAGAGCGGCCACCCACCTGAGACCTGCCCCTTCTTTGAAGAGATGGAAGCCCTGATGAGTGCTCAGGTCATTGCCCTGCCCAATAATGGCCTGGAAGCAGCAGCCTCTCACTCTGGCCTGGTAGGCAGCGATGCTGAGACTGAAGAGCCAGGGCAGAGGGGCTGGCAGCATGAGGAGGGAGCAGAAGAGGCTGTGGCTCAGGAGTCTGACAGTGATGACATGGATCTAGAGGCGACCCCCCAGGACCCCAACTCAACTGCACCTGTTGTGTTCAGAAGCCCAGGTGGTAAGAAGCTTTTCTTCTTGGAGTTTTGGAATTAGACTTGGGGAACAAAGAGACTGGATGTGGAGTCAGAAGGCTTAATGTCACATGCCAGCTTTGCCACTTAGGGAACAAAGAAGTGCTTCTCCATTCTTTGTGTGTATTTCATTCTCTTTTATGGGAAAATCAGTGAGATAATTGGGAATACATTTAGATTTTTAGAAGAAATACACTCAGAAAATTCACAGTCCTGAGAAGGAGTATCATTCCTTCCATTTCTTTACTAAACTATTTTTTTCCCTGATTTTAAAATCATTGCAGGCTCACTGAGAAAAATGTGGCACAATATTATCTTTAAGTAGAACCAGTGTTTATTGAGTATGTCATATGAACTTGATGTTTTACATATTTTATCTTTTACTTCCCCAAAGCTCAAAGTCAGTTTATTATATTCGTTTTTACTTAGAATAGTACAGTGAAGAATTGTCCAAAGTTGGGGAAACATTTTTTTCTTTAAAAATTTTAAAATATATTTAAACAGAGACAGGGTCTTGCTGTGTTGCCCAGGCTGGTCTCACTGGGTTCAAGCAGTCCTCCCACCTCAGCCTTCTTAGTAGTTAGGACTACAGGTGTGAGCCACCACACTGAGCTGGGAAACATCTAAGTTTCCTCTGAGATTCATAGTATACATTGGCATTTTAACAGGATTGAGAAGTCCTACAGTGAGAAAGCTTGTTTAACACTCTATTTAAATATTCTTGCCTATGGAATCCTTTTTAAAGTATCATTTACTACCATTAATGTAATCGGTACAACTATGCTGTTATGGAAGAGCACCAAAGTATGACTCAGGAGGCTTAGATTCTAATCCTGATGACCACTAATCAACTGGGCGACCTTGAGCAGTTATCTAACCATTCTAAGCTTCCATTTCCTCAAGTGTAAAATGGGGCAAAGCAGGAGGACTACATCGCTAAAGTTGCAGTTCCTTTGTGAGCAGTGGTCTTTTCCTTCTGTTTTTTGTGACATGCATGATCTTATTTTAGTTCTGTTCTAGCTTTCTGGTCTTTGTGTCTTCTGCTTTTTCGTTTCTCTTTATTTTTCTTGTTTTCTTCATTCTCTTTTTCCTTTTTTGTTGCAGACACAAATATATGTAGGTTAATTAAATGTGGCACATGTGCTAAATGTTATTTTCATTATCTTTGTTCTTTCACTTTTTTTTTTTTTTTTTTTTTTGAGACAGAGTCGCTTTGTTGTCCAGGCTGGAGTGCAGTGGTGTGATCTCATCTCACTGCAACCTCCACCTCCCCAGTTCAAGCGATTCTCGATTCTCATGCCTCAGCCTCCCAAGTAGCTGGGACTATAGGTGCACACCACCACGCCTGGCTAATTTTTCTGTGTTTTTAGTAGAGACAGGCTTTCACCATGTTGTCCAGGCTGGTCTCAAACTCCTGGCCCCAAGCGATCCACAGGGATTAGAGGCATAAGCCACTGTGCCTGGCCAGCTTCTTTTTTATATGGCTAAACAGAATTTGTAAATAAAGGTCTCTGTGAAATTGCTAAAGGATATAAAGAAGCAAAACATTCTATACTGAGTTTGTGGATTTTGGAAACATGAAGTATTTTTACTTTTTCATCTAGGAGCCTGAGCTTAGGTGAATTCTCATGATGCAGATGATAGGACTGAGGAATTCAGGCTCTAAAACTCTGGATTAAGTGGTGCTGAAATTTCTCTTCTGGTGGCAGGTGTACACTGGGGCTATGAAGAGACCAAGACTTACCTTGCAATTCTTAGTGAGACCCAGTTTTATGAAGCCCTCCGGAACTGTCACCGCAACAGCCAGCTGTATGGAGCAGTGGCTGAGAGGTTATGGGAATATGGCTTTCTTAGGACCCCAGAACAGTGTCGGACCAAGTTTAAAAGCCTGCAAACCAGCTATCGGAAAGTTAAGAATGGCCAGGCACCAGAGACCTGTCCCTTCTTTGAAGAGATGGATGCTTTGGTGAGTGTCCGGGTTGCTGCCCCACCCAATGATGGCCAGGAAGAGACTGCTTCTTGCCCCGTCCAGGGGACCAGTGAGGCTGAAGCTCAGAAGCAAGCCGAGGAGGCAGACGAGGCCACAGAGGAAGATTCTGATGATGATGAAGAGGATACTGAGATACCCCCAGGGGCTGTCATAACCCGTGCTCCAGTGTTATTCCAAAGCCCCCATGGTAAGATTATTTCACTATTATGGTATAAATAACAAAGGGAAGACAATGGGACTTAGGAAAAATATCATCCGATTGAGAACTGGCCTCTACACCCAGCTTTCATGGATTCTTCTTGTGACCACCCATACTTCTTGTCTATTAAAGCAGCTCACTGAGGGGATATAAATTATTTATGTGACTTGACTCCCCACACTAGAGCATCAATCTGAGATAGCTGCACATTGTAAATTTGCTGTGATTTATTCATGAACCACTAGGTTTCCAACCAGTTTACTAAGCAGGGAATCTGAAAGCTCACATTTCTCAAGTAGCATGTCATGTACCCACGGTAGGATGAAGTTGATTTTAAAAGTTCATTCTCTTTTATATGTTTTCTTCTAGTTTCAGCTCATATACCAGCTGTATGTCTGCTTTGTTCACATTTATGAAAATCTGATAACTGTTGTTCACTTTTATGAATCTGAGGTTCCTGAGAGAACTGACCCTTTGAATCTTAGCTGCTAGATAAGAAAAAAATACTTCACAAGGGCTTCCCTCCTTGTGAGAAGAGTTCTGATTTCAGAGTCATATATGTGTACGTATGTGAATCTGGGCTCTGTTGTTTATTAGTTAAGTGACTTAGAGAAGGTTACTTAAGGCTGGGCATGGTGGCACATGCCTGTAATCCCAGCATTTTGGGAGGTCGAGGCGGGCAGATCACCTGAGGTCAGGAGTTGGAGAGCAGCCTGACCAACACGGCGAAACCCCATCTCTATTAAAAATACAAAAAATTAGCCAGGGGTGGTAGCGCGCACCTGTAATCCCAGCTACTTGGGAGGCTGAGGCAGGAGAATCGCTTGAACCTGGGAGGCAGAGGTTGCAGTGAGCTGAGATCGTGCCATTGCACTCCTGCCTGGGCAACGAATGAAAAAAAAAAAGTTACTTAACCCCCAAGTTTGCTTATATATTAAGACCTACCTCATAGGGTTGATGTAAATGAGGTACTGTGCACAGTGCCTGGCACATAGTAGCCATTTAATAATAGTTTTCATTTTCATAAGTCTTTAAGATCAGCATTTTTTAATGTTGTTCCCTGGAATATCAATTCCATGGGGTATTAATATATTCTACTAAAAAATAACTTATAGGTTTGGGAAGATGGTAAATACCCCTCTTGGAGGCTCACAATACATATTCACATATTTAAGGTTCTAAGATTTATTTAATCTAGTGAATATTTCATGAAATATAAGACTAGGCTTCTGGGTAGAAATACTGTCTCAGGAGGTACAAACATGGGCTGATACTCAACATGCTTTTACTCCTAGATTTAGTCCAGGGAATATGGGATTCAGAGTTTACCTGAAATCGCTGAATAAATGCAAATTTGCATAGCCTAGGCCCAAAAAAGCCAGGCATTTGGTTCTTAGGGCCTTTTGGTTCTTTGAAAGACACTACATATTCTTCTATCCTGTTTTTACTTGCAACCTATATTGGAATGTGAGGGGAAGGGGACTCATGAAGCTCCTCTGGATATAAAAGTTTCCAAAAATGTTTTCCTGAGCATGTCCTTCTAAACCTTTTAGTTACTGGTGAAGAACATGAATAAGAATACTATGACAGACCCGAGATGTGGCAAAAATACGTATTAGAAAGTGTCTTTCCTGTAGAAACATGGAAATTATTTTATCTAAAACCTGGTGATTTTCCATGCTGTACTGGGAGGATTTTCCAAAGATCCTAGATGACCAAGAGGAGTTAAAAGTATATATTATTCAGACCCTATGTAGATGAGAAGCACATGATAGGTTAACAAGTAGAGAAGTAAAACATTGGGATTTTAATAAGATAATGGTAGTTATTTGGGATCTAGGGCTCCCTAAATTTTAATCATGTGGTGTAATGCTTGTTTTTCCCAAGTTTTACATTCCTGTGGCACATATGATTAAGAAAATAGATAACTTCTAAAATTCTGTTTTACATCAGGTTTTGAAGCTGGATTTGAGAATGAAGATAATTCAAAACGGGATATTTCTGAGGAAGTACAACTGCATAGGACATTACTTGCAAGAGCTGAAAGGAAAATTCCCCGGTATCTTCATCAGGGTAAAGGCAATGAGAGTGACTGTAGATCAGGAAGACAGTGGGCAAAGACCTCAGGGGAGAAAAGAGGAAAACTGACACTCCCGGAGAAGAGCTTAAGTGAAGTCCTAAGTCAACAGAGACCTTACTTGGGAGAGAGACCCTATAAATATCTCAAATACAGCAAAAGCTTTGGTCCAAACTCCCTTCTCATGCATCAGGTATCCCACCAGGTGGAAAATCCATATAAATGTGCTGATTGTGGGAAAAGCTTCAGTCGGAGTGCACGACTCATTAGACACCGGAGAATCCACACTGGAGAGAAACCTTATAAATGTCTTGACTGTGGAAAAAGTTTCCGTGACAGTTCAAATTTCATCACCCATAGGAGAATCCACACAGGAGAGAAACCTTATCAATGTGGTGAGTGTGGGAAATGCTTCAATCAGAGCTCAAGCCTTATCATTCACCAGAGAACCCACACAGGAGAAAAGCCCTATCAATGTGAAGAGTGTGGAAAAAGCTTCAATAACAGTTCTCATTTTAGTGCACATCGGAGGATACACACAGGAGAGAGACCCCATGTGTGTCCTGACTGTGGAAAGAGTTTCAGTAAGAGTTCTGACTTACGTGCACATCATAGAACCCACACAGGAGAGAAACCCTATGGGTGTCATGACTGTGGCAAGTGCTTCAGTAAAAGCTCTGCCCTTAATAAGCACCGAGAAATCCATGCACGGGAAAAGCTTCTGACACAGTCAGCTCCTAAGTAAGCCCCTGAGGATATATAACGGAAAGAGGCTCAATAAATATATTGTTCAGAAAGTCTTCCAATAGTGAGATTCATCTACTATTCTGTGTCCAGTTAGCTTAGGAAATTCACTTTAGGATTTATGCCACTGTTTGTTCCTTGTTTTTCCTGATCTAGAGTCAAATCCCCAAGGCAGTCTAAAGAATGAAAGGAAGATTTCAGTCCCTCTCTTTGCCTGCATCTGAATTGATGGATAACATCTTTTCCCTCTCAGTGCCTATGGTGTTCCCTTAATATAAGCACAGAGAACAAGGTAATAGATCCTATGAATTTGATAAGCATCCTTCTTTACTCATTCTGTCATTCAGCTGCATTTTGACAGGAAAAACCCATTACATTTCGAGAAGAAGTTATGAGACTTTGCCCATTAGGTGGGTCTAGCTCTTTTTTTTTTTTTTTGGAGACGGAGTTTTGCTCTTGTTGCCCAGGCTGGAGTGCAATGGCGCGATCTCAGCTCACTGCAACCTCTGCTTCCCGGGTTCAAGTGATTCTCCTGCCTCAGCCTCCCAAGTGGCTGGAATTACAAGCGTGCACCACCATGTCCAGCTAATTTTATATTTTTAGTAGAGACGGGGTTTCTCCATGTTGGGCAAGCTGGTCTCAAACTCCCGACCTCAGGTGATCTGCCTGCCTCGGCCTCCCAAAGTGCTGGGATTACAGGCATGAGCCACTGCGCCGGGCTTTTTTTTTTTCGAGATGGAGTCTCACTCTGTCGTCCAGGCTGGAGTGCAGTGGCATGATCTCAGCTCACTGCAACCTCTGCCTTCTGGGTTCAATTTTCCTGCCTCAGCCTCCTGAGTAGCTGGGATTACAGCCACCTGCCACCATACCAGGCTAAATTTTGCATTTTTAGTAGAGATGGGGTTTCACCATGTTGGCCAGGCTGGTTTTGAATTGACCTCATGATCTGCCTGCCTAGGTCTCCCAAAGTGCTGGGATTACAGGTGTGAGCCACTGCACCCGGCCCAGCTCTTCTTTATACAATAATGGAAATGCTAAAATGAATGACTCTTCCTGCTCACTTAAACCTGTGCTCAAAATGACATATTTGTCAGGCACCCTCTTCATTTACCTTAAAGAAGGAGAGTTTAATGTCCATCTTGGTTCTGCCCTATGAATCATCTTGTCAAGAACAGGTGTTCTTATGCAGAAACAATGAAAACCTTATACTGAAGTGTGAACCCTGGATTTCTTAGTTTCTTCTGAGTCCTAGAAGAAGGGTTGGAATAGAGTAATACATTTACAGGATTTAGGTTGGTTTTCTTTCTGTCCAGTCTCATCTGAATTTCATCTGTCCCTTGTGGTCCAGAAGTTCCACAGAGCAAGGCAGCTGCATGTGGTGACAGGTAGAGCAGTTAAAGCTGCCAATAGGAACTCGTCCATATTCCACACACCTGGTATAGTGTTATGCCCTCCATGGGCACTTACCTGCAATAAGCAGAAGCCACTGCCACATTCCCATGTATCGGGAAAATGGACTACTGTGTGCGAACAGGCCCTTTACCCTAATGGCAGGGAAGATGGATTATCTTTGGCCAGTGGAGCTGCCAATCTAGACATACACATTCAACTGAATACAATTAAAAGCAGTTCTTTAAATGCAAATATAATTACTCATCTTTATAATACAATAGTATTAACTGCCCATATGCTCATAGTATGATGAGCCCTGTATAGCACAAGGTCAACAGGTCCTCTCCTTGTCCTTACAATCTAAAGCAGATGACACTGACATGGACAAACAAATGCACATGCATAGTTGCGGCAGTTTTAGAGAAATCTAGAAAGCTAGGTAGCAACACTATGCATAAATGTTGTGGTCCAATGCATTAGTTTGCTTTAACAAAAATCTGGGAGGTATTTTTTCTCTTTATTCAGGAAGGCTTCATGAAGCAGGAAGTGGTCAAAGGAGGGAAGGTTACTGGTTAAATTATGATAGGAAGAACTTTCCATAACTAGTTGCAAAATTGAGTGCTGGGTGGGTTGAGGAATGGGAAAAAGGGGGAGCAAGGTGTTTTGTGTAGATGGAACAAAGGGCAAAGGATAGACTGTAAGGAAGGCCAGATAAAGCTTGGAGTAGCATGAGAACTTGAGGAATAGTATGATATGGGCTGTGCAGCAGGCAGAGAGAATCACCTTAGCTGAAACATGGGTGTTAGGAGCAGACCATGAGGTGGTAGAACCATCATCTATAGTAAATCAGGTACTATGCTATAACTATTGATAAGGAAACAGCTGACTGGCACTGAAAGAATAAGCAGTTTTAGAGGACTAGCTCCTATGGGAGATAAAGGTCAGAAATTGTAGTATCTGATGAAGATATTTTGATGAGCAGGTGAGAAGAAAGATAAACATGGCCAGATGGCCAAGGACTGGGATAAGTAGCTGTTTCACATTCAATTAGAATTCTGTGGCTGGAATAAGATCAGGGAGAGCAGTAGGAAGATATAGTATTCTATAATTCATAGCTTGTTGTGTTAGAGATTAATTAGGATTCTGCTGTTGAATCTTAGTACAAAAAAATCTAATATTTATTAGGAATTAAGGGAAGATGGTACTTCTGTTATGTTGCCTAAGCAGACTGCCTCAGGATCTCAGATGATTTAGGAAGTGTGCTGTAATGTCAAAAAAAAAAAAAGTATTGTCTTTAGTATATCTATGTATAGTCTCGTGGGAAAAGCATTGGTTGGGGTATCAACAGATATTCTGGTTCCAGATGTCTTGTAAGTTAACCTGCCTCCATTTCCCTTTCTGTAAAGCAAAATAATGTTTACACCTAATCTGTCTCTCAGGGATACCATATTAATAAAAATTATGTCTATAAAGTGCCTGGTGTTTCTTGAAGTGTTTATGTGTGTGTGTATATATATATACACAAATTACGATCAAGTTGTGGAGGGCAGGAAAAGACCAATCTTTCTTTTTTTAACTCCTTGTGTTGGTTTACTAGAAGTATGCTTATCTGAATCTTTATATTCTAGAAAGAGGAATAAGTCAGATTGTGGTAAAAGGGAAATTAGAATGCAAATCCTTCCTTTGTACCTCTATCCATATCCACAATAAATTAGGACCCAAGATAACTGGGCATGCAGAGTCTTATTTTTTAAATTTTTATTTATTTTTTAGAGATAGGATCTCACTCTGTTGCCCAGGCTGGAGTGCAGTGGTGCCATCATAGGTCACTGCAGCTTCAAATTCCTGGGCTCAAGTGATCCCCAGCCTCCCCAATAGATGAGACTACAGGCATGAGCCACTATACTCAGCTAATTTTTTAAAGTTTTGTATTGATGAGGGGTCTATGTTGTCCAGGCTGGTCTTGAACTCCCAGCTTCAAGTGATCCTCCTGCCTCAGCCCCCTAAAGTGCTAGGATTACAGGCATGAGCCACAGTGACCAACTCAGCTGAGTCTTACTTTAAAAGACCCAAAACTGGCTGGGTACAGTGGCTTATGCCTGTAATCCCAGCACTTTGGGAGGCCGAGGCGGGTGGATCATGAGGTCAGGAGTTCGAGACCAGCCTGGCCAAGATGGTGAAACCTTATCTCTTCTAAAAAATACAAAAATTAGCCAGGCGCGGTGGCAGGCCCCTGTAATCCCTGCTACTCAGGAGGCTGAGGCAGGAGAATCACTTGAACCCAGGAGGCGGAGTCTGCAGTGAGCCGAGATCATGCCACGGCACTCTAGCCTGGGCAACAGAGCAAGACTCCGTCTCAAAAAAAAAAAACAAAAAAAACAAAAAACAGACCCAGAACCAACCCTCCAAACTCCAGATGAAAAGAATGTGCAGTACATGCTGCCCAACCTGCCATTCCTCAGGATGGAAGCAGCAAAAAATACCTTCAAACATTCTGAGAAAGAAACCAAGCCCACTGTTGGGGGAGCAACAGCATCTCTGCACCTCTAACTTCTTAACATCTAAAGCCTTTGTGAGACAGATGGGGTGGCATGTGCAGCAAAGGAAGCAAAAAATGTGTATTAGCAGAAGCTGGATAATCCTGTTCACATCAGTTGTTTCCTTAGTGCCATTACTTTTCTTTTTCCCCATACTATCACTTTTCCTAAGTTTGTTCTCTATGGCCAATGCATAGAATGTAACATATGTTTTTGCCATTTCTCATTTATTGTAATCTGAGTGTAGACTCTGAGTCTTGTCAATGTAGTATAGCACTATTTTACACTACTTTTTTTTTTTTTTTTTTTTTGAGACGGAGTCTCGCTCTGTCGCCCAGGCTGGAGTGCAGTGGCACGATCTCAGCTCACTGCAAGCTCCATTTCCCAGGTTCACGCCATTCTGCTGCCTCAGCCTCCCGAGTAGCTGGGACTACAGGCACCCGCCACCATGCCCGGCTACTTTTTTGTATTTTTAGTAGAGACGGGGTTTCACCGTGTTGGTGAGGATGGTCGCTATCTCCTGACCTCGTGATCCGCCTGCCTTGGCCTCCCAAAGTGCTGGGATTACAGGCGTGAGCCACCGGGTGGCGCCCAGCCTGTATAGCACTATTTTTATGGTAACCAGGTAAGAAAGGGAAGATGAGTTAAGATTGTAAAGATAGATCAGTTCTTTCCCCATTATTCAATTCAAAATCCAAAACGAAGACTTTACTCCTATACACTGAAATAGCTATGTAATGACATGCATGTCTCAAAATTTTGACATATAAAATGTAATGTAGAATTCTCTGAAACCATGGTGCTTTAAGTACCAGGTGTGTGTGTGTGTGTATTTTTTAAGAGCTTAAATTATTCCTTTCCTACCACACCCAAGATGGTACTCTTTTAGAAACAAAACTTTGGAACAACTAGAAGTCAGGTTAAAGACTAGAAATAGAAGTCCAATGTACCTTAGAGCTCAAAAAGGCTCTGGAGAGCAGAACTTCGCTGCGGTCAAAATAAAAGAACATTAAAAAAAAAACACACATTGATTCCCAGGTGACTCAGTTCAACTTGTATAACCCAATAGATAAATCAGGGAAGTAATTTTAAAGTCTTCCATAATTAGTGAGCTCCTCAAATTATGTAAGTATAATTTAATATACAAATATTTTATTGACATCTTTCTTAAATATAGTACAGAAACCAAAGACACTCACATCATTCTACACAGTGAGGTCTATATTCCAATAACTCATGCTGTGAGTCACCGAGCACCTGAATATTTCTTAGGCCTCACATATCTCTGGATGCCCAAAGTTGGCATTTGAGAGTTTTTAACAGATAAATGCAGAAGCAACACTTACAGAGACTGGGCCAAATTCTAATGAACTTAGTGGTCTTGATGTGGAACTAGTGTAGGCAAAATGAAGCTGCATTCCAGGTCAGTCCCATAACACTTCACCTCTGGGTTCATTTGATGTACAGATAAGACACAAGCTATATATGGTCTTAGCAACAGAGAGAGTGGAAATAGCAGCTATGTTGGTGACCAGGTAAGGTAAGCCTGGGATGGGGCTTTGAAGATGCAAATGGTACGCATGTACAGGGTTACCTGGTATTAACAGTAGGGGACAGGTGTATTTTCCAAAATGCTAGATCACTGAAGGAATCCAGGAAATAAGGTTTCAGAGGGTCTATTCCAATCTATATGCACTGTATAAAGTTTTTTTAACTTTTAATCTTGATATAATTTCAAACTTACAGAAAAAGTTCCAAGAGTACAAGGAACTGTATACCTGGATTCACCAACTATTTATATTTTGCCCATTTGCTTTTCATTCTCTATGTATGTGAATGTGTGTGTATATACACTTTTTTTTTTTTTTTGAAACAGGGTCTCACTCTGTCGCCCAGACTGGAGTACAGTGGTCTGATCATGGCTCACTACAGCCTTGACTTCCTGGGCCCAAGCCATCCTCCTACCTCAGCTTGTTGAGTAGCTGGGAACACTGGCAAGTGCCACCACGCCTGGCTAGGATGTTTTTTTTTGTAGCGATGGGGTCTCCCTATGTTCTCCAGTCTGTTTTGTTGTTTTTTTGAGACAGACTCACTCTGTTGCCCAGACTGGAGTGCAGTGGTACAATCTCAGCTCACTGCAGCCTCGAACTCCCAGGCTCAAGTGATCCTTCCACTTCAGTCTCCTGAATAGCTGGGACTACAGGCATGGGCCACCATGCTTAATTTTTTTAAAAATATTTTTTTGCAGACGGGGTTTCCCTATGTTGCCCAGACTAGTCTGGAACTCCAGGATCCTCTTGCCTCAGTCTCCCAAAGTGCTAGGATTACAGGTGTGAGCCATGACACCTGGCCCACGTGTTTTTTTTTTAATTCAATATTTCACCATTAAATCTGATGTTAGCTGTAGTTTTTCATAAATGCTGTTTATCAGCCAATCCACATAAATTTTAGAACCTCAAACAAAAAAAACTTATGCCATCCCTACCGTCACTTAAGACTAGCATGACTTTTATAGTGTGAAAAGAATTTCATGATAAGGCTAATAAATTAAAATCATACACTTCAATAGCTTTTGTATAGATATTAAACAAAAAAAGGACTATAAAACTTTATAACCATATTTTCATTGAATATATTATCATGAACACTTTCAGTCATTAAAATCTGTTCTACAACATTTTTAGTGACTGCAATAGATCCACATTTTATGAATAAACTTTGATGTTTTTACTGTGCAATTTCTGTATGAGTAGATAAGGGTAGAAAATAATATAATGCTATATATAATGCCCCACAAAGCTACACACACGTATCTAAGAACTTCAAAAACCACAGAACTTCCCTCTCCCCTGTTCCTTAAAACAAAGTCTGAGTGGAAAAAACAAACTTTTTTCCTCTGCTCTCACACCACAATAAAGACAGAAAACTTCTCTGACCAAATGTGTGGAGTTTTTTTCCCCACCACCAAGCAAGCAATCAATTTTGCAGCAGATACCAGCTAGGTGTCCTCCAGTTTCCCATGCTATCCCCTAGAGATGGCATTTGATCCCACAGATTGAGGGCCCAGTCCCACAAGACTGCTGCCCACTTCCAGTGCCAAGTTCAAACCCCAGGTGGTTTCACCTGTGCTTCTGACCAAACCTATAAATCAGGGTTCCCATGACCCCTCCTTGAGTTTAATTTGCTAGTAAAGCTCACAGAACTCAGGGAAACACTTAGGTTCACTGGTTTATTATAAAGGACAGTACAAAGGATAGAGATGAAGAAATGGATAGAGCAAGGCATGTGGGAAGGGACAGGGAGCTCCTATACCCTCTACCCTCTTCAGGTACAGCACCCTCTAGGGACCTCCACATGTTCAGTTACCTGGAAGTGCTCCGAAATCTGTTCTTTTGGAGTTTTATGGAGGCTTCATTATGAAGGTATGATTACCACTGGTCACTGGTGATCAACTTAACCTTCAGCCCTTCTCACAAGAGTTTGGGGGAGGACTGAAAGTCCCAACTCTAATCATGCATTTGTCTTTCCAGTGACCAGCCCCTAGGGGCTGCCAGCCAGCAGTCAACTCATTAGATACAAAAAGCCATCACTCTGGAGACTCTAAGGATTTTAGAAGCAGTATGCCAGGAAACAGGGTCAAAGACCAAATAAATACTTTACGATATCACAGAAAGACAGAAAACCTATCAGAAATCCTTAGTAATTTAAATTAGGGGTGTCATCAGCCTTAACTTCTTCTGATACCAGGGAAAAACACACATTCTAAAGAGCAAAGCAATTCAAGCATAACTTGGTATCTAATAATTTTGTTTTTGTTTTTTTTTTGTTTGTTTGTTTTTTTACCTTTCAGAACTATCTTAGTTTGTCCCTTGTCTTCAGCTGAAGTGGCCACAGTATGTGTGTTTATGTAAGCCTGCACCAGTGGTCCATTATGTAGGGGTAGGGTTACAAGAGACCCAATGAACTCTACTTAACACAATGTTGCCACTACTAGAGGTATCTTTCAGACCGAGCAGAAAGTGAGTACTAAAGTAGAAATACAGCTTCCACAAAGAAAATGTAATAGAAGCTGTTTTAAAACTGAAAGCTGCAGTGATCTGTGATCATGTCACTGCACTCCAGCCTGGGGAACAGAGTGAGAGCCTTTGTTGAAAAAAAAAAAAAAAAGAGAGCTGCAGCTATTTCTGTCTTTCTCACCCCTCAGCCAGTTATTCTCTCCTCTTCCAAAATTGGAGCAATGACTTCACTTTCTAGTACTGATGGGACAATCATGAAGAGGGCAAAACCAGATCTCAGCACCTAGCTTTATCTGTCACTACGGTCATCCCTAGGCATTCACATAAATCCCTGGTATATAATGTGGCCTGGTGTCAATGGTCTTGGGATCTTGGAGAATACTTTTCTTTTTTTTGAAACAGGGTTTCACTCTGTTGCCCAGGCTGGAGTGCTGTAGCATCACAGCTCACTGCAGCCTCAAACATCCCTGGGATCAGGTCTCCTCCCACCTTAGCCTCCCTGGTGGCTGGGACTACAGGTGTGCACCACCGTGCCTGGCTAATTTCCGGTTTTTTGTTTTTGTAGAGACAGGGTTTCTCCATGTTGCCTAGGCTGCTACTGAACTCCTAGGATCAAGCAATCTGCCCACTTTGGCTTCCCAAAGTGCTGGGATTATAGGCATAGGCCATCACATCCAGCTGGGGAATACTTTTAAAAACTTAAAGCGAGTGAAGGGAGTCTGATTAAAGTATGCACAATAAAATATAAAGCTGTTTAGAAGGCTTAAAGGTCTCAGCAGTAGCCTAATTTCCCCACTTTCCTAACTTTATACTAGTAATTCCAAAACATTTCCTGATGAGAAACTTCGATTTCCCTGAAATTTTATGATCACTAATAGGGAAGGACTGCTGAGTCACAATAATCACTGGTGGAATGGGGATTTAATTAGCAACAACAGTCAAGTCCCACCCAGTAAGCACCTGACAGCTTGTGAGTCAGTTGAAGACACGTGTTTACTGAGTACCTGCCATGTGTAAGGTGCTGGTGATAGAGCCCAAGGAACTTGGTTTCTATGCTTCAAAGGAGTGGTGGACTGTTTTACTAAGTGGGATATGGCAAGAACTTGATTGAAACACATACTCAGAAGTAGTTCACCTCATTATAGCTTAAAAATGTAACACTCTGGGCTTCAGGTGATTCCATTTCTTCCTCAGTTCAGATCTGGTGCTGTCAGAAGCAAAGATGTAGTTGATGGATTCATAAGACAGATCCCACACCTGAGACTGGGTCAAATTAAATGTTTCAGCTGCCAGCTGGTACTCTTGAGAAAGGTGTGTTGCAAAAACACCCTTATCATCAGTCTGCCAATGTAAACAAGAATGTTTCAAAATGAAAAAGGAAGGATTTTTCAAAAACAACCATCTTTTTGTTTAGAGTCTATTTTCCTATTTACTATGCTTCTTTCAAGAGTCTAAACAAGGGCCTACAAATTTATCTATGCATAGCTGTAACTAAACAGATTTATTTATACTTAAGAAAAGATACCAGAGCAGTGTTTCAACTCTGGCTGTATATTAAAATTACCTAAGGAGCTTTTAAAGCCTATCTCTGCCCAGGACTCACCCCAGATCAAATAAAACAGAATCTCATGGGATGGGTGCAGAGCATCAGTTTTTTTGTTTGTTTTTAAGTCCTCTCAAGTACCTTTTGCTAGAGAGCCAAACCAGAGTCACCCTGGCCCTCTGTAGCCTCTCATGTCCCAGTCCCTTTTTTTTTTTTTTGCTTTGTGAGATGGAGTTTCACTCTTGTTGCCCAAGATGGAGTGCAATGGCATGATCTCTGCTCACTGCAACCTCCTCCTCCTGGGTTCAAGTGATTCTCCTGCCTTAGTCTCCTGAGTAGCTGGGATTACAGGTGTGCGCCACCATACCCAGCCACACCCCGGTCCCTTCTAACTCCTCTACTTGGGCATTATCCTCAGGCATGCAAGGCAGTCAGCTAGATAGTGAACATCTGAATTAATGCAACGCAGGGAGCAAAAAGGAGCAAAATACTTCACACGGAACACCTTACACAGATCACAGAAGGATGGGCAATGCTGTACCAGAATCCGAAATGGTGCTGGTCATAAGATGGAACTGTCTGACTTTTGACGTTTGAGGTCAAACAGAGTTCTAGATGAAAAGGGGAAAAAAACCTCTTATTAAAAGCAAATAAGTGAACTCATTCAGTGTTCACCAAGTAGACACGAGAAATATTTCCAAATTTTGCTAATTTAAAGTAGTTTATTAGTTTACAAAGTCGACCTTTCCTTATGTGTGAAAATTTGTAGTTCAATTAGTGTAGTTGTACAGGAAGCATGTGGTGCAACTTATGGCAACAGAGGTACCAGGCAAGGAATTAATATCCCTTTTACAGCCATGGACTTCTCCTTCTTTGACCAAAATAGAGAGGAAAGAGGAATGTCATGATGAAAAAAGCAGAGAATTATCAATGATAGGAGCAGAAGGGTTTTTTGAAAAGCTACTGCAATCCCTCCTGGTCTAATGGTGGAAGCCAAAACAAAGGTAAGAAAACTGTAGCACCAGGTGTGAGAGCATTATAAAGAGCTAAGAATGAGCAGAGACTTTGCCATGGCTTCTAAGAACCCCTAAACGCTTTTACCCAGACAATCATCCATTCACCTCCTTCTGCTTCTAGGTAAGTTAAGTCCATCTTAAGAATGACTCCTACTATTGGCCGGGCATGGTGACTCACGCCTCTAATCCCAGCAATTTGGGAGGCCAAGGCGGGTGGATGATGAGGTCAGGAGATCGAGACCATCCTGGCTAACACAGTGAAACCCCATCTCTACTACAAAAATACAAAAAAAAAAAAAAAAAATTAGCTGGGCGTGGTGGCGGGTGCCTGTTGTCCCAGCTACTCAGGAGGCTGGGGAAGGAGAATGTCGTGAACCCAGGATGTGGAGCTTGCAGTGAGCTATCGCGCCACTGCACTCCAGCCTGGGTGACAGAGCGACTCCGTCCCCCGCCCCCCAAAAAAAAGAGTGACTCCTATTATTAACAAATTCCTTCCTGGAAATATTACCAGGCTCCCCAGCCAGAGTAAAACACCTTACTGACTTGATTGATGGTATCTGCTCACTTGAGTAAGGCAGCCTCAACACAGGCTCACTCAGTTTAACGGATGACAAACCCAAGCTGCCCCCTCTGTTGGGAGCAGAGCTAGGCCACCACACCAAGTAAGATCACTATGCCAGTGGTTCCCATTCTCTCCACTTTTGTGGATATTTAAAATTTTCCTTAGCAAATCTAGCCCATTATGAATTGCTAAAAACTCTATAGTTAAAACATACTCACACAAGCATTTTTATAAATTGGTAAATATAGCAAATTGATCATTCTGTAAAATAGTTTGCAGCCAACCACTTTTTCCTTCTTTAGAAAGGCCTTTCCTAACCATCCAATCAAAAGTGGTTATACAATCACTACTATATCAGCCTGTTTAATTTTCTTCACAGAACACTGATACTTTCTTGTATATTTGTTTACTGTCCTCCCTCTGCTAGAATATGAGTTTCTTGGGAAAGAAATCTTGCCTGTTTTGTGTACTGCTCTATCGACAGCAATGACAACAAAGTAGGCACTTCATAAACACATAGACAATCAAGTGTGTAATGATCAACAGACATGTGAAAATATACTTGGGATTTTCCATGTTTCATTTTTAAATAATGTTACATATTTTCATAACACATGTCAATTTTGTTAAAGTCATTTCAAAATTCTAGATGACCCTTTATTCCTTTAAAAAATTCTTATTGAGTTCCAAGCATTGGAGAATGTAACAACGAATAAGACAAGCAGGGGCCCTGCTCTCATAGAGCTTATATTCTAATGGAAGCTAAAGCTTTCTGTTTTAAATAAGGCTCAGAAAGCACACACTCCATCTTTTAATAGCTACATGACATTCGTACTTTTAGAACAGTACTTCTCTGTAATCTCCAGGCAACCTGGGGATTGGGGGAGAGACAGAGAGTCATCTGGAAGACCTGAAACTCCAAGCCTTACCCAGTGGTATCCGATGTTGCCTCACAAAGTCCACCAGATCCAGGGATCCTCCCTCACCGGAGTTGAGAAATGTTCCATGCCCGATTCTGTCAGGAAGCAGATCCAAGAGTATTTGTGTTTCTTTTTTTTGGTTTGGAATCTAAAGAAAGGGGAGGAAAGGGGATCAATGGCCTCTTTCAGTGGTTCTTAAGAGTATTTTTTTCTATAGCTAGGTACCCTGCCCCTCTAAGTAGTACTTAATGCAGACCTTTTGGAAAACTGAACTACTTCTGCCTTCCTAGCTCTTTGCCTTTTATCTTCTCATTCTTTCCTCAATATTCTTCTAGATTCATTTCAATGATAATAATAAACACTTATTAAGAACCTACTTTGTGCCTTTTCACACAAATTATTTAAGGCCTCACAAGAATCTTAAAAAGTATTAAGATGAAGAAATTAAAGCTGAGAAAAATTAAGTAATTTTCAAAAAATAAAACTTCACAACTCCATATGTATATGTGTGTTCTGTTATAGACATGTGTTCATATATATTATAAAAAGTTCTGAAAAAATATAAACACAAAACTGTTAATAGTATTAACTCTGGGGAGCAAAACAAATAGAAATTGGGCTTTTAATTTTTAATTATTTTCCTTCTTGACACTTGGATTTTTTTCAGGTATACATAACTCTTATAGTTAAAAATATAAAGGATTTTTTAAAAAAAGTTGTCCAAGGTCATAGAGCTAGTGAATGGTAGAGATAAGCGTGAAACCTAACTCAATCTGACTCCAGGGCCCAGTTACTTTCCTCACATAGTGTGCTCATCATGTTTGATTCTGACAAGGCTGGCTATGTACATACCACAATCACCATGAAAATGTCTGGCTGTGCTCTTTATCTCCTAGATAGCCCAAAACACAAATGCTCAGAACATTTTTAAATGAAATCTTTTATATCCAATGGACTGGATGATAAAAGCAACAGAAACTAAGGTAAAGAACAAGTTCTGATGTTGCACACAAGGCCAGAGATAACTGGTCACTGTCACACATGCTATTCCCTTATAATGACCAATGGTTTCTATCACACATCAGTTAGGTCAGCCATAGGATGTCCTGTGGATGAAAGGTCTTTTGAGTTAAGAGTGTGGAAACATGGATTCTAGATTTTAAGTCCTGCCACTAGATTACTGACCTTCTGCTTATAGACATGAAAGATACAAGTACTGGCAAGGGGTTCTGATTTTTTTCCCTAATCTTTAAATCATGATGTAACTCAACCTTTATACATTACCCCTTTAATACAATAACTGTGAGGTAAGTAGACTAAGTATTATTTTCTGCATTTAAGAAATAATTAAATAGATAGAAGTACTGAGGTAAAAAATACATCCATTTATAAAATGGAGAAAATTGCAGCAAAGTCCCTCACAAGGGGTTTGCCTCATAAGGATGTGCTTAAGAAAGTGACTACTTCCCAGCAATTATCTGTCACTACGTTCATGCTAACAGTGAGCTTGGGGCTGATGAGGGGCACTGGACCTCTTTGCTGGGCTTTGAAAAATGACGAGCTGCTTCCTTTACTGCCAGTGGATGTGATACAATCAGGTCCCTTCTACTGTGAGGACAGGTGAGATAAATTGGTGCTTTTCTTAGAGTCAGCTTGCCAATGACAAGACTGATGTTGGAAATTCATGCATTTTCTCTAGCAAGACGTCATTAAACTGCTTTTAATGACACAGCTGGCATTTGAGTCAACAGCCACTCCCAGGAACCACAAAAGGATAAAAACAGTAACAGTAGAGACTGAAGCAAGTCATGTATTTTTAAATTTAGATTTAAAAATATTTCTACTTTCCCTTTTTAAAAAATGTTTTTCCAATCCCGGTTTATTCCTAGTCACTTACAAATGACCCTATTATTTTCTATTACAATCTGTCCCTTCTAGCCTAAGACAATATTATTTACCTCTGAAAGATGCAATGCTAACTTCAGACCTGCTTTCTTAGCTTCTAAAAGAGGTTCCAAGAAGTCTTTTGCTTGTCCTACCTTAAAGATAAAAGTTAAAATAAGGATGCATGAGAATTCTGGGAAAACTGAGGAACTGAGTACTCCATTCCAATGAACAACATAACGGCAGAAAAAAATAATGGTAGATTAATTCATTTGCACATCTTGTTTATAAAGCACCTACAATGTGCGAGCCACTTCACTGAATACAAAGCTGGCAAAGGCACAGTTCCTGCCCTTGAGAATCTTGTCTAGTATCAGTAAACTGAGGTCAATCAGCTAAGCTGGATATAGTAGTCACCAAATTTTATGCCTGGAAGGACACCTAGATATCCAGAGCTAAGGAGAACTCACTCACTTGACTCAGGAACTCTCATGATTACTCAAAACACTTCTGTTAAACAGGTGGATAAAAAGAAGGGCAGAATACTCCAGGTTTGGACAAAGCCATAAGAATCAATTTCATGGGACTCTCTTATTCAGCTGTTTTCAACCAGGAGCAATTCTGCCCCCCAGGGGACACTTGACAATGTCTGGAGACATTTTTGGTTGTCATATCTGGGAGAGTGCTACTGGCATCTAGTGGGTAGAGGCCAAGGATGCTGCTAAACATCCTACAATGCATGGGGCAGCCCCACAACAAATTATCCAGCCCCGAATATCAAGATTTCTGCTTGAATCTGACATTCAAGAAGCTCAAGTCAACATTTCTCAACTATCTATGAGATAGTTAAGCCCTAATACCCTAAGACATCCATCCATTGTATGTAATGAATTACATTACAGTGCATATAGTCTGGGACTAGTTGTGCACCATCTTTAGAAGAATGGAGAAAATAGTCATATAGTCAGGCAACTCTTTTTTTTTCTTTTAGGGTACTTAATTGTTTCACAGAACCTTGGATGAGAGCTGCTCTAGGCATTCTGGTCATCCAGGGCAGAACAGGCCTTCATCCACAGAATGGAGTGTCTGTTGGACACTCTGGAGAATGCAATGCAAGATGCCCGAAGCTAGTCCTTATCCCACTGATTCTACCTTTTAGAATTAAAATGCACGTAGGAAAAATAACTTACAGTAGGGTCTCCACTGAGGTCAAGGCCAAGAACTGTACCCTCAGTAGAAAGGAAGAACTCCTCGGCAAGTTTTACAGTCTCCTTGGCTACTAAAGGGCCACCTCTTCTGTCAACTGCTATCAAATACCTTTAACATAAGAAAGACAGAGTTGAAAACTAATATGACACAGATGAAAAAGACAATTCTGAGTACGGCCAGACAGAGATGGCAGACTACGTGTAATACATCTCACTAGGAAAAGTATAGCCTGACTGAATCTAGACAACATGACATTTTACTTTGTCATATGGACTGAGACATGAATTCCTAAATAGCATCAAGCATCCAGTCACTGTTCAGATTTACAGTTGTCTTTCGAGGTTTTTTGGTTCCTGTATTTGTTTCTTCAGTTTGTTTGATTCAGGATCCAAACAAGGTCCACACTTTGTGTAAGTCAATGTATCTTCTAAGCCTCTCTTAATCTACAACCACTCTTTCCTCTCCTCCCACCTCCCACCCTGCTTTTCTTGTAACTTATTTGTTGAAGAAACCAAGTTGTTTGTCCTACAAAGTTTTCCATGGTCTGGATTTTGTTGATTGTATCCTGTGTTGTTAACATGTTGTCCTATTTCTTTCTTTTCTTTTTTTTTTTTTGAGATGGAATCTCACTCTGTCGCCCAGGCTGGAGTGCAATGGTGCAATCTCGGGCTCAGTACAATCTCTGCCTCCCGGGTCCAAGCGATTCTCCTGCCTCAGTCACCTGAGTAGCTGGGGTTATAGGCACGTGCCACCACGCCTGGCTAATTTTTTGTATTTTTAGTAGAGACGGGGTTTCACCGTGTTAGCCAAGATGGTCTCGATCTCCTGACCTCATGATCCGCCCGCCTCGGCCTCCCAAAGTGCTGGGATTACAGGCGTGAACCACCATGCCCAGCCTTTAACATGTTGTCCTATTTCTTACATTTCCTGTCTAGTCCAGAGGCAGATCAGGTTCCATTTTTTGGCAAGAGTAAACTGGTGGTGGTGTGTTCTTAGGAGGCTGAGATCCATTATTTCATTAGGGGTTACAAAATCAGAAATATTCTCTTTCTAAAATGTATCAAATATCTGATAAAAGTTCATTCTTCAAATATTAGCTGGAATTCTATAAGACTTGAATACCCAGAGAATCTCTGTTAATATTTCTTTTTTTTTTTTTTTTTTGAGACAGAATTTCGTTCTTGTCACCCAGGCTGGAGTGAAATGGCGCGATCTCAGCTCACTGCAACCTCCACCTCCCGGGTTCAAGCAATTCTGCCTCAGCCTTCTGAGTAGCTGAGATTACAGGTGCCTGCCACCACACCTGGCTAATTTTTGTATTTTTAGTAGAGATGGAGTTTCATCATGTTGGCCAGGGTGGTCTCCAACTCCTGACCTCAGGTGATCTGCCCATGTTGGCCTCCCAGAGTTCTGGGATTACAGGCATGAGCCACTGTGCTTGGCCTGTTAATATTTCTTGAATACCCAGAGAACCCCTATAATTTTTTAAAGCAGTTATGAGTTTACTATTTATTGACAAAATAAATTCCTTTAGCATTTGTTCATTTATTTACAAAATTTAGATCAACTATATATAAAATGCTGTCTTTTTTTTTCACTTAGCAACTTCCCATGCCATTACAATAATGTTAGAAAATAGTATAAATCATATGAGCATACCATAATGTAATTATCCTCTGAATGCTGGATGTTTTAAGCTATTTTCTAATTTTTGTTATAAATAACATTATAATAAGGAATCTTATGCATAAATCAATCTATTTCCTGGGATGCATTTCTAGCACAGAATTACTGTGTCAGAGGGAAAAACTTTTTTATAAATCTTGACATATATTGCTCTTTAGAGAGGTTTTTCCCCCCTTACCTGTGTACCAGTGCAGGATTTAAAGAGGTTTTATTACATATGCTTACCAGCAGTGTGTAACTTACAAACACTGGCTATTACTTTTTTTAGCCTATTGAAACAGTATTGTAATATATGATTAATGAATTAAGTAGTTTTCTCTGTATTTCTATATGTCTACCAGCTCTTTGTATGTCTTCTTCTCTGCATTCTATTGTCTTCTGCTTGGTTTTTTATTGGGGTTATTAGCTAAAAGCTTAATTTTTAGAGTCTTATAGCCTGAAACTATACAGCTAGCTTTTTTTCTTTCTTCATTTAGGGCTTTACTGAGCCCATACTATGTACCTACTTTGTGGTAAGTACTAAAGATGTAGAGGTGAATCAAAAAACAAGGTCCCTGGCTTCACTACACTTACACTCTAGTGGGTGGGCATACATACAAACTAACACAAGATAATTCCTTATCTTGTTACAAATAATGCCATAAAGGAAATAGATGGGTGACTAGAGGATTAGTGGGGCACTTTAGACAGAGTGGTAAAGGAAGGCCCCTCTGAGGAAGTAACAGCCAAATTGAGATCTGAATAATGAGAAGAAGCCAGTCAGCTGGGCAGGAATCTGGTAGAAATGTGTTCTGGGGAATACTAAACAAAGGTGCTGAAGGGGGACAGTCTTTTTTGCTTATTTTAGGAACAGACAGCAGGCCCACGTGTAAGGGAGGAGGAGTGGTCTAGATGAGCTGCTGAAGTAACAGAGGCAGCCAGATCATGTGGGACCTTGTAGGCCACAGTAAGAAGTTCATTTTAGCTTAATGGCAAAGGAACACCATACTTTACTCATGTAAAAATACTCAGAATTTTATTGCCTTATGAATAAACTCAGAATTGTGTTCTCACTTTAAACAACAGCGTTCTTGATTTTATTTTTCTATTGTATAAATCAATGAATGATTAATTTTAACAAATCCATTACACCCATGATCAAAACAGTAAAAATTCACATTCTGGTTTTGTAAACGTTAACTACTAAGGTACAATCTTCTTACCTAACATCAATGTCCAAGTTTTCTTGTTTGGACTGTTTTATACCTTCAAGTATAGATTCCACATAAGTCTTTTTAGTCATTCCTAGAAAGGACACATAGAAAATACATGTAAAGAGATCATCAACTATTTCATCCCTCACCTTCAGCAATCCTATATGAACAATTACATTTTCACTTTATGCTATGACAAGGGCATAGTTAAAGATGAGTGAAAACATGGCCCTTATGGGTATATTTTAGTAAATGCAAATTATATTTTAATAAAATTGGGGGTAAATGAAGTGTTAGAGAAATGAAATGAAAAAAAAATAAAGGCTTTTTTTTTTTTTGAGACAGGGTCTGGCTGTCACCCAGGCTGGAGTGCAGTGGCATGATCTTGCCT
Organism: Pan paniscus; assembly: GCF_029289425.2. Taxonomy (NCBI): domain Eukaryota; kingdom Metazoa; phylum Chordata; class Mammalia; order Primates; family Hominidae; genus Pan; species Pan paniscus. The sequence continues at coordinate 32,594,458 of NC_073265.2, read as the reverse complement.
CACTGCAACCTTTGTCTCTTGAGCTCAAGCCATCCTGCCACCTCAGCCTCCTGAGTAGCTGAGACTACAGGAAGGTACCACCACGCCCAGCTAGTTTTTGGATATTTAGTAGAGACGGGGTTTTGCTATGTTGCCCAAGCTGGTCTCAAACTCCTGGGCTGAAAGTGACACGCCCGCCTTGGCCTCCCAAAGTGCTGGGATTACAGGTATGAGCCACTACACCTGTCCTGTTTTTTTTTGTTTTTTTTGTTTTTTTTAAAGGGATATTTTCTCTCCTCCTAGTCCAGAAAAAAAGTCCTAACTTGGATTCCTTTCCCCTCAATCCTGCTCGGGCTTAGTGTTTCTCATCCAGGGAACCAGGCATGTTCTTCCAAGTCTGAGTGCTCTGCTCTCTGAGGGGATCTGCAAGAGCACTCTCCAGAGCAACCTCCTGTAAAATACCTTTTTTTCTTTTTCTTTAGGCTACATTGGGTAAAATAAAATACCCTTTTACCCGGATTATAAAATGCTTATGTTTGGTGGAAAGTCTCTGGTAAAATACATAAAGTTATAAATAAAAATAAAAATAGGGTGTGGTGGCTCATGCCTGTAATCCCATCAGTTTCGGAGGCCGAGGCGGGCCGATCACCTGAGGTCAGGAGTTCGAGACCACCCTGGCCAACATGGTGAAATCCTGTCTCTACTAAAAATATGAAAATGAGCCAGGTGTGGTGGCATGTGCCTATAATCCCTGCTACTCGGGAGGCTGAGGCAGGAGAATCACTTGAACCTTGGAGGCGGAGGTTGCAGTGAGCCAAGATCCCACCACTGCACTCCAGTCTGGGTGACAGAGCAAGACTCCGTCTCAAAATAAATAAATAAATAAAAATAACCCCACCACCCAGAGATAACTACTGTTTTCCAAGTACACATATACACATTTATTTTTATGTATTATTTCAAGAGACCTTTTTTAAGGTCTCTCTCTGTTGCTCAGGCTGGAGGGCAGTGGCACGATCATGGTTCACTGCAGCCCTTGGAGCCCATAGAGGTGGGGGGGGTCTTATGATGTTGCCCAGGCTGGTCTCGAACTTCTGGCGTCAAGTGATCCTCCTGCCTCAGCCTCCCAAAGCGCTGGAATTACAGGCATGAGCCACTGCACTCTGCCCATACACACATTTTTAAATAGAGAAGATACTACTATGTGTATATGTACCCAGTTCAGTCATTTAACATGAGTCTGAGTATTTCCCCATGTCATTAAAGTGTCTTCACCAGTATTTTTAATGGTTGCCTAATATTCCATTAGCCTTTATTTAACCATTCCTCTACTGTTGCATATTTAGATTAATATCCTTCTTTTAAAACTCCATTGAAAGAGCCCTATGAGTTGGCTCTTCTCTCCTTCCCTTTCACTACTCTCACCAGTACAACGTGGAACTGATTCTATGGTTCAAAAATGCAAGATGAGAGCCTTCTCCTTATCTTATGTAAACACTTATACTTTACAATAAGTTTCAAAAATTTTACCCCCAAATGATTACTGAGCTACATATATCAGGAAACAAGATGACCTAGGTCTCTTTGGGTCATAAACAAGGTGCTAAGAGGGCCCCAATGTCTCCTGATGCTGCTCTTATAGAAGGAGGATCTCAGGAAATTCCTCCAGACCATAGCCAGATCTCATCTCTATCCAGAGAGGTTTTACCACATCACAGCTTGCTCCTGGCCTAAGAAACTATTCCCTGAGAAGCGAATGAATAACCTACATTTTAGTAACTACCATAAAACATGATTCTGCATCCACTCAACGGCATTGTCTCACAAGTGCCCATGATGCAGGAAGCAAGAATCAGCCTCTGCTTGTGACAATGCAAACATAAGGAGCAGGTATCCTTTTCTCAGAGTGAAAACAACTAAACAAGGAAGAACAAAAGAAACTGCTGCAGGCCTTTGTTTCCTTCCTTAAACAGATAATGCCTGACTGGAATTTTACTACTTTTTACTTAAGAATAACTCACTCATTAATAATGTACATCAGGATGGGCACGGTGGCTCACACCTGTAATCCCAGCACTTTTAGAGGCTGAGGTGATTGTTGGGCCCAGGAGTTTGTGGTTACAGTGAGCTATGTTTGCACCACTGCACTCCAGCCTGGGCAAGACAGCAAGACCCTGTCTCTAAAACAAACAAAATGAACATCATTAATGTACATCAGAGAGAGGACTTGGACTGTTGACTAAAGGTTCAATGAAATACAGAACAACACAATAGTATAAAAGTTAGTGCTTCATATTCCCACTCACAAACATGTGAGTGATCCAAGCACACAGGAAAAGGACAGTACATTTGCTGAGAAGTATAAATTCTACCGGTAGCATTTTCTCTTCTGGGTGTGCTCCTTAGTTCCAGGTACTTGACGCCGTCATCTGCAAATTCTTTTATGACATCTTTTGTGACCTGATAATAAAGATAACGTACACAATATTGATAATGTTTGGGTAAGGGTCCCAATGAATGTGCCAAGTGCTACAGCTTTATTTTATTCATTAAATCTGATTTGCAAGTAATGTTGGAAGTTTCTCACGTGGTAGAGATTATCCACTTTGTCACATCCCTGATGGAGACTATGCAGGGCTGCAATATTTCCAATCACTCCCATCACCCCTCATTCCCACATTCAATCCCAATCTGCACATCAGCTACACCCTTTGTTTCTTTTCCCCCTTTTAAACATTTATTTCCTAGTATTTATAATAGCAGATTGATAAAATAGACAAATGGCGCAAAACTAAAACCAGCTGGAACCATCTGTATGTGTAGACTGCTAGGAAATGCACATACAGAAATAAACAGCTAAAATGATTAGGTATTACTGATGTGCTATTTGAAGTCATGGCTTAAGGTTTTTATTCAAGTTATTTAGGAATAAGTTACATTTTTCAATAAATTCTGGCAGGGTTAAATTTTCTCGAGAAGTACTTAGGGCAAAGAAAGTAGGTGATAAATATGAGTAAAACTGTATCCAATTTAGTGCAAATCTCAATAATCCAAAAGTTCCTGAAGGATTTCCTGAAGGATGTTTTTCCTTTCTGCCTTCAATCCTAAAAAATCTACAGGAAAAAAAGGCTAGGTTGGCGAAGCTGTGACAAACTGCCGTAATTAGTCCTTACAGTTGGTATCCTAATCTTAATCTGCTTTGACTACACACACACAAGCATGTGAGTGCAGTGTCCTGGCAAAGCAAGAGGGGCTGGCTGTTCATACATACAGTGCCTAACAGTATGGCACTACCTTGGTGAATTCACAGCAATCCAAGTTGTAGGCCTCTTCTTTTTTCTTTTTCCATTAAAGACAAAAATGAACTTATTATAATGTAAGTGGAATGGGTAGCTCAGTTTCATCAAGAGGTCTAAAGACCCAGATTCTGAGAATACACAGCCAAAGATAATACAACTGCATTCTAAATCACGTGAAACTCCAGGACCAAGCAAGATACCACTGCTGCCTCCTCCAAGGAGCATGATACTGCAGCCTCCATGCCATCATGAATGGCATTGGCCCCATGGTACTGCTACTCCAGGAACTCCCTCTTGCTGTCACTGACACCACGAAATTGTGGCCTCACCTTTGTATTAATAGGTTGAGGAATCTGGATCTTGTCACTGCCCCAGAACAGAACAGACCCACACTCAGCTACCCCAGCTCACATGAGACTAATGCAGAAAGCTGTTTGACAATGAGGAATACGGTTGAAGTGAGGGTTTGAAATAGTAGTCCTTTTCAGTGACTACTATCCAAGGCTCCCTCTTTCTGAGTGGCTAGGTACCTGTAAAACCAAATGAACAATGAAAAACTAACAAGTATGGAGCAAGAACAAAGGGAGGAAGATTTATCTAGGCCACAGTGAAGCCTACAGAACCATCCCTAACCCACATCCAAGAACATTTCCCTGGGGTCTACATCTGTGTTTGCCAGATTTAGCCCTTTCTGTGATGTGCAGCAGGTAGTGCGGTAGGTACTGAGAACAGCTCTTTGGGCTTTCCTCTCCTATGCGCTGGACTGAGAATATCTATTCAAATTCTTTTTCCAGACAAAGTACATCACAATTAGTTAAGTTCCTACTTACTCAAACCTCTCTAAGACTGTATAAGCTTGAATGGGAAAGAGCATGAGCTCTGCAACCAGATAGTACTGCCACTTACTGTGTGTGTGTGATCTTAAGCAAGTTACACTTAACCTCTTTAAGCCTATTTTTTCATCTACAAAAAGGGAACAATAAAAATACCTACTTCTGAAAGTAGTCCTAAGAATAATGTCTGGTACATGTAATAACAAGTATCATTTTTTCAGCCACACTCCAATCCTCTCTTTGAGATTATACCCAGGTCACCTTGACTAGAGTTTTAAGTGATCTCCCTCACACTCAGTTCTACATTTACAATCTCTTAGTTTATCCTCATAGACGTTTCATTTATCATATGGGGCACCCCATTGTCACCCTCTGAACCACCTAGTAGCACTAGGTCAAATGCACAGAATCTTCTCACTTCATTTAATAAAGCTTTTCAACTTTCATTTTGAAATGAATGTAGCAACAAGCATGCCATTAATATACCCATAGAGTATTAAACTGTCAAAGTTTCAATTTAATCATTTTGCTCTATAACACTCATCAACAAAGTGAGACCAGGGCCCCTGTGGTGGATATTCTTAGCTATGTTCAATGGTATCTTTTGAGACGCTGCTTAGAGAATGCCCTTTTGGTTCCCTATAAATCCTTATGTGTGTGTCTAATGCAGAGCTTACCACACTATGTTGCAGTATCTGCTTATGGGTCTGTCTCTCCAACCTAATTATAAATTTCTCAGAGGCAGAAACTGTGTCAATCTCTCTCAGACTTTAGCACACTGCCTGGAACATTGTGGGCACTCAGTCAACTTTTGTTGAATGAAACTATTAGAGTTACCTCTCTTCTAAAAGGTGCTTAATTTACTTACCACTTATCATGAAGATCAGTCTTTACCAAAGAGGAAAATTTTTGCTTGATCAGTCAAAAGTTACCTCTCCAGAAACAGGTTATACTTTCTTTGCATTTTTTTTCTACTGGTTAAGATCACTGACACAATTTTGCTTCTCTCCATTTAGAAAGAGAACATTTTAAAATGCCATCCTAGTCAGATCAATGATACAGAAGACAATCTTCCATGTCAGACTCTAGTATCATGGAGCGTCAGATAAGAGAACACAGTGGTATCCTTTGTGCCCTCAGAGGGAAAGCACAATTTCCCTAGGGATTAATCACTTACTCTCTAAGCTCTTCTTGAACTTCTTCCTTCTCTATAATGTCCACCCATACAGTAAGTCTCCTATGTAATACAGACAATGCCTTATTAAGGATATCCCCATCTGTGGTCTAATATTTCTCTTTTTTTTTTTTTTTGAGACGGAGTCTCGCTCTGTTGCCCAGGCTGGAGTGCAGTGGTGCGATCTCGGCTCACCGCAAGCTCCGCCTCCCGGGTTCACATCATTCTCCTACCTCAGCCTCCCGAGTAGCTGGGACTACAGGCACCCGCCACCATGCCCGGCTAATTTTTTTTTTTTTTGTATTTTTAGTAGAGACAGGGTTTCACCGTGTTAGCCAGGATGGTCTCCAACTCCTGACCTTGTGATCCGCCCACCTCGGCCTCCCAGAGTGCTGGGATTACAGGCGTGAGCCACCACGTCCAGCCCTAATATTTCATATATGTATGTTATATATGAAAAACAGGACCAAATTTTCTCTTCCATATCATCCTCTATCCTATAGAAGATGCTCTTCATGGTTCTTTCCTCATATCTTTTACAAGAAACACAGTTTTTCTGTACTAGCTCTTAGGCAAATGACTTACATAGGTTTTGAAGAGTTGCCGTAATAGAGAAAACATTTTTCATCACTCTTAATGAGAGCAAAAATGAAAGGCCATGTGCAATAATGGAAGGAAATTACTTCATAATTTTTAAACCATTCTAAAAATTCCTTCATGTCTTACCATTAGAATATCTTCAGGGCTACTAGTAAGCTGATGAATAGTTTGAAACATCTGGAAACATCTGCAACATGAATGAAAAGTTTTAACATAATCTAGTCATCAAAGAAACTCACTAACTGAATGAATTAAATTTTAGGCTAATAGTAAATATATATTTATATTTACAAAGAACTACAGAATAGATGTTTCAAAAATTACATTGATCTGGAAAGATAATCAAATGATTGAAAATAAAACATTACTGATATTTTTAAGTGGGAAATAATAGTACCCCTTCTCCAACCCATGCCTGACATGGGGAAATTCAATATGCCTATATTTTCAAATCTAAAGACTATCACAGGCTGGGTATAATGGCTCATGCCTGTAATCCCAGAATTTTAAGAGGCCAAGGCGAGTGGATAGCTTGAGGCCAGGAGTTTGAGACCAGCCTGGGCAACATAGGGAGACCCCTATCTCTAAAAAAATTAAAAAAACATTAGCCAGTCATGGTGGCGTGCACCTGTGGTCCCAGCTACTTGGGATGCTAAGATAGGAGGACTGCTTGAGCCCCAGAGGTCAAGGCGGCAGTGATCTGTGGTCACGCCACTGCACTCCAGTCTAGGCAACAAAGTGAGATCCTGTCTCAAAAAAAGAAAAGAAAGAAAAAAGAAAGAATATCCCAATATAACTTCACAAACCACAGAAATCACTAGAAATACTGTCAACAGTCTAACAGTTGGAAAAAAATGTTGTATGTTAAGATATATGCTCCACACCACATGCCAACCCTATTTCTGTTTACCAAAATCTGAATTCTTACATACTACTTACAATCTCAAAATACTGATAGAGAAAAAAAGGAGTATGTCCACAACCTCCCCACACTTACTCTTCCAAAGTTCTTTTCTTTCCCTTGTCAATCACAGTCATCTGATCGTGGATTTTAAGATCTGGCTTCTGGGCTATTAACTTCTTCATGGTATGAGAACTAATGGATCCATTCAAGTGGGCATGAAGTTCCTAAGAGATACAACCAGTAAAACTTATCAAATATCCAATAGATTCATAGCATCTTACCAGGTACTTAATGTTGGTAGTTTGCAATAGGCAAACTGCTTACTAGATTTAGCTACATAATAAAGTTTACAAATTTTGCCTACAAAATTTACTTTTTCTTTTTTTGAGATGGAGTCTCCCTCTGTCACCCAGGCTGGAGTACACTGGTGCGATCTCAGCTCACTGTAACCTCTGATTCCCGGGTTCAAGCGATTCTCCTGCCTCCGCCTCCTGAGTAGCTGGGACTACAGGCATGCCACCAAGCCCAGCGAATTTTTGTATTTTTAGTAGAGATGGGGTTTTGCCATGTTGGCCAGTCTGGTCTCAAACTCCTGACCTCAGGTGAATCCACCCGCCTTGGCCTCCCAAAGCGCAGGAATTTCAGGCACGAGCCACTGCGCCCAGCCAAAATTTACTTTGATGAAAAGAAGCAACATCAAAATCATTATAATTAGCAACCACTCAAGATTTCTGTAGTTGAATTCTCACCACTTTTGGCAATTCAGAATAGAAGTCTGTCTTGCAAGGCTGTTGCTCTTCTGCCTCTATCATTTTAGCAGGAAAAAAATGGTTCTTCTCCACTCTTATTCTTAGTATGAGCAATATGATGTATTTCAGTCAGTAAATTGTATCGTACTGAATTTCCTTCAGATTGCTTTACTTCCACACATTTTGTTAAGATTAGCTGTATTTGTAGATCTGGGTTCAGCTTCACCTATTTTAACAAATGTTAATATTTTCAGATGTAAAAGCAAAGAAACAGGATTTTGTTAATTTTTTCTTTAAAAGGCAAAAGCTCCTCTAAAACTAACTTAAGTGTGTCTAAAGTGGGAAAATGATTAGTAAACAACATAAACTGGAAACAGGAAAAGACCTCAAGCTTATAAGAGGTGTACTAAAACCTGACATTTAGTAGAGTATATTCCTTAACTATTGGCACCTTCTATACAACGACTTCAAAAATTCAAAATTTTATAAGGCCTACTTTGGATAAAAAAAAAAAAAATATATATATATATATATATATATATAATTTTTTTGAGACAGTCTCCCTCTGTCACCCAGGCTGGAGTACACTGGCATGGTCTCAGCTCACTGCAGCCTCTATCTCCCGGGTTCAAGCGATTCTCCTGCCTCAGCTTCCCAAGTAGCTGGGATTACAGGTGCATGCCACCACACCTGGCCAATTTTTGTATTTTTAATAGAGACAGGGTCTCACCATGTTGGCCAGGCTGGTCTCAAACTCCTGACGTCAAGTGATCCACCCGCCTCAGCCTCCCAAAGTGCTAGGATTACAGGCATGAGCCACCATGCCCGGCCAAAAATAAAATTTTAAATTTTGAATTGTTTAAAATATATAAAAGAAGAACAGAGGTGCTGGCATTAGATGGACTTAGGTTTGTCCTTTTACCAGCTCTACAGGTTAGAAGCTGTGTGGCCTTAGTCACTCACCTTCATGGCTTCAGTTTCTTTATTTACAAAAATGGGATTAAAAATGCAAAGTAGCAGTGATGATTAATAAAGTATTTTAAATTCCCCTCATCTATGTTCCCACATGAGCCAGTCACTGCCTTTAACTCAGCATTTAATCACACTGATATCTCGATCACTGATATACTTGTCTTTCTCTCTCACCAGACTGTAAGTTCCTTGAGGACAGGTCCTTTGAATTATTCCACCACTCTAACACTTAGCACAGTGCCTAGCACACTGTAGGTGATAAATCAATCATAATTTCCCTTCACTTCTGAAAGTGGTTTATAAGTGAAGATAAAATTCCAAGTGAAATTTAGTGATTTTCAAACTAGCCACCTTGACTCTCTGGGTTCTCACGTATTAATGAGGATGACGTTTAAGAATAACAGTTTCCATGTATTTGGAACCTAACAGGTATGTGACAAGCACTTTTAATAATGTTATCTTTAATCCTTGAAATAACTTTGTGAAATATTACTGTATTGAAAATCAATAAATTGATACTGAGTGGGGTTAAATAAGTTACCAAGATATTAAAATGTACAATAAAGAAAGTAGTTTGTATAGGACTAAACATAGCCATAGAAATCCATAGAAAGGCCTACTTAGTATGAGATAAACATGGCATTTCAAAGTAATGCCATAGTAAGTGCTTAATAAATAGTAAAAAATGAAAAAGATGGACTATTTAATCAATGGCATTTAATATCTCTACCGAAAAACATAAATGATTTAATTAAAATGGAAAAACATACCTTTTTTTTTTTTCTTTTGAGACAGGATCTTACTTTGTTGCCCAGGCTGGAGTGCAGTGTCACGATCACAGCTTGCTGCAGTCTCAAGCTTCCAGACTCAAGCGATCCTCCCACTTCAGCCTCCTAAGTAGCAGAGATCACAGGCATGCACCACAATGCCCATCTAATTTTATATAAAAATTTTTTTGTAGAGACGGGGTCTCACCATGTTGCCCAGGCTGGTCTCAAACTCCTGGGCTCAAGTGATCCACCAGCCTGAGCTGGGATTACAGGAGCGAGCCACTGCGCCCGGCCAGATTTTCAATTTTACTCCAGGATCCTGATCTTAATTTGTGCCCCATTCAAACCATCCTCCAGACTGACCTTTAACTAGCTGTGAGTAAATTTACTGACCCACTGGCTACAATGCTAACCTATGGAAATTAAAAAGCAACTAAGCAATCATAATCTTTACACATTAAAAAAAATTGTTGTTCCTTGCCTAAAACATGGCTACCAACAACAGCATGCCATGACAAATTTAACTTTTCTGGACTGGTTTTGGTCTGGGACGGAAGGCAACAAACACTGGGATAAGATCCACATTAGTAATACTTCATCAATATTAGAGCAGGGCCAGAAGCAAGTATCCTGTCTCCCAGGGAACTTTTTTCATGCTCCCACCTACTCCCCCAAAAGGGAACTCAGAATAAAAAAAAAATTTGTTACTGTTTATTATGCACTTACCATGAGCCAGGCACTGTGGTGTCTTAGATAGTTATTTTGTTTAAATCCTCACAACAACCCCTGAGGTATTATTATCCCCATTTTATATAAGAATAAATTGAGATTTAAACACAGTTATTTTGTTTAAATCCTCACAACAACCCCTGAGGTATTATTATCCCCATTTTATATAAGAATAAATTGAGATTTAAACACCGGCCCCCCCTCCCCCAGCCTAAATCATAAGGCATCGAAATCACAAATTTTGCTCCATTCTCTTTCTTCTTTAATTACTTTTCTTGATCTGGTCTTTGCAAAACAAGTAGTATTTTTGACATAACACCTACATTTTAGGAACCTGTCATTAAATAAATTTGTTTCTATGGTGCTATGTATTTTTCAAAGTCCTTCAACTTTTTTTTTTTTTCTATTTGCCCCTCAATCAACCCTGAGATACCTCACAAAGCAGTACTTAATCTCATTTTAGAGGTGAGGATCCACTGACCCAGCAGGCATAGGTGAGCCCTTCTTCTAATCCCTTCAGAAGCAATTCTCAAACTGCTCAAATGTTCCATCAGATCTGAATGCCTTACACTAAACTGACAACTCTGTCACCAAGTTTACAGAGAAAACAGAAGCCATCAGGTGTAAATTCCTTCTTTTTCTCTCTGCCCTACCTCACACCTGAGCTTATGATTATCCATAATCTTTTTTTTACTCCATCAGGAGTCACAGATAAAGGATTCATTCTCCTATCCCCACAACTAATACGTGCCCAGGATCCCATTTCTATCTATTCCAAGTTACTCTACCAGTGAGTTATCTTCTCATTTTTCTGTTCCTTCAACCTCTCCCTCTCCACTAGCTGGTTTCCCTCACAGGACCAACACGCATGTGCAGTATTTGCTTCCACCTGAAAACAAAACAAAACAAAAGACTCTTTTATCCCACAATATTCTTTAGCCACTGCCCTGACCCTTTTTTCCTTCTGAGTTAAGCTCCTCGAAAGTATAACAATTTAGACTGGATACCTCCTTTAACTCACCTCCTATTCACTGAAACATGGATTCTGCCCTCATTGCTCCACAGAAACTGCTCTCCCTAAGGCCATTAATGAGCTTTTAAACACCAAATCTAAATGTCACTTTTCAATTACCGAATCTTTATCCTGATCCAAACCTTTTCTTTCTTATTTCATTTTGTTCCACAAGAAAACATTGGAAAATACGAAACTTTTTCTTGACTCCAGTATCCAAATCTGCTGGACTCCAAAACTCACACTCTTAACCATTATGCAGTACCACCTGTAGTTAACCATAAAGTTATCTGATTTCCTTTTCTATTTCAGCCAGTCAGTCACCAAATCCCAGTGAACAAATGATAAATTTCCTAAATGTCTCTGGAAGTGGTTTCCTATGGATGACTCCCAGACACCCAATTTAGAAACTTTATGATTATTCTGAAGTCTAACCTGGATTTACTCCTTAAAAACAAAGCTCAGAACACACCACAGGGAACAATCACCTCTCTTCAGTGACTCCCCTTTCTGGGGACATATTCAACACTACTTTAAAATCCACAGAATTCTCCAAGTGGAAGGCGGTGTGATGAGAAAGAGAGGCTGAGTGGTTTATTCACCGTCAGTCTAACATAGGGCTGGGAATACAAGGGAATCAACAGTCTACTATCTGTGGGGAAACGTCTTCTTGTTAGGTGTCTATAAATTATTTGTAAAGGTCGGTTTCTTCAGTTTGCACCCTGGCCTTAGTGACTTGTTTTCAAGTTTTAAATGGGGTTCTCTTTTGCAACTGTGAGAGCATTAAATAAATCAGCAACTATTAGCACCCAAGGAAGCTAACTAATCCTTGCCTACTGAAGGTCCGTGGTGCCGACCCTTCTTGGCTCCTACCAGACCCTTCCTTGGCGGTCCAAGGAAGCCAAGTCGTCAGTCCCCACAGACTCACCTCTTAGAGATTTCTCAACTACAAGGACTTAGGCAAGGTTTCCCTTTTGACTGGAAGGCTTGTAGAAACGTGACAACCCGCCTTCCCTAACACTCATGTCACAGCGGTAGCGGACCGTATTCTGGGACAAATGGAACTCACGACATTCAAAAGAAAGGTCAGCCGCAAGCGAACTTAGCACTGGCTACACCCTCCTCAATTCTGGTTGGCGAGATGCGCTCTTCCCGGAAGTGACGCACAAGTGCCGGCGGAAGGGGAAGTCCAGGAGCATGGGTGGTTGTTTCCCCCTACCGAGGTCCGTGAGGTGTGTGCTAACCAAGGGGCGGCTCACAACCGTGACAGACTGCCATTCCTGAGTCTCTTCTGGCCATGGGCCCCCGGAGCCGTGAGCGTCGGGCAGGCGCGGTACAGAACACCAACGACAGCAGCGCCCTCAGCAAGCGTTCCCTGGCCGCGCGCGGGTACGTGCAGGACCCCTTTGCCGCGTTGCTGGTTCCGGGCGCGGCGCGCCGCGCACCGCTCATTCACCGAGGCTACTACGTCCGCGCACGCGCCGTGAGGCACTGCGTGCGCGCTTTTTTGGAGCAGATTGGCGCGCCCCAGGCCGCGCTTCGCGCGCAGATCTTGTCTCTCGGCGCTGGCTTCGACTCGCTCTATTTTCGCTTAAAAACCGCGGGCCGCCTGGCCCGGGCTGCAGTCTGGGAGGTGGATTTTCCGGAGGTGGCGCGGCGCAAAGCAGAAAGGATTGGAGAGACGCCAGAGCTGTGCGCGTTAACCGGGCCTTTCCAGAGGGGGGAGCCCGCGTCCGCGCTGTGCTTTGAGAGCGCAGACTACTGCATCCTGGGTCTGGACTTGCGGCAGCTCCAGCGAGTGGAGGAGGCCCTGGGCGCCGCGGGGCTCGACGCAGCCTCACCCACTCTGCTGCTGGCCGAGGCGGTGCTGACCTACCTCGAGCCGGAGAGTGCCGCGGCCCTCATCGCCTGGGCAGCCCAGCGTTTTCCTAATGCCCTTTTCGTGGTCTATGAGCAGATGAGGCCTCAAGACGCCTTTGGCCAGTGCATGCTGCAACATTTTCGGCAGCTAAACTCCCCCCTGCATGGCCTGGAGCGCTTTCCTGACGTGGAGGCGCAGCGGCGCCGCTTCCTTCAAGCTGGCTGGACCGCCTGCGGTGCCGTGGACATGAATGAATTCTATCACTGCTTTCTTCCCGCAGAAGAGCGCCGGCGGGTGGAAAATATTGAACCCTTTGACGAATTTGAGGAGTGGCATCTGAAGTGCGCCCATTATTTCATTCTGGCAGCTTCTAGGGGAGACACCCTCTCCCACACCCTAGTGTTTCCATCCTCAGAGGCATTTCCTCGCGTAAATCCTGCTTCGCCTTCAGGGTTATTCCCTGCCAGTGTAGTCAGTAGCGAGGGCCAGGTCCCAAACCTGAAGAGATATGGCCACGCCTCTGTCTTCTTGAGCCCAGACGTTATTCTCAGTGCAGGAGGATTTGGAGAGCAGGAGGGGCGGCACTGCCGAGTGAGCCAGTTTCACTTGCTCTCAAGAGATTGTGACTCTGAATGGAAAGGCAGCCAAATAGGCAGTTGTGGGACTGGAGTTCAGTGGGATGGACGCCTTTATCACACCATGACAAGACTCTCAGAGAGTCGGGTTCTGATTCTGGGAGGGAGACTGTCCCCAGTAAGTCCAGCCTTGGGGGTTCTCCAGCTTCATTTTTTTAAGAGTGAGGATAATAACACTGAGGACCTGAAAGTGACAATAACAAAGGCTGGCCGAAAGGATGATTCCACTTTGTGTTGTTGGCGGCATTCAACAACAGAAGTGTCCTGTCAGAATCAGGAATATTTGTTTGTGTATGGGGGTCGAAGCGTGGTGGAACCTGTACTAAGTGACTGGCATTTCCTACATGTAGGGACAATGGCTTGGGTCAGGATCCCAGTGGAGGGAGAAGTACCTGAAGCCCGGCATTCTCACAGTGCCTGCACTTGGCAAGGGGGAGCCCTTATTGCTGGAGGTCTCGGGGCTTCTGAGGAGCCATTGAACTCTGTGCTCTTTCTGAGACCAATCTCTTGTGGATTCCTCTGGGAGTCAGTAGACATCCAGCCTCCCATTACCCCAAGGTACTCCCACACAGCTCATGTGCTCAATGGAAAGCTGTTACTGGTTGGAGGGATCTGGATTCATTCCTCCTCATTTCCTGGAGTGACTGTGATCAATTTGACTACAGGATTGAGCTCTGAGTATCAGATTGACACAACATATGTGCCATGGCCATTAATGTTACACAACCATACTAGCATCCTTCTTCCTGAAGAGCAACAGCTCCTGCTCCTTGGAGGTGGTGGGAACTGCTTTTCCTTTGGTACCTACTTCAACCCCCATACAGTCACATTAGACCTTTCTTCCTTAAGTGCTGGGCAGTAAGGACTGGACTAATATTCAGGACCCACTAAAGTAGACAATAAAGTTTTCCACAAATAGGACGACCCTCTAGCTATAGATACTGCCACTCCTCCTTTCCCCATCCTTTTTTTCCCTTAGCACTATTCAGTGCAAAAAGTGAAAAAGGTTGGTAAAATAGGTAAAATACCTAGAAACAATCACTACAGAAAACAGCTGAAGACAGTGGCCATGCAATCCGAGAGGAGTAGTGGTCTTCCTCTGATTTTCTAATCTAAGTTCGTTTATTGAGTTACAGTGGTCTTTAGTAAAGTAAAACAATTACCCAATCCCAGGCCTTGTGATTTGAGATGGTACCTTAGAAAAAGTTACACGCAGTTCCGTGGTTGAATATATTTGAGATGGTACCTTAGAAAAAGTTTCACGCAGATCCTTGGTTGAATATAGTTGAGGGAGCGTAGTATTGACAATTCTTCATGTAGGAAACCTGAAATGAACACAGTCACAGTTTGATTAAAACATTGTCCTGTTTGTTGCAACAGAAAACTCGGATAGTTTTAACAACAGGAAACACTTGTAGGACTTCCTTTAACAACATACTTTTTAAATGTTTTGCTATTGGTTCCATATTTATTTAGATTTATAAGTGTCAATAAAGCAAACTTTTGATGCCTCAATTCATTTTGCACGGGGTATAATAATGTTTTGTTCCAGATATACTCTCCACCTTTCACTGTTCTGTGCTCCAAGAGGCTGACCTTTATGGGCTGCATCAAGGAGCTCTCTTTACTTTTTGGTTGAGTTCCACCAGTCAGAGGCACCAGAGGGGAATGGGGGCAAGAAGAAGAGTGAGAGTGAGTTGGTATTTATTCCCAATTCTTCCCCTGTTGGTTTGCAAGTTGGCAGTGGCAGCATTCTTCTGTCAAAGGCTACAGCTCCTGCCATGTAATCCTTTCCTGAAGACAGAGTTCTAATTCTGCATCATCCCAGGTTTCAGTAATTGTTCCTTTACTTCACCTTTTCAGGCCTAGGAGTTGTGATGGCTCTTTGCTAGACCTGAACTGTACTGTCCAATGTGGTAGCTATTGACAACATGTGACTATTTAAACGAATTAATAAATGCAGTGGCTTAGTCACATTGACCACATTTTAAGTGCTTAATAACTATGTGTGGCTTTGGCTACTGTATTAGACAATGTAGATGTAGAACATTTCATCGTTACAGAAATTTCTACTGGACACTGCTGACTGGATATCTTGACTTGGTTTCCCTTAACCCTACTCAGCCCCTTATAGTTAGCATCCCATTAAACTCAATTATCCCTTTTAAATGGGAATCTGTTGCCTAGTGAGCCATGTGAGATCAATGAAATAGCTATTCATCCTTAAAATTTGAGCCTTAATTTGTCATCTAAATTATGCATACCTTGTGAAATATACACCTCAAAAAATGTAGTGGCTTTGGTGGTAATAAGTGTATTACTTTAGTATTTCTTCTTAGTCCTAGAAACCTTAGTAGTTTTCATTCTACAAGTGCCTAAATGATTATTATGAACCATCATTGATGACAAATTGCATCCTTTATTTCTATTAATTTTGCATATAAATGGATGTGAAAGGTGATTAATATAAAAACCAAGTAGCAAACACAAACCTAAGTGTATGGAGAGGACAGTCTTGGCTCTGTTAGATGAAGCCTCCCCGGGGGAGACCAGCTGAATAAGGGTTGTGGTATAGGCTGGGCATGGTGGCTCACGCCTATAATTCCAGCACTTTGGGAGGCCAAGGCAGAAGGATCACTTAAAGCCAGGAGTTTAAGACCAGCCCAGGCAACAAAGTCAGATCCCCATCGCTACAAAAAAATAAGTAGGCACGGTGGTGTGTGCTTGTAGTCTTGGATACTCTGGAGGCTGAGGCGATAGTGAGCTGTGATTGTGCCACTGCACTCCTGCCTGGTTGACAGAGTGAGACCCCGTCTCTTAAAAAGAAAAAAAAAGAAAAAAAAAAAAAAGGTTGTTGTCCAACTTCAGCTTTCCTGAGACTTTGTAAGAGCCATTTCTAGGGAAAGCATTGGTTATGGCTATGACTGAGTCCTGGGAAACAGGGCTTATTACAGCTGGGAAGGCATCTGGCAAGGCGATCAGTGGGCCAGGTAGTAGAAAACTGGCAGGGAATATGATCAGCAGGAGAAAATGGCTGTTCTGTATTTCCTGTTTCTAAGTTTACTACAGCACACCCCAGCTTTCAGGAGCAGATAAAAGCAGAACACTGTGATGAGGCCAGGCGCAGTGGCACATGCCTTGATCCCAGCACTTCGGGAGGCCAAGGCTGGCAGATCACTTGAACTCAGGAGTTGGAGACCAGCCTGGCCAATATGGTGAAACTCCGTCTCTACCAAAAAAAAAAAAAAAAAATTATCCATCTATCTATATATACAAAGATTAGCCAGGGATGGTGGCGCATGCCTGTAGTCCCAGCTACTCAGGTACTGAGGTGGGAGAATTACTTGAGCCTGGCAGGTCGAGCCAAGATCATGCCACTGCTCTCCAGCTTGGGTGACAGAGTGAGACTCTGTCTCTAGTAATAACAACACTGTAATGAAATGAGTGTTCTCAGCTATGTAGTAGAGCGTACCAGAATTCAAACCTAGATCTAACTCCAAAGCCCAGGTTACACCTTCCACTATGATGCTGCTTACATCATGCCATCAGCCATTATTTCATTACTTTTGGGGGGAAAAGAAGGGAGGAGGGAGGTCATCTAGAGAATGTGGACGTGTGCCAGACCTAAATTAGGAGTGCAATAGTGCCTATTCTCTTGAGCACTGCCCATTAGGGCGCCTTATGAGTAACAGGGCTTGTTCTCCCGAGAGAAATTACCCACATTTCCTATAAGTGATTACCAGATTAAGCATGCCCTCCACCTCTAACTGAGCATCATGCTCAGTTAAGGAATTATTCATCTCTCGAGCTCTACTCATTAGAGCACTTAGAAGTATTGTCAGCAATATTTACCCTGTGCCTTTGGAGCAGCATTCAATATAGACTAGCGTTGAACCACAGTTTCATTAACAGTAATCTGCACAGTTGGAGGTGTGAGCCAGATTGAGAACCAAAGCTGGATAATAATTCTTGCTTCTCCATTTCACTTTTGAAGTTTTTGTTCTAAAATTCTGATATGGAGCTCTGGAGTAGTTATGAGAGTTAATGAACAGGTCTCTCCCTCTTTTAGGGATTACTTCTAGACCAGATAAACTACTTAAGGAAGGAAAGTAATTTCTTATTTTGAATCTCCACTCTGGGTCAGGGTTTCAAAAATAGTGTATCATAATAGTGAAGATGAAAACAGGTTAAGAACAACTGTTGGAGGATATGCTCTTCAAAGGCCAGTGCTGTTGCTTCTTTTTGTACTTTCTGAGTTTTAAAACTGAATGCCCGTTTTTCGTCTTTCTGGAGCTTTAAGTCTTCTTAATGATCTTTGGGAGATGGTACGTATCCAATATGTTCCAGGACCCAGGTGTTTCCTTGGTCTTTTTCAGTGATCTCAGACCTTGAAGTCCTAGCTTATTCCATATGTATTTTGTGATCACAAACCCAACCTCAAGCAGCCCATGCTTACCCTGGGACTTATCCCACATGTCATCTCCTGGAAAGCAGCCCTATATGACTGCCCCAAATGGAACCAACCGCTTTCTCCCTGTGCAAGAGAAGCCTTTGAAGAGAAGCTCTTTGAAGAGTTTGGTGAATAAAAGAACTAGTTAATAAGGTGAGGTTTTTTGGGTTTGTTTGTTTGTTTGCTTTTTGTTTTTTGTTTTGAGACGGAGTCTTGCTCTGTTGCCCAGGCTAGAGTGCAGTGGCTCGATCTCGGCTCACTGCAACCTCCACCTCCTGGGTTCAAGTGATTCTCCTGCCTCGGCTTCCGGAGTAGCTGGAATTACAGGTGCGCACCACCATGCCCGGCTAATTTTTTTTTTTTGTATTTTTAGTAGAGTTGGGGTTTCACCATGTTGGTCAGGCTGGTATCCAACTCCTGACCTCAAGTGATCTGCCCGCCTCGGCCTCCCAAAGTGCTGAGATTACAGGCGTGAGCCACCATGCCTGGCCTAGGTGGGTTTTTAACCATAGGGACAGTCCAATAATGTCTAGTTTGACTTTAAGACTAAGCCTTTTAACTTCAGTAATGAAGGAAGGGGTGTAAAATAGCATTAAGCCGGCAAGTTAGGTCATGTAACTTGGCTAATCACATTAGACTTGATGTTTAAAGAGAGAAGGAGAGTGTGTAGAGCAGGAATTATGAAATTTATAATCAGCTTTAGAGTAGGCTGAGATTTCCTTGGATGTCAATAATTATGAGTAAACAAGAATTCTGTCATCCCACATGTAAGTAAGCAGTTACAAGACTGCTTACTTATCTGTCTTGGACATTGATAGAAAGCACATGATTGGGAAGGGGCAGTTCCTTGACTGAGGGAAGGAATTGTGTCTGGTTCACTTTTCTATCCCCAACATAGTAGATGCTCAACAAATACTTGTTGGATAGAGGTCCACTCTTGTACTCAAATAAATTATATTTGAATATTACTATAGTTCTTATGCACAAACTGATGTCAATAACTCCTGTAATTATTGTGTATGTGTGTGTGTGTCGGGGGGAGGTAAGCATTAAAATTTTAAAGAACCCACAGTTTAAGAGTCTTTGGAAATACATTCAACTTTTCTGACCCAGGTAAAGGTGGTAGACTTTCTGGTGTCATTTCTGTCTTTATGGAATAAACCTGAACCTTCTCCCTGATTGCAACTTTCAGCTGATCCTCATCCTCTTTTGCTCAACAATTACCGTATTCTTTGGAGATTAAATGAGTTAACTTTGCAAAAGGCTAATCTGAGGGAGTAGGAACATGCAATTAAATGTACTTGTGAGCACATATACACAGGATCTTCCTAGGATGTTGTGATGGTTCACTGGGCATGACTTTGTGTGTAACTCTCAAAGGAAGTTTAATAGAGGAAGAGGAAAGACCTTGCCCTAATTTTTATGTGAAAAGTCATTTGCCACCTAATTGTCAGACTAAAGATAGGAAATAAATTGAAATAATAATGGCTTTTAGGATATTACATGGCATTCTGCTTTTCTCATTCCCCAGCCTTTGTCCACATTTTTAGGCTTTCCATTAGAGCCCCAACCTCTGATTCATATTTAGACATATTGCTTCAGAAGAAGTTAGCAAAGCTGATCTTTCTTGTTTATGGATCCATCAGCAACTTAACCAATATTTAAGGAAAATAAATGTTGCCATTCCCTTTCCTCCCCGCTAAAAAACCCTTAGTTAAAAAAGTAGAGTCTAGGCCCCAATCCATTGAATTTACATTTGAACAGTTAAGTCCAGTCAGCAATAATTTTTTTTTTTTTGAGATGGAGTCTCGCTTTGTCACCAGGCTGGAGTGCAGTGGCACAATCTCAGCTCACTGCAACCTCAGCCCCCAGGTTCAAGAGATTCTCCTGCCTCAGCCTCCTGAGTAGCTGGGACTATAGGCGCATGCCATCACGCCCAGCTAATTTTTGTATTTTTAGTAGAGACGGGGTTTC
This sequence comes from Pan paniscus, assembly GCF_029289425.2. Taxonomy (NCBI): domain Eukaryota; kingdom Metazoa; phylum Chordata; class Mammalia; order Primates; family Hominidae; genus Pan; species Pan paniscus. The sequence goes on along the minus strand of NC_073265.2, from coordinate 32,574,517 downwards.
ACCATGTTGGCCAGGATGGTCTCGATCTCTTGACCTCGTGATCTGCCTGCCTCAGCCTCCCAATGTGCTGGTATTACAGGCGTGAGCCACCACACCCAGCCTAGTCAACAATATTTTTATGTTCAGTGCATAACATATTTATCACATGAATGTACGGATGACTGATTTAAGCTCAAATCAGTAATAAATGAGTAGTAAATTGTAATGTTGAAATCAGAGATTACCACCAGAAAATCAAAATATAGTTTAATGTCATAATTAAAAATAGTTTGGTATTGATGTCACAATAAATAAATAAATCAAAGGAATAAAGAATTAAAAACAGACTGTGTGATAAGGTGACATTTCAAATCAATGAGGAAAGGCTGGATTATTTAGTATATGGTCTGGGCTGATCTGTATTTATGAAAATGATGTTAGCACCCTATTTCTGACAAGTCACAAGCATAAATTCCAAAGGGATTAAAGACCAGACACAAATTTTTAAATAGCACACACACAACCTAAATTGGATGAGCATTAGAACAAGTATAAAAGAATATGATTACAACGTTGGTGGTAGGAAAGTCCTTAAAGAATGCAGAAATACAAACAAAATGAATAGAGAAAAAAACGATAACTTTATACAGGTATTTAAAACTTCTGGACAGCAAGAAAATACATTAAAATGTTAAAATATTAGTGGTCAACTAATATTTTAGTTTGTAATTCCTCTCTTCCTTAGATGAATAGCTCACAAGGTGTCCCTTCCTTCTCCAGAGTCATCATGCCCTATGGAGATTTTGGTTTTTCTTTTTCAATCAGTACCTGAATTAAGATGCACAGAACTAATCCCTCAGTTTCTCAATATTAGCTTCTGAGATACATTAAGAATGGGAAATTTGAATAATGGAAGATGGAGCTTTCAATCGAAGATATTCATTCATTCATCCATTCAGCATTTGATGGTTCTAAGCAGATACATCAGCAAACCAAATAATCCATTGTGGAATTTACAACCTAGCAGAAGGAGACGAGAGATTAAACTATCAGGATAATAAATACAGTGCATAATAAATACAGTATGTAAGTAAGAAGGACTTGGAAAAAAGTAAAGTAGGATAAGGAGGATCAGGAGTGCATGGGGGTGCAGGTAGTGGTTTACAATACTAACTAGGTAGGGCAGATAGAGTCTCTCTCACGGAGAGGTGAAACTTTAGCAAAGACTTGAGGATGCAAAAGAATTAGCTAAGTAGATTACTGGGGAAATAATATTTCAGACAGAGGAAATAGCCAGAGCAAAGCTCCTAATGCTACTCATTAAGAACTTTGGCTTTTCATCTGGTGAAAAGGGGAGTTGTGCAGGGCTCTGGATTATATCGTTTGACTTACTTTTTTTTTTTTTTTAAATAGACTTTATCTTTTAAAGCAGTTTAAGGTTCACAGCAAAACTGAGAGAAAGGCACAGAGATCTCCCATATAAAGCCTGCCTCCACCCACGGATAGTTTCCCCCATATCAACACCCCTACCTACCTGATGAACCTACACCGACACATCATTACCACCACAGTTTACATTAGGGTTCGCTCTTGGAGTGGTACATTTGATGGGTTTGGACAAGTGTATAATGACATGCATCTGCATGTATTATAGTATCATACAGAATAGTTTTGCTATCCTAAAAATCCTCTGTGCTCCACCTATTCATCTCCCCCCGCCAGATGCCTGGCATTCACTAATTTTTTTTTTTTTTTTTTTTACTGTCTTCATAATTTTGACTTTTCCAGAATGTGATATGGTTGAAATCATACAGCCTTTTTAGACTGGCTTCTTTCACTTTGACTTACATTTTTTATTTTTATTTTTATTTTTTTGAGACAGAGTTTTCCTCCTGTTGCCCAGGCTGGAATGCAATGGCGCAATCTCGGCTCACTGCATCCTCTGCCTCCCAGGTTCAAGCGATTCTCCGGCCTCAGCCTCCCTAGTAGCCAGGATTACAGTCACCTGCCACCACGCCTGACTAATTTTTTTGTATTTTTTAGTACAGACGGGGTTTCTCCATATTGGCCAGGATGGTCTCGATCTCCTGATCTCGTGATCGGCCCACCTTGGCTTCCTAAAATGCTGGGATTATAGGCGTGAGCCACCGCGCCCGGCCCACACTTTGACTTACGTTTTTAAACGATTCCTCTAGTGAGGAGATTTGGTTGTAGGAGTTCAAGAGTCTAAGCAGGGAGACTTGTTGGAAGGTTTTGCAGTAATCAAAATGAGAGATGATGTGAATTCAGCTGGAGATTGTGAGAAATGATAAGATTTGGAGGCTATTCTGAAGGTAGACCCAACAGAATTTCCTAATGGACTGGATATGGAGTATGATAGAGAAGAGTGAAGGATGGGATCCAAGACTTGAGGCCTCAGTAACTGGAAGGTTGGAGTCGCCATCACCTGAGATGGGGGAGGCTCCCTGTGGCAGAGAGTTTTAGGGGGAGTTTAGGATTCAGGTTGGATATGTTGATGTTGGGATGTCTGTTAGATATCCGAATGAAGATCTACTGATTCAAATATTTATTTTATAACCTTCTTCCTCATCCTCTACATTCACCCACTTTTTTCTTTTTCTTCTTCTGCAAATATCCAAACGCAATACAGGAATGGGACTAGCAAATAAAAATGGTTAAATTGGAAATGCAAATTGTAGCTGAGGAATAGGAGCAAATACCCTGTGAGATGGCCCAAGCCTGGCTGGTCCTGGCTTCCAAAGCTGCTTTCATTCAGACTCATTGTTTTGTTTTCTCTTTTTCATGACTTTTCTTTCTTTCTATGTTAATATTTATTACACTGTGTAATTCTTTATTAGCAGTGTTTTCAGAAAGCTAGAATCAGATAATCCTCATCTCACAAGCCTATCCCCTGAAACACTTCCTCATGCCACCTCCCCTTACTTGGCATCCTAGTTGCTGGTACTATACCCAGTTCCCAAAGTACATGATGCTGTTTCATGCCTCCATTCCTTTACTCACAATGTTCTTCCTGTCTGGACTCTTAATATTGTTTCTTCTATCCCATTTCCAAGCCATCCCAACCTTGTTCACACAATTCTTATTTGATTTTCAAACCTTAGCTTTGAGGTCTGGAAACAGTGGCTTGTGCCTATAATTCTAGCACTTTGGGAGCACAAGGAGGGAGGTTCCCTTGAGCTCAGGAGTTTGAGACCAGCCTGGGTAACATAGGGAGACCCCTGCCTCAACAAAGAATAAAAAAATTTAGCCACGCGCTGTGGTGCCTGCCTGTAGTCCCAGCTACTTGGGAGGATCCCTTGAGCCTGGGAGATCAAGGCTACAGTGAGCTGTGATGGCTCCACTGCACTCCAGCCTGAGCAACAGAGCGAGACCCTGTCTCAAAAATAAAAATAAAAAGCAAAGTTTCCCTTTGGAAAGCATTTCCTGATTCGAACCCTGCCCACTTTCAGGCTGGGATAGGTTGCCCTTCTTTTGTATTGCCATAGCACCTTATAAATATCATCCATACTGCATTTATCATATTTTGTTTAATCTGTGTTTCAGTCTGTCTTCTCACTTCAGACTGAAGTTCCTTGTTAGCAGGAATAGTATCTTATTTATCTTTGTACTCCTAGTACCCAGCACTCTATAAACACTTAAGTGAACAAGAGTCTCTCCTTATGGGTGTATAACTTCTTAAAGCCAGGCATTTCTCATGCCCTTTCAATGTAACAAATCCTGTACCACTGGCTTCCTGGGGAAGGATAGGGAAGGATAGGGTAGCACCAGAGAGCAATAATACAGTGACATCCAAAAAAAATCACAAGCTTTTGTCATGCAAACCTGTGCCCTTGGTCACAAACTCAGAGAATCAGCCAGCACCTTTAGAACAGAGCTGTGATTATACACAACTGCTTTCTGGAACCCCATTCTCAGCCCTGCTCATTCCTTCAGCTCCCACTGAGACATCTTGGGGGTAGTGATGGGGGTAAGAAGCCATACAGACAGCGAGTTTTTATTGTTTTAGTAGAAGACTGGTATAGAAATTGCATTTTAACTACTAAGATTCACTCCATTATGACTTCAACCAGCATCCTACTTTCTAGCCTAGATTTTTTCAGTTTTGGTAAGACATCCCTGTGGCCACTGTTGGTTTCAGCTGACCACCTAGACTCACACCAGTGTTAATTTAACTATACAGATTCAGCTAGAACACATAGCAGCTCAGGGTTTCTGCATCCTGCTATGTGTTAGCCTACAGTTAAGTTAAAAACACTTGTTGCTATTTATTGTGTAAGTCCTATGATCATGTCCTCTTTGAAGATGAGGAAACTGAGGCTTAGAGGAGGGATATAACTTGTTCCTAGACACAGACAAAGCAAGACAGGATTCAAACTCAGGATTGAGAATCCTGTAGTAATTTAAGTGTCAAGATAGCTTGGAGGCTTGGACCAAATCTGGACACACTAAACTAATCTTCCTGGCAAGAAACACCACCACCACATCTTTTTTTTTTCCGCTCGAGTTTCACTCTTGTCGCCCAGGCTGGAATGCAATGGCGCCATCTCAGCTCACTGCAACCTCTGCCTCCCGGGTTCAAGTGATTCTTCTGCCTCAGCCTCCTGAGTAGCTGGGATTATGGGCTCCCGACACCACGCCTGGCTAATTTTTGTATTTTTAGTAGAGATGGGGTTTCACCATGTTGGCCAGGCTGGTCTCAAACTCCTGACCTCAGGTGATCCACCTGTCTCGGCCTCCCAAAGTGCTGGGATTACAGGGGTGAGCCACCACACCCGGCCACCACCACATCTTATAGACCTAACTGGAAGAGTCAAGATAGCACTTGAAGGAAGTACCTCTGAGAATGTGCTGCTGGTCAGACTGGCCGTACCGGCGGCGTTGACTCTGCCCCTGAAATGGCAAAACTCCCTTCTCCACATTGCCAACCCAGCAACCCGAGAACAACTTCTGTTGACTTTGAGAACGAAGCCTTACATAACCCTTTGCTGCCTCTACTTCTTTTACAGGCCCATGATTTCATGCCACACTGAAATCAAATAATCAAGGCATTGGTTTCTGTCACAGCAGTTAAACACAAACCATTAAGGGGAACCATTGTCCTTTTGTCCAGAACAACCAACCAAGCGTGAAACTATGAAAGAAATGTTTGCTATTTCCTGGGGCTGGTGTAGTGCAGGCAGCCACCCCAGGTGCCCAGTCCATAGCTCAACTTGAAAACTAACTGGGTTGATTTTCTGTAGAGATGGGATCTCACTTTGTTGCCCAGGCTGGTCTTGAACTCCTGGGGTCAAGTGATCCTCCTGCCTTGGCCTCCCAAAGTGCTGGGATTACAGGTGTGAGCCACCATGCCTGGCTAGAGGACACATTTTAGAGCCCGAATCCACCATGGGATGACTTGAGAGAAGTCTGGGTACTAACTGCTGGAGATTAAATTAATCTGAAAGTCATTCTGTCATCTAGAAACTTTGCTACTGTTCTACCAACTGATTTACAAACCAGACTCCCTTTAGCATTTCATTTCATATTCATAATCTCTTTTGCTATAGGTCAAAAGTTAAGAGTGAGCACTAACTTTTAGATCCTGGGATAACCACCCACATGGAAGAAATGACATCTGTCCTGACATTAGACCCTGCTGGGAGGCATCTTTTTTTTTTTTTTTTGGAGACAGGGTCTCACTGTGTTGCCCAGGCTGGAGTGCAGTGATGCGGTCATCGCTCACTGCAGCCTCCAATTCCTGGCCTCAAGGGATCCTTCTGCCCAGCCTCCTGAGTAGCTGGGACTATAGGCACATGCCACCATGCCTGGCCTGGGAGGCATCTTCTTTACCCCTTCTGGAAACCACAGGAACATGTCATTTTCAGGAGGACTGAATGAATCTCTGGCTTATTGTTGAGTGGAAATAGCTGCTATTTTGAACCTTGGAAACTTGCTTAATGGTTACACTCAGCACCTCACCTACCTCAGCCTTGAAATGTTGCCGAAACCACAGGATAATCTGGGACACCTCGTCTCATTCTTAAACACTGTCCAGATGTTTTCTCTCAGGATGTTGTGTTTACAAGGAAATGAGGCTTCCCATTCCCCTCCCTCTGATGAACATCCTGACTTTCTGCCTTCACAGGAGCTTTATTTCACTGATTCATTTGTAGTTATTTATGGGATCATAAACGGTGGGTCAGGGGGAAAGATAGAGGCTCAAGAGAAGGAGACCAGGATGTAAAAGCAGTGAAGCTCTTCCCTGACTCCAAGCCAACACCTATCAGGAGCTGAAACCATCTGTCATTCAGAACTTCTGGTGAAAGTGTTGAAACAATGGCTTAGCCATGTAGCCATCCTTAAATCCCAGTCTGGCCCCTTGCCTAGGTGCAGGGTTTCATCAACCACACCCCACTTTAATGATTTTTCCCCAAAGTCTATTCCAACCAATGAGAATGCAAGCCAGAATAATCATTAACAATACCACAGACTGACGCAGAATGATCTCAACCTGGTGTCCTGTCAGATTCTGAATAAACTTTCCATCACCCATCCTGATTACTCTTCCTTTGGCTTAAAACTTGTTCAGGGAGTTGCTCAGGCTCATTACGTATGTGAGCTGAACCTTCCCGAAACAACAGGCACAGGTGGAGTCCTAGGGCCTGTGTCAGGAATTTGGAAGCCACAGAACCATGGGATGTAAACCAGGGAAGGACACTTCCTAACTTTCTGTCTTGCAAGAGATCAGAGAGGGCTTTGGGCCATGGCCAAAGCCTAGACACAGAGACTCTGTGTGCAGTATACTCAGCCAGAGAATGTTCAGTGACCAGAGAGATCAGAGTGATGCACTCCTTCCAGAGAAATAATACAAGCCTTTTTAATAGGAGTGGAAAAGGCAAGACACTTCATGGCAGTCACCTAGGGTATAGAAAGAAAATGTATTTTATTTTTATTTATTTTTATTTATTTTTTAGAGAGAGGGTCTCACTCTGTCACCCAGGCTGGAGTGGAGTGGTGTGATCTCAGCTCACTGCAACCTCTAACTCCCAGGCTCAAGCAATCCTCCTACCTCAGACTCCCAAGTAGCTGGGACTACAGGCGTATGTAACCCTGCCCAGCTAATATTTTGATTCTCTGTAGAGATGGGATCTTACTTTGTTGCCCAGGCTGGTTTTGAATTCCTGGGGTCAAGTGATCCCCTGGCCTCGGCCTCCTAAAGTGCTGGGATTACAGGTGTGAGCCACCAAGCCTGGCTAGAGAACACATTTTAGAGCCTGGATCCACCATGGGGTGACCTGAGCGAAGTCACATAATCTCCCTGGGACAATGTTTTCTTATCTAAAAAATGAGTTTGATAATATTACCTACCTCAGAAAGTGCTTGTGAGGGTCACATGAAGCATGTGTCTTGCATGGTGCTTGGCATGCAGGGCACACACAAAACAAATGTTGCTGTCCACCTCTCACTCTGCTTTCTGAAGTTGACATTAATCCCAGATTACCTGGGAACTACCATCCTCAGACCTGGGCAAGTAAGGCCCACACCTCAGAGGGCCTGCATTTTGGAGTGACTTCCTCAAAGTTTTCTAAACCCCTCTCCAGGAGGACTGGCAGTGCTGTCCAGCCTGGACTTGGTCCCACATGGGCCTCAATCCCTTTTTCACCTCTCCAGGGCACTCTGACTCTCAACACCCCTTCCCTGTTCCCTCATGTGGGGTTGATCAGATTCCCTGAGAAACTCTAGGACTCACGTTGATGGGGTTGTCCCTGGGCCCCATGGTCAGGACCAGGTTCCAGGAGGGGCAGCCTGGGAAGCAGATCACTCCCACTCGGCAACATGCTGTTTCTTCTTGAGGGATCTTGCAAGATTAAGCACCAGAATGGTGCTGACATGCTGACTTTGGGTGGCTTAAATTTTTATTTAGACAGGAGCCCCGGAAAAATATTTTTTGGCAGAGACCCTGCAAAGTCTAAGGGTGACTCTGCCTCTGGAACTTGGAGACACCTGTCTTCACAGGTGGTTATGTGGGCTTTACTAGCATAGTAATTCTTGATATACCAGCTGTCAACATTAGGAAATGTTTCCGCTTTTAAAATGGCAACAATTTAAAACATTGTCTTTAAGCTAAAATTCCAGTGTTGTCCCCATTTTCCTTCCCTGTCCATCAGGCTTTTGCCTCCCACACATTATCACCAAATAGAAACATACAATATGTGCCCTTTTGTATCTGGATTATTTCATACCGTAATGTTTCCAGGTTCTCCCATGTTGTAGTGTGTATTAGTACTCCATTCCTTCTCATGGCTGAATAAAAGGACACTGTCAGCTCTATCTCTATCTGTCTCTCAAATCTAGCCCCTTCTCTCTGCTGCCTTAGTCCAGATCTCCAGATCTCCACCTGGACTACTGCAGTGGCCTTATGGCTTCCAGATTCTCCCACACCATTCTATTTCCCACACTGACCAGGAAGGAGGAAAAGCCCACATAAAAAATATGTTATGACTCATGGCAGCACTAGTCACAGCAGCCAAAAGGTGGAAACAACCCAACTGTCTATCAGTGGATGAATAGATAAACACGATGTGTTATATCCACAGGGGAATACTATTCAGCCATAAAAAGGAATGGAGTAGGCCAGGCGTGGTGGCTCATGCCTGTAATACCAGCAGTTTGGGAGGCTGAGGCAGGCAGATCACCTGAGGTCAGGATTTCAAGACCAGCCTGGCCAACATGGTGAAACCCCGTCTCTACTAAAAATACAAAAATTAGCTGGGTGTGCTGGCATGCACCTGTAATCCCAGCTGCTCAGGAAGCTGAGGCAGGAAAATTGCTTGAACCTGGGAGGCAGAGGTTGCAGTGAGTGGAGATCGGGCCACTGCACTCCAGCCTGGGCAACAGAGCAACAGTCTGTCTCAAAAAAAAAAAAAAAAAAAAGAATGAAGTATTGATACAACATGGATGAACCTCAAAAACATTATGCTAAGTGAAAGAATCCAGACACAAAATGATACATATCGAATGTTTCCGTTTATATATAATATTCAGATTAGGCAAATTCATAGATACAGAAAACAGATTAGTGATTCCCAGTGGCTGGGAGAGGGAGGAATGCGGAGTGACAGCTGAATGGATATAGGGTTTCTTTTTAGGATGACGGAAATGTTCTGAACTAGATAGTGGTGATAGTTGTACAACACTGTGAATGTACCAGATGCTATTGACATGTACATGTAAACTTGTGAAAATGGTAAATTTTACATTCTGTGTTAGCACAATAGAAAAAAAATGTGTTGCCAAGGTGGTCACTGCTATGGTTACCCAAGGCTCAGTCCAGCTAGGAGCCAGGTAAAATGTACCTCAGAATTATCCACTCTGAGGGCTGCCAGAGGGAGCATTTACTTATCAGATCCTGGTCCCCCATGGTCAAGGATTGCCCCATGGGGTATTAACTTCCTTCCCTTTCTAGATTTGCACATGTGTGAGTGCCCAGCAGGTCAGAGAAGCTCTGGGGCAGAGCATGAGAGAGTCCTAATGGAGTTGAGACACAGGGCTATCAGGTCACACTTCAGGAAGGTGTGCTGTTAAATCACTTTAGCTGCTACGGAAATAAGTGGAGTAAAAGGTGGGCCAAGGGGATGTGAGATGGGGCACCATATGTGTCCAAAACATGCTAAGTTTGAAATCCTACAGATGCAGACTCATAGAATTTGAAAATAAGTGGAGAGGAGAGAGAAACAGGAAAGAAGTTTGGTGGATTCGTGTCACTCCCTGATCTTCAGTTGAGCTTCACGGAGTCATTGTCTCATCTCCTCACAGCCTAACTTCTTCCTCTTCACCATCTCCAATTGCACAAGCTTGCTCACCCAAATTCTTCCACAGATATTTTTCTTCCACTGCATCAGTATGTGCTTCTTTCTCTCCATCTACCAGCATCCTCCTGTCCTCCCTTTTTCCAAATCCAGTTCAGAATCCATGGTCCATAATTTCAGTTACTTTCCCATGACAGTTCTAGACTCCAGCCCATTGGCATTTTTATACTATTCATCTGAGAAAACCCCAGCCCCTAGGGAAATCAGCTCCCAGGTTTCTCCATAGTCATATTCTGAGATGAGCCCCACTAAAGAACAAAAAGCACAGGACAGGGCAGATCACTGTAGCAGAGATTACCAGCTCTGTGTTTCAATATTATATCCTTAATAATAGTACTCATGTCTAGTTGGACACACTGCTACCAGGGATGAAAGATTGCATTTCCCAGCTGTCCTTGTCTGCAGATGTGGTCATGTGACTAAGTTCTAGCAAGTGAGGAAGAACGTTAAGGGCTGCTGCTGGAAAGGTTAAAGATAGAGTCAACTCAGCCGGGCATGGTGGCTCACACCTATAATTCCAGCTGAGGTGGGCGGATCACCTGAGGCCAGGAGTTCAAGACCAGCCTGGCCAACATGGTGAAACCCTGACTCTACTAAAAACACAAAAATTGGCTGAGTGTGGTGGCAGGAACCTGTAATCCCAGCTACCTGGGAGGCTGAGGCAGGAAAACCGCTTGAACCAGGGAGGCGGATGTTGCAGTTAGCCAAGATCGTGCCATTGCACTCCAGCCAAGGTGACAAGAGCAAAACTCCATCTCAAAAAAAAAAAAAAAAAAAAAAAGAAAAAAAGAAAAAAGAAAGTTAGAGTCAACTCAGCAGAAGACCCCCACTTTTCTACCTTCTGATGCAGCTCCTGTTACCATCTTGAGCCATGACCTAACCTTGAGGATGGAAGCCATGAGCCAAGATGCTGAAACAAAAAAGTAGTAGATTTAATGTAATCATATGCCAGCCTTAACTCCATAATTCCTTTCTGTGAAAGAGAAATAAACTGATCTAATTTAAGCCACTTTTAGTTTGTTTTTATTTTCTGTTACATGTAGGCAAACTCTATCCTACAAAATAAGCATAATCACCAATCTTGGCAAGGCTAGAAATATTGCCTAGCTTTTCCTGGCCAATTCATTCTCATATTCTCCTCTGTGACTATACCAAAACTTCATCAGTCTCAAATATTTGACTTTCCATTCCCATCCCATAGTCAACAGATGACCTGGTCTTCTGCTTCACTGGTAAAATAGAAGTTATCAGATTAGAAATCTCTCAAGTTCCTGCCACAAACTTTCCTGCCTTCCTTCACCCACGTACTGCCTCTCCTCTATTGCCATAGAGATCTTATCCCTCCTCCATCGGAGTCAAATCTCTCCACTTGTGATTTGGGTCCCATACCTCCCATCTTTTCAAAAGCCCTATTCTCTCAATTATTCCTGAGGCCATAGAGCTAGATGTTTGTGTGCTGACCTGGCCCATAGGCATGTTTTATTTGGCCCATACAGGTTTTTAAAATTTTTATTTTTCTTTTACTTAAGGAATAATTTGCATACAGGTAAAATCCACTAAAAATAGTGCATAATTCTGCTGGTATTGACAAACATGTACCTTTGTGTATATACCACCATCACAATCAAGAACAGTTGCAAGTCCAGGTGCTGTGGCTCATGTCTGTAATCCCAGCACTTTGGGAGGCTGAGGTGGGAGGTTCACTTGAGGTCAGGAGTTTCAGACCAGCCTGGCCAACATACTGAGATCCTGTCTCTACAGAAAAAAAAAAAAAATTAGCCAGGTGTGATGGTGTGCACTTGTTGTCTCAGTTACTCAGGAGGCTGAGGTGGGAGGGTTCCTTGAGCTCAGAAGTTTGAGGTTTGCAGTGAGCCATGATCTTGCCACTGCACTCCAGCCTGGGTGACAGAGAGAAAGACTTTCTCTTAAAAAGGAATAGATACAGGCTTCTCAAAATCAACCACGTATTTTAAACTCAACCCATAATCTGACTCCCCACTCCCCAAAACTCCTATTTTAGTGCTTCCTATTTGAGAGAAAAGCATCACCCAGAGCATGGAGCCAGGAACCTTAGGACTCATGATATCATCTTCTCCCTCACTCTGTCTATCCAATTAATCACCACAGCCTGTTGATTTCACCTTCTGTTTCTCCAGAATCCTCCACTGAGAACATCTCGAATGCCGCTGCCCTGGTCCAGGTCTCCATCATTTCTCACCTGGATTACTGCAGGAATCTCTCAATGAGTCTCTCCCCATCCACCTTGCCTCCCTCCCCAGCCCTTCTACATACTAAAGTCTGAATGATCTTTTAAAACACAGATATGACATTTCACAACCCTACCTTAACATCCCTAATGGCTTCCATTACCCTTAGGGGAAAAACCCCAAAATGAAACCTTGGGCATGTCTTCATCTCATACTATGCTCCCCTTTGCACAAGGCACTTTGGTCCCCTGACCTTCTCTCAGAAGTGTTAAGGGAACCATGCTCGTTTCTCTCCCCATTGGAGAATTAGTACAGATTTCCCTCTGCAAAGGAAGCTCCTTGTCACCCAGCATCATCCCCTTCTTAGAATTTCCAGGCATCTTTCAAAACAAAGTCAAAAATCATTGCTTACCATCCCTCCCTAGACTAACCTGGCCCCCTGGAGATGTGGCTTCAGAACATTCTGTCCTTGCTGAGTTGGAGCTTCATAATTAATTGTGAGGTGTCTTCCTCCATTGGCGGAATGTAAACTCTACGAGTGCAGGAATCATGTCTGTTATTTACTGCTGCACTCGAGCAACCTAACTGAGTGCCACACTCATGAACACTCAACCAAAATGTTTGTTGAATGAATACATGAAAGACTGTCTTTGTCTTTAAACTCCTAGGAGCACATTCTGAAAGAAGTCACTCCAGAAACCCCCTGGGTTGCAGAATTACCCTCTGGGAAACAGTAGCCCCCAGACACTTGTTACTTGAGTCGCCAAGGGGCTTGGGGACAACCACTCTTCACTAATAAGCATGTGTCTTCCCTGGGGCTGTTAATGGAAAAGACTTCTGTCACTAAATAAACTTTAGAATGCACAGTGCTGACCCTGTGATAAGCAGTGAGGTCCCACATCAGCCTCTGTCAGTAGCATGAGGACCAATTTGAAGTTGCTGCTTTCTAGGCCCACTGCATCTCATAAGATGTATCTCTTTTAGCCCAAAGCCCCACAGCTTCTCATTGTACCTGTGCCTCTGCTGCTCCAGAGGACAGCTATCTCTTTGAGATATTCTCCAAAGGAATTCTCCAAGAAAGAATTCCACAGGGTAGGATAGGGTATCCCACGTAAACCACATTTCTCATAATGTCATCCTAAACATACCTTTCTAATTTGATAAAAATCTGTTTAATTCTATCTGCAGAGCCTGGAACAATGCCTGGCACATGACAGGTACTAATTAAATCTTTGTGCAATGAATAAATGAAACGCATGCAGACTATGGGAGCATTTATCAAGGACGTCTTCCAGGAGAAAGGGACATGTCAGCCAGAGCCCTGAAGAAAGAGGAGTAGTTAGCTAGGAAAATAAAGCAGGGGAGAACATCTTAAGGAGAGGCACATGAGAAGGATTTGGACTGGGAGAAAACAGGTGTGCCCAAGAAACCAGAAGAACTCAGAGGAAACCCCAAATTCCTAACCATCATTTACAAAGCTGGTGACATCTGGCCCTTCCCTTCTCTGCTTCTCCCTCCTCTCATTCCTCCGACACCAACCTCATTCCACTCATACTGCTGCCCTTTTCCTCTTTCAGATCAAACCCCACTTCCTGCCTCAGGGCCTTTGAATTTACTTTTTCCTTTCCCCCATTTTCAAAAGACTATTTTTTCTTGTCACTTAGCCTCAGATCAATATCACCACCCCAGGGAGACCTTTCTCGACCACCCAATCTAAAGCAGTATCTTGCCACCCCAAGTATTCTCTCTCTCATCCCCTTGCTGGCTTCTTTCTTCTTTAAAGCAGTTATCTCCATCTGAGCATATCTTGTCTATTTATCCATGTTCTTGTTCATTGATTGTCTCCCACTACTAAAATGTGAGTTCCACGAGGGCAGACATCCCACCAGTTTTGTTTACCACCGTACCCTCAGCACCTGACACAGAGGCTTAGCAGATATACATTGAATGAATGAATGGCTGTGGCAGGGAGAGGATAAGGAAAAGGAAAGCAGGGGCCAGATCATGCAGAGCTTTGGGGGTCACACTGTACCTTCTGGATCTTATTTTAAGGAGAATAAGAAGACATGGAAGAGTTTAAGCAGGTGACTTATCTGACAATCTTTGCTTTTTTAAAAGATCATTCTGGCTGTTGTGTGGTGTATGAATCATATGGGACCAAAATGCAGCAATGTGAGGCACAGACCAGGTGAGGTGATGGTGGCCTGGCCAGCTGGAGGGTGGGACAGAGATGGAAAGAAGGAGAGGGAATCAGATTACCTGCAGCCTGAAGAACTAACAAAGTTTGGTTATAGCATAATTGGTAGGTTTAACACATCTAAAGAAAGAATGAGATCATGTTTGGCCAGACAAGCTCGAGGGGTTGTTGTTAGCAGAATTAGGCATTAACCTCTACCCCAGGTTTTGGGTACAGAAGCTGGGCAGAACTCTTCCATTACTCTTCCTCCATCATATTCAAGGGGCAGAAGTGTCCTAGAAAAAAAAAGGGATTGGGGGATCAATCATGACTACTCTTCTTTGATATACTTTATTTAGTTATTAAAAGAAGTTTGGGCTGGGCGCCGTGGCTCACGCCTGTAATCCCAGCACTTTGGGAGGCCGAGGTGGGTGGATTATGAGGTCAGGAAATCAAGATCATCCTGGCTAACAAGGTGAAACCCTGTCTCTACTACAAATACAAAAAAATTAGCCGGGTGTGGTGGCAGGCGCCTGTAGTCCCAGCTACTCGGAAGGCTGAGGCAGGAGAATGGCGTGAACCCGGGAGGCGGAGCTTCCTGGGTGACAGAGTGAGACTCCCTCTCCAAAAAAAAAAAAAAGAAGTTTGATGACCTGGGATGGTCCAGACTGAGGTCAGACAGGCAGGTGAGGGCAAGATGGGTGTGGCTCACCACCAGGAAGGGGTCTTCTGGATGGGAACCTAAGGCTCAACAGCAGGGGCTCAGGAGCTGATCCTAGGTGGAGGGTTTGGCTGATCTCATTATGCCCTCCTGCCTCACCCTCCTGGCTATATAGCTGAAGGCCTCTGTAATCCTCCCAGGCTTGAGGTCAAGGACATCTAGCCTGGTAGAGCCAGTCAACCTATCCTTGAAGAGTGCTCCTGAGTTTTTGTTCTCCAAGCAGGCACCAGCTGGTATGAAAGCAGAACTGATTTGTGGAGGAAAGTAAGCTATCATGGGGATTATCTAGGACTTCTGGGGAGGGGACCCTGGACTCAACTTCCAGCTAATTTCATAGGGGAAGAATTGGTGGTGGTGTAATTCAGGTAGCCTAGAAAGTCAGCTTTATTTTGTAGGTGGCCCCGCCTATTCAGGTGGCATCATCTGAGTGACACACAGAAGACAGGGAATCTAGTGGGGAAGAAAAATGATGCAAATGACTATTTAGAGTCTGATGAGTTTTGTGAAGGAGAATTGCAGTGCTCCAAGAGAGGAAATACGGGGACCTTGGCTAGCTAGGGTAAGTGTCTGTGAGGAAGTGACATTTCAGCTGAGTTTGAAGAGGGGGCAGAAGGAATGGCCAGGAAAGGGGATGGCTTGGGAAAAGAATTAATTTGGGAATTTGGTAACTGGGAAAGCAAAACATCAGCAAGCTAGTGAGAGGGAGAGTTGCAGGCGATGTGGCTGGGGGAAATGGTTAGGGTAAAATAAGGTGGCAGAACCTGTGGACTCTGTGAAGATTTTGGACTCCGGAGCAATGCAAGCTATTGGTAAGTTTTAAGTAGGGGTGTGACCCAATCAGTTTCAGTCAAATATGCTGTTTTCACTGCCTTAAGAATAATCAAGCCAAGAGCACTAAAAAGAATGAATGAGAATGAGGCTGGATGCTGGACTATGACAAATTCTCCCTGGCTATGAATGTCTCCTTGGGTAGCTTAGCAGCAAGTCTTGACATAAGTTCTCTTTTTTTTTTTGAGACGGAGTCTCGTTCTGTCACCAGGCTGGAGTGCAGTGGTGCGATCTCGGCTCACCGCAAGCTCTGCCTCCTGGGTTCATGCCATTCTCCTGCCTCAGCCTCCTGAGTACCTGGGACTACAGGCGCCCACCACCACGTCTGGCTAATTTTTTGTATTTTTAGTAGAGATGGGGTTTCACCATGTTAGCCAGGATGGTCTCGATCTCCTGACCTTGTGATCCACCCACCTTGGCCTCCCAAAGTGCTGGGATTACAGGCGTGAGCTACCGCGCTGGGCCGTCTTGAATAAGTTCTTTTGCTCATCATGAATCTCACATTCTGAAGGATCATATATATTACCATTATTACCAATGCAAGTGGCTTTTTACCACTTTAAGGCTTCTACGTGCTCTCACAAACATCTATTGGATTCTCAAATGCAAGCCTGTGAAGTAAGCTTTGCTATTAGCCCCATTTTACGTGAGAGGAAATTGAGACTCAGTGAGAATAACTTGCTTGTGGCCAAATTAAAGCACTAAAGCTCAGAAGGTCAGAGGAATCTTCAACCAGGTTCTCTAACTCAGAAACCTGTGCTCTGTCCATTTGGCCACACAACCTTCAAATAGAGGTTCTAAACAACTAATGCAGTTTTGTAATATTTACAAGAATGAGTAAAACATAAAATAAACTGGGGATAGGTAGGTGGAGTGAATGTATTGAATTTAAAGTGACTGCTGGATCTTCAAGTGGAGAAGCCAGTAGACACACATGAGGGTGTGGAACCAGGAAAGGATTATAAAATGTCTATATTTATTTTAGAGTTAAAGATCCTCAGAAGATACTGTCCTGTTGCTGAACAACAAATCTGGGGGATTCATGAACCCAGCAGAGCTTGGTCTGTTATCAACACAGAGATGATTCTATAGTACAAGACCCTTTCTGTTCTGGAAACTAAATTTAAAACTTGTCTATATCAGGCATTTTTCTTATAGGGAAAATTTACAGCAAATGGCATATAATGTGATCAATTAAAAACATGATTTATAATGTCATGAGGGGTACTGATTATAACTTAATCAATTGATCATAACTTAATTTAAAAATTAAGTTATAGCTAATAATAATTAAAAAATTAGTTATAGCTAATCAGCCCAATAGAGCTGATTAGCTAGAATGCCAGATAGGGATGACAGTAATGTGTAAGACACCAAAGGAGGGTGGTGGTGCGAAAATGCTAGGGGTAATAAAAATCAATTGATCAGTGATGTTTAGGTTTTAAAACAAATTACTCATAACCATAAAACTCTAATATCTGAAAGCAGTGTAGGAAAAACAGCAATGATATTGCATGTCTGAATCTCTCAAGCTTCTGACGCTTTTTCTCCCTATAGAAAACAATTGCTTTATAAAGTGAGTTTTTGCTTTATAAATTGAGTTGCTGCAGGCAGTCCTGTTCCAGTTTCAGATGAGGTCCTAGGCCATCCCCATTTTCCCCACTTTGCTCCTGTGTGCCTTTGCCCTGGAATGCCTTTCTCACTCCATCTCTCTTCTCTAAAATCCTCTTCATTCTCCAGTGGCACATCACAGATCACAATGCCTTTCTGGAGCTCCTTCCTAGAACTCCTCTGTCATTTTGAACTCAGGGCAGTTTCTTTTGTAGAGTGTGTGTGTACATGCCTGTGTGTGTGTATGTGTGTGTGTGAGAGTGTGTGTGTGTATGTGTGTGTGTGAGAGAGAGAGTGTGTGTGAGTTTGTGTGTGTGTGTGTGTGTGTCTGTCTGTCATGAGACGGAGTATCACTCTGTCACCCAGGCTGGAGTGCAGTGGCATGATCTGGGCTCACTGCAACCTGCAGCTCCCGGGTTCAAGCGATTCTCATGCCTCAGTCTCCCAAGTAGCTGAGACTACAAGCGTCCACCATCACACCTGGCTAATTTTCGTATTTTTAGTAGAGTCGGAGTTTCGCCAGGTTGGCCAGGCTGGTCTCGAACTCCTGGCCTCAAGTGATCCATCCGCCTCAGCCTCCCAAAGTGCTGGGATTACAGGCATAAGCCACCATACCTGGCTGTCTCTGTTTCTTATCTCCACCAATAGAGTCTAAGCTCCTTGGGGTTAAAGATCAGCTCATACTTTGTGTGCCTTAAAACTTTTAATATGGTGCCTTCAACATTACAGTCATTCAAGACTTGTAAACTGAATGAAGAAAGGAAGGAATGAAAGTAGAAGTGGAAATTCAGATACTCAGCCCCATAATGAGGCCCTTAGGATTGACCAAATGCAATTTCTCCAGTTAACCTGGATAATAATATTGCAGTTACTTTTATTTTTGACATGGAGAAATCTCTTCCCACCTAAGCCCTCAAATAAAAACTGAACGGTTGAAATAAATAAATAATATATGAGATGTGAAAGCTTATTTTCATAAGGCAAAATTCATTACATCAATAAAGCTATATTTTTAAGTGGGATGGCAAATTGTTTTATATGGAAATTCTCACTTAAAACAAATCCTGTCTTCAAGTTACAGTATGACTGCAGCTAGGGAAAAAACCCACTTGCGCACAGACAAAAAACAGGAATGAAATTTACCAAAATGTATACCCTTCTCTACCATTAAAAAAAATTCTGTTTTCAGTGGCCAGGCGTGGTGGCTCACGCCTGTAACCCCAGCACTTTGGGAAGCTGAGGTGGACGGATCACTTGAGGTCAGGAGTTCAAGACCAGCCTGGTCAACATGGTGAAACCCCGTCTCTACTAAAAATACAAAAATTAGCTGGGTGTGGTGGCGCATGCCTGTGGTCCCAGCTACTCCAGAGGCTGAGGCAGGAGAATCAGTTGAACCTGGGAGGTGGAGGTACAGTGAGCAGAGATCGTACCACTGCACTCCAGCCTGGGTGACAGAGCAAGACTCTGTTTCAAAAACAAAAACAAAAACAAAACCAATTCAAAATATCTTTAATTTATGAATTAGAACTCTAAATTTAAAAAAAGTTATTTTAAAAACATCTGCCTTCCTCAAAAGAGCATATATTTCTATTACAAAAGATTCTTGGCACCAGTAATCAGGTATTTTTCTGAGCCAAGGTACAGCAATTTTAACAAAATAAAGCCCATAGGGTGCCCACTGAACACCGGGTAATGAGTGAGTTCAATGTGTTCGCCTGACCATCATTTCGTGAATACACTCAACGTATTAAAAGAGGCAGAGGATGTGACTGAAAGCTTTGGTTACAATAGGTGCAGGAATTTGTGATGAATGAATCACACAGATTAACTCAGGGAATTACGAAGGTCTTCTATATGTTTGACAATAATTAGTAAACATGTAAATAACTTTAAGGTTTTTTTGTCTGCAGCACTTATTCTTTGACCAAACTAAGTTCCTCCTCCAGGAGTGCTGAATGGGCACTTCTCTCCTTAAACTTTGAATCTGGGAAACACATAGACACATGTCTGGATCTCCTGCCATGATCTTCCTATTCTTTTTCTTTCTTTCTCTTTAAAAAAAATGTTTTTTTTTCTCCCTAATTAAAAACATCTTACACTCCCACTGTGGAATTTTTAAAAAATTCAGTAAAGTATAAAAAAGAAAGCACATTCACAATCTCACTGCTCTTAGCCACAGTTTGTTATAGTTTCTTCTATCTTTTAAAAATGGGTCTATCTGCATAAATAATATTTTTTACACTGTTAAACTACACTGTTTTTTAAAAAATTATTTTATTTTTAATTGACATGCAATAGTGTACATATTTATGAGGTACAGAGTGACATTCTGATGTATTTTGATACATGTATACAATGTATAATGATCAAATCAGGGTAATCAGAATATCCATCATCTCAAACATTGATCATTTCTTTGTGTTGGGAACACTCAAAAACCTCTCTTCCAGTTATTCTAAAATATGCAATAAATTCGTATTAAATATAGTCACGCTGCAGTGTTATAGAACACTAGAACCTAGTTTTCCTATCTAGCTGTAATTTTGTATCCCTTAACCAACCTCTATCCCTGCTCCCACCCACCCTTCCCAGCCTCTAAGCACCACGACTCTGCTCTCTGCTTCTCTGATCTCAACTTCTTCAGGTCCCACATATGAGTGAGAACAACTGCACTGTTTTCCTATTCTACTTTTTCCTTCCAGTTAATATCACATTATGGGCATTTTTCCTTGTCACTGGAAACTTTGTCAACTTCATTTTTAATCAGCAGCATTAATAATTCAGTATTTCAGTGTGCTTTATTTTTCTTCAAGATGCAAAGCTCCCTGGGTCCTGATGGGCTGTGCAAACTTTTCTTCATGACTCTTTCTATGACCTTCCTCATAGCTCTTTCTTACCCAACACCCATATGGTCAGGGGAAGCCAGACCGAACTGGCTTAGATCGAATCAGGTCCCAGGCCTTGAAGTGACAGAGGCACAAGGGAACAGCTTCAAGCCAAGCTTTGCCATTCACATCACTTGGGAGTCTTCTCAGCTCAAAAAGGAGGCCACAGAAACAAATCCCTCAGCACATTTTTACAAGGCTTAAGTCAGAAACTCCTTTCCTTAAGCCAAGATGTACCTGGAACAACGGGAAATTTAAGAGGAGGAGTGGGAGGAGGAGGAAGTGGCAGCCCCGCCCGACTCAGGGATGGAAGGGAAGGTTCTAGTAGGGTGACTGTAAATGCTCAAGAGGCAATTAGGTCTCGAATCATACTGGTGACTAGTTGAAAGGCCTTGACCGACAGGAGAAGGAGGGAGATGGATCAGGGTGAGTACTGGGAATCGACTTACCTTTTCGGAGGTGCTAAGTCAAGAGAGGGGAGAAGTTTGGAGAGGGTAGAGGATGTAGGGAAGCGACAGGAGAGCCTGGATTGATGATTCGTAGTTCATTGTGCAATACGGCTCCTTCTTCTTACTTTTCCATCTGCATTTGGACCTTGGGGCACAAATCCTACAGCCATTCGTTTTCTTTTCTGAAGCTGTGAACAGCCTTTTCTTTAAAACCTGGGGGGCTGAAATGGCCTTGGGAAGTCTGAGGAGCCCCAAAAAGAGCTTGGCCCCTGCCACCAGGTGTCCTTGGGTGCTTGGGAGGCTATTTCTATGGCCAACTCTGAAGCTGTGGGAGGACCCCTCTCAGACCCTAGACCTCTCCCTTGTCCAGCTTCTCCCCTGACTCTCAGGTCCTCACTGAGAGTTGCTGCCCCCACCCCTGAGTTCAGGCCCCTTTTTCAATCCCTTCAGAACCCTGCCACTCTTCTGCTGAGAGTGAGAAGAACAGGCCCCCGCAGGCTGGGCCAGCCTGGCCAACACATGCGGCCTGCCAGGAAGGGCACTAAACATGGATCATGTATTTCTTTTCTTTTCTTTTTTTTTTTTTTTTTTTGAGATGGAGTCTCCCTTTGTAGCCCAGGCTGGAGTGCAATGGCGCGATCTCGGTTCACTGCATCCTCTGCCTCCTGAGTTCAAGGGATTCTCCTACCTCAGCCTCCTGAGTAGCTGGGATTACAGGTGCCTGCCACCATACATGGCTAATTTTTGTATTTTTAGTAGAGGTGGGGTTTCGCCATGTTGGCCAGGCTGGTCTTGAACTCCTGACCTCAGGTGACCCACCCACCTTGGCCTCCCGAAGTGCTGGGATTACAGGCGTGAGCCACCGCACCCGGCCATGTATGTCTTAAAATAATGTTCTAAAGCATGTGTCATGTTCTAATGGCCAGGCACTGTGTCTCACACTGGGCGTGGTGGCACAGGCCTGTAATCCCAGCACTTTGGGAGGCCAAGGCAAGCGGGTTGCTTGAGCTGAGGAGTTCGAGACCAGCCTGTCCAACATAGTGAAATACTGTCTCTACTAAAAATACAAAAATTAGCCGGGTATGGTGGCACAAGTCTGTAGTTCCAGCTACTTGGAGGGCTGAGGCGGGAGGACTGCATGAGCCTGGGGGGTCAAAGCTGCATTGAGCTGAGATTGCGCCACTGCACTCCGGCCTGGGAGAAAAAGTGAGATCCTGTCTCAAACAAACACAAAATAAAAATAGAGATATAAATGGTTTTTAAATGCAAGACAGAGTTTGATAGAGAAGGCTCAAGAAGCTTGTCACGTGCTAGATTCCAGGGTACTTTAGTGCTAGAGTTTAGCATATCTTTTCCCCTTGGCTATCACCAACTAGAATAAGTCTAAAACAGTTATATATATACATATATTTTTGAGACGGAGTCTTGCTCTATTGCCCAGGCTGGATGGAGTGCAGTGGCGCAATCTCGGTTCACTGCAAGCTCCGCCTCCCGGGTTCACGCCATTCTCCTGCCTCAGCCTCCCGAGTAGCTGGGACTACAGGCGCCCGCTACCATGCCTGGCTAATTTTTTGTATTTTTAGTAGAGACAGGGTTTCACTATGTTGGCCAGGATGGTCTTGATCTCTTGACCTCGTGATCCACCCGCCTCAGCCTCCCAAAGTGCTGGGATTACAGGCGTGAGCCACCGCGCCCGGCCTTTCATTATGTTTTCATTTGAAGAAAGCACAATATTCACTTACTTGGAAAAAAAGTTTGAAAACCTTCAGACCAGTACCACCAGCCAGAAGTTAAGAAGTAGGTTGTAGAGTCAAACTGTCTAGGTTTAAATGCCAATTTTGCCACTTAATTAAGTAGGTGACACTGGCCAAGTTACTTAACTTTGCCGATCATCTTCCTACTTATCTGTAACATGGGGCTGATAATATGGAATTGGGTAGTTACAGGAATAGCAGGAGATGATGTACATAAAGCCTGGAGTTCCATAACACTTACTATTAACTAGATATTCAACTAGTGTTGCAAGTGCAAACATCCCCTATGTTCTGAAATGCTTGGGAAGAATTTTGTGGAGGAGTGGCTGCTGGGTTTTGTTTGAAGAATGGGTACAATGGAGACACAAAGAGATTAGGGAAGGGGCAGGGGCTGTCAGAGGTAGATATGAGTATGGTCTATTTGGAGGCCATAGTACAAGTGAAGCAGTTTATTTATGGGCTAGTGGGAGATAAGATTGGAGAGATATGTTGGGACCACATTGTGAAGGGCTTGGAATGCTTGGCTAAGGAGTTTGGACTTGAAGTTTTAAGTAATAAGACATTTTTATTCTTGCACACTAAAAGAGGCACAGAACATGGCAGTAATCTCCTATAGGAATCTCTTCATATGCTCTCACACAGATTATACTCTTTCACATTTTGTAAGAAGGGAAGAAATGAAAAAGAATAACGTATTTGTAAAAGTCCTAAAAATGGACAACAATAATGAGAAATGGAAAGAGAAAAGAAGCTAGAATAAATGCAAAAACAAAGACAGAAGAACGGAAGGAGTTGAGTCCACCTTCCACCTGGCATTTTGTGGCAGGTGCCAACTCCATGCCAGCTGCACTGGATAGAATTTGCCCTTTGTTGTCTCCACCTAGAACGTTCGAACCCCACCACTAACCTGACTGCCTGGGACTTTGTTGGCAGTTGATTCCTTTAACCAACCCCATTTTTCATCCACCCTAGCTGGGGCCTTAGGAAGCCCTGCAAGTCAAAATATTTCAATAAGTATTTATTAGCCTGCCATATGCCCAGGGATGCCAGCCCCTTGCACACATAGGGTGGTCCTTCTTTTCCTCTTACCAACACCTGTGTTTTGGTCCTCATGAGCCTTTGGCTTAGATCGTTGTGACAGGGCTCTCGCTGCCCTTCCCACCCTTGCCTTCTTCCCCTCTGGTCTAGGCTAAATGCCACAGTCGAATTAATCCTAAAGTTCAGCTTTGATCCTGCCACTCCTGCTCAAAAGCCTGCCTTTAATCAAAGTAGCACTTTCCCCTCAATACAAAGGAATACATGTTCAAAGTAAAAGCTTGGGAAACGCCAAAAAACCTAAAGGAAAGAAAATTTCCAATAATTTCACCACCTAAAGATAATCTGTACATACTAATTTTTAGTCTTTTTAAAAAATCTTCCTTTCTAATGTCTTGTGAACTACCTTTCTGTAATCTTTGCTCCTTTTCTTTTTTTTTTTTTGACTGCTATTGGTGCCCTCTTTGTTGGAATCAAGTTGGAATCATCAGATAAGAGGAATCAAGTTTATGTAGCCAACTCCTATTCTAAGATATTTGGGTTGCACTGAACATTTTTATGCTTAATTTTTGTACACAAATTATTATTTTTTAAGAAAAAAATCCTAGATGAGAAGTTCATGGGTCAAAGGTATTTATGTTTTAAGGCTTTCTTTTATTTTTATTTTATTTTATTTTATTTATTTGAGATGGAGTCTCGCTCTGCCACCAGGCTGGAGTGCAGTGGCCCGATCTTGGCTCACTGCAACCTCCGCCTTCCGGGTTCAAGCAATTCTTCTGCCTCAGCCTCCCAAGCAGCTGGGACTACAGGCACCCACCACCATGCCCAGCTAATTTTTGTATTTTTAGTAGAGACAAGGTTTCAACATGTTGGCCAGGATGGTCTCGATCTCTTGACCTTGTGATCCGCCCGCCTCGGCCTCCCAAAGTGCTGGAATTACAGGCGTGAGCCACCGCGCCTGGCTGCTTTCTTTTATTTTGTAATAAATATTGATGAATTGCTCTCAGAAAGGTGTAACATTTTATCTACCCATCAGGGCTAGATCTACCCATGACTACTGAATCAAGCAGCAGCGCCTTGGCCCGGGCTCGAGCCCCTTCTCATCCTGGCCCTGCTGCCCTCACAGGCTCTGCCCCTTCCCATCCCCTCCATCCCCAGTGCTCTTCTGCAAGACGACTCTCCTTGAACCTCACGCACATGTGTGTCTATCCATTCAGCAAATGTCACCGAGCACCCACCAGGATGGCAGGAGATTGTGCAGGTTAAGGGGGCAGCCTCTGGAGCCAGCCTCCCTGGGTTTGATCCTATCTCCACCCAGCACCTTCCTGTATGTCAGGAACAATATTAACAGCTCCATTTCAGGGGGTTGGTGAGAACATAAATTATTTCAGACATGTAAAATGCTCTAAACAGTGCCGGGCATTGGTAAGTATTCCACGAACATTAGCCATGCATATCTGCAGTTAGGCACCAGGCTCCTTTCTAGGCAGGGGAATCTGCATCTGAAGATGGCTGAAGTCTCTTGCTTTTGTGGAACCAATTCTAGATATTAAGTGCCCTGAAGAAAATAGAGAGGGTGTTGTGATAGAAAGTGACCACATGGTGGGAAGTAAAGCATCATGCTTGGTGGCCAAAGAAAGCCCCTGTGCAGTGGTTACTGCTGAGCCAAGACCCGAGTGGAGAGATGGAGGCGTGAGTGAGGGCAGGGCTGTCTTGGGTTTTGGTGTCAGAGGACAGGAGCTTTGCATCACGGACCTCATCACATGCAGATGGCTGTTTCAATGTTCCTTTTTCTTTCATTCTTTCTTTCTTTCTTTCTTTCTTTCTTTCTTTCTTTCTTTCTTTTTCCTTCCTTCCTTCCTTCCTTCCTTCCTTCCTTCTTTCTTTCTTTCTCTTTCTCTTTCTCTCTCTCTCTGTCTCTCTTTCTCTCTTTTTTGAGACAGGGTCTCGCTCTGTTGCCCAGGCTGGAGTGCAATGGCACGATCTCAGCTCACTGCAAACTCCGCCTCCCAGGTTCAAGCAATTCTCCTGCCTCGGCCTCCTGAGTAGCTGGGATTATAGGCATGCACCACCACACCTGGCTAATTTTTGTATTTTTAGTGGAGACAGGGTTTCACCATGTTGGTCAGGCTGGTCTCGAACTCCTGACTGCATGATCCGCCCGCCTTGGCCTCCCAAAGTGCTCAGATTACCGCTGTGAGCCACTGTGCCCAGCCTGTCTCCTTTTTCTTAAAAGGCTGATAATACATCAGGATATATTTGATCCTTTTATACCCTTGTCTTTGTATTAGTCAAATAAGTGCCAGGAGTCTTGTGGCTGGGGCTTAACTCTCCTCTTACTCAAGTCATTAACTCCAGTGGGATTGTGGCCAAGTCAAGAAGGCCCTGTGGGTGCTGACATGTTTTTACTAACTGATTCTGCTTGATTTTCTGCTTTGTTGAGCCTCTTCCTGATCCTCTTGGCTTTCTTTTCCTGCTTTTGAAAACCCTTCCCTTTGTTTTCTTAAGTCATTGTCTCTTTGACATGAGAAGCACTTCAGTGGAGTGGAATAAAAAAGAAAACCTGAGTGTCCAATGGAGAATGAGTTTTCTCCATGCCTCTGCAACCTTGGGCCTCTGGAGAGGAAGGCATCTTCCTCCCTCCCCCTCTCCTTTCTTTCCCAAACTAAGAGAAGTCTGGCTTAGGGGAAAATTGAGTTGGCTGTCCCTAGGAACTATGCTTTGAGCTACAAACAGCAGCCAGGAAAAGGCTACCCTGAGTCCTGTTCCCTCCTGTGTGTCCCTGTCTCTTTTGGATCTATGATCATTCAGGGTGGGAGTTGTGTATGGGACGGAGAGGCTTTCTGTGAAGGCTCAGTGGTCCTGCTATGAAAACTTTAGGCCCCTTAGGAACAAATGAGAGGCAACCAGTTCCCAACCAGATTGAGGCCAGCTGCTCTCTGACTTTTTTTTTTTTTTTTTTGAGACAGAGTCTCGCTCTATCACCCAGGATGGAGTGCAGTGGTGCGACCTTGGCTCACTGCAACCTCTACCTCCTGGGTTCACACCATTCTCCTGCCTCAGCCTCCTGAGTAGCTGAGATTACAGGTGCCTGCCACCACGCTCGGCTAATTTTTTGTATCTTTAGTAGAGAAGGGGTTTCACCGTGTTAGCCAGGATGGTCTCGATCTCCTGACCTCGTGATCCGCCCGCCTTGGCCTCCCAAAGTGCTGGGATTACAGGCATGAGCCACCTCGCCTGGCTGCTTTCTGACTTTTAACTAAGATCCATGATTTGTATCATGACCTAGCTACACATAAAATTGTCCTTGTTCTTCCTATGTGTGATGCATTCTATGTTTTCTATTCCATTCCATTTTTCTTATTACAGGCTACCTCTCTCTAAATTGATTTCACAAACTACTAAATGAGTTGGAACTGAAGTTTAAAAACTGCTGTTGAATGATTACAAGGGATCTGTCTTAGATCTTTCTCTAAATTTTCTGGTTCCAATAACATATCTATTTAAGTGCCCCAACACATCAAGAGGTTTAACAACTTTGTACCAATTGATCCAGTAATTCACCTTTGTTGAATCTACCTTACAAAAGATTGTTGTTAAGAGACAGATCAAGGGATCCTCGTGCATATTCTGTTTTTAGCCAGACATTTGACACATTTATGGAAAAGATGAAAACTGGATTTGATTTTAGATTGTGAAGGAAATTAACATCGACTTCAGCTTTATTCAAAGATTAGATGTAGTTAAAGCAGTTGAACAGCTATGCCCAAAGAGTTTTTTTTCTAGTTCTATGTTTTTTTGAGATGGAGTCTTTCTCTGTCACCCAGGCTGGAGTGCAATGGCGCGATCCTGGCTCACTGCAACCTCTACCTCCTGGGCTCAAGCAATTCTCCCGCCTCAGCCTCCCAAGAAGCTGGGATCACAGGCACTCACCACCAGGCCTGGCTAATTTTTGTATTTTAGTAGATGCGGGGTTTCACCATGTTGGCCAGGTTGGTCTCGAACTCCTGACCTCAAGTGATTCACCCATCTTGGCCTCCCAAAGTGCTGGGATTACAGGCATGAGCCATGGTGCTCAGCCCCAAAGAGTATTTCTTAATGGCTCAGTGTTAACATGGAAGAAAGAGCTGATGATACACAACTGGCCTCCAACTTAGGCTCTAATGCTTAGAAACATCTTATTACTGATTACTTAGATGAAGACTGGAAGACAGTTTAGCCAGTCTAGAGATGGAAAAGTAAAATATTTGGGTCAAAAAATCAGAATCTATCAACCTGGGCAACATAGGGAGATGCTGTCTCTACAAAATATAAAAAAAATACTGTAGGGCATGGTAGCGTATAACTGTGGTCCAACATACTTGTGAAGCTGAGATGGGAGGATTACTTGAGCCCAGAATGAAGGCTGAGGCTGCAGTGAGCCAGGAGCATGCCATTGCACTCCAGCCGGGCTGCAGAGTGAGACCCTGTCTCCAAAAAAAAAAAAAAAAAAAAAAAGAAAGAAAGAAAAAAGGATCAAGATAGGTAGAAAGATGCAAAAACATTAAGAACCTCTGTGGAAGTTCAAAATGCAAATGGCACAAAAACTGGCTGGGAGCAAATATGAGTTTTTCCTTTAGGATGCTGCTTAGCAGCCTCTCTTCCCAGTAAAAAATGTCTTCAGACATTGCCAAATGTCCTCCAGGGCACGGAATTTCCCGTTGAGAACCACTGAGATAAACTGATGTACTACTAGAGGAAAGACCTGATGAACTTTTGTCGACAGTAAATGCAATCTAAACATTGCCAGCAAAGGTCGCAAAAGAAATGCAATTCAAGAACGCATGATTCCTACCAGTAAGAGTAACTAATAATGACTCCTTACTCTGTACCTGGCACAACGCCAAGGTCCTTCCATGGGCATCCTCACTTAACGCCCACATGAACCCTATAAGGTAGGAATACAATTGTCTCCATTTTTCAGATGAGGACACTGATGTCTAGGGATATTAAATGACTTGCTCGAGGTCTCACAGCCCAGATGATAGACCTGAGGCTGTGTCAGTCCAGAGCCTGACCACTGCCTACTGTGCTATGAGAGTTTTACAACCATATACCAGGTGTGCACACACAGGAAGCAGGCAGTGCCCTCCTCATAGACCTGGAAATGGCTGAGAAGTCAGAAGTAAGTTACAAGTGACCCAGAGAGTGTCCAGAATTCCAAAGCAGGGACTTGCCCTATGGCTGAAGTCCCAGCCTCCAGTCAGCTCACTGACTTAATTCATACAAAATCCTAGTACGTTTATTCTTATATCAGTAGGATAAAAGGGTGACTTTTAGAAAGATTGTCAACAAATAGTTAAGAGCATGCAGCGGCACTTCAGGGGTTAAGTTTCGGTTATCTGGAATTGTTTCCCTTTTGGGGACCCCAATCCTTGATCATTGTGGCTCCAGGTCCAGACATGGAATTCACCAGTATCAACACTTCCCCATGCCGATCCCCCCGCACACCCCACTCCCCCCCGCACAGCCCCCCCGCACACCCCACCCCACCCCCGCACACCCCACCCTCCCCAGCACACCCCACCCCCCGCACACCCCACCCTCCCCAGCACACCCCACCCCCCCGCACACCCCACCCCCCCGCACACCCCACCCTCCCCAGCACACCCCACCCCCCAGCACACCCCACCCCCCCGCACACCCCACCCTCCCCAGCACACCCCACCCCCCCGCACACATACCCCCGCACGCCCCCCCCCGCACGCCCCACCTCCCCCGCCGCACGCCTCACCTCCCCCCCGCACGCCCCACCACCCGCCGCACCTCCCAGAAATGACTGAGAAGCCACAAGGGATGCCTGAGCCCAGGGGGCTGCGGGTGGGCGTGACCTGTCCCCTCCTCTCCCCTAGTGGCAACCTTGCGGCTTGAGTCTGTCGACCTGCAGAGCTCCAGGAACAACAAGGAGCACCACACGCAGGAGATGGGCGTCAAGCGGCTCACTGTGCGCCGCGGCCAGCCCTTCTACCTCCGGCTGAGCTTCAGCCGACCCTTCCAGTCCCAGAACGACCACATCACCTTTGTGGCTGAGACCGGTGAGTTTGCCCTGCCCCAAGGCCCCGCAGGTTCCGTCAAAATGAGGGCATTTAGAGTCTGCCTGCGGGGCCCCTGCCTTTCCCACCTGAGCTGCCCTCCACTTTCTTGTCCTGGGAGCCCCAGGCCCCTCATGCTCAGGACCTTGTTAATGCTGTTAAGGAGAGATTTGGTCAACTCGGGAAACTGAGGTTGTGGCAGTTAACAACCGACCTGTAGATACACAACAAGCACTGTGCTAAAACTTTACACACATTAGCTCATTTAATCCCCGGGACAAGACTTTCAGGTGGCACTATTATGATCCCCTTTTAACACATTAAAAAAAGGAGGCCTGGGGATCTTAAATGGTTTGCCTGAGGACACTCAGTGGCAGTAAAAGCCAAAAGCATTAGCAGGTGGTGGGAGAAGGTGACGGTCCTTCCGACCCCCCTGGAATCATATACCACACAGGTTTTTTGAGCCTCACTTTGGGGTCATTCTCTCCTACACAGGACCCAAGCCGTCAGAGCTGCTGGGGACCCGAGCCACATTCTTCCTCACCCGGGTCCAGCCCGGGAATGTCTGGAGCGCTTCTGATTTCACCATTGACTCCAACTCTCTCCAAGTTTCCCTTTTCACACCAGCCAATGCAGTTATTGGCCATTACACTCTGAAGATAGAGATCTCTCAGGGCCAAGGTCACAGTGTGACTTACCCGCTGGGAACTTTCATCCTACTTTTTAACCCTTGGAGTCCAGGTAGGATGTGCCCACAGCTTGTATTGCTAACCTGATCCATTGGGAAGGCCCTGTGAGGTTCTTTGGAAAAAGCCCAGAAAATAAATCACCACATAGCTATGCAATGTAGTAGCGTGTGCTCTCACAAAAATCATCTTTACAAAGAATTTCTAATGGCATGAGGAAAGTATTCATGACGTGATGTTAAGTGAAAACATTGAAACATTTCCTAATATGAGCCTAATTGTATTAAGTATGCACAGAAAGAGAGAGTGGCTAGAATACACCAAAACATAACGGTGGGTGTCTCTGAGTAGTGGGAGTGAGCAGTTTCCATTGTCTTCTACCCATCCATCTGTATTTTCTGAATCTCTACAATAAGCCAACTCTACAATCGGTCACTTTTACAATCAAGAAAAGATCGTTGGTTTTTAAAGTGTACATTGTATTTCTGGCTTCTAGAAAAGCACATAATAGACCTTTAAGGGGGTCTAGTCTTAATTTCTGTTGCTATCAACCCATCGACTGTTCCTCCTGTTTTCCAGAAACACGTTGTCATTACTGTTTTTTAATTTTATTACTCTGCTTTTTGGTTTGGGGTTTTGCCCCCTCCACTACTCTTAACTGCTCAGAGGACGACGTCTACCTGCCAAGTGAAATACTGCTGCAGGAGTATATCATGCGAGATTATGGCTTTGTTTACAAGGGTCATGAAAGATTCGTCACCTCCTGGCCCTGGAACTACGGGCAGGTAACACTATTACCCAATGTGGGCCTGGGGTGGGCTCCCTAAGGCTGGTCCTCACACAACCCTGTTATGTAAGGCTGTTATATTACACAGCCCTCATAGAGGGCCACTAATACAGGCGAGGGTGTGAGGAGCTGGGCCAGCTTCACATCCAGTGAGAGGGGCAAGGAAGGAAGGGGCGGATGTCTTTCCTTTTCAGTTTTTAACATTTTATTAAAAAACCTTAAAACATAATCAAAGTAGACAGGCTACTACAATAGATCTCCCTGTACCCACCTCTCAGCTTCAGTAGTGATCAATGTACCATGAGTCTGTTTCAACAACACCGGGGGTTTGCAAACTACAGCCCACAGACCAAATGTGGCCTACTGCCTGTTTAGCCCATGAGCTGAGAATAGTTTTCACGTTTTTTACTTGTTGAAAAGGAATTGTAAAAGAATAATATTTTGTGATGTGAAAATTATATGAAATTCAAATTTCAGTGTTCACAAATAGCATTTTATTGCAAATAGCCATGTTCATTCATTTAGATGTAGTCTGTGGCTGCTTGCATGCTGCATTGGCAGAATTGAGTTATTAAGACAGAGACCTGCTTCAACACATGCAAATCAATAAACGTAATCCAGCATATAAACAGAACCAACGACAAAAACCGCATGATTATCTCAATAGATGCAGAAAAGGCCTTTGACAAAATTCAACAACCTTCATGCTAAAAACTCTCAATAAATTAGGTATTGATGGGACATATCTCAAAATAATAAGAGCTACCTATGACAAACCCACAGCCAATATCATACTGAATGGGCAAAAACTGGAAGCATTCCCTTTGAAAACTGGCACAAGACAGGGATGCCCTCTCTCACCACTCCTATTTAACATAGTGTTGGAAGTTCTGGCCAGGGCAATCAGGCAGGGGAAGGAAATAAAGGGTATTCAATTAGGAAAAGAGGAAGTCAAAGTGTCCCTGTTTGCAGATGACATGATTGTATATCTAGAAAACCCCATCGTCTCAGCCCAAAATCTCCTTAAGCTGATAGGCAACTTCAGCAAAGTCTCAGGATACAAAATCAATGTACAAAAATCACAAGCATTCTTATACACTAATAAGAGACAAACAGAGAGCCAAATCGTGAGTGAACTCCCATTCACAATTGCTTCAAACAGAATAAAATACCTATGAATCCAACTTACAAGGGACATGAAGGACCTCTTCAAGAAGAACTACAAACCACTGCTCAATGAAATAAAAGAGGATACAAACAAATGGAAGAACATTCCATTCTCATGGGTAGGAAGAATCAGTACCGTGAAAATGGCCATACTGCCCAAGGTAATTTATAGATTCAATGCCATCCCCATCAAGCTACCAATGACTTTCTTCACAGAATTGGAAAAAACTACTTTAAAGTTCATATGGAACCAAAAAAGAGCCTGCATTGCCAAGTCAATCCTAAGCCAAAAGAACAAAGCTGGAGGCATCACGCTACCTGACTTCAAACTATACTACAAGGCTACAGTAACCAAAACAGCATGGTACTGGTACCAAAACAGAGATATAGATCAATGGAACAGAACAGAGCCCTCAGAAAGAATGCTGCATATCTACAACCATCTGATCTTTGACAAACCTTACAAAAACAAGCAATGGGGAAAGGATTCCCTATTTAATAAATGGTGCTGGGAAAACTGGCTAGCCATATGTAGAAAGCTGAAATTGGACCCCTTCCTTATACCTTATACAAAAATTAATTCAAGATGGATTAAAGACTTAAATGTTAGACCTGAAACCATAAAAACCCTAGAAGAAAACCTAGGCAATACCATTCAGGACATAGGCATGGGCAAGGACTTCATGTCTAAAACACCAAAAGCAATGGCAACAAAAGCCAAAATTGACAAATGGGATCTAATAAAACTAAAGAGCTTCTGCACAGCAAGAGAAACTACCATCAGAGTAAGCAGGCAACCTACAGAATGGGAGAAAATTTTCACAACCTACTCATCTGATAAAGGGCTAATATCCAGAATCTACAATGAACTCAAACAAATTTACAAGAAAAAAACAAACAACCCCATCAAAAAGTGGGCAAAGGACATGAACAGACACTTCTCAAAAGAAGACATTTATGCAGCCAAAAGACACATGAAAAAATGCTTATCAACACTGGCCATCAGAGAAATGCAAATCAAAACCACAGTGAGATACCACCTCACACCAGTTAGAATGCGATCATTAAAAAGTCAGGAAACAACAAGTGCTGGAGAAGATGTGGAGAAATCGGAACACTTTTACACTGTTGGTGGGACTGTAAACTAGTTCAACCATTGTGGAAGTTGGTGTGGTGATTCTTCAGGGATCTAGAACTAGAAATACCATTTGACCCAGCCATCCCATTACTGGGTATATACCCAAAAGACTATAAATCATGCTGCTATAAAGACACATGCACACGTATGTTTATTGTGGCACTATTCAGAATAGCAAAGACTTGGAACCAACCCAAATGTCCAACAACGATAGACTGGATTAAGAAAATGTGGCACATATACACCATGGAATACTATGCAGCCATAAAAAATGATGAGTTCATGTCCTTTGTAGGGACATGGATGAAGCTGGAAACCATCATTCTCAGCAAACTATCACAAGGACAAAAAACCAAACACCGCATGTCCTCACTCATAGGTGGGAATTGAACAATGACAACACATGGACACAGGAAGGGGAACATCACACACTGGGGCCTGTTGTGGGTTTGGGGGGGGGAGGGATAGCATTAGGAGATATATGTAATGTTAAATGACGAGTTAATGGGTGCAGCACACCAACATGGCACATGTATACATATGTAACTAACCTGCACGTTGTGCACATGTACCCCAAAACTTAAAGTAGAATAAAAAAAAAAGACAGAGACCTTATGGCCTGCAAAGGGTAAAATATTTACTATTTGGTTTTTTACATAAAAAGCTTGTCCTTCTCTGGTCTGTACTCTTCTGCCTCCATCCCCGCTCCCCACTCCACCACTAGATTTTTTTTTTTTTTTTTTGAGATAGAGTCTCACTCTGTTGCCCAGGCTGGAGTGCAGTGGCATGATCTTGGCTCACTGCAACCTCCCGGGTTCAAGTGATTCTCCCACCTCAGCTTCCTGAGTAGCTAGGACTACAGGTGCGAGCCATAATGCCCAGCTAATTTTTGTATTTTTAGTAGAGACGGGGTTTCACCGTGTTGGCCAGGCTGGTCTCGAACTTCTGACCTCAGGTGATCCACCTGCCTCGGCCTCTCGAAGTACTGGGATTACAGCCACTGCTGCTGGCAAATTTTTTTTTAAGCAAATTACAGATACCATATCATTTAATCCAGTAACACTTCAGCATATTTAATCCAATAGTACTTCAGAATATAGTCATGTAAAAGATGATGACTCTTTCTGCAAAACTTAATCAGAATACATGATTGTAACGGAAAAAAAAAGAATAGTAATTATTTAATAACATCCAATATCCAGGCAATGTAGAGAGGGGGAACTTGGCTCTGGGCAATGTTTCCACTCTCAACCCCTGCAGGCGTAGTTTCTCTCTCCTTCGCACTGCCACCTCAGTCCTGTCCACAAACTCCAAAAGGGAAGAGGTGGGGGAAGCCTTGCTGAGGGAGAGCATGTTTTCCCCATTCTCCAACCGTGGCGACCTGTGACCCTCTTTGAAACTGAGACAAATACCTGTGCATTTGGCAGCCAAAGCGTTGTGACAAACATTGTGCACGTCTATTATGAGCCCACCCTGGCTCCTCCAGGGCCCGCAGCATCTGCTCTGAGCTCCTCTACCTGATTTCAAGACTGGCACATCTGACCCTACATTGATCTCTAGACTTTTTCTGCTCTGATCCCTTCCCTGCTTCTTCAAGTCCTCCAGATAGGAGTCTGTCTAAGTCCTTGATACCCACCCTGCTCAAAGACCTCAGGTAAATATGCCCACTCTCCTTTTCCTGCCCACTCAATCCATCAAAGCCCATTGGCACCAAAGCCTTCTCTCATCTGTTCAGCCAACGGGGGTCTCTCACTCTCCGAATTCTGTTTCCATTTTTCATCAGAACCACGCAGTTTAGTGTTTCAGAATTTCAAACCTAATACATTCCCAATTTGATTTATAAGCTCTTCAAAGGCAGGAACTTGTCTTATATTTAGTGCCCTCCCTCTGCCCCCACATCCCGATATACATGCCATCCCCAAAAGTCTGTTAGTGACTTAAAGTTTCAGAAGTCTAGACATTTGCTCTTCTCTTTTTTCTCCCTTAAAATCACTTGGAAGTTTGAAGAGGACATCATAGACATCTGCTTTGAGATCCTGAACAAGAGCCTGTATTACTTAAAGAACCCGGCCAAAGACTGTTCCCAGAGGAACGACGTGGTGTATGTGTGCAGGGTGGTGAGTGCCATGGTAAGGATGGATGCTTCCCGCTGTCTGAGGACAGTCTGAGCTTCCCCGGGAGCTGTGGAAACCCACCTGTCTGTCCTCTGCAGATCAACAGCAATGATGACAATGGCGTGCTGCAGGGGAACTGGGGCGAGGACTACTCCAAAGGGGTCAGTCCTCTGGAGTGGAACGGCAGCGTGGCCATCCTACAGCAGTGGTCAGCCAGGGGCGGGCAGCCTGTGAAGTACGGACAGTGCTGGGTCTTCGCCTCTGTTATGTGCACCGGTGAGTGAAAGATCACTCACTTAGGGGTGTGATTAACTTCATTATCAGAGAAGTTAACTGTGGCTCATAAAGGTTCAGTAGCTTGCCCATGGCCCCACAGCTGGGGGTGGTGGGCACCCAGGCCCTGAGCTAGCACACCATACAGTCTCGAGGGATCCTGTGCATTTATGTGAGAGGGGGGTTGACCTTTGGCAATCATCTCACAGTATCCTTGATGGATCAGTCAGACTGTTAAAACTGTCATCTGGATAGAGGAGTTTGTGGTCCTGAAGCAGAAACCAAATGGCTCCTTTCTGCCACCTGCTCAGGCATCTCAGCTCAGGGTGAGCCTGGCATGGGGGGGCAGGTGGAAGTAGATGGCGTGAGATAGCTGACCTCACCCATAGGCAGAGCTAGCAGCCCCCAAATGCTTCACTGAGAGATCCTTGAGCAGTTATCATTATAGACTTGCCACCTTGCTGACTACCCTTAAAGAACATCAATGTTTTATGCAGTATCAATTATTTACAATTCAGTGCAAAGTTGCTGAGCAGACCATCTGTGAAGATGAGAGAAAGATGGAGAGTACTTGTCTCACCCTTGCAAGGCCAGAATCTGTTAGACCGGCCTGTCCTGCTACATGATGGAGCTCGATGAACATTTGCTGAACTAACAGGGTGACTCTGAGTTGGAGAAAGGAGGAGCAGAGAATGGGGAGGACAGAGACAGGTGCCAAAGACAAGGGCAGAGACTTTTTGGAGAGGGGCAGCAGAGGCTGGCAGTTATATACAGGTGCTGCAGACACAGAGGAGGTTTAAATCTGAGTGTTTGAATCCAGTGACCTCACTTTGCCCAGGTGTGAAATGGGGCTAGGGCTACCCTGGCACTCAGTATTCTCAGTTGTTCCTTGGGCTGGGAAGTCCCCAGGCCGTGCTAGGTAGGTGTTATGGAGGAGGCCTGGGATGAGCAGGAGAAGGACGAGGTCCACCACCCTGCTCCATTTCCAAGCCTCTCCCCACTCCCAGGCGCTCGAGTTACAGGGCCACTGTGCACTGGGGGAGCTGCCCCTGCCAAGCTTCCTATGGCCACTTCCAGCCCAGGTGTAGCTCCCACGCCTGCTAAGGATCTGTGACAAGCCCAGGAGCTGTGCTGTGAGTGGACAGGTGACTGCAGACAGGAAGCCTTCTTGGGGGCTCTTCAGTGAACCAAAACAAAAGGATTGGTCGCTGTCAATATTCCTTTTACTTTTTGAAGCTGTGTAATCCTCCTGGCAGCCTCAATAGGCACCGTCTGCCCCTCCTAGGAGGGAGATAGTGGGATAAACCTCTCTGAACTCCTTACCATGCTGGCTGATGTCAGTACCCACGTCCCCTCAGGGTCACACCTGGCTCTTGCTGGCTCTTGGCTTGACTTCATCTGGCTCTGGGCAGGCAGGTGTGTGTGTGTGTGTGTATGTGTGTGTGTATGTGTTGGGGGTAATGTTTACACTGTGTGACTAGATTTGTGAAATCATAACTCAGCTTTTAAAAGCCTTTGTAGCAGTATCATGAGAAGCCACAAGAGGGAGCTGCTGCCTTATTAAAGATGGTTGCTGACTGTGGTTTCCCCTTATCTCTGCTGACGGTTTCCACTGTCTCTAGAAGTCTATCTTGTCCCTCTATCCATCCTCGAATTTCTTTCATACCTCCCCCTACCTCTTGTCTTTAAGTAGAATTACAGATCCCAAATTTCAGAGCTAGGGTGGGAGGAGGGTGATGAAATAATCTGTACAACAACCCCCCGTGACACGTGTTTACCCACGTAACAAACCTTCATGTGTACCCTCAAACCTAAAATAAAAGTTAAAAAACATTTCGGAACTAAATTTTCAGCCTCCCTAGTAGCTGGAACTACAGGCATGCACCACCACACCCAGCTAATTTTTTTTTTGTATTTTTAGTAGAGACGGGGTTTCCCCATGTTGGCCAGGCTGGTCTCAAACCCCTGACCTCGTGATCCGCCTCAGCCTCCCAAAGTACTGGGATTACAGGCGTAAGCCACCGCGCCTGGCCCTCTGTCTTTAACTTGGAAAGCTGCTGAGTGGAAAGACTCCTAAATGATAAGTTGGATTATTGTTAACTGTTGTTTTAAGCGACCCTCAAATGATTCCTTTCTCCTTGTGGGATGTTGATCACTGATGGGGCAGC
Source organism: Pan paniscus (assembly GCF_029289425.2). NCBI lineage: Eukaryota > Metazoa > Chordata > Mammalia > Primates > Hominidae > Pan > Pan paniscus. Next base: position 32,536,599 of record NC_073265.2, on the reverse strand, counting down.
AGGGCTGTGGGACTGGGTGTGGGGCTCTGGGAATAAAGGAGTTACTGGTGTGGTTCCGTAAGCGTCTTGGCTTTCTCTCCTCCAGCTTGAAAGTTACAAATTATGCATGGAAAACCAATAATTCTGCCTGAAATGAACTCAGCGATTCTCTATATTTTTCTCTTTAGTAATGAGATGCTTAGGTGTTCCAACCCGTGTTGTTTCCAATTTCCGTTCCGCGCACAACGTGGATAGGAACTTGACCATCGATACGTACTATGACCGAAATGCCGAGATGCTGTCAACTCAGAAACGAGACAAAATATGGTGAGAGGCACTGTCTTGAACAGATCTCTGCTTTGTCCCAGGGAGGGCAGAAAAACCGACCTGGTTCTCTCTGGCTCTTGAGGAAATATTGCAAGATTGCCCTGAGCATTGCTGCTAATGCTCAGAGAAGAGAAGAATTCCCCAACCCAGGAGGCTGTTCTGGCTAATTAGGTCATCAAATTTAACTCATTTCAGAGGTAGAAAACAATGGGATAACATTCTGGGGCCTCAACCAAATGACTAGCTGGGCGTCTTCTGAACACTGACCTCAAAAGTCTTTATTCATCTTCCTCTTTCTTCTCTGAGTCTCTGTTTGTACCATCCAGTTTTCCCAGAAGTCAGACAGAGCCTGGACTGGCTGCTTCTGTAGACCTCTTCTTGTCTCTCTTGACTTCTTCCTCTGCCCAACCCACTCCCTGTCTGCATGCATGTGTCCATGCATGTATATGCATGCGTGTGTGTGTGTGTGTATCTCTGTGCATCCCTTTATTTGTGTATCTCTGGTTTCTTTTCCTGGTTCCTTTGTTCTCAGCTCTACCCGCAAATCTGGTTTCCTGTTTCTCTTTTTCCAGCCAGTTTCCAGATAAGACTCGCTGTGTTTGTTTGTTTGTTTTTGAGATGGAGTCTCGCTCTGTTGCCCAGGCTGGAGTGCAATGGTGCGAACTCAGCTCACTGCAATCTCCACCTCCCAGGTTCAAGCGATTCTCCTGCCTTCAGCCCCCCGAGTAGATGGGACTACAGGCATGTACCACCACACCTGGCTAATTTTTGTATTTTTAGTAGAGACGGGGTTTCACCATGTTGGTCTCGAACTCTTGACCTCAGATGATCCACTCGTCTCGGCCTCCCAAAGTGCTGGGATTACAGGCCTGAGCCACCACACCCAGCCTCCAGGTAAGATTCTTTGAGTTGTGTAAGAACTACCTGCCGTCCTAGGAGCCCCCTCCGTTTCTGAGCTTCAATTTCCTTGTCTGTAAAATGAAGATAACGTCTACTTCACAGGGTTGCTAGGGTGAAATGAGATCAATGCTGGTAAGGAGGGCTTTTCAGCCTGGGATCCACAGATAGACTCCTAGAGGTCTGAATTGTCTCTGATTCAGGAAGCAGTGGTGTATCTGAGGATATGTAACTTAGGCACAGTTCTGTCTTTGAATGCATATCTTGAGTCTAATCATGAGGAAACATCAGACAAGCCCAAAATGGGGGCCACTCTGGTTTTAAAAAATAGATAAATAGCATAAAGACTGTTTTCATTAAAAGCCCAGACTTCACCACTAGGTAATATCTCCATGAAACAAAACTACATTTGTACCCCTTAAATTTACAAAAAAAAAAAGAAAAAGAAAAAGAGAGAGAGCGAGAGATTGTTTTCAAATCCCAATGTAACAAAGAAAGAAAGGCGAAGGAACTGTTCCAAGATCAAAGGAGACAACATTCTGCGTAGCTGAATGCAGTGTGTGATCACAGACGGCATCGCGTACCACATGGGAGAAGAATGCTCTAAACAACATCATTAGGTCAACTGACAACATTAAAATATAGATAGTAAATTAGATAAAGGCATCATATCAATATCCAATGTGCTAGGGTTTATGAACTATACAGGGGTTATGTAAGAGAAGATCCCTATTCTCAGGAAATACACACTGAAGTGTGTATGTGTAGATATCTATTCCTGTCCACACTGAAAGAAAGCAAATGGGGCAAAATGTTAACAACAGATGAATTGGGTAGATGGGTGTTCTTTGTACTATTCTTTTTTTTTGTTTTTTTGAGACGGAGTCTCACTCTGTGGCCCAGGCTGGGGTGCAGCGGTGCCATCTTGGCTCACTGCAAGCTCCGCCTCCTGGGTTCACACCATTCTCCTGCCTCAGCCTCCCGAGTAGCTGGGACTACAGGTGCCCGCCACCATGCCCAGCTACTTTTTTGTATTTTTGGTAGAGACAGGGTTTCACTGTGTTAGCCAGGATGGTCTCGATCTCCTGACCTCGTGATCCGCCCACTTCGGCTTCCCAAAGTGCTGGGATTACAGGCATGAGTCACTGCACCCAGCCTGTACTATTCTTGTGACTTTTAGTACGAAATTACTTCCTAATAAAAAGTAAGAAAAAGAAACAATGATATAAATCACTCCGTATAGTGCCTGGTACCTGGCAAAACCTCAGCTAACGTGAATCCTTGTCTCCTTACTCCCTCCTGCAGGAACTTCCACGTCTGGAATGAGTGCTGGATGATCCGGAAAGATCTCCCACCAGGATACAATGGGTGGCAGGTTCTGGACCCCACTCCCCAGCAGACCAGCAGTGGTGAGTGAGGACCATTGCAACAGGCTCTGGCTCTGTGGGGAGGCAGATTAGGGTGACTGGCCGTGGGAGCAGGAGACCAGGGAGGAGCAGCGTTTTCCACGGCACCCTCTTCCTGAGGTCCCAGCTGACACAGCTTCAGATCAGGAATCTAACTCTACCATTGACAGAGTCACCTGGATGGGTCACCTGGATGGGTCACTGAGCCTCAGTTGTGTCCTTACCTGTAAAGTGGAAAAGCTGATGATGAGCATTGCCACTTCACAGGGTGGCTGTGAGGGTCAGATGAATTAATGGGAACAAAAGTGCTTGGTAAACTGGAAGATATCCCACGGGTGAGAGTCAGTGGTGCCACTGCCTATCCCATCTCCACCTCCCACAGCCACAACCAGCTGCCCCTGGCCCCCATATCAGTAGCCTGTTGCCTCCACAGGGCTGTTCTGCTGTGGCCCTGCCTCTGTGAAGGCCATCAGGGAAGGGGATGTCCACCTGGCCTATGACACCCCTTTTGTGTATGCCGAGGTGAACGCCGATGAAGTCATTTGGCTCCTTGGGGATGGCCAGGCCCAGGAAATCCTGGCCCACAACACCAGTTCCATCGGGAAGGAGATCAGCACTAAGATGGTGGGGTCAGACCAGCGCCAGAGCATCACCAGCTCCTACAAGTACCCAGAAGGTGCTGGGCGGGTATTTGGGGAAAGGGCTGCTTTAAGCTTCTTTGTGATGCTTCCTAGCTGGGATGGCTCCAAGTTGAAACCATCACCATCGAATCACCTCTTCCTCATGGCAAACTCCTAGGGGTCCTTCCTGGATCCCAGGCATGTGGCCCTAGGGTAGGGTTACCAGCAAATAAAAATACAGGATGCCCAGTTAAATTTGAATTCCAGGTAGATCCAGATAAACAAATATTTTATTTGTGTAATATATGTCCCAAATGTTGAATGAGACATACTTATTCTAAAAAGTATTCACTGTGTATCTGAAATTCACACTGGGTATGATTTTTAATATATAAGTATGTTCCAAATAGTGCATGGGACGTACTATACTAAAAATCATTTGTTGTTTATCTGGAATTTAAATGTGGTTGGGTGTCCTGTATTTTAACTCCACCCAGAGTGGCACCACCGTCTCCCTATGTCCATGGCAAGGGGAGCGGTGGAGTCAGGGGGATGGGCCCCTGGGCCTGTGGATGGGGTGGACACCCCCACGGAGGGCGCGTGTGTGGAGTCAGGCTGCCTGAGTACTGAACAGGGCTCTGCCATACCCTGTGTAAGACTGGACACAGTTTACCACCCCTGTGCCTCCATTTCCTCATCTGTAAAACGGGATAACAGTCCCTCGGACGGCTGTTGAGAGGTTAAATGAGTGTCCACAGAAAGCACTGGGAACAGTGCCTGTGGAATGCAGCAACTGCTCCAGAGAAGTCCACAGGTGGGGGTAAGTTTGGGTTAAGCTGTTGGAGGCGGCACAAATGTTTCTTATGATTAGGCATAACTGAAGCCTGTCAGTAACAATCTGAACCTGTGCTCAATTAAGCAGCTGACCAGTCATTACCTCCTCCTCCTTGCTCTTGCTACCCAAATAAATATGAAGGGCGGTAGACACTCAGCGGTTGCCTTTGCTCACTAGAAGCAGGGAGCCCTTTCTTCTTCTCTTCTTTTCTCCTTCTCTTTTCTTATTCCGCATGCTAGCCTTTCCTTAAAACAGTTTCTTCTGTTTTTTACCATTTCTACATTCATCCCTTCGTTCAGTCTTGTAATGATGGTCTCAAGTAGTAACAGTAGTAACTGTGGTAATGACGGTCTCAAGTAGTAGCAGTGGCAGCCAGCCACATTAAGCCTCCATGTTAAGTAGCCCCCATGGGCAAGAGATGAAGCTCTTTTGTTTTTTTTTTTAGGTGGAGTTTCACTCTTGTTGCCCAGGCTGGAGTGCAATGGCGCAATCTCGGCTCACTGCAACCTCCACCTCCTGGGTTCAAGCTATTCTCCTGCCTCACCCTCCTGAATAGCTGGGATTACAGGCACCCATCACCATGCCCAGCTAATTTTTGTATTTTAGTAGAGACAAGGTTTCACTATGTTGGCCAGTCTGGTCTCAAACTCCTGACCTCAGGCGATCCACCCATCTCAACCTCCCAAATTGCTGGGATTACAGGCGTGAGCCACTGCGCCTGGCCGAAGCTCTTTTTTATGTTTTGAGCATATATCTTAGCTGGAGGGATGCTGGTAGGGGAGAGAAGCCTCTGGCTTCATGATGATGATGATAGTGATGCTGGTGGCCATAGTGATGGTAGAAAACAGTGCTGAGTGCTTGCAGCCAGCAACTCAGCCTGACGTTTTTGGGATCCCTTATAAGGAAAGCAGATATCATCCCCAGGTTACAGATGACAGAACAGAACACTGAGAGATTAAAGGACTGTGACAGAGCAAGGATTTGAACCCAGCAAGCAGCACCTGAGCCGCGCCGCCTCCCTGTGCGGCTATTCCTGTGCCTTGTTGCCCCAGGAAAGTCACTGGTCCTCTCCACCCCTCCCCATGCATGTCTCCCCTATCTCTCCCTTCTGCAGGATCCCCTGAGGAGAGAGCTGTGTTCATGAAGGCTTCTCGGAAAATGCTGGGCCCCCAAAGAGCTTCTTTGCCCTTCCTGGATCTCCTGGAGTCTGGGGGTCTTAGGGATCAGCCAGCGCAGCTGCAGCTTCACCTGGCCAGGATACCCGAGTGGGGCCAGGACCTGCAGCTGCTGCTGCATATCCAGAGGGTGCCAGACAGCACCCACCCTCGGGGGCCCATCAGACTGGTGGTGCGCTTCTGTGCACAGGCCCTGCTGCATGGGGGTGGTACCCAGAAGCCCTTCTGGAGGCACATAGTGCGGATGAACCTGGACTTCGGGAAGGGTGAATGTGAGGCAGGCCTGAGAAGGCACCTACAGGGAGGGGAGCTGTGGGTCCATGAACGTAGTGGGGTGGGCCCAGCCAGATCACACACAGACCCCTTCCTCCAACACACACACATTCTGGGCAGTGAAGCTGCCAGCTGCTGCACCTCTGATGCCACCCCACCAGGCGAGACGGAGCAGTGAGCCCTGGGGACAGTGTGTGCGTGGTGGGACGCTGTCTGTCTGTCTCTCACACACACTTTTACCTCTCACGTGAAAATTCTAATTTTTCCTCTCTCATATCTACATGTCCCCCCTCTCTCTGGTCCATGTCCTGGACTCAAGGTGTCTTTTGTATGTGCTTAGAGACACAGTGGCCGCTCCTCCTGCCCTACAGCAATTACAGAAACAAGCTAACGGACGAAAAGCTCATCCGCGTGTCTGGCATCGCCGAGGTTGAAGAGACAGGGAGGTCCATGCTGGTCCTAAAAGATATCTGTCTGGAGCCTCCCCACTTGTCTATTGAGGTAGTGTCTGGACATGGGTGGGGGCTCTGAGGCTCTCTGACTCACCCAATCCAGGGGCTGGGGTGCAGCAGCCAACAAGACACTGTTCCCACCTCACACCACACCGATGGCTCCAGCACAGTATGGTGTGGTCTAGTGCTCTATACCAGCATGGGGTTGGAGGGGCATGAAGGCTTCTCAAAGGACGTACTATTTTTCAGAGGATGCATGGGAAACTATAGAGAAATGAGATGGCCGTGAAGGCATTTTAAGTAAAGAAATCATTTTGCAAAGGCAAAGAGACGGGAAAGGCAGTGACTAGGAGATGAAGTAGAGGAGACAGATTTAGAGACTCCACAAAGTCAAATTCAAACGGTGACCACTGGCTAAGCATGGTGGCTCATGCCTGTAATCCCAGTGCTTTGGGAGGCCAAGGCGGGAGGATCGCTTGAACCCAGGAGTTCGAGACCAGTCTGGGCAACATAGCGAGACCTTGCCTCTACTTAAAAGTTTTTCAAAAGTTAGCTGGTGTGGTGGTGCATGCCTCTAGTCCCAGATAGGAGGCTGAGGTGGGAGTCCAGGGAAATCAAGCCTGCAGTGAGCTGAGATCATGCCACTTCACTCCAGCCTAGACAACAGAGTGAGACCTTGTCTCAACAAAACAAAACAAAAGGTGAGTATTGACAAGATTGAGGTGACAAAGACGGAAACAAATGAAAAGTGAACTTCAGATTTTGAGTTCAGATGCCTGAGTGGCCAGTGAGGCCATTACACAAAGAAGGAATTTCAGGCAAAGGAAGGGTGAATGGAAGAGGGCAGGTGCATTCCCCATCTCCTGCTACCAGGGTTTTCCTTCCCGAAAGCCTTGTTTTCCCACCTGCCCCTCCCACTCAGGAAGACTTGCCCACTGCCTAGTCCAAACCTGGCTCTGTACCTGGAGGCTTCTCCAACAGCCTGCCCCTCCCCACCCCAATTGAGAACTGGGCAGCTCCAGACCATAAATCAGCTGGCCTACCCCAGGGTTTTCACCCAGGCACACTGTCAGGCTGTCGGGCCAGCTGACACCAGGCAGCCTCTGTGCTGGGGCAAACAGTGGGCAGAACTGCAAGTGCAGACATAAGCCTGGGGCTGTGGCCAGGGCCCTGCCGTGTACCTGAAGCAAACATGGCAAATGCCAAGTAGGTTGCTAATTGGTCCCCATCAGTAAGGGATCTGCAGATGATTCCACAGTTATTTTAACCTGTTCTACTTTGACACCCTTATGAGGGTACAAGGGACTTGGTATTTTTGTTTGGACCCCAGGTGAGTCAGGTGTATTCTTCCTTTTCCTTGAGTCTCTGGCCCAGCCAGAACAAGCCCCTAGTACGATCTGGGTGGTCAGAGCTCATTTCAGTTCAACACGTGCTTACTGATATCCATCATCTGGCCGGCACTGTTCTAGGCCCAGGGGCTCCAGAAATGAGTAGGAAGGATGCCTGCCTCCCACTCACAGGCCACAGCTGTGCTGCCCCGTGACACAGCACTGAGCACACCTGGAAAAACTCGAGTGCATGCCCTGCTGATGTTTATGAAGACACAGCAGCGTGGGGAAAGATCCTGGGCTGGGGTCTGGGACACCTGGGTCAGGTCCTGGCTCTGCCATTAACACATCATGCAGCCTTGGCCTCACTGTTTCCTCGGTGATGAGCGTAAGGGCAGGATGACATCACTGATGGCACATGGGTGGCACACACGACACCACTTCCTTATCCCACACCTGTGTTAGATATGAATCAATTGTGATCCTTTGTCCTCAGGATCCTTTTAACACAGCCTTCCTAGTAGCCACCCACTGGAGCTGGCACTTCCATTTAAATCTTGTGGACATCTTGAACTAGATGGTGGGGACAGAAACGGGTTTCAGCTTGGTGGCAACTGCTGATTGGTGGTGGCTCCTTGGAGTATTGTGACCTAATGCAGGCCTGTATATGTGTTAATCTTAAGTACTCTCAGCTCACATTCCTCCCTCGCCACTGTGGCACATTAGCTCTAAGCCGCAGTTCCTGGTGGTCGCCAGGGACCTGGGGGTGGGGGTAACTGAACCAGGGTGCAGAAGCGAGGCCAGTTGCCCATGGGATTGCTGACTTCTCTCCACACAGGTGTCTGAGAGGGCTGAGGTGGGCAAGGCGCTGAGAGTCCATGTCACCCTCACCAACACCTTAATGGTGGCTCTGAGCAGCTGCACGATGGTGCTGGAAGGAAGCGGCCTCATCAATGGGCAGATAGCAAAGGAGTAAGTGACGCTTCTGCCCACCTCCCCCTTGCTGGTCTCAGGAAAGGGGTGCCCCATGGCATCACAGGACCCTCCTCAGTCTCCTGTGCAGTGCCTCTCCGCCCCCACTTTCTCACCCTCCTCAGGAAAGGCTGAGCTCAGTGGTGGTGGTGAGTGGGAGCTTCTTACACACCCAGAGGGGAACCAGATCACCCCTGCCGCCAGCAGGAAGTCCTCGAGGCTCACAGGCCGTTTCTGACTTTCAGCCTTGGGACTCTGGTGGCCGGACACACCCTCCAAATTCAACTGGACCTCTACCCGACCAAAGCTGGACCCCGCCAGCTCCAGGTTCTCATCAGCAGCAACGAGGTCAAGGAGATCAAAGGCTACAAGGACATCTTCGTCACTGTGGCTGGGGCTCCCTGAGCCCCGCCCTCCGGCTGCCCTCCCTGGCACCCCTGCCCCACCTGGCTCCTTTCTACTCCTGGCTATGTCGTCTTGGCTCCACCTCTGTCCTCTCTCCAGCCTGCCTGGGAGTGAATGAAGCTCTGTTAGAAACACCGTGTGCTTTGGGAAGAGACAATAAAGACGTCTTTATTTATCACCAGCATTCTCAAGCCACTTATTGCTCCTGGCTGATCCTCTTGGCCTGGCTGCCAGCTCTGTGGCTGAACCCTCCCTTCCCCTCCTGTCCTCTCTCTCCTCCCTTAAGAGCCTCAACCACAAAATAAGCCCACCACCATCCCCTCTAAAGCAGCCTCTCTGGAATTAAGGATCCCAGGTCTCTGCATTTACATTGTCTTAGTGAGCCTGCAGACAGAGGATGGAGGGAGGCCTGGGGAGGGCGGCTTGGATGTGCCGGGAGGACAGCGACCCTGTGGCAACTGGCCAGAAGCTGCCCAGCAGGACTGTTCTGCCCCCAGCCTAGAGTATCCTGGGAGGCACAGGCAGCTACCTTTCCGCATGCGTTCATTGACAGACAGGATGACTGGGAAGCGCTGCATAGCTGGCTGCTGTCTAGCAACAGCCTCACCTGCTATCCCTGTCCCCGCCTTTGCCTCTCGTTCCCTCACCCTCATCTTGCATTCTTCCCCATCATCCCAACTCTCAGCCTCTCTTCCTTTGTGTGGTGTTTTGTTTGTTTGTTTGTTTATTCTTTTAGACAGAGTTTCTCTCCTGTCGCCCAGGCTGGAGTGCATGGTGTGATCTTGGCTCACTGCAACCTCCACCTCCCGGGTTCAAGCGATTCTCCTGCCTTAGCCTCCCGAGTAGCTGGGATTACAGGCACGCCACCATGCTCGGCTAATTTTTTTGTATTTTTAGTAGAGTCGGGTTTTCCCCATGTTGGCCAGGCTGGTCTCGAACTCCTGACCTCAGGTGATCCGCCTGCTTCGGCCTCCCAAAGTGCTGGGATTATAGGCATAGCCACCACGCCCGGCCTCCTTTGTGTCTTTTGTTTTTGTTATTTTAAGGACAGAGGGAGCCACTCTTTTGTATTTCTTTCTCCTGTGGTTACCAAAATTACTCCTGCTCATTCTAGATGATTTGGAAAGTGGAAAAAAAAAAAAAAAACTAACGAAAGGAAAATCACCAATAGCTCCCCCATCCCAGAGAAAATCCTTGCTAACATTTCTCAAGAGATCATTCTGGCTTTCAGCCTTGGGACTCTGGTGGCTGGACACACCATCCAAATTCCTTTATTTCCCCTTTTATTATGTTGTTGAAAAGTCAGCATTACAAATGGATACATCTCCATCATAGATAATTTAGAAAATTCAGAAACATGGGAAAGGAGAGCATCTTCCTGTCAGTCTGCAGGCACATCCACTCCTCACCTGCTCCGCGGCTCTATAGTTTTGACTTCTTTCAGTCTTCTCTTCCCTTCCCCTCCTCCTCTCCCTCTTTTTCCTCCTCTTCTCCCTTTTCCTCCCTTTTCCTGCTCTCCTTCCTCCTCTTCCCCCTCCCTCTCTTCTCTGTATTTTTTTGTTTGCCCCTAGTCCTCCTTCTCCTTCCCTTCTATTTTCTCTCTCTCTCTTTTTTTTTTTTTTTTTTTTGAGATGGAGTCTGTCACTGTTGCCCGGGCTGGAGTGCAGTGGTGCGATCTCGGCTCACTGCAACCTCCACCTCCCGAGTTCAAGCGATTCTCCTGCCTCAGCTTCCCAAGTAGCTGGAATTACAGGTGCCTGCCACCATGCCCAGCTAATTTTATTTTATTTTTTGTATTTTTAGTAGAAATGGGGTTCCACTATGTTGTCCAGGTTGATCTCAAACTCCTGACCTCGTGATCCGCCCTCCTTGGCCTCTCAAAGTGCTGAGATTACAGGCGTGAGCCACTGCACCCGGCCTATTTTCTCTCTTGGGGTGGCCCCCAGCCCTGCCTGCACGCAGCTGCTTGGGTCAGAAAGGGTAGGAGCCTGCATGTCCTCACTCCACCTCGTGTGTCAGCTGCACCCATCCCCATGAGGTGCCATTGGGCATTTCCGTGGTGCCCTGTCACTGCCCTGTCATGCTGTGTTCCAGGTGGCTCCCTGCCATCAGGAGAGGGCCACCCGAGCTGCCCTTGCAGGAATGTGAAACTTCGCCTGTCTGCCAAGCACTGAGTCCTCACGTTTAGTCACAGCCCTTCTTTCCTATCCCTGGCTGTGTCACTGGAGAAGAACAGCAGGCGGGCTTCCTACTGGCCTGGGAAAGACCTCTCAGGGGTTTGTGGATGTTGGTCATTTCTGCCTTTCCAGCCTACGTTTCAAATTATTTTCCCTGTCCCCAACTAAAAATTGACTTTAAAAATTATTATACTCTGGGCCGAGCATGGTGGCTCACGCCTGTAATCCCAGCACACTGGGAGGCTGAGGCAAGCTGATCACCTGAGGTCAGGAGTTCGAGACCAGCCCAGCCAACATGGTGAAACCCCATCTCTACTAAAAATACAAAAATTAGCTGGGCGTGGTGGCGGCACCTGTAATCCCAGCTACTCGGGAGGCTGAGGCAGGAGAATCTCTTGAACCCAGGAGGCAGAGTTTGCAGTGAGCTGAGATCCCACCAGTATACTCCAGCCTGGGGAACAAAAGTGAAACTCCATCTCAAAAAGAAAAAAAAAATTATACTCTGTATCCTCCCCCAACCCCCTCCCCTCCTCCTCCTCCTCCTCCTCCGCCTCTTCCTTCTTCTTCGTTTCACTTAGGCAAGCCTGTCTGGCTTTCTTTTTCCACCTCAGTTGAATAAACTAGATCATCTCAAAGCTCCCTTCCAGCTGGACATCCCCCAGGGCCCGGAATGCTGGAATTCCTTCATGCCCACTGCTATGGTGCCCCCTGAGACCAGCTCCTAAGCAAGCCTCCCCTGGCCTCACAACAACACAGTAAGGCTGGCCACCCAGGCCAGGCAGTGGCTCCTGCAGACAAACTGTGACAAAAGAAATGTTTCACTGTGGAGCAAGGAAGCAGCACCAGCCAGGCAGCACCCTTGGCTCCTGATTCCTGGTCTTCCCTTCCCCCCATGGTGTGCACAGAATCTGTCATCTTCAGGTCCTTGTGGCTGATGATTTTGGGGTTCACGACATCCAGCATAATTGTGTGATACAAAGAAAAGAGCTCTGGACTCCCTCATGGTGTGACCCTGGTTCCCCCAGGGGTAAAATGATAACATAATAATAGGAGTGTCAGCCTGACTTTCCCTCATAGGGTTGCTGTGAGGATCAAATGAGGCAGTGTATTCTAAAGTGCTTTGCAGCCGGGCACAGTGGCTCACTCTTGTAATCCCAGCGCTTTGGGAGGCCAAGGCAGGAGGATCACCTGAGGTCAGGAGTTAGAGACCAGCCCAGCCAACATGGTGAAACCCCATCTCTATGGAAAATACAAAAAATTAGCCAGGCATGGTGGTGTGCACCTGTAGTCCCAGCTACTCAGGAAGCTGAAGCAGGACAATCGCTTGAACCCGGGAGGTGGAGTTTGCAGTGAGCCAAGATTGTGCCACTGCACTCTAGCCTGGGCGACAGTGAGACTCCATCTCAAAATAATAAATAAATAAATAAATAAATAAATAAATAAATAAATAAAGTATTTGTATATATAATTTATACATAAATAAGTATGTATATTTATTTTACATAAAAATAGATATAAAGTATTTGTAAGCTGGAGTCATCACATTATTTAACTTCAAACTATACTACAGGGCAACAATAACCAAAACAGCATGGTACTGGTACAAAAACAGGCCTATAAACCAATGAAACAGAATAGAGAGCCCAGAAACAAGGCCCCATACCTACAACCATCTGATCTTTGACAACACTGACAAAAACAACCAATGGGGAAAGGACTCCCTATTCAGTATATGGTGCTGGGATAACTGGCTAGCCATATCCAGAAGATTGATACTGGACCCCTTCTTTACACTGTATACAGAAATCAACTCAAGATGGATTAAAGACTTAAATGTAAAACCCAAAACTATAAAAACCCTGGAAGACAATCTAGGCAATATCATCCTAAACATAGTATCAGGCAAAGATTTCATGATGAAGATGCTGAAAGCAATCACAACAAAAGCAAAAATTGACAAATGGGATCTAATTAAACTTAAATGCTTCTGTACAGCAAAAGAAACTATCAACAGAGTAAACAGACAACCTACAGAATGGGAGGAAATATTTGCAAACTATGCATCTGACGAAGATCTAATATCCAGTCTCTATAAGGAACTTAAACAAATTTACAAGAGAAAAACAACGCCATTAAAAAGTGGGCAAAAGACATGAACAGACACTTTTCAAAAGAAGACATACATGTGGCCAACAAGCAAACGAATAAAAGTTCAATATCACTGATCATTAGAAAAATGCAAATCAAAACCACAATGAGATACCATCTTATCTTACACTAGTTAGAATGGCTATTATTAAAAAGTAAAAAAAAAAAAAAAAAAAAAAACAGATGCTGGCAAGGCTGCAGAGAAAAGGGAACACATATACACTGTTAGTGGGAGTGTAAATTAGTTCAGCCATTGTGGAAAGCAGTATGGTGATTCCTCAAAGAGCTCAAAACAGAACTACCATTTGACCCAGCAATCCCATTACTGGGTATATACCCAGAGGAATATAAATCATTCTATCATAAAGACAAATGCATGCGAATATTCATTGCAGCACTATTCACTATAGCAAAGACATAGAATCAACCTAAATGCCCATCAATGACACATTGGATAAAGAAAATATGGTACATATATACCATGGAATACTATGCATCCATAAAAAAGAATGAGATCATGTCTTTTGCAGGAATATGGATGGAGCTGGAGCCCATTATCTTTAGCAAACTCACACAGGAACAGAAAACCAAACATCTCATGTTCTCACTTAGAAGTGGTGAGAGCTTATGAACACAAGGAAGGAAACAACAGACACTGGGGTCTACTTGAGGGATGAGGGTCGGAGGAGGGAGAGGAGCAGGAAAAAGAACTATTGGGTGCTAGGCTTAGTATTCAGTGGCGAAATAATCAGTACAACAAACCCCCTTGACATGAGTTTACTTATGTAACAAATCTGCACATGTACCTCCGAACCTGAAATAAAAGTTTAAAAAAATTTTTTTTAATTGAAGTGCTTTGTAAATTGTGAAGCGCACTCACAGAGGCCCTCTACCAGTTTAATCCCTTCTCCAGGGTGACTGTCTCTGTTTCTATGGGTGAGAAAAGAAGGGGAAAGAGGAATCCATTGGCGTCTGCCAGCTGTGGCTTCCCTGTGCAATCGTCTGTGGGGCACCTCCTCACCCTCCCTCAGACCCAGGCATCCAGCCCGTCATGGCCTCTGATTTTATAGGCAAAGAAACTGTCACCTGCCCAGGGGCACAACGGAAATTCATGGCAGGGCCAGAATCAGCACCCAAGTCTCTCTGGGTCTTAGAAAGGTCTGACCCCATCTGTAAAATTAAAGAAAAAAAGGAAGTTCTGGAGGTTCTCCACCCCCACCTAGTGAGCACTGGCCTGCCCCATGCGGATGGCAGATGTGTCCTCACTTCTCTGTTCAGGTGTCCCTCCCCTGTGGGCACAGCCCTGCTTCCTTCCGGACAGGAAGGTGCTCATCAACCCTGCTTAGCCTCCCTCTCTCTCCCTGTCCCCTCCCCTGTGCTGAGGGACAAGCTGCTCTATCAGAGCTGCCTCCCTCTCCCCAGCACCCTCACCCACATACCCTCTGACTAATGGCTCACAGAAATCGAATGAGGGGCTGAACCTATAAACCAGCTCCCTAGGCCCAGAGCCCAGGTCTTATTCAGCCCTACGGTCCAGGCAGAGGAGCTGGCCAGGGTTTTCCTGACCCTATGAATGGGCTTCGTGCCCCTGCGGTGCTTCCGCCTCCTCTCTCGTCCAGTGGCTACCTTAAACAAGACTTCTCTAAGTGCTCCTGACCATGTGAGGTCTTTTGGGGGAGGCCCAGGCCCTCCACAATGGGTGTGAGTTCCCTGCCCTCTCCTCAAGGTTGGGGCATGGGCAAAGCTGCCAAGAGTTCAGCCACTCAGCCTGGCACAACTCAAGGGACTTTACTCAGAGTGACTGCCTGATTGCTCCAAAATCCTCTCAACTGTTCCCAGATGCTTCAGGCTGGCCTGGGCACCACAAAACAGACTGGTGTCCCGCTGGCCATTGGGCACTTTCTCCTTTGGCCACCACAGCTACCCTAGCTGCACTTACCTTCCTGTTCCCCCTCTCCTGCCTAGGCCCCTTACACTCTCCTGCCTATGCTCCTTCCTCCTTCCCAGCTAACCCATCTCAGCATGTGGCAGTGGGTTCAGGTATTCATCCATTTGTTTATGTAGGGACCATCTTTTAATTCATTCACTCTATCGGGCAAGAAATACGAACTGGAAAACCAACTATGTTCCAGATATTGCAGCAAGCAAGCACTTATGAAGCACCCAGGCTCTGGAGTCTGACGGCTGCATTCAAAATCTAGCTCTACCAGTTCTTTGTGAATGATCTATTTAATGTCTTTAAGCCTCGATTTCCTCATCTGTAATGTAGGAACAATAACAGTAACTAACTATAGGGATGTTGTAAGACCAAGTGGGGTCATGCATATAAATACCTCAAAATAGTATATGTTATTAAAAGCTACTGCTGGTTGTATTAGTCGTTCCGCTATTATTAGGCACTGTCATTCTTAAGCACTGGGAACGCTGTTAATAAGACACAGTCCATGCCCTCCAGGGTGATTGGGGGAAAGACAGATAAGTATTTATAATGTTGAGGCATGAGTTGGCTAATAGGAAATACAGAAGAAGCAGCCCCTATTAGAATCCGGGTGCAGCAGAGGAAGGGTGTCAGGAAGACTTCCTGGAGGGGTGATGCTTGAGCCTGGGTACCAGAGAAAGTAGAGTGAGAGGAGGACATTTCAGAAAGAGAGAGGCTGATGCATGCAAGAGAGAGGGAGAGAGGGAGGTGCGGGAGAGAGGAGGTCAGCCTTCCCGGCCTCCAGGTGGGGAGGGGAAGACCCTCAAGGCTTTGAGGGTGATGCTGAGAAGTCTGGACTTTACCCACTGTGGGATCTTAAGCAGGGGAGCAACCTGATGGAATTGGCACTTCAGAAAAATCACTGGTGACTCATTTGGAGAAAGGGTGAATGGGAAACTGGTTAGGAGTTGTCCAGGTAAGCGGGGGCTTCAGTGAAGGCAGAGCAAGGGGGGCACCGTTTCAGGACAGCATCAGGAATTGGGCTGGACTGATGGGCTAAAGGGAGATCAGGAAGCTGGAGAAGTACAAGGTGGCATGCAGGTGTCCCCTGAAGTGATGGATGGACAGTGTCCTCACTCATCAAGACCAGACGTGCAAGAGGAAGGGCACGTATTTTGAGAGGAAGGAGCAAGGGGAAGAGTTCCATTTGGGCTCCTTGGCTGTGAAGTGTCCAGGGTTTCCCCCAGAGGAGCTGTCCAGCAGAGGGTGCCGCAGTACACAGTTCTGGGGGTCCCCAGTGTCACGCGGGAGCCAGTGGAGTGAGAAGAGAGGAGATGGGGACAAATCCCTGGGAGGCACCAGTTCAAGAAGGGAAAGTCTGTGATGGGGACTGAGAGGAAGAGGACAGTGGGGATAAGGAGGCAGCTAGACAACCAAGAGAGAGAAGTCACCTAAGCCCAGGAGGAGTGGTCAGTACCCGCAGGGCTGCAGGAGGCCTTGCAGGGTAAGAGCAGGAAAGGCACCCAGAGCCCAGCCCTCAGAGCTGGGAGGTGAGCGTGGCGTCGAGGCAGCCGTGGGACAGAAGGCAGTCTGCAGCAGGTGAGGGGTGGTGGGAGGCAAAGCAGTGGGCAAGGAGCTTGGCTGAGAAGTGGAGTTGAGAGAAAGGGCAGGGGCTGCTGGGGAAGCTGGGGATGAGAGTTGAAGGTGGATGTGCTGTGTTAAAATAGTGAACTGCATTTGTGCACATATACCCTATAAGAGGTGAGTGGGGTGTGGACCATGGGCTGCCACGGTCGGTGAAGTATACCAAGATGGCTGGGTGAAAACTTGCTCTAAAAACCATTGACTGGGTAGCTTTTGCAGAGATGATACCCCAAAACCAAAAGGCCATTGCTAATTATCTGAAATCCTGGAATGAGACCCTCACCTCCAGGCTGGCTACTTTACCTGAGAATCCACCAGCTATTGACTGGGCTTACTACAAGGCCAATGTGGCCAAGGCAGGCTTGGTGGATGACTTTGAGAAGAAGTTTAATGTCCTGAAGCTTCCTGTACCAGAGGATAAATATACTGCCCAGGTGGATGCTGAAGAAAAAGAAGATGGGAAAACTTGTGCTGAGTGGGTGTCTTTCTCAAAGGCCAGGTTGGAGAATATGAGAAACAGCTGGAGAAGATGAGGAACTTAATACCATTTGATCAGATGACCATTGAAGACTTGAACGAAGCTTTCCCGGAAACCAAATTAGACAAGAAAAAGTATCGCTATTGGTCTCACCAACCAATCAAGAATTTATAAAATTAAGTCCAGGAAGAAGCCCTGGCCCTTATAGTACACATTCTGGACATTAAAAATAAAAATAATTACATAGGTTTTAAAAAAGAGCTGAGTGGGGACAGAGAGAATTGAAAATACAGGAGGGAGGACAATGCTGGTGAATGAGGTTCCCCAGGGAGAAGGACCCAGAAAGCAGGGGATGTGGGGAGAAGTGCCCCAGAGCACAGAAAGACAGGGTAGGCATGGGGGTCCCACACACTCCACAGGCAGAGCCCTTCCCCCTCCTGCCCTCTCTCTCCTTCCACCTGCGCTTTTCTCCCTATGAAAGGGCTTGTGCCTTTCTTACTAGGATCAAGGCCCTTGCTCACCGGCATTCCCACCCTCTCACCTATTTCCACACCTCCTCCACAAATCTTCCCAATTTTTCTTCCTCTATTTTATTTGTGATTATTTGCTTTTATTTGTGATTTGTCTTGGACCTGCCAGGTCTCATGCAAGACAATGCCACTGCCAAAGCTAAATACAGTGAAATCATACCGAAGGAGATCCAGAAAGAGAGGGTTCTGTTTGCATTTAATGTTCAGGAAGTGACTTTTCAGGATAAAAGAGAGGCCTTGGTTACCTAGCAGGGTTCTCGGCTCAATGAGGTGCTTTAAGCTGTGAGCAGAGTCTTGGGACCCTGATGCTCCTTCCAGCAGCCCCCTGCATCCCTCTGGCGGGCCCATCAGCTCACTTCTCCCTCCTGACTTCTCCACCACAGCACAGCACCTGCCTGGGAATGCCCTATTGCTCAAGAGCTATCAAAGGCCCACACGGCACAAGGCTGTGACAGTTCATCAGCCTCCACACCTCCTTTCAATTCAGCAACACTGCCAAGAAAAACCTGAGGGCAAGTGAGCAAACCAGTTGTGATCTGCTCGGTAATCAGGTGGCAGTGCAGCAGTCCAGCCCCGCCTTCAGTTCTCCTGGAGGCTTCCAATGGAAGGAGAAGTAGACACTCTGGCACCAGTTTGCTGAAGCTCCAGACCACCCAGCTGTTCTGTGGGGAGCATCCCAGGAACCGGAGGCAGCTACCATGGCCCAAGGTAGGGAAAGCCCCTGTGGCCACTGGAGTTCAGGGATAAGGAGGACAGAGAGAGACTGTAGGAAGTCAAGGGGTGGAGGGTGGATTCAGAGAAATAAAGAAGTAAATACAGAACTGAGGCAGGAAAAGCAAGAATCCCAGAAACCTCAGTATTCATTGGTGGCTTGAGAACCAGGAGACAGCGTAGAGGCAGACAGGTAAACACAGCAACGCAGCTGCTTGCTAACATGCCTGCCTCCATAGCCAGGTGGGACAGGGCAGGGCCAGAGATGAGGGGGTCAGGGTTTCTGTCCTTCTCTGCTACTAGCTGACCCTTTGACATTGGACAAGTCACTTCGCCTCTAGTTTCCAACCCCCTTGCCTGAAAAAGGAGGGATTGGACCAGACAATCTTGAAATTGTCTTCCAGCTCTTAAGTTCTCTGAATCTTCATATCTTCTCTTCTTCCTCCATTTCAGAAGGTCTATTACTGATCTTAGCTAATCTTCCCATCACCAACCTTCTCTCTATATCATCCCCCTTTCTCTGGAAAGAGCTGCTGTGAAGATTAAATCGTTAGTTGAAATCATTTAGAGGAATAAGCTTTCAACTTCCTCTACAACTGTAACAACCTTACCTTTATTTATTACTTTTTGTGTTTAAATTTTTGTTTTAAAATTTTCATAACTTTTAATTGCACAAGAAATATGGGAATACATAGT
This sequence comes from Pan paniscus, assembly GCF_029289425.2. Classification (NCBI taxonomy): domain Eukaryota; kingdom Metazoa; phylum Chordata; class Mammalia; order Primates; family Hominidae; genus Pan; species Pan paniscus. The sequence continues at coordinate 32,517,628 of NC_073265.2, read as the reverse complement.
TGGAGTAAAATAAATCAATAATTATAGATAAAGCTATAGTCCTCTGCCCGCCATCCCCAATGGCAGCCTCATCTCCAGAGTAAACACTGCTACCTGTCTTTTGTCTGCACATTTACACTCAGACATACATTTACTCAATGTAATACATAGGATTAGCATGTGTGGTCTTTTTTGGTATATCCATGGTATCATCATATTGTATGTATATTTCTACAACTTGATTTTTTTCACTCCACAGTATGTCTGGGAGCTCTGTCCATGCCAGTCAGTACCTATAGATCTACCTCAATATTTCTCATAGTATCAGTGCAAGTAATTTCTAATCCTGTCCCCTATTGATGGGCATTTAGGTTGTTTTCAATTTTCTGGTTACACAAGCAATATTGCAAGGAACATACTCATCCATGCCTCTGTGTGCTCACGTGGGAGTGTCTCTCTAGGATAACTACTAAGATCACTTACTTTAAAAGTTCTTTCTACAATCTTCTGTTTATTTCCTGATCATCTCACCCCATTCTCCTCTCACCTCAAGGAAAACAAATATGCCCAGTAGTCAATGAACCTCCTATTTGAACAGATGGCACCTGGGCTGAAGAGTCATTGCTGTCTTAGGCAGAGATTAACATGGCCCAGGATGTCTCTAGAGGATGGAATTTTGTCCCAGTGCTTGCTGCCAGGCAGATGCTGCCATGCCTGCTGAGTAGCCTGCGTCATGTGCCCAACCTGAACTGTAGCCAGTTAGTGCTGTCTAATAAATTGGTCTCCAAAGGGGGCGAGCTTCTTTTTCCACTGTTAGGTAAAAGCCAAGTGCTTTCTTAGCTGGCAGTGGGTGTGGACATTTTTTTGATCATGAGTGAAAGCTAACAGTGGGCAACAGCTCTTGGGGGTGATGGGAAGAGCACTGGACTGGGCTCAGGAATCCTGGTTTAACCTTAGACAAGATATTTAACCCACCTGAACCTTGATTTTCTCATCTCCAAGTGTGGATGACATGACATTTTGTCCCTGCAAGGATGCGATGAAGATTAAATGAGATAACTGTCCTAGCGTACCTGGCACAGTGCCTGGCACATAGTAGATAGGCCCTCAATAAGATGTTGATTAAATCTGAAATCTGAAATAAGTACAGGGTGATTTTGCAAAAGATAGAGAATTCTATTCAACCTAGCAAATCTGAGTACCTACAATATGCTGATCATTATGCTTAATTTCTTTTATAATAATAAAAAACTAGTTTATGAAACAGATGTGTGTTAAAGTAATCAAAAGCACTCAAAGAGATTTAACATAAAGTGTAATACTTATTAGGGTATTTTGGCACAGTCAATTTGGTTCATATTTGTTTATAACAACTTTTATTGAGATATAATTCATATACCATCAAGTTCAGCTTTATAAAGTCCACAATTCAGTGGTTTTTCATATACTCACAAAATTTTGTGAGTATCGCCACTATCTAGTTTCAGAACATTTCATTACCTCAAAAAGAAATCCCATACACATTGGCAGTCACGTCCCATTCCACCTTTCTTTAGCTCCTAGCAAACCCTAAATCTACTTTCTGTCTCTATGAATTTGCCTATTCTGGACATTTCATATAAATATAATCATATAATATGTGTCTTTTTATGTCTGACTGCTTTCACTTAGCACAATATTTTCAAGGTTCATCCATATTTAGTATGTTCAGCATTCTTTTTTTTTTATAGCTGGATGATATTCCTTTGTATATCATTTTGTTTATCTATTCTTCAGTTGATGGACAATTGTGTTGTTTCTACTTTTTGGCTATTATGAATAATACTGCTACCATTTTTCAGGTATTATGTGAACATGTTTTCATTTATCTTGGGTATATACCTGGGGATCGAATTGTTAGGTCCTATGGTAACTCTTTGTTGAATGTCTTGAGGAACTTCCAGACTGTTTTCCAAAGTGCTGCACCATTTTACAACCCCATGAGCAATGTATGAGGATTCCAATTTCTCTGCATTCCCACTAACACTTGTTATTATAGTCATCCTAGGAGATACGAGATGGTATCTCATTTGTGTTTCCCTAGGACTAATGATGTTGAGCATCTTTTCGTGTATTTATTAGCCTTTTGCGTATCTCCTTTGGAGAAATGTGTATTCAGGTCAGTTGCCCATTTTAAATTTGAGTTGTCTCTTTTATTGTAGAGTTATATGAATTTTTTAAAAAGTATTCTGGATATAAGTCCCTTGCCAGATATAGGATTTACAAACATTTCCTAACATTCTATGGCTTTTCTCTTCACTTTCTTGACGATGTTCTTGAAGACAAAAAGTTATTAATTTTGATGAGGTCCAATTCATTTGGTTTTTCTCTCGACTGTTTGTACTTCTGCTGTCATATCTGAGAAGCTGTTGCCTAGTCTAAGATCACAAAGACTTACCTCTATGTTTTCTTCCAGGAGTTTCATAGCTTTAGCTTTTATGTTTAGGTCTTTGATCCATTTTGAGTTAATTTTTAATAAATGGTGTGAGTTATGCATCCAACTTCATTCTTTTGCATGTGGATATCCACTTGTCCCAGCACCACTTTTTGAAAAGAGCATTCTTTCCCCCACTGAATTGTCTTGGCACCTTTGTCAAAGATCAATTGACTGTAAATGGGAGTTTATTGCTAGACTCTCAGTTCTATTCCACTGATCTATATGTCTATCCTTATGCCACTACCACATTGCCTTGATCAAGAAGTGCCACTCCTCTAATTTTGTATTTACTTTTCAATACTGTTTGGCTAGTATGGATCCCTTGTATTTCCATATGAATTTTAGGATCCACTTGTCAATTTCTACAAAATGGCTGTTGGGATTTTGTTAGGGATTGTGTTGAATCTGTAGAAAAACTTGTTATCTTAATGATATTGCCTTCCAATCCATGAACATGGAATGTCTTTTCATTTATTTAAGTCTTCTTTAATTTCTTTCAGTGATGTTTTGTGATATAGGCTTTGCACTTTTGTTAAATTTACTAAGTCATTCTTTTTGATGCTGTTATAAATGGAATTATTTTCTTAATTTTATTTTCAGGTTACTCCTTGCAAATGTATAAAAATACAATTGGTTTTTGTATATTGATATTGTGTCCTGCAACCTTGCTGAATGCATTTATTAATTATATTTTTTGGCGGGTTCCTTGGGATTTTCTATATACAAGATTATGTCACATGTAAATAGAAACAATTTTACTTCTTTCCAATCTGTATGTCTTTGATTTTTTTTCTTTTTGCCTAATAGCCCTAGCTAGAATCTCTAGTAGAATGTTAAATAGATGTGACAACAGGAGACATTCTTGTCTTGTTCCTTATCTTAGCAAGAAAGCATCCAATCTTTTACTATTAAGTATGGTATTGGCTGTGGGCTTTGGAGGGCAGTGGTGCGATCTTGGCTCACTGCAACCTCCACCTCCCAGGTTCGAGCAATTCTCTGCCTCAGCCTCCAGAGTAGCTGGGATTACAGGGGCCCACCACCACGCCCGACTAACTTTTGTATTTTTAGTAGAGACGGGGTTTCACCATCTTAGCCAGGCTGGTCTTGAACTCCTGACCTTGTGATCCATCCGCCTCGGCCTCCCAAAGTGCTGGAATTATAGGTGTGAGCCACCACGCCCGGCTGGAAGTCCCCTTCTATTCTTAGTTTGTTGAATATTTTTATCGTGAAAGAATGTTGGATTCTGTTGAATGCGCTGATTCACTTTGAAAAAGTCTAAATACAACCAAGAAAAAGCAGCTAGGTCTCTGTACTTATTGGCTTATATCTAGAGGCAAAAGACAGACAAAAAAGTAGCTAAGAAAAACATCTGAACACCTCGTCCTAATCCTTACACTAGTAGGTCTGTTGATATGAATGAACAAATGAACCCGGCATGTAAATTAACTTGTCAATTAAGCAGATGAGCGATTCAGGTAAGTGTATAGCTCAGTAGGTGATGGAAAGAAGGGTGGGCCAATTGAGGCAGGCTTCATGGAGCAAGTAGGTATTGGAGGACAGGTGGAATTTGGTTAGAGAGTGAGGGGCCCTTGAGTTGGGGCTATAACAGCAAATACAAAGACAGGGATTTGCTTGGGGATAGATTGGCTAGAGGACAGGGCCAATGCTGGGAATGATGAGAAGTGAGAATGCAAGAATAAGCTAAGGCCAAGTATGAAGAGCTGTGTCAAGTTAAGGAATGTGCCTTTTATATGGTAGACTGTAGGAGATCTCAGAACTTATAAAGCAAAAGAATGGCATGATTAAATTATCTTGAGGAAAGGTAATCTGATAATGCATTAAGAGATGGGAGATGGGGAGAGATACAGGAGGCAGGAGACCTCATGGAGGCCATTATGGTGACTAGGTATGAGGAGAAGATGTTGGAATTATGTGAATGTGGAAAAGGATGGATAGACACCAGAGATGTTTTAATGGAAGGCATGAAGAGAGTTAGTGACAGGTGAATGGGCATGGGCTGAGAAGGAGATGGGTGAGCCAATTGTGATTTAAAGGCTGTGAGCCCACCAGGTGACTTGGACCATGGCAGAACCATGGTCAAACAAGGAAAAATCAAACACAGACCCTTCTGGCAGAGACACACTTGGAGACTAGTGAGGTCAGTCTGTGTTTTAGCAGAGGCTCCAGAAGGTTGGGAATGAAACTTTCTTTGACTGTTGTCAGCATCCAAGCTCCCAGGGCACTGAGCACGTGGCCTGTGGTGGTCAGAGAGCCAGCAGATGGCTAAAAGAAGAGCAGCTAGCAGCCGGGCACAGTGGCTCATGCCTGTAATCCCAGCACTTTGGGAGGCCGAGGCAGGCGGATCACGAGATCAGGAGATCCAGACCATTCTGGCTAACACGGTGAAACCCTGTCTTTACTAAAACTACAAAAAATTAGCCAGGCATGGTGGCGAGCACCTGTAGCCCCAGCTACTCGGGAGGCTGAGGCAGGAGAATGGCGTGAACCCGGGAAGCGGAGCTTGCAGTGAGCCGAGATCGCGCCACTGCACAGCAGCCTGGGCAACAGTGTGAGACTCTGTCTCAAAAAAAAAACAAAAAACAAAAAAAAAAAGGAAGAGCAGCTAGCCCAAGGAAAGTTAAACCCAGGGCAACTAAACCAGAGAGCAGCTCCCCAGACCTGGAGGCTAGTACAGGCGCAAGTGAGACTGTTAACTTGAGTCCAAGAAAGCGGATGCTGGGGTGAATCTGAAGCCATGTGAGGCTGAAGGGAGCAATCAAACTTGGCCAGGTCTACAGAAGGACTTGGACAGAGGCAGAAAACCATGCCCCTCCAGGAGGGTGTAAGGAAGAAGAAGATAGAGGGTCAGAGAGATAGGAGAGGAAGGAAAAAAGAGGAACGCGCATGCATGGAACCTCATTAAATCCTCATCCTTATCCTCATCCTGGCAGGCTGATCTTATGGACTCTATTTTACTGATATGGAAACTGAGGCTCAGGCTAAGTTACTTTCTCAAGTTTGCAGAACTAGTAAGTGGTAGACAGGATTGGCTCCACAACCCCACTATTTTGTCTAACCCTGGCTGCCCCATTGCAGGGCTAGAAGTGGCCCTCACAGACCTCCAGAGCTCCAGAAATAATGTGCAGCACCACACGGAGGAGATCACTGTGGACCACCTGCTTGTTCGCCGGGGCCAGGCCTTCAACCTCACCCTGTACTTCAGGAACCGGGGCTTCCAGCCAGGCCTGGACAACATCATCTTCGTGGTTGAGACTGGTAAGAACCCCAGCTGGCTCACAGGGGCTAACTGTGTGTGCCTGGGAGGGGATTTTCGGGGGTTTGGAGGTCGCCATGGAGGGCCTCAGCTCTACTTCCCTCCTAGGACCGCTGCCAGACCTGGCCTTGGGGACTCGGGCTGTGTTCAGCCTGGCACGCCATCACAGCCCCAGCCCCTGGATTGCCTGGCTGGAGACCAATGGGGCCACCTCCACAGAGGTGAGCTTGTGCGCTCCTCCCACGGCGGCCGTGGGTCGGTACCTCTTGAAAATCCACATCGACTCCTTCCAGGGGTCTGTGACGGCCTACCAGCTAGGGGAGTTCATCCTGCTTTTCAATCCCTGGTGCCCAGGTAAGGCAGGGTGCCCAGGCGGTGCCCTCCTTTCTCTTCTGTCAGTGCTGCCAGAGAGACAGGCTCAAGGGTTTCTAGACCCCGCTCCCGGGCCACCCAGAGCCTCCTCAATTCCCTGCACTCAGCATCCGCCCCAACTACCACCAATCAGGGCAGGAAATCTTGCTATTCATTTACTTATTTAGAATTTTCAAGTTATAAACCAAATCATCTTTGCTTAAACAGAAAAACTGTTACAATTAAGTTTGATCGTAAATAACATCTACCTTCATCATATAATTTTAAGTTAACTAGAGTATTTTTCGTTATAAAAGGAACGAATGCACTGCATTGAGTATTTATGGAATGAAGGAAAGGGTTAAAAAAAAAGAAAGAGAAAAGTGTAAAGTAAAAAGTAAAGCCTCCCAATCTCTAAGTTCCATTCAACAGCAGTTCTATTCTTTCAGATTCCATTCACCTTTAACATTTTCTTGTGTAGTTTTACAAAAGTGGTCTATGCTTAATCAAATACGTATGCCTCTGTGTGTGTGTGATTCTACAATACATACCGTAAGTGAGATTATGTAATACATACCATTCTCCAGCTTTTTTTTTTTTTAATTTAACAATTCAACTTTGAGCACATATTCCTATCGGAGCATTCTTCTTAGCAGCTACAATTATTTCACTGTTTGGATGCACCAGATATTTTCAACTAGTCCTCTATGGGCATTTTGGCTGTTTCCGGTTTTTTTTTCTTCTTCTTCTATAGACAAAGTAACAGTGAATATCTCACACTACCTGTCTCACAAGCCCTGACCTCTAAATCTAGTTGGGGACAGGGCTAGATACATAGGCAGACACAAGGACATGGTGCGGGCAGAAGGGGTCAGGAGTACAGAACGGGTCTGCTGTGCTTTGAGCAGAGGCCAGACTCCCAAGTCTGGCTTCTGACTTAGGGGACCATCCCCTTCCCATCTTCCCTCTCTTTCTACCTTCTCCCCCAGCCTTATCCCAAGGGGGCCTCCTGGGTCACATCAGGACCCAGAGCCCTGGATGGGTTCTAACGCCTCTAACCACTACCCGCTTCCCTGTCCCCGAATGGCTGAGAATGCTCACCCATCAGCCAGGTGGAGAGACCCTGCCATGGGATCCAGGAGGGCCAGTCGACTGTTTTCCCTGTCTCTGTCTCGTATCTCTCTCTCTCTCTCTCAGGGCCTTCTGAGCAGTGGGGAGAAAAGTGTTAATGATGGGGCCTTCTCTCTTGAGCTTGTGCCACACCCAGGCCCCGGGAGACCCAACACTGGGCCTAGGGTTGGTGGGGGCTGAAGTGCCCTGTGGTGCTGCAGGACAGGAGGGTATTGGCTGGGAAGCCTCACTGTGTAGCTCAGGCCACTGCTGGCCCTGGCTGAGAGGAGGGGGCTGTGTGGTCTCAACCATAAACCTGCAGCTTCTCACCACACTGGCCCAAACCCTCAATAAAATACATCTCAGCAACGAGGCCTCCTGCACCAGCCTCCTATCAGGCTGTGTCTGAGGCTGCCTCTGAGGAGGGCACCTTTCCCTCAGGGTCAGGCAGAGCTTCCAGACAGTTCTAGGACCCTGCGAAGCGGACGTCTGTGCCCATGGCCTTTTGTTTGTTTGTTCTTAACTTTAAAAAGATAATTTTTAACCTTTATTTTAGGTTCAGGGGTACACGTACAGGTTTGTTACGTAGGTAAATTGCACACCACAGAGGTTTGGTTTGATGTACGCATTATTTTGTTACCCAGGTAATAAGCATACTACCCAACAGGTAGTTTTTCTTTTTTTTTTTGTAATGGTTTCTTTTTTTTATTATTATACTTTAAGTTCTATGGTACGTGTGCACAACGTGCAGGTTTGTTACATATGTATACATGTGCCATGTTGGTGTGCTGCACCCATTAACTTGTCATTTACATTAGGTATATCTCCTAATGCTATCCCTCCCCCCTCCCCCCACCCCACGACAGGCCCTGGTGTGTGATGTTCCCCACCCTGTGTCCAAGTGTTCTCATTGTTCAATTCCCACCTATGAGTGAGAACATGTGGTGTTTGGTCTTACGTCCTTGCAATAGTTTGCTCAGAATGATGGTTTCCAGCTTCATCCATGTCCCTATAAAGGACATGAACTCATCCTTTTTTATGGCTGCATAGTATTCCATGGTGTATATGTGCCACATTTTCTTAATCCAGTCTATCATTGATGGACATTTGGGTTGGTTCCAAGTCTTTGCTAGTATGGATAGTGCCACAATAAACATACGTGTGCATGTGTCTTTATAGCAGCATGATTTATAATCCTTTGGGTATATGCCCAGTAATGGTATGGCTGGGTCAAATGGTATTTCTAGTTCTAGACCCTTGAGGAATCGCCACACTGTCTTCCACAATGGTTGAACTAGTTTACAGTCCTACCAACAGTGTAAAAGTGTTGGTATGTCTCCACATCCTCTCCACACCCCCAACATGTAGTTTTTCAATCCTTACCTTCCTCCCACCCTCCACCCTCAAGAAAGCCCCATTACTTTCAATGGCAAAAACCACAATTACTTTTGCACCAACCTAATGTTAAGCTATTTTTGAACTGGCTTCAAAACCCTCTGTTCATATGGGCAGCACGTATATGTGTATATGTATAAAAATTCATGCTGTAAACATTGTTCATAATCTGTTCAGACTTCATGTATCACATACAGATTTCCACGTCCATGTACACGATTTTGCTGCCTTACGTCTCTATGGTATGAGATTCCGTGGTGGAGATGTACTGAAGCTATCTAACTACTCCCCAATAACAGGGCGTGTAGGTGGTTTCCAGCTTTTCAGAATCATAAACAGCACTCAGATGAACAGCTTAGTGTCTAAACCTTTGTGCACATATGAAATGCTTTGTCTAGATTAAATGCCTACAAAAGGAATAACGAGGTCAATGCCAACCCTTAAGGTCTGGTTTGCTCTTTTCCAACCAAGATTAGTACAGCAGAAAAAGCACAGAATATGGAATCAATGGGCTGTGTTCAATTTCCAGCTCTGTGCTGATGTGTGATTTGAGCAATTTACTTAATCACTCTGAGCCTGTTTCCTCAACCTTAAAGTGGGGATAGGATGTAAATGTGCTTTGTAAACCAAGAAATTCCACCAAAGGGAAATTTTTATTATTCTACCTTATGTTCACGTTGAGCCTGTTGCTGGTGTTGGGAGCATGGACTCCCTAAGACCCACTGCCTCGTGCCCCTCTTGGTGTCGCCAGGGGCCCTTGCTCCAGAACCGTTTCCTCTGGGACTGTGGGGATGAGAATGGGGCAGTAAGGGAAAGGTGACTTTTCTGCTTCGTGCCCTCCCACTCTGGTTCCTAGAGGATGCTGTCTACTTGGACAGTGAACCCCAGAGGCAGGAGTATGTCATGAATGATTATGGCTTCATCTACCAAGGCAGCAAGAACTGGATCCGCCCATGTCCCTGGAACTATGGACAGGTGAGTCTCAGCCCTGCTTATGGCCCATCCCAGCCCTGAGCTTGTGGAGAGAGGGAGCAGGGCGCATGTGAGCTTCACCTAGAACTGCTGACCAACGCTAACTAAATGGCACGAGGAAGATGTGTGTTGTGAACCCAGGTTGCCCGAGGAGCAGCCACAGGGAGTGGGAGGGCCTTTCTCTTTGCTGATCACATCTGATTTGGACAACAAGAGCTAAGGGTAAGGGCAGTTAAAGGCACCTCACCCAGGAATTCCAGTGAGCATGAGGGTGAGGATGGAAGGCATGGCAACCACCACAGCAGTGATGATGCCCGGCATTTTGGTTCATTAAACTGTTTTTCCACTGGGATCCCATTTTCCACTCTCTCACTTCATGCTCACAACCCCTGGTGACTGACCCTAGCATCAATTCTGTCACACCAAGGACAACTTGTCCCCTGAATGTCTCAGCCAGAAGCAGGGCTGATGAGCAGCAATGCATCTCCCTCCCCATGGCTACTGTCTCTTTATTTCTGTGTCTTTTTGATGATACATCTTTTTAATTATGAAAGTTAATACATGCTTGTTTAAAAAGATTTGCAAAGAGACATTACAAAAATGGATACATGAAGGTCATCCCAAGCACCATCACCAGCTTGGTGTATGTTCCTCTACATTTTGTTTTCTATACGCATTCTAAAATGCTACTTTATATGTAAAAATAACGTCATATTAATTGCAATGCTCTGCACCTCCTGCCTTTCTAAAAGCCTGCCTCTCATTTCAAATTCAGCCTGCAGCAGGGACTTCAGGAAGTCCAGTGCCAGGCAAGGAAGAGGGCTCTCGATGCTGAGCCCCAGTGCCAAGAGCACTGTGGGAGGGAGAGGATCAGCCCTCGGCCACTCAGAAAGCTGTCAGCTAGGAAACCCTGGGGATCCTCGTGGAGCCTTGTCTTAGCTTGATATGAATTCCTCTCCTGGACCTGCCCAAATAGAACTCCAACATATGTGTCCTTCCAGCCCCAGCCTGGGCCCAGGGGTGGCTCTAGCCAAGATGAGATATAGCGGCCTCAACTGGCCCCAACTCACATCCCCAATCCTCACTAAGCGTGGGCAGATTGGGCATCATGGAGAGACCTGGACAGGAGTGGGCTGCCATCTGTGAGAAACAGAAGTGAGGGGTTGCTGCTTTCTCAGACCTGGGTCCCTCTGTTTCTGTCTTTCTTTTGTTGTTGTTGTCTTGTTTTTTGTTTTTGAGACATGGTCTTGCTCTGTCACCCAGGCTGGAAGGCAGTGGTGAGATCATGGCTCATTGCAGCCTTGACCCCCTGGACTCAAGTGATCCTCCCACCTCAGCCTCCTGAGTAGCTGGGACTACAGGCATGCCCCACCACGCCTGGCTAATTTTTTTATTTTTTGCAGGGACGAGGTCTCACTATATTGCCCAGGCTGGTCTCAAACTCCTGGGCTCAAATGATCCTCCCATCTCGGCCTCCCAAAGTGTTGGGATTACAGGTGTGTGCCATCGCGCCTGGCCCATTTCTGTCTTTCTTCTTCATTAAATATATATTGATCGCCTGCTCAGTGCCAGGCAGGGTGCTAAGTGCTAGAGATATGAAAATGAATACAACATTGTCCCTGATCTTACAGTGTAATGCGGACTCAGACACATAAACAGGTCACTTATCATGCAGTGGAATATGTAAAGATTGAGAGACAGGGGCAGAGTGTTCTGAGAGCCAAGGGGAAGAGCTCTTGGTTGGGCATGGGAGTATCATAGAAGCTTCCTGGGAGAGGAGATGTTTGAATTGAGTTAGCCAAGTGAAGGATAGTGGGAAAAACATCCCAGACAGAGGGAAGGCATGAGCAAAGACACGAGGGTGGGAAACGGTTTGGCCCACTGCAGACATTTGGTGTTGCTGGAGAAAAAATGGTAGGGATGGGGGCGGAGGGCAATTATTGATACTTGAGGCTGGAGAGGTAGGTTGGGGCCAGATCTGGGAGGAACTTATGTGTCTTCTGAAGGAGGTCAGAGCTTTGATTCTCTAGGCTGTAGGAGGCCTTTGAAAATTTGAAAACAGAAAAGTGAGCTGATCAGACTGTCCTCTGGGGAAGATTGATCAGAGAAGCCTCCTAATTCTGCATGTTGCCCAGTGTTACACAGGAATAAATGTATTCATTTACACTCATTCTACAAAGAGGTACAGAGTTGCTGCAATGTGCTGGGCACCATGCCAGGCCTAAGGTCCAGAGTTGTGAAGAGAGCTGGACTGAAACAGCCCCGAGACTCAGGCAGGAAGAGACAGACTTGACTACATCACGTAACTGAGTCTCACGCGGAGAGGGGACATACCCAGGGCTGTGGCGCTAAAGCAGGCTCAGGCTCGGGGAAGGCCTCAGAGGGAGTGGCATTCACACCAAGTCTGGAGGACCAGGAGGAGCCAGCCTGCCTTGGGTGGGAAATTTTCATAATTCACATGCAATTAGTCAGCCTAGAGCCCCAGTGAATCACAGGTGCCATGGCAGGTTGGCACCCTCACTTCAGCAGTAGCTGCCAATGCTAAGCAGGGTCAGCAGGTGAGTGTGGAAGCAGGGGCAATGTGGTTTTGGCAGGAACACCCCCTGGTGCTCTAGGAGTGTGGGGACTGAGAGGAGAGGAGGAGCCTTTTCAATCAGTCAGACTCACTGGGGAAAAAACCCAAACAACCCAGGAGTAGCAATAGTCATCTTGGAGTGAAGGGGAGGGATTTGGTGTGCAGGGCATATGCACCAGGTGAATTGTGACCCTAGAGTTTTGAAACCCCACACCTGAATGGGAGGAAATTCATGGCTGTTCTGTTTGACACAGTTACCTTCCAAGTGAGTTTATATTCCACTAGGGTTGGGGGGAAGTCATTACTTTTTACATACTCCCACGTGACAAGCATGGGTGCCTTCCCTCTCTGCCTCTCCCCCCGAAGTTTGAAGACAAAATCATAGACATCTGCCTGAAGCTGCTAGACAAGAGCCTGCACTTCCAGACTGACCCAGCCACAGACTGTGCTCTGCGGGGAAGCCCCGTCTACGTCAGCAGAGTGGTGTGTGCCATGGTGAGGTCCCTGGCGTGCCCGGGGAGGGAGGAAGCTGTGCAGCGGGAGCCCTGCCCACTCACAGTTGCCCCCTGCAGTGGGTGAAAGAGGGACCCTCTGGCAAAGCCATCTTGGATGAGACTGACGCCAGAATGTGGGTGACAAGTTTTCTCAACCGAGCTCTGAAATAGCTGGGTGTGGGTCATCACCTCTATTAATTCCAAATTGCATGTTTTGAGAAAGGGTGAGTGTAGCTCCAGTTTGGGAAATGGTCTTGTTGTTTCTAAATTTCCTCTTTTCTGAAGTGTTTTTTAAAGCTCTCAGAGGTAAGCTCCAGCTTTGCAGGGGATGGGAGGACACGGGTAAGGGGTAGATAGGAACATAATAATAAACTAATTCACAGTGGAGCAAAAGTCAGAAGAGTCAACCCCCATCCTTAGCCCTCCCCACAGGTCTGGAAGTCCACAGTAAAATGCTGTCAAAAGTCTCTCCTCTGTTTCTCAGGCCCATGGGTCTTCCAAGGCAGCCCACACATGGCATGTTGAGGAAATGGATGTTTCTAACACTTCTCTATATGGCTTCTCTTCAGATCAACAGCAATGATGATAATGGGGTGCTCAATGGAAAATGGAGTGAGAATTACACAGATGGCGCCAACCCTGCGGAGTGGACGGGCAGTGTGGCCATCCTGAAGCAGTGGAACGCCACAGGCTGCCAGCCCGTGCGCTACGGGCAATGCTGGGTCTTTGCTGCCGTCATGTGCACAGGTAGGAGGTAGAAAGGACCCCACGAAAAGGTCAGAAGTATAGCCGCTCATGTATGAGCCTTCTGAACCATTCCCATCCCAGTCCCACACAGTTCACACCAAGGGACATTTGGAAGGAAGCCCTTTTCCTCTCTGAAATGTCTCGGCCGGGCACGGTGGCTCACACCTGTAATCCCAGCACTTTGGGAGCCCGAGGTGGGTGGATCCCAAGGTCAGGAGTTCAAGACCAGCCTGGCCAAGATGGTGAAACCCCGTCTCTACTAAAAATACAAAAATTAGCAGGGCACGGTGGCAGGCACCTGTAATCCCAGCTACTCGGGAGGCTGAGGCAGGAGAATTGCTTGAACCCGGGGGGCAGAGGTTGCAATGAGCCAAGATCACGCCACTGCACTCCAGTCTGGGTGACAAGAGTGAGACTCCGTCTCAAAAAATAAATAAAAAAATAAAGTGTCGCATCACGGACCTCAGACTGCACGTGTCTGGGCTTATGTCAGACCATGGTTCCGAAGTGACAGTCACACGTCCCAGGACGCCTGACACCCTTGCTTCGTCTAAGCTTAGGCAACCTACCAGCATATTCCTAAGAGCTTGGCTGGGAACTGTCTAGGTTCAAGACAGAAATGAGATGAGAGGCTGAGTAATTAGGAAACTACAAACTGATTAGTGTCCTTTCTGAGCACAGAGAATGGGCTCAATGAAGATGTGTACATGGAAGGGAAACGTGAGTCAGGGCTGTGGTGTGAGCCATGGGGCCAGAGCAAGATGGCAACCCAAGGGAAATGACCTTGAATTTGGAGTTGTTGAGGGCCTGATAGCCTGACTCTGGCCAGAGGGTTAGGGGAAGGAAGAAAATGTGAGGTCAGCTTTTCAGATAAGGAATGGATACTACATTAGTAGAGGAAAAACTAAAAAATACATATGTGGAAAAGATGGCAAATGGAAGTTGGTTTGTGGGTGACAAGAGGAGGAGATGAGGAGGAAATCATGAGGGGAGTGATACTTGGAAATGAGTCACACATGGAGGTGAAAGGAGGAGGCCTTCTGCCTCACCCAGGGCCAAGCACTTGCTCCGGGTCCTCACCCTCGCCCTGCCCCACACCCAGGCCTGCTCTCGGCCTCTTGGCTTGCGCATTCTGATTTGGGTGGTGATCAGAAGGTTATTTATTGTGTTAAGCTGGAGAGAGAAGCCAAGCAAGGTTTTCGCTCACAGGACTCTTTAGGGGAATCCAAGAATACCAGATCTGCCCATAGCTTGGTGTTTATTGGGGGCTCAGGCCTTCTGGGTAGAATTTCGTGTGTGACAAAGTTTGTTGCATTTCGTGTGCATATATGTGCCAGGCCCATCTCTGGGCTGTTGGAAGAATGCAACTTCCCTGAAGGAAGCTCAGAGAGCCCCAGGCATCTGTCCAAGGGCACGAGGAGGTGTTGCCACCGAGAGAGAGTGACTTTGCACAGTTGATGAGAATGATCAGTAAGCCCTAAGATTACTCCTCTGCAGCTGCAGAGCCAGCTCTTGAGTTGGATGAGTTGAGTTGGATGAGTTGAGTGCCCAGGTATAAGAAACAAGGAATTCCACAGCTTTGAGACTCCATGTCATGAAGATTTGGGTGAAGTGAGAGGACTGAGTCCTTCAGGAAGCAAGCACAAGACTGACAGGTAGAGACTAGATCTTGTATAAGATAGAGAGGGAACCTTCCAGTGTGTGGAAAAGCCTAGCATCTAATGGGCCAGGTATGTGTGTGTAGAAGGAGTGAGCCAGGTTTGGGTGTGGTTGTCTGGAACTGTGTGATGAGAGAAGTGGAGCCAGTGAATGGAGATTATGCAATGACAGTAGACCAATTAACATGTTTGTGAGAATCATGGCCCTTTAGTGGCCTGGAAAACAAAGGGTTGGTCAAAGTAGGTCAAACGTGGCCCAGTCCCCTGTAGCTCAATCAGCACTAACCTTCCCCCAGAGGGCTACCATGTTATAAATTAAGAAATACAGCAGTTTGAAAAACTCATCCCTTCACAGCAATACTTACTGAGTCCTTATTCTACACCAGGCACTCACTGTGTTCCAAGAGCTCTTGGATACAAGATGGGTAAGACCCAGCTTCTGTCTTCAACCAAAGTTAAAATTAAAGATTTAGTCAAACTCCTTAACCTCAAACAGTTCCCAAAGCATGTTTTTTGAAAATATATATGTTATTATTTCATAGCCATAGTAACTAATGTTTATTGGGGACTTCCTTTGTGCCAGGCACTGTGCTAAAACCCTGACAGCCTAGAGTAGTGGAGAAGCTTGTGGACTCTGGAGGCAAGATGCGTGAGGTTGCATACCAGCACTACCATTAATTGGCTGAGTAACCTTGGGCAAGTCATTTAACTTGTGCCTCAGTTTCCTCAGATGTACAATGGGGAAAGTAGTGGTACCTACCTCATAGGATTATTGAAGGGATTGAGTGACTTCATACTGGAGAGTGCTTAGAATAGTGCCTGGCTATAGTGAGTGTTCAGGAAGCATCAGTTAGGGTCCTCTTGTCTGATCCCCTAAATGACCTTATGAGGTGGGACCTATCATCTCCATTTTTCAGAAGAGGAAATTGAGTGGTGGAGCCAGTCTCATACCCAAGTCTGGCTGGCTCTGTAAGCCATGTGCTAACTATCAGGCCATACCACCTCATGAACATTGCTAGCAGCTGCCATTAATCCAGCACCAAGTCCCTCAGGAACACACTGGACACTTTCACTTTTACTAATACTGACCACCACCTGCAAAGTCGATATATCATTATAGCCATTTCACAGATGAGGAAGCAGGCTTAAAGTGACCGAGGGACTCTGGTCTGACTCAGACGTGCATCTCCCCTCTACGGCCCTGCCTCCCAGTGTGGCCTTTCAACACGTTGACACATTGACTTCAACTTCCCATAGAAAAACCACAAAAGGAGGCTTTGCGTGCCTCAAAGATGAGGTTATAGTTTTTGGGATGTGCTGTGTCCTTGGCATCCATTTAGTTGCCTGTTACTTGAGAATTTTAGAGAACTCCCTGGCCTACCCTTTCTGTGCCCGGGGCCAGGCACCCTGGAGTTCTAGGCCCTCAGGCTCTTCCTGTTCTGGCCTTTCACTCTTTGACAAGATTGGAACCCTCAGCCCTTGGCTGAGGTCTGGGAAGTAGCCTGGATGCCTTGCACAATAGCAAGAGTACAGAGGGGACAGTGATGTTCTGTTGCCTGAAAACTCCCCAAAAGCCAGCTGTGAAAAAGCCACATAGTGTATAATTTCATACATATGAAATGTCCAGAGCAGGCAAATTCATAGAGATAGAAAGTAGAGTGTGGTTGCTTAGGGCTGGGAGGAGGGGATAGTTGGGAGTGACTGCTAATGTAATGAGGTTTCCTTTTGAGGTGAAAATGTTTTGGAGTTAGACAGTAAAGATTGTTGTACAACCTGTGACTGTATTACAAACCACTGAACTGTCCACTTTACAAGGCTGAACTTTATGGTATGTGAATTATATCTCAAGAAAATTATTTGAGAAGAAGCCAGGCATCCTGGGAATATGCCTGGTCTATTCTTGTCCATAACTTCCTGGGGTTGGAAGTGGGGTAGGGGACAGCAATGACCTGGGCTGAGGGTTGGGAGGTACTAATGTGTGACCGTTAGCAGGTGTACAGCATCATCCCTCTTCTGTAAAATAAGGTCCAAGGTCCCAGGGGCTGTAAGGGGAAGGGGAGGTAGGAAAGGGTGTGGGCGATGGGAGGCTGCCTGGTTGGGACTGGGACTGGGCCCTCCTCTTAAACTAAAGCAACCCAACTTGCATGTCTTTTATACATCAAATCCTCACTTATGATTGGTTTGCATATAGGGCCCTCTGCTTAATACTTTTTTGAAAACCCCTGAGCTAGATATTATCTAAGATTTTTCTAACTCAATTATGTAGGGGCCTTTAAAACGTATCTCATCTTCATTTTAATACAATAACTCTTGTTCTCATTGTTTTTACCCTTAAGTCTCAAAGAAGGAACTGCAGCCAAGGCCCTGGTGCATACCCCAGCCTTTTCTTAGATCCCAGTTCAAACTCTTTTGTGCAGTGCCCTGGACTAAACACAAACCTTTCTTATTTTCCATTGATTTCCGTTGACATAAGATAGTACGGAATGTTCCCTCGTAAGGTTGTTGACTAATACATGGAGAGTAGATAGAAAGATGTCTGGCCCATAAGTTTTATCTAAATGTTAGCTATTATAATTAATCTGGTACTGTTTTAATCTCTGCCTCTTGGGCTCCAGGGCTTTGGCTGGGTCTTATTCAAAAGTTGTTTCGGCCAGGTGCAGTGGCTCATGCCTGTAATCCCAACACTTTGGGAGGCCGAGGCAGGGGAATCACCAGGTCAGGAGATCAAGACCAACTTGACTAACACGGTGAAACCCCGTCTGTACTAAAAATACAAAAAATTAGCTGGGCGTGGTGGTGGGTTCCTGTAGTCCCAGCTAATCAGGAGGCTGAGGCAGGAAAATGGCATGAACCCGGGAAGTGGAGCTTGCAGTGAGCTGAAATCAGGCCACTCCAGCCTGGGTGACAGAGCAAGACTCTGTCTCAAAAAATAAAAATAAATAAAAAAGTTGTTTCTAGCTATCCCTGAAACTTCAGTTCCCCTCTCTCCCACTTTTTTTCCCTTTTATTTCCTTTCTTTCTTGGAATGTTTAGAGTTAACTATATTCCTCATTTCACGGCACTTACCATAATTGGTCTGCTCAGGCCCCCCTTTGTAAAAGGCCCTTCTTATTAAAATTAATTTCCCCCTTTTATCTCATAGCCCACTTCCATTCACCTCTCTGCATGATAGGGAAACATTTTAATGTGTTTAATATGTAGCACTGTAGTTGGATGTGTTTTCGCAAAAAAATCATATTATTATCTTTGTGCAGTATTTTTTTCAGTATGGTTTTGGTTTCATCTATTGTATTTGTCTTTTGCATGCATATGTATATAGTTTTATTTTTGTTTATTTTTTAGGGCTAGTCAAGTGAAGCAGTGGGAATGGAAAAGGAACAAAGAAATCTGTAACTTGTTGTGATGAATTAGTTGTAAACACCACTGCACTTGGACCAGTGTGTATTTTTCATCTTTAGAAGTTCCACTGAGTCTTTTTTTTTTTTAACTTCCATTTCTCTTCTCATTATGTTCTTGTTTTTCTATAACTCCCTTTGGGCATTTTGAGCATATTTATAATATTTAAAATAGCTCTTTGAGGTTCTTGTCTGCTTTTTTTTTTGAGGTCAGCTTTTTAAAAAATAATTTCAACTTCTATTCTAGATTCGGGGGTACCTGTGCAGGTGTGTTATGTGGGTATATTACATGATGCTGAGGTTTGGAGTATGGATGATTCGTCACTCAGTGCTAATTTGATTGTCTCTGGCATTTCTGAATCTGGTTCTATTGATTAATTTTTCTGCTGGCTATGGGTCATATTTTTCTGTTTCTTTGCGTGCTTGCCCATTTTTTATTGTGTTATGCTGTCGATAACTGGATTTTGTTTTATTCCTTTAAAGGACTTTGTGTGGTACAGCAATAACAAATTCCTTGCAGATTAATTTGAGCTTTTGGAGGTTTGCTTTTTTTTTTTTTTTTTGAGACAGAGTCTCGCTCTTGTCGCCCAGGCTATAGTGCAGCAGCACAATCTCAGCTCACTGCAACCTCCACCTACCAGGTTCAAGCTATTCTCCTGCCTCAGCCTCCTGAGTAGCTGGGACTACAGGCACCCAACACCACGCCCGGCTAATTTTTGTTCTTTTAGTAGAGGCAGGGTTTTGCCATGTTGGCCAGGCTGGTCTCAAACTCCTTGAGGTTTGCTTTTAAGCTTTGTTATGATGGCTCGAGAGCAGTCTTTACCCTAAGCTTAATTTAGCCCCACTACTAAGTCATGCCTCTTCTGAAGACTCTTATCAAATGCCCTATGTATTATGAGGCGTCTCCACTCTATTGCTTTATCTGGCCTCCTGGAATTTCATCCCCATGCTTGCACAGATTACCACTCAGCCAAAGACTTGAAAGACCCCTCTGCAGATCTCTGGAATACTCTCTCTGTTCAGCTCTCTCCCCTCCATACACTCCATCCTGCAAATTTCAGCCATCTTAGCTTCCCTCAATTGTGATCTCATTTCATTAACTTGATAAGACTGCTGAGTTCTTTCTGGGCTTCCCAAGCCTGTGTTGTGGCCTGGACGCTGCTCTAGGAAGTACCTCAATTGCGATTTGTCTGTTATTGTTCTCATGATCATACTAGAAGTATGTATTTTGGGGAGGAAGACAACAAAAGTAGTGCTTCCTGCTCATATAATATCAAGGGTACCTGCTGTCAATACGACTTATCACTGTTGATGTTGACCTTGATGCCTGGCTGAGATGGTTCAGTCTTTGCTAGCATGAAGTGGCGGGGGACAAGGCTACAGGCTGTGTCTGTACAGTCAGTTTGTCCAAATCAGGATCTAATTAGGAACCAAACATTGCACCTGGTTGCAATGTCCTCTGTGTCTCCTTTAATATCAAAGAGATCCTTTAATTCAATATGTGACTTTTTTGAAGACACTGAGACAGTTGTCCTGCACAACTCTACCTTTTAGACTTGCCCGAGGGCTTCATTGTATTGTTGGTCTTATGCCTCTGTTCTTTGTATTTTGCAACTGGAAGTTAGATATAAAATATTCATATTAAACATTTCGACTAGAGGTCTTTTAAAGCAGTCTTCTGATTGTCCATCCCCACACAAGCAGCTGAAATTTTTGTCTTTTCTCTGTTGGTCCAGGAGACTGACTTGTGTGAGGATGGAGGGAGTAGATTGTAGTGCTCATTGTGAAGGGGCCTTTTTTGCCATTTAAGACCCCCCCCCCCACACACACACACAGACAGATAACCCTTACAAATCTTCCACAGAGCCACAGAGCAGGTCTCACAGCTCCATGGCAACTGCCCAGTGCCATCTTCTGCGCTGCCATTTTCATCTAATACATGACCCAGGTCCTACATGCTGTGCTTTGCTCCTTCAAGGTTGATATCCTTGTTTCCATTTCCTATTTCTCTGTAAACAGTGCTCATTTGTACTTCTTGAGTAACAGGTTATTGCACTTTGATGATGAGGGTTCAGTTCTTAATTGCCCCCACCCCCTTATCAAAAAATAATTTTGGTAGGGCCCTGTCTTAGTGCAGGCTAGAAGACCGGAGATTATCATGGAAAATAGATGGTATACCTTTGCATACTTAAGGTACTATTAAGGAAACAAATAAGATTTCATTTCCTTGCCATTACAGATGAGAGAGAACAGTTGAAATATGATTAGTGATGGCATATCTGAAAGACCAAAGCAATACGATCATCTTGGTTATAAGGGACAATTAAAGGCATGGGATAAAGAGCAGGAAGTGATATATTTATCATTTGGAAGCTTAATGCGTTCAGGGAGAAATTAAAAGGTGATAAAAGTCATCACATTTATACTCAATTACTTTGACTCTAAGAGCTGGAGTTTTGGCCACATTTCTCAATAAAAGCTGTGGGAGTGTGGCAGTAAAGCTAACTGAATGCATTTCAATAAATTGAACTCTAACTTTCCACTGAATTTTCTTATAAAATTAGGGCCACATTCCACATTGCAGCAAAAAGAGCTTTACAGCCAGTCCTGAAACATACTAGATATTTTATTTTATTTTATTTTAGACAGGATCTCACTCTGTCACCCAGGCTGGAGCACCCAGGCTGGAGTAGAGTGGCGCCATTATGGCTCACTGCAGCCTCAACCTCCTGAGCTCAAGCGATTCTCCTGCCTCAGCCTCCTGAGTAGCTGGGACCACAGGCATGTGCCACTATACCCGGCTAATTTTTTTATTTTTTGTAGAGATGAGGTCTCAGTATGTTGCCTAGGCTGGTCTCAAACTCCTGGGCTCAAGCAATCCTCCCTCCTTGGCCTCTCAAAGTGCTGGGATTACCAGCCTGAGCCACTGTGCCTGGCCCCATACTCATCATTTTAATACACCATTAGGACATGGTCCACTACCAGTCAAGTGAAATTGTATTCCTCGAAGGCAGGAATGTCTTTCGTTTTTGTATCCTCTTCATCTAATTGACTACCTGGTCTCAACACTTATCACTGAATGACTACTAAACGGCTGAATGAAGAAATGTAATTACTGATACTGAGAATGTGGTGTGATATACCTTGATAACTCTGTGGTCCCTTCACAACTCTGAGATCTCGTTCACCTTTGCCCAGTTGTCACTGCATCAGTGCATGTAGCGTATGCATGTCCATAAGCACAGATGCCACACATGGGTTTCTCTTTCACGAGGGACTCAGATCCCACAAAATCATCAGTGACAGGTCACCTAAATCTCATGTCAAACTGTGAGTCATCAGGACTGATAGTCTGCAGAAACAGGTTAAAGGTGCCTCACTTTAACAGGAATATAATGAGCACCTACCCTGTGCCCAGCCTTGTACTAGGAATGTAGAAATGCAAGAAAAGTCTTATATGAGCTCAACTCTAGGGGGATTTGTAATTTGGCAGACAAGGTAAGACAGACACATTAAATTACAGAGAGCCGAATCCAGTGCTGAAATATGTGACACAGGTGATCAGGGTTATGTGAGAGCATGAGAAGGGATGAGTGTGGTGTGGAGTCATTAGTGAAAACCTCACAGAGGAAGGTGCATTGAGACTGAGGTGTGGCTGAGATGTCCAGTGGAGTTGCAGTGTTGTGGCCTGCAGTTAAAAACATGAGAGGCTTTGAGATCAGAGAAACATGGGTTTATGTCCTGCCCTGGTTTTTCTCTTTCTGCCCTGTGACCTTACCTCTCTAAACTTCAGGTGTCTCATCTTTAAAGTTGGGATAATCACATGGGTATGAAGAAGACTAAGGGAGATAATCCTTGTGCAGTGCTTGGCACCATGCCTGGTACCTATGATGATGATGATGTCCTTGACTAGAAAGGAAGACTGAGAAGGCTGGAAGACAGTAAGTTCAGTAAGGGATGTGTTCAGTGACAGCAAGGTCTCTAGACAGGCTCAAGATTCAAATTCAAGAGTCCTGGGCACAGAAGTGGGAGAGAAAGCCATAGTCGGGATGAGCTCTTTGTGGGAGGACAGAACCAGAAGGACAGAGGGAGCAAGGCCCCTGGAAACATATGTGTGCATGACTTCTGCTGAACAGATCTGAGTGCCTTAAAGCTGATGCCTTGGCTTCACCCCCTATGTAAGAAACCATTCTTGCCCCTCTGTAACTTCATTCTGTTCTACTGTGACAATCTGCTCCCCATCCAAGTCCTCTCACAAGCCATGATGAGCAAAGGGTGAGACTGGATCAGTGCAAATCCATCACCACTCAAAGCTTATGCTCTACGGACAGTTGAGCTTGGTACCCAAAGCATATCCCACAACCATTAGGATAGTGGTGAGTTGAACTCAGAAGTCACCAGAACAGGCAAAAGATTCACAAGACACCACTCATCCATCCATCCAGCAAAGATGCAGCAAGATGCAAAATGGGCCTTGCCCTGTATTGTTAATGGTTGAGTAATGATAAAGATGAATAACACACAATCCCTGCCCTCAGGAAGACAGACTCGTAAACAATTCATTACAAGCCTCATACTCTGGTTAATGGAGAACTTCAAAGTGCTTCAGGACCAGTTACCTGTGTTAGGGTGGGAAGTGCCCATCAAGTCATGTTTAGCAGGAGTTGACACCACTATTGACACTTCAGGTGGCCACTCATGAACTCATCCATCTGGGTGAAGGGCAGGGGGAGGCTTGCTCCCTGCTCTCCCTCCCTGCCCTCTTCCTTGGCAAGTTTTCTTGTCACTGTGAGTGTCATCCACCCTCCTGACTGTACTTTTAGCATAAATGCGCCCCTGCAATGCTGCTCTCTTGCCTCACTGCTGTCTCAGGGTCCTTCAGTGACAGCTTTTCAACCTTCAGCCTCACCTCTGCAGCTGTCCTGTGTCACCTCCACCTACAACCCACTTGTCAGCTCTACCCACCACCTGCCCTAGTTCTTCAGCCCTGTTCAGACCTGCCACGCAAGCTCAAGGCTCCCTTTGGGTTTCTCCCCTCCCTTTTCTGGTCGCATCCAGAGGCCTGTCCCCACCCTGGCCTGGAGAGGCTCTGTGTCAAAGTGCAGAATAAGAAGAGGGTGAGCTAAAATCTGTACACAATTAAATGTTTAAACTAAAAATTATAAACTTTTAAGAAATGACAGTAGTGTGTGTGAAGAACCCTTAGAAATAACCATATTTTTGACTCAGTCATTTTACCCCTTAGAATATGTCCCAGGGGAGGGGGGATATTGATCTACAAAGGTATTTATCACAGTATTTACAACAGGGGGAAAATTGAAAACCAACTAAATGTTTCAAAATAATCACCACTAAAATCTTGCTTTTGGCAAATATTCGATAAAATAGGAAAATGCTTAGGATGTAAAATTAGGTAAAAACACTAAGATGCTGAACTGTATGCATACTACCAAAAGCTGGACTCAGTATTGATTGCAAGCTTAGCAGTGAAACCAGGATTTTAGTGGTAGCTCTGCCTCTTACTAGCTGTGTGACCTTCGTCAAGGTAGCAAACTTTCTTAGCCTCTGATTCTTTGTCTTCAAAATGGAGATAATAATAGTAGCCATCAGATAGAGTTGTCTTAAGGATACTATGTGTGAAGCATTTAGCACTATGCCCAGCTGGTAGATACTATTATTGTCATTATTAGATTGAGCGGACTGTCATTGCTGGACATGAAGGGACAGGGATCCCCAGAGCATTTCATGGTCGGATTTTCCTGTACTTAAAAGAGCACAGAGGCCGGGCACGGTGGCTCACGCCTGTAATCCCAGCACTTTGGGAGGCCAAGGCAGGCGGATCACTTGAGGTCAGGAGTTCGAGACCAGCCTGGCCAACATGGTGAAACCCCGTCTCTACTAAAAATACAAAAAAAATTAGCCGGGTGTGGTATTGTGCGCCTGTAATCCCAGCTACTCAGGGGGCTGAGGCAGGAGAATCGCTTGAACCCGGGAGGAGGAGGAGACTGGAGTGCGATTTTTTTGACTTCGAAAAAAATAGAAAGCACAGAATGGAAATACAGCAGAGGATAAAGAAAGGAAGTTGGCTGGCAAACAGAATGCGTGGCCCCCAGGAATAAAGACAACACTCTACCTTCTTTCAAGAATTTCTCTACCAGGTAGAAACTCTCACTTTTCTAAGATCTTGTTACATGGTTTTCTTTCCTCTTGGCTTAATCTGTGATGCTTTTCTAGAGAGGCCTCCAAGATCATATACCCAGGGAAAAGGGGGAATCCAAGCCACAGAATATTTTGCTTGAGAATCTGACGGTCTGAAGCAATAATCCTAATCACAGAAAGGAATGGAATTCCAGTTTTGGCTTGAAGATGGAGATTTAGGGCCAGAAGAGAAATGCAGTTGAGTCAGGCCTCTGAGTTTTGCCAAAGGAAAGGCTTTCCAGTCCCACCCTCCTGGCGTAAGCAGAGCTCACAGCTTGCTAGACTTTACTGGCTCAGGCAGTGCTTGTCTGAGCAGTCAGCATCCCGACCTTTGCCTAGAATCTCTCCCATGAGCTCCAGAAGTGGGGAAGGAAGTTGGAAATATCACTATTCCAGTGTTCCAGACAGCTTCAGCATGTTCCTGCAGATGGCAAATGGAAGATTTCCCCAGGTCCAGGCCCCAAAGTCCAGGAATACACGGGTCCGGAATCTACAGCTCACAGGTGATTTTTTTCCGCCCTTTTTGCAGTGATGAGGTGTCTGGGGATCCCTACCCGTGTGATCACCAACTTCGACTCTGGCCACGATACAGATGGAAACCTGATCATAGATGAGTATTACGACAACACAGGCAGGATTTTGGGGAATAAGAAGAAGGATACTATCTGGTGAGAAACAACCTCTCAACCTATTTCTAGGGCCACACATCAGAGCCAAGCCCCATGGCAGGAGGAAGGGCAGGACGAGGTCCATGAGCCTGGTCCCTCCCCTTCACCTCCTCCACACACCCTCACCCTCCCCCACCCACCCCCCACCAAGGCTGTCCCCACACCTCTTGCCAATCTTCAGCTGGGAGACATCTGAACAAAGCCCATTTGGGGTTTAGAAGTCTCATATCATAAGAGTGTTCTGCCCTGGGTTGAGGTTTTCATCTTTGTCACCTCCATCACAGAACCTCCTGGCTCTATGGGGCCTGGAGAAAATTTCCCCACTGCCCTTTGAAGGTTTGTTTAAAAAAAAAAATCAACTCACAAAATCAAATCAATAGGAGAAAAGGCATACACATTAATTAACGTATACACAGAAGCCTTCAGAATGAAGACCCAAAGATACAGGGGAAATTGTCCATTTTTATGCTTAGTCTAACAGAGTATGGACAGCCATGTAGAAATATGCTTGGACAAATGGTATGACCTAATGCTAATAGACTGAGTGGGGAAACCCAGCCCTGTCTGTCTACATTCTGCTTGGCCTCTCTGAGCATGGGTTCCTTCCTTCCCAATATAGGGCAGAACCCTTTCTAGAATGAGGGTTTTTTGACCTACAGTCAAGGTAGGTCAGACAAATTTTTTATGGCCAGTTTTTATACAAAAAGGCAGAAGGAAAGCTAGGGTAATATTTTTAGGTTTTAAGACTGCCTTTGGGGAAAAGGGGTTCTGGTTTCCATGACCGACCTTCCCACCTTGGGGAGGCGAGATTTTAATTTCTATGCCTAGCCATGGGGGTAAATGAGACTGAGAGACAGGAAGACAGGAAAAGTTCCAAAAAAACACTTCTGCTTCTGAGACCTTCATTTTGGAGTATTGTTTCCTGAGTCCCAACAGTTCTGACCACAGGACGGCCTTACCTCCGAATACAAAGACCACGAGTGCCTCTGTGAGTCAGCAACACACACAAAGGGGCCACAAAGACTGTTTCATGAGACAGTGAAGGATTTTTAACTTCAGTAGACTCTGGAAGCCTTCACTTTCTGTTCACAAGCTGAGTCTGCAGAGGGAAACTCTTTTCTGGGAGGCAAAGAGAGGTCCACAAGAGGAAGACCTGTCACTAATTAATTATTTTTTTGAGACAGGGTCTGGCTTTGCTGCCCAGGCTGGAGCACAGTGGTATGATCAAGGTGAAGCCTTGATCTCCCAGGCTCAAGTGATCCTCCACCTCAGCCTCCCAAGTAGGTGGGACTATAGGCATGTGCCATGATGCCTAGTTAATTTTTTTTTTTTTTTGAGACAAGATCTTCCTTTTTTGCCCAGGTTAATCTTGAACTCCTGAGCTCAAGCAGTCCTCTCACCTCAGACTCCCAAAGTACTAAGATTACTGGCATGAGCCATCGTGCCTGGCTATCCACAGAGGTTTTAAGCCCTGTGTGTGCTAAGTCTGTCTTTCTATCCAACAGTTCATTTGCTCATCCCTCCCTTGCCTTGTTCTAGAAAGACCAAGCAGTACAACATCTCCCTTGGCTCTGTTTGACACAGGAACTTCCATGTCTGGAATGAGTGCTGGATGGCCCGGAAGGATCTGCCCCCTGGATATGGAGGCTGGCAGGTGCTGGACGCCACACCTCAGGAGATGAGCAACGGTGAGGCTCTCCAGAAGAAAGGCAGGCCCCGCTCCCGTGGAAAGCACCCCACCCCTGCCCAGCCCTGCAACAAACAGCCCACCGAGGCTCCCCTGTTCTCCTTCAGGCATCTACTGCTGTGGCCCTGCCTCTGTCAGAGCCATCAAAGAAGGAGAAGTGGACCTGAACTATGACACGCCCTTTGTGTTTTCGATGGTGAATGCTGACTGCATGTCCTGGCTCGTCCAGGGAGGGAAGGAGCAGAAGCTTCACCAGGACACGAGTTCTGTTGGCAATTTTATCAGCACAAAGAGCATCCAGAGTGACGAGCGGGATGACATCACAGAGAACTACAAGTATGAAGAAGGTAAGTAAGTAAGCCAGCCCTACTCAGAGCCCCAGCCCTGCAGGAACCTTCCCCTACCCCAGGGAGCCAGAGAGCATCTGCGACGCAGGACCCAGCCCCACTGTCTCCTCAGCTGTTCAGTTTTGAGGCCCCAGTTGGGGTGGCCTCACAGCCTCACTTCCTCATGACACCCCCACCCCACATCCTGCAGGCCAGCGAGCTCCCGCCACAAGGCGCTGACATGGACCGTGGAGCCCAAACAGAATATGAATCCTTCACCCCTGCTTCCCCCTAAAATCAGCCTCCCACTGAAGACGGCAGGGAATTTAGTAAACACTCTGCCATTCATTTATTTTATTTAGGGTATTATTTAATTCACTGTGTTTCACT
The DNA here is from genome assembly GCF_029289425.2 of Pan paniscus. Taxonomy (NCBI): domain Eukaryota; kingdom Metazoa; phylum Chordata; class Mammalia; order Primates; family Hominidae; genus Pan; species Pan paniscus. The sequence goes on along the minus strand of NC_073265.2, from coordinate 32,489,933 downwards.
GAGTCTTTGGAGGACAGGCTGAAGTGAGCCCAGATGTTCACTCCCACCCCTCCTCCCTGTGGGACCGGCACGGCCAGAGGCTGACTCTGAGGTGACAGCCCTGGCAGCAGGGTCACAGGGGAGGCTGTGTTAGTCAGCTATAGATGAATGCCTGGACATTGAGAAGCGCCAGCCACTAGGTTCAATTACCAGGGAGCCAGGCAAAAATATCCAGTCCATGAGGGCCAGAGGCAGGGCGAGGGCCAGAGCTGGGATCTGGCTGGGGAGGATCTGAGCAGGTGCAAGGCAGGGTGGCTGAAGGGCGGTGGGGAGGGCTGAGCAGTTGCTGGGAGTGCTGGTGAGTGGGTGTCTGTGGTCCGTCTACGTGGGCCTCGGGGACAGACGCAGGGAGGCTCCAGAATTCCCCACCTGGGAAGGGGATTCGCAGTAGGGGGCAAGTATTGAACACAGCCCGGCAGTGCCATCACCACCCACTCCCTGGGGCCTCCGGCCTCATCTTGGCTGGGCTGCCCCAGAAATGGATCCTGAGGCAAGCATTCAAATACAAGTGGTTTATTTTTTAGGCTATCCTGGAAATCCTGGAGCAGAGTGAGGGAGACAGGGAAGGGAAGGAAGTGGATGTAAGAGTACATTTTCAAGCCTGTTAGCACAGTGACAGCTGGCCGGGAGCTCTGGAAGTGGGGTTGTCAGAGAAAATAAAGGACAAATAATGCTTTAGCATAAATTTATCCCAGGCCAGGAGCTGTAAGCTCACACCTGCAATCCCAACACTTTGGGAGGCTGAGATGGGAGGATCAATTTAGCCTCAGAATTTGAGGCTGCAGTGAACTATGATGGCAACAGTGCACTCCAGCCTAGGCAATAGAGTGAGACCTCATTTCTAAACAAAAAAAAAAGGCTGTCCCAAATTATTTGTTGTTTATTTGAAATTCAAATTAAATTGCCTTGTATTTTTGTTTGCTAAATCTGGCAACCCTATCACTGATTCGGTGTGAAGTGTAGAACAACACTGCCGATTTATCACACCAGAGAGTCACAGGGGCTAGGGTGTTTATCCATCAACTCCTGTTGGTCATGAGTTGAGGGCTGTTCCTGGGGGATGTAAATTCTTTAGCACTTCTGGCCTGCCCCATGCATGAGCTGAGTCTGCTCTGGTAGCAGAGAAAACCTCAGACAGAGTTGCAGGGGCTGCAATTTAAAAAGTTGGGCCTGTGGACACTGAAATGGCAAGTGCCAAGGGAATATGGGCAGGGCTTTGACGGCATTTGCTAGAGAGGCCCACGGGGTCCCCTGTGGACTCAGGGGGATTGGAGCCATACCCGAGTGGGCCTGAGTGTCCTGCTTAGGTGCTCCTCAGGCCAGCAGTATTCAGTCTTCTCTCACCCAGCCTGACAGGGTCTGGGGTTGCACAGACCGCAGATGCGCTAAATCAGATTCCCATCTTCCTGGGCCCACTCTTTTTTTTTTTTTTTTGAGACAGAGTCTTGCTCTGTCACCTAGGCTGGAGGGCAACAGCATGATCTCTGCTCACTGCAACCTCTGCTTCCTGGGTTCAAGCAATTCTCCTGTCTCAGCCTCCCAAGTAGCTGGGATTATAGGTGCCTGCCACCATGCCTGGCTAAATTTTTTGTATTTTTAGTAGAAACAGGGTTTCACCATGTTGGTCAGGCTGGTCTCGAACTCCAGACCTCAAGTGATCCACCCTCCTTGGCCTCCCAAAGTGGTGGGATTACAGGTGTGAGCCACTGCCCTCAGCCTGTGGGCCCACTCTTACTGAAGCAAATGTCTTCAGATTCTCTTTTGTCTGGAACTGGCCTTAGAATGAACCCCAGAGCAAGGGGATAAAAGTGGCCTCTGCCTCAGGAAGTTGTGGCAAATGCATTGAAGGGGTAGAGCTGGTCCCTGGGGATAGTAAGTACTCAACAAAGGCAGCTTCTGGAATTATGAGGCGTGGGCAAGTATTCCTGCACATGTGGCCCACAGGGACCCCCAGGATAGAGCAGGGAAGCTGGAGCCACCCTGGGAACTCTGCACGCCTAGACCTCCTCTCATATGTATTTACTTATTTACTGTGCTTCTCCTTTCCCTTAGTTTCCAGGAATTAGTCTATCCCTGACCAATAATCTGGCTCTGGAACAGGACATCACACCATGCCCTGCTGTCTTTAAGAGGTTTATTTCTCTGCATTTGTGGGCCTTCGTCTTTCCCTTGAGGAGATCAGGATAGAGTTGAGCGGTCACAGGCACAGGTTTTAGAGTTGGGCAGGTTTGCTTCCCATCTGGGATCTGCTCCTTACTAGTTGTGTGACTTGGGCAGGTGACATGACTTCCATTAGCCTCCTTTTCTTTATCTGTGTATGGAAGAAGAAGAAGAAGAAGAATGCTAATGGTAATACACCTTGCTTGTGGTTGATACAGGAGGAAGGGTGTGAAGTGGCCAGCAGAGCCTGCCTGGGAAAGCACATGAGGCGTGGAGGGAGTGCTTGTTACTGGGAGTGAAGGCCTGAAGTTGTTGGTGGAGATATTGGGTGGGGGATGGCGCTCAGCCTCGGTCTACCCCGGTCAGCCTGGCTCACAGCTGGTGCTGTGCTCTCCCCTACTTCAGGATCCCTCCAGGAGAGGCAGGTGTTTCTGAAGGCTCTGCAGAAGCTGAAGGCTAGAAGCTTCCATGGCTCCCAAAGAGGAGCAGAGTTGCAACCTTCTGGGCCCACATCACTGAGCCAGGACAGCCCTCGGAGCCTGCATACACCTTCCCTTCGACCCAGTGATGTGGTGCAAGTCTCCCTGAAATTCAAGCTGCTCGACCCGCCCAACATGGGCCAGGATATATGCTTTGTCCTGCTGGCCCTCAACATGTCCTCCCAGTTCAAGGACCTCAAAGTGAACCTGAGTGCCCAGTCTCTGCTGCACGATGGCAGCCCCCTGTCCCCATTCTGGCAGGACACAGCATTCATCACACTCTCTCCTAAAGAAGGTACGCATGTGCACAGTTTGTGTACGCAGAGTTGGTTTTGGCAATGTCAGTGGGGTCAAGCCAGCCAACAGGGTTCTGGGGGCAGACCCCTGAGACACCATCATTTCTACTGTCCCCTCTGGCACGATTCCCCTCCTTCCCTCTTCTCCTTCCCCCTTCCTTCCTTCCTTCCTTCCTTCCTTCCTTCCTTCCCTCCTTCCCTCCCTCCCTCTCTTCCTTCCTTCCTTGTATCTCCTTCTCTCTCCCTCCTTTCTCTTCCTCCTCCTTTCCTACCACAACAAAAGTAGCTGGTTTTGCAGAAAAAGCCTGAGATTTGGAGTCTCTGAGACCTTCGTTGGAGCCTCAGCTCTCCCATTTCCTAGGAGAATGGCCTTGGGCAGCCATTTTGGCTCTTTTCAGCTCATTTCCTCATCTAAAAAGCTGCCACCTGCTTCCCTGGGACTTGGTACTTGTTGACTTTCTCTTCTCTGTGGAAGAGAGACCCAGGTCCAACCCAGGTACGGCTGATTTTCTCAGCTACTCTCACCCCATCCTTGTGTTCTTTCTTTAGCAAAGACCTACCCCTGCAAAATCTCCTATTCCCAGTACAGCCAGTACCTGTCAACAGACAAGCTGATCCGCATCAGTGCCCTGGGTGAAGAGAAAAGCAGTCCTGAGAAAATCCTGGTGAACAAGATCATCACCTTATCTTATCCAAGCATCACGATTAATGTAGGCAGGAGTCCTGCAAATGGCTTGTGGGGCTCTTTGGATCTGGCGGGGAGGGGGTGAAGCCCTGTGAGAGGGCAGCCTGGGCCTGCTTAGGAGAGCATCCCCTCCTTCCTTTGCCTCTTCTGGTGCTCCAGGAGGGAGAAGTTTGTCTGAGAGGTCTTCATCCTCTTGCACCACTCACTAGAGGCCCTATGGATGGGTCCTTGAGCAGGTGCCATGGACAATAGGAGAGACCCCCCTCTTGTGCCCCTCCTGCTGTTGGCCTTCCCCATGGGTCAACATAAGGAAAGTGAGCACAGATGGGAAGGTCTCTGGTCGGGGGAGAGCCCTGTCTGAAAGTCAGTTCAGACTTGATTTGCCATTTTTTGGCTGTGTATCCTTGGACAGGGCCTTGGGCCTGTTTCTTGAACTGTTAGAGAGGGGATTAGGCTAGATGGCCTCTGAGGACCCCGCCTGCTCTGACATTCTGCGGTCTTCCAAGTGGGAAGATTTTAAGGGCTCCCTTCCTTCCCGTGCTGTCTCCCCAAAGTCAACCAGCCTCCTAGACCCTGTTAAGTAAGCCCATGGAGCCCCTTCCAGTGGGGAAACATGAAGGTTTGGCTAGAACTTGGGCTTTTGTGGCATCTTAGCAAAGAAGCAATATGTTTTTAGAGAAGTGACAAGAGAAAGGGAAAGGACCTTGAGTCTCAAGGGATGGCAAATTTTGGGAAGGCAAATACATGGGAAACTCATGGTAGATAAAACTTAGAAAGTTTGTTGTGTAGATTCCTCTGGTGCCCTCTCCAGGCTCATAAAGGTCTGAAGGCATCTCTGGTGATCAGCCTTTGTCCTTCCTGGTAGAGAGGGGAGGGGGGACACCTTTGTAAATTTATGTCCTGCTTTTAGGCAAATAAAGGGAAACTAGAGAGCTTTTCTTATATCTGCTTCTTCTTAATTGTCTTCGGCTCAAAGAATTCTTATGCCAAAGTGGCATATTTGGAGGTGGCATATCCTGCCACCTTACAGAACGGTGCCCTTCGTAAATATCTGGTGAGTTGGGGAATGAGAACTAATTCTCCTTCCCCTCCTGGTCTGTTTAGGTTCTAGGAGCAGCCGTTGTGAACCAGCCACTCTCCATACAGGTGATATTTTCAAACCCCCTCTCGGAGCAGGTTGAGGACTGTGTGCTGACTGTGGAAGGAAGTGGCCTCTTCAAGAAACAACAGAAAGTCTTGTAAGTGCTGCAAGTGCTCAGCCTTCTCCTGTTTTTCCCCCCTGAGATTAGCACTATCCTTCCTGGACATGGGTTCCTGAGCAGACTCCACAACACCGGGGAAGGGAAAGTGGAAGCACTCCCTCCCACTCAGGAAGCTGGGTGGAAAAGGGCTCCAGGGTCATTATCATGCTTTTGGTTTTCTGACATGCTCCATTCTCTGTTGCAGCCTTGGAGTCCTCAAACCCCAACACCGAGCGAGCATCATTCTGGAGACCGTCCCCTTCAAGAGTGGACAAAGGCAGATCCAAGCTAATATGAGAAGCAACAAGTTTAAGGACATTAAGGGTTACAGGAATGTTTATGTAGACTTTGCATTATAAATTCTGGAACAACGCGCCAGATGTGTGAATTTCAAGCTTCAGGAAAAGGAGCAAGTTCATATGCAAGCTGCGCCATTCCCCATCACAACAGAGGCTTCACAGGGCTCCAGCAAGAGCCGCAGAGGGGATGACGTGTTCATTTTCTGTCTCCCCTGACTCCACTAGAAATTTAAGCTCCATGAGGGCAAAGACTTTGCTTTGTTTACTACCCCTATACTCAGAACCATTTCTGGCATATGCTAGGCACTCAATAAATATTTTTTGAATGAATGAATAGGAGACTCCAGCATCCAGAGAACAGGTAGGAAATGTCTATGGATGGATATTTCCCTGGACCATTTGCACAGCTCCCCTGGACTCTTTTCAGGGCCCAGGGATTCCACTGTGTCCCATCCAGAGATTCCAGGATTCCACAGTCTTCTATCCAGAAGTGTGATTTGGCACAGAGGTCAGAGGATACTGGTAGGACTTGGCCATGACTTAACTGCCCCCCGCCCCAGATATCCAGGAAAGAAAAAGACAGGCTGAACAGCTCACTGTTGTTTTGTTGTTGCAAAAGCTAATTCCCTAGTATGAATAAACTTCAGACCTTGCTCTCCTTTGCCTCATGTAGTCATCACTTTCCTATCTGTTCCTTGGATGCTGCAGTCTCCATTCATTCAAAAAAGTATTTATTGAGTGCCTAGCATATGCCAGAAGTGGTTCTGAGTGTAGGGGTACAAAGTAAACAAAGCAAAGTCCCTGCCCTCATGGAGCTTACATTTCTAGTGGAGGCAGGGGAGATAGACAATGAACACGTCCACAAATAAGTGAGATACTCACAGGTGGTGTATCAGCCATGATCCAGCTAGAAAAAACAAAAACTCACAGGTGTTTCTACTTACTACCTACCATCTTTGTGTCTTGGGGGGGAAAAAAAAGTCTGGGAGACCTTTCACCCTTGGCCCTCCTTTGAATCCTTTCCCATATCACATCTAAGAGGTCCCTCAGTCCTAACAGTACCAGCCTATTCACTCAAAACTCACTGACGCACTGTGGTCCTGGATGGCCTTGGGTTGGCTGGGGAGATAAAGCTGGCTGAATAACACAATGAGGTAGACTTTGAGTGGGAAATGGAATACTCTCAGAGTTTTCTATTAGTTGCAGCCTGTGTTTATGGTCATGCAAACTCCACGCTTTCTGGGTCCTACTGAACACAAAAAAATTCTGATCATTATCTCCTCTTGTGGCACTGCACAAAGTTCTGCACAAAGAAAGGCATGATGCACTTGCTCTCTCAGTACTGACTACATGACTGAGACAGCTGTCCTATCAAATACACACACAGTAAATAAAGAAGATGAAGCCTTCCAGTATGTATAAACCAAAGGTATGTGTAGTTAATCAGTGGGATAGAAGGGCATGTGGTAAGAATTAGGGAAAGTAGGGAAATAGTCCTGTGAGACAGTGGGCTGAGAACCAGGAGCTACTGGCAGGGAGCTGGAAGTAACTTAAAATTATTTCATCTTATAATTATTACCTGACAATCATGAGAAATAGTTTAAGGAAAACACCAGAGAGAGAAACATCTTATAGACACAATGACCTCTGAAGCACATGGAAGATTTCAGGAACTGCACCCTAGGACTCTTTAATGAGTCCTGATTTTAACACCACATTCATTAATTCTTTCATTCAACAAAAATTTACTGAGTTTCTACTAGGGGCCAGGCCCTGAGCCAGGTAGGCCCTAAGGACACAAGAAGGACCAGGGCCTGCACTCAAGGAGCTCAAGTCTAAGGATGTGGAGAATGAAAAATAAACAGGAGGTTATAACACAGAGCGGTGAGATCCACCATTGGGGTAAACCCAGGGTGTTGTGGGAGCACAAGGAGGGCCAACTAGTCCAGCCTTGGGATATTGGTTCAAGGAAGGCTTCCTGGAGGAAGTGGTATTTAAGTGGAGCCCTAAAAGCTAGTGGTTGGTCAAAGACTAGGAATCGGAAGGAGAGGGAGTGGAATAAAGCAGCCAGGAACTGCAAGTCATTCAGATGGCCAGAGGTCAGAATGGGAGGGAGCAAGAAGCAGGAAAGAAATGAGGCAAGAGCCAGGGGGTGAAGAGCTTCAGGCCGCAGTCTAAGGAATTTGGGTCACAATCATCTTCAGGCATCTGCCTCCTCTAAGTCTTGGATCACAATCACTTCCTGCAGTGTCAGTGCTCAGGGCCAATTCCACTTTGCAGAGCTGAGCAGACTTCATGTGACTTAAGAAGCACTTAAAGGACAAATAGTTCTCCACCCTTGTCTGCCATAGGAGCTTGCAATTCCCATCAGAGTCACTTCTTTGAGCGCAAAGGCCTTCCTTAAATGCAAAGGTTGTCTTTCATCCGTTTGTTTAACATTTTTTGAGTTCCTAATGTGCTGAGTGTTCTAGGTGTAGGGAATAGACCAATAAACAGGGCAAATAAGGTTCTCCCCAACCCATTCCCAATGGACAACCTCACAACCCCTCATCCCCCAACCCCAGTGGAACTCAGTATAATTTTCTTCTGACAACGCTCAGCTCAGCTCTAGGCAAAAAGGGTTTTTGAAGAAATTTCTTTTTCCTTATTGTGTGTAGCCTTGGTCGATCTGCCAGTGAAGAAGCCCTGCCCGCCCATGGCCAAGAGGTGGGCATGTGACTTATGCTGGGACAATCAGACACTTCTCCCAGGACTTTGACTGCAGAGTGAAGTGGGTTAGAGAAGGGAGAAACTTGGAGTCCATCCATCTTGGCAGCAGAGACCCAGAGACAGACCAGCCTCTGTTCCTGCTGCCTAGTCACTCGAGCTACCCTGGAGTCCATCCTTCTCCTAGTCCTGGCTCTCCTTTTCCCCATCAATCTACGAGCTCCTTCATACTCTTGTTTTTTTAAGTTGACCAACACTAGTTTTGGCTTTGCTTGCATTCAAAGGACAATCATGAGACAAAAGGACTTTATCTAGTTCAGAGAAATTGAGTAATTTGTTGAAGACCACACAGCAAAGTCTGTCTGATTCCAAATTCCCCCCATGCCACACTGCCCAGTACTCCCATAGGTCTGCCCTTGGGTCCTAAAGGTGTCTTTGTTAGTGTCATAAGTTAGCCTGAAGTTCAAGGAAGTGTCAGAAGCTCTCATTCACCCCAACCTGGTGAATAACTGGAGAGGTGGGAGCTGGCTGTGTGGAAAGGGCAGGCAGCAACAAGAGCTACACTTTGTTTCCCAGAGCTCGCTCCTCCTTTAGTCCCTGGCCCTCCAAGGCCCACTGTTCAGTTTTTCTTCCTCACCACTTGCCCACTGACCAGCAGCCAACCAACCAATGAGCAGCTGGTACCACTTCTCTACCTGTCCCTGAGACCTGACTTCCCAGTATCCAGGAGCCACTTGGTGCCAGTTTTGGGGCTGCTGCTTTTTCAGGAGTACAGACAAAAAGAATTTGATTGCAGAGTGCTGATCTCAGATATACCCAGCTTTCCTCCAACCCCAGAGGATAGGCTTGGCTTCAGACTCCATGAGAGCCTGGAGCTTCCTGAGGGGAGGCAGGCCACGTGCCTGGTATAGCAAGTGTTAGCAGAAGGTCTGAGCTGGGATGCTGAATGAATTTGTGGGAATGTGAGAAAGAACTCTGTGAACATAGATAATGTTAGGCTCTGGATAATGCTAATATCCTCCAGAGAATGTTCTTTCTGGTAGGAAGTTAGGATAGTGGGAGAGTGCCATAATGGAGATTTATTTAAAACCAGGCTTCAGCTTTTTTTTTTTTTTTTTTTTTTTTTTTTTTTGAAGCAGAGTTTCGCTCTTGCTGCCCAGGCTGGAATGCAATGGCACGATCTCCAGCTCACTGCAACCTCTGCCTCCCGGGTTCAAGCCATTCTCCTGCCTCAGCCTCCCAAGTAGCTGGGATTACAGGCATGTGCCACCACACCCGGCTAATTTTGTTTTTTTTGTTGTTGTTGTTTTTTGTTTGTTTGTTTGTTTTCCATAGAGACAGGGTTTCCCCATGTTGGTCAGGTTTCCCAACCTCAGGTGATCTACCCACCTCAGCCTCCCAAAGTACTGGGATTACAGGTGTGAGCCACCGCACCCAGCCAACTTCAGCCTTTTATAAGGATTAGTCTATTTCCTACTTAACTCAACTCCTGGGGCATAGCCCTTCTGCAGTCCCAACAGAAAGCCTGGGGTGTTTATTGGGGCCCCTCATCCTTAATGATCCTCAAACTCAAACCCTGCTAGACTGCCAGATTCTCAGGCTCTTATCTGCCAACTATGAATGGGCAAATGCCCCAGATAGAAGAGTGGCAGCCAGTTTCAAGTTCACTCTCTGCTCTTCTCCCCCAAGATCTTGATCCCTCAAGTCCTCACTGCCTTGATGCCTTCAAAGAGATATTTAAAATATTTCATTCAACTTTTCTAATTGTTCCCAACAGAGAGGATGGTAACAAGCTAGTCTGCTGTATTTAGACACAGAAATTCTTGAAAGATTTTAAAAGAAGGTTGAATAGAGAGACCTTCTCAGTGGTGGCTAGGATTAAGGCTAATGTGAAATCACATATGTGGGGTATGAGTTGGAAGACCTCAGTTTGAGTCTAGGCTTTACCATAAGCTGTGAGATATTGGGAAACCTTCCCTTCTGGAGCTTAGAGGTAAGTTTCTCGTATGTGGAACACATGTGGATAGGTAGGCTATAGTATGCACTTTTAGCCTCCTCCTTGGCTCTGTTTGGGTTCCATCTTTATTCTTTCATCATTTGCATCATTTTAATGTGCTCTTCTGCAATACCATATTTCACTGTTAGTCTTAAATTCTTTCTGGAATGAGGCAGTATATTAATTGATCTTACATTCGCTAAAATAAATGTTAACTCTCTGAACGTATTTTCTCATCAGTAAAATTGGAATCATGATCCCTTAATGCAGTTTACAAGATTGAGGTTCAGATCATACAAGATAATGTACGCGAAAGTGCTTTGTAAAGCAATGTGCCAGCAAAATTAACTTATTTGCACCTGGGAGTCATGTTGAGTATCTTTTCCTCTCTGCCCTCCACCCTGATATCCTGTCCATTAGCACGTCATATCCATTTAACCTCCTACATCTCCGTCAAATCTGTCCACGTCTTTTTTTTTTTTTTTTTTTTGAGATGGAGTCTTGCTCTGTGGCCCAGGCTGGAGTGCAGTGGCATGATCTTGGCTCACTGCAACCTCCACCTTCTAGGTTCAAACGATTCTCCTGCCTCGGTATCCCGAGTAGCTGCGATTACAGGCGCCCGCCACCACGCCCAGCTAATTTTTGTATTTTTAGTAGAGACGGGGTTTCGCCATGTTGGCCAGGCTGGTCTCAAACTCCTGACCTCAGGTGATCCGCCTGTCTTGGCCTCCCAAAGTGCTGGGATTACAGGCGTGAGCCACCATGACCGGCCTATGTCTATCTTTACTAACACCCCCCGGAGTAGACCACCATCATCTTTCACGTGGGCCATTACCCTAGTCTCTTATTGGTCATCTCTCTTCCCTTTTTGCCCCCTCTAAATCATTTCCCCCATATTAGCCAGTATTTTTAAAATGCAAATCTGATTGTGTTACTCCCTTGCTTCAAATATCATTTCAATGGCTTCTCACTGCTCTGAGAATAAAATCCAAAATTCGCAGCTCAACTCTGCAAGATTTAGCCCTTGCCTTACCTCTCCCCATCTCTCTCTGTGATGCAGACCCACTGACCTGCTTTCAGATGCCTCCTGCCTTAGCACCTGTGCACGTGCTGTTTTCTCTCCTCTCACGCCAACCCTTGTCCTGTTGAGAGGTGACAGCTTGCTGGCAGCCCTGGCAGCCCTCGCTCGCTCTCGGTGCCTCCTAGTTCTCGGCGCCCATTCTGGCCGCGCTTGAGGAGCCCTTCAGCCCGCCGCTGCACTGTGGGAGCCTTTCTCTGGGCTGGTCCAGGCCGGAGCCGGCTCCCTCAGCTTGCGGGGAGGTGTGGAGGGAGAGGCACTGGCGGGAACCGGGGCTGCGCGCGGCGCTTGCGGGCCAGCTAGAGTTCCTGGTGGGCGTGGCTTTGGCGGGCCCGTACTCGGAGCGGCTGGCCAGCCCTGCCGGCCCGGGCAGTGAGGGGCTTAGCACCCGGGCCAGCAGCTGCGGAGGGTGCGCCGGGTCCCTCAGCACTGCCGGCCTACCGGTGCTGCTCTCGATTTTTCCCGGGCCTTAGCTGCCTCCCCGCGGGGCAGGGCTCGGGACCTGCAGCCCGCCATGCCTGAGCCTCCCCAAGGAGCGCCGCCCTCTGCTCCACGGCGCCCGGTCCCATCGACCGTCAAAGGGCTGAGGAAAGCGGGCGCACAGCGCGGGACAGGCAGGCAGCTCCACCTGCGGCCCCAGTGCGGGATCCACTGGGTGAAGCCAGCTGCGCTCCTGAGTCTGGTGGGGACTTGGAGAACCTTTATGTCTAGCTCAGGGTTTGTAAATACACCAATCAACACTCTGTAACTAGCTAATCTAGTGGGTACCTGGAGAACTTTTGTGTCCAGCTCAGGGATTGTAAACGCACCAATCAGCACCCTGTCAAAACGGACCAATCAGCTCTCTGTAAAACAGACCAATCGGCTCTCTGTAAAATGGACAAATCAGCAGGATGTGGGTGGGGCCAGATAAGAGAATAAAAGCAGGCTGCCCTAGCCAGCAGTGGCAACCCCTTCGGGTTTGCTTCTATGTTGTGGAAGCTTTGTGCTTTAGCTGTTTGCAGTAACTCTTGCTTCTGCTCACTGTTTGGGTCCACACTGCCTTTATGAGCTGTAACACTCACAGCGAAGGTGTACAGCTTCACTGCTGAAGCCCCCGAAACCACGAACCCACCAGGAAGAACGAATAACTCCAGACGCGCCCCCTTAAGAGCTGTAACACTCACCGCGAAGGTCTGCAGCTTCACTCCTGAGCCAGCGAGACCACGAACCCACTAGAAGGAAGAAACTCCGAACACATCAGAACATTAGAAGGAAGAAACTCCGAACACATCAGAACATGAGAAGGAACAAACTCCGGACACGCGGCCTTTAAGAACTGTAACACTCACTGCGAGGGTCGGCGGCTTCATTCTTGAAGTCAGTGAGACCAAGTACCCACCAATTCCGGACACACTATTACCTAGCTAACTCCTATTTATCCTCCCAGTTTCTCAGCTTAAATATCACCTTCTGAGAGAAGCCTACCCTGACCGTCCACACCTGGGTCCAAGAGCACTCAAACTTCTTTTTTACAGCATTTGGCACACTTGACAGAGAAATAGCTAATGGTGTACGCACTTAGTATTGTTTGTCTCCCCCTGCTGGAATAGAAGCTCCTTGGTGGCAGAGACGCGTCTATCTGCTTTACTGCTGTACCACCAGTATCTAACACGGTTCCTAACAGTTCCTAACGGTACCTCAGCAAGTGCCCCGACTGAAATACTGCCAGAGACTGGATCTCTGTGAAGCTCTCATGGGAACTGTACCAGGAAAGAGAAGATTCTCTTTGCTAAAACCAGAAGGAGAACACATTCCCCAAAGGGAGACCAGCCCACAACCTCCCCCATTGCTCTCCCAGGTAAGGGGCTCTCTGTGGTGAAAATAGTTCTTTCAGCCAGACTTTTCTTTCCCCTAAAAGTTTTTGTTACTTTAAAAATATTAACACATAAATACAAGTTCATGGCACAAAGATACAAAGGGTATGTAGAAAAAAGCCTTGTGCCTAGGCACTGAGTGTCTCTATCCGGAAGCAATAATTTTCTAGAAATAGTCTATATAAACACAAGCAAATTCATATATATTCTCCCCACGCACACATACCCTTTACACAAAGATAGTATACTATTCACATTGTTCTCTACCTTGCTTATTCCACGTAACAATACAGCTTGGACTGGGCGCGGTGGCTCATGCCTGTAATCCCAACACTTTGGGAGGCCAAGGCTGGGGGATCACTTGAGCACCGGAGTTCAAGACCAGCCTGGGAAACATAGTGGGACCCTATCTCTACAAAAAATAAAAATTAGCCAGATGTAGTGGCACATGCCTGTAGTCCCAGCTACTCTGGAGGCTGAAGTGGGAGGATCACTTGAGCCCAGGGGTTGAGGCTGCAGTGAGCCATGATTGCACCACTGCACTCCAGCCTGGGTGACAGAGCAAGACCCTGTCTCAAAACAAATAAACAAACAAATCGAGCTTGGAGATTGTTCCACATCCTTTTATATAGAGCTACTTCATTCTTTTTCACCTTTATGTATTTTATTGAATGCATGTTCCATAATTTATCTACCTAATACCTTATGCATGGATGTTTAGGTAGTTTCTAGTATTTGGCTATTATAAATATCAATGCCTTGAATATACTTGTATAAATTTCATTTTACACCTGTTTGATCATTTGTATGATAAATACCTAGAAGTAGAATGGCTGAATCAAAAGTATAGACTTTTTTTTTTTTTAAGTGAGAGCAAGTTTATTAAGAAAGTAAAGGAATAAAGAATGGCTAATCCATAGGCAGAGCAGCAAAAAGTATAGACATTTAAAGTTTTGGTAGAAACTACTTAATTTCCCTTTGTTCTGGACTGAATTGTGTCCTCCCCAAAAATTCATATGCTGAAGCCCTAACCCCCAATGTGACTGTATTTGGAGATGGGACCTATAAGAAGGTAATAAAGGTGAAGTGGGGTCATAAGAATGGGCTTCAATCCAGTAGGAATGATGTCCTTATAGGAAGACGAAAAGGAAAATACACCAGAGATCTTTCTCTTTCCGCGTGGACACAGGGAAGAGGGCATGTGAGGAAGAGAGCCTTCACCAGACACCAAGCCTAAAGGCCCTGATCTTGAACTTCCATCCTACAGAAGGGTGAGAACATAAATATCTGTTGTTTAAGCCACCCAGTCTGACTAACACTCTCCGTAGAGGCTGCACAAATTTGGAGAGGCTGCACCAGTTATTTATTTATTTCTATTTTTTTGAGACAAAGTCTTGCTCTGTTGTCAAGGCTGGAATGCAGTGGCATGATCTTGGCTAACTGCAACCTCCACCCACCAGGTTCAAGCGATTCTCATGTCTCAGTCTCCCGAGTAGCTGAGATTACAGGCGCCCACCACCATGTCTGGCTAATTATTGTATTTTTAGTAGAGATTGGTTTTCACCATCTTGGCCTGGCTGGTTTCGAACTCCTGACCTCAAGTGATTCACCTGCCTCCCAAAGTGCTGGGATTACAGGCATGAGCCACCGCGCCCAGCCGAGGCTGCACCAATTTAAATTTGCACTCCCACTAGTATTATAAGAGAGCAACTATTTTCCTAAAACATCACCAACTCAAAATGTTGTCAAACTCTTTTATCTTTGCCAATCTAATAGGTGAAGAAAGAATGGTATCTCAGGCTGTTTTTATTTTGCATTTTTATTAAATGAGGCTGAACATCTTTCCATGGAATTGATAGACATTTTTATTTCTTTTTCTGTGAATTGTCTATCATATCCTTTACTCATTTTTCTAATAGTTTGTTATTCTTTTCTTATTGATTTATAGGCATCTTTTATATTAAGGAGATTAATCCTTCGTGATATGAGTTTCAAATATTTTCCCCAACTTGTTGCATATCTTGTTTTGTTTTGTTTTTGAGACGGATTCTCACTCTGTGGCCCAGGCTGGAGCGCAGTGGCCCAGTCTCAGCTCACCGCAACCTCCAACCTCCTGGGTTCAAGCTATTCTCCTGCCTCAGCCTCCCAAGTAGCTGGGATTACAGGCACATGCCACCACGCTCAGCTAATTTTTTGTATTTTTAGTAGACATGGGGTTTCACCAAGTTGGCCAGGCTGGTCTCAAACTCCTGACCTCGTGATCCACCCGCCTCGGCCTCCCAAAGTGCTGGGATTACAGGTGTAAGCCACCGTGCCCCACCTGCATATCCTTTAACATTGTGAATATTTCCATTTAAAAATTTTTAAGGAATCAAATTTCTCAGTATTTTCTTTTTGTCTTCTGAGTTTTGCATAATATTTTTAAAGGTTTTCCCAAGTTAACTTAAGAAGAAGTGTCTCATT
Organism: Pan paniscus; assembly: GCF_029289425.2. NCBI lineage: Eukaryota > Metazoa > Chordata > Mammalia > Primates > Hominidae > Pan > Pan paniscus. Next base: position 32,474,635 of record NC_073265.2, on the reverse strand, counting down.
TTTTCTTCTATTACTTTAAGGATTTAATAAGAGTTTTGATCCATCTGAAATTTATTTTGATGTGTGGCATAAGATAGGAAGCCAACTGTATTTTGACAAGCTAGTTGTCCCAAAATCATTTACTGATAAATCCTTCATTTCCCCATGGATTTGAAGTGCCACATTTAGCATACATTTAATACATGTATTTTGATCTATGGACTTTTCAATTACAGTAATATCATGTTATGTGTTCATATCTAGGAAGGCTGGTCACACTTTATTATTATCTTAGAAATTTCCTTTTGAACCTTAGAATCAGTTTACCTAGTTTCAAAAAACAATCTTGGTGTTTTTATTGGGAATGAATTAAACTGAAGATCAACTTGGGAAGAAATGACCGCTTTATAAAGTTGAGTTGTCCTACCCAGGATGGTGATCTTCCTTTTTATCTGATCAAGTCTTATTTGGTGTCCCTCCATACCGTTTCCAAGTGTTTTACTGACAGCACTTCACATTTCTTAAGTTTATTTCTAGAAATTTCACCTTTTGTTGTTGTTGCTATTATAGGTTGGGTCTTTAATTACAGTTTCTGACTTGTTATTGATTGCAGGTATGAAAACTATTGGCTTCTATAATTTTGGTATTAGCCAGCTCACTAAATTACCTTTTATAATCATTGTTAGTAGATTCAAGTTTTCCAGGTAAAAAATGACATCTTCAAATAATGAAAAATTAACTTCTTCATTCCTTATGAAGGATTTTTTTTTTTTTTCTGAGATGGAGTCTTGCTCCATGCTGGCTGTGCAGTGACATGATCTTGGCTCACTGCAACCTCAGCCTCCCAGGTTCAAGCAATTCTTCTGCCTTAGCCTCCCGAGTAGCTGGGAGTACAGGCGCCTGCCACCACGCCCAGCTAATTTTTGTATTTTTAGTAGAGAGAGTGTTTCACCATATTGGCCAGGCTGGTCTCGAACTCCTGACCTCAGGTGATCTGCCTGACTTGGCTTCCCAAAGTGCTGGGATTACAGGCATGAGCCACTGCGCTAGTGAAAGGCAGAAGTTTCATTTTTTTTTTTTTTTTTTTACATAATAAGATCCTTCAAATGAGTTCAAAAGTTCAAAGTTTTAAAAGTATAAAAGAGTAAACAGCAGAAAGATAACCTTTCTACCCCACTGCCCAGATCCCCTCCCCACAGGCAACCAATATTTTTGGCAGTGTGTTTTATATCATTCTATAGACGTCTCATGTATATGCAGCAAGTACAGCTGCCCTGAGAGTGCTTCTGGTAACACAGTTTCACAAGCCCAGGTAAGGCCAAATATGAGATCCTTCTCTTGTCTCTTCAGGAACTAAAGAAAGAAAAATTGAAAAGACATAGGGCCTGAGTCCCAAGATAGTTCCCAACCTTCTCTGGTAGAGGGTCCCAGACCAGGTAGGCTTGGAAGAGTTGGGGCCCCAGCTTCTACTTTTAATACATTTATTTTTCACCAACAAATTCTACTTCCTTATCTTTTTCACACAGATAAATTGCAGATGCATGTGTTCTCTCTATTATCAAAACAGCCCATGAACATCTTGCAACTTGCAGCCCCTGTCACGTTTAGGGCGTGAGATTTGGAGTTGGATATGGGACTCCTGTTTGTGGCCTCCTCTCTTCCAGAGTCTTCCAGTGCCCTCCAGATAACATCTCTGAGAGTCTCTTGAGACCACTGAAGCAAGAGGCTTCAAGGTTTGTTCTAGGCTTCTCTAGTTGGCAGGTCTTCCCTATCCCACCCCCTCCCCCAGGGCTGCCAGGCGTATTCCTGCCTGGGGCTCCTGGCACAAGAGATAAAATGAACGGGTTACTCCCAGTAACTGGTCCAGGAGATACCAGCAGGGAGGGAGTAGGAGAGAAGAAACATGTCAGGGTGCTCACAGGAGTAGTGGGGGGAGGTTTTGATATTTCCAGACTCTTAAGCCAACAAAAGTGCCTTCATATTTTCTGTCTGGAAGACAGAAAGCCCAGAAGGAGCCCAGAAGCAACAGTTCGAGACAGGCGCTTTCTGCGGCCAAGTGGATAAGAGGAGCGGCCTGCAACCATGGGACAGGGTGAGCCAAGCCAGCGCTCGACAGGGTTTGCTGGACTGTATGCAGCCCCCGCAGCATCACCTGTTTTCGTTAAAGGAAGTGGGATGGATGGTAGGCGGGGAGATGGTGGGGGAGGGGGTACTGGTGATAATGAGGTGGCTGTGGAGGGGGTGTGGTAGGTGGGTGCTGGTAGAGGTGATAGTGAGCTGGCTGTGGAGCGTGGTGTGATGATGGGTGCTGGTGGAGGCGGAGGTGATGGTGATGTTGCTGTGGGGTGGTTATGGGGTAGCATGTTGGGGTAAACTGGTCATGATAGTTGTATGATGGTGAGATGGTGATGGTGGTTAACATGGATTTATATTCTTATCCCAAGGTCATCATAGCATAAGTGTTCACAGCTTACTGATACAAATGAGAGACACCCTGGGTAGCATGAAGGTGTCACAGCTTCTACACCAAATGGGAGAGAAGGAGAGGAGGGAGTCAGGGAATCCACCTAAAAGGGGCAGAGGCAGACACAAAGCAAGAAACCAACAGAGGTGGTCAGAGTCGCAGCACTCTTGGCAGGAATTATTATATCCTGGCCTGGGAATTGCCTGGCTGTTTTGTGTCCTGGGAGAAGCAAGCGGGTAGGCAGAGGGAAATGGTGCAGAGGTGTGGGGACAGTGGGGTGCAGCTGTGGTTCTGTTGCTATAGAAACTGCCTCACTCCCCTGCCCTGGTTGGACAGTCTGGTGTGCGGAGGGCAACTGACGCTGAGACCAACAGCTGAGAAGGAAAAAAAAAAGAATTCTGGGTGAATTAAATCAATAATCTCAGCTACATCTTGTGAAAATAGGGCAGACACCAATAAATTGTCCTTTTTTTTTTTTATTTTTTTAACGGAGTCTCTCTCTGTCACCAGGCTGGAGTGCAGTGGCGCAATCTCGGCTCACTGCAACCTCCGCCTCCTGGGTTCAAGTGACTCTCCTGCCTCAGCTTTCTGAGTAGCTGGGACTACAGGCGCCCACCACCATGCCCGGCTAATTTTTTGTATTTTTAGTAGAGACGGAGTTTCACCTTGTTGGCCAGGATGGTCTCGATCTCTTGACCTCGTGATCCATCCGCCTCGGCCTCCCAAAGTTCTGGGATTACAGGCGTGAGCCACTGCGCCTGGCCAAATCGTTCTTTTTATTCTGTAGAGACCAGACAAATTAAAATCTACTCAATCAGAGAAACACAAAGATATCAGGAGATTGTTTAGTCTAGTCCCAAACCAGAGGATGCCCCTGGGCACTAAATTCTTTCCAGGCAGTGGGTGGCAGAGAGCCCAGTAGCCACCAGATGAGAATCACTGAGTATGAACTCATGACATGCTGCAGTGGCTGGAGCTGGCTTGTGCTGACTTGCAAGAGCCAGTTGCTAAATTTTGAGGAACCTTGTGAACCAGTTCTTAAACACAGGCATTATTAAAAATTAAATTGTATAAACTTACAAGTAAAAAATTTATATTAAAAAGAAAGATAATAAGTACTCTAAACTCATCACTTCCTACGTATTTTACTCCTTTTTACCTTTATGTTCTTGAGGGCGTTTATGTCTCCTGTATCTCTGTGCTGGAAAAACCACATGATGATGTGCCAGTCCGCGCCTCTTCACAGCTCTGCGCTTGCTGACATCACCTCAGTAGCTTCAGACTGGCCACAGGGGGAGTAGTTTACACAACAGAACTTGGCAAATGCTGTAACTCAGTACGCCCTTTCCCCTCACCTCCTCCTCCCCCCAGCCAGTCGTTAAACACATAACTGCTTGAGGGGCACATCTGAGGCAGCTCTGGGGTATTGTGAAAGGCAGAGAGGGAGGAGGGTGGGGTATTGTGCACCTCTGAAGAGCATTCCACATGATCTCCGGGTTAACACAACTTCTCATGGGCTGTGGTACAAATAGGAGATGCTGGGAAAACACGAAGGTATCATTGCCTCAAGACCCAATGGGAGATAAGGGGAGGCAGGAGTCAATGAATCCACCAAAAAGGGGCAGAGGCAGAGATAAACCAAGAAACCAGGCAGACCTAAAGAATGCAGAAACCTCAGGGGCCCTGCGAGGGTCTGGCAGCACAGGTGGGGGCCTGAGGCCCCTGTGATGCAGCTGAGAAAATCTCCTTTAAGGCCGTCTCAATGTTCTCATCCATTCATTGACGGAGCAAACACTGATTGGCTATCTATTGAGTTCTGCTGGGGCAGAGGATGCAGATATGAGAAAGCACTGTATCTTGGGGAGCTCACAGTGAAAAGGGGAGCAGAGGACTAGGCAGGTGATGGGTATCAAATGGGATAAGTGCTGAAGAAAGTGGAGCAGAGTACTGTGGGAGTCCAGAGGACTGACCTCTGCCAGGAGGAGTCAGTGAAGGCTACAGAGGTGGGTGCCTTTGGATCTTGGAAGATGAGTAGACATCTGCCAGGTAGAGAAGAGATGGTGGGAGCCTTCTAGACAGAACAAGAATCCAAATGAATTCTAGTGACTCTTGCCGTAACACTATGGTCTACGTGGGTTCGGATACACTGAGGCTCAAGTCATATGACTTAGGATGTGACTAAGGCATTCCACCATCCAATCCAACTCAACCAGTCTGCAGAGGCAGGGCTTATCCTGGGCCCCAGCACAAGCTTTGCGCTAAGCAGAAAGAGGAATCGTTGTTGGTTTCTGAGTGCTGCTATACTTCAGTTTACAAATCCCAGCCTCCCCATGGCTACTTTATCTATAGCCATGGTCTGACCAAGCCAAGTGGAGGAGGGGGATACAAGGATGCAAGGGGCACCCAGGGACACGAGGACCAGACACAGAGAGGTTCCTTCCCTCCTCTGCACACTTTCACATTTCTTCATATTCAATAATGTCAGTTCTTTTGCCCTAAATAGACATCATTGGCATCTTCTATCATCCCCATCACTAGTGAAAGAAAAGTAGAACATCCTTCCCCTCTACTCTTCAGCTCTAAGTCAGAGAGACTGGGAACTGAGGAAAATTTGAAGTAGGAGTATCCTGAATTTGACAAGATCCGTCTTGTAGTCTAAAGGACATTGCTATCAGGGTCATATCACTTCCCTGAAGTGGGTTAGACCTCATTTCATACCTGTGAGCAAAAGCCATAGTTTCTCTCTTGTGGCAGTTGAGCCAGTGCAAAAACTGCAGGCTGCCTTTCAGACCAAGGAGATTCCCAATGGCCTTCTGCTATTAAAGGAACAAAAAGTACACAATTCCTTTGCTGCAAAAACAAAACAAAACAAAACAAAAAAACCAACTTTTTTTTCCAGCATTGTTCCTTATCTTGCGCTTGCTGAACGTATCTTTTGACTTCTCTACTCCTTGTTTTTTTCTTCCCTCTTGTATTAGTCTGTTCTCACACCGCTATAAAGACATACCTGAGATGGGGTAATTATAAAGAAAAGGAGTTTAACTGGCTCATGGTTCTGTGGGCTATACAAGCTTCTGCTCCTGGGGAGGCCTTAGGAAACTTACAATCATGGCAGAATGTGAAGGGGAAGCAAGCACATCTTCACATAGCTGGTGGGAAAGAGAGAGAGAGTGAAGGAGGAGGTGCTACACACTTTTAAACAAGCAGCACTAGGGGGATGGTGCTAAACCATTAGAAACTGCCCCCATGATCCAATCACCTCCCACCAGGCCCCTCCTCTAACACTGGGGATTACAATTCGACCTGATATTTGGGCAGGGACCCAAAGCCAAACCATATCACTTCTGTTAAATGAGAATTGATTAACAGACTGTCGTAATACTCTTGAGCCACCTCCGTGAAGGGTTTTTCTGGGCTGCATAGTGCTGTGAGTTTATAGTAAGACTTTAGGTCAAAAAGCTACCATGCACAGTCTTGGGTGAGACAGTTCCACACTCAGCCTCACTCTTCTCATCTATAAAACAAGAGAATTGGACTCAGTGATCTCAAAACTAGCTCTAAAAATTATCTGATTGTGCTCTAAGAAAAAATGAGTAGGTGCGAGAAAGATTTTGGATTTTATTCATTGCTTGTGGATTGGGACCAGAAAAAGGCCAACAATGAGAGTAAGCAATGCACTTATTAATAATAATAACAACAACAGTTTCATTTAATGGGACTTACTGTGTATCTGACACTGCTAAATGTATTGTACATCATCTAATCCCCACAACTCTGAAGGGAGGGATGATTATTCTAAGGAAAAGGAAACTGAGGCTCAGGGTGGTTAAGTTACTTGCCTGGGATCGCGCCGCTAAAACGTAAGTGGAGCCGAGGATTAGAACCCTGGTCTCTCTGACTCCAGAATCTCTGCTTGTACTTACATTGTCACATGTACTTAGTTTCCGTGACTTCTCTCTTTCCCACAACAGCCCTGGGTATCAAGAGCTGTGACTTTCAGGCAGCAAGAAACAATGAGGAGCACCACACCAAGGCCCTCAGCTCCCGGCGCCTCTTTGTGAGGAGGGGGCAGCCCTTCACCATCATCCTGCACTTCCGCGCTCCAGTCCGTGCATTTCTGCCTGCCCTGAAGAAGGTGGCCCTCACTGCACAAACTGGTTAGTGAGACAGGCCTAGACTCCTTTGGCAGCAGGCCTGGGGGGTTCTCTGTTCTCTCCAGCACCCTGTTAGGGAATCAAGGGACAAATGGCCCACACTGCAGCTGGGCCGTAAGAAGTCCTGCCCACCTGGCAGGGCAGTCATGAGGGTGCCACGAGATTATGTGCCTGGTAAATATTGTTTATGATGACTCAGAAGCTGCCTAGCAGCAGCATCACCAAGAGCTTCTTTTCAGTTGCAAATATAATAGTAGCTTTGTAGAAAATTCTGGATGGGGCCGGGTGTGGTGGCTCACGCCTGTAATCCCAGCGCTTTGGGAGGCCGAGGCGGGTGGATTACCTGAGGTCAGGAGTTCAAGACCAGCCTGACCAACATGGTGAAGCCCCGTTTCTACTAAAAATACAAAAAATTAGCCAGGCATGGTGGACTATAATCCCAGCTACTGGGGAGGCTGAGGCAGTAGAATCACTTGAACCCAGGAGGTGGAGGTTGCAATGAGCCGAGATCGTGCCATTGCACTCCAGCCTGGGCGACAAGAGCAAAACTCCGTCTCAAAAAGAAAGAAAGAAAAAGAAAATTCTGGATGGAATCGAACCCAGGCTAAATACAACATTTAATTGCTACTGTTTATTGAATCCACACTACCTGTCAGATGTTGGGCCAAGTACTTCACATGCAATATTTCATTCAGTCCTCCCATGGACCATGAAGAAGGTACTATTACAATGCCCATTTTATAGACTGTGATGTAGGTCCATGGGTGCCAAAAGCCTTTGCTCTCCTATCACTCTTTCTTGATGGGCCTCATTTCTAGCTGGGTCACTTTCATTATCCTCCAAAAACAAATTTCACCTGCTCCATCTTTGTAATACCCTGACCTTATTACTCTGAGTTGTGACCAAGAAGTCCCAGTGACAGACTAATCACTGTGTGACTGCAGGAGAGCAGCCCTCCAAGATCAACAGGACCCAAGCCACATTCCCAATTTCCAGTCTGGGGGACCGAAAGTGGTGGAGTGCAGTGGTGGAGGAGAGAGATGCCCAGTCCTGGACCATCTCTGTGACCACACCTGCGGACGCTGTCATTGGCCACTACTCGCTTCTGCTGCAGGTCTCAGGCAGGAAGCAACACCTCTTGGGTCAGTTCACACTGCTTTTTAACCCCTGGAGTAGAGGTAAGTTTGGACCTGGGCCAGCCTGGGCTGCATGGAGACTCCAGACACTGGAGCTGGGGTGCAGCTCTGGCAGGGAGCACCTGCACCAGGCCCCTGCGGCAGCCCTCTCTAAGGACAGCACCAACACCCAGTCTGTGCCAGGGCTTTCTCCCTGAATGAACCAGCTCTCAGACCTAGGGTCCTGTTTTGGTGTCACCCCTGGGAGAAGCAGGTTGAGCCTTCCCACTGAAAGCAAAAGCTTGTCTCACCACCAGATCCTGGTGCTGGCTCAGGCTATTTTGGTCACAGGAGTTGAGACTCACTGAGATGACCCTGGGAAAGCTGTCCTTCGTTATAACAGTGCAGGCGTGAGAACTGGAGAGGGCCTCGGGAATGAGGTGGCCTGAGGATGGGCTTCTCTCTCTCTCCCCGGCTATTCTGTTTCCAGAGTGCACTCAGGCTTTGCAGGACCTGAAGCTGGTGCAATCTGGGGGACCCTCTTTAAGAAAAAGAATATACCATTTTGAATTGATAAGGCTCCCCCACCGACCAGGGCCCCAAGAGGTCTGTGTTATTCCACAAGCTTCTGCTTCCGCTTCCCAGGAAATCTACACTTCCCTGTCTTTGCTCCTCTCTTGCGGCTCATTCTGTTCTTGCAGATTGCTGGGCGCTCTCCAGAACCCCCTACCCAAGGGTCTGACAGGACCCTACGGTTCACCAGCCTATGAGCGGCTTCCCTGGGGTCAGGTGACCTGCTGTGCCCCGCCCCCCCAACCGTGGCCACCTCTAGCAAAGCTCAGCCCTAGCTGTGGCTGGAGCTATGTCGTCTAGAAATGGCCATCTGACATAATACATGTCCAAATAAGACCCAAAGTAGGACCCATCTTCTCTTCCCACTCTGAAGATTGTGTCTGTCTTTGCTTTGAAATCTATCTCACCCACCTTCATCCTTGGGCTCCCTGAAGGGTTTGTTGGGAGAATGAAAAAGAGTTTCTCCTGGCTTTCCTGTCTTTACAACATCAAACGAGTACATAGCCCTTTTCCTCTCAAGAGTTTTGCTGCCAGCCTGAAGGAGGCCCCGTGGCAAGGCGGGGCTGGGAAACTGACGGAAACATGGGGAGGTGAAAGAACCTTCCCAGGTTCTTAAGCCTGGCCTCATGTCTGGCCCGCAGCTCCTGACTGCTTTTCTCTGTGGTACCTAAATCCCAGTGGGTTCTCTCTCCACTTCTCCTGTCCAGGGCAGCGTTCTCCCCGACTTCAGGTGGCCCCACCTGTCCTCAGCTCAGGCCCTTATTTCCTGCTCCAAGGGCGCAGGCAGGTGGATCAGCAGATGGGAGCTAGTATTCATCCAGGTGCCCCACATGGTTGAATGTAGATGCAGGGCCCCTGGGCTGGGGGAGGCCCTTTGACTCTCCACGACTGGCAGAAAGCCCTTCAAGCCGCTTCCCTCCGAAGCTGAGGCATTGGTGTACCCCCAGATCACCCTGAGTCTGCTTCCAGAGCCAGGCCCTGGCGACCGCCGTAAAGACCCAGCAAAGAGTTCTAGGACAGTGCTTGGCTCAGGGTGCCCACACTCTTGACTCCAGTGCCAGGAGTCCTGCCTTTGTGCTCAGTTTGTAGGGACCTGCCTAGGGAGGGCCTCTCTGCCTGAGTGTGGGTGGAGGTCTCTGTCTGGGCAGGGGAGAGTCATTGGCTCCGCTCATCTGGGAGGTGACTGAGAAATTTTCAGATTCCCTGGCATCTCAGTGTCATCTTGCCATGCTTGGAGATGGGGATTCAAAATGAAATTTTACATCATTTTACATCCTATGATAAAAGTTGGAGCCCTGCTCACAGGCCAGGCACATTATAAAGGGGGCTACATACACCCAAGCAGAGAGGAGGAGGCTGGCACTGCCCATGCTCTCATAAGCTACTTCCTAGAGCCCTGTAGATCCTGGGGCCAAACACCTCAGTTTGAAGTAATTTCCAAAAAAATAAAAAATAAAAAACAGTGATGCCTAGCTGACTTCAGAGAGTACTCAGGATGGAAGGCAGGAGTGGAGGGCTCCTTGGGCATATGGTTCTGTGATTTTAGGCCCCAGATTTTTCAGGGCTTCCTCATTTCTGGTGTCTTATCCTTCTGTTGCCTTGAGGACCCTCATCCCCAGATGGATCCCTGGAGGGCTCCAGAGAGGTTAGCCTAGCAGCTCCTCTGGATGATTTGGAAATCCTTTTTTCTCTCTAGTCCCCAGAAACTAGTCTAACCCCTGTCCACTCCACCTCGGCCATTGGTCAGAGTGATTAGCCCTAAGCAGTTGCCCTCCTGCTTCTAGCTTCCCAGAATGGGTGATGGCCCCCTTAAAAGTCGCCCACCCTCCTCATGATTTCCAGCCCAACCCTAGGATGAGGAAAGCAGGAGGGGCACCGGGAGGAGACTGAGGGAGCCCTAGACTCACTTGGACACCCCCGGGGCAGAAATCCAATGTTCTGACTTCCACCTCTCAACCCCGCTGCTCCTTCCAGCCCTCCAACCCTGTTTTGCCAAATGCTCCTCTTCCCTCTGCTTACATCTGTCAGCCTATGCTTAATTGTCTTTTTTCTGAAACACCTGTTTTTGGTCACAAATTGAATTTGTGGGAAAGACATACAAGCCATTGGGAAGCTCCCTGGCCTGTTGCCAATTTATCCAGGGACGATAGTGTTCTGGCTGTGAACGACTAGGATTTTCTTTTTTTTTTTCTTTTTTCTTTTTTCTTTTTTTTTTTTTTTTTTTGAGACGGAGTTTCACTCTTGTTGCCCAAGCTGGAGTGCGATGGCATGATCTCAGCTCACTGCAGCCTCCGCCTCCTGGATTCAAGAGATTCTTCTGCCTTAGCCTCCCAAGTAGCTGGAATTACAAGCAAGTGCCACCACACCCACCTAATTTTTTGTATTTTTAGTAGAGACAGGGTTTCACCATGTTGGTCAGGCTGGTCTTGATCTCCTGACCTCAGGTGATCCACCCGCCTCAGCCTCCCAAAGTGCTGGGATTACAGGCGTGAGCCACCACGCCTGGCTGGTTTTCATTTTTTTTTAAGAGAAAATCTCTCACTCTGTCACCCAGGCTGGAGTGCAGTGGCACCATCATAGCTCATTGCAACCTCAAACTCCTGGGCTCAAGTTTCCTCCTGCTTCAGCCTCCTGAATAGCTAGGACTACAAGTGCGCACCACCACACCTGGCTGTTTTTTTTTATTTTTTGTAGAGACGGAGTCTTGCTGTGTTGCCCAGGCTGGTCTCGAACTCCTGGCCTCAAACTGTCCTGCTTTGGCCTCCCAAAGTGCTGGGATTATAGGCGTGAGCCACTGCACCTGGCCAGCCAAGCTTTTTAAGGTTGTTCTTGTCTTCCTGGCTGACCATAAAGGCCACACCCTGATTGACCCAGGGACTCTGGGCTGGGTCCCAGTGGGGGCAGTGAAAGAGGGACTTCCTCCTCAGTCTTCATTAGGCCCAGAGCTGACGGGGTGGCCTGCAGCCAAACCTAATCTCGGCAGGGAGGACAGAGGCCTGGATGTGGAGGGTGGACCTAGGACCCCCACAGGCCCTCATCCCTACCCACCTCTCACCAGAGGATGCTGTGTTCCTGAAGAATGAGGCTCAGCGCATGGAGTACTTGTTGAACCAGAATGGTCTCATCTACCTGGGTACAGCTGACTGCATCCAGGCAGAGTCCTGGGACTTTGGCCAGGTACCAGGGCCCTCTAGGGGAGGAGTGTGTAGAGTGACTGTCCCATAACCTTGCATGTTCAGGCTAGACAGAGCTGGTAGGTCCAAAAACCCCTGGTCATGAGACCATTTCTTTAGCCCATTTCAGCTTTGTGATGCCTCTCCTTCCTCTGGGCCATATCAGAACATCCTCCGGGAGCTCCCAGAATTATTTTCCTTAAAACTGTGGCAAATCAAGCCCCAGTTACATCCCCACTGTCTTTGAGATAAAGACCAAATCCCCCTAGCCTAACATCCACGGCCCTTCCAGCCAGGACCCTGCTTTCCTTTCCCCATGAACCGCCCCATGTTCCAACTCCTCACCATCCTCAGAGCAACAGGCTGAACGTTCCCTCTGCCAGGAAGGGCTTCCCACTCTTATCTCCTGGCAAGCTCCTACCCATCTCTCAAGACCTTCTCGAAGCCTTCCCCAATCCCCGAAGGCAGGGGGAGCTTCTCCACTGTGCTGCTCTGTGCCGGCATCTCTACAAGAGCCCTGGCCATGCTGCTGTGCTCTGTAATCTAAGGGGCTGCACTGCGTGTCCATCTCCAGTCCTAAACCGTGGGCTCCTCAGGAACAGGAGCTGCCTCGGTATCCTCCACTCCCGGTTCAGGGCTGGTAGGAGCAGTCAGGGTTCACTAAATGGAAATGGAATGCAATGCAATGAAACGAAACAGTACAGCACGGGTCCCCGAGAGCTCACACCCTACTGGGAGTCAGACAACAGCTAGGCAAAGGACTGGATGCCTGGGAAAAGGAACCCAGGTCCCATTGAGAGGTGGGGGGAGGGAGCCAGAGCTCCTCAGAGGGATGAGGCAAGGGAGGCAGGTGTGGAGTGCGGGTCTGGGAGAAGGACGAGATGATGAGGCTGTCCTGCAGGATGAGTGCCTGACCTGGGGACCCTTCATCATGGCCCTGTGTGATCCTTAACAGTTCGAGGGGGATGTCATTGACCTCAGCCTGCGCTTGCTGAGCGAGGACAAGCAGGTAGAGAAGTGGAGCCAGCCGGTGCACGTGGCCCGTGTGTTGGGTGCCTTGGTAAGCGAGAGGCTGGGGAACCAGAATGGGGCAGGGGTGAGACAAGAGCCCTCTGAGAGACCTGCCCCACCACCGTGGCCTCAGAAACCCCCAAATCACAAATGGCCCCCTCCTCCCAGGGTGTGGGGACAGTTCCTACAGAAGGGTCCGAGGAGGACAAAAAGACAGGCAATAGCATCCACAGCAGGGAGAAAAGCAAAGAAATGTGTGATCCCTCAGGATGCAAGCCCGCAGAAGACTAAGCCTCTTTTCCCTCCCCATACCCAGTCCCATCCTGGAGCTTAGGCCCATGGGAAGGAGCGGGTAGGGCCCATCTTACCCAGTGCTTGCTGCTGCAGTGATCGAAGGGACTTCTTTTATACTTCTAAATTATTCATAAGAATATGCAGACCATGATGGTAACTCGGTGCTTTTCCTTGTCCCTAAAAATCCTCTCAGAGGAGTCATGTGTTCACCATTCCCTCTTTGCCGCTGAAGTCCCCTCTGAAAAGATGGTGAGAGTCCAGGCCAGCCTGTGAGTCGAAAGAAGCTTGGGATAAGTGGCCTCCAGGACCCAGGTGCAAACCACCTCAAATGAGTCAGGGTGGAGGACTAAGAACCAGTGAAACCAGCCCCCAAGGAAGGGCAGCTCTCATGCTCCTCTTTGTGGCTGGAGCCAGAGAACTTGTTAAGAAGGGGGGTCCTGGGCTCCAGCCCTAGAGCTATGACCCAGGGGCCTAGGATGGAGCCCAGGAGCATGCAGGTTTAACCAATACCAGGTGGCTCTAATGCTGGGGATCTGTTCACCATGGTTGGAGTACTGTGATGAGCCCTCCTTACCCATGCCCTGGAAGCTGTCCTGCCCGAGGGACTCATATTGACATCCACACATTTCCCCAAACAGCTGCATTTTCTCAAGGAGCAGAGGGTCCTGCCCACCCCGCAGACCCAGGCCACCCAGGAAGGGGCCTTGCTGAACAAGCGCCGGGGCAGCGTGCCCATCCTGCGGCAGTGGCTCACCGGCCGAGGCCGACCTGTGTATGATGGCCAGGCCTGGGTGTTGGCTGCTGTTGCTTGCACAGGTTGGTCCCCTTGTCTCCTGTAGAGTGCCCTGCCTCCTGGGTTGTTCCCTGGCCTCCCATGTGGGAAGGACATCTCCAAAAGCAGGTGCTGCCTCCCTGCGGCCGCATTTCCCCATCTCGTCACACAGAAGTAGTTGTCCCAGGCAGCTCCTCCCGCCAGCTTCTGCTGCTTTTCCCCTCAGCACAGTTGGGCTCATTTGCAAACTCCTTTCCCAAATTCACTTACTTCCCTAACCCTGCCCTAGCAGAGCAGCCCCGCAGCGCTGTGTTCTATGCTCTGTTGCCTTCTCCCCTGCTATATGCCCCGCATGCGGTGGAACCTGTGCCTTATTGATCAGCCTTCATGCATCCTGTTCTTGGCTGCCACTTCTAGGTTCCTGCACTCCTCTTCTTTCCAAGTTTTCAGTGCCCAGAGGAGACACTGAAAATCCTAGCCTCCCACACGCCCCCAGCCCGGTCTCTCGAGCGCCCCCTGACACTCCGCCCCTCTTCTCGCAGTGCTGCGATGTCTGGGAATCCCTGCCCGCGTGGTGACCACGTTTGCCTCAGCACAGGGCACCGGTGGGCGTCTGCTCATAGATGAATACTATAATGAGGAGGGACTTCAGAACGGAGAAGGCCAGAGAGGCAGAATCTGGTGAGAATCCCAAGGGAGATGAGGTTCCAGTCCAGGAAGGGCTCCAACCCTGCATAGCACACCTCTGCAGGAGCCCCACCCCCTGCATGGCCCTGGCATGGAGAGTAGGCTTTCAAGACCCTTAGAGGCGGCGCTGATGGTCAGTGATGGTGTGCACGCCCCTTCCTGGGAGTGCCACAGCCACTTTGACACAGTGACCTCCCATCCCACTGGAACAACAGCTCTGCCAGGCTGCATTTCCAGAACCTCTTCAGCACTCGTTTTCTTTCCCACTTGAATTTTTCTCTTTGCTGCATTCAGGATCTTCCAGACTTCCACAGAGTGCTGGATGACGCGGCCTGCCTTGCCCCAGGGTTATGATGGATGGCAGATTCTGCACCCAAGTGCTCCTAATGGAGGTGGAGGTAAAGCCTAGGGGTGGGTCCAGGACCACGCAGGGCTGCACAGAGCTGAAGTCCCCAGAGAGGACTCGGGAGCAGCAGGCAGTCCCAAGGGGGTCTGCATCCTCGAAAACAGTAGAAGCACGAGGCATGACAGCAGCCAGCAGAAAGCTGACCTGATGCCAGTGGGCTCATGGGAATAGAGGTGCCTGCCATCCCGGCTACAAGGCTGTAGGTAGATGAGGCACCTTAGAGCTGCGGGTGAGGGAGTTGGGTCACAGTGAAGGGCAGAGGATCTTAAGATGGCAAGTGGCTGTGCTAGGCCAGGGGCTTACAGCAGGGGTTCTGAGGTTCTGGACATGGATGAAGAGGGCATCAGGATAGGCTCAAGCCCAGAAAAGGAAGCTTCAGGACCCACAAAAAGATAGCTCTTCCTCACCCAGGAACAGAAATGGCACAGAGCCTGGCACCTAGTAAGTGCTCAAGAAAGGTAGCCCTATTCCTGTCATATCCATAGTAAAGCTGGCTTGAGAGCTCCTCACGCTAAATGTGACCCTCTGAGCTTCTGCCTGTCCAGTTCCTGAGAGGGCTTCTGCCAGGGACCATGACCAAAAAGTTTTATCACTAAATAGTTGATCACTAAATAGTTTTACCTCTGTGACTCTCTCAGAAACCCTGCCTAGTGCTCACCTCTGACCTTGGTCCTCATGGAGGGAAAATAGGCTAGAGGATGGGGACTGAGGTTACGCAGTTCTGAACTGAGCAGAGGTCTAGGCGCAGCTCCCATGCTCACCAACCTTTCTCTCCCTCAGTCCTGGAGTCCTGTGATCTGGTGCCAGTCAGAGCAGTCAAGGAGGGGACGCTGGGGCTGACCCCAGCAGTGTCAGACCTTTTTGCTGCCATAAATGCCTCATGTGTGGTCTGGAAGTGCTGTGAGGATGGGACACTGGAGTTGACTGACTCCAACACAAAGTATGTTGGCAACAACATCAGCACCAAGGGTGTGGGCAGTGACCGCTGCGAGGACATCACTCAGAACTACAAGTATCCTGAAGGTACGGGCCAGGGAAGGGCCCCAGGCTTCTCGGTACCTGAAACGGCAAGTGAGGGAGAGGGATGGGCCTGGTAGATGCAGCCAGAAAGAGACTTGTCCTTTCCGCATCATATAAAACAGGGTTTCTCAACCCCATTTGACACCATTGACATTTGGGCCCAGATATGTCTTTGTTGTACAGGCTGTGCACCCTAGGACTTTTAGCAGCATTCCTGACCCTCAGAGGAAGTCTAAATTCTTTCACATAGGAAAATTCAGTTCCCTGCAAAACTGTCTTCAGAGACAGTGTTGACTTGTCCCCAACCTTGCTCTCTCATCATTCAAGGGGAGAATTCATAGCACTTGAAAAAGAACTTGGTCCTTGAGTGGTTTGGAAGAGACACACTGTATCGGTGGTGGAGCTGCCTGACACAGACATTTTTGGGCTAAATATGGCCTTAGAGGCTTGCTAAGTTCTTGTGACTTTGACATTTGAGCAGAAGTGGGTAAATGGTTTTGATTCCCAGGGTTTTATTAGAAGCGTTTATACCACCCGGGTAAAAAGTCAGCTTTGTTTCTTCCCTTCTCCAGGGTCTCTTCAGGAAAAAGAGGTGCTGGAGAGAGTCGAGAAAGAGAAAATGGAACGTGAGAAAGACAACGGCATCCGTCCTCCCAGTCTCGAGACTGCCAGTCCTCTGTACCTGCTCTTGAAAGCACCCAGCTCCCTACCCCTGAGAGGGGATGCCCAGATCTCAGTGACGCTGGTTAATCACAGTGAGCAGGAGAAGGCAGTGCAGCTGGCAATTGGGGTCCAGGCTGTACACTACAACGGTGTCCTTGCTGCCAAGCTCTGGAGGAAGAAGCTGCACCTCACGCTCAGTGCCAACCTGGGTAATGCTCTATGGCCCCACCAGACACCCCCCGACACACACACACATGGCCCCTGCCTTGGGCAGACAGCAGCCACAGGGCACCCCCTGCAGTCTCTAGAGATGGCTTTGAGCCCCTGCTGCTCACTCTCATGTTCTCTCTCATTCATTCATTCAACACATATTTATTGGGCCTGAAGCAGGAAAAAAACACGATGCCAACTGCAGTCAGATAAGTAAACAGACCCTTCATAGCAGTGTGAGAAGTGTTTGCTGAGTTTAACAGAGTACAGTGGCAGGAGAGCACCTCCCCCCAGGCTGGAATAAGCTGCCCCCAAATAAATAGTACTGCATGGAATCTGGAAGGATGAGTAGGAGAGTAATGGCCAGAAAAGTAAGTCTTGGCATTCCAGATGGAAGGAGCAACATGTGCAAAGGGCCCTGCTCATCCCTGAGGTTCTTTCTTAATTGGTCTGAGATGGGGTCCAGGTATTGTTTTTTTGTTTTTTTAACACCCTGTGTTATTCTACGGTTAAGATTCCCTGAACCAGAACAATTGTTTTTAAATTTTGCTGCACATTAGAATCACCTGGAGGAAGTTTGATGCTCAGCCTGCATCTCAGGCCAATTAAATGACAGATTCTATGGTGGGCTGGACGCAGTGGCTCATGCCTGTAATCCCAGCACTTTGGGAGGCCAAAGTGGACAGATCACCTGAGGTCAGGAGTTCAAGATCAGCCTGGGCAACATGGTGAAACCCCGACTCTACTAAAAATACAAAAATTAGCCAGGCTTGGTGGCACACAACTGTAATCCCAGCTACTGGGGAGACTGAGGCAGGAGAATCGCTTGAACCCAGGAGGCAGAGGTTGCAGTGAGCCAAGATCATGCCACTGCACTCCAGCCTGGGTGACACAGTGACACTCCGTCTCAAAAAGAAAAAAAACAAAAACTCCATGGTGGAACACATCAGAATTTTTAAAAACTGAAGTAATTCCGATGTGCAGACAAGTGTGAGAATCAGTTGACGAGAGCTTGTCTACAGCATTGCAACAGCCTTCTAACCGGTCACCTCACCTCCAGTCTCTGTATCACTCTTCCCTTTCCAAGCATGGGAGGAGTGGAGTTGGGGGAGTGGCATGAGAACTGGACAGGGCCCAGGTGACACAGGGTCTTGTCTCTCTTGCTAAGGAGTTTGAGTTTTGTTCTCTGGGTAATGGAAAACTGGTGGAAGGTTTCAACCAGGGTAGTCAATGGAATCAGAAATTCATTTTAACAAGAAAGAACTTTTGGCAGAATGGAATGGAAGGGGTCATATAAGAAGAGTGCTTCTTAACCTTAGCTACACATTGAGTCATCTTGGGAACTTTTTTTTTTTTTGGCGGGGGGCGGAGGGGGCAGCCTTCTGAGCCAGAGTAGGTTCAGAGACTCCGATCATCTGGGGAACTTTTAAAAATACTGATGTCTGGGCTTCACCGCCAGAGTCTGATGTAACTGATTTGGGGTGTGGCCTGGCATTGGGATTGTTTTTTAAAGCTCCCCACTTGATTCTAACATGCATCCAGTCTTGAGAACCACTGGATTGAAGATGAGAAGGTTGTGTAAATCATCAAGTCAAGAAATGAAGGCCAAACTAAGCTAGCAGCACTTAGAGTTAAAACATATTAAGGAGTTGAGATAGATGGGGCTTGTGAATGTGTGAGTGTGTATATGTGTGTGGTGGGTGCTTCTGGTTTGGGTGAGTCACTAGAATAGGAAAAATGGGGAGGAGCAGGTTTGGGGAGAAAAAGGATGGATTTGGTTGTGGCACATTGTGTCTGAAAGCCCGTGACACACGCAAGTGGAGCTGGCCAGCAGGTGGCAGGAAACCTTGGTAAGATAAAGTTCTGGGCTGGAGCTCAGACGTGGAAATCCCAGCACAGGGGGGCCAACAAAGAGTCAGGGCATAGATGAGCTCATGGCAGTGGGGAGAGGACAGTGAGTAGATGAGAGGGTGAGGAGGGAACCCAGCAGCAGCAGCAGCATTTAGGGGGCGATCAGAGGAAAAGCAGAGTAAGGGAGGTCAAATAGTCAAAGAAAGGGGGCACCCAGCAAGGTCAGCAGAAAGGGCACGAGGTGTCAAGGCTGAAAAGCACCATTAAGAGAGTGGACTTACAGAGAAGCTTCCTGGGCGTTAAGCCGATTGCGTTGGGAAGGTGAGACAAACTGTCTAGTCCTCCCTGGAGGCATGACAGGAAAAGGTGAGGCTGGGGAGTAGTCAGCCAGGGACACTGGGCAGAGGGAGAGAGTTGAACCTGCTTCTATGCTGAGGAAAATAAGCAGGCAAGAGGGAAAGAATGGAGCCTCAGGAGAGATGGGTTAAAATTGATAGTGCTATGCCTGGGGATATGAGACAACTAGAATAATTGTAGCTCACATTTATCAGGCACTTACTATTTGCCCAAAATGGTGTTAAGTGCTTTATATGCATCATCTTGTTAGCCCTCACAACCACATTCTGAGGCAAGAACCATTGCTATCCTCACTTTACAGATGAGGAGATGAGACACAGAGAGGCTCGATAATTTACTCAGGGTTACACAGCTAGTGTGATGGGGTCAGGGTGGGGCACAGATTTAGAAAGCAGAGGATTCAACTTAGGCGGGGGGGATACCTCATCCCCTGAGCAGTAGTGACAGTAGGAGTAGATATTTCTTCTGTAGGGTGACAGAGCGAGACCCTGTCTCTAAAACAAAACAAAAACCCTACAAACAACACAAACCATCCCACTAGGTAGGCATTATTAGACAAGGACACTGAGGCCCAAAGAGCTTAACTTGTTCCAGTTCACAGGGGACCCTTTCCCAACCCCACTGAGGTGGTCTGCCAAGAGCATTGTCAGGGTTGGTGATGGGGATGAGGGTGAGGAGTGAGGTCTTGAGTGAGTTCCAAGTGTACAATTGCTGGGGAAAATGGTGCATCTTTCTGGCCTCAGTGAGGCCCTGAGTCCTTTGTATTGTGTGTGTAACTATGGCTGTTTCTGGGGTACATACACCTGTTGCCACTGACTCCACCTGTCATGTGTTTCAGAAAAGATAATAACCATCGGCGTGTTCTTCTCCGATTTTGAGCGAAACCCACCCGAGAACACCTTCCTTAGACTCACCGCCATGGCAACACACTCTGAATCCAACCTTAGCTGCTTTGCTCAGGAAGACATTGCCATTTGTAGACCACACCTTGCCATCAAGGTAGGCACCAGTCCTCCCCTGAGTTGCCCTCGTCTGCCACCACTCAGGTCCCCATTTCAGAAGGAATCCAGGCCCCTTCAGAGCAGATGACTGTGCTGCAGGATTACCAGAAAATGCTACATTTAAGAGCTCCTTCCCTTGAAAGACATAGTTTCTTACATGCCCTATTAAGGTTTAAATCTTCCAACTTCTTTAGTTAAGTAAAGGTTTCTAAAATTGGGGCCTTCCCAGTTACTGCCTCCTACCTACAGGGATCATAATAGCCTATGTTTATTTAGCACCTCATACACATGCCAGAGGATTTTCAGCTCCTTTATTTCTTTCTAAGCCCTGTGAGGTAGAACTGTTCCCATTATTCAGATGAAAAAACTGAGCCCTAGAGAGCAACATGCCCAAGATTATAAAAACAGGAAGTTCTAGAGGCTTATGGCTCTTGGTCCAGCCCTCTTTCCATGTGTCTACCCTGGCCAAAATGAATGAGATCTGATCCCTGCCCTCAAGCAGGTTATAGTTTAGTTAGGGAGACACAGCATTTGGTCTTCCAGATAAGTGCTTTAATAGATGCACAAAGTTGCTATGGAATAAGTGAAGCAAAGGGAATTAATTCCAGCTGGTGGGTTTGGGGATGATCTTATGAAAGAGATGACATCTATGCTGGGCCTTGAAAAATGGGTACCCTTTCAGTACAGAGGTAGGGGAAGGCCACTGAAGACAGAAGAAGACAGCAAAGAGGTGTAATGGAAGGTAGCGTGAGGGGTGTGCTGGGGATGGATCAGTCCCTGACGGGGCTGGGATGTCACTTAGTCATGGGAAGAACAGGTGAGGTGGGAGAGGGGGTTTGGGGACACACCATGAAGAACGTTGAATACAATGTAAACTGAATTCCCAAGACAGTGGGAAACCCTCCAAGGTGTCTGCATAGAGGAGAGGCGACATCAGAAATTATCAGTGAAGGACCAAGGGTGGGAATAAATGCAGGAAGAGCAGGTAGAGCGGTAGAAGACGTCAGCTGTGAAGTTTGAGTCAGCTTGGCAGAGATGAGGAAACTTACTGAGGTGGGTACAGGGGTGCATGGGAGGAGAGAGTGACTGCGCCTGTGCCCTTGGCACCCACACCAGGTATTGCCTCTTCCCACAGATGCCAGAGAAAGCAGAGCAGTATCAACCCCTCACAGCCTCAGTCAGCCTCCAGAACTCCCTAGATGCCCCCATGGAGGACTGTGTGATCTCCATCCTGGGAAGGGGGCTCATTCACAGAGAGAGGAGCTACAGGTAAGTGATGGCAGGCTTCTCATCCCCCTGAAATGTCTCAATGGGTCAGAAAGGCAGGGCCCAAGACAGAAACTCTCTCTTTGCCATGTCCATGCAGACAGCAGATACCCCCAGAAACTAAACTAAAGGATTAGGGCTACCAAGTGGCTTCCCTCATCCTAGGACCACCATATCTGCAGGAGGATGGGAGTGAGGCAGGCTGTGCGGGCCCCTTGGGCACCCACCTGCCCTAGTTGCTGCCCTGATCCTGCAGGGAGAGCCTGGGTGTTGCTGTGAATGTAGGCGAGGGCATTAGGGCTGGGTATTGGAGAGTAATGAAGGGAGGACAGGCTATCTTTCATTGTGGTCAGAGGGCTACATTCTGGTAGTCACCACCACAATATACAATTTTGTTTAATTTATTCCCTTTTATTCCCATTTTCACCACCATCCTTCATATCCTTTTATTCGTACGTATAAAATGTGTACTGTTGCTTTCATGAGCCTGTACTTTTAACTTATATAAATTTATATTTAATTGCTTTCTTACTTTTCACTCAGAACTATGTTAAGATTTATGCCCATATGTCTTCTGCTACATAATATTTCATCGTGTACACCCACCACTTTCTACCAC
This sequence comes from Pan paniscus, assembly GCF_029289425.2. Taxonomy (NCBI): domain Eukaryota; kingdom Metazoa; phylum Chordata; class Mammalia; order Primates; family Hominidae; genus Pan; species Pan paniscus. The sequence goes on along the minus strand of NC_073265.2, from coordinate 32,453,020 downwards.
TCCACTCCACAGAGATGGGCAGCCAGAGTGCCTCCAACTCTCTGACACTGCAAATAATGTTGCAGTGCACATCCTCACACAAGTCTCCTTATATACTTGTTTGAAAATTTGGTGGCCAGGCCCGGTGGCTCACGCCTGTAATCCCAGCACTTTGGGAGGCCAAGGTAGGTGGATCACAAGGTCAGGAGGATCGAGACCATCCTGGCTAACACAGTGAAACACCGTCTCTACTAAAATTACAAAAAATTAGCCGGGCACAGTGGCAGACGCCTGTAGTCTCAGCTACTTGAGAGGCTGAGGCAGGAGAATGGCGTGAACCTGGGAGGCGGAGCTTGCAGTGAGCCGAGATCACGCCACTGCAGTCCAGCCCGGGTGAAAGAGCGAGACTCCGTCTCGAAAAAAAAAAAAAAAAATTTGGTGGAGTCTGGGGATATATACCCAGGAATAGAATTGCTGGGTCCTAGGCTATGATGTGGTTTGACCAGGTACTGTCAGATTTGCAGAATGGCTGCAAGAGTCGCCACTCCCTCCAGCAGCACATGAGAATTTCTGTATTCCTACCCCTCCTTCATTCCTGGCAATACCCAGCTATTAACATTTTCTTCCAGTCCAATAAAAATGAAGTAATATCTTACTATTATTTTAATTGCAACTCTTCATATGTTTGTTAGCCTTTTATGTTTTCTTCTCAGTAAGTAGTTTGTCTTATTTTGCCCACTTTTCTTTTGGTGTTTCTGTGCTTCCCTCTTATTGATCTTTAGAAGTTTCCTGTATAGTCCAGGTATTAGTCCCTTGTTGGTTTTAGACGTTGCAAATATCTTCTTTCATTATGTCTACTGCATCCTTAGTTGAACAGACAGTATAAAGTTCAAGATACTTACTCCTACCCTCCCTGAGGTCCCTAACAGGTGTGTGGGTTACTGAGCCACTGCCTCAGCCTCATGAAACTTAATGAGACATTCTTGCCAAGAAATCAAGAGAAGGGACTGTCAACATTTAACCATACTTTTGTGGTCTCCCAAATCAGTTGTGGGGCAAAGCTCCCCAAAGGAAGTCTGTCACCAAAAGAAGGTTTATAGGCAGGCCAGGAGGTTGCTGACAAGGCTCCAAACACCACCTGCTGACATACTGACATCCTCTCAATAAGCCCTGCTACATCCACTGTGCTTAGCAATAAGCAAGGGTTCCAAAGCTATAGCTCTTTATATTAGTTTGTGTTCACGCTGCTGATAAAGACATACCCAAGGCTGGGAAGAAAAAGAGGTTTAATGGGACTTATAGTTCCACATGACTGGGGAGGCCTCAGAATCATGGCGGGAGGTGAAAGGCATTTATAACATGGTGGTGGCAAGAGAAAATGAGGAAGAAGCAAAAGTGGAAACCCATGAGAAACCTATCAGATCTCATGGGACTTACTATCACAAGAATAGCATGGGAAAGACCAGCTCCCATAATTCAATTACTTCCCCCTGGGTCCCTCCCATGAGGAATGGGAGATAGAACTCAAGTTGAGATTTGGGTGGGGACACAGCAAAATCGTATCATTCCATCCCTGGCCCCTCCCAATCTCATGTCCTCACATTTCAAAACCAATCATGCCTTCCCAACAGTTCCCCAAAGTCTTAACTCATTTCAGCATTAATCCAAAAGTCCACAATCCAAAGTCTCACCCGAGACAAGGCAAGTCCCTTCTGCCTATGAGCCTGTAAAATCAAAAGCAAGCTAGTTACTTCCTAGATACAGTGGGGGTACAGGTATTGGGTAAATACAGCCATTCCAAATGGAGAAATTGGCCAAAACAAAGGAGTTACAGGGCCCATGCAAGTCCAAAATCCAGCAGGGCAGTCAAATTTTAAAGCTCCAAAATGATCTCCTTTGACTCTAGGTCACAATGATGCAAGAGGTGGGTTCCCATGGTCTTGGGCAGCTCTCTCTGCCCCTGTGGCTTTGCAGGGTACAGCGTCCCTCCCAGTTGCTCTCACAGGCTGGCGCTGAGTGTCTGTGGCTTTTCCAGGCAGACAGTGCAAGTTGTCAGTGGATCTACCATTCTGGGGTGTGGAGGATGGCGGCCCTCTTCTCACAGCTCCACTAGGCAGTGCCCCAGTAGGGACTCTGTGTGGGGGCTCTGACCCCATGTTTGCCTTCTGCACTGCCCTAGCAGAGGTTCTCCATGAGGGCCCTGCCCTTGCAGCAAACTTTTGCCTGGGCCCCCAGAATTTCCATAGATATTCTGAAATCTAGGCAGAAGTTCCCAAACCTCAGTTCTTGACTTCTGTGCACCCATAGGCTCAACACCATTTGGAAGCTGCCAAGGCTTGGGGCTTCCACCCTCTGAAGCCACAGCCCAAGCGGTATGTTGGCCCCTTTCAGCCATGGCTGGAGTGGCTGGGACACAGGGCACCAAGTCCTTAGGCTGCATACAACACAGGAACCCTGGGCCTGGCCCACTAAACCACTTTTTCCTCCTGAGCCTCTGGGCCTGTGATGGGAGGGGCTGCCATGAAGTTCTCTGACATGGCTTGGAGACATTTCTCCCTTGATCTTCAGGTTTAACATTAGGCTCCTTGTTACTTATGCAAATTTCTGCAGCCAGCTTGATTTTTTCCCTAGAAAATGGGTTTTTCTTTTCTATTGCATAGTCAGGCTGCAAATTTTCCAAACTTTTATGCTCTGCTTCCTTTATAAAACTGAATGCCTTTAACAGCACCCAAGTCACCTCTTGAATGCTTTGCTACTTAGAAATTTCTTCCACCAGATACCCTAAATCATCTTTCTCAAGTTCAAAGTTCCACAAATCTCTAGGGCAGGGTCAAAATGCCACCAGTCTGCTAAAACATAAGAGTCACCTTTGCTCCAGTTCCTAACAAGTTCCTCATCTCTATCTGAGACCACCTCAGCCTGGATTTTATTGTCCATATTGCTATCAGCATTTTCGGCAAAGCTATTCAACAAGTCTCTAGGAAGTTCCAAGCTTTCCCACATTTTCATCTTCTTCTGAGCACTTCAAGCTGCTCCAATCTCTGCCTGTTACCCAATTCCAAAGTCACTTCCACATTTTCGGGTATCTTTTCAGCCATGCCCCACTCTACTCATACCAATTTACTGTATTGTTTGTTTTCACGCTGCTGATAAAGACATACCTGAGACTGGGAAGAAAAAGAGGTTTAATTGGACTTACAGTTCCACATGGCTGGGGAGGCCTCAGAATCATGGCAGGAGGCAAAGGCACTTCTAACAGGGTGGTGGCAAGAGAAAATGAGGAAGAAGCAAAAGCAGAAACCTCTGATAAGCCCATCAGGTCTCCTGAGACTTATTCACTATCACAAGAATAGCACGGGAAAGACCAGCCCCCATGATTCAATTACCTCCCCCTGGGTCCCTTCCACAACTCATGGGAATTCTGGGAGATAGAGTTCAAGTTGAGATTTGGGTGGGGACACAGCCAAACCATATCACTCTTCCAAACAAACTCTAATACAATTACCAGGAATTGAACCAGAAGGAAGTCACAGATGACAAAAGGAACAACAGATGTAGCTTGGAAGCCCTTAGGATGTACCTCTTCTCAACCATGCAGTTGCTCAGCATTGGGTGGCTCCTGTCTTCTATTCCTTTATAAACACTTCCATTTTAATAGCAAGGTACTTAGATGTTTATTTCTGCATGGTCCACCTCTTCAAGCAAGGAAGGATCAAAGTCACTGGGACCAGCAGAGCAATGAACCTGGGACAGAACTAGCACCTGCCTTTTCCTTTATTTCAGATTCCGTTCAGTGTGGCCTGAAAACACCATGTGTGCCAAGTTCCAGTTCACGCCAACACATGTGGGGCTCCAGAGACTCACTGTGGAAGTGGACTGCAACATGTTCCAGAACCTAACCAACTATAAAAGCGTCACCGTGGTAGCCCCTGAACTATCAGCTTAAACTTCCAGCTCTATCACCACTCTCCTGCCAACCCTTGTTCTACAATCTAAACCAAACATGTGCTAGGAAGAGAAACTTTGCGTCTCAGTGTTTGTGTTGCTATAAAGGAATACCTGAGGCTGGGTAGTTTCCAAGAAAAGAGCTTTATTTGGCTCACAGCTCTGCAGGCTGTACAAGAAACAGTGAGGGCTTCAGGCTGCTTCCACTTATGCAGGAAGATGAAGGGAGGCAACGTGAGCAGAGATCACAGGGCAAGAATGGGTTGAGGGGTAGGGGTAAGTGCCAGGTGCCAGCCTTGTTTTAACAGCCAGCTCTGGGGTGGGGGAGGGACATATAGAGCGAGAACTTACTCATTACCCCACCAATGGAACGAAGCCATTCATGAGGGATCCAAACACCTCCCATTAGGCCCCACCTCCAACACTGGGAATCAAATTTCAGCATGAGGTTTGGAGGGTTGAATATCCAAACTACATCACTTTATCAGATAAATGAGTAGTCATTCAGGTTGAAAAGGTGCTCAGATACCTTTAAGGAGTACATTCAGATTGTTCAGGTTCAGGTTTTTTGCAACCATTTTACTGCTCATTAATACATTCATTAAGTTACAGATAAGGGAAAGGACCTAACACTTAAATCATTCTTATATTTCTGATGAAGTGGGATATTATCCCAAAATGGAATTTTTAGGTAATCTTAAAATTACATTGATCAAGCTGGGCTCGGTGGCTCACATCTGTAATCCCAGCACTTTGGGAGGCTGACGTGGGCAGATCACCTGAGGTCAGGAGTTTGAGACCAGCCTGGCCAACGTGGTGAAACCCCATCTCTACTAAAAATACAAAAATTAGCTGGATATGGTGGTGTGCATCTGTAGTCCCAGCTACTTGGGAGGCTGAAGCCAGAGAATCGCTTGAGAACCTGGGAGGCGGAGGTTGCAGTGAGCCGAGAGTGTGCCACTGCACTCCAGCTTGGGGGACAGAGCAAGACTCCATCTCAAAAAAAAAAAAAAAAAAAAATTACATTGATCAGTGCTTTCCCTGATCATTATCCTTAAAGATCCAAACATGACTGAACGAAGTTATACAATACAGGACCTGAGAGAATAATTCAGCTAGAGTTAAGTCTTTATATTAGAGTTCTATATTCATTAAGTATCCCACAATTAAAGTCTGATGTTAATAACATGAATTTGGTCCAGTAGAGAAATATAAAAGTATATAAAAAGTAGGCTCTATATGAAAGGATAAAAGAACTAGACTCCTGTTGTACAATGTTATTATTTTGTTTATGTTATTTTGTTGCCTTGACACTCTGTCAGTTTGATTTTAGTTCCTTCCCTGTATGACACTTGTTAACAATACAAAATGGCACTTCAAAACAGTAAGCTAAAACTCATTTGGCTTAAGGAATTTCAACCCCAAGTATACATTAGTCACTCAAAGAATGACTGCTGTTGCTGATTATACCTAAAGACAGCAGAAAGGCATATGTTATGAATTACACCTACAGAAGGAAGATGATGGGCATGAGAGGTGGCGGAGACCTGTAGGACATGCATAATGCCCTATTCAGCTCACCAGAATATACATCATTATAGATTTACACTGCTTTCCAATATGCAGTCTTCTAGACTGATGCAAAAGTATAATTAAGTGGTGATGGTTTTGCAAAAGGATGAACTGAAAAGGCCCTTAAAATTACATAAAATCTCTTACACACTAAAAAATTTTTGATTTATAAAAATTTGGTATTTACATTTGGGGACAAACGTAACCAAGGACAACACAAGTATGTATAAGGAAAATAAATCTGTTCAATAAGGTGGGCAAACCTAACAAATGAGCTCAATGCCAATATATTTTAGAGACATGGAGTAATCTGTGATAATATTCAGAAGGACTTGCTGATAATAATATATAACATGGTGAAATACTAAGATGAATTTTGGAGTCATCTTTTATAAATAAAGTGTTTTGTTCTAAATATACTTCTGATTAGAATCAGATTTTTAAACCTACAAACCCAAATGAAAGCAATGTTCTAGTCTCAATCCACTGTATTTCTGGTAAAAAGAAACTTTGGAAGGGCACTCATTTAATCACTGGCAAGTTAGCATTTTATTGAGACCATCAACATCTTTACAATGAAAACAACATACTTTACTGCAAAAAGAGAATAAGGCAGCTTTCCTAGGAATCTCTGAGAAATGACTCAGGAATGAGAAATCATGCAATTATTTTTCATATATAGCACAGAAAAAAATATATTATACGCATATGGTTTATAAATAGGTGCCAATCTGGCCTAACCAACAATCTTTGGTAATAGTGTCTCTTGCTAAATATAGATAGGCACTCCCTTTCAATCCAGCAAGCATTCTAGCTCCATTTTAAAAGCAGATATCAGAGCCTGACCATGACGATGAGAGGGGAAGAGTGTACAAATGAGCCTGAAAAGTCATAATTCAAGTTCACTCTGAGTGAGCTCCTTGATTCTATTCAAGCAATGATCAATGGCATTAATAAGTAAAGGGATCCAACTATCTTCTGGCTGAGGGGTCACATGACTTGCTCTGTGAATAGAATAGGAAAGAAGTAAGTTAAACTTATTAGGATGTCAAGGGAAAACCTATCCTCAGGACGGAGCACAGGGAAAACTAAACTTTTTTTAAAGGGAAGCTTCTTTGCAGAATCTCAGCTGCCCCACAACTGAAGCTGAAAGAAAATCCCACACCCACCCTTTCCCACTCCTTGAAATGGGAGCTAGGGAGTTGAGAACGTCTGGACAGCAGTTCCGTTTTACTCACAAAAAGCTATCTGAGAAGTCTTCATACTTACTTTGTAATTTCAAGTGCCTTCTTTAAAACAGATACAAGTTTCGCAGACTAGAAAAGAAACACAGAAGTTATTCACCCTGAGCCCTACCATAAAAAGCTGAGTTCAAATATTTTTAAAGACCCAAGTAATAAAAAAATTATTTAGAAAAAGGACCTGAAGGAAGTATGCAAAATTAAAAATGCTGTTTAGGTTAGGGTGGCAGGATTACGGGTTCTTTTCTATTTAGCAAGATCTTGTTAATAGTATTCCTATAACATTTTAATAAGATTTTTTAGATCTAAAATATTTTCAATTTAAAAAAGGACAGAAAAAGGAAAATGTAACCTGAATTGGTCCCAAATGCTGATAGCTCAAAATATAAAGCAGAAATGACTAAGGTTCCTTTTTTAAAAAAAAAAAAAAAAAAAAAAAAAGCGCATTAAGAATTTTAAGAACACCAATATAAGGATAAGATGGAGACGTTTAATATAAAATATCAATACATATAAGATGCATATGCAGTACACATTTTAAAATTGCTAGAGCAGATACTATGTTTGGGATAGCTGACTAGGCATATTGCTAAAAATGTTTATTTCTTAGGAAGTCAATTTTTTAAAAGTTAATGCCAAAAAAATGTTAATGCCCAAAAGGATCCTATTCTACTTCAAGGTGTTTATACATCATGAAGACACATCTGATGAATCTAATTTCCATTATCCAATTTATCAAATATTACTAGAATTGATACATTCAATTGTAAAATATAAGCCATTTGGCAGTTTTACTGCTCTTTCCAATAACATTAGAGAGAACAGAACTCTCTCTAGTAAAGGGCACAGAACCTCAAAGAATACAATAAAATCAGATTTTTATAAGAAAGTTGACTCTCCATAGTTAAATCACACAATGTGTTTGTATTAGAACAGAGTATGTTTCTGGAACACTTATTTCTGCCTTGTCTAGAAATCAGAAACATGTGACCTCAGCCAGCTACTTCATGAACAGCTGAAGTTCAATCTAATTGCTGCCTAGTCTAGAAATTAGAAACTTGTGACTTCAAGTTGAGAAGTTCCTAAATTACCGTGTAATTAAGACTTTCTTTTCAAAGAAGCTTTTTTTTTTTTTTTTTTGAGACAGAGTCTTGCTCTGTTGCTCAGGCTGGAGTGCAGTGGCGCGATGTCGGCTCACTGCAACCTCCACTTCCTGGCTTCAAGCGATTCTCCTGCTTAAGCCTTCCAAGTAGCTGGGATTATAGGCGCATGATGCCCGGCTAATTTTTGTATTCTTAGTAGAGACAAGGTTTCGCCATGTTGGCCAGGCTGGTCTCAACTCCTGACCTCAGCTGATCCGCCCGTCTCAGCCTCCTGGAGTGCTGGGATTACAGGTGTGAGCTACCGCGCCCAGCCTTAAAGCATCATTTTCTAAGGCCTTTGGGCTTTTCTGAATGATTACCCAGGTGATTATGGAAGAGAGAACTACCAAAGCTCATGGCTATTATAATTCAACTTCAGTGAATATTTATCAACCCCAAACGCATGCAAGAACTGTGACATTACTGTTGTACTTCCATCCAAATGTGACTAATAAATATGTACCCTATAGCTTACAGGAAATACTAGTGATTAGTGAAATTCTGCCCATTTGTTCTGTAGCTATTCCCTCAAAGCCAGTACTTACATTGATTCGCACGGTCAGGTGACACATAGGTGGATATATGCTCAGAGCCAAATCATCCACACTAAGAGCAGAAAACAAAAGTAATCATTAACAAAAAAACGCAGCCAGGTTGTTTCTAGTACACAACTATGGATGTCAACAGTGAGAAACTGTCCCAGAAATGCCTGTCAGTTTTTAAAATTGGGCAACTGGGCAACCAATACAGAATGAGTTCAACCAGTCTTTATTGAAACACCCATACCCCATTTCACTAGGAAGCTGGGGGGGAAATTCCCTTGGTTCATAGTAGGGTGCATGATCAATTCAGTCAAAAATGTGAGGATGTGAAACCATCAGTTTAATAACTAATATAGGCAGGCAGCCTTCATCAGTGGAAGCTAAAATTAGAGTAAAATATACCTTTACTAAAGTGAGCACCACTTTAAGTGATCAAATTTAGTACCACCAATAATGAGGCAAACCAACATCATGTGCCTCCCTAATATGATAAAATGAGATGTACAAAACACTTAATTATATGATATTCTTGCAAAAATGAGAACTAACAATCACGTGAATCCAGGTTGTTGGATATTTTACAAGACAACTGTCCTGGTTTCTTTTTAAAATGTTGATTAAAAAAGACTACAAAGGATAGGAACTGTTCTAGATTTCAAGAGACTAAAGAGATGACAATTAAATGCAATGTGGGACCTTGACAGAACCCTGAATTTATATGACATCTTAGATAGAGACAACTGGGGAAATCTGAATATTAGATAATACTATTATATTCAATGTCAAATTTCTTGGATGTGATAATAAGAGTAGGAATAAGAGTACTTCAGGAGATACATACTGAAGTATTTAGGGGTGAAATGTCATTGCTGTCTGCAATTTACTCTCAAAACGTTCTGGAATAAATATGAAACAGTATCTCTTGAGAAATAAACCAATATAGGAAAAAATGTGAACAACAGGCAAATCTAATAGAAGGATATAGGGGTGTTCACTGAAGGTACTTTTTAAACTTTCCTATAGGTTTGAAAAATTTCAAAATATAAAAAAACTGGGAAAACCTTGAGGTGACAACACAAATTGAAATCAGAACGCTGCTGCTCAGATGTTTCAAGTGGGGATCCCGCTTACCTAGGGCTGATTTCATCAGAAATATCCACAATGTCATCCAGCTGTGCCACCTGATCCTTCTTCCCATTCTCTGCCACTAACATCCGAATTTTCTTCAGGCAGGCTTTGGATGCTCTCACCAGCGCAAGGCATGGGATTATGAGCTCTTGATCGTCCTCTGACCAATACAAGTCCTGATTGCTGGGAAACCCCAACACATCATCCTCATGATTGTGGTTGTCAGAGTTGTTCTCCTCAGTATCATTCAAGAGGCCAGAGTAAGGGTCACATTCTTCCACAGCCTAAGACATACCATGATGTATGTGAATGCAAAAAAAAAAAAAAAAAAAGGCGGGGCCTATTATTATACTTTTACCACGATGTCTTAGTTGTCCAAAAATCTTAGCCAGCCACTTCACTAAGGGCTACAGAGTTGAATCACTTCATAAACCCTGTTCTCGCTCTCCTTGTCCAGTAAGGGAACACAGAGGAGTGGTACTAAATCAAACACTAACAAGCAGTGGGAGATGGAAGACAGAGGACAGTAGTGAGAATGGGACCTATCTGGTCAATGCTCAGGAAATCTCTCTTTATAATTAATTCTCATCTACTAGTCAAGGAGTTGCCTTCCAATGATGGAGGTCCCCTCACCTGCTCCATTTCTTCATGTGCATCCTTCACAAAATCCACATTCTTGGTCAGCATCAAAAGAGCTGCAGCTTTGTTATCTATGAGTGAAAAATCAGAAGCACTAGAATTAGAGGAGAAATCCAACAATTTTCTTATGACTGCAAGGAACAATCACATTGTTCCTATTGATGAGAGTGCCAAGGACGGTTGACAAGGTTGCGGGTTTAATAAAAAATTATCACTACATCCCCTGGTATCTAGATAGGGGTTTAAAAAGCTTGTATTTTATTCACAAGAAGAAATAAAATGGTCACATGATGTTTATCATCATGGTCCTCTTGGACAACCACTGTTTTGGCCTAGCTGTCTCTACCTCATAACTGCTTCAGTGTGCTCCATAATACTACTCTTGGGGTAGGACTAGGAAAACAAACCATACTTGTTCAACAAGAGACAGCCACAGCAAGGGGGAGTGGAATTTAGAAGTATGATAACTAGAGAATGACAAAAAGTATTAATACCTACCTATTAATTTCGGTAATAAAATATATATATTTCACTAGACTGTTTATATAAATTCAAATACATGTTACAAAGCTGGAAGCTAGACATGAGGTCTCTTTGCTTTGGCCAGCAGACATGGCCCACTGCCCACTTTCACTCACCTCTTGGTATCTGAGGCATCTGCTGGCATGCAACCCAGACACTGTTGTAGGAAATAAGGTCATTGTTCTCAGGGCTGGGGAAAGAAATCAGTAAGGATATATTAATAACCTAACCTAGGTTCCTGTCTCCTAAAAAGCTTCTTCCTGCTGGTCATTACTCTCAGCTGTCAGTAACTTTGCTGTTAAAATGAGCTTTTCCCCTCTGAGGCAAGGAACCCCAATAACTGGTAACCTAAACTGTGGCATTACTACCTCTGAGTTGGAGTGACGGAAAGTACTTCCATGAGCTGAGCCATGCCATCCACGATGTCCAGGGTGGCGCCCCGTACCAGCTTTCTCAGGGTGATCCCTGTGGCCAAACCCAAAGAATAAGCAACGTGGTGTTCTTTTCAGAAGCACCATCTGCTTTCCTGAGTCTAAGCATTACAGAACTATAAGGTAATGTACACCCACATGCTTTAACCTACATGCTAACACAAAACTCAGGTCTTACTTATATCCCCATGGCATTTTCTTGCCCCTCCTGCCATTCCTTAGTGTTTTCTTCAAAAGAGATTTGGAACAAAATCTTTCCGTGACACCATGTATTCATTCATTAAGGACCGTGATCTCTTAACAATTGTAGATGAAACACTTGAAGTTTAAGCCACTTGAGTAACCCTGAAGATCCATGACATGTATTCAGTTATAATTTTGGCATGATTATAATCAATGCATGATTCTACAGGCGGGGCTGGAGGCCATTTAACCTATGCAGATGTTCAGAAATAGGGTGAGATATAATATGGGTGGAGGAAAGTAAGGATGGCCTGAGCCTGCATATGGGGCTGAGAGCCAGCCAGTATCTGTGGTGTTAAAACGGGTTAAAGAGGGAGAAGGCTGTGAGAATTAAAAGCCTTATGAGTCAGGCAAGGCAGGGGAGATAGGAAGTCATAGGAACAAAGCATCTGTATCTTAGAATAATGGCTTGTTTATATAAGTCACTTACATTACAAAATTATCCTTCACTGTATTTTATGGGAGAAAGTTACATGTTCAAGTTGGGTAAAGGTAAAAGTCACAAGACATAATCCACAATATTAGCAAAGATCTACACGATAAATGCAACACTTATGTGGCTTACCCTGATCCTTTGGAAGCAAATAGTACACTGCAATAAATGCCTTGATGGCAGCATGGACTTGTTCACAGAACTTCTGGGTTTCCTATGAAAAAGGAAACAGATTAGATCAAAGTGGTCAACCCTTCTGCTGTGGAATAGAGCAGATATTTCTTTTCTTTTTCTTTTCTTTCTTTTTCTTTCTTTCTTTTTTTTTTTTTTTTTTTGAGACAGAGTCTCGCTCTGTCACCCAGGCTGGAGTGCAATGGCACAATCTTGGCTCACTGCAACCTCCACCTCCCAGGTTCAAGCAGTTCTCCTGCCTCAGCCTCCCAAGTAGCTGGGATTACAGGCACCCGCCACCACACCCAGCTAATTTTTTGTATTTTTAGTAGAGATGGGGTTTTGCCACACTGGCCACACTGGTCTCGAACTCCTGACCTCAGGTGATCCACCTCCCTTGGCCTCCCAAAGTGCTGAGATTACAGGTGTAAGCCACTGCGCCCGGCCTAGGGCAGATATTTCTACAGCATCATCAAACATTTTCTGAAGTCCTGGTATGAAGGCAGGCCTACTATACTCATCACATACCAGAGAGGAGTTAGCTATATAGTAGATATTGGGCTGACAACTCAATAAACCATTAAGAAACAGCAGGAAAAAACTTATTCCTGATACTCTGTATCCCAAGATATTCATGATATCTTAGACCAGGAGCTGGCAAACTGTGGTCCTCAGGCCAAGTCAGGCCCCACTGCCTGTTTTTGGAAATGAAGTGTATTGGGACACAGCCATACTCACTGGTTTTAATGTCTGTAGTTGTGTTTGCTCTATAAGGGCAGAGTTGGGTAGTTGGTTACAAAATCTAAAATATTTACTAACTGGCCCTTTACAGAAAAGAGAGGGAGGGAGAGAGACAGACAGACCAACTGACAGACCATGGTTATTAAACCATTAACCAGGTCTCTCTCTTTTTTAAACAGAATATGTAACTAAAGGTAACTAGCATGGACTCGACAATGCTCCATGTTAACTATTTTCCTTCTAGGTGGTCACTGGCTTTCTCATCTTCCTTGTCCTCAATTTTCTGTTAAATTCTAAGTCAATACTATACAAATGTGGTCCAGGTTGGAGCCAGTCTACAAACTGTTTGTGACCAGTCAGGGATGAGATAAGCACAGTGACTGAGAGTGTTTAGAAACTTTTATGGCAATTTGACATTTATTCAACATCTGAGCACATACTTTTATTAAAGTATCATTCCATACAGATTGGAATTTAAAAAACAACAACAACAACAAAAAAAAAACCAACAACCACCCATCTTTTAGTAGGACTAAAGTGGTGAGATCTCAAGAAGGCAATGATGATTTATGTGTATGTATGTGTATATACACACATATATACATATATGTATGTGTATACACACATATATACATATATGTATGTGTATACACACATATATACATATATGTATTTATTTGAATATATGTATATACTTGAATATTTGTATATATTTCAAATAAATCCAAATTCTAACTTTTCATCTATGAGTGAAACTACTGTCCTGAGCATGTATAGAAAATCAGTTCTATGCTGCCTCCTTGTGGTATCTTACTTGCAGTGAGTTTTAGCAGCAAGTCCTAAGTGCATTTGAAAGAAAGGGGTTAGCAGATAAGAAAAATAAGGTAATATTAACTACTCTTTTTGAAATAAGTATTTTCCATGAATCTTTTAAAGTGCTCTCATACAATTCATCTCTTGTTTCCTCATCACAAATCTCAAAGGTAGGCCAGGCACGGTGGCTCACGCCTGTAATCCCAACACTGTGGGAGGCCAAGGCAGGCGGATCACTTGAGGTCAGGAGTTCGAGACTAGCCTGCCCAACATGGTGAAACCCTGTCTCAACTAAAAATACAAAAATTAGCCAGGCGTGGTGACAGGTGCCTGTAATCCCAGCTACTCGAGAGGCTGAGGCAGGAGAACTGCTTGAACCCGGTAGGCAGAGGATGCAGTGAGCCCAGACTGTGCCACTGCACTCCAGCCTGAGTGACAGAGAGAGACTCTGTCTCAAAAAAAAAAAAAAAAAATCTCAAAGGTATGTAGGAGGAGAGAGTTTATCACTGTAGGTACATGCAGCAGAAGATATTTATATCCTTTCCAAACACCTTTATATGTAGACTGAAAAATTAAAACTATTGACTATGAAAATCAGATAAGGCAATGAATATGCCATTTTAAAAGAATCTTACTCCCATATTAAGGATACACAACTCTAGAAAAACTGAGCATAGAGCATACGTGGTCATAGCCAACATGTTTACTTTCATTAGTTTTATAATAAAGGAATATTTAAAATGCATAAATCTTTGTTCTAGCAATTCTACTTCTGGGAATTTTTTCTACCGATATACACACATACACAGAATTAGGTAATTCATCACGACACTGTTTGCAGTAATTCTAAGTTGGAAGGTCCAGAACAGTGTTTATGTATCATTTGTGTAAAAAGAAGCTGACACATACAGATAAATGTATATGAATGTATATATGCACAGAATATACGTGGAATAATGCAAAAGGAACTGGGGGAGACAAAAATGAGAAAGTGGGTGGAAAGGTAAACTTAACACACTTAACTTTGATATCTGTTGAATTTTGTACTATCTACATATGTTACTGATTAAATATTAAAAATAATATAAAAAGGGTATTATGCAGTATAACAGAATAGGTAGCTTAGACATCAGATAGACCTTGATTTAAATTCTAGCTCCCCTGCTTTTTTTTAAATCTTAAGCTGAGCTTCTGAGCCTCCTTGCTCATCTGTCAGATGGCCATCAAGTATGTGAAAACACCCAGCAAATAAAAAGTGCTTAAAAAATTATCAGAAGGGAAACAACCAGGATAAACTTCAGACTGAACCAATATTTATAAGACCTGCCTACTCCGCGCCAGGAACTGCACTTGGCAATTCGGTCTTCACAACAATCCTGTGAAGTAAAAACGGTAACCGCACTGGACAGATGAAGAAAAGAAATCTCCTGGCGTGCGTGCAAAAGGTGGAAAGAAAATTAGAGGATTCCTAAGGTGTAACTCGGCAGCCCAAGGATTCCACAAAAGTGAAGCCCACCTGTGGAGACGGCAGTGGAAGCTGAGAGAAGACTGTGGTCAGAGTCGTGGCTTCCCTTGACACAGTCACAGCTGCCTCATCTGGGGGGTGGCCGAAGAGGAGGCAGGTGCCAATACGTTAGTGCTGCACGGACTTGGAAGACTTCCCTTACCGACCGAGACTTCTCAAAAACACTTCCCGAATGTCGAGGTTAGAATTCTATTTCACCCTCTCAGGTGCTGAGGTGGGTAAGGTACCTCACAGAAAGGATGCAGCGGGGGAGAGCAGTCCCCTCCCTGGGGGACAGCGGGAGGAAAAGGGGTCGGGACGCTGGAGGAACTGAGGCAAGGGGAGCCCGGAAGGAGGCGCACTCACTGAGTCTTCTCCAGAACATCTCTCGATTAAACTCCTCGGTGGTCTCCTGGGCTTCGCCGACTTGTGGGTGTGGCGTGTGGGGGCCGAACGGTGGCGAATGGAAAAGCTGAGGTAAGCGGAGCCACCTCCCTCGCCCAAGCCCGGCTCCCCGCCGCCGCCCCAGCCCGCCCTCTCCGCGACCCCGAGCCCGGCCTCTCCCAGACCCCGAGCCCGGCCTCTCCCCGACCCCGAGCCCGGCCTCTCCCCGACCCCGAGCCCGCCCCTGCCGTCGCCCGTTCTAACTCCGTCAGCTCACCCCGCACTCGAGGCAGGAGCAACCGCAGCTCCTCCGCCAAGTACCGGAGCTGCTCCAAAGGCGAAGCCAGGGTGGGGACTGCGGCTGCAGGTGCAGTTGCGCTCGCCATCTCAGTCGCTTGCCGAAGGCCGCAAACACAGGCCTCCGCTGCCACTGCCGGAGCCGCACTGCGACAGCCGCTCCACTTCCGGGCCACAGCATCAAGGGCTCGTTTCCGGCAACAAGCCGTCCAGCCCCGTCCCAGAGGCCCTGCCCTGCCTCCTCCCGCCACGAGGCCCGGCCCCGCCCCAGAGGTCCAGCACCACCCATCCCATTATCAGAGACCAGGCCTGGCCCCGCCTCCTCCCGCCCCGCCCTGTCCCCTGAGGTACAGCAACCACCATCCCATTCTCAGAGGCCAGGACAGGCCACGCCTTCTCTTGCCCCTTAGGCCAGGCTACACAAGCAAGCCTCAGGCTCACGGTCTTTCTTATTCATCATTCATTCATTTATTTGATTAGTTGAAAACACTTCCGACTAAGGAAGCAGAGAGCCCACAATCCTGTGGGAAAACAGGCCTGGGAACTAATATCTCAGGGGTAGTGAGGGTCGGGCCCAGATCCTCAAAGTTTCCCTGCCCCTGAAATTGCACCTTTGACAGCTGCTGAATTCCAAGCACAGCGTTAAGTGCTTTACATGGGGTAACCCTAAAAAACACACTGGGCCTCAGACACTCCCGTACACACACCCAACCTCTACTCTGTGGATGTCCTAGATAAGGGTTTTCTCTTCACAAAGGTAAATCAACTCTTTGCCTCCTTAGGGAGGGAAGGAATAAAGGCATTATTTTTGAGACTTTTCTGCAGTCCATTCTGCAGGTATCAGTAGTGGGTAATCCCTCCAACGTCCAGGACTCCAAACGAGCAGCTGCTCCCTAAAGCTCACCCACCAATCCTGGCCCTCCACCTGCTACTGGGGTAGAGGCCTGGGCTGCAGACACAGAGGCTGGGCTTCTGCCCAGCTGCCAGTGGTGAGACATGGCCTTCAGGAGCTCAGGTGGCTTTTTAACTGCACCATGAAGATTCCAAACTTGGTGGAGTTCAGTGTCCACACACAACGAATGAGAACAGGTGTCAGCAGTGTCAACCAGGTCCGCAAAGGGGAGAATAAAAAAGCTAGGGTGCCGTATGTTGCATAAAGAAAGTAGCAGGAATAAACCTGCCAGATGTACAGCAGTAGCATAAGTAGGTGAACAGGCATAATTTTCAAGTATTTTCTTTGATGGAGATGAGACCTGAAGTTGTGACCAAAGCACCGCTGCAGCAAGCTCCAACACATGTAAGCCATCAAGGGGATGTTAAAAAACGCCAGCTGGAAAAGAACAGAACCATAGCTTACTCCCAAGTCCTTGGAAGAGTTTGGTCTTAATAATGCATTATTAGTGGATCCTAAGAATATGCTGCTATCTGTCTTGGCGTTAGCTAATTTACTTCAAGCACAGTTGCTTATAACACAACAGCTGACTTGTGGCTAGTTGTGTATTTGCCCATGTCCTTTTATTCATCTTAGAGGCAGGTATCATTTAATTTATGCTGAAGTCCCAACTTGTAGTACAGTATCATATACACAGTTAATACCCAATGGTGTTAAGCTGGAATTGAACTGAGTAAATGTATACACACACATACAACAACCCCTCTTTTTTGGTGGAGTGAGGGGAGGACTTGGCTATCAGTATTTTTTTTCTTACCTCCATTTTTGTTTGAGGTAGCATGATAAGTACTGGAATATAAATTAGAGTATCTAAATTATAATCCAAGTTGAGCTGCTGTATGATTCATTCATTTAACAAATATTTATTGAGCACCCATTATGTAGCAGGCATGAGCTAAGCTCCAAGTTGGGGACACAATGGCAAACAAGTTAGAAAAGGTCCGTCATAGAGCTTACATTCTAACAGGGAGAAGACAGACAAAAAAAAAAAAAAACCAAAAAATATAATTACAGATCGTGATTAGTTCAATGAAGGAAAGAACTGGGTCATGAGAAGGTAACTGGGAGGAAGGCTCTCAGAGGCCAGAAGGACAAGAATGAATCAGCGGAGGGAAGTGCATTCTAGGCAGAAGGAACAAATGAAAAGCCCAGAGGTGGGAGAGGTCTTGGCCTCTTTAAGGAAGTGCATGCAGAGCATGAGCCAGGTGGAAATTGGGGCAGTCGGCAGGACCCAGATCACTGCTCTGCTTCAAAGCATTTCAAGCTGAAAAGTAAGTGAGCTGATTGTAAAGTTTTTAAAAGAGCACACTGGATGCTCTGTATTAAGCTGAGAGTAAGGAGGCAAGAATATCAGGGAGAAGACCCAGGCAAGAAATAATTACAACTTAGATTAGGATAACAGAAATGGAGAGAAGTGGATGGATTCAAGACATGCATTGGAAGCAGATCAAATAAGGTAGAGCTTGCTGGTGAAATAGATACAGGGTATGAAGGAAAGGGAATAATTGAGGATACATCTTGGAGAAATCAGGTGAATGGTGGAGTCATTTATTAAAACTGGAAAAACAGAGAGGAACAGGTTTGGGGTGGAAATAATGTTCCTATTAGAGAGACATCACATGAAGTTGAGATGCCTGTTAGACATCTGTGGCCATTGGATATAGAGGCACTTGAAGTGCAGAGAAGAGGTCTAGATCAGAGATATAGATTTGGGATTCATGGGTCTGGATGATACATAAAATCCATCATTAGTGTACTATTTATTAGAATATGAATGTAAACATTTACAAAGGAAAAAACCCTGCCTTTTGGTAAGGCTCAGGATTCATTTGGTATGAGAGAGCTCCTTAGAGACAGCCTCCATCAACATAATAGAAAACTGAAATGAGGCTGGGTGCAGTGGCTCACGCCTGTAATCCCAGCACTTTGGGAGGCCGAGACGGGCGGATCACCTGAGGTCAGGAGTTCGAGACCAGCCTGGCCAACATGGTGAAACCCTGTCTCTACTAAAAGTGCAAAAATTAGCCAGGCATGGTGGCACATGCCTGTAATCCCAGCTACCCAGGAGGCTGAGGCAGGAAAATCACTGGAACCCAAGAGGTAGAGGCTGCAGTGAGCCAAGATTGCACCACTGTGCTTCAGCCTGGGCGATGGCAGAACACTGTCTTGGGGAAAAAAAATGTATTTTAGATGTTTACATGAGAGTGGTGGAAGGAGTTTAGGAAGCACTTTAAAAGCAAATGAAGCTTTTATTAAAGACTGCCCTGCAAGTAAAGTAGGAAAGATGATCTATGGTACTTAATTCTGGATTTTGGATTTAATTCATAACTGTTATGCAATTAGTCTGACAAGTCCAAGATGTTCTTAAATTGCTTTTCTGACTTCTTACCTGGAGAATTCCAATTATAAATGTTATGCTGCCTTGTAGGAAATGTCCATTAACAAATATCCCAAAGGAAAAGCAGCAACCAAATTTGCCATCAATGATTTCACCAAAAAACCATGGACCTAAAAGAGGCAATGGACAAAAAAGGAGGAGATTAAATAACTATAATTCTGATTACATATATCATGAGATACATTTATAGGAATAAAGCAGAGATATGAGACTAGCCATCTATAAGCATTTTATTTCATAGCCTTCCCTCTTTGCTAGTCTCTGTGTTGTACTTGATATCCTTGCTAACCAACTATTTTTTGGATTGTGAAATTGTCTTAGTAGACACTATACCTGGAACAGATATGTGTCTTATAGATTCTAGAAACAAAAAAGCACACTCACATTTTTGAAAATTCCATTGCAATAATAACCTCAATATAATGCATTAACATTTCCTTTAAGATGTAAAGAGGTATTCCACAGAAGTTAAATTTCCAGATGATTGAGATTTACTCCTTAAAGCAAAAAAACTTCAACTACTTTTTGAAAGAAATCTTTCTAAGATGCACTTGTTAATATAATGAATGTATTTTAACCTCTTCTTGAAGGCCCACCGTCATTACTTTGTATATCAACTACATAATCATGGCTACCACGTAGAAAGTTTAACTTGCTTCAGTTTTCTCATCTGGAATGCCATGCTGACTTTTCTATCCTCCCTATTATTATTTACTGCCCCCTTCTCAGTGTGTGAGTTTCTAGGTATTATTATTATTATTATTGTCATTTTGTCTTGTAAGTGTGCTGGTCTCCATAAGAGTGTCAAGTTGTTTGTCAAGAGTGATAAGGGACAGTTAGATTTCCCTTCGCAAAATGCAAATACTAGGCCAGGCAGGGTGGCTCATGCCTATAATCCCAGCACTTTGGGAGGCCAAGGCCGGCAGATCACCTGAGGTCAGGAGTTCAAGACCAGCCTGGCCAACATGGTGAAATCCTGTCTGTACTAAAAATACAAAAATTAGTCAGGTGTGGTGGCACATGCCTGTAACGCCAGCTAGTCGGGAGGCTGAGGTAGGAGAATTGTTTGAACCCAGGAGGCAGAGGCTGCAGTGAGCCAAGATTGCACCACTGTATTCCAGCCTGGGCAACAAAGCAAGACTACATCTCAAAAAAAAAAAAAAATGCAAATACCATCATTTGCTGGCAAGAATAGGGTTCAGCTTTAAAAAGTCAGAGGCAATTTTCTCAGATATACTTTATATAAACTGCATTAAAGACATATGAGTCTAAAAAGGTATTTTGTCTTCAGATTTCAACTTTCTGAATGGAACAATTCTTCCCTATTAATGTATTTTGTTTTGTTTTGTTTTACAGCCCAGGAACCAAATTACTTGCTTTACCTCATTGTGTAAGGCAAGCGTCAAAAACAGCTTCAACCTATCTTGAACAAGAGAACTTACCTCCAAAGGTGATCTGCCATAGCTTACACAGAATCATAAAGTGTTATATTTTCATTTGTTCTCTGGTGGGAGTTACTAATGAGCAAAGTGCAAAGGGAGGATAAAAGTGTAAAATAAAGACTAAGACTAGGCAACAAATAGGCTAATGTACTCCTAATTGACTTTTAGTCACTAAGAAACATAAGCAAAAAAGCCTAAAAGATTTATGGTGATTTCTGCTTTTATAAGTGTGGCTAAGTGACTTTATAAGTACAGTCATGCATTGCTTCACCATGAGGATGCATTCTGAGAGATGTGTCCTTAGGCAATTTTGTCCTTACATATCATACACAAACCTACATGATATAGTCTATTATATACCTCCAGCTCCACTAGAGTCTTATGGGACCACCACTGTATATGTGGTCCCTTGTTGACTGAAATGTTTGTCATATGCCACATGACACTACTGGGTATAATAATACAACAGAAGAGTGCAGATATGCCTGAACTATTGCTCATCTCAGTTTCTCTCTTTTTTGAGCTGAATTTTTGAGAGCCACACATTAGTAAATATTCAATGAACTACATACTAAGCAAAATAGGCAAAATACCAATGGATAGATATATATACTTTTTTTTTAGATGGCGTCTTGCTGTGTTGCCCAGGCTGGATTTGACCTCCTGGACTCAAGCAGTACTCTCGCCTCAGCCCCCAAGTAGCTGGAACTACAGGCATGAGCCACCGTACCCGCCTACCAGTGAATATTTTAATGAGGTAATAGATAATAAACACAGAAGATAGGTATAAATTCTGATCAAGGTAATGATGGAAGTAAAACCTGTGATGAGATATAGACTAAAACTTTAAGATCGACAAAGAAGGTTGCTCTGAGGAGGTGCTATTTAAGCTTCTATTAGGTTTCTACACAAATACTAATTCTGTAGCAGTCTTCTCAGCACCCTTAAGTTAACTTGGTGTTAACTAAATGTCCTTTAAACATGTTAGGCATGAGCTTTATTTTCCAAAACCGTGTCCCAGAAAATGATTTATGAAGAATCCATGAGCCATCTGTTAGACCCTCAAGAGTCTAATTCTATTGTCAAAATTGTTAATATATTCTTTGGCAAAATTCCCCATAATCTGTACTAATTTACTTACCCAGCACTGTATACAGGGTCAACAACAACACAGAATAGTAGAAGATGTTTATTTTGCTCAAGACATGAAGAGAAAATGAGGTCAGATTTATAAACCCCGAAGGTTCTAAAAAACATAAAGTTGAAAAATCCAGTGAACACATGCAAAGTTCAGTTTCTTTATGACATTTTCTAGAAGATTTTCATGGGCTATCTACCATATATTCAGCAAATCCTTTGTTAGATGGTAACTATACAGATGACACCACTTTAAATTCAGAATTTGGCAGGAATCCTGGTGAGACAGTTCACTTAGAATTGCAAAAGGCAGAGAGTTCGAAGAAATGGTGTAGTTGTGAGATATTTTATATATATCATAAGATACATAATTGTTATATATATCACAATATATCAAACTCATATATATATGCACATATATGTACATATACATATATATATAATAACTGAAAGCAATGGACACACCTACCAGAGCACTATACTATTTTATCTTTATATAGGTTTGAAAGATAGTGGTTTGTTCAAAGGATGATCAAGTCTCTGTTTTCTATGGAATGTAGTGTCCAAATGTACAAACTTCAAAAAGGTATATCAAAATACTTCAAAAGTAAATTAAAAGAAATATCAAAATATCTTCATTCTAATCATAAATATGAGTATCTGTCCAAATATGGTCCTTTCCTATACATTATACAGTTCTTTTTTTTAATTTTTATTATTATACTTTAAGTTTTAGGGTACATGTGCACAATGTGCAGGTTAGTTACATACGTATACATATGCCATGCTGGTGTGCTGCACCCATTAACTCGTCATTTAGCATTAGGTATATCTCCTAATGCTATCCCTCCACCTGACCCCACCCCACAACAGTCCCCAGAGTGTGATGTTCCCCTTCCTGTGTCCATGTGTTCTCACTGTTCAATTCCCACCGATGAGTGAGAACATACGGTGTTTGGTTTTTTGTCCTTGCGATAGTTTACTGAGAATGATGATTTCCAATTTCATCCATGTCCCTACAAAGGACATGAACTCATTTTTTATGGCTGCATAGTATTCCATGGTGTATATGTGCCACATTTTCTTAATCCAGTCTATCGTTGTTGGACATTTGGGTTGGTTCCAAGTCTTTGCTATTCTGAATAGTGCCACAATAAACATACGTGTGCATGTGTCTTTATAGCAGCATGATTTATAGTCTTTTGGGTATATACCCAGTAATGGGATGGCTGGGTCAAATGGTATTTCTAGTTCTAGATCCCTGAAGAATCACCACACCAACTTCCACAATGGTTGAACTAGTTTACAGTCCCACCAACAGTGTAAAAGTGTTCCGATTTCTCCACATCCTCTCCAGCACCTGTTGCTTCCTGACTTTTTTTTTTTTTTTTGAGACGGAGTCTCGCTCTGTCGCCCAGGCTGGAGTGCAGTGGCGCGATCTCGGCTCACTGCAAGCTCCGCCTCCCGGGTTCACGCCATTCTCCTGCCTCAGCCTCCCAAGTAGCTGGGACTACAGGCGCCCGCTACCACGCCCGGCTAATTTTTTGTATTTTTAGTAGAGACGGGGTTTCACCGTGTTAGCCAGGATGGTCTCAATCTCCTGACCTCGTGATCCGCCCGCCTCGGCCTCCCGCTTCCTGACTTTTTAATGATTGCCATTCTAACTGGCGTGAGATGGTATCTCATTGTGGTTTTGATTTCCATTTCTCTGATGGCCAGTGATGGTGAGTATTTTTTCATGTGTTTTTTGGCTGTATAAATGTCTTCTTTTGAGAAATGTTTGTTCATGTCCTTCGCCCACTTTTTGATGGGGTTGTTTGTTTTTTTCTTGTAAGTTTGTTTGAGTTCATTGTAGATTCTGGATATTAGCCCTTTGTCAGATGAGTAGGTTGCAAAAATTTTCTCCCATTTTGTAGGTTGCCTGTTCGCTCTGATGGTAGTTTCTTTTGCTGTGCAGAAGTTCTTTAGTTTAATTAGATCCCATTTGTCAAGTTTGGCTTTTGTTGCCATTGCTTTTGGTGTTTTAGACATGAAGTCCTTGCCCATGCCTATGTCCTGAATGGTAATGCCTAGGTTTTCTTCTAGGGTTTTTATGGTTTTAGGTCTAACGTTTAAGTCTTTAATTCATCTTGAATTAATTTTTGTATAAGGTGTAAGGAAAGGATCCAGTTTCAGCTTTCTACATATGGCTAGCCAGTTTTCCCAGCACCATTTATTAAATAGGGAATCCTTTCCCCATTGCTTGTTTTTCTCAGGTTTGTCAAAGATCAGATAGTTGTAGGTATGCAGCATTATTTCTGAGGGCTCTGTTCTGTTCCATTGATCTATATCTCTGTTTTGGTACCAGTACCATGCTGTTTTGGTTACTGTAGCCTTGTAGTATAGTTTGAAGTCAGGTAGCATGATGCCTCCAGTTTTGTTCTTTTGGCTTAGGATTGACTTGGCAATGCGGGCTCTTTTTTGGTTCCATATGAACTTTAAAGTAGTTTTTTCCAGTTCTGTGAAGAAAGTCATTGGTAGCTTGATGGGGATGGCATTGAATCTATAAATTACCTTGGGCAGTATGGCCATTTTCACAATATTGATTCTTCCTACCCATGAGCATGGAATGTTCTTCCATTTCTTTGTATCCTCTTTTATTTCACTGAGCAGTGGTTTGTAGTTCTCCTTGAAGAGGTCCTTCACGTCCCTTGTAAGTTGGATTGCTAGGTATTTTATTCTCTTTGAAGCAATTGTGAATGGGAGTTCACTCATGATTTGGCTCTCTGTTTGTCTGTTATTGGTGTATAAGAATGCTTGTGATTTTTGCACATTGATTTTGTATCCTGAGACTTTGCTGAAGTTGCCTATCAGCTTAAGGAGATTTTGGGCTGAGACGATGGGGTTTTCTAGATATACAATCATGTCATCTGCAAACAGGGACAATTTGACTTCCTCTTTTCCTAATTGAATACCCTTTATTTCCTTCTCCTGCCAAATTGCCCTGGCCAGAACTTCCAACACTGTGTTGAATAGGAGTGGTGAGAGAGGGCATCCCTGTCTTGTGCCAGTTTTCAAAGGGAATGCTTCCAGTTTTTGCCCATTCAGTATGATATTGGCTGTGGGTTTGTCATAGATAGCTCTTATTATTTTGAGATACATCCCATCAATACCTAATTTATTGAGAGTTTTTAGCATGAAAGTTGTTGAATTTTGTCAAAGGCCTTTTCTGCATCTATTGAGATAATCATGTGGTTTTTGTCTTTGGTTCTGTTTATATGCTGGATTACATTTATTGATTTGCATATATTGAACCAGCCTGGCATCCCAGGGATGAAGCCCACTTGATCATGGCGGATAAGCTTTTTGATGTGCTGCTGGATTCGGTTTGCCAGTATTTTATTGAGGATTTTTGCATCAATGTTCATCAAGGATATTGGACTAAAATTCTCTTTTTTGGTTGTGTCTCTGCCCGGCTTTGGTATCAGGATGATGCTGGCCTCATAAAATAAGTTAGGGAAGATTCCCTCTTTTTCTATTGATTGGAATAGTTTCAGAAGGAATGGTACCAGTTCCTCCTTGTACCTCTGGTAGAATTCGATTGTGAATCTATCTGGTCCTGGACTCTTTTTGGTTGGTAAGCTATTGATTATTGCCACAATTTCAGAGCCTGTTATTGGTCTATTCAGAGATTCAACTTCTTCCTGGTTTAGTCTTGGGAGGGTGTATGTGTCGAGGAATTTATCCATTTCTTCTAGATTTTCTAGTTTATTTGTGTAGAGGTGTTTGTAGTATTCTCTGATGGTAGTTTGTATTTCTGTGGGATCGGTGGTGATATCCCCTTTATCATTTTTTATTGTGTCTATTTGATTCTTCTCTCTTTTCTTCTTCATTAGTCTTGCTAGCGGTCTATCAATTTTGTTGATCCTTTCAAAAAACCAGCTCCTGGATTCATTAATTTTTTGAAGGGTTTTTTGTGTCTCTATTTCCTTCAGTTCTGCTCTGATTTTAGTTATTTCTTGCCTTCTGCTAGCTTTTGAATGTGTTTGCTCTTGCTTTTCTAGTTCTTTTAATTGTGATGTTAGGGTGTCAATTTTGGATCTTTCCTGCTTTCTCTTGTGGGCGTTTAGTGCTATAAATTTCCCACTACACACTGCTTTGAATGTGTCCCAGAGATTGTGTCACGTTGTGTCTTTGTTCTCGTTGGTTTCAAAGAACATCTTTATTTCTGCCTTCATTTCGTTATGTACCCAGTAGTCATTCAGGAGCAGGTTGTTCAGTTTCCATGTAGTTGAGCGGTTTTGAGTGAGTTTCTTAATCCTGAGTACTAGTTTGATTGCACTGTGGTCTGAGAGACAGTTTGTTATAATTTCTGTTCTTTTACATTTGCTGAGGAGCGCTTTACTTCCAACTATGTGGTCAATTTTGGAATAGGTGTGGTGTGGTGCTGAAAAAAATGTATGTTCTGTTGATTTGGGGTGGAGAGTTCTGTAGATGTCTATTAGGTCCGCTTGGTGCAGAGCTGAGTTCAATTCCTGGGTATCCTTGTTGACTTTCTGTCTCGTTGATCTGTCTAATGTTGACAGCAGGGTGTTAAAATCTCCCATTATTATTGTGTGGGAGTCTAAGTCTCTTTGTAGGTCACTCAGGACTTGCTTTATGAATCTGGGTGCTCCTGTATTGGGTGCATATATATTTAGGAGAGTTAGCTCTTCTTGTTGAATTGATCCCTTTCCCATTATGTAATGGCCTTCTTTGTCTCTTTTGATCTTTGTTGGTTTAAAGTCTGTTTTATCAGAGACTAGGATTGCAACCCCTGCCTTTTTTTGTTTTCCATTTGCTTGGTAGATCTTCCTCCATCCTTTTATTTTGAGCCTATGTGTGTCTCTGCATGTGAGATGGGTTTCCTGAATACAGCACACTGATGGGTCTTGACTCTTTATCCAATTTGCCAGTCTGTGTCTTTTAATTGGAGCATTTAGTCCATTTACATTTAAAGTTAATATTGTTATGTGTGAACTTGATCCTGTCATTATGATGTTAGCTAGTTATTTTGCTCGTTAGTTGATGCAGTTTCTTCCTAGCCTCAATGGTCTTTAAAATTTGGCATGATTTTGCAGTGGCTGGTACCGGTTGTTCCTTTCCATGTTTAGTGCTTCCTTCAGGAGCTCTTTTAGGGCAGGCCTGGTGGTGACAAAATCTCTCAGCATTTGCTTGTCTGTAACGTATTTTATTTCTCCTTCACTTATGAAGCTTAGTTTGGCTGGATATGAAATTCTGGGTTGAAAATTCTTTTCTTTAAGAATGTTGAATATTGGCCCCCACTCTCTTCTGGCTTGTAGAGTTTATGCCGAGAGATCCACTGTTAGTCTGATGGGCTTCCCTTTGTGGGTAACCCGACCTTTCTCTCTGGCTGCCCTTAACATTTTTTCCTTCATTTCAACTTTGGTGAATCTGACAATTATGTGTCTTGGAGTTGCTCTTCTCGAAGAGTATCTTTGTGGCGTTCTCTGTATTTCCTGAATCTGAATGTTGGCCTGCCTTGCTAGATTGGGGAAGTTCTCCTGGATAATATCCTGCAGAATGTTTTCCAACTTGGTTCCATTCTCCCCGTCACTTTCAGGTACACCAATCAGACGTAGATTTGGTCTTTTCACATAGTCCCATATTTCTTGGAGGCTTTGTTCATTTCTTTTTATTCTTTTTTCTCTAAACTTCCCTTCTCACTTCATTTTATTCATTTCATCTTCCATCACTGATACCCTTTCTTCCAGTTGATCGCATCGGCTCCTGAGGCTTCTACATTCTTCACATAGTTCTCGAGCCTTGGCTTTCAGCTCCATCAGCTCCTTTAAGCACTTCTCTGTATTGGTTATTCTAGTTACACATTCGTCTAAATTTTTTTCAAAGTTTTTAACTTCTTTGCCTTTGGTTTGAATTTCCTTCTGTAGCTTGGAGTAGTTTGATCGTCTGAAGCCTTCTTCTCTCAACTTGTCAAAGTCATTCTCCATCCAGCTTTGTTCCATTGCTGGTGAGGAACTGTGTTCCTTTGGAGGAGGAGAGGCGCTCTGCTTTTTAGAGTTTTCCAGTTTTTCTGCTCTGTTTTTTCCCCATCTTTGTGGTTTTATCTACTTTTGGTCTTTGATGATGGTGATGTACAGATGGGTTTTTGGTGTGGATGTCCTTTCTGTTTGTTAGTTTTCCTTCTAACAGACAGGACCCTCAGCTGCAGGTCTACAGTACCACAGATCCTCAGCCCCAACCAGCCATGTCACCCATGCATGTGGCTGGCCATAGACCAGTCAGCTGAGGACTATGAAAGGAAGTTCAGTATACACTGAGCAACACTACTGGTGAAAAATATTTAAAGGACTAGTCTCAATGA